>NC_057421.1:25569166-26937500 GCF_019457755.1 Venturia canescens
ATCATGTTTTCGCGTGATAGAGGGGCTTGGCAGCGACGGTCTCTCCGGTGTTTTAACGAGATTACGAAGTTTCCAAACTGCCAGAACATCGTGATGATTTTTGTTTTCATTATTTATGATAAAAAAAATTTGAAAAAAAAAACGAAAAAATAAAAATGAAAAAAATATATATATAAATATTGAAAAAAGAAACATAACAAAGTAAAATTGAAACAACGATAATTCGATATAGAATTCTTGAGTTGCCGACGAAGGACCGATCTTTCCAACATTTTCGTTGCAGTGACCCGGAACATTTGTTTGAGGCGAAAATCGACGAATAAATGTAATGTTCCAGTTTCGGTGACGTGACAACAAACCTACATATTAACACTAAAACCCATGTACTACACGCATACGCGAATCCTCGAGGACGGAAGAAAATATTGACACAATGGTCCACGAACTTTTTTTTAGTGCGAATGTTTTTTGTTGTATCTCTTTTTAATTTTTTCCTTTTTTCAATATCTGACTGTTGGTAACGAATATTACATGAAGAAGAAAAAAAGTTAAGCTACGAGGGTTTGTAACGATGAATAATAATAAAAAGAAATGAACGAGCGATTGAAAACTATAAACGCGAGACACAAATAATTATAACGATTTATAAATAGAGAATGGCGATAATTAAGTTGTGAATTATTATTATCATTATTTTTATTATTAATATTATTATTAATTGTAGAATACAATTTTTATTTCAGGGCCCCGGAAACGCGGGCCCATTTGTGTGTACAACTCAGTGGACAACGTTACTACGATAAGAGTGAAGGAAGAGAGAGAGAGAGAGAGAGAGATAAAAAGAAAAGAAATAATGTTAAAAACGAAGTGACAAAGAAAAAACAAACCAACAGACATCAAATGTATTGTACCTTTTTGCATTTAGTATAATATACCTACCTGACTACCAGAAACGTAGACGAGAAAAAATTGTATACCTCTTTTATTTTTTCGTGGATTTGGATGAAAAAAATGCTTTCTTTCAATTGATTGAGTTGTGCCGAATTTTCTTCTTTCCGGAACCCTCCTTTGTGTGGCTGATTGTTCGCGAATGGATTGGCGCAAACTCGAACGCACTTTGTTGCCAGTTTTCAATGACCATTCGGACGAGTTTGCATTCGTTATATATGCTCAGTATTTGGGTTTATTATTGCTATTCCGGGCCGTGAAAATAGGCGGATCTCAAAGTGGAAATGCGTGCACAAGAATATAAAAAAGATTTTTCTCCGAGCAATCTAAACGCAGGCTTCGTCAACGACTTGGTCGAAAGAGAAAAAAATCGAACAAAAGATCGAAAGGTTGTGCACTTTTTGACGAAAAAAGTTGACGGTGTTTTTGTGCCTTAGGAATACGAGTTTCAAACTTATCGCATCTGTCCCAATTTCTCGAAGACGATTATTCTGTTTGGGCAATTCGGAGACGAGATTCAACCGATTTTGCGTAATATTCGGTTAGTGAGCTTGAAACGACGTTGCGATGTAATGTGCGTGCGTTATAAAAGGGAAAAGAGAGGAAAAGAACACTGTGCGGACGGCACGAGCCCATATGGCGGAGACATCAAAACTGTGTACGACTGTAGGACGATGCCAATGAGATCATCCTCGTACTCGCGAAGAGTTCTCGAGAGCGCTCTCCGGGCCCTCTTGGACGCAGTCTGTACCGGTCCAGCGACCGATCAAGACGAGATTCTGTGCATTGCGATAACGCGTTCGACGAATAAATCACAAATAGCCCGAACATCATTTTGGTAAGTTTCACTAGATAATTGAACCCTTTAAATTTTTCATTAATGCGTTGTCGTGCGAAATCAAAAGCTTGCGGTTTCGAGTAGCGTTTTTTTTTATTCTACCAAAAAATGACATTTCAGTGCTCATCTTATTAATTCGCTTCTAAAAACATTGACGTTAGAAACTGCTCAATTTTTAGCCTGAGCGAAGATTCGAAAAATAAAATATTCTCGCAGCTGAACGATCGCGCTCCGTCAGCTGAAAAAAGTTTTCACGCCTTCGAGAAAAACCTACCGAACTCTGCAACTTTGACAGTTTTGAGGAAACGTTCGTTCGCGAGAGCTCGAATTTCAGCTCGACTAATGACTTTCGAAGTTGCTCACTGGTCGTTTTTTTCGCCATTTCAACTTCAATCCTCGCTCTTGATTAATTCGAGTTCGCTGCGAAAACAGTTGTCGATGGTTTTCACGCTGCCCGGAACGAACACTCGTGTTTCAATCTTGAAAATCTGCATCAGTTGAGATCGGAACGGAAGTCGAGTTTTTGCAGATAAAAATGTGGATTATTTATTCACAGAGATCGAAAAATCGAGATTATCAGCGAAACTCTAGTGAAAATAAATATACAGTCCCAAGTTTTTTCCTGTGGGCGTATCTTATCACGTTGAACGAGTCTCCGTTGTATGGTCAGTGAGGAGCGAGTCAATAATCATGCTCTTTCTAAATAAACTCAAAACTAAAAAGAGGAAAATTTCACTTCCTCTTTAGAACTTATTTTTCACAAAAATCAATCGCTTTGCGAAATTCCATGAAGGATTTTTACGGAATTAACAGTCCATTTCGAAAACGGTGATGCGATTTGTCCGTTGATTCAATATTTGACTACGAAGTTCCCCTTCAACGATCGATGATTCAATTACTGAAGGAAGATAATCGAATTTTCGAAGTTTAAAACCTGACACCCAGCAGCATTGCAGACATTCATTAAATCAATCAACGCTCTGTCGATACTCGATCAAAATCCTGGGATTAGCGATTCCGATGGCAAAAAGTCCTGTGTTTCGAGAAAAAAAGAATAAAATTCTTTGTACGACATTTCGTGGATGAATCGCGATTGATGAAAATTCGTGGAATCTATTAAAATCCAAGTATTTTAAAAACTATTTCACAAGTAATAAAATTCGTTGATTCGTCCGAATGAGATTAGGTCCGAGAATAGATTGCGTAAGTGTACCGTGGCGGAAGTTGAAGAGAAAAATGGTTCGTGAAACGAGAAAAGCGTTGGTAAATTGGGAATGTAGATTTCCAATGAACGTTTAAGTCATCGCTTCAAACACGAAAAAGCAGTGCCTTTTGCGAAACGGTAAAGGGGCGCGATAAAACGTGCGAGCTGTTGCAGAATCACGACCGAGTGAGAAAACACTCCGCAAGTGTGTTGCTTGAAAATTCTCGGTATAGGTGGGGGTGTAAAATTTGTAGCGCTACGCCGCGATGGAAACACTGGCTCTTGGCAACGCGTGTGGAAGGAGACGTGGAACGGCTCGACGGCCGCCGAACGCACGACGAGCGAACGCGTCACACGTTTCTGCGTTCTACGGTCGAAACGCCCTGATCCGTCCGTCCGTCTCTTTCCCTCAGAACTTCCCGGGATGGCGTGGGTGCTGGCTGCCGATATTCGTGGTCCAAATAAATCTTGCGCAAACTCCTCTCTCCTTTTACACATATACAAGGGACGGAAGGAAAACAGATTCGATAACGAAATGTAAAAACGAACGAACAGAAACGCCATTTTCATATGGGGGACAAAGAATTCCGAAGTCATCTCATTTCCGTACACCATGATTCATAAACTCTACTATCATATGAATTAATTAATGTGTTTTTCGTGATATGAAAGATCACTTAATTGAGTAATTTGATTGATCAAGTTAATGGATTAATAACCTCATTAAAAACCACAATTAATCAGTGTTTCCACCCTCGATGGTAGTCATCGATACGTTCGAGACGTCACGCAGTTATAGCTCTACGAAGATGTTCATCGTCTTTGAACGTTCATGCACATCGTTATGCGATCAAAATCTGTTTCTATCGAAAAATGGATTCTTTTTTATTACTTTGTTATACAAAAGATCAATTTTCGATGGGAATTTATCGAAGTAACGATGAAAAAAGTAGGTTTTCGTTCACTTTTTTAGGTTATGTCATTATCTTCGGTTGAGCGGGCAGTAATCCAGAAGTCGTTTTTCTTATATTCCCGTACGAAATTAAACCTGATTATCTGAATATTTCGCGTAATACAAATCTCATTTGACTACAGTTGCGACGACACTGCCTTAATCAAATTGACCCGAGGCTTTTTGAATTACAAACCTCCATTAGAGGTTAAGTGTTCGAATAAAATTTTAAATCACTCCGGCGATATAAATTTATCGAAATTTTCGGTTATTGGAAGTCGCGATCGATCGGTGATTTAACACTAAATAAGTATTATTGTCTCAGAGAGTTTTGGAACGTTCCAGAATAACTGGGTTACCGTCTACTTGTCCTCATTGGAGCTTTTTTTCCATGTCCAGAGATTTATCGTTCGTGTACACGGAGCGATGACCCAAGTCGACTCTCCGCGACGAGATAGAAAGAGCGAAAAAGAGAAAGAAAGAGCAACAGAAAAAGCTTTGTCGTTTAAATTCAAAGTGTCCGCGGGATGCAACAGATGATTAAAAGGAATTGCCATAATGTACTAATGAAAATAGATTCTCATGAGTTTGCGAGCACGCGATATCAGAAGAGCTGCTCAATTGGGAGCATCGCTTCGTTAAATATAGTAACGACGAATGATCGCAAAAGATATACGAGAATTGAAATTGTACTTAAAAAATGATTTTCATTCGTAGCTTTTCCTCAACAGAGTTGGCATAATCGTGTCCAGTTTTTATATTTTTCATAATCTTTTTTAATCGATTGAATTTTAACTGAATTTATGAACGACTGTGTTGTTATTGTTGTTTTCATGGACGCTGGTTTCGGCCACAGCGTCCTGAGTTTCGATTCGATTATACAAAAATCAACTGCTGCCTTGACCGAATACGTAGTTCGAAAGACGAATAAAAATATTCATTCGCGACATCGTTCCAGAGATTTAATGAAAAGCATGACCTTTGTGTGTTCAAAGAAATCGCGAAAATGGGGACGAGGCTAAAATGGCTGATGCTTTGTGCTCTCGTGGCTCTTCTCGTCGCGGACACCAGCGCCGCGGAGGTTAGTAAAACGGTCAAACATTGTTCAAGGTCATTACGGTCATTATACGATCGTTAAACTGAAGTAATACGTTTGTAACTGGATCATATTATTTATGCGTTAACAGAGAAGACGAAATAAGCGTCGTCGTACAACAACAACCGAGCCGACCTTCCAACAAGAAGTCATGAATATGCTGGAAGCTGACGAGGCCATCGAGGACGCCGAAAACGAGAAAATCTTGAATTCTGAGAGCAAGTATGGCGAAAAAACTGAGCCCTTGCTACAGAAGGATCCTTGCATGGAAAAACATTGCGGAGCAGGGAAAGTTTGTCGGGTAAAAATTGTGTTTGATTCGCAAAATTTGTCGCAAAAATAAATATTATTTGAAAATTTTTAAATACGATAAAAAAAAAAACAAGGATTTGGAAAACAATATTTGTTTGGGTTTCAACAACTGTTCAGGACTCATCGATTAGCTAATGAAATAAAAGAATCGAATGAATTCCGAAATGCGGAAATGTCGAAAGCGAAATAAGAAAATTAGCACGGAAAATATGGCAAAGCATTTGCAAAAATCTCGAGCAAAATGATTTGAAAATTATTGACAAACAGGGAAGTTCAATCCTCTGAAGTTGGTATGAAAAAGCTCTCGAATGTGAAAGTATGGAGAAAATAAATAATGAGACGACTGGAATATCGAATTAGAGGAAAAGAAGTCAAATACTGGATGGGAAGTCAAGCACGTTTTTCACAGGCTCTCAATTTCTCATGTTTTTATTCCTCGTTTTTTCTTTCAAGTCAAACGACATGGGCGAAGCCGAATGCATTTGCGTCGAGGTCTGCAACGAGGAGATCGATCCACGCCGTAAAGTTTGTACGAATTACAACGAAACCTTCGGCAGCGATTGCGAGGTTTATCAAGCTCGTTGTTTCTGCGATACCGACGATTCGAGATGTCGTGGACCAGATTATCAGCACGTGCACATCGAATACTACGGAGAGTGTCGTCAAATGCCTGTAAGCCACTGGCCATTATAAATCTTTCCAAAAGACTTTTGTATTTGGGTCTTGACAATAAACTTTTTCGAAAGCTTGTCAAATCGTCGCAAACGAAAAAACTGCTCGTTGCTGAAGTTTTTATTCATTCGTTTGCTTGAAAAGCTAATAAATTTCATAAAATATTGTAAATGGGTTTTTTCAGATGTGCAAAGAAGACGACATGCTCGATTTTCCGCGCCGCATGAGAGATTGGCTTTTCAACATCATGCGCGATTTGGCCGACCGTCACGAATTACCTGATCATTTTTACAAGATGCAACGCGAAGCCGAAACGAACTTGACGCTCCGTTGGTCGAACGCGGCCGTTTGGAAATGGTGCGATCTCGACGGTCATCCCCATGATCGTTCGGTCTCGAGGCACGAGTTATTCCCGATTAGAGCACCGCTCATGGCCCTCGAGCATTGCATCGCTCCCTTCTTGGACTCGTGTGACGTTGACAACGATCACAAAATCACTCTCAAGGAGTGGGGAAAATGTTTACAACTCGACGAGGTACGTTTCTCCCTTCTTTTCCTTACCAATCGAAATTTCTCGTCAGCATTCGCGCAACGGTTCGTTGAAACGAGAACAAACACGACAGAATGTTTTTTAGCTTCCCCTCGACATACTTTTTTTCAGTTTAAATATGCGGAATAACGGTCGGTTCGGTGACGTCGCCTCTTTTCTATTGTTAAAGAATTTTCGGTTTTTCATTTTCAATGTCGAGCTTAAGCTCTTTAGCGAGAGTTCCGTGACGGGCAGCAGAGCTGCCCTAAAGCAATTTCGTGTTCTGTGCAAATCACATTAGCCACCGGGATGTGTACGTTATTCCGTAGTGGAATTAAACAAACTTCACTATTAAAACTTTTCGTTGTGGTGGATGGCGACGTCACCCGGAAATTGTAGCGTCTAATTATATTTTTTTCGTAAACTTATTTACGTTTCATATTGAAAAATAATAGTAGAGGTTATAGCTGTGAACGGCGTCACAAGCGCGATTCCCGCCATTTTCTCAACTTCGAGCGCGACTATCTCGATTTGTTCGGGTTTCCATACTCACGTTGTACAATGTTATTTATTTCCGATTGATTTCTTCATTCGCTGGTTTTTTGTTTCTGTAGGACGATTTGGAAGACAAATGTGACGAGCTGATTGAAGCGGCTCACGAGCAGTTTTAGAAGAGTTTACTATTTCGACGCGACTCTGGACATTGAAATCCCCCTCCGCCGTACGTAGCGAGAGCGAAAGAGCCCTTTTTTATTTTATTACTTGGCCCTGCTGCTTCAAGTCCCAGACAAAAAAATAAATGGCGGGAAACTATTTTCATCTCTCTTTTTCTCCCTTCCTCCCTCTTTTTCTCTTGCTTTCGACTCCTCTTTCGCACACTCACGCCCCCTTCCCCCCCCCCCCCCCGCTCTTGCTTCGCGTCGTCCCTTTCGTTGTTCGCTGCAGTGTGACGCGCACCGAGTAACGCGCATCCCGGGACACGAACCACCACCATCGCGGAACTCGTCGATATCATTCCTTCTACCCAGCAAGGAGGAAACTTATTATGTCAAATAACATCGAAATTCATTGCTTTCATTTACATATTTCAATACGAACGATTTTTTCATTTTTTCTATTACGACTAAAACAACAAAATCTACGAGTTGCCTCGAGTTCTAGCGCCATTCTACAAGCTCGTGCACTAACATCGGACTCTCGGAGACTCGTGGAAGTTTCAACGGCGGAATTTCCAGTTCATTTTTTCCCCAAATCCTTCCATTCTAAAAACCATGAATTTTTTCTTTTTATATTGTCTTTTCAAACGACGCCAAATCATACAGCGTTCGTGGTGCAAGGAATAAACGATTATTTCTCACCGGCCGGGCGAGATTTTTACAATTAAAGCTGCACAAAACTCCCAGACTCTGTCTGTATCTCTAACACGCTGTTTTGTATATCTATGCACACGAGGGGCTACGGAACTATTTCGGGACACCCGAGGTTCGTCAATAATCATTATTTTCCATGAAATCCCTCCAAACTCTTCATCGATATTACTGTATTCTTCGCACCATTTTTTCCATAGTATTTCAATTCGTTCTAAGAGTGAAAATAGTTTGGAAAATAGCACGTTCGAGTGATCGAATATTCATGTCATGATAATTTTGAGCTCGAACGGTTTTGTATGTCAATAAACTTTGAAAAGCACCATATTTTTATGAATAAACATAACCAAAGAGTAGACTGTTTATATCAATTTTTATTCGAGTTTTTTCATTGCAAAATTCTCCCTTTGAATCCTTCATGTCTCGTGGGAATTCAAGATTAGTCTGGTTTCGAATTATACATGATTTTCTAAGAATTACCTAAATATGTAAAGGAAGAATTCGTTGCTCTTGAATTCCGCCTTATCAAATTTACATGCTGCTGTCATTTATATTCGTTAAAAAAAATCACCATTTTTATAGAAAAATTTGGATCACCGCAAATATAGAAACGACGATATTAAGCACATGAAGCCTTATAAATTGTTTGAAGTGAAAAAGACTCTGGTACGAGGATAAAATAGTCGGTGCTGTTGGCAACGAGGCTCAGCAAAAATATTGGACGAGATTCATCATTTCGTTGATATCTTAACGAGGATAATTCGAGTGATTTATTATTTTAATCCGTATTCCTATACTCGAGTGAACTCAGATTTGGGATCTTCTGAGATTCAAGCGATGTAACTAAAAGATATACCAACATTAACCCCAGATACATACTCTGGGGTTTTTGTGTCCCAGCGGATTGTATTGTTTGCTGTACTGATCGATATAGCATAAAAACATCATTTTCCCGTTGGTAAAGGGAAAACTTTTATTGTGCCGTAAAAGTAAAATCTGTAGCGAATCAATTGCGGGTGTTGAAAAGCCTGAATTTATATGGATAAAGTTGCCAGAACAAGGAATGGATATTTCGAGATTTTCCTTCAGTCGAAATCTTTCGTGAACTTTCGTGGACTCTTCTAATTCCGATTTCAGGTAAAAACCAAGTTTTCAAGATGTAAATTCGAAAAATAAATGAACCGAGAAAATCAAAATTACGATAATTAATCGAACCCTCATACGTTTCTTTATTGTGCCTGACGGATATCGATGCTGTTTTGTACAGAAAAATTCCGAATTTCAAAACATAAGTTTATAGGTTATACGTTGCTCAGTGAACAAAACTTTCGCGCGTTTATATTTTCCTGTCGATATAGGTTAAAGTACCCAATAATAGTTTTTCAACTCGGTTTAAGCATCCAAATGTTCCATGAACGTAACACAACGTTTATATTTTTTATATATTTCATTATGCAACGGAATAAGTCTTGAGATTTTACACTGCGGTCACAGAAATATTACGAAACAATGAAATAGTAGGAAAAACCAATGAAAGAACTGAAATTATATTTAAAATATTTCTGGTCCGACTACTGGAGAAAACTGGCTTTCCGATTCTCTATCATTTCGTGATTTTTTAAACATTATGAATTAGTCATTTGGAATGTAAGCATTGTTTTCTAACTGCAGAATAATATATGGGCTACCTGAAGCTTCACGATTTCCTAATAAATATTTGATGGAATATGATTCATTAACGTGGATTCATCGAACACATCGACATCGGTAGCGATACAATACAAATATTGTACTGCGTATACTGTCTTTTCCAAAAACGCGATCATTTGTGAAAAATATAATGCGCGCGCGCGTGCGTGTATTCGTAAAATGACTAAGAAAAATTTCGAATTGGAATTGTTCTGTCTGGAGGGCCAAAAAAATCGTATGGAACAAAATGATTCTAACGTGCTAGTATTTGTCATTTTATTATATGCGCTTTCTGTAATTTTCTATGAAACAAACAGTCGTTTGATTGAAAGTTGCCTAGTCGATTGGTTTTTTATTTGACACTTATGTGATCAACAATCATTCGGGTCACAAGAGCTTTAATAAAAAACTGAAAATACCTTTTGTCGTAATGTTAATGTAATTGTGGGCAAGAAAATGATTAAAATTCGTGAAAAATTATGTTTGACTTTAACGAAGGGATCATCCATGTTGACTTTGTTTGTAATGCTCCGTTCTACATTATTTATAATCGGACATTAAGCGCTCGGAAACATTGTGTAATTGAAAAAGCAAACTCATTCGTGTAAAATTAGTTCGGAAAAGTTAGGTAAAATTTTTGTTCATTTTGACATTAGCTGTACGACCAGAATCAGTCGTTTAAAAGCGTCACCTTTTTCGACCTCTGCTGCTCGTACTTTTTTCCCATTTTTGCACTGCGAGATTAATGTGTTAATCAAGCGCTTGGCGGCGCGTCGATCGACACTCGAAGATGACGCATGCGCGCGATGCATTGTGGGTTTCAAGAGAGGGGGTAGGCGCGCGGGCTTCGAGCCAACAATGCGTAGGGTGCTGCCGCCTAGAATAAAAATCGTGAGAATCATTCCAACGTAAAATCCGTTTGCGATTGCGGGATTGGTGGAAAAGCGTCACGTGAACGTATTCGCGGGACGCGCCTCTAGCGCCAACGAGCATTTGGCGGGATCGCGTCAGCTCAACAGACTCGGCGTCTCGTGTCCCCCTGTGGTGAATCGTTCTCTCTCTATCTCGGCGCGTCGAGTGTTCGCTTGGCGCTTACTGCGGGTTGACCGTGTGTGTTGAACCGTTCCTCCGTGTGCCTTTTGGTTAGAGCCGCTACGGCACGAACGACGACGAAAAAAAGAAGAAAGCCAGAGAAAAAAAAAGAAAAACCTCGTTTCGTGTCTTTGGTGCTCTTTTATTCGTTTGCTTGAGAACATCTTTTCACGCGATTTAGATTGAAACACGAATTGTTGGCACAATGGTGAGTATCCGCGTATTTTATTCTACAACGCGGATATAATAATTGTCAATATTAGTGCATCGTAAATAAACGTCACGTTTTCTCCTTCGCAATACTGTGTACCGGTGAAGTTTTTTGTGCGGTCTGCTCACTAATAACTCGATGGTGATCTTGTTGCATTATTATTTATTTATTTTTTTTCTCGTATGCGGTTTTGCAGGCTGGCGGCAAAGCGGGCAAAGATTCCGGTAAGGCAAAGGCGAAGGCGGTCTCGCGCTCGGCGAGGGCTGGATTGCAGGTGCGTGTTTTTCTTATTTCTACTCTTTGTAGCCTTCTCGTCGATACTTCGTTACCTTCGTTTTTCTCCCCGAGTTTTCTCTTTTTTCGTGCTCCAAATAATCTTACCCGTAAACATAGAATGACAACGAAAAGTGTGCGTGTTTCATAAGAAATTTATGAAAAATTTTCGATTCCGAGTTTGCATTGAAGGAGCCACCGTTGGCGCGAAAAACTTTCGACGTTTTCATTCGTCACCCTATACACGTATGGACAACATATATCTACGTTTCCTTAATTTGAACGATAGTTACGCCGCGAAACTAAACTCTTTTGTTTCAAATAAATATATTACAACCGTGGCAGAGTCAAATACAATGAGATAACATGAGTTTTACGTGAAACAAGTTTTCTCAATTGTTTCGTCCATCAACATTCGAGGGTGTTTCGACTTTCACTTATTTATGTATCGTTCAAGAACAAGGGAAGCTTGAAATTGTTTTCAAACAACCGATCGGTTGGAAACTACCCGACATCCCCTTCCCCAGCGCTCGACGATAGTACTCTTACCAATATACGACTACACATGCCAAGTATAAATAATTCGAATCGCGAAATGTCCAACGGTCTAATGCGTACGCACAAGTAGAACGGTTTGTCTCACAAAAATTCAATTTTTTTCAAGTTTATCATCGTTTCTCGAGTGATCGTGGTGGCTTTATGTGAATTTAAATTTGAAAATTGTACAAAAAGTCACAGCGTTTGTCAGGTTTGCACTGTTTCCGGGTATCAAAAGAAGACATTGTGATCGCGTTCAATTAATAGTATATTTTATTATAGAATCAATAACTGTTATTGTTTAACGGAGATCAATGACGTAATTCTCACATGTTTTTGCTCAGTCGTATAATCGAAGGTAATGCGTCTCGAGGCTTTCCCGATTAACTTTGATCTCTCGTTTATTCGAGTATTGCACATGGCGAATTCAAAATCTTTAATAGACCGTTGAATTTTTTTACACCGATCTAATTGTGTGATTGTGACGGGTGGACTATGAACGAACAACGATCTGTCATGTGTCAATGATGCATAGAGAGTCACGTCGAGGCAGTAAACAATCTCTTGACCTCTCGTGAGTCGCGAGTTACGCCAATGCAGCGTCAACCACATTATTTTTCCTCATTTTCATATTTTACGATGCGAAACAAGTTCAATTAAAGATTAACATTAACACGAAAAGAAGTACGAAAAAAAGTATCGGGCTTTTGATTAGCAACAGTTTAAACTAATTGCAATGAAGACGCGGGTGCATTTCCGGTTGAACAACGAAAAAGCCGCAGCATTTTTCTTCACGCCAGTGTTTTGAGTTCGAGCCCGAAGATTCTTTGTAACGTCGGTTTTTTAATTCAACTTTTTTTATCTAAAGTGGAGTCTGCAGTCAGTGGGTATATGACGAAATTCGATGATTTTCTTATATATTTGGGTGTTCGTGCGCGTAAAAACGCGCTTGGAAAGCTCCCGAAACGGCAGAGTATATTTTAATGCCCCGTTCGATATCCGCGACGCGTTGAAATGCGGCGAAACGACCCGAGGTCTCGTACGTGTGTTTATATTCCCTGGGATTTTGACCGGGAGTGAAAGACGAAGAGAAAAAAAAGAATGGTCGACATTGTTCATCGTGAAGTCACAGATAACGACCGATTTATTTATTGCATTTTTTTGCTCACGAAACTCTTGAGACAGAGAGCGAAAAGAAGGAGCGTTTGCATCTTTGAGGGACTAAGCTAAAACGTCTTTTGTCATCATCTCGTGTTGGCCCGAACGTTCGATATTTCTCTCGGTTCCGTGCACACACGAAAGCAGCCCAACGACGACGACGACGACGACGACGGTGACGCTAAACGCTTTGCAGCGACATGTTTTTCGAAATGTTCTTACTACACCTAGACGCGATAGCGAAAGTATTCGAAGAGCCAAAAACATTGGCCCCTTTGTAGAAAACGAGGGGAGGGGGAAGGCACTCGATGCAAACTAATGCTTTCCATATTTTTTTTTATGTTTTCTTCATTTCATCAATTTTTTCATCTTTTTCTCCTCAGTTTCCCGTCGGCAGAATTCACAGGCATCTGAAAAACAGAACAACGAGTCATGGTCGCGTCGGTGCCACAGCGGCAGTCTACAGCGCTGCTATCTTGGAGTATCTCACTGCTGAGGTGAGCGTCTACGTTATTTTTATCATTATCGTTATTGTTATGATTATCGTGAGTTTTGAATATGTGCTCGTCTCAATTTTTTTCACTCCTTTATGAGAGCTTTTCCTCTGTGCTTTTTTTACTCCGCTATAACCAACACAATACGTGTTTGGTTCGACAATTACGATCACTACACGTCCCTGTCGGTACGATCAAACACATGGCGCCATCTGCGACGCTTTCTCTCGAAACCGTATGCTTTCCCGCCTCTTTTCAATTCCGAGCAAATTTAGCTTTGACATTTCACAGCTTGATTTTTTTTATCGCTTTCACTTTTGCGGCCATCAAAGCCAACGAAAGTTGATTTCGTTACGCTAAATTCGCTAGTTTTTGTGACATTTTTATAATGCTCGTACTTTTGTTTCTTTTGCAAATAATCTCGGAATGAGTTTTTTTTCGAACACAAAAAAAGAGAAATTGATGAAAAATTATCGGGCGTGCTGCTACTTTTTCCGACCGTTGCAGCGCCTTGCTCATTGTTTATGCAAATAAGAGTCTTTTTGCAAAATTTTACTTTGATCTCTTCAAAATGAAACTTCACAACGTCGGATATTTCTTCGACATGATGGTTCCTTCGTGTTTCATTTTCATTCATTATTTTTTCATTCCATCAGGTTTTGGAGTTGGCGGGGAACGCGTCGAAAGATTTGAAGGTCAAACGTATAACACCGAGACATTTGCAGCTCGCGATTCGCGGGGATGAGGAACTCGATAGTCTTATCAAGGCAACAATCGCAGGAGGAGGTAAGAATCAGTTATTTATTATTTCGGTCGTTGTATAAACAATCTGCTAAAAAGAAAGAGGAAGAGGCTTCTTTGGTATGAAAAGGAGAAAGAATCGAAATTGAGACACTGAAAATATTTCTTACGCGCATGCAAAAATTGGATTGTTCGGTGTGAAAAACATTGTCGCCTTGTTTCTCAACATTTCGTAAAATAGCTGAACGAAGATTAGCGTCGAAACTGATGAAATTACAAGTTTTTGTGATAACCAAAATATTTGATTTATTTTCATTTATGTCTGTAACGTGAATCTTGACTAACACATGTTTTTATCAAATTTCAGGTGTTATACCACATATCCACAAATCCCTTATTGGCAAGAAGGGTTCTCAAAAGCCTGCATAATTCACGCTATATAAAAAACAAACAGACAAATAGAAATCACCATGTGCGAGAGAGCAAGAAAGAAAGAAAGAGACAAAGAGGGAGAGAGAGAGAGAGCGCGAGAGCAAGAAAGAGAAACGGAGGGATGTGCGAAAAATTTCAAAGGACAAGTAGGGCAGACGGTAAAGAGAAAGAAAAAAAAGCAAAGGTGGAAAGCATCAAAGAGTGATTGTTGACAAAGTGTACCTACGTTACTAAATCGAAGAAAAAAAGGGACAGGCGTGATATATATATAGATATATAAATAAAACAAATATTGATATAATTTAATATAGGTAATTGAGAAGAGTTTTTAAGAGAAAAGGAAAAAACCACAAGAAAAGAACGAAAGTAAGAGAACTCGATTAGCGTACGGTTATGTGAAAAGGAGAAAAAAAATAAAAAGACGATAACAATCCGAGGAATAAATTGCGGTAAATTTCAACAGCAATCGTTACGTGTTTCTCACTTGTAAGTCATCGGATCTCACGCATCAGCCTTGAATTATATAAAAAGAGTATACAAAAACAGGCTAGACGAGAACACGAAGAATTCGAGGAACTGCAATTCGGGATCTCGGCACTGTAGTTTATTTAAAAGACTGGTAGAGTTTCTCTGCGATACTGTCGTTTTCATAATTACTTTTTTAAATACAAAAGATAGTATTTTTTCATTGAAATTTCGTTGTGCCCCGCGTGTCTCGTTGATGTTTTAGAGTCTCGAAGGAAGTAAATAAAATCGCGCAAATTCTCTCGCTTTTTCAGCTAATTTTATGTTTTAGAAAATTGTCCCACAGGCCTTAACTCAATTCTCATTGGGAATGGCAATCAATTTTGAGTAATCAGTTCAATGGAAAAGGAAATAAATGATAATTTGCAAGAAACAAACGCGTCTGCATTATGATATACTTTTTATTTACGGACACTCGGCTTTTTTTGATATGTCATTGTTCACTTCTCACGGTTTCAGTGAATTTTTTCGTTTGAAAAGTAACTCCCATTCTCTTCTCCGCTTGAATGGTTCTCCAAGTCTTACTTTTTGTCGACGACCTCAACGAAAATCGTTGAAATGATGAAAAACACAAAATAATTGCATAGTTACATCTTATTGTCCTTCATTGTCGATTTAACATCCTTCTTTTTTCGTCAAAGCAATAGAAATAGCATCGATTTTATTGAGAAACGAAAACTTATATAATAAATGTTAAATTCTTCATTTTAGTATGTGTTATTTCACAAGAATTTCGGTATTATCCAAATGCAGCTAAAATTTTGCCCAGAAAATAAAATCCTCTTCGAGATTGACATTGATTTACAATAACCGGAATTCTGGAACGTTGATACAAGATTCAACCACCGAACAAGTCCAACAAAGTCGAAGAAAAGTTTCCTTCGTGCAACGACTCCGCATGATTTTCTTCAATGGACACGAGTTTTTCGAAACTTCGATGTTTGATCAGTGAAACAAAAAAAGACACGATTTTTTTCACGTATTTGAAAACGAGGACAAAAGTTTAGAAAATTTAAGCCTGAATGAAATATTTTCTGCCATTAATTTGTAACTTATTCGAACGCCGAGTACCGGAATTTTTTGTTAAAAATATCGGTTAGGAAAATGTCAAAAGAAGAAACTCCATTTTTTTTGTCAACAAATGTCTTTGGTTTTTTTTTTTTAATTGAGAAATTCCACTATCAAAAACAACTTTTGTTTTCCTCTCTGTGCTTTCGACCCTTGAATAAGTGCAAGCTTATTTCCTAACAAAAAAAAATGATCAACGACGCTAACAATTGTTTGATCAGCGCGGAATTGTCTTATCGAACTTGTACAGAACATCCGATGCATTTTTTTCTCTTTTTCATTGGCTAGATAGCTCATCGAAGCCACAATTCGTGTGAATTTTTGGAAAACACTGAAGGCTTTTGGTCTTGGGAAGAACAAAAAATGAGATGTCATAAAACAGTTGATGAACGCTGTATATATGTTTCATTTAT
This sequence comes from Venturia canescens, assembly GCF_019457755.1. Lineage (NCBI taxonomy): Eukaryota > Metazoa > Arthropoda > Insecta > Hymenoptera > Ichneumonidae > Venturia > Venturia canescens. The sequence continues at coordinate 25,585,718 of NC_057421.1, forward strand.
CATTTTTTCGTCAAATTCTATATACATATCGATTTGATCAGAAAGGCAACTATAATCTAATGCACCAATGTTTCTTTTTCTCTCATTAAAACGTTAAAACTCGTTTTGAGAATTTATTTATATTTATAATAATCAAATGCACGACGTTAACACCATGTTCTGCCATCTTGTTTTCATCTCCTTTTTGTGGTTCGTGTTTCTCCCATTTTATTTTTTTTTATTGTCTACTGTTGCACTAGTAATTTAGGTTAATGTTTTCATTGTATTCGGTGGTGTATTTACACCGCGCTTTAAGACGAACCGTATATGTAAAACTTTCATTTTTACAATAAAAAGGAAAATTTAATATTCAATTTTTTTTTCGCAAATCTAGTGGCGCCATCTTCCCGAAACTTAAAATAGATCGTGAACGGAGAAGCATGAATGTTATTTTGCGATCGCGCGACGATTGACGATTCGTTATAATTGATGACAATTCACTTGCAACTCTTTCTCCATAGGATACGTTCATTGTTTCTCTTTTGTTCGACAGTTTTTCTTCATTTTCTATAATATCCTGGCAACAAAACACGTCAACATTTGTTCGGTTCGAATATTCAATAGAGTGTGCAAATAATATCTTAGACTCGAGACGATAATGCGAAGCAGTAAATTTCGGTGTGAATTCACGGCCCATTTTTCAACCGAGGAATCGAAACTGAAATGAGAAAATGTGTGTGACGATCGCTATTCCATTTTTATAACCTCTAACTTCCATTACCTGTAACTTTTTTAACCTTATATTTATGACTCATCCATTTTATTCGAATTTAAAATTCATACGATTTACCGACTGTAGGTACAGACAACTTGTATCCTCACAATTATATATTAATACGCAAATAAATCAACGAGAAAAAACTAATGAATCGTTCCTAATCCGTAGTTTCTTGCGACCAGTAAACCATTTTGTATGAAATTCACTGAGTTGCGGAATGTGTAAAGATTGGAATTTTCATGGGAAATCATGCAGTGACTCGGGGTTTGTATTTAAAGAATGCGTCGATCCCAAAAATTACTTGAGCCGGATTTCTGTCAAAATGTAACTGAATTTATAATTATCCGTTAATGAAAACCATTAAAAGGGATTTTTGCCTCAAACACGAGACTCCCGGGTCAAAGAGACCCGGGAGTCTCTTTGACCCGGCAAGTGGCAAGTACATCGACAGCCTCGTCGTCTGCTGGTTCGAGACTCGGCGAGTCTGTATTATCTCGTATTAGTAGAGCGATTCGCGGTGTTCGATCGCTTTGTACTTCAATGTGGATATTTAAAAAAGAATTTCGGAAATGCTAGTCTCTCAATATTATAAATAGTTATTATTTGCCCCGCCAGGTTTGCACGCGAATGCATTTCCAATATCAAATTTCGCATTTTTTGCCTCACAGAAAATATTTTGGAAAATTCTTTCGGCGTAACCAGCACACATTATTGGTCCGTTAGAATTCGCATCTAGCGGACGCCCTAAGAATTTTCCTTCCGAAATTCATGCAAAAATTCGCGGCGAGCCAAAACAAACTGATAAAATTGGCATGCAAATAATGCACGGTTTTACCGGGAGCTCGAGGTAGATTGGGCGACTGCGCGCGAGAGGCGCGGCAGGACGGGGAGAGCGCCCCCGCCGCACTCCGCGGCTGACTTGCCGGAGCCTTAGGAGTATTGTTGCAGTCTCCAGTCTCCTTTCACAAGTCGTTCTGTACGCTGGTTCCGCGCGCGCGCGTAGTTGGTGAGCTGGCGCGAGAGGGAGAGGACGCACCGATATTTCGCGCATTTTTATAGTGTGTGCGTTGAGTAAAGGGGGAAAAACAATATTTTTGAGAATATTGATGAATGGACTCTAATGATAAGTCTATTACAGTGCGAATATATAAATTAACGTTGAAAAAAATAACGACAGTCTGAGAGATAAAAGCGCAACGCTGTGCAAGGTGGACACATCTCGAGATCAACAAATATACACGCAGCTATATATATTACGTTCATAGAAACTTGTTCCTCAAATTTTTTCGCTCGCGTTCGCCGTATTTTTTGTAGCGATACAAAACGAAGTTGTCAGGCATACTCATCGATCGAAATAACCCAAAAAAGGAAAAAAACGTTCCTTAAATTCTCATGCGTTACAGTGTTGCCGGTGTTTACCGTCTTTACTTAAAATCTTCTTCAATATACTGAAAAAAATCTTGAAGAATCGGTGCAAAAGCCGCGTGTGCAGTGTCCACAAGCTTGACTCGTGTTCACCCTGTCAAACGAACAAGTGCGCAAGAGTGTCAAACTCGTTACCTAACGTCACGTGTTTTTTTTTCTTCGTCTCGCTCATTTGTGGTGCAAGGCTTTTATTTCCGGGATTGGTATTTACGTTAAACATAAAAGTAAAGAAAGCCTGCTGGGGCGTTGGTTCATCTCGGGTCAACGTGGTAAAGGCGACTTGGCTCTCGTGGTTCGCGGTCTCCAGGATAGAAAACGAAGCGAGGCGTCCAAGCGGTTGCCATGACGAGATTCTCGGTGTGAGAAAAAATTCTTCGCACGGGAGAGATCAGTCCAAGGACCTCCTCCGGGGTGGAATCTGATTCCCACCGTCGGTACTACGATGCCTGAACACCGAGCCAATCACCGACCTTCTTGGTAAGCACTCTTCCTTCTTTTATTTTATTTTTTTTTTAATTCTTGTTTACATCGATTTACAGATGAAATATTAACTGTTTCGATATTACATTTTTTTTTCTTTTTCACAAATGAACACGATAAAGAATTAAGGCATCGTTGTTGCTTGTGATTATTTGCCGGGTGAATTTCATAACATCAAAATTACGATTATTTTCATAAATACCCTCATATTACAAATAAGTGTTGGAAAAATTCTGATGTCGAATCATCGTAATTCATAGCGTCGGTGTATTTTAAACAATTCGTCAGTCCCCTTGCGAGACTTTCGCGCGAGGGATTTCCCGTTAACATCTTTTCGACGCTTGCGAATGCGGACGACTGTATCGACGACGTCTCGTGTGACTCTCAGCCGTTGCTTCGCTCCGTAATATTTACGTTTGAAATTCATGTGGTGGATGACAACACGTTTATATTTTCCGTTAGGCGAGGATCGTTCTCAGATTATTCTTTCATGACGCTGAAGTTTCCAACGTTGGAGTCCAACGAAATGATCGAAAAAAACTGTCCAATAATTCCAGTAATTCTCCTATTTTGTTCCCTGCCAAATTTGCGATTCGTAGTTTTTCAAGCTGCACCAACGATTCATGAAATAAACAATTGGTGAATTAAAAACGTTTTTTTCGTTCATTTCGTTGGAGTCCAACGTTGGAAACTTCAGCGTCGTATTCTTTCGTACACCGTTCGTCCAGGAATGTCATTTTATTTCGTCACTTTTGTGGATCGGAGAACAATACATTGACTCGATACCGCGGCGACGAGAATATTGCGGAGGCTCTTTGACAATCGTTGCATAGAAAATAATGAGAATTGATCTGAAATTATTATCACATAAAAATAATTATGGGCAACCCACTGAAAGCAGCGCGGTAGCGAGATACTTTAGCGCTCATAATTAACGAGTTGAAGTTCCCACGGAACAGAGTGGAGCAACTCGCGTCTCGAATTTTCTCAAAACTTCGTAATTGTTCGAGGCCTGACGTAATTCAATGTAACGCTCCAGCTTTGAAAATATTTCTGAACGATGCTATTGAAGTGTTGTCGCGAGTGGTATTTTCCTCGTCGTCTTTCGCCCAGCGGTAAGATCGCGTGCGTGTGTCTTATGCACGCGCCATCGGTATTCCTCGAGCAAGGTCGAGCTCCGCTCGGAGAGGCCTCGAGAACGGTGAAAGTCTCACTCCGTGATCTCGGCTGCTATGAAAATACGACTCGCGGTCCGGCGGCACCGTGCGATATTGGCGACTGTCGATTCGGCTTCGTCGCTCAGCGTTGTTAATTTTAAGGGGAATACGAGAATATCGAAACAGAGAGGAAGGGCGGTGAAAAAAGTGGGGAATTAAATATAAAAATTTGACAAAGCTGCGTCGACGACTGCCTCTCGAAAGAGCCTTTCGCATTTGAGGGTTTTAAAATCGAGTCCGAGGTTCCGGGCCCCGATTAAGCAGTCGTGAGCAATTTTGTCTTCCTCCCGCGATAAAAATCCCACGCAGCGAGCGCCGGCGCAACTCCCATATATTATATTTACACAGGAGCGATGCACAACGTTATAATTGCGGAAAAACAGGGCCACGGAAGCATTCTCCTCTGTTACGTTCCTCGATTGTGCAACACGCTCCTCGAGCCTCTTTCTCTCTTCCACGATAGTTGGGACTCCGTGAAACTCGACTGGGTTTGTTCGCTCGTGTACGGAGGGGATTTCGTAGTCTCTCGAGTCCGCGAGCCAGCCCACGGTGCGAGGCACCGTTGAGAATTCCCCGTCGCGAGCACACCGTGGTAAAACCGCTCTCGGACTCGCTCGCTCGTAACGCACCTCGTAACAGTACCTCGCGTCAAAAAATGGCCGAAATATAGTCGGGGATTTTAAACCGCCGGAGGAATCTAATCGCCTCGGCGATCTTCTCCTTCTCCATTGTTTTCGGCACTCCCGAATCTCCCTTCGATCGCGCCTAAGAACGAGCGTTGCGTATGCGACGAGCGTGTGACTCCGAGGAACACGATCGCTCCGAAGCATCGTCGAGAATAGACTCCGAGTTATTTCTACTGTTCTTTGGAGCAGCTATACACAATTTCTAATTTACCTTTACAATTGCCGGAGAATTTACGATCTCGGGGTCAAAAGTTACCTTCCGTTCTGAGCGTGCGCGGGGACCCTTTTCCTGGAACAACAAAAACCGGATCTCTCCCTCTTATCTCGATTGTTACGGGAGCTCGGGCCAGTTTTTCTCTCAGGAACTCGGGCAGCTTCGCGTGAAAAATTTCCTCGTGGCTAAATATCTCCGGCTGGAATCGCAGAGTCGAATGTCTGCTGAATTGTGCTCGGCGCAATGTACGCGTGAAAAATGAGACGCGAAACTTATTGCAAGAATATCGCAGCAACAATTTCTTTCAAAAGCACTACTTTTGAGAATTTGTTTATCGAATCATCGCACTATAAATCATCGCAGAACTGTCAATTTCCAACGTCGTCAACAAGCATTCAACGGGCAAGATTTCTCCGATAAAACACCGCCTTATATAACTACTCGATGATATTTACCGTTGAATTAACTGCTTCGGCTGGTCGATGCAGGCGAGAAAATGAGTCCCGATCGCTGAGAAAAGCCTATTTCCAGTTTGTCATTCGACGCTTTTTTTTCTCGTTTTCATTCCATGTCCTGGATAATTCCGGTTATTGCAGATACGTGCGCGCATTAATTAATGTTTTTATTTGTTTTCGGTAAATGCTTGAGCGGCTCACTCGATAATTGCAACGGTTTCGAGTCCTTCGAATATATCAGTAGTTGCGGCAAGAATACGAATCTCGAGATTTCAAGCCCGCACGCACATACGTCGTCGTGATTATTTCATTAGAAGGAAAACGGGCAAGTTGCTCCGAAGCTGGAAGATGCGAAACTTTTCGACGCTCTTTCCCGTATTTTTAAGATCTTATTCCGATTCACATGAACGACGAACTTTATTCCTCCCATTAATCCTGCTTTGGAAAGTCAAAAAATTGATGACGCTGAAGTTTCCAACGTTGGAGTCCAACGAAATGATCGAAAAAAACTCTCCAATAATTCCAGTAATTCTCCTATTTTGTTCCCTGCCAAATTTGCGATTCGTAGTTTTTCAAGCTGCACCAACGATTCGTGAAATAAACAATTGGTGAATTAAAAACGTTTTTTTCTTTCATTTCGTTGGAGTCCAACGTTGGAAACTTCAGCGTCGTAAAAATTGATTGTTTTCGGGAGCGAACTTTTCGGTACAGTTTCAAGCATGTTTTTAGAGTGCTTTTTTTTTTTGATAAATACTAATTTGTACATGGTTTTTGCGCAAAGTTCATATATTCTCCTTCCACATGAACCTATGAAAACCCGAAAAAAGGGAAATTCAATATTTTCAGGGGGTTTTAAAATAAAAACGCTTCTAAAACTAAAAAATAATATCACTTCAACGTGCTGTAAAAATAGAATTTCGCAATATTTTCGGGTTTTTGTAGGCTCGTATGGAAAAACAATACACGAAGATGGGAAAAAATTGTAACTTTCGTTGCAGACGTTAATTACGATTATCCACATTGTACAAATGAGTATTTCTCACATTAAAAGTGTCTCCGCCATATGGTGAGTTATTTCCGTCTCTCCCAAAGCATTCCCGAAAACGTTTTTTTGCTTTTCTAAAGCAGCTCTTAGCTCAGTTGAATTTTCAAAAGTATCCAATACAAAAAGGTCGCATTGTTGATTGAGTTCCATCGGGCTGTGCACCGCGAGACGAATTTCATAATGGGAAAGATGTAAATTAAGGCAGAAATGTTTTCGTCGGAACTTCCTCGTCCTCTTCTGCCGGCCTCGACGCGACGCTCGCTCCTACGTCCCTCTTTGTCTTTCTTCCTCTCCTCCTCATTCTTTCCTTATTCCTTTCTCGTTAGTCGCACACCAATCCATTTACCTCGACTCGTTGCTACTGCCGGCTGCCTACGATCCGTTAGCGGCGAGCTCACGCGGAGCTTAAGCGCAAAGTGCAGGTCATCGACCAACTTCCCTTTCCCCTGTTTCTTATTTTCCTTTTATTTTTCATTTTTCAGCTAATTCAACCGAATGTACGATTTTCGGCTACGCTCCTGATGCGATTTTCCTCCGAAGAGTACGAGCGTCGTTGTCGCATTTCACTTCCCCAAATAATTACAATTACTTCGGGAAGATATTTTGATAAAACTATGCAGCATCTCTGTCATCTGGTCTCAAAGTTCGTAGTGTCACGTGTTATTTTACGCCTCTTGTGACGTCGCGCTGATGAAAGGAATTTCAGCTTCACATTCGAAGAATTTAAGCAAGATCCTCTCCCATGTCTCTCTCTTTTTCTCTCTCTCTCTCTCTCTCTCTCGCCTCGGGAGTTAACGGTTAAATCTACCGACCGCTGCATATGAACGTATCCATTTTTATGTGTCTTCGTGGGTGTGCGCTTGTGTGCCATGCTGACGTATGTAGTCGTAAAATAATCGTCGTTTCTCGGTCGCTACGGAGAATCCACTGTGTATTATGACGTTGAGCACGACATAGACGGGAGTCTGTAACGAGGTACGGAGACTCCAAGTACATAACGTGTACCAGTCCAGTTACTTCGGAGTTCGGAGAGATGACTATAAGAGCCAGCACGTACATTTTCAGGTGTACACAAGCACAATGGCAGTGGCTTTACGGGCTATTTGGAGAATAAGTTCATTGAGGAATGAATAATTTCATTCAAATTCTTCGGACTAAAATTATTCGAGTTGAAGAATCTTCGATATTCGTTGAGGAATTGAAGCGTTGGAGTGCGCAGTGCGCAATGCACGATTGTGTTTAGTACGGTGGTGAAGCTCGCAACGTTGGAGTCCAACGAAACACGATGTAAAAAAAGCCTCCAATAATTCCAGTAATCCTCCAATTTCGTTTCCTCCTGAATTCGCAGTTTGAAGTTTTTCAACCTGCGCTGATACTTGGTGAAATAAAAAATTGGCGAATTACAAATGCTTTTTTCGTTCATTTCGTTGGACTCGAACGCTACAAACTTCAGCGTCGTGGGAAAGAACATCTGTAATTCACCCATTTTTGTTTATTTTACGAAGTATCGGTGCAGGTGGAAAAACTAGGAATTGCAAATCCGGCACGAAATTGGAGAATTTATGTAATTATTGGAGGGTTTCTTAGAACATTTCGTTGGACTCCAGCGTCGCAAAATTATTTACTGAAAGGTTTCGAGATGATAGCTTGCTGGAAGGGAATGAAAATGTCCAGTGCGAAATTCTCGGTTGACCGTGAATTGTAACGCGGTTACTTTCCGTGGACCGCGAATATGTTGAGCAAACGTTGAGAAACGGGAAGAGCGAGTCACTGACAGTGTGTGCGAATTCAGCCTGTTTTTGCAGCTTGCAAAGAGACGAAGAAACGATAAAATCTCTTTCGAATGATCTGAATAACAATTGCATGGAACGTAATAAGCACTTTGCTTTATTCATGCAGCAAAGGCTTCGTAGGTCTGTGCAAACGTAAACATAACCTCGCTCATTGTTGTAAAAGGATTAAGGAAGTTGAGGCCGAAAAAAAGACGAAAAACTGGTGAGAGCTCAGTCGAAAACGGGGATGGCGATGATCCTAGACTCAAAAAACTGCACGGGAAAAAGATTATTATTAATATAATCTCAACAAATCTCCTAATATAAATCTGAAAAAATTCACATTATTCAGCAAGCCTTGCTCATGTTGCCCAAAAAATTTCATATTTTTGGCATCATTGATTTTTCTCAGCAACGACGCTCCTAAAGTGTCTGAAAATTTTTAACTCATTTATTTTTTACACTTCACTTTATAAGATGCAATCGGTTTAAAAGCGATGACATCATTTTCATCTAATGCCTCAACTTCCTTAATGGAATTACGAGATCCTGCGAGTGGTTATATCGAAGGAAAACAACTGAAACAGCAGCGGGAACGAAACTCGAAAATGTCGACTCGGAACAGCATCCGCCACGATTTATCAATGATGAATGTTTCGTTCTTTCTCGCTAAAGATTCTTCGCGCACTCTTGATCGGAGCAATGTGTAAGAAACGTTTCGTAATTTATCACTTTATTTATCGGTATATTCTCGAACTGCGGAATTTGGCGCGTCGCGTTCACTATTTTTCGAAAGCCGATTTTCCAGAAACTACGGTGAAGAGATATCGAATTTATGAAGAACGGTAGAAATGGACTTTCGATCGGGCTCGCGGCCTCCTGCAAAAAGCAGACCCAGGAGCTCAGCTCTTGTCAACTATCTCGACAAGCTTCAACCCCGTTGTTTCAACGACGATAGGAAACTTCAGTTCCAGATGGAAAACAGTCGCAATATTTATCACCGGCTTTGAGCAACAGAGCATTTGAAAATCACACGCAGAGGATTTTCCTCCATAGCGAATAAAATCGCATTATTCAGCTCATCATTACTTCACGCACGCACATGAAAAAGAGCCTTTAACAATTCAGTTCGCATTAACATATCATGCTCTTCTCTCCCTTTCTCCCTCGGATCTCTTTTCCTGTAAACAAATGTTCATCCGTCTCGTAATACGCGGTGAATGCGATGCGCACTGCGAGAAAGAGACGGAGAGACAGAGAGAAATGGGCACGGTAAGAGCTCAAGCCCACATGCATCCATGGCTCGCATGCATGGGGAAGCTGGAGTGTTAGAAGGATTGAGGGGAAGAGACGCCTATCCAGCACCAGACATTTAAGCCCCCGGACATATGCGTAAGTTATGTAAACCAGTACAGGTAGACGTATTTGTCATAGACGATACACGTGTGTACGTGTGTTTACATATTTATATATGTGCTTGGAGCGTTGCTCGAAACGAGGCAGATATGCATTGCGAGGACTGCCTTAAAAAAACGGAAAAACATTTCTCTGTTCCGTGACATTTGTCCAGTTTGGGGGGGGGGGGGGGTGAGGGGTGGGGAAGCTTTTTATCAGAAAAATTTAATTCCCTCGTGCTCATTTTCAATTCTATTTTCTCGGCGAACAAACGAGCCACTTTTTTTTTCTTTTATTCGTCAAATAACACAGAATTGAAAATGAAAACATTTTACCCGCTGGCTCGCGTCGGTTTGCTTCGAATCGAGCGATCGGCAGTTTAACGATAAAAACGATTGTACGAAGTTTTTTTCATCTCGTAAGCTGCCGTAAAATTATCAAAATACACCGATTTTCGATTGGGTTTAATCTCTCGTAAATATTGGGAAAAATCGTACGTTTGTGTCATCGAAATATTTCTGTTGACGTGTCGAACGACGAATTGTTTATCGAAATTATGCAACGGTTATCCTCCGATATAATTGGCCAGTATTTCATGTAACTTCGAGCGCCATTGAGCCGGCTCCGGACATTCGTTCTGCTTTCGAAAATCATTCGCAGGAAATAAACCTTCCGAAACATTGTGGACGAAGAAATAGGAAGAATCGATTATTTAAATCACGTTTTTAACGAACAATACGATTTAATTGACTTTATTTCTTGTTCAATTTGAAAAAAAAAGAATTGGGAGAATTATTGAGGTTTGCGGCCTTCCGAAGTTCGCAAAAACCCTTTTTCCAAATCGTTACGACTTTGGAAAACAATTAAAAAATATTGGTGCAAGTGTTCTATTCGCGAGGAAGTATTTCACCAAAAATTCAGCAAGATTGCAAATGCTCAGATCCACGAAGCAAAGGAAGCTCCTTGCACCATATCAGACATTCGTATTCGCTGTATAATATCAGCCACGTCATGCGTCCTACGCTGCATGAGGTGGGCACAAGCTTTCCTTAAGAAGACGTCAGGCCACATCTCGGGAATTTTACGTTGCGTTTCCTAACACAATGTAAAACGTTTCGCACATTCACTCATAAATAAGTAAGTTAATTTACGAAACTTGCATATGTGTTATTGCGATCGATCGTTCCCAACGAACAAAGAGTCAATCTTCACGCCTATGATCGCCTCGACGAAAAAACCTTCGTAACGCTTACACAATTGCCTCCATAAAAGAGTTTCTCCGCATATTCTCAAGCATTCAATCGAAATTAATTATCCTCATTAAATGGATATTTAACAAAACGTTTTATATATCGTATGCGCTCGAATTTCAGAAGATAATTTGAGACGACGCTGAAGTTTCCAACGTTGGAGTTCAACGAAATGAACGAAAAAAACGTTTTTGATTCACCAATTTTTTATTTCACGAATCGTTGGTGCAGCTTGCAAAACTACGAATCGCAAATTTGGCAGGGAACAAAATAGGAGAATTACTGGAATTATTGGAGAGTTTTTTTCGATCATTTCGTTGGACTCCAACGTTGGAAACTTCAGCGTCATAATTCGAGTCCTTATTAGTGAATTGGCTCATTAGCTCTCAACAATATTCTCGCAAAGTATTTTGTCCATATTCTAGCACTCGTTGAATGAGCTTGATGTTGAGATGCGAACGATAATGATTCTGTTTCGATAAATTATTTTAATCTCTGACCATACGCAAGTGCACTTTCCCCGCCTTTGAGTTTCTCCAGTTTTCAAGTTACTTTTCCGCCCAAGAAACAGTCGACTTTGAACGACGATAGACAAATGTCGTTAACGCCACGTTCAGTCGGATAAAAACTAGTGAGCCGCTCATTATTACTGAGGCTCGGAGACGGAGCATGCACGTTTAGCACGAAGCATCTCATATGTACGCACTCCGGAGATAATACCTTAGTATATATCACACGAGACAGCGAAGGTAATCGTGCCCAGGGAACATTGTATTCCCGTTTGGTCGGTGGTTACACGAGCATATATGCATAAATGGATGTATCCGCGTATATGCAAACGCAGAGCCGAGTCGTGTACATGTGTGCTCTTGTAACCATACACGTGCTCGAATTACTCTCGGGTTTTGGGTTTGCAGTCACTGTACGTTCGAGCCACACGGATACTACATTAAACACACAAATCGCAAGGTAGAGGAGCGCACTAAAGTGCGCTCATAAGATACGAATATGAGCACAGCTTGAACCGCAGATAGGTACATCGCACTGATATTACATACAGGATTTTCCGACGACGCGCTGAAGTTTGCAGCGCTGGAATTCAACGAAATGAAGAAAAAAACGTCTCTAATGGACTCATTTTTTGTTTTACTCTATTTTTTATTTACAGCGACGCTGAAGTTCGGAAGGTTCGAGTTCAACGAAATGGACGAAAAAATATGTAATTCACTAATTTTTTATTTCACGATGCGTCGGTGCAGGTTGATAAACTGCGAATTGAAAATTCGGCGGGGGGAACGAAATTAGAGAATGCTGGAATTATTGGAGGGGTTTTTTTACATCATTTCGTTGGACTCGAACGTTGAAACGTTCAGTGACATATTTTCCATTTCAATGGTAAGTCTGAGCCGAGGTGGTTCAGTAAAATACAATTTTCTCGATGCTTCGTTTTTCCAATGTTCTTCGGTGAACTGGGTGCTTTCGAATTGAATTGAAAGTCCGATTTTCACACAAAATCCTCCCTCGATCCTTGCCGATTTTTCAGTCGACAACTGCGTTTGTATTTCCTGACTCGAGTTCGAACCGAAACACTTTTCACGCGAGCTCAAAATTTTCGAACAAATAGAATTCAACACGAATGTGAACAACGGGGCCTGCGGTCGAACTTGATGCATGAAAATAATCGAAAGATACACGAATGTCGTGGCGGAATCGATTGACCGTGGGATGATTCGTGTTAATCCCGAATCACATCCCGCGGTTTAACGCCGTTTCTATTCGGTTTGGCCACGAGAACGAGAAATAAAAAAAAAATGAAAAAGTCCAGTCTTATTTATAGTACGTCATGTAATTTTACCACCCTGCAGAGTGAGAGCTGTTCGTATACGGATCCATACATGCATAAAAATGCACGAAAGCCTTTTTCGTCGTCACGATCGATTAGCCGCACACTGGCACGAAGCTATATTTCGCGCTCGATTGACACTGTTTGCCGGAAAAGCCCGGACATTCTCAGCCCCCGTTTTCTCTCCCTCTCATTTTATCTTCTCACTCTCGCTCTTTTTTATGTATCCTCGTGCCCTCTGCCACGTCTCGCTAGGGCTATCGTCGGACTCTTGCAGTTTTTTCACAGTCCTGAAAATTCATTGGAAACTTTTTGCCTCATCTGCGCCGTAGAAGAAAGGGATTCCTGTCCCTCTCTCTCGCGCGCGCGCGGGTCATTGCGAGCAGGAACACGGAACGAGCCTCCGGAGCTTTTCCGTTAGCGATCCTTTCCTCACGTTTTATCGCCCGATCGTAAAAGCCGAAAGAAAAAAGATCAAATGGGCGGGACCAAAAAAATGGGCACACTCGTGGCAATCAACCCACTTGATTTCCGGAGCTCTTCCCACCATCGAGATTCTTATTGAGCGTTGCGCGTTCTACGCTTTGACGGACGATTGCCAACGGCCCCGTGCAGGTTGTCGAGTCCGTTTCGACCGACGAGACGGAAATTTGCACTGGATTCAAAGTTCGAATAATATCGAGCAATCGAGAACATTTTTACTCACATTTTCGCTTCGGAAAAATATCCAGTTTCATTCGACGAACGCATTTTTCCTGTCCCACCGCCAGATCGGACTCTTTCCGATTCCAGCAAGCTGTTTCCTTCGGTTTGAACGCTCCAAAACTCACGATCAATCCAAAACCCATTTTTCCGATCTTTAATTTGGAAACTTTTATTGTACCATTCGATTGATTTTATAACGCAGGTTTTGAGTCGCGAAAAATCGCAATTTTTGGGATTCAAGTATTAAAAAATCGCACGAACGATCCCGCAGTGGATGAAAATCAATCGATTTTCTCGCCGTTTAGAAAAGAATTTTCGACTCTCAATACGTCAAAACTCTTGGAATGTTTTTTTTTTTTTTTTCCCCCGAAAAAAATGGTTAACGAACTTGATCCTCCGAGAGCTTCAAAGCTGAAACTCTCCTCTTCGTAGTTCGCAAACATTTCATTTTATTTATTCCCAATGATAATTTGCTCACTTGATTTGCTCGCCAAGACTGGAAAACCTTTGTTTTTTCCCTCGCGAAATTTACGCCGAACGTGTAGAATCCGGGCAAAAAAAGGCACGGAGAAACGAAAAGAAAATGAAAAAAAGTAGCCGAATGAAGCCCCGGGCTGTATGAGCTACATTGTTACCCGCGAGTACGCGGGAGCCTCGACGTCGCGACTCACTCTTTTATTCCAACACTCCACCATTTATGTCTGTGTGTCACGTCCGTCTGTATGGAAAATTGTATACAGTTTTACGAAGCTATACACAGCTTGTTCTCCGCAAGCGCTCGATGAATGAAAGAGCTTTTTCCACCTGCCCCCAACGAGTTTTCTTCTCCCCGTGCGATTCGCGAATCTGTTTTCTGAAAGAAAGAATATGAGAATAAAAAAACGCATAAAATGGAGGTGGACGAGGCATCATCGAGGGCTTCCCTGAGAGTGAAAAAGTCCAGTCGCTGGATGAGAAGAAAAAACCAGGAAATGCAGCACCAAATTTTTTCGCTTGGGAGTTTTCTTCCCATTTTCTTTTCTCCGTGTTTAATTATCGATGAAAAGAGACTTCTTACGCGGCAGATAAATAAATCTCGAACCCCACATGCGTCGCTTTGTGGTGGACAGGTTTTTTTCTTTTCAAGTGCCTCGCGGGCTATTGAAAACAACTGGAGAACAGAGGAAAGTCCATTCCGTGTGACGATTTTTCTTGTGGCATTAAAAGACACTCCGAACTTGGAATACTTTTACTACAACGAGGCTCCTCGTCGTAGTAAATCTCTCGTTCTATCTCTCTCTCTCTCTCTCTCTCCACAATATGTTCGCGAAAACGAACGATGCGGACAGCAACGCAGCCGCCTCGGACTTGTTTTATCGCCACTCGGTGCGGATCTCCTCGTGTGACGTGTCATTTGTGATTTTTAGAAAGCAGTTCAACAGAACGTGTCTCTGCAATCCATTCAATGATTCATTCTCCAAGGATTCATTCGAGCGATAAATTTTCAAATTTTTCACAATTTGTCTCAACGAGAATTACGAACATTATCATGTCAGGATGAGAAACTTACGATTGAAGTCGCCACGCGTATAGATTTACCACCGTTTTAGATCTTTTCAATATTCTCCTTCGCAAATTATTGGACTATAAAGTTCTAAGTCGTGTTCAAGAGTCGGCGAGCTTACGTGGCCAACCAAAACCGAGGTTCGTGCTTTTTGTAGTATAATAAAGTTTATCGCGGACAGAAGTTGGGCGCTTCGTGTATGACGCTGAAGTTTGCAACGTTGGAGTCCAACGGAATGATCTAAAAAACTCTCCAATAATTCCAGTAATTCTCCATAATTTAGTTCCCTGCCGAATTTCCAATTCGTAGAGATTTTCAACCTGCACCGATGTTTCGTGAAATAAAATATTGGCGAATCACAAATGCATTTTTCCTTCGTGCTTCGTGTCCAGTTTCGGTTGAAATGACACAAAATTTTCTTTTTCAACTCGGCAAAAAGTGATGCGAGTCTGGGGCTGGTCCCTTTGATAGTGCAAAATGTGCAGAATTTGTATTGAAACGACGTTAGAACGACATGAGTGACATTGAAGCGGATGGCGCACGAACGAACTTCGCGTTTTTCCATTATTTTTCGTGCGAGTGGAAAAAAATTCAGGATTGAAAAACGATCAGAAAAATGCAAATGAATTTTTCAGCATTTTTTATAACCAAATGATTCCAATGCTCGCAACGAATTCCAGAATTAACGATTCTCAGTTGGCTTTTTTCGGTACTCTGCTCTGCGTGTGCCAACGCTCGATGACTCTTGATTGAAGTTTTTTTGAAGTACTCCGTCCCAGGCGTGCATTTGTTATACGTTCGGAGACTCCTGACATTTCCGTTTGTATATCTATGTACATTTCTTTATTAATAGAGTCGCAGCGAGGGTGTTGGATCACGGACTCGTACATCACACGAGATCTAATCACTCAATTGTAACTGTGCACTGTGCGATAAAGATAATGTTACGTCTGTCACGTGCTGGAACCCCGGAGACTCATGATTGCACATAATACGATCCCGTTGCCTCAAGTTGACCGTTTTTTTGTTCGTCTGCTCATGCAAACGTTTTTGTTTCTCCAAATTTTCAGTGTTATTTTTCGTTAATCTTATGTTTTTTATCATTATCATTATCAAAATAAAATGAATAATGAAAAATTTGATAAAATTTTATGGCTGAAGAAAACTTGAGAAAAATTGCTTTATAATCGGATTTCCCAGCGACGAAACGTTAATGGATCTCTCAATCCCATATCCGATAAAAAATTTTGCTCCGCAGCCGCAGCGTAGAATTTCTTATCCGACGAGAACGTTTCGTGTTCACGATTTCATCTCGTTTGTTGGACAGAGAAAAATACCTGGTGAATTAACATTTCAGAGCGTTAAAAGCATCAGGCAAATCGATGGTCTTTTAAAACTCTCTCGTGCCTCTGATAATCATTGCGATATGATGTACCTGTATAAATGCACTCTTATAAATTTTCAATTCGTAACACATTTATTCAGTAATGGAGCGAGTTAATGCGACGGAACAGCTTTTCCGAATGATTAATTTGCATCTTCATGGAGAATATTTTTTTTTTAACGAAACTAAATTCATTTTATTGCATAAGAAATTGGTGAGTCTGATGTTTTTTTCGATGGTTGACAAATGATTCAGTCCGTTATTGTTTTTAAATCATGACAATTGTGTGTCGATAAACCAAGCAAATCACTGAAGTTAAAAAATGGTTTTGTTCGATCGACGACCGGTTTCATTAATTTGTCGACACATAATTTTTGGTTACTTCGTTAATAAATACTTGATCGATCGTTCATTATCAGATTGACTCAACGGTAATCTTTCGCATGATTAAATAAAATTGTTTGTTTCCATTATTTTGTCTTATCTTGGAAATACTTTAGTCTTCGTATCAGACTAAATGTTTCGGTTAAGGTAGTTCATGCACGAAATGATTTTCTTAAGAAATTCTTGAAATACTATAAAATTTTCGCCAGGGACGAATGAAATTTCGGGTTCAGTCAGTGATCCCCGATCAATGAATGGCTTGTAATTTCATTCGCCAAAAGATAAGTTGAAAAAATGGATTTAAAATTTCGAATTAATAACTCCGACATTAATTTAAAGTGATTATATCTTTAATTAGGAAGTGAAAATCCATTCAATTTAGACACTCATAAAATCCCACGATCCTTCGGGAAAAAATTCGTTTTATTCGACAGGATTTTTTCTCGGTGTTTTCATTCTTCGCGGATAGCGAATTTATATGTTGTTTGTGATAAGTTTCTTCTCCAGTTTCTGGTTGAGTGTGACGACCTGGAAGAATGAACTCGACGCTCTTTTTCCATGCATATGTACAGTTACTTATGAAAACATAGTGAATAGTGGAATAGAATCGTACGTATTCGTTTCTCGTGGATACTATATTCGAAAGGTGAAAACGTTCTTTGGCACACCTCGTTGAACCGAATCCTTTCGTAAATCTGAAGAAAATTGTACGAATGAAAAAGGAATGCGAGGAGCTCACGTTCATCTTTTGTTTACTCCAGCAGCAGCAGCAGCAGCAAGAGCATCGCAAATTGCCATTCCAATTGTTACTATCATTTCAAAGTGCTTTTTCATATTGAATTTTCGATTTGAACTGAGTTGTTTGTAAACTAAAAAGTTTTATGTCTGCTGGGAAGTGTACCTGTGCTCCAGCGTACGAAGAAATTCATAGTGGAATGGAGATAAAACCTTGCAAAAAGTTTTGACGAAATTTGTGCGAAAGATACGTCTGGTTTCCGGCTTGGCAAACTCGAATTGATATATTCGTATAACGCATGAACATGTCTCGCGCGTATCTCTCTGTCGTATGAAGAAGCCGGAAGTCTCGAGAAAAATCCAGAGGAAGAGCGAGAAAGAGAGCGAGCCAAGGTGGAATGGAGCAGGATTGAAGAATTTTTCCATCTCGCAAATCTAGTAGCAAGAACTCTTATAAATCTGTTTCGTCCATCAGTGATAATAATTTGAATATTTCACATGGAAAAATTTATATTGAATTTTTCTCGAAGCGAAACATTCCTGTTCCAATGCTTTTCAATTAATCGTTGAAATTCTCTGCTCTTTTCCTCTTCATTCTACATACTCAAGAGTGATTTTCGCCAATCAAGGGACGCGGCAGCGGTGCCAAGCATTGAATGAAAAAACGAGAGTGCAACAGCAGGAAAGCCATCCCGAAGCCTGCCGCACTCTTACGCGAATATGTCGTTTTTGACGTCGCAGTTAAAAATCTGAAAATTGGTCACGATTTTTTTTTAATTTTCGAGCGAATTTCATTCGTTTACTTGGGTAAAATTTTTTTTACAGGAATTGAAAGAAAAAAAAAAAAACGTGGAATACTTGAGTGAAAACAACGAAATGGAGCATTTGAATCGTAGAGTGCAATCGTTCTGGGGAAAATGTGGTTAAGGCATCAATCTCCCTACATCGTATGCGCACGATGCGATGAACACGACCTTTTCCATTCCATATGTATCTCCAGTGCAAAAAAGGCTTTTCACCGTGTTCTCTTTTTGTACATATAGCGTTCTCTCGATTCGCTTCCTGAATATTTCATCGTCGTCGAACTCTCGGTATGTCTCTCCGGCCTCTCCTCCTTCCCGTGTACTCTTTTTCGACGTTGTGTCTCGTTAGCTTTTGTACACGAAAGAGAGATCGAAAGAGAGAGAGAGAGAGAGAGAGAGAGAGAGAAACCTGCATGTCAAAATGCTAAATCGATCGCGGACACTCTCTCGCCGCGTATCCGGACGTTCACCTGACGAATAAGCCAGCCGATAAAAAATACTGCGGGGAATTGTCCGCATTTGCATCGAATCCCGGCGCAGGAGAATCGCTCCGAACTTCGACATCATCGGAGCTTCAGTCTTTCAGTTGCGAAGTTTCTTTTACTTCATACTTTGTCTCATTTCTGACATGGCAAACGGATCAATTTTTTTTCCTTAGATCGATGTCCAAAGAGTTTCGTAGTGTTTGCAAAGCGCCCAACAATCCTGCAGATTCGAACTGACGAAGCTGCCGGACCGACGTCGCAGTAACCACGAGGATCAGAAATGCATAAAAGTTTATTGAACCTAGCGAATGATCCACACGGGACAATTACTTGCGCTGAGGAGAATCTCAAGCGTACGTTTTTATGATAGAAAAGCAGTCCAAGTGAATTCCACCCTCCGAACATTTCTTCACTGTTTTTGTACCTCATCGCTCGATACGTTTTTTCCTCGACTTCCATAGACGCCCCTCGCGTTTGTGTTAACACGTCGGCTGCATCCAATTGACTCCGAATATATTATTCAAAGCTCCGATCTCTGGTGCTCGGAACATCCGTTCGTTGGAGTTATATGCATGCATTTCGCTGTTAACACCGCGAGTATAACACGTTTTTTTTCTGATTCTTTGTATGCCAAATGGAAAAAAGGAGGCGAGCAGCGTTTCGTTAATAATTAAAAGTGAAAGTGGATGGAAGGATATTCAATTCAAACAATTCTCCAATTACGTGCGAAGCCCGGACAGCACCGCATGCGCCAAATTACGCGGAGTTGCTTAAATATTCAGCGGAAATTTAGGTGGAATCGGCCTGGTAATCATAAATTTTAATTAACTCCACGCTTTAAGGTTCATACGCATCGTTCAGACATGCACTCGCGTATTATTCCCTGTCTCTCGACGATGCGCAATCATTTATTCTCTTCCAATTATGCGGAAGGGAATATATTTCTCCTTTTCTCGGGTACGAACGTTGCAAACTTCAGCGTCGTCTTTTGGGAGCAACAATTATTGCAACGATTCGAGGGCTCAACTTTCGAAATTGTTTGGTTCAATCGAACTTTTGGAAAAACCCCAATTTTCCATGACTTTTAAGACCTGATTACTATTTTTGAGCTTTTATCGTTGGATCGAATTCCGGACATGTAGAATTTCGACACGATAAGATTGATATTTTTGAATAAAAGTCGAAAAAATGCTGCAGACTCGAAATCCGAAGTTTGGTGAGTTTCACAATAACTTGTGAGCAGCTTCTTCGTGCGTGAGACAAACACGAAACGGATCGTGAGATCCGCGAAGGTTCGATTTTCGGGTGAGAAGAAAGAAGCGAGTCTCATCTACATTTAAGGTTTAGTTTTCTTCCTCGCGTGTCCCGACAGGGAAAAGACTCGAGCGAACCTTATTACGTGTCCGTGCCTTGTAACCTTCGAAAAAGTCTCGGCTTTTGCGATCCCACCTCTTCCCTCCGTGTCGTTTCGCTTCTATTATAGATTTTTCTGCTTCTATCTCCCGCTCTCGATCTACTACACACGCTTGAGAGTACAAAATTGGCAGTTTCTCGGAGGACGCTAGAAAAGCCAGCGGCTTTTCTATCTCCTCGTGCGTCTTTATAGCAAAACTATCCGGGTAAACTATGTTCCTCTCTATATCCTCGAGACTGGAAGGAAACGAGATCGTCGAACGTGCACGAATATATATTAGGATCGGCGTATATTTTTCACAGAACGGCTTTTTCCACGTCGTGAACATCGTCTCGTAGTTCTTTTATTCCCGACGACACTCGCCCAGTATTTATTACGAATTTATTTTCTACCAGGAATGTATGACTGTGGATAAAATGAAGCTGGAGTGGCGTTCCTTTGATATTCAAACGATAACCGGAAGCCTTTCTGTCTCCGCACTTTCACAAAAATGAATTCTCACTGCTGTTTTTGAGGGCTGTTAAAAAATGACGAAAATTTTTGTTCAGTTTTTTAAGTAGCTCGGCCGTTCAATAAAGTACGGTGAAGATCCACTTTTTTTTGCGGTAAATGATAGTTCAAGGTCTCCTGATAACGATAAGCACAGTTCCGGGGCCTCTTACGGGGCAAAACGTCCGACTGCTGGCAACAGCTGATTGAACTTCGGGCAAATTCGGGAATCGGGCTAATTTCATCAAATTTATTTTTGTTACTGACATTTTTAATGCATTTTATTAGATTATGATAAAAATATTATCGATGTAAGTGTTTATTAATTTTATTAATCATTAAGACTTGAAATTAATCAACGTAAAGTAGTCGCAAGCTTGACTAGTCATAGAACTGCCGAACTACTTCAATACAAACGAGCTTTTCATGAACCAATAATCCGCGTTCATCTTCAATCCAAGTCCCGGGTGCAACCCCCGATATCTATGCTCGAGCAAGGCACTTTCCCATTTTCATTTTTAGTATATATTTTCGCCCTAGAATCAAACGAGCGAAGATAAACGCTCAAGTTAATCTACCTCCATACTTGGAAATTGGTGCTTAAACAATTCGGTATCAGGCTTCGACGCAGTAGCCCCGGGTTCGCTCGTCAAAGGCTAATCCGTATTCCTCCCGTCGGTCGAGCGAACACGCAAGGACTCCTCTTACAAGGAACATCACTTTGGTGTCCCCCTCCGATTTTCTTGAAACTGCTGTATGTGAAAGAGCATTCGAAAGTAAGAGACACGTATTTTTTTTTATCGGCGGAAAAACGGTTTTAAGGGGTGAAACCACCCTTGAAAGTAAGGCATGTCAGGGGGTGATTTTGCAGTTTCACCAGCAAGCACTCAACAGATTTTGATAAAACCAAAACCAAAATGTTTCTTATCTGAAGTGATGAAAAGTTCACCCTGTGCACGAAAAAAAAAAAAAAAAACAGGGGGTTAACCACCCTTACATTCTTATATTTCTCACGCCACAATGAAAAGGAACGAATATGATGGAATGAAACGGGTTCTATTTCCATGAAAACATGAAAATAAAGTTCACATGTTTTTGCATTTTTGCAAAATAGCAGTCTTAAGGGGGTAAACTACCCCTTTTTTGAATTTTCGTACTGTATGTGGCTTATTTCTGTTTTACATGTTTTTGCTGATTCGAAATATTATAATAATTTCGAATCAAGATTTTCTGAGGTATCAAAGTCAATACAAGACTCTGAAAGTGTGAATCTCCCCCACTCGATTTTCCTCTTTATTCGCTATTTCAAAATTTCTCCCTGCATTTCGTTCAATTTGGTTGCTCTGCATCGAAATTACGAATTCAATAATTTTAGGAACGTATAATGATCGTATTGACCTCAATCTTGGCGGGCAAGGGAAGGAGGAGGGGAGCCATTTGATATTTACTACGATTCAACTTTGAAGTCTGAATAAGTCTATGCTGTTGATCTTGTTTACTAACGAACATTTTTTAAATGAAACTTCAATACACATTAACAATTCATTAACCGTCTCATAGTATAGAATCGGATTTTATTAGATAAGTACATATATCGAAATAAAATATAATAAAACCTATCATTTCCAGCAATTATGGCTCATACGTTGTACAATAATGATATTCATCAAAAAAATGTTTCAAACACAAAGATTTTTTGCACCATGCACATTTTATAATCGCTATATTATTGCAACCAGGTATTTCACAGTGTGTTTTTGATTGACCGAACCCAAAATCAACAGGATTTTCGAAATATTCCGGTTTTTCCGTAATATAATTACTTTTAAACCATGAATATTTGAAAAGATTGATATAGCGTGGAGATGACAATTGATTGTGGGCCAAAGATTGCAGTTTGATTATATTATTCCTCAAATGTAAATTTATATCAGCATCCACTAATAGAACACTATCTGAAAAATGTCGTACAAAATTTTTCCATATCCTGAATCCAAATACATCAAGCGGTTGAATTTTTCCAGTTGTACCTTTTGGGATAATCATTGTGATGATTTTTTTATCATGAGGGGTGGCTTCACGTACAACTTTGGGGCAGTGTCCACTCCAGGAATCAATCAGTAATACATTGTCACTTCCAACATTCGGAAAAAAAACTTTTTCCATCCAAATTTTAAAATGATCTGTAAACATATAACAAATTATATATTTATAACTATATTTTGGAAAAAGTTGATGCACCCTTAACGATAATACGCACCGGAAGTAAGTTTCCCAGATTTCGATGCTGTTACTATGACGTTATCTGGCTTAAACAATTCGTTCGTTACTCTCGGTCCAAATTCACCTTTTGCCTCCTTTAATACTATGAAAAGTGGAGAAAGTAGTTTCCCGTTGGCATTTATTGTTGGCTGAATCGTGTAGCTATGGGTCGTTGAAGACACTGATTGTACAACGCATTCAACTTTTTTCGATCCTTCCATCGCTAAAGTTCGTGCTGAATGGATTTCCAGTTGAAAACCGCTTTGGTCCGAATTATATACATTACTTGACCCATACTTTTCTATTAGTAATTTAACATCTTGAACAAATTTGTCCGCATTTGTTTGCAGAAGCGCTTCTTCCTCCACAGTTTTTCTCGTTATAAATTTATTAATTTTTCTGGAAACAATGCGATGCGATTTCTTAAATTTCCATAGCCAGTTATGAGAAGCTTTGAATCGTATATCTTCATGGCCTATTTCTTTCTGTGCCTGTAGAGCCCACTTTCGAAGGTCAATATCATGAACAATGACACCCGCGTCTACAGCAGTTTTCATATTCCGTAATGTGTATTCAGAAATTCGAGCAAGTTTTTCTTTATATGTACCACCCTTGTTCAGTTGTTGTGCCCAGCGTCGTAACTGCCGTATGGATTTTACAGATTTGTATTTTTGTTTGACGGTTTCAACACTGTAATTCTTTTTTTTACCAGATCTCCAATATTCAACAGCTTTTTTTTTATAATCATAGCTCAGCTCATCGTCACCAGAACAAGCGTCGGAATCGACATCATCATCCTTTTGCCATATCATATCTTCAACAGCAATTGCTTCGAACTCTTTAAATGGTTCTTGAAAATCAAGAGTTTCTTCCTGTATCATCTCAATCCCGTTGTAATCTTGCATAGAATCGATTAAAATTTTTTCGAAATTCTCCTTCATCTCTATTTCTGCATTATTAACAGGAGTTTGTGCAATGTTCATAGCTTCAAATGTAGCCAGTAACAATTTGATAACGTTGATTGGGTTGACTTTCATGCTGGTAAAAGTAGTAGGCACAATACACCAAAAGCACAGAAAAAGCACGCACGATTTGGAGCTCACTCAAAAATGCACTAGTACAATGCTAATGGTTACCGCCTTCGAAAATAAGTATCGAAAGAAAAAAATATTTATTAATCTCACGATGCCTGATAACGTTTTTATCTGATGCATGACTCAAGAATATTCGGAATGACTAATGTTATTCGGTGTGTGAGAATGCCAAAAATATCAGGTGATCATAACTACTTGATAACATTTTTATCTAGCACAAACACCGGGATCATATGTCTACGCCTCTATTTTTCCGCCAAAGTTATGAAAGTGTTTTATAGAGGCATTTTTATCTGTAGCATGGTACCTATTCATTTACGTGCAGTTTACAAGCTTTCTATGATCACCGAAAAAGTAGTTGTGAGAACTTTCCCCCCCCCCCCCCCCCCCCCCCCCCCCCGCCAAACCGACACCATCCAGGTCAATACGAGTTTTATATGTTCCTAAAATTATTAAATTTGTAATTTCGATGCAGAGCAACCAAATTGAACGAAATGCAGGGAGAAATTTTGAAATAGCGAATAAAGAGGAAAATCGAGTGGGGGAGATTCACCCATTCAGAGTCTTGTATTGACTTCGATACGTCAGAAAATCTTGATTCGAAACTATTATAATATTTCGAATCAGCAAAAACATGTAAAACAGAAATAAACCACCTACGGTACGAAAATTCAAAAAAGGGGTAGTTCACCCCCTTAAGACTGCTATTTTGCAAAAATGCAAAAACACGTGAACTTTATTTTCATGTTTTCATGGAAATAGAACCCGTTTCATTCCTTCATATTCGTTCCTTTTTATTGTGGCGTGAGATATATAAGAATGTAAGGGTGGTTAACCCCCTGTTTTTTTTTTTTTTTTTCGTGCACAGGGTGAACTTTTCATCACTTCAGATAAGAAACATTTTGGTTTTGGTTTTATCAAAATCAGTTGAGTGCTTGCTGGTGAAACTGCAAAATCACCCCCTGACATGCCTTACTTTCAAGGGTGGTTTCACCCCTTAAAACCGTTTTTTCCGCCGATAAAAAAAAATACGTGTCTCTTACTTTCGAATGCTCTTTCACATACAGCAGTTTCAAGAAAATCGGAGGGGGACACCAAAGTGATGTTCCTTGTTAGTATTTCACCAATCCAGAGGCGTTCCGAACTTCTCACCCACATGTATACGAGTGTATATACGCCCAGCAGTTTCGGCTGCTTGAGAACACCTGGTTAAGCACAATTTCGGCCTGGGTCTCGGGGGTAAGTCACGGACTGCTCGGGTGCGCCGCTAGCCTCGTAAGGAACATCTGTCGTTGCATGGGCTCTTCTCCACGATTTCGCAGAGCAAAGATATGCCAAGCTCAGAATAGATGGAGAAACGGAACGAGGGTACGAAAGAGAGAGCGAGAGAGACATGGAAGTCTTCAAAATGGACGAGAGACCGAAGGAACTGTGTGTAGTAACGACGACGAGGTTTGAGGAAAGAGGAGGTTGGGCGTGTGCTCTCGCACACGTTATCAAGCTCCGTTTCTCATGGCCCCGCATCCAAGCACTCGAAGCCTGAAAGTTAGTGGGATCGGACTGTTGAAATTCTCCGCGGTAGTGCTTCGCCGCTCCGTGCCCTCTCGCGCGCTTCCTTTCTGCGAGCACTGTTTCCACGAGCTGTTCCGGCTCCGGTGACGAAAACTCGTAAAATCGTCGCAACCTGCAATACCGAATGGACTTTCCTTCGTCGGGAGCTCATTCATTCCGGGAATACACTGCACCCGGAGACTCGACCTCTTGCGATGACTCAAGACATTAAGGCGTTGAGTCTCGTGACTGAAGTTATACGAGACTTTGCAGAAATTCCGTACTATTGCATGAAATGTAATGAACGAGGACCGCGATTCGGACAATTTGAACAATGGGACGGAAGAATTTGGAGAAAAGTCGCTGAAAGTCGCACGAGGACGCTCGGCCGATCATTGTGTGACGGAAAAATTGTTCCTCTTTCATTTCCTCATTATTTTTTGGCACTGCTATTTTTTGAAAAACAGACAAAGAGGGAAAGCTGACAGTTGGAAATGAGCTCAAACGAATCGCGGGTGCGGAAGCAGGAAAGGAATTTCCGGTTCCATCGCAACGATCCGAGCTCCGAATGCTCCATCGGCGAAGCAACTGCTATGCAGAAATTTTGTCTTTCCTGCCCATTTTGGACGTGTTTGCGCAACAGTCTCGCCAGACTCTCAACCTCATAAGATTGGCGAAATGTCTGTCGCGGTTTCAGCCGCAGTTCCCTCCCACCGGAATTGGTAATTGTCCCGAAGCACGACCGTACGCGAACTCTGTGCGTTCTATATCGGCTTGCAATTGTTCTCTGGAACCGTTTCCCCGAATACTTTTGCATGAATTTGCATTAATCGCGACCACGCACTTGTGTGCGAAATTACAGGAAAGTGGATTAATTTCTTGATGCAAATCGGCGGTATCAGTGCATTGGCTTCACGAAATAACATCTTTCGACCTGCTAATAATAAAGCCGTTCGCATATATCGGAGCAAAACTTGCCCAGGCTCTTAAGGCCTTAGGCCACTCTAGAGGCCGAAAAAAATACATTGTCTATGGAAGTACGCAGGATTTTTGCGATATATTGATTTTTGGCCAAATGGCGCCCTTCTAAAGTGCAAAGTGAAGATCTTGAGAAACTTGAGAACTGAAGAATTGTCAGATAATTGTTAATAACGAATGAACTACGCAATATAAAAAAAAAAATCCTACGTACTTCCATAGACAATGTATTTTTCAAGATATTTTCAAAATTTCAAGTTAATCGGTTGAAAATTGCCTGAGTTACGAGTCCGGCCAACTTGAAAAGTCGAGCCATCGCAAAAACGCTGCACAGCCGCCATTTTGCACTAAATCGTTTCAAAAAAATTATTGTAAGCCGTCACTGATATGAATAATAAAATCACGTTTCTGTTGTCTCGATTTAATTTGTAGTATTTCTGAAAAAAAATTCCCAAAAAGCCCATTTTTTTCGGCCTCTAGAGTGGCCTAAGGCCTTGAAGTTGCGGGCAAAACAGCGAGCAAAATAGTCGACCCGATTCTGAGGCTCTTGTTAAACTCAAGCCGGCTCATTTCGCATCTCAATTAAAAAATTCCATTCTGGAAAACTCTCGTATCGATTCCGGACCTGCTTGCACTCCTGACGCAGTTACCGAAAGGTCAGAAATAGGTTTCCCGGTAATTCGGTTAAAATTGAGTCGAAATTTCCACCGATTTCGACATCAATACCGCGCGACATTTGCGACGGGCAATTTCATTTCCATCGCCCCAGGATCGAGCATCAAAGCAGTTTCATCGTTTTTTTGTTTCCGCGTTAGTTTATTCTCGCCTGTCGCCGGTACTCCTCACAGCAGCAATTATTATTTTTCGGCGACACGTTGTTACGGCGCGGCCGTCAAAACATGTTGTCGCGTTTGCGGGTGGCCGCGCCTGTCAACGAGAATAATCTGAAGGGAGTAAAAAAGCGAGGGTTGCAAGGGGATTTGCATTAATTGGCAGATCTCCGTCGAATCACGAGGGCCCCTGATGAAAACGCCTCCGAGATAACTTTTGCGCGTGCCTGGCGATGTGCAGCAGTTTGAGAAAGAGCAGCCGCACGATGAGGGCCCTTGATTTTATAATACACGCACAATATATATAAGCGTCTTTAGAACACACGAGCAGAGCTTTTCTCTTCCCTGCGTAGTACTTTGGCCTCGCGTTCCATGCAAAATACTCAAAGCGCTATCCTCTCGCTTACGATCCACCTACGTGCATACGCCTCGATATGAACTCAAAGTGTGCCTTCTACGAAAGGATTTTTATTATTTCCTCTAACTTTGTATGAACAATTTTACCAGGACGAAATTACCCACCGAGTCTCTCGCGTCTCTCGTGCATGCCTTTGATCTCCGAGTAGTTATAGACGAGCAAATTCTTCCCTTCGACAACCTGATTCTCTCTCTTTTTCCTCTCTTCTTCCTCCTCGTTCTCGTTCTCTTTACTTCGTACTTAGCCGACTTGACTCTCTCGTCAGTTTGCACGGAGAAAATTTTACTTGAAACCTGCTTTTACTAGATTCACGTTTCGGTGTGCAAACGATGTATCGTCCATTGTGAGCAACTTTACCGCGCACGTTTTCCCAACAGGGGCATCCTCAATTTTTCTTTAAAGTAACATCGTCTTTCGTGTAACTTAATTTACTTAATTTCATGCATGTAATAGAGGATGGTAAGAAAATTACTGTTGAGGAAGAACTAAGAATTTTGCGGCGTTTCGTAAGCTCGGCCCAATTAGGTTGTCAAAAGTTGTGGAACTATTCTGGAAAATCATCGGAGCTGGAGCTTTAAAATCCTGTCAAAAATAGCACGATCCAAGCGGCCGTAAACATCAAATTGTAGCAAAATTGCCGGTCCCTTTTGATGATGTGATTGCCTCCGTCGTAAATTCTGTAAAATGCCACAGTCTACAGGCCGTACCTCACGCAAAATATCACGCAATCGCTCTCGCGCCCTCGCCAGTCGCAGTTTCGCGCAGTGTCAACTCACCGCGGACCTTTACTCTCTTTCCCTCTGGTAATTTCTCTGACAAGCCCAAGAGAGAAAGAAAGTAAAAGACAGAAAATGGACACGTACGTTCGGGACCACCGCGTTCGTTAATGGAAGCAATTAAAATGTATAATGGCCAGCGTCACGCTCACCGATTTCGACGTCGATTTCGTGGCGCACAAAGTTATCGCTTTTCGAATTTTGCTCGTGATGATATAATTTAACTGGTTACGATGGAATATAATTTCGTACGCGGTTTCAATATTTAGAATCAAAGCTACACGGATGCAATAAAGGTTCGACGTGCGGACTGCATCGCTCGAAGATTCGTCAAATATTTTCAATAAATCGAGTTGAAAATCAAATTAAAAACATTTTTCGAGTCTTCCAGGTTACAGAAAAGCGGCTTGTCTGCGGAGGGAGAACTAAAATTTGATTAAACTCTGTGGTTTCCGACATTTCTGAATCGGTGTTAATTTCATCTAAGAAAGTGGATAATCCCTTCAGTCGAAATTTACATCCGACGTATTTAAAACCCCGACAGAATTTTCCTTTTTCCCAAATTTTCGTCACGCTTCGTGGGTCCATACAATATTGCATCACATTCGTATTGCACGCCTGAAGAATTTATCGAGAAGCGTAATTAAACTGACGCCGAAACAAAAGCTCGGATGAATCAAGTGAACACGTTTTGGCGTGTGTGTCCGACCAAATTTCTGGACAAAGGGTGTACTGTAAATCGATTTGTCGAAGCTGCGTGTAAAAAAACGAAATTCTATTGCGTCGCCATCTGTCACGAGGTTTTAGGAGCAATTATTTGCAGTTCATGCTCCCCGAGTATTTTGTACTCGAAAACGAATGAAAAAACTCGGGCTCGTTTTGGGTTTCGTATTTCGGAGTGTGCGCCGCAGGATCGATGATGATTGCTCGATTCATCTCGCCCAATGTATCGTTCTTGCGATTCAACGTTTCGATGTCGAGTAGAAAGCATGTTATGAGTCTAGTCCGATTACGTGTATGTTTTGCAGAAGATTAAACCAATGGAAACACACGATAAAGTTAATCTTTGCGAGAATCTATGAGCGCGGTGATGAGAGAGAAGAAGGAGAAAGGAAGACGCGAAAAGCTTTGGCAGCCTTTGCCTTTGTGCCGGGCGGTAGGATTCTCGTGCTGGTAAATCCGAGAATGTTGCATTTCCGCAGAGAGAATGAGTTTACGAGCAAGAAGAGAGTTGAGTCGATCACGCTTATATATAATGATACACGTCCACGAGGCTGTGCATCAGGATGAAAAAAAAAAAAAAAAAAAAACAAACAAACAAACAAAAAAAGGAAGACAAATGGAGCTGGAGCGAAACGTCGAGATACAGGGCGGATATAGAATCCTGAAGCAAAAAGAGGTGAAATAACGTTCAGTCGATTGTGCAAACGTATTATATCTGTATACACGTGTATACTTGAGCCCACGTTTTCTGCTGTGCATGTCTGCCTCCATCGGTGTGCGTCTGCCTTCGTAAAGCGATGGGGTAGCAAGAAATGTGCGGAAAACACATCGAGATACATGTGTACTACGAATATATGGATATAGACTTCGTGCGTTAGAAGAAACACACGAAGAGTATATTTTCCTGATCGTGAAAATGGTTACGATCCATTCCTACGTCTTCCTTTTCATTCCTCTTTTCACCGACCACCGTTTCTCATGCTGGCCTCTGCGCTCTCTTTCCACCTTGTTTACAAAGCCTCTCTCTCTCTCTCTGCTTCTCATTATTTCTGTATATAGGACCAAAAAACAGAGGAGAAAAGATGTTTCCTTGTCCCTATGATTATTCAATGTATTCAAATCTGTATGAACTCCCTACACGGAGGCTCGGGCAGCATAATAATTCTGGGGAGGAACTGAATTCGACTACTTCTGCTCCAAATGAGAGACGACGAAGCTGACGTTTCACCTGACGTAGAATTTTTATTTTTCTCCTTTTTCCCCAATTTTTTTCTCTCTTTCTCTTTTACCTTTGTAAATCTGTGGATGTGCAGGCTTTATGGTTTCTCGTATGTACTCTATTAAAATATTTACTGGGTAATTTGCACATGCACTGAGAAAGATATTCGATGCAGAGGTGTTCACTCTCGCCAATGGAAAATTCACGTCGAATCAGCGAGTTTACTTTCCCTCTCAATTCTTTGCATCTTTTCAAAGTTCTCTCCAACGTGCAGCGTTCATTTGAGCTACTCAGTGGCTCATCTTCTCTCGACTTTTGTATATATTAATTAAAATAATCCCGAATTTTTTGAACGCTGAATCCGACGACTGGATTGGGAGCTGCATGATGCGGAGAGTTTTTTAATGCTTCGATGATATCTCGGGGAAGTGGAGTTCTTTTTGTACACCGAATGAAAATACACGACTACGGTACGCGGTTACTGTGACAAACTGACTTTTATGTGTACTCTGAACAGGATTTTACCCATTCGAATTATACACTTATCGATCTCAAGGAATAAAGCGGAGTAATTGCCCGCGTACAATGACGCTGAAGTTTCCAACGTTCGAATCCAACTAAATGATCTTAAAAAACACTCCAATAATTCCAGTAATTCTCCAACATGTGTTCTCCGTCGAATTTGCAATTCGAAGTTTTTCAATTCGTTTATTGTGATTTTTCATCCATTTTTGAAATCTGAAATTCGTACAACAAATGTGTTATTTAATGCACACTTTACTGGACGACGCTGAAGTTTGCAACGTTGGAGTCCAACGAAATGAACGAAAATAGTACATTATAATTTTATATTACGAGGTGCGGAAATGGGGGTTTTGTGTACGCGAAGCGTACGCAAAAGCGTCCATTTACGTACCGCGTGATATAAAAACATTTGTAATTCACCAATTTTTTACGCAACGAAGTATCAGTGCAGATTGAAAAACTACGAATTGCGAATTCGAAAAAAATGAAATTGGAGAATTGCTCGAATTATTGGAGGTTTTTTTTTTTTAAATCATTTCGTTGGACTCCAACGTTGCAACTTCAGCGTCGTTTTACTGGCTAGTGAAGACCGCGGATTTGTTCAGCTTCGATTCTAATTTTCAACGGCTGCGGTTGACCGCGGATAATTTTTTCAATCTATTCATGATTAGACGAGTACAAATTTTCTGTTTCTTAACGATAACCAATTGATTTATATTTTTCATCAGGTTCTTTTGCAAATATCAGTTCTTTGACAAAACACGAAGTTTCATTCGAAAAGTTATTATACACCAAGCAAAACTGAAGTGTATAGTTTCAGGGGTGTGTTTATACAGAATTAAGTGAAGAAACCATCGTGATAAAGAAATTTTGGAAAAGAGAATAAACGAGAATAAAAATAAATAAGATGATCGAATTTTATTTCGGATTTTCGAGAATCCATTTGTCCGAATCCAGTTCTCGCTGCGAATAATGTTTACTCGAATTCCCGTCGAAGGAGGATCGCGTCCTGTAGTCAAATTCTATTTCTCTCTCTCTCTCTTTCTCTCCTTCTCAGCAGCGTTGCTGTCAGGCCGAACTACCGTTCCCTACACTCGTCCCATGGGCTTTCTCGTAAAAGCTTTTGCTTTTGGCCCGGCGACACGAGCGTTTCGTGCTTCTGCATTTTATCTCCTCGTGATGTGAAGCGCTCTCGCACACAGCAGCAAACCTCATATCATACACACATGCGAGTTAATGTATACGCGAATAGAAATGTGGACACATACTTTGTCACGGGCGATGGTTCTTATTTTATAGAACTCCTGCACCACGGACCGTTGTTGGCGAGCGTGCGTTATCTCACGTCCAGCTCGTCACTCGACAATTTTTTCTTCTTCCGCCCGCGCGGCCCTACGCTTTTTCAGCCTGGCCAACTTACGGATTATTGCAGGGCATAACTACTCGCGTTTTCTGTAGCCGAGCACACGTCCACAATCTCCCCTGAAAAATGTTCTTTTCTTTGCTTCTAACTCGCCATTAGAGCGATTTTCCATTCTCTTGATAGTCCTCTCGCTGCGTACAACGTAATTTCGTCGCACCCTTTGCGTATTCGCATTTCTCTTTTCCTTACAACAATGTTGGGAGGCTTCTCGATCGAAAAAATGCTCCCGAGCCCTCTTGCGGGCTGTGAATTTCTGCGGATTGTTTTCATTCGCTCGGAACTCTGAGCTTGCGACAGCGTATTTGAGCAGGGACAAAAACGATCAATATCTATCGAAGAATTTACTGGCGAGGCTGAAAATTCGTAAGAAAAGATTGCTATGAAGCTTATCGCGGCAGGATGTGACGAGGTTTTCCGATGACCGTGGATAAAAAAAGAAAATCTCCGGATACGTCGAAAGTGGCAATAAAAACATCCTTACCACGAAAGTGGCGATAAAAACATTGTTATGGCTGAGAAGGTGGTAAACATGGCGAAAAGTTTGTGCCCCCGTAGCGCCCCGTGAGGGATATCGTCATTTTTTTCTTTTACACCACAAGCTCCATTCGGCATTGGTCCGCGTGAAACAAAACATTGAAAAAGGGCGAGTCACGGTTAAAGAAAACACGGAGATTGGCGAACGGAAAAGGGTGTACGCGCAGCTGAAAAGGTTCGATGGACGTTTTTTCTGTTCTCCGCTTCCAGTTTTTTTTCGTTCGGCTCCGGTGCTCGCGCGGAGTGAAAAGCTTTCGTTTCGCGTGCTGGACGCCATATAAAGTTTCACCGCTACATAAACGCGAATCCGAGCCGAGATGGCTGCTTTATCGACGTCACGAAACTACCCCGTCGCCAACAACCCCGCTCGCTCCATGTATATTGCCATTTCTCCCGTGAGCCCGAGGTGTCGTTCTTCTCCATGTCCACTTGTTTACTGTATATATGTATGTATGTACGCCGCCGTTCATGTATGGATAATGCTCACATAACTCGAGCTCGCCTCTCTCGTTTTGGAATAACGAGATGAGTTTCTCGGATGTTAGCCCGCATTACGATCTCATGCTCCCATATAAATTAACTACCTTAATAATGATATCGGCACCTCTCACGAGTTCATTATACGTCGTCAATAATGGAATTCATTGGTTGCCGCTATCGTTTTTCCGTCCTATCCGTGTGAGCATCGCTATTTATTATTTCAACGTTTATTTGCTGCTCGAATCATTCCCGTAAACGGAGAATAAAACCGATTCGTTTTGTCTAGTGCTAGGAATACACTATTTTTCAATAATTCTCAAAGTATTTGCCCACCGACTGCAAACAGCATAGTATTTTTTGAATTTTCATATTTTTCCTCCCTTTAAGGAGTTTCGATACAGAAGTCTAAATATTAAGAAATTGATGAAATTTGGTGATAATGTTCTTCAGCATCAAGTGCGAAAACACAAATTTTTCAAAATTTTCTTCTACTTCTACACTTCTACATAATTGTGTAGAAGAAAAATCTTAAAAAATTTGTATTGTTAACACTAGAGAATATGTTTACCAAATTTTATAAAATTCTGATCATTTTGAAATTTTTTATGTTTTTAGCATCGTACACCTGCTAAACATTGTATCGCCTGTACCGAAACTCCCTTAATTCTAAACAGCTTTATGTGGATAGCAAAAAGTGGTGCACGTGAGAACTATATTTCGTCTTGTTTTCTCGTCATGTCAGCCTAGCACTTACTGATAAGTCGAAATGTATTGTAAATCACAAATTTTGACTCTCAGCATAGTAAATTCTATGATAACACGAATGTACACCGAATACGTGTGAAATTTTACCATTCATATAGTTTTTTTCAGGGTTGTCCGAGCACAGGACATTTCAAGTGTCTGAAAACATTTTTTACCATGCTTATGGAGAGAAAAAGACTCTCGAGTCTCTTGAATAAAAGGTATGGGTATCGGTCTTTTTACTATGACCGACAGAACTTAATTTTTATTACTGCTTTTAGAATTAATGTTGCCATCCTCCAGTACTTTTATACTGTCCTCGAAATACTATATATTTAGTACTTTCCTGTAGAATTTTCGGCCTCGTTTTCTCCGTCTACTTGCTAAAATCCGGGGATGAAATAATTGAGCATTTGGCTACGAAAATGCCGACACTCGTCAAGCTCCGAAGAGTGAATTCGAGCTTCAAACGTTATTTGTGTCAGTTCGAACCTCGTTCTTTTTCGTATTTGTACAAATTCCTCTTCACTCTATGAATAAAAAAAAAAAAAAAAAAAAAAAAAACTCCATTTTACACGAATAAAATACATCCTTAATGACTCTCGTGTGTTTGAAATTGTAAAACGAGGCAAATGGGAGTTTGAGTTGTTTAGGAAATGACGCGAGTTATTAGTCCGTGGTAAAATCTAAGTAGAAACTTCACGAGGATTAAAGCTTCGAGCGAAGTGTACGTTTAAAAGTTTCCCAACTGGCAGGAGGCTTAACTGCATTATACGTAAACGTCAGTACAATGCAGGCGGAGAGAGAGCGACGGAGCCGGAGGACCGAGGAGGAGGAGGAGGAGGGAGCGAGAGGCAGAAAGGGGAACGGATATAGGAAAGTGCATCGTCCTAACCAGATCCTTTAGGACATCCCTCCATTATCACCGCAGTTAAAATGATCCTTTCATGTGACGTATACAGAGAACAGGTCCCGTTGTGCAAGCCGAGCCTCGTGCGATCCTTCATCTTCGTCGCGTTTCGAAAAGCTTTTATGCCCCTTTTCGGACGAGTTTCATGGAAATGCCTGCGGCTACTACACCCTGCAATATGGACATGTTTGTGGATGTTAGTGTGAGCAATAGAGAGAGAGACATAAACGCACACACATACACATTATCGAGTTCAACATACGAGAGACATCACAACCTTTGTTGTGTGCTACTGCGCCAAAGCTTCTCTTTCATCTCGGCGATCAGCAGGCGACAATATTCTCCGAGCTTGTAAACACGATACCTCGATGGAGTTTGAGCGAAAAAATAGCACCCTGCGCTTTTCCAAACTATTTCAGAGTTTGTATACGGTCTGCACAAAGTTCTTCGTCAATCGGAGTGCCGTCCTTTCAATTTTCATCGTTATTTCGAGCTTGTCAACGCTTCGTTTTCGAAATTGAATACGTTCGTTTCGACACGACGCTGAAGTTTCCAACGTTGGAGTCCAACGAAATGAACGAAAAAAACGTTTGTAATTCACCAATTTTTTATTTCACGAATCGTTGGTGCAGTTTGAAAAACTACGAATCGGAAATTTGGCAGGGAACAAAATAGGAGAATCACTGGAATTATTGGAGAGTTTTTTTCGATCATTTCGTTGGACTCCAACGTTGGAAACTTCAGCGTCATCGTTTCGACTTTGGCGCTTCCAAACAAATTTTCGAGTATTTTCTCCCTCAGATAGATGACGAGACTCGGGTAAATGCAGATAATAATGAGAGATCGCACGCGCAGTTCTCACTCACTCCGATCGAAGGATTTCCGCTTGAATCGTGTTACGGAATCGGCCTCAAATCATTGCTTTTTTACAATCCTTGTGATCCTGCGAGCTCTGTCGCATCGATTCGCAAACTTCTCGGCAGGAAGCACATTTAAAAAAAAACCGGTAACTATAACGAGTATGCAAATGAAAGAAAATTGTAGATACAAAAGAGAGAATTCGCAGGACTCCTACGAGGGGAAATTCGAGACCGTTCGTGATTTTCGTTGGGACCATTATGAATGTAAATCCTGACAATGTGCATCTAACTCTCGCAGCATATTTGAAGGCTTCTCTACAGTTAAAAAGGCTCGACGTGACGCCCTCGGTGGGCAGGGCGCAACTGAGTCTCTTGGTTTTGAGTTATTCGGGCTCCTGCGAAGGCGGTTTGCTGATCCAACTGCAGCAAAATAGGCTCTTGTAAATGGGAAACGAGCTTATCCACACATATGTACATTTATTCACCGCGCCTTGGCCTCTGCTATTTCAAAAGCTCACGTAGATAAACTCGAGAGGTGGCTTAGCTTCGTTCCTCTCTGTGGCTGTGTGTCTGTGTGCATGTATGCATAAAACCCATGACAGGTAGGTATGGCCTTTAGTTACATCGCATATATGCTCGAATGATAGCTCCACGGAACCGGAAACCCAAGTACATCTCTCTCTCTCTCTCTCTCTCGCTCTCTTTCTTCGTCTTTTTCTCTCTGTGATCGTGACACACCGAGCACCAGAAGAATCCCTCCGAGTCTTGAATATATAAAGAGTTCTGGTGACATACGAGACGAGAGGATATGCGAAAGTGTATGGGAAGAGGAATCGGGACGACCGAAGAATTAACCAGACAGAAGTCCCGGAAGTTCATCGTGTGCCCTCTGGGGCTACCGGAAACCTCGAACGGTCTACGTCGCTTCGTGATAAGAGTACGATATTATACATCGATTGCATATATCGATCCTATATATTTTTGGTTCCCTTCGATACACCCGTCTGTACGAGTGAATTCGGATTTCCCTCGGATACATTTCTGGCCTTCCATTCAATGTTTTTTAAATGCATTAAGTTCGTACTTCTTGGAGTGTTGTTCGAAGGAAAATTAATGAGAGATCCTTGAACCTTGGTCGAAATGCTGGACAAGCAACTTCGAATAGCAGGTCAGTCAGTGCGCACGGAGATAATTAAATTTGAAAACTTGGCTTCCAGTTACGATAGGGCGGCGACGAGCTGCAATTCATGATATTATTGTGGGAAAGGAATTGAATTTTTCTATTAAAAAAATAATATTCATTGTCACGGTAGGAATTTTGACCAAAGCGTATTCAGTAAATTTTGACGTTACGGTGAAACCGCGCTGCACTGTCAACATTTTCGTACGAATATGTTCCCCGCTCTTTTTTGTTCATGCTCAGCCCTTTGGCGAAGTGTGTAAATCACCGTTTCAGTGTGCTACGAAATTCGGAAACGAGTGATCGATATACCTACGTTAGGGCAAAGACATTTAACCGTGATGCACCGTAAAATTCACTATCCGCAATATTTACAGCTGGAATAAATATTTTTCGTTGACTTGCCCCGCAGTCAAATATATCTTGTAAATTTTACAGTGAATTTCACGCTAAATTTTACCGTTTAATTCTCTCCGTGTGAATGCTCCGAAAATGAAGCAGTCCGACAATAATTCCGTACGTTTTCATCGTAAGCAGAAAATGAAGGACACTTCGCGATCGTAGTTGGGTCATCGCCTCGCCACACCACCCGCAGTAGAAACTCGGAGTGTCAACTCTAAAAAATGGGAAGCAGACAAGCTTAATTGGTGATCTAGAGACAGAAAGAAAAAGCGTAAGAGATCGAAGATCAAAGTGGTCCATTGGGATGTGAAAAACATTCCGGATGCGAGTCGCAGTCTCATCTCTTTCGCGTGTTCATTTTTCTCTCTGGCTTTCGCACCGTACCCGCCTCATTTTCCCGTTCCACGACCTCTCCGCGCCCCACACTCATTTCCGCATGTACTTTTGACGTGGATAAGTGAACGGAAAGGTGGCTGCTCCCGCGTGTTTTTACATACGTATGAACTCTGCCCGGTGCTCGAGGGCGTACCTCGCGTATTATGAAATATTATTTCACACGTTTTATGTTTATACGCACCCTCGCATTTGCCTCGGGCTTCTTCCCGCTGGATCCAGCCTGCACTCAAATTTCAACTTGAATCGGATGTATAGTTTCACTGCAATTATTTTTAAACATACGCGCGGATTAGCCTACAGGGAATTTGAGTAAACGAATTTTTTTTCTATTAAAGCAATCTAACAAGCCTTAAACTTAATGGAATTTAAGACTCCCCGCACGAGCCCCTTGAAATTCAATGAATTATTCATTCGTCAATTGCACAAGAACGTTGCTCCTCTTTCACAGCTTTTTTTCTACACGCACCTGCATCCATTATCCCGAAGCTCATTGTAAACGGATCTACTGGAGAAATTAGATTCTCATATATGTTCATCGCGCGAGAGTTCCACTCGCATTCCGTATATCCTACTTGTATACCCGGAGAAGATAATTTCCCATGTGTTACGAGAGACTGGCCGGGAATTTCGTAATTTACATACGCGAAGCCATACAGAGATAATTCGGGAGCTTGTGTGTGCGGTACGCGAGTTCGCAGTGGCATGTGTATTCGCTCTGCGAGGCAGGCGACCTTTGCGTGCGGAGAGTAATGAAAGTGGATGAAAGTGGAGCCACGAGAGCGTGTGGGCGTCGTAACTCGTCTAGCTATCCTCCTAGAGAGAGAGAGAGAGAGAGAGCCGCGACGTTGGGTTAACGGGGTCGTGGGCTATGGGGTTGAGAAAAGAAAATGGCACAAGCAAGAGGAGCATCGCAGAGACATCGCCGGGCGAGAGGAAGAGCCAAATTGTTCACAGATGAAATGGATGCTGTCGTCTCGTACGTAGGGGTAACTTCGGAATTAAGGGGGTGAGATGATGTCAGAAGAGAATGGATGCTGAATACGGAACCGGAGAGAAATGAAATAATTCAATTATCTCGAGTGCTCTGTAATTGAATGGAAAGATTCTCTGCTTTTTACTCAATTTCATGTTACGTTGATGCATCTTATTAGTTTTTATTATTTTTCGCAATGAATTCCACGGCGGTTTCTAGATTTTTCGGCTCTCGAGTCGCGTTTCATTGTTTGCGGAGGGGGCTCTTTCTCGGTGTCCGAATCGGTGGATTTTCAGCAAACAAATGAAAAATGTTTTCCAACTATAGAGCAAACAGCTTCCGAGGAAATTTCAACGTTTCTCGCATTCATGCTTGCTCATTGTCGCTCCGACCGTACAAGAGACGGAAAAAAGTTTAAGGAGCTTGCTCCGGGATGAAGAAATTATATAATTAAAGTTGACGGAAATTAACATTCAGTGGTTTCCGAGAGAGAGAATTGAAATATGAAAACACTCCCGTGGCATGGACACGCATCCATGGAAACTCGAGAGCAAGAAGCTAAAGGCGAGCATTTTATTTAAGTCATCCGCTCTGTCCGGGCTCGAATTCCGGAGCGGTTCCATCCTCGTTATTCAACGATAAGCGAAACAACGGGGAACGAAGGGTCTCCCACCTCGCGCGGACGCGAGGGTGAGAGCCTCGCGAGACCAATCTTGAAGGAATTCTCCCTTCGATATACAACCGACTGTAAATTCTTGTGCAGGCGAATATGGACCTTTACACTCTAATTCGAATGATCACGTTTCCCCACGATATACACCGAATGAAGTAAATATAATTTTTAATATGAAATTCCCACATTGGCGAATTCCTTTACACTGATGAGATTTTTAAATTCATTTCCAAATTCAACGTACGCGAAGTACAGTGAGAGTTGATGCGAGGCAACGTCTTTCCTGTGGTAAACATTCAAATATAATGTTTCCAAGTCATTACGCTGATAAAAAATTGATTGATTTAATAACAATTGATGTTATTGGAAGAGTTTTCTTCATTTAACTGCAATATTTTCGGAGAGAACGAATCTGCAGTTTGATCTAAAACTCTTTTGTTCGTTTTGGAATGCCCCATTTCGTTGTTCCACTAAACGGAACGACGAAAAATATTTATTTTTTTGAAATACTTCGCGCTCCAGAGTGATACCATTTTCATCTCACGATTTCATTTTTAATACAAAAATACGGATATCCTGTATGGGTGTATCGAGCGTCCAATCCAATTGGAATTGTTCGTCGATAAAAAGAGACTCGAGCGACTATTTCTACAGCTGTATCGCGAATTCTTTCTTTTCAAGTACCTTTCGAGCAAACAAGATAGAAACAGAGAGGGTGAATGAGAAAATTAAACGTGTGAGGTGAAACGCTCCTTTCCTCGTTTCATTCTATCGCTCTCCGGTCGCTTTCTTCTCTTTCCGGTCCCGTTCAATTTATGTTCAATCGTTGCGGAGCTATAGAGCTCATTTCATTTTCTCGTCAGACGCGTCACCAGGGTTAGTGCTCGTTGAGGGTGAGCTTTTTAAGGTGCCTAAGTGCCCCCTCCCTCTTTATTCTGTTGATGTGTTTATTACACACTTCTTGAGAGTCCTCGTTACGAAACTTCACTGTTTGCATCGATCGGCCGTAAAACATGTTGTTTATCGACCGTTTTATTGAAGGAGAGCATTAAACATTTTGTGCAGTTCAAATTAATGCGAATAAAAATTCAAATGAGAATTTCCGCACATAAGACGACTTGAAACGGAAGAATTCAGGGCATTAAACGAAATAATCTGAAAAACAACGCGCCCGCAGCGCACATGGAACCAAATGAAACGACTTCTTTTTTTCATGTTTCGGCTCCTCATGTCGTTTTGCCTTAATTGAGATGTTCTCCAGTCAGTTGTGATTGAAACTTTGGAAAATACAAAACTATCAATCATAATTCTACCGGTGAAGTGTGAGGGTCTTTGGAATTCGGAACCCCCACATTTGATCATAAACGCGTATCTGTATTCGTGCGCTGGAAGCACAATGTAATGGCAGGCAAGAGGAATAATCGAGTTTCTCAAGAGGGTTTCACCCTCTTCATTTCTGGCAATCCGAATCTCCGGTGGTTGGCGAACAGTTACGTAAAGTCCTACAGCAGAGTTTGCATCTTCTCGGGGAAAACGTAGAGCGTCTCGGCGCACGTCCTCTCGCAGAAAGCACTTTCGGGATATAACGCTCGACTATACCGCGTCAAGGGAAAGGGGCGAGAGGAAGAGGGAGAGGGAAGAAAGAACGAAATAGGAGGAAATCTCCCTACAGAGAAACCTCACAAAAAGCGTTAAATATAAACATATAACGCGCACGTCGCGAAAAGCTTCGCGAGTATTCTGCTCGCGATAACGAATTTTTCCTGCTCGGAGAGATGAAATGCTTTTTTGTCCCCGTAAACTTTTTTTTTTCGCTTCCCACAAACGCACGTTTTTGCGTTCCCTTTATTGTCGCGTATGAAAAAAAAAACGAAAATAAAAAATGTAAAAACGAGAGCGAAGTATGCGCACTCAGTTTTGCTTGTAAATTCGTGTTAATAAAGTGCGTTGAAAATATAAATTTTTGTTACTCGACGCTACAAAATTTAGCATCGAAATTTTTTTCCCCTTTCGTTTCGATGGTTCAGTGTGTTTCGTTAACCGAATTCTTTTTCGGCCTGAAAAATACCCGGACAGCGCAACCCTTTGCATTGCTCAAACTTGGAAAAATTGTAAGCGGAATCGAAACGAGTGAATCGGATGCACAGCAATAATCTGAATTTCAAAGTCGGGAATTCCTGCGCTTCCAACATTTTCTCAGAGTTTTGCAAGCTATCGCGTCAGCTTGGTAAATCCCTTGGCAGTTTACGTGCACCTGGTGCGCTCTCCAAGATGCTGGTCTGGAATTCTGATCTACGTTTACCCGTTAAATTTCTCGAGTTCACTCCCGCTCCATCTTTACGCTTCGGAAAATCTGTTTTCGCGTCTTTGCCCCTTTGTCGTCATCGATATCGTCCTCGAAGTTTGCTATGGCTCACCGGAGGGTAATGCGACGCCGATTATCATCGGCTCCTTCTCCTCTGCTCTGCTCGTATCTCCCTCTCCGCCGTCTGCTCTCTTCCGAACTAATAAGCAGCCTCTGAAAGAGCGAGGAAGACGAGAGAAGGGAAGCTGTAAACGGATGCTGATCCGAGCTCTGAGAAACTCTTTCTGAGTTTCCAAGAGCTTGAGGATTGGAGCACTCGGTGTGGGAGAGATCGACATATATTCGAAGACAGACAAATCCCCGCACTTTCGTTGTTCACAGCCCGATTATACCGTTGCCAAATTTCTCACTTTTAGCCTCTCGCTCACAATGAAGATTTCACGGGTTAAGTGTATCGCGAGTTAAACAATAAAGTACAATAAAAATCTCCAACGAGCGTCGTCCGGAAAAGCTTCGGAATGCTCACCGGTTAACGGCCTCGCGTTCCGTTTTAAGCGCATCGTGTAATCGTCTTCCTGTCACGTGACGAAGCTGTACCGTTCCTTCGCGAAGCCTCTAGAAAAAGGCGACCGTTTCGTTCCACCGTGCGCGCATCCTTGGATAACTCGCGAGGAATGTTGAGCGATGCTGGCTAATATTAAGTTGTACCACGTCGCTAAAGATACGTTCAACAGTCTTTTTTCCTGTCTGACATTTCAAATTTCCCACAAAACCAAATCCAACCGGTGTTTGCTCATTTCGATTTATCTTTACGGTTGATCTGCAACAAAAGCGTCGAAATTTCAACACCCGATTTTTCCTCTTTCGCACTGAATCTGTTATTCCAATATTGGGGCGAACGTCGTTCGGAAGGTTTTTCTGAAAAGAAAAACAAAGTTCCTGCATTATATTTTCATATTTAATTTGGACATTTCTTCAACGGACTGATCCCTTATTTTATATCAAATGTGCTCCGAAAGTGTGTCGAAACGTTCCTTAAAACATGAACTACGAATAATGACGCATAACAACAGTATAATGAAAAAAATAACAATTAAAAAAATGGAAATAGTCGCGCGTCGGTGATAATACTGTGAATACGCGCACGACCGAGGAATCGTTTGGGGAGCTCCGAGAGCCGAAAGTACCGGTTGTGGAAAAAGTTTCGTAATAATCTCACAATGCTGTTTGCCGGTCGCTGTACCTCGTTATATGAAGTTTTTGGAGAGCGCCCGACGTTCATATTCGGTGGAAGAGCAAGTTCTCCACTCCAAAACTTTAACGATCGAAAATTTATATTTCGTATGCATATAGATAGATTTGTAAATGTACAATTGAACTTTTCGCCTCTTGGATTTAATATACATTTTTACGTACTTGCTGCTTGGGAATTTTAGGTCAAAGTATAAACATTATTGTGCCATAATTTAGTGTTATTTCATTGAAGATAATTTGACAGAAATTTTTAAAGAGAAATTATACTTCGATGGAAAATACTTCATTGCTGTTGAGATTGATTGATAAATTCAATGAAATATTGCATCATGAAATTAGTTTTTCGCCTCGTATGTCCACAACTAAAAATATCTGTTTTAAATTTATGGATATATTTAATCTGGTTGATGTATTTCACGTAGCACGTGTAATTAAGGATCAACATTATCAGATTATCACTGATTAATTCATCCTGCGCCAGGGCTTCACGATTAATTACAATTCCACGATTACCATACAATTATCACTCATGAATTTATTGTCATAAAATTAATTGTGCACTTCGGTCACTCGCGCGCGGATGATGGACCGCTTACTATACTTCGTGATTTACACAAATACGTCATTTCGGAGGACAAATTTGAGTGGGATTTTCGGCAGAGTTTGGAACCACTTTTGGAATACTGACAGTTCGAATGCATTTTCTCGTGCAGCGAGATTGGCATTTAACACTAAAAATTGTCGTGCGAGAAAAATGGTCGATCGTGAAAAATCTGACCGACGGACGAATACGAAGTTTTATTTTTCGACTAAATTTTTATATCAAATTTTCGATTTTTCTCATAAAATCCTCATCATTTTCTACCGACTCTACCTTTTGTTACCGAATAAAAATGGATTGTTTTCAAAAGAAAGAAAAATGATGCAATTGGACGTGCCGCGATGAATTTATTCGAGTGATAATTTTTATTGAAATTGAAATAGTAGTCCGAATTAATACCACTCAACTCTCTCTCTCTGCCTCTGAAATGCAAGATACGTCGATAGTGTCTATATATT
The DNA here is from genome assembly GCF_019457755.1 of Venturia canescens. NCBI lineage: Eukaryota > Metazoa > Arthropoda > Insecta > Hymenoptera > Ichneumonidae > Venturia > Venturia canescens. The sequence continues at coordinate 25,629,768 of NC_057421.1, forward strand.
TTATGCGCGATCATCCACGTGATGAGCGAGTACAATTCCCATCGCGCTTGAACGTGCCTGTCAAGCGTGCATGAGTAAAAGTCGATATAGACTATTTGACGTACGAGACCGTTAACCGCTGAACGATTTATTAGAGAATGGCGAGATTTGCGATCACGATCGTATGCATTCCAGCGGATGGGAAGTTCGATCGGGTTGATGTCGTGTACACACCGAAAATCGTTAATAAAATTGGGCTTTTTATTGATAAATGTGTGATGGGTGTTCGGAGCTGTTGATAATGCACTTCTCGTGTTTCATTTTTTTTTAAATAACCGACGCATTCGTTAGTTGAACGCCGCCATGTTTGTGATAAAAAAGTCTTGAGAGCTTACGATTGAAATATTTTTGCGTAAACAAAATTACTGTATGCAAATTATTTTGTAATTCGCTCAATTGAGCATTTTATTTTTGTTTAATTTGCATAAGACCTGCATATGGCGATAATTGAAATGTCAAAATTGCCGTTTTAGCGTCAGAAACTCCAATCTTGAGTGTTTGAAAATGTTTTCTGAGATTTTCATGAAATGCATTTAAACAAATGGGCATGTGACCTACAAGCAGAGGTTTTATTTATCGACGTTCCAGTCTCCTCTTCTCCCGAACGAATAACGTTTTATGAACGTGTGAAGTGTGACGACGGAGAGTGTGGCACAGGCGATAAGGGGGTTCCCGGTTTGATACGTGGCATCCGGGAATTCTCGCTGTATTGAAATTATTCTCGCGTGGCCCTGGATCGGGTTGTAGCATGAACACTCCATTCAATTTGTGTTACTTTGAAAAATAGAATGTTTGGGTTGGTTAGGCGAGCAGAGGAGCATCCGTAGCAGAAGGTGTTTTCACCTTAAGCTTCCAATCGATATTCAGTCCATTAATTTTTGCAGGATGACCTATTTCAATGCATAAATTTATGAAAAAATGATCGATGCCTTCGAAAACACACAAAATAACCTGTAAAGAGAAAAAAACTGATTGATGAAGTTTTCTTCTGTTTGGAACGTCCATCGTTCCTGAGACTCGTCGGTTATCGTGGTTTGCATCGTTATTGCGATCCAACAACGATTGGAAAGTAAAAAATGTTTTTGCCCCACTTTTAGTATTGTGTGATAAGAAAATAGGTTTATGAAAGGTCAAATGTTCGTTCAAAACCTCTCGATATCAGCTCAATACCTCATGAACAGAATGCAGCCTTTCCCTACAATCAAACAAAGTTTAATTATTGTGCATTCGAGCCAATATTGCTTTGCATAATCGAGTGAGATTTGGGTCCCCGTAAATCAGAATCGAAACCTCAATATTGGGTATTCAATGAAGCAACACAATCTCATCGAATTAACCGGTTTGTCCTTATAATTCAAAACAATTGATTTATTTTTTCAATTCGATTGGTACGTTTTCAAGATTTTGACGTTTAAAGTAGTTCCACGAAGATTTACGTTCCGACAACTTTTATATTTCTAATAAACGAGTGGTACGTTAGGGTTGTAAGGGTAATATATTTTATCACGACCCTCCCGACGACACGCTGGGGAGGTCTTTTGGGAGAAATGCCCGTGCCAAACTCTTTCAACGCTCTACCCTGCTCACCCTTTCTCCGATCAAATGTGTGCATAATAACGTGTGTGTGCCCGGGTTTATTCGCCTCGACATGCCTTTGTCCTCGTCTCGAGTTCCCAATTTTCGAACATGTTGAATCTTCAGAACATTCGCAATAAGTTCTGCTCCCATGAGATTGCTGCAGACTCGGTCAAATATATTATTTCTGATGTCTGAAGCATGCACTCGAGCTCACGTAACCATTCTAAATAAATTCGTGTAGAGACAGTTTTAAATTTACCGGAATTTCACTCGTTTTGGTGTATTAAGGTATTATCCAGCTGGGAAATGAACAAATGACTCGGTCGATAATAATTTTTAACGAGAAATCAATAATCATGGGGGATTCTGAGTAACGACAATAACGATCCATTATTTAGGGGGTTTCGAATCACGTCGAAGGCAAATGGATGAAAAATATTTTTATTTCGAGCTTATGATTTTTGTTTGAATAATTTCTCATTGACCGAATTCGGAGTTCCTTCTTTTTCTCTCGCGTTCCCACACGATTGCAAAAAACGCATTAATCATTCGAGCATATATTGGAGCGTCTACAGTTTCCCTTCTCGTACGAACTTCCAATTGGACTCGCTGCAGCGGCTTTAAGCCGATGGTTTCCAGTCGAGCTTTTTTGATCCTTTTTACGTTCGTACTCGTCGAGTCAATACATCAACGTAATCGAGGTCGAATAGCGGTTTTATAAGCGCGCGCTCGAATTCTTCGTCGGTCGCGGTCCGAACATTCTGCTCGAGTGCACGCCCTCTTCAACCCCTAGCTGGACGTTCCACTTTCCACTTTGTTGTAATATTCGATTCCGGGTACACGGATTGCATACCACCCGAACCTTTCATAAGCAGCTTCGGTGTACACCTTTAATCTGCGTACGTGTATTTCATAACAGAAAGCGAACGAACGCGGGATTGGAGAATTTTTTAGTAGACACAATGCGAGAAACGAGAATATGCAGGGGATTGAGTGCTTCGCGAGAATTCCCCACGGTTGAAAGCATCGAATATTTTCTCTATTATTTCACAATTTTCTAGCTCATGTCACCAGCCTATATTGGATTCCGGTAACTCGCAGTTCAAAAAATAATCTCAATAACAAAAAGCTCCGAAAATCGTCACATTCGAGTATACTCGAGTGCAGCACGGAGAGCTCGGGCGCGGAACTATTTCGTTGAAAGCACGTCTAAATTTCGTATCGGAATCTTGAGGTTGACCCGACCACGATACTGCATTAAAACTGCATTCAAAAAAATCTTCGAACGAAACAGCATTTCGTGGGCTTCCAACGTTGCGAGCTTCAACATATCGATAATCCAGAGTACGAAACATTCATCTGTTGGGATAATTGGCTCTCGAACTTGAAGGAACCTTTGAATAAAGTCGCGGCTCAACAGATATATTAATGAGATCATGGCCACTATTTAAAAATCTGCAGAAAAATCTGATTTTTTTACACAGCATAGAAAAATGTTCGAAAATTACGGTAAAAAAAATTGAGGGGAGGCTACCGAACATTTAAGCAAGAAAATAAGTATTAAAAATTGGACATCGTAGTGGCAGTAAATGGATCGTGATTTTTCAATCAAATTTAAGGGATCGTAAATGCTGGAAAAAAAAAAAATTAAATCATATACGTATTCGTTGAACATTTATCTTGTTAATGACGTTATAAAAATGTCAGGTCACCGAAACTTTAAGAATGAAATCATAAATTAACTACGATTATCGCTCACGATGAATCGTTGAATACTAGGTTCGGTACGACATCGGCAACACCGCTCTATCGGCTGTTTATATATATGTATATCGACGTATATCGTGTTTAGTTGTGACGTGCTTACATTAGTGTATCGGTACTGTACAGGCGTGTATACTGTCTCGGTATAATTAATAGAAAGATGTTTTTTGTTCATATTTATACAAATATTGTGATAACAAAAATATTTGTAATCACAAATAATGACGTAACCTCAAATTCAAATAAATTTTTGGTTATGTGTATCAAGTCATATGTGAGTGACAAGTCATCAGTTTACCGTTGGCAAGGTATCTCTCCACCAACAACAAAGTTGCCAAATCAAAAAGTTAACTAGTCAAATTTTTACTAATAATGATATTTTTTTTATATAATTGATAATTACAACGGACTAATTGATTAGTTATGTTAATTTTTAAATCTATAAATTTTGAGAGAATATAATAGCACCAATCCCTTATCATGACAAAAAATTCAGTTGTTCAACGCTCGTGTGGTGGGCATGATCTCATTAAATAAAATCGCACCGAACAAGAGAAACTGAAACAGTTGCTAGAAAAAATAAAAGAAAAGCAATTCAGATCCGATGTAGTAACAACACTGTATTGTCTTCGAGTAGTCCGTTCTATAAAAACATCAAAAACAGTTGAATGTAAAGACTACCTAAAAACAACGATGTCTCTGCCGCTCATAATATTAGTAGCACAAGCACGACTTGTCGGCGGTGGTTTTTTGACAATAAGATACAAAAAATTCTATTATAAAATAGACGAGGAAATCATATGCATCATGTGCAATAAGCTACAACCAGAATCCACGGAACATTTTCTAAATGTACGCTCAATATACGAGCCAATCAGAGCACAATATCTACCCATGGCAAACCCTTTGATAGCTTTGGACAGTCTTGACGATTGTGCGAATGTAAATGCGATTAAATGTAACAAATAGTTTATATTTATTAAGGCAAGATAAACATGCCAACCCAAAACCAAAAAACAGTGATATATATCAAAAAAATATAAATCTATTGATATGTATTGTTTAAAATAGTAAATGGATAGGTAATTTTCTATGTAATCAACGATTAGTTTTGTGATGTGAATTTTGCCACCTTATAAATATGTTTATTATGAAATTGGAAACTAAGAAAATTGAACGATTACGATATTGAGGGTTTTTTGTTTTGGTTTTTGACGTTCATGGTTTTGTTTTTTATTACGAAAAAATTAGTCTAGACAACACAAACAGTTTGTCATGAATTGAAGCGAATATAATGCAGTTGATTATTCAATGTTGTAATTGAAAGAGTTAGATTGGAGTTATAATTAAGAATCATTATCTCCACACATCAGGTAATCGTGTTTGATTTAATTAATTAATCCTGTCGTTAATGATGTTCACATGCATAGCTTTCACTCCATGGTTGTACTACACACACGATCTAACTAGTCGTCTCACAAAATCCTTGTTGGAATCATGTGTCGATTTTGTGAGATCTTGTTGGCTGGATTTATGATGTTACGGTTGCTTTGTATCATGAAATTGTTAATTGGTTGAAAATACATTTATTTATTGTGAACTATTGTTTTATTGTTAATATCCAATAACATGAATTAAATCTTTTTTAGATGAAAGACTTACAATATTTGCCATCAACCAAGAGAAACGAATAATCCAAAATTGATCCTCTCTTTAACATGTATAGTGCATATTAAACATAGACCTAACTTTTAAGCATATGTCATTGGTTTATCATTATAATCTTAAAAAGCTATCTCTACTGAAGCAAATATATTAAATATTTATGTTATCTATTTCTTTTATAACACGATCTCCTTTGTAACAGGCTAAAGCCTTCAAAACAAAATAAAAATATTACTACTACATTCATCGGTTGGGCACACTGAGAAAAAAAATTGTTGATTCAATAGCAATTGATGTTATTGAAAGAGTTTTCTTCATTTAACTGCAATGTTTTCGGAGAGAATTAATATCTGCAGTTTGATCTAAAACTATTTTATTTGTTTAATCATGTTTAACCTTCTGATGATCTTTTACTTCATTAGCACCTCTCGATGTCTCATTTTGTTGTTCCAATGACTTTTTTTTTCCCAATGCATAATGTTGCATGGCAAACGTGTGGATTATGGCGGTATATGTTATTACATGGAATATTGTCGTTCGTTTAAGGACGTGCATTTACAATATATTATGTCAGTGAAATGTTCAATATTTTAGTTTGTTGGAGCCGCGCGGTTATTTGATCTATACCGACAATTATATTGCCACCGTGTTGGGTATCGCGTGCATTATTCTCGTGTTTCTGGAGGGTTGATCTTGAGATAACAAGAAAAAATGGTTGGAACATGCTCCCGAGATTGTGATATTCGCAGAGCTATTGAAATTCAACGTTCCCCTTAACAATTATCCATAACAATATCTTTGAACAACCACCACCTTCTATTACTCGGTATATGAAAATAACGTGAACAGAATCCGAATGAAAAGGTTGGCATGGAAAATCATGAAGATTTTAATTAGGATGAAACGTCAGTGCACACGGAGAGAATTAAACGATAATATTTAGCGTGAAATTCACTGTAAAATCAACCGCGGATGTATTTGACTGCGGGGACAAGTAAACGAAAAATATTTATTCCAGCAGTAACGCGCTGTAAAATTTTCAATATTTTGCGGAATTTTCAGTTTCATAATAATAAATATTGCGGGTAGTTAAATTTACGGTACGTGTACTAAAATTTACAAAACGTTTAGTGAATTTTACGGTGCATCACGGTTGAATGTCTTTGCCCTAACGTAACTATCGATCATTCGTTTCCGAATTTCGCAGCACACTGAAACGGTGACTTACACACTTCGACAAAGGGCTGAGCGTATAAAAAGAATGGGAAAATAGGCCGATATAGCAACAAGAATCCCACCATGTCCCCAGTATAGCCGCATCCTAGCATAAACATTCGTACGCAAATTTTGACAGTGCGGCGCAGTAAAATTCACCGTAACGTCAAAATTTACTGAATACTCTCGTAAAAATTCCTACTACGACAATGAATATTATTTTTATAATAGAAAAATTCAATTTTTTTTCCCATAATAATATCATGAATTGCAGCTCGTCACCGCTCTATCGTAAGTGGACGATAATTTTTCAAATTTCATTCTCTCCGTGCACATGGTGCAACCCTGCGTTTGACTTTTCGAGAATCAAACTTCATCACGATCCTTATTAGCGTACTATCAAAGGAGTATTATTAAGAGTCAAAACTTTTGGACTTCGCGCGCGTTAATTATTCTTGGTGAATTCCTCGAACTATAGACCCGAGAGTCGCGTTCGTATGGCGTATTGGAAGGATAACCGAATCACGAAAGAGATGAAGCGATCTTTCATGGGGCAGGTGAATTTGTGTTTTCTTGATGGGATGCCAAAACATTCTTTTGTTTTTTAGCACACTCTGAATCGTTCCCGGAGTCATAGCAATTTTTTCCTCCACTCGTCCCTTTAGCTATCGCTTTACAGTTATCGCTGAACACTTGCGGAATAATTAAAACCGAAATTTCATTTGCTGCTTTTTTTTTTTTTTTGTATTTTAACCCACGAATAAATTGGCTCCGAGCATTGTTCCGGAATTAACTTCGTTTTCTTTTACTCTCCCGCGCGCCAATAATCACGCGGAAAGTTTTCTCGGATCTTCCTGATTGATAAATTCGCAGGGACGAACATTGATTATCGGAAATGAAATCTTGGAGCTCGCCGGGTTTCTTGGGGCTCGGATTGAAACCAACCGGAAAAGGGGCGCAAAAAATTGTATACAGCTATAGAATGACGTAGGCTTTCTCCAGCGAGGTCTCCATGTATTTTCCTTCCTGATGTAACACAGCCATGGTCCCGGAACGATTCTTCCTTTATCGCAGTTTAAGATAAGTTTGGATTAACGCGGCTACGACCACGAGAGAGGGACAGAAGACGAGAGAGACTGTGGACCGTAACGAGGAGAGCGCAGCGCAGAAAGATAGTTGAACAGACAAAGTTGAACCCTCGAGTTATCCCGTATACCGCCAGAGTTGTAATTTGCTTTTACGAGCTTTTATGGTGCACACATGTACGCGTGGGTGTCGGTGTCGGTGTGTGCGTCGCTATACAGACGCGAAGGAGACCTTAAAGCCAGAAAAGCCTCAGAGCGTCTTTATAATTGCGTCTATTTTCTACTTTCAGGTTCACCACTGCTCGAAACTTCATTGCAGTTTGGCTGTTGTCCACATGCGTCGGTAAGTTTTATTGTTGGACTCTCCAGACCGCGTATTTCTTATCACTTTTCGCATTATTGTTCATACGTGATCACGCGACCGTGCGACATGGATGAAGATCAAGAAACGACGTCAACTTATTTTTTCAATTTTTTATGCTTCAAATAGATGGCTCGACGTTAACTCATTCTTTGTTACCAACTTTCATTAAGGATGAAGCAGCGGCTTCGGATGTGCCGTTAATGCCTGGGGAGTAATCGGGTCTTAATAAATGTCCGGAAACCCGAATCGGATGAAGCAGAAAACATATTTTATACATCAGTTTTTTCCACGCTTCTTCGTCTAACCTCGAAAATGATAGTTTTTTGACGGTGCCCTTAATTGTGCAAACCGCCACGAATAAAAGGTCGTTACTGCAAATTTCTAATGAGAAATGTCAGTTGACTGACATCTGAGCTGCTACGAGCCCCGCGCGTGTACAGCGAATCAGATAAATAATGCACCAGCTCGCCTTGTTCGTAGGCAAGGCAAGTTTTGCACTGAATTATCAGTCACGATCTTCCACAGTCATAAATTTTTCTCCCTCCCCTTGGCAGCCCCACCTTTTCAACTCGTGCGAGGGTGCCCCAACGCGGGTCGACTTCCGGTGTGTGTACAAGAACTCGAGAGGATCCAGTAGCACTTGCCACCGCCGCGGAGTCATTGCGAATAGCCGTTTCCTGTCTGCTCGCTATTACGTAACCAGCGCACTTGTTGGGATTTGTGTATATACACATATTTAGAGGAGCAGGTTGCATGGCCCTGAGGTACTTAAAATTTTCCCTCAGGTCCTTATGGCTGCCTGTATATCTGGCATCGCTTCTTCTTCGTTTATACTTGCTTCCTCATTCAATCTCGGTGAATAAATTCTTCTGATGAGGTTTAATCAAATTCTGTTGTACTTTCCGTTCAGCATGAAAGCTCGGACGAACTTTATTCGAGGGAGCTTATCTACAATTAGATCGTGGAGAATCAAGAAACGCTTCTGGTGTCCCCATTGTTTGATGGAGGGTCTCCTATGTACTTCGACACTTGAGAGTCTCGTTCGTGATTCTCAGGAGCAGCGACAACTATAAAAGTTTTTCAGTCATTAGTTAGTGAGTTGTTGATTCCTTTCAAAGTCCTTATTGTTACATCCTTTAGATTATCTTGATCTTGACATTTAGTGAAAAGCGTTTACATTTAATTCGTTGTTTTCACCTTTGATCGCGTTTTCAAGTTCTATTTTGTGACGATTTTATGCCGTGATGAAGTGTTGCCGGTTCAAGGAGGGCATTGAGGTGATTTTTCAAGTGTAAATCTTAGTTTGGAATCTTTAAGATTTGCACCGATTCTCGCGGGGACCCAATTGATATTTGGTTTCAATCATTTGCATTTTCTAAACGTCATTTTATGCAAGGAAATTTGCATGTGACGTGCCTTTGTAAAGGCTTCAAATTTCACTGAATGTTTGAGATTTTTTCCTACGTTCGTGCAATTAACGTGCAATCCGCGTGGTTCGAATTTTCCACGTCCCCAATCTCGATCTATAGCCTGCATGCTTCTTTCTTCTCATAATCGTATTTGATTATCTCAGTAACAGCACCGAATTGGTGCTTTATTCGAGAAATTGAGCGAATGTAGAGCGCGCAGCTATTACGAAAATTGCGCTGAACTACGAGAAGCCATTTTTGCTGTTTCCGTCTGTTTTTTTTTCTTCGCTCAGACCGCCCTACTCGTTTTCTTTTCTCACGAATAACTCGCGAGAGTAAAAGGCTTCCGCTTTCTTCTATTCGCTCTTTCTTTCCTTTCTCTCTGCGGATGACGCGTTCGGTATTTCCTCATCGGCATTCTTCCTGCCCCGCATGCACTATAAATTTTCAAAGCATTTTTCTCCGTTATAGACATTTTTCTTTTCTATTACGTACATTTTCCCGTTTTATAATGCACGCTTATTTTTACCGAGGTTAACACAGTTCTTTCGTATAGCTCTCAAATCGTGCGTTCAGTTTCACATTTTTTATTTTCACATATGAAACATTCCAACACGAATAACTCGAAAAGTTTGATCCTTTTTTTTGAAAGCATCGCACCTCGAACATGTTTTAGTGTCACTGATCAATTGTTGTTCCAATGTCCCTAAACGTGGCTTTGGGTTTCGTCATAAATTCTTTTATGCGTTCACTCCCAGACTGTTCAAAATCTGAAAACAGCAGAAATTTCTCTACGAGGAAAGTGCGAAATAGGCAAAGTGATTTGAAATTGAAGCGAAGACATTTCAGCTTTTTCTTCCACTTCTTGGCAGCTTCCGGAACCAAAAGTGCTGTAACGGTAACATATCTTCTGTCGTATGTCTCGGTGAGGGTCTCATGTCTCGGAGATGAGTGGCAAGGAAACGCTTTTGTCGTCGTCGTCTTCTAGGTCGAGAAATGTCGACTCGGGGCGTTCCTTCGTTCCTTGATCGTGTTCTGCAGTCTCACGGTCTCTAACTTCGTATATATACAGAATGTGCCTTATTCTCCTTTGTCCGAGCTTTATTAGAGAGGTTATCAGTGATCAAATGCACGGTATTTTCACTGAAAAGGAATCGGAACAATTTTTCAAATTATTGGATTTCAGTGTCTAGCCACGATTCGTTTAGCTAGATCAAAATGTTTTTCTTCATCTATTCACTAAATCATTGGAATTATAGTAGAAATCTACAGAAGTAAAATTTTTCATTTTCTTACGATTTTCTTGAGGTTTGTCTTTTTGGTTGAAAACCACCGATACAAGCTGCTAGAAAAGACTGGAGGGTCTATGATTCTTTCGTTATTATAAAAATTTCTTAAAAATTACTGATGGATGGGGCTTCGTCGCCGTTCAAAATCATTTGGAATCTTTTCCTCGCTTCATTGGTTGATGCTTTAATAATCGGTCTTCGTTGACCAGTGTTTCGAGTTTTTGATCGAATTTTACTTTCTTTTTTTCAACATTCCCCTGGTTATTGAGTGATCTCATGAACACACCAAATCGCTACGAAAGCGTTTAGTTTGCGGAAAGTTTTTCCGGATTTGACTTCTCGAGTTGCTTAATTAAGGTAGTTCATGCACGAAACGGTTTTCTTAAATGGCGAAATTTACACAGAGTTTAAATGGGTAGTCGACTGACACGCATACCAAATTTTAAAGGGTTCGTCTTTTTGCTTATTGAGATAAACGTCTTTAAATATGAATAAAAGTACACAGGGTTGTAGGCACTATGCGTAAAAAATCATTCATCTTTCCATATTACGAATTAACGTTTTTAACGAAGTTTGTGAAAAAGTACACAGTAACAATGAAGTACGTAATGAAAGTTTGGAAAAAAAATCGAAACGATTGTTTTACTAGCAATATACATTACGTTAAAGATTGAATGAAATTGGTACTGAGCTTCTTGGCTTGTTTCTTCTCGGCTTAGCCCATTTTTGTCATAGCCTTCTGTCTTTTTATTAATACTTTTTTCTCGATTCATTTCCCGTTGTGTTTTCCCTGTGCGCTCTCCAATGCGATTTTTCACATAAAAAACTGTAGTATTTTCGTCAGGAATGCATGAAATTTGGGGTTCAGTCGGTGATAGTTCCCCGATTAAGGAGTTTCGGTACAGGCGATACAATGTTGCTATGCTAAACCATGCTAAAAACATAAAAAATTTCAAAAAGTTTAGAATTTTATAAAATTTGGTGAACATATTCTTTAGTGCCAAATTTGACAATACAAATTTTTTAAGATTTTTCTTCTACACAGTTATCGAGTAATTGATCACTAAAGTTTACGTGTATAAGCATAGCGTTTCCATATATATATAGGTATACATTCCGGGCATAGGAAATCTGCTTTAATGCGTAATTACTCGATAACTAAGTAGAAGAAAATTTTGAAAAAATTTGTGTTTTCGCACTTGATGTTGAAGAACATTATCACCAAATTTGATCAATTTCTTAATATTTTGACTTTTGTACCGAAACTCCTTAATTAATGGCTTGTAATTTCCTTGGCCAAAAGATAAGTGGAAAAAATTAAATTACAATCTCAAAATAATAACTCTGACATTAGAGTGATATTTTTTATTAGGAAGTAAAAAAATCGAGCCAATTTAGACACCCATAAAATACGATCCTTCGGGCATGATCTACCTCAAGCGTAGAGCGATATCCTCGTGCGACCTTATTCGTCTCTCATAGTTGACAATTTTATGTAGTAACACATCCAGAGACCCAGCAGTGTTTTTCACGTGTTCATACATTTATGCATGAAACTGTACGTTTTTACACATCGACATGTGGATCTCGCTCCGAGCCATCCTCAACTTAAATTAATCTTGCCGGGCGAAGAGTTTTGATGGGGATAGAATTTCATGGGGTGACGAAACCCTTCTCGTTCCGTCTGACGGAATAATTAATTTCTGCAAATAAAATTTCTGATGCAATGAATTCTTAATTGAGAGTGATCGTTTTTTTTTTTTTTTTATTGACGCTTGTGAAGTACCGAAATTTCGTCAAAAGTTTGAAGCGTTAGATGAGATTAACGCGGTCCACCGAGACTCGTATCTCCGTCGCATCATCTCTGCGCGTAAAACTTCTCACATTTTGTAACGAACCCTCGTGTGGCATTTCGTGAGAAGGATTTTCCCCCCTGTTTCCGTCTTATTCAAGTAAAGTGGTTCGTAAGTTTTTCAATAATTTCATAATTTGTATAATGGCTTCGTACCCGTGGGTAAATAATTCATTTAACCGATCGACTCAAATTGTTATTTAAATATATTCTTCTACCGTGCTTTGATAATTTATCACGCATCGTCACCTCGTGTCAAGTCGAGTCACGGCAAGCCCGTGTGGCGAAGATAATGTTAATAAAAACCAGTAAAAGTCAACGACAGAAGCGTACTTGATGTTAGAAAAAAGCGAGTGCTGAAAAAACGTAAATTATTAGCACACTGCTGGAGCCAACTTTTCGTTATTTCCTCTCGTTGCGAGATATTTTTTATTTACGTTTTTCAAGGCACTATATCACAGCTGAAATGTTTTGTAGATTAAAGTTTTTCATTACGCGTTGCTGAAGAAGACGTTAATTTTGTTCTTGGCTCGCGAGTTTACTTTAGTAAAAAATAATCATAATTTGGAGATAGAAGCGAAATGAAAAGAGACGAGTATCTCGCGTCAAAGCAACGTCTCATTCCGGGCGATATAGTATATATTTTCAGGGATGTAAACTGGCAGCAAAGGATATTACCGCATGTAATCCCGGCGCCCCTTGCTACGAGCAACCTACCGATGCTGATATTGCAAATCTTTCAGCAGCCTCGCACTCCCACTTTATAAAATAAAGCTACCTGTCGCGGCTGCGAGCTTCTTGACGTCGAGAATACAGGCCAACGCGTTATTATAATTTTGGAGTCAAAATACGTACGAGAAGCGATGCTCCTTTGACTTTCATATTCGCAGCTAGACTTTCACATATTAATAAAAGTTTTTCAAAGCTGCCAGCTCTCGCTGCATTTCAAATGATGCGAGGAATAAGTAGATTAAACAAAATTTTTTAAATCTACAAATCATTGCCGACGAAACAAAAGTCCTTTGTTCAACACAAATTTGGTTTAATGAAACCCGCCTCAATTTGTTGATTCCAACGAGAGTTTTTCCACCGCGAAGAAAAGCAAATTTCTTTTTATTCGCCACATTTATTGATCCAACAAATAATTACGTCGAAACGTAAATTGTTTTTATCCAGTGAACCAAGTTCGAGAGGCATCGATCAAGTATAGAATGAAATCTGTCAAGTTTCTTCATAAAATTCCTTCTCTTTCGATGTTTTTATTCCGCTGATTGACAGAATCGAAAATATCGAAAAAGCACGCTTCTCCATAAACTTTAACACAAGCCTGACCAATCACGAACGAGCGTATTCATCGCAGCACCACCGAAGGAGAGATCGCGAGGAGGAAGCAAGATGAGTTAGTTGTTGGTCGCGTTTGGGCAACGTCTTGTCTCGCTATCACGATGTTAGGAGCCCCGACGAGAGGGTTCAAGTTATCGATCGTCTCCTCTTCTCGACTCTCGAGGCACACGGCCTTTCTGTTGCCGGTAGTGTTGCTCGGCTGCTGTTGCTGGTGATGGTCGCCTGCTACCTATACAGAAACGAGCACAATGCCCCGCACAATATATCTCCCACTTCGCTTTCCTCGCTCTCAAGGCGTACGGTGCAGACGACGTCTTCTATATGTATAACAAGATGCCCTATCTATATGCACCTTGCAATATAATACCGTTCACTTGGACGACAGCGGCTTTAAGGGAGCTTTAAAAACACGATAAATTCAGTACACCTTGGTATATAATCAACTTATCAGCTCGAACTTTTCTTCTCCAGATTCATGCTTAACGTACAATTCGTACTCCAATCATCGCTCCATTTCTGTAGGCTAAAATTTCTCATGCACGAGGGACACTAAGAGTTACGTGGCTTCGCGTCCACGTACATTGGAATAGCGGATTATATGAGAATTTTTTTCGAGCCTGGGCAGGAACGGATTAGATCGAAAAAAATCACAATTTTTCATTTGTTAATTAGTTAGATTGTTAATTAGACAGAGGTAGCAGAATCGGAGAATTGCTGGAATTGTTGGAGAGCAGTTTTTTCAGATCATTCGGTGGACTCCAACGTCGCAAACTTCAGTGTCATTATTTGACACGTTTTCCGCGGTTTAACATTTGTTCAATGGAAAGAGTGTGGGGAAGAAATCGATGATCCTTCCGCTTCGGTTCTTCGAAAATATAGACGAGAAACATTCCACGTGGAGGGCTCCAAATTGAATTATTCCGGGGAACGCATTTACAAATTTTGCACAAATATAACACCGGAAAATTATGAGGTTTTTGGATATTGTGTTACAACTCGTGAGCACAAAGGTACCTGAAATATTTGTTGAAATTTCTCTACAATTGGACTCCGCGTGATTTCGGTTGCTATTATAACGACGCATTATTTCGGAACATTTTCTGCGGTTCTCTCGCCTGGAAAATCCAAAAATAAAATGCGCTTCGAGGAATAATTTCATTCCGAGTTCTACGCTCCTTTTTAAACCATAATTGAATTTTTTCACTTGACGCAAGCTGATATCGATGGAGGAAATGAAATTAGGTGAACAAAAAGACATATAATTGAAAGTTCGGACGAATCGGTCGAAGAATTGGGACAATCAACCGCGAGACTGGGGCCCGAACGAATGAATTTCAATTTTATCGCTGCTCCACGTTGGGAGTTCGGCGAATTTGAATATTCAATTTTCAATTTTTTTTAACAGAGCCTTTTTTATGCTAGCCGCGGGAGCGAGAGTGTGTTCGTTCGGTAGTGACTTTCTACGTCCGTGACAGACGCGCAAGTTAGCCCGTAACATCTGATCGCATCGTTGAATTTCGATTTTCGATCGGTCACCGATTTTACGCGACGAGAATCGACCCCGGCGAAATCAGCATGCACAGCGTTGCGAGAGAGAAAGAAAAGGCGAGGGAGAGCGCGAGAGGCAGCTAGTGAACTCTACAAACGTTCGTCTACGAATGTGTATTATATACAGCCACACAGTATTTCGGGGCAAACAGGATTTCGCTTCCTCCCGGTGAATAGTTGCCCACATATAAATACACACTGTCGCAAACACACGCGGATTTTCTCGTGCGCCTGTGTGAGTGGGTGTTTGAACGAGTTTCCGATAATGTTGGACGCAGCCGGGCGTATTACTGGATAATGCGTTCTCCCTCAGCGTTTAATACAACGTCTGTGGCTGCGCGTATACACGCTCGAAAACGCGAACACTATCTCACACTTTGGAGAGGATATTCTGCGCGATATCTTCTCATGCGGTGACGGTCAAACACGGGGTTTGCGATCGATTTTTCCGTGTACTCGTCGCCGTGTTCTCAATTTCTCGGTGTGTTCACGATGGCCGGGAGACGGCGTATTCGATCGAAAATATCCAGCCGCCTGAAAACCGGAGGATTGTGACCTCCGAGAGTTCCATTTCGGAGCAGTTGGTAAGATCAAAGTCAACTGTTGGTACAATTTAGAGTTGACGATTCGGAGAGCTTCGTTACTGTCGGATTTCCGTTCATTCCAATTATTGCGATACTTTTTTTTTCCAGTAAGCCCTACAATAACTGTTAATAGATCACGCGAGGTTTATAACGGCCAACGGATACCGCGTCGAGTCCCAGCTATGATTAAACTCTCCCTCCTCTTTGTCTTTTCGTTCTTCGAGTCCCCAGATTCAATAGCGGATACGCTTGAGAGCGCCGTGTCCAATCTGCATCGAACACGATGCACACGCAGGCTTCGCTTTGCCCTTATGGACCACATACTCATAGATGCATAAACGTATTGATCTCTCCATCATTTCCACCCTCTTGTTGATGGAGTCTCGCTGCACCTCCTGGTCCGCACACTCCCAACTATGCGGATCCTCTCATCGTTACGGATAACATTTGATCCGACAATGTGTATTCGTTTACGTATATATATTTATGTATAAAAACGAGATGAGGCTGGCGCCGAGAGATTGATGCATGCATGGATATATCAGTCACTGTAACAGGAGAGTATCTCGATGTGCGCATATATGTCTATATTTAAACCAACAACAATTCCATCACGCTCGAGTAACTCGGATCAATT
This sequence comes from Venturia canescens, assembly GCF_019457755.1. Lineage (NCBI taxonomy): Eukaryota > Metazoa > Arthropoda > Insecta > Hymenoptera > Ichneumonidae > Venturia > Venturia canescens. Next base: position 25,646,141 of record NC_057421.1, read on the forward strand.
TTACGATGTTAATTGTCACGTCACTCTCGTAAAATTGCTAACTGTCGAGCAGTTTGAGACGAGTCTCGCGTTCACGTGATGTTATTTATTTTTTTATTATTACAAACGAATTTGCTCATCGTGCAGACGGATTTGTTCTTGCTTTGCTCGAAGTTTATACGCTTTCGAATGGGAATTTTCTTTTCATTATTCTCCTTCCGGTTCACACTCTCATTAAGGTAGATCATGCCCGCGAAGGATCGCATTTTATGGATGTCTAATTGGATCGATTTTTGACTCGCTAGTTGAAGATATAATCACTTTGAATTCATGTCAGAGTTATTAATTCAAAATTGTAAATACACTTGTTCAACTTATCTTTTGGCGAATGGAATTACGAGCCATTAATTAATCACGACGCTGAAGTTTGCAACGTTGGAGTTCGACGAAATGAAGGAAAAAAACATTTATAATTCATTATTTTTTTATTTCACGAATTATTGATGCGGCTTGAAAAATTACGAATTGAAAATGCGGCAGGGAACAAGATTGGCGATTTACTGGAATTATTTATGAGTTTTTTTTAGATCATTTCGTTGGACTCCAACGTTGGAAACTTCAGCGTCGTAATTAATCGGGGATCCATTACTGACTCAACCCGAAGTTTCATTCGTACCTGGCTAAAATAGTATAGTTTTTTATGTAAAAAATCGCATTGGAGAGCGCAAAGGGAAATGGATCAAGAATAAAGTGTTAATAAAAAGACAGAAGGCTGTGACAGGAATGGGCCAAACCAAGAAAAAACAAATTGCCGAAATAAGCAAACGTGAGCTTATACCAGTGCTCGTTACCAATTTCGTTAAATATTTAAGGAAGTTGAGGCTGTACAGTCATTTTTTTACCCAAAAGTTATGACCCGTACCTTTCAAAAGTTAGGCCAGTTTACAGTTTGACAATGTTGCATACACTTTAAAGAAAAGTTGGGGAAAAAAAGACGAAAAACTGGTGAAAGCTCAATCGAAAACACGAACGGTGACGATCCTAGTCTCAAAAAACTGCACGGGAAACAGACTATTATTAATATAATCTCAGCAAATTTCCTAATAAATCTGAAAAAAATTGACATTGTTCAGCAAGCCTTGCTCATGTTGCCCAAAAAATTTCATATTTTTAGCATCATTTTTAACGGAGATATCACTGAATGTGTCTTGACTTCCATAAGATTACATGTTAATTGGCCCAAATTGTTATTGATTTTTCTCAGCAACGACGCTCCTAAACTGTTTGAAAATTTAACTGATTTTTTTTTTACACTTCACTTTATAAGATGCAATCGGTTTAAAAGCGATGACATCATTTTCATTCTAATGCCTCAACTTCCTTAAGGTAATATATTTGTATTACTAGTAAGACAATCGTCTCGAATTTTTTTCCCAAACTTTCATTACACACTTCATTGTTATTGTGTACTTTTTCATAAACTTCGTAAGAAGCATTCATTCGGAATATTGGAAGAAAAACGATTTTGCACGCATAGTGCCTACAACCCTGTGTATTTTTCTTCACATTTAAGGAGCTTGGATCGCGACGATATAATGTTGCCATGCTAAACCATGTTAAAAATATGAAGAATTTCGAAATGATAAGAATTTAATAAAATTTGGTAAATGTATTCTTTAAAGATATTTTTTACATTTTTCTACCCACATAGCTCTCGAGTAATTGAACACTAAAGTTCACGTGTATAAGCATAGAGTTTACATATAAACAGTTATACCACTCGTGCATAAGAACTTCGATTTAACGCTCAATTATTCGATAACCATGTGGTAAAAAAATTTGAAAAAAATTGTATTCGTATACTTGATACCAAAGAATGTTATCACCAAATTTTATCAAATTCTCGATCCACCCTCCTTAATTACAGTATTTCAGAAAATATTGAAAGTTGACGTATTTTTTATTTTTTATTTTTTTTCCTTTATTACTGGTAGCACAATCGTCTCGAATTATTTCCCAAACTTTCATTACATATTTCATTGTTATTGTGTACTTTTTCATAAACTTCGTAAGAAGCGTTCATTCGTAATATAGAAAGATAAATGATTTTTCACGCACAGTGCCTACAACCCTGTGTATTTTTTTTTCATATTTAAACACGTTTATCTCAATAACAAATAAGACGAATCCTTTAATATTTGACACGCGTGTCAGTCGACTGCCCATTTAAACTCTGTGTAAATTTCAAGACTTTCTTAAGAAAATCGTTTCGCGCATAAATTACCTTAAACTCGAGATCATTGGATCATATTTTCGAAGTACGCACTTTTTTGCAGTTGAGTTATTCGAAGCCAAATGGAGACGCAGCAACCGACAGTGAATGGCAAATGTGCAAACCCACCTAACTCACTTCTCGTTGGGCTTCGTTACTGTCGCTGTGCCTTCCGAACATCAACCTCCGCACTCGTACACACTACGAAGACTAATATACATTGAGCCGCGGGGGCAACTCTATTGGAAAAGCCCTCGGATTCCTCAACACTGAATTATGCATAAGTCGCGCGCATATACCGAAGCATAAAACTCGTTGCTAAACCCGCCACTGCTAATTATTATACGAGAAGGAGGCCCATGTATACACCGATTGTTCTCCATCCGTCCGCAACCGCTGCGCTCCACGCTTCACTCTGTTTTCCTTGCGCGCTCTCCCCGAATCCCAACCCCGCATTTCTCCGTTAAAGTAAAACCATTTTTTCTAACTTCCTTCCCAGCTTTTCTCCCTTATCCGCCTTCGCTGCTATTCGTTTTCGAGACAACCTCGCAGCATTCTCATCTGATAAAAATGAAAACGTCTTCTTGTGCCTCATCCCTCTTTTTCGTGGGATCCAAACAAAATCTTGTTTCTTTCCATTATTTCTCACTATTATAAATCTCGAGATTTGTTTGCTCTTCTGCTTCTTGTTCTTATTCGCCGTCTCCCTCGTCATTTTTTTGCTCGCTTTTACCATCTCTTCCGTCCTTATTTTTTCTTTCTTCCTGTTCGTTATCTCATAACTCCGCAACCAGTAAAAACATCGTTATCACACTCTCGGTCGTACTTCGTTTACCAGCTTATTTCGGTTTGCAAAACGTAAATCCCTGGACATTGAATCCTGAAAGCTTTCCCGTCACAAAATACTCGATAAGTTTGGCAAAGGTTTTGAAATAAATTTCAAACGGAAAGGCCTTGTTTCGTTTCACTTTTGGACAAATGTTCGATCAGGATTCGTGCGTACTTTTTGTACGAGTATTTTGAGACTGCTGGGCGCCTTCAATTTTCCGAATTCTTATGCATCCCCTGCATGTATTTTTCTTGAATAGCAATCTGCAAAAAAGCATGAACGACGCAGGCATGCGCGCGAGGAACTAACTCGTACTCGCGTTAGCCTCGAATCTCCTCCTACTCTCCATTCCGAACGGTTATTGTTCGGGAAAGAACGCGCTACCTGCGCCGGGTCTCGTTTTCCACGCGAGTATGGAGGAGGCGCTACTGATAACCCAAACGGTCTATCGAGCTTTTCTAGTCTTGTTCTCCCTCTCGACCCTTCGGCCCTCCTGAGCGGAGGGACTTTCTACTTCGTACATGTTTCTCGTTATGGTCTCCACGGTTTCATGATTTCTGTAAACTTTTTTTTCTTTCCATTACCACAAGCATGAATTCTACTACACGTACGGGCGCGTTCACTTCAGACGGTAAAGTTACGATATATCCGAAGCAATATTCGACCAGCGCTTTTCGCGGCGCGTTTTCATTTCATCGCATTCGATTCGCCTGGATTCCATTCCTCTGGGATTAATATTACTCCTGTACGGTTCGTGCTGGCCAATACAATACAAACTTGAGCTTTTTTTCTTTCAAATTGATTTTACCCTGGCCATCGAAATCTTTTCTTGCATCGTCTGAAAAACAAAATTTATTCTTTTGTGCGGTTATTCCTTCGGTCCGGGCGCAGTGACTTATTTTTATGTCTACGTAAGAAGTTGCGCGCGTGGTATTTGGCGATTTTGAAATCGAGTATAAATATTTGAGTGCACTGGGCACAGAGAATAACTGGATCAACCGAAATGGCTTTGCGTTATGCTTCGAATTTAATATCTTTTTGTGCTCTTTATTTATTCCATTTGATGCAACGTATTTTGCGTTATTCGACTAAATCCAGGACAACAAAATTCCATTCGATTCGTTCCAGTGCAATAAAATAAATAGTTCGTGGCACCTGAATAGAGCTTCTCGAATGAGCGAATATTTCATTTGACGTATTCTATACGAAGCCTCAGTAAAAATTCAATGAACTCTTTTTTGGTGAACAAAAAATCGAAAAAATCTCATTTCTGTATTCGAAAGTGCGGTGACGCTCGCCGAAACTTTTGTTCCGTACGTTCAGTTAAAATTTCCCTCTTCTATACTCGGCTTCGAGTCGTCGTTACGAGGGATAATTCCATTTTCGTTTCTACTTTTCATAGACCTGCGATGTAGAAATTGCAACAAAAGTGTGATTTATTCTGAGCCATCGAAGTCAAAACGTGGTTAAGAATATCACGACTTTCGGGGGAAAAAGATTCCGAGAATAGCCGAAACTGAGCTCTCGTTCGCTCTCATCGTTACGTTTAATTCGGAGCTTCTCGCGTCGATAAAAGCAACGATGCACCGGGGGTATCGAAAATCCTCGTTATTTCGGGGAGTTTCAAATGGAGAGAAAAAGTATTTTTTTTTCTTGTATAGAGCAGCAGTTTCGGAAATCGAAAGCTAATGGTAGGACAGCTGCGCGGATCCCGAGGTGAATACAAAAATATTAATCCGTACGCGAAAGTAGCGCAGAGCAATCGCATGTTTTTTCATGCTCGAGCGTATTCCCTTTGTCTTTTTCATTTCTCCCAATATTTCTCTTCCGATTTCGCAGCGCGTGCGCGCGCGCGTCAAGAACTAACGAATTGCAACTGGAATATCCGCGTTTCGTTCCTCGCAGTTTGCTAGTTTAGAAGCTCGTAGCGGTTAACGAACAAGGTCATTCGTTGCTCTATTCATGGAGAAATAGCCAGCTGGATAGTGCGGGCGCAGGATCACAGGGGGTGAGAGCTGCTCGTCCCTTTCCCGGGTTAAACACGCAACGTCGCTTCTCTCTCGATCCTACATCGCTGCAGCGAGCTCTGCTGGGTTGAAAAGAGCCAATATTCCAAGCAAGTGCCACACGGACACGAGCACACGCGTGCACACTTGCGGCACTCGATTCATCCGGGAATTCAATTAGCGCCAGTTGCCGGAAACCTCAAGTAATTTGCACTCGTACATACGTGTGCACGCACACACATCGACCCGTACACGCCAGAAATTTCCTTACCCTCGGTCCGATGGACCAACCGTGCAACGACCAAGACCACGATGTGGGGACTGAGGCTTAGCGAATTTACATTACTCACACCGGTGGGCTGCTCCTTCACGGAAATTTGTACGCTGATAAAGTTTCATTGTTTTTTAACGTTTCCCGCATTCGTGTTTAAAAGAGCGAAGCATTCCTGGTCTCAGCTCTTTCGACCAGATGTTCGTGCGTTTTTCTACCATTTCATCGACGCGGTACAGCTCCCTTAATTGCAAGAGCCTTTGAAACGCTGTGTCTTCCAATCGTTGTAAATGCAGTGATAAAAATCATTCTCTTCGCGTTCAGAGGAACGAATAACGGTTCGGAGCGACAGCGAGAATGGTTCTTGAGGCACTCTGTCTTCATTGTATAAGAAGGTTATCGCAATGATCGAGCAGCAACCCTATCGAAAGTCTACTATCAAGAGTACATTGGGGAAGTAAAACTATTTCCTCGCGGGAGAAACTTCAATCGAAATGTCTAAAGGAAATATTTATATTTTTCAGTTTGTCGATTTTAGTGGACGACAATTATGGTAAATTAGTGTTCATAAAAATTATGACCGACGAGTTGAAATCTCAATGATTCGGGTGTAATTGAAATAAAGTACGATCAGGTTTGCCAATCCCATATATCTCTGCTGTTACGCGTCGCTACACCAAATCTCCGTAGACGTTATTTCTCTTTAAACCGGAAGTTGACCTTTTTTGTGACACTGCTGTCTCGATTACTCGATAAAGTATGATTTTTTATATTATTGATGATCGATCTATTAGGAATGAGCTTTTCAACGAGCAGTCTTGGATTTTTAACAGGAAAACTGCTCATGGCACTTCCCAGTCGTTCTAAATGCTTGGCGAACAAAATTTGGTTGAAACGCTTGAAAATAAATGTTCAATTTAACTTAAATATTTGGTCCCGTACGCGCGACAAAATATTTATTAAATTTCGCAAAATATCTAGATAATGATATTGAAATAGATAGCGATTTGGATCAACGAAATTAAGGGTTCGGTGACGGTCTTTGGGTGACTCGATTTTATTGGGGAGAAACGATATACGATATGGAAAAAGTTGTCGGTTATTTAGGAAATTGGGACACTCATAATTCAAGCACATTCGTCCAAAGATAGCGCGTACTGATATTAAGTATTGCACTGTAGTATTTCGTTGGGTTATTTCGGTGTCCTGTGATATTTGTCAACTCGATATTGTCCCGTGATTTGTCTGCGCCATTTAGCAGTGCGATGAACTCTCGTGAAACCGTTTTTTCATATTTCATTTTTTCCAACCACGGGCGGGGTCTCGGTACTTAAAATGCTTATTTTAAAAACGAATTTTCTTTTCCGAAAATGGGTCAACGAGTGTGTTCCACGAAACGCGAATACAAAAGTTATCCCTGGCTAATTAAACATTCAGCAGTACTTCATGAAAAACCCGTAAAATTCGCACGCGCAGAGTCCGACATTGTTTTCCCCCTCCCTTCGTTCCGCATTCCGCCGCTCGTTTTATCGTGATTAATTGTAATTTAACGCTTTGAACAAACTTTTCTTTGCCCACCAGAAGTTAAATTAACTGTCTCGCGCAGGCTCGCCAAAAATAAAACACATTTTTCGCCTGCAACCGCTTTTTTTATTCGGCGCGCATTTCCTTTTGTTTTTATAATTTATCTTATTCCGTATACAATTTTTTGTTGTATATACCTCTATACCGAAGAGCACAAAAGTTCGCGGCACTGCGAGACGGAGAGCGAGGGAGGCAAGCGGGGTTGCGAATAACGTTCGGTAGCGGAAGCTTTTTTCCCCATTCATCATCTTAACAACGTTGTTCCAACGGGAAGATAAAAATCACAGGCGTTTTTCTCGCCCGCACGTTCAACCGGCTCTCACCCGTTCCCATGATGTCACATACATTTATATACCACGGGCATATACACCCATAAATATTAATACATTTATACATTACGCGTATACGTTTGAAGAGGCGACAGGAGAGTGCTGTTACGTGAGATATTCCGGATGTACACGGGGAAATGAAAAATATTCGCCATCATTCAGGCTCGAAAAGCGTCGTTGTCGACATCGTCACGAGCCCGACCACTTTCCCGGCTAATGTAGCTTTACGCGCCGCGGCTCCATCTTTCTCTCGTCTCCTCCCACTTTTTTATATTATTATATTTTTTTTCGCTGCCTTCCCTTCCTTTTCGCATGTAAGGAAGCTGCACGCTCGCTGTGACGAAACAACTCTGAGACGCGTTTTATCGATTTTGCGGGAGACGAAAAGCTCTTGGAAGAAAAAATGGAAAGATGAAAAAAAAAATTGACGTTTCTTCGGAAATAATAAACGCGAATATTGCCCTCTTTATCGTTTTCTCTATCCAATTCGATTGTCGGAGTTCCGTCTCGTGTACTCGATCTCGACTTCGCTCGGTGGCTTTGAGGATAACGTTGGAGCAGTATTCGCAACAGGAGAGAAACATGTTGAAGGCACGTTTTTCGGCTCTCTTCCGGCTCTCACATTTCCCGGTATTATATTTCGGGTTATACACGTTTGAAATATACATATAAATGGCAGACAAATATACATAGCTCGCAGGCGAGGCATTTTTTTACTTCACTTTCTATATATATTTTAGTATATATGATGATATATCCACACGTATATAATATACGTTTCATATCCTGAGCTTCTTTCCACAACGAGGAAAAAGAAAGAAGGAGAAAAGGCTTTAGCCTCGGTCCTGGTAGACGCGCTCTCTTCTCTTCTCGTTGATGTCGAGCGATCGATCCTGAAGAGCTTATCGAAACCTGGTGGAACGTAACCGAGAAAATGACGACGAGCCTGCCGGAGAAGGATGCCTGGAAGAACGACGAGGGATAAGAAATAGTTGGGAAAAACGAGGAAGAAAGAGGGAAAGCGCGAACGACATAGTGAGGTTGGAAGCGACGGAGATGGGGAGACGAGTCCGTCCTAACTTTATCGGCTTAGTTGCGGTTTTCGCGGCTTTTAGTCCTGCCTGTCATCGACAGTTCGCTCAACCTTCGATCCATCGCTCCGAAGCAGGATTTTACGGTTTTTTAAAAGAGAATTTCGTGCAGAGAATCGTTTCAGGTTGATTGGAATTTTGTTTTCTGTCGTCAGGAATAAAGAGACGAGAGAACGAAAATGCGTGTTCACTGACGAATTTTCAATGCCCCAAATCGTTTCTACTCTCAAAACACCTGCGACACGCGCGTTTGAACAAGGATTCAGCTTATCTTCTATTCGTTTCCGTATACCAAAGTGTCTCATTTTTCTATAGAATAATGTGAAGCAGTATTTCAGATGCGCCTGCATAATTTTTCAGAGGAGCTACACTATATCCAACGAAATTCCGACTAAAATTATTCCCTCTCGAGTTACACGTAATTACATTGATGACAGACTCGAGAAAATATAATAAAAATGGGTAAAAAGAATAAGAGAAAAATATCTGTCTGGTGCACGAAGGAAAATTGCTTTCAGGGTAAAAGAGAAATGAGCGCGAGGGTGTGAGGAAACGGGAGAGGTGGCGGAGTGAAAGGAGATCTTTCTCGCTTGTTGTCCGACTGCACTTTTCTCGTTCTACTGCGGGATTATAGCTAGAAAGGAAAAGCAGTAGCAATTATCTCAACTGATTGCTCTTCTCGCACGTCAGATGTACTAGCACTCCACATTCTGACAGCGTTATATGCCTTGAACGACCAGCAACGTGTACGCCATTGTACAGACGAATAAAAGCCATCAATGAGCGAGAGCAATTAAAGTGGAACGATTGAATACTTTCGAAATACAATTTATTTCCTTTTGTCACCAAACACTGACTTATTTGTCTATGGACATTTTTTTTTTTTTTCAATTTGCTCAAGTGCTAAACAAAAATACACTCTTAGCACGAGACAAATCGATAGAATTTCCAACCATTTCCATCAAACAAAAGAAGCCAAGAATTTTTCTCCCTACATTTGCCATTTTGAGTTCCACTCTTTTAAACCTCTGGTCGATTCTCATTTTTTTTTCTCGTTTCCCATCGATTACAGGCGATACAATGTTGCCATGCTAAACCATGCTAAAAACATGAAAAATTTCAAAAAGTTCAGAATTTTATAAAATTTGGTCAACATATTCTTTAGTGCCAAATTTGACAATACACATTTTTTAAGATTTTTCTTCTACACAGTTATCGAGTAATTGATCACTAAAGTTCACGTGTACAAGCGTAGCGTTTCCACATATATATATATATAGGTAGGTATTTCCGGGCATAAGAAATCTGCTTTAATGCGTAATTACTCCATAACTATGTAAGTAGAAGAAAATTTTGAAAAAAAATTGTGTCTTCGCGCTTGATGTTGAAGAACATTATCACCAAATTTGATTAATTTCTTAATAATAATTGGACTTCTGTATCGAAACTCCTTAATCCCACTCGACAGCTCCGAAACTTCATCCGTTCATCCTCATATACAATGTTCAATCAAGTGCATCAAACTGTTAATGATTTTCATTTCAACAATGCTTCGTAAACGATACTTGGAGAACCATATCGAAGCAAAGTTGCTTGGGTCTTAATGGAGAACGTGCCATAATTACTGGAACTCGAGCTGTGTACAATGCAAGTACAAAACGCGCTCGCCTCCATTTTGCCCTGACGCTCTACCGCCGCACTTCTGGCCTGTCTCCACAGGGTTAATTCCATTATCACCTCAAGCTACGAGCCTCTGCCACATTGTGACCTGCTGTGCAGGTGATGATATTAAATTTACCGATAACTGTCGAGTCCCATTAGACAGATCCTCTTTCGTGTCTGTATTTCTCCGTTGTAGCTGACGCCTCGAGGAAGAAAAAATTCAAGACTCCGGAGCAGTGCGGGCATTGCGAAAAATGATTCTTCTCATCCGTTTTTTTTTGTGTATTGAAAAAAGCTTACACAAAGACATTTTCAAGGACACCGGAAACTGAGGCTTTTTTTTTAAATAGTATTTGAAAAATGGTCTCTTTCGTTCCTTCGTATCCGAAACAGTTGCTAAAAATATTTTTTTTATTAAATTTTCACGAAGATATTTAAATCCGAATTTTGTTTGTATGCGTGTTTGAAAGATGTTATTAAATAAAGAAACTTTCTCTTCGATAAATGGTTCATCATCGTCTCACACGATTCTCATCTTGCTACGAATCAATATTTATCACCCTAATCACTGAATCCTAAACAAATTCCTATATTGCCTCTCAGAAATCGTACATTTTCTTTAACGAAGACGGGTTCGCTTTTCAACAATGTGCTAATCGATGTTTTCCCACGTTACCGTTCCACAAACTCTCGTTCTACGTCGAATTACTCTGTTGGCACAGACGCACGTAGTGTGGAGAAAATAATTCATTTGCTAGGTTGATTTACGTTTCGTGTATTTTCGGTCTTCCCGCATGCACGTCGGAAGAGATCAAGGGGCTTTCTGACCCTTCGTTTCGTGCCACTGGCCACTGCTTATCTCTCCTATTTCTCGACGACTCTGTGGCAAAAGTTCGTAAGAAAGCCCATTGTGGTGGATGAGAAAATGTAGCGGTGAGACAGCGAAGCACAAAATTGAGCAGAACTGGGAGAAGCGAATGTGATGAGCTCGACCTTTTTTTTGGCTGTTGATCTATGCTTTTGTAAATTTTCGTCAGCATCTGTCGGGCGGCATACTCACTCATGATTTTATTCGAATCACGAGCAAGCCGTAGAACGTATAGGGAGCCTTTTAAATAATTAAAAAAGCGAGGAAAGCGGGACAGAGGCACCGGAAGCCGTAGTGATGGAGCACAGAGCCGTTCATTAGTGCCCCCCGTAGCAACTAATTTTTATTTCAACTCTCGGCTAGTCCGCTCTGAAAAGGGCTGTCCGTACTAACTCGATAGTGTATTTCTTTGTCTCTCAGCCCTTCGGCTCGTGTGCCTTCCGCATAACCTATTCGCAGTATTTTCAGCCTCTTGCTAATTTCGGAATATTCCAGATTTAATTACTCCCTCTGAATTCACTCTCTGGTTGCAATTAAACGCGTGCGCAATTATTCTCCTTGTTCTTTTGTCGCACGATGAAATAGAAAGAATTGCGTGATTTTAGCAACATCGTATCCGCATGTTCTTCTACATTTTTATTTATTCTACACTATATAAACGTCCGCGATCTCGACTCGAGGAGAACATTTTCACGGTGAAAAGTACGTCATTTTATACGTTGTAAGTGATACATAGCCGCGTTGGATCCTGCTCTCACGTCGAGTCAGCAAAGATCGAAGCCGACACTTGGAGCTTTCATGCTTCGTGGGGTACAAAGAGGAAAAACGTTGCTTCGTATGGTGGTAGGGCATCCGAGAGGAAATAAGAATCCATATCTTTTGCACGATCTCGCTCTATCGACTTTCTATCGAACCACCCGTGAAATGGATTGCCGATATAAATATTAAACGTATATCTATACACGACTAATGCATTGTGTGTGTGTGTTTTTTTTTTCGCGAGACTTAACTTCCTCCGCAATCCCTTGAGTTTCAAGGACTCCCCCATCTCCCCATCTCTTATCCCATTCTTCTCACATTGCGCGGTGTTGATCTTGAACGACTCAACATCCCTCTTACGTCGTTTCATTTCAATCGACGCACTCCTACGCACTGAGTCACGTGCGTGCGTATTAGGCAGTTTCGTTAATACGATTTCTGCGGTATTCGAGTATGTCGAAGTGTGCTAAAATAGAAATCAATAACGTCGATTTTTGCAAGTAAAGCGTTCGGAAATCGGTGGTACAGTCGACCACCTAGTGAGTCTCTCCAAAAAATCGATTAACGGATACGAATTCTCACAATTTCTACAATAATTTAATCAGTTTTACGAGCGCGCGAAGCTCATAAAATTATTGAGACTCATCTCACACGCTGGCCTATGAAAGATTCTCGCGGGGTAATCTGTGGGTGTTTTTGTTATTGTTGTTGTTGCTGGAATTATCGTTTCTGTGAGATATGCGAAAATTCGAATGAAATTTTTCCATTAACGGATATTGGATTTTAATTCGATCCAATCGGGCCTCCGTGCCGGGAATATCAAGTTTTATCATTTTCCAATTTTGCGGCAGCAACTGTTGCGCAGTAATAATGCGGATCTCCCAATTGCGTCGACCTCATTTCTATCTTGTCACCTTCGATTTTTCGGTAATTTCATTAAAATTTATTTAAACCATGAAATTACAAAATTTTCCCTGGTTACCTATGTTAGAGAGTTCTCTTTCGCCCGATTTGGTAAAACAAACAGAATTAGCAAAAATCTTAATCATGAGTACAATAAGAAATCGATAAAAAAAATTCATCGAAAGTGTTGAATTCTCAAGCGTTTACACTAGCGAATATAACCTCTTAAGAGGCTCGTGTAAAGTAATTTTCCCATTATTTCGTATCGAATTTTCAACTCCATTTTATGTCACTTCAAGTATAGTCGGCCTAATAATGAAAAAAGGGTCTCAATAGAGATTTATGAGCGTAAATTACCCAAACTACTTGAGTAACGAAATAAATGTACTAGTCTCAGATGCAACAGAGCTCGGAATAAGTCAGTCCATTAGTGAACAAGTCCTCGCATAGACGACCTTTGGACGAAAAGATTCAGTTGACTCAGTTGAATATCAATGAAATGTCTGACGAGCGGAACGAAGTCTTCTCAAGGCTCGATAAATACAATCATCGTGCCAGAATATGTTCATATCCGTAACTATACAAATATGTAATCATGTAAACAAGGTTGCCTGGATTATTGGAGAGGAGTTGAATAGTTCTGACAATCGATCCTGATGACAAATTACTGATCTTGATAACATTTAATCAAGTATAACTTGGAAACTTCAGGATGAAACAACTGTTATTTTTGAAATCTTATTTTGGACCTATTAAAAAATAATTTTCTGTCCGCAGTCAAGCAAATTTTGACCGTTTGAAAAGGTTCGTTTCAGTATAAAACCAAGTGTCACAATATTCCAAGTTTTGTTGCCCGTATGGAATCGTTTTGTTGAATATGCGTATTAGACAAAATGTTTCAATATTCCAATCTCGTTTTCAGTTGGGCATCCCCGTAGCCTAAACTGTCAGAAACCGTGATGATTTTGAGTTTTCACTTCCTTTCGAGGAGGCTCGCACGATGAGGTCTTTTGTGATAATAATTGAAATATCACGGTGACGATTCATCGTTCGCGTTATCAAGTCGGGACGGTTCGAGCCAAGTGCTCGGCGATGCATGAGTGGCTGGAATCCATGGATGAGGTATGTAGTTGGCTGGTCGTAGCACGAGGGAAGTTTCCTCCAAAGTGAGCCGCTCGCTGCATCGATAAGCGGAAACCCAAATAATAGTCGACGAAAACGGATGTCCATTGAGCCCAGAAGAGCTTCCTCTCATCCAACGCGCATGTAAATATTACCGCGTGTTACAATTCAACTCAACAGTCAATGCAGGGAGAGTCACAGCGCAACGGTCCATGAGCTCCAACTATCGATCGTAAACACCCCGGCTGATCGAACCGGAATTTCCATCGCTTTTGCATCGACCATCCCCGCAGTTATCTCTTTCTCACTCATCCATCGAAATTCTCTTCGTTCTCGCGCTCTCACTCCTCAAATTTTCTCTCTTTGACGAGCAATGGTTTACGGGAGTATCGCAAGGGGAGGATCCCTCGGACGGACCGTCGGAGAATTCACAGACACGCGCGACCCCTTCCCACTGTCCGATTATTCATCACCTTTATCGTGAGCAATGGCGTACGATAACACGCTCATCTATGCATACGCGCACGCAGACACATGAGCCCTCAAGAAACTACACACACTCGTCGCGTATTCACTGTTCGTTTGTGTGCAGAATTATTTACCGCGGTTGTCCAGCAGTCGAGTCGTTGATGGATCAGCCACTACATCGAAGGATCAGAGTATTCAACGTGTCGATTTCCTCCTATTCCGAGCGAAGCAATAATCCTCGCATCCCTGAATGCTGCATCTCATTATTCACATCAATGCGTTTCCTGATTGATAATATTCCAAAAGCTGTTGCTTCGAAGAGCAGTCGCAGTCGAAATGAATAACGCGACAGATTCGTCGTCCGCTTTTGGGGACGAGAAGAGAGACAGAGAGCCAGAAACGCAGAGGGTTAAAAAAAAATCACTGCCTGTGACGGAATACGACAGCCCAATCCAGCAGCCCCGGACGATGCTTTTTTTACCGTTGACGCTTTTTTCCGGGCACTAGCTTCACCCGGCTACAGCCGTTGTCACGTGTCATTCACCATTTTTGCCACCTCCACATGCAGCGCCCCCGCCCGACCGGACAACCGAATGTTACATTGTAGTCGGTAAACGACGCGTATTAGAAAGCAGCTATGAGGACATGCGGGCGCCACCAATTGTTCGACAGAATGACGGGCGTCAGAAACAAACACACGAGCAGGCCTCATGCCGCGGCTACGTATCACTTGGATATTCTACTTCGGGCGAGCTCTGCGCCGCTTTTCGTCAACTGCAGTGGGAAAAGCTCGTGGACGCCTCAATAATATTCTGCGCGTTCATTTCCTGCCACGAAAGAGCGAACGACGCTGAAGTTTGCAACGTTCCAACGAAATGAACGAAAAAAAAGATTTGCAATTCACTAATTATTTACTTCACGAATCATCGGTGGAGGTTGGAAAACCACGAATTGAAAATTCGGCAGGGAACAAATGGCGGTCTGCTGGAATCATTTGAGACTTTTTAGATCATTTCGTTGGACTCCAACGCTGCAAACTTCAGCGTCACAGAGCGTTCCAGTGAAATCTGATCCACGATTTCTCAAATCGTCTATAATATTTCGCTGCTACAATCTTTGTGCAGAAGACTTTGGAGTTCATTTCGAATGTTCGATTTTCTTATCGCTTTACGCGCGACTTCGAATTATTTATCCGAATTTTGACCAAATTCAGATAATATTTTGCCCATCGGATTGCTGTTCTTCCGGGCTTCGGTATAAGCTATAAAAGACTCAAGATCTTAGTTATAATTCTGATCCGAATGTAAGCAAGCATCTCGAGCTTATTCGACTATTAATCGAGGATCGCTCTTGCCAGCATCGTAAATGCTTTTACGATAGAATCCTGCTAGGCTAGTTACCAGTGGACGCATTTCACGAGGCTACTGGAATAATCCAAGGGATATGCGAAACGGTCTCGGCGAGGGCGATCCAAGCATGTACATAGTGTGCTGCTCATAAATTCGTATCTCTACCGACGAGATTCCTCCTCGTGGTTTATGCAGTCAAAGTGGCCGCATTTCTCGGTAAAATTACATCCCTCTCGTTGAATGGACCATTGTTATCTTTTATCACTTGTGTACAAGTTTTTCCACTCGGTTCAGAGGTCATTTTGGCGCTGGTCATCTTCCCTAATCTCGAAATAAAAAGATGGTCTTTCGATATTTCTGGTTGGATATAAGAAAATTTCGTAAAATCCAGCATATCCCATAGTTTTTGGTAAGAATTTTCGAAAATGTAAATCTTACAATGAGAATTGCTAATGCGTCAGGGAAGAATTTTTCAACAGCGCGAAGTTAGGATCATTTTCGACGAGAATCGAGCAGCGAATCGAGCCAAAATTTCGGTGCAGGCTTCGTTATCTGCTCTCCGGGGGCCCCCCAGGACTTCGATAAGTTTGTAGGATGAACTGATCTCCCATTTCTCCGTGGCGAGCTATACGCTCGGGGAGTCTTAACTCGTTCATCTCGAAGCCCATTGATCCTCTTCCCTGCTTGTACTACAATCGCTCTCGGACTTTGTTCGTACGTGGTTTTCGTTAGCATTCGTTGAGCTTCGCTGCTGGTGGGATCGAAGTTATAATCCAGGGCGCTTGTACCGACCGCTTCGAAGCTTTCCTCATTATTGTTTATTTTCAACGCGTCTGCGCGAGATTCCGATTTTCTATTCTCGTGGAATCACCATTTTTAATGAATTCACGCATGGCACGATGCATCGGTAGACGCGCGGTACGCGTCGCGCGGGCAGCATTGACGTCGAACCGCGCATAGAGGTTCCTCTTCGGGTCTCGTTTCACGAGCGTTTAATCCACAGCAAACTATAACTCACTCCGTGTCCAAAGTTTCCAAGTCCGTGGCTCGCTCATGGGACCGACTAATAAATGAGTCTTCGTTCTCTATCGCACAGCCCCGGACCGATGCCGGTGACTGAGGTGCTTTCCTATCTAAAATACTCGAGAAACACTTCACGTCCATTTCCCAAGCGAGTACCGCGCGAGAGAGAATCTTCACCGACACTTTCCTCGATGAACCTGTACATGTAAACATATCAAGGAATCCTGTGTAAAAAGCGAATAAGCGAAATTTCGAATCTCTTGGAGTGTGTGGAATGAGGAGAAGCGAAAAAACAACTGGCCGGTACCTGGAAAAGCCTTAAAAATATACTGCCCAGTCTCGAAGAAATGTTGAAAAAGGAACTTGATTTTTTTCAAATTTCTATAGAGTGTGGGGCTCTTTGATCAACGCTGCTGTAATCGAAGTTTATTCCCTGCGATTCGTGTGCTCTTCTCTTCCGAGCGCCGGCCTGCTTTTGCCCCTCGTCCATCGATTTTTCTGCTCCTTTACGAAAGACATTTCAAGTTACAAACGCAAGAGTAAACCGAGCGAAATAACTGTTCGCGATGTAACTTCGCTCGAAGTACGTACGTGCAGAATTCGATGGGCAAACTGCGCAGGGAATTTACACGAAAATGTCAAATGTCAGAGGCGGTACTCTGCGTTTTTCAGTGGCCGTCAAATCCCTCTGCGATGCTTGAAACTGACGTACTGCGACGCAAAATGTGACGTTGATAGCATCGCCCGTACATTTTCTCCTTCTTTTTCCCCCGCAAGTGTCAGACTATTCCGGATATACTTTGGCTGTGAATATATATCGTAACGCAGCGCCGAAAAGAGCTCGACCTGATTGCGAAGAGGCTACTGCCGCCGGCGCGAGATAATACGGTGCAGTGCTTGAAGTATTCCTTCTCTCGCCCCAGTTGGTGCGCGCAGCCACTGTACCCATCTATCCATGAGAGTGTATAAATATATATCAGGATTGTCTGCAGAGCTCATTCTCTTCCGAAAGCTGCTATAGTGATCTCGTCCCGTTGTCGATTATGCGCTGGTTCTCTCGTCTGGCAAGAAAACCGAAGGAGATACTTGACCTTAAAGAACGTTACGAATGGAGTCCTTAAATGTACGTTACGATAGAGCGATGATACAGCGACTATAAACCGATAATCCTTGAAAGAAAAGTGAGTTTGCGGATTAACTTCGTTAAAGACGAATTCGAAAGTTTATCCAACCGGGTACGGATGACGCTGGAGTTGAACGAAACGATTTAGAAAAACCCTCCAATAATTCTAGTAATTCTTCAATTTCGTTTCCTGCCGAATTTGCAATTCGTTGCTTTTCAACCTGCACGGATGCTTCGTGAAATTAAAAATTGGTGAATAATAAAAAATGCTTTTTTCATTCGTTTTGTTGGACTCGAACGTTGCAAACTTCAGCGTCGTGGGCACGGTTGAACCGATCTATTTTATTCCCGCTTCAATGTTGACGTTACATCCCGTCCGTTGTTCTTTCTCGACACTCAATAACCTTTCCTCTCAATCCTGTATATAATTGATCAATCGTCATTCAACGGAGAAAGCGAATCTTATCGAAATAACGAGCACGCGGTTTTTTTTCCATCACACCGGAGCTCTCGAGAGTTTTCGCAATCGAGTAATTGGATTACTCGGATTCTCAGTTAGTTACAGAGCATCGCGGAGTTTCTTGGCGGTACGGTATCATATATCAAAAAAACAGGGATTTTGATGCAAAAACGAAGCTGAAGTTTGTAACGTTGGAGTCCAACGAAATGTAGGAAAAAACATTTGTAATTGACCAATTTTTTATTTCACGAAGTATCGGTGCAGGTTGAAAAACTATCAATTGCATATTCAGCAGGGAACGAAATTGGAGAATTACTGGAATAATTGGAGGCTTTTTAAAAATCATTTCGTTGGACTCCAACGTTGCAAACTTCAGCGTCATTGATGCAAATTGGTAGATACGTTCGAAAGTGCGTAAGCTATTTGCTCGCAAAATTTTAATGGGTTCGACCATACTGTTTCTGAGAAAATTGAATTAGTTTCTTACATTCGATCTTATAGAAAAGTGCAAAATAGCATTGAAAAACTGCTGTTAAAAAAGCCACTTTTTGATTAAACGAAATTTGCAGTGATTTCACCGTATCGTTTATCTGAAATGAGCAAAAGAAAATGAATAAATTAAATTTGTCTCTCTTCTGGTGGACGCAGCTTCGAACGCGGCAACGTCGCATCGATCAACGCACCCCCGTATAGCTATACATAAACAGTGCGACTAATAACTTGCCCTCGAGTTTGAGCAGAGCAGCCACCAATCAAAAACTAAAACCACAACCCTGCATTGCTGCTGTCAAAGCGAATGTTTGATATTCTGAAACATAAAACAAGAAGCTTTTTTCTCCAAAAGTACACAATTATCATTTTTTTTATGTAAATTGAAAACCATGCAGAAACTACATTCACGTGCAGTTGGTAAGACGAGAGACTTACCGTGTTAAAGCATAGGAGTACCCCCCTCACCGCCTGTCCCGCAAAAGAGGTACCGTTCTACCCTAAACTCAATAATTTGAATGCGCTGCACGTTCGTTCGGAAACTTTGAAAACCTCATTAAGAAGACGTTCATCGTTGATAAATAATTGTCAAAAGTCAATATTGTATTGTACATCTTGTGAAGAAATTGATTGTTCAGTCCAATCGCGAAGATCGTTCGTAACGAGATTTTGAAAGCGTGTACAAAGTTCGAGTAAATCGTAGAATCCGAGTCCTTTAATAACGCAGTAACGGAAGTTTATGCGGCATTTTCGTAGTCTCGCCTTTGTTGTATTTATTCGTGGCCCAGGTGCAAGAAGCATCCATTCGGCGTACGTATACGTGTGTATATGCACCAACCCGACTAGAAATTTTGGTAAGGATATCCTGGTTTTGTGTAGGGTCCTGATAAGGTTATCCGAAGTGTGGTATGCCTTATAAGGTCCTCATGATATCCGTGCATGGATAACCTTATTAATGTACACTGAATGATTTCCACAAAAGGTTCATCTATGGTTCTAGTGTGGAGAACCTGCCTGAGGATAACCCGATAATGTTCTCATAAGGATTAAGTGTGGACAGCCTGTGTAAGGTTCACCTGCTAGTTGCCTGAAGAGGTTTAAGCATGGTAAAAAATAACGCAGTAAATAAATGTTGACTGCGTGTGACAAATTTCGAAAAAGATGAAAATAAGTAACTTCTCGAAAGCAATTAAAAAAAAAAATAGAACTATATGTCACTGTAATTGTTACTGGATTTTACGTTAGAATGAGATTAAAATGGGATGAGTTACATGAATCGAAACAACTTATTAAAATTCAATTTTGTATGAATTTATTAAAATATTGTTCAAACATAACGGCTGTGCGATTTGAAAAAACGATGTTAATCATTTTTAATCCATAAACAAAATAGCTATGTTGTCATAGCAAAAATAGCTTGTTGACTTTATAAGTTGCAGAAAATTTTGAAAATTTATTTTGAATAAGGCGCCTTTGTTTGTATAGCATTTGCGAATCCGTGACCCTATAGCTTTATAGCTGATGAACGGTTACTTCGCTATAGCGCTGCTATGATAATAACACGCTTATTCTGACTTAGTTTCGTTGGGTCGTGCCTTGAATCGCTTACGATAATTTTATTCTGGAAAAAATAAATAAAGAGTTTTGTGGTTTTATTCAAATAAGTTCAATTATATTCAAAAATTTTTTATGTAATTTTGAATTTCCCCATATAATGAAAGTGATTAAATAATAGTATATTTCCGTTTCTCGTCACCCGTGGAAAGTTTTCAAGATTGTTAATTCTTGACACGATGATTAAAAGAAAAATATTTGAAGTGAAGATTTTGTTTCGCCACCAAATGTTTATTATGTCGAAAGTTAAATATTATACAGTTTGATTTTAAGTAAATGAACTGAGTGAAAAATGATATAAGTGTACATGAATTTCTGAACAAGAGTTGTTCGTGCGGTACGCTTTAGTTCATATTATGGCTGATGAAAACGAAAATTCACGACGGAGAACTCGAGAGTTGACGCGGTTAAGAGTGAAAAAATATCGTGATATTAACCGTCAAATGCCAAATACTTCTCAGGGATCTGAAGAATTAGGAAATTTCTCACAACAAGATGATCAAGGTGAAGGAAATCGTGAGATTCCCATACAACTTAATAATTTGAATACTGATGACAATAATGATCATCATAACAAAGAGAGTTCTGGTTTAGAAGGTCAAATTTTTGATGTTGTTTGTGATCTCAACGGAGAATTAGAAGAACACAGAAGGAATTACGAAGGATTGGGTGCCGAAGAGGAAGCTGAAATTGATCATGGAGATGAATATTGTGGTGATGATATAAGCGTCGAAGATGATGAGTCTGATAAGGAAACAAGCAGCGATGAAAATGAAGATGAAGAATTTGAGACCATTGAGGAAATACGACGATGGGCTTTGACAAATCCACCGATACCTCATTCTCGTTTAGAGGGATTATTAAACATATTAAGACACAATTATCCGAATTTACCAAAAAGTGCCAAAACATTTCTAGGAACCAACAGTATGAGTTGTGATATTGAGAATTTTGGTGAAAATATAGATGGACAACTTGTTTATTTTGGCATTGCTGAAAATCTCAAGAGCACTGTCAATCCAGCGTTGCATGAAGTCAATTCAATTGAATTACTTTTCAATGTAGACGGATTACCCCTCTTCAAATCAAGTTCTAAACAAATTTGGCCAATTCTTTGTAAAATTTTCAACGATCCTGATGTTTACAAGCCATTTCCAGTATCCATTTGTTGCGGTGATGGAAAACCAGAAAACTTGAATAAATATTTTGAAAAATTTATTGAAGAAATAAACGTACTTCAACGCCATGGATTCTTTATTGATGAAGAACATTTTGACGTCAATATTAAAGCATTCATATGCGACAGACCTGCTCGTTCTATCTTGAAATGTATCATCAATGCCGGAGGATATTATGCATGTGAGCGATGCACAGTACGCGGACGTCGAAAGGATGGCCGTACCATTTATTCAGCAACTGCTGAAGAGCTGCGAACAGATGCTGCTTTCCGGGCTCAAAGTAATAAACACCATCATAATGGGATCAGTCCATTGACTCAAATTGAACCGCCAATTGATTTTATATATCAATTCCTATTGGACCCAATGCACCTCCTTTTTCTCGGTGTGATGAAAAAGCTTTTCGAGTATTGGTTAGATGGTGATTTAAAGACAGTCAGACTAAGTAATATCGACAAAAGACGATTAACTAAATTATTAACAGAACTTCATTTCCAAGTACCAAATGATTTTCAAAGAGCAACAAGATCTCTCTCTCAAATTAAAAAATTCAAAGCAACAGAATTTCAATTTATTTTGTTATATGCTGGTCCTATTATTTTTAAAAAAATACTTCCCAAATATGTTTATAGACATTTTTTATTCCTGCATATTGCATGTCGAATATTATGGTCTAGTGACTTAGCCACTAGTAAATGGAAACATGCAAAATACTTACTGGAGCTATTTGTTTTCTTTGCACCAACAATATACGGAGAAAGATCTCTTATTGGAAATATGCATGGTCTGATTCATTTGGCTGATGATGTTCAGTATATGAATTGTCCAATGTCAAAAATCACTGCTTATCCGTTTGAAAACACATTGGGAAAAATGAAAAAATTGTTGCGGCATGGAAAAAACCCTCTCGCTCAATTGTGTCGCCGCTTGAATGAAATTTCCAAGTACCAAAAAAAGCCAGAAAAACCTAAAACGGTGCAAATATTACGACAATTACGCCCGAACAATTTAGGTGAAGTAAATGTGAAACGGGTACAATTCAAAAACTCAATCATCACGGACAAATACCCAAACAACACAGTTTTATTGGCAAACGATCGTGTTTTCCAAATTGGACGTATATACATTCCCGTGGATGGAAATGTTAATTCTCTTATGATAGAAGGAGAATTCATGCGTAAAAAGAACTCAGTTTATGAACAACCGTGCAGCTCGGAAATATTCAAAATGTGGCGAATTTCGAGAAAAAAAAATGGTAATGCTGCAGTACTTTACCTCAACGAAGTTCAACGAAAAATGGTGCACGTCTGTATTGACAACGTAAATGAAACAAAAATGTACGTTATGCCTTTGCTTCATTAACGCGATTAAACTTCCGTTGTTTCACAGAATGCATTGAAGTGATAAATATGTTACGAAAAAAAAACATTAAAAAAAATCCATAACCGTACTAAACACTGTTTTTTCGATCGATTATTGTGGGTTCTAGATTTGTGAAAGAAAATAATGTTGGAGAAAAAAAAATTACTTTAGTGACCATGTTGATAAACAACTGCTTGTAGAGCAGTGTTGTTACACCAGCGCCACCGTAGCATCGCAACGCACGCGCCGCGCGCCTGTTTACCGCGTTTTCTATACGGGTTCCCGCGTTTTTGGCAGGTATTCCCACGTTTTTGCCGCGTGCTCGCGTGTTTCGTACATCGTTTCATTTACACGTGCGGGTAACACTCGGGTTATTGATAGTGGTTATTTTAATTTGCGGTGTTAATTGTGCGGTGTAAAAACAAAAAAATAACAAAAAGTGTTACAAATAAATATCAGCCACGTGTTTCGTCATTCGAATTGTTTCTCGTTTTTCTCGTCATTAAGAAAAAAAACTGAAAGAGTGACACGATGGAATATAAATATAGGTTAGTGATGTTCATAAGTGATAAAAAAGAAAAGGAAATCGATATTGTTCCTACGTCGTGGCTCGAAAATGATGAAGCTACAGACACATTGTTGTGCAAATTTATGCCGCAACCGTATACGAAAAAAACAATATCCATTCTACACAAAATGTTAAAAAACTGTGAAAAACCACTAGACGAGTGGCCCAGTTTTCCGGTGGATCTCCGAGGAAGAGCTTGTGAGTTTCAATAAGTTTTTTTATTTGATTTAATTGATGGCAAAACATTTTGTGTTAATAATCATTTTTCTAGCTACTTATGAAGAAGCAGAAGAAAAAGCACTTTTACTGGAACAGAAACCGTATGCTTACTCAACAGATAGTGAGAAAAATGCGAAGAAAAAAGCAATTCAGGATAAAAAAAGTTTTAAATTCAAATCTCTTCCATTGAAAGATAGTTTGGTTTTGGAAAAACTGAGTGACATAAGCTTCGACCTCAATGATAATTTGATGCCCATCGAAGGTAAGACTATTTTGTAACAAACAATTTCAAACTTACAATGAGAAAAGATTAAACCTCAATTTGTTTTCACTCTTTGTAGTATTGGAGAAAGAAAAAAGTAAAAATGTAACTCAAGCAACGAAAACTGAAATTCCAAGGAAAAAACCATCTCGACAAAAGCTTTCCGATCCTGTGGAAAGTTCTGAGAAAGAATCTAGCGACAATACTTCATTAGAGAGTTTGAACAATTCTTCTATCGCATCACCAATAAAGCAAAATTCTCAAAAAAGTTCAGGAAAATTTGTCGCTATTAAAAAAAAAGATATACTCTCTGCGAGCACCAGCAAGCATTCCGAGGGCTTGAATTCCTTTCAAACTGATATACATCCTCAAAAATGTTCAACAGCCTTTGGGAATGCCAAGAAAAATTTACCTTCGACTAGTACTAATCAGTGTTTCGAAGGTGAGATAAGACTTTATAAAAATTCCAAACTCATGTAACTACTTTGATCATTATCGCTAACTATATAAACACTATTTTTTCAGATCGGCTGTTCAAATTCTTTGGGGAAAAGCTGAATTCATTGAATTATAAGATTGGCCAAATCCAAGGACAAATACTTGACCTGTCAGCGGCTTTAAATTCCATTCAAAACTCTATCCAGACAATCAAACCAACAAATGATGATATTATTGATTGGAATAAAAACTTCACTGAAGAGGTTCTTGATTTCTCACTTCCATGTCGAAATCATGATGAATTCAATAAACTCAATGAAGAGATAGCAACGAGTGAGCAGTTTCGGAAAAAATTGGTAAATTTTGAAATTTTCTTTCTACTGTGTTTTTGTATAGTTTCTTCAAATGATTTTTGAACTTGCCAAACTTTTAAAAACAGTTTCGACCTTGATTTTCACAGTTTCAAACATATTCTTACAGATACGTCAAATACTATTGTCTATTAATAAGAAAACTGGCCTGCGGAGAAACATGGGTCAAATAATTCGAAAATACATGTCACGCGATTTAGCTCTTTCGTTCACAACATCGAAAGCAGTAACTGGCAAACATGTGTTCAGCGAATCCAAACTATACTTGTGTCTTAAAGGTAAATAACATGGAGTTTTCATATTTAAATTGAGTCTCTGGTTATCGCTCATTATAATAAACAGGCTTTTTGTTTTATTATAGATGCAGTTTCATCAGTTTTCAAAGAGGAAGATGGTGCGAATTTAACAGAACCAACATTTAAAGAATCTGTTCGAATCGTTTTTAACAACGCTAAGGATTGGGACGGCCAAGGAAATATTCGAAAAAAAAATGCGCAAAAAACTTGAACGTCACATTAAAATATCACGAAAGATTTAAACTGTAAGTTTCCAATTGTATTGTTCTTTTTGTCAAAAAAAAATTGGGTTGTATTAATATATAAAATTTAAAGAAAGGAGTTAAGGATATTATTCTCTTACTTCTTTTTTTTACAACTTGGTAATTTGGTTCAAATTTTTCTTGCCCGTGCATACATACGTAGAAATAAAATTTCTTTAATAAAAAGAACAAACAATTAGAAATGTACATTTTAATTGATTTCATGAAAAACAATGAATTACTCTCAGTAATTCATGACAATGATAAGTTACTTTTTTCTTTTTCTACAAGAATAATTAATTTCTTTATTTACCACCAGGAAATAATATATAAAGCTAAAGCTAAAAATAATCAAATTATTTTTTTTTTCATGAAATTCTTTTTTTTATTATATTTTTTTATATTTCTTGGTGTCACAGTACTTTTTCGGCAAAAAAAATGTGGTAAAAAATAAACTAACAGAATAAAACTGATTGAATAAAAAAAGTCTATTAATATATGTAGTACTGATCTTGAAAAAATATATTATAAGATAACCCTGCTTCTCCATAGGTATTTCAAAAGAACCCGATCGGGACCTTAACAAGGATAATGATATTTATTTATATTATAACCTCGTTTTCCGACAAGGATCTCCAAATGAACCTTTTCAGGACCTGATCGGTCTTCCTGATCAGGTCCTTATGTTCCAGAATCGTTACAAGACTTGCTAGGTCCTGATCAGGGTTCCTAGTCCGGACCTGATGCTGAAATCGGGGATACCTGATCAGGACCACCCATAAAATTTCTAGTCGGGAAGGAGAGGGCGAAAGCAAAAGTTTGGCGCTGATGTCGGTGAAAAGCACGCGATAGAAAAGGAGAAGGAGGAACCAGACTGGAAGATCGTTATGAGATGAAGTCGACAAATAATCTCAAGTCCCGGGGAGAGAAACACACACTTGCAGAGAGAGAAAGAGGGAGAGAGCGAGAGTTTATAATCGGGGATTAATTTGGCGTCGATATCGCGCAGCTTCCAACCCCCATTATTTTACACTGCTGGTGGGAATCCAAGTGCCGCCTCATTCCCTTTGGATAAGGTATAAGAACGCGATTTACAACGCCGCGAGAGATTTCCCGAGATGCGACGTATTAATTATTCCTGATAAACCTGTAATGGCTGGCTGCGCGCGGATTCCTTGCGATTATCTCTCTCAGGCTCAATTTTGTACATCTCGGTGCATCTTATCTTTAATCAGAGCGAGCTCCGTCTCCGCGAATATCTCCTCTTTAATTATAAATATTTCTTCATTTTTTTGTTTTTCTTTTATTTTCAAACGCGCTTCTCCCGTTAATCGAAATCTCGGTGATAAAAAACCGGCCGTAGGAAGAAGATTCGGTTCCAGTTGCCCGCATAAAATCGATCGTTCTACCAGCACCGCGCGAGCGAATTAATTGTTATTTATTTCCCATTAGCGAATTGTCCTGGACAATGGTTTCGCACCAGCCACACTAGTCACCTCGATTCTTTTTGTATTTTTGTATTTTTTTTTTGTTCCAAACCTTTTCCGAACAACTTTCCATAGGAATATATCAATAAAAACTTTCATCCATCGAAACTTGGGCACTTTAATCCATTCGATAGTCGCTTGCTTTCTTCGTTTCCTTCTTTTTCACGGTTGATTATACCACGCTCGATAACTCACTGCCAAACGAGTTTCCAGCGCGGTATACTTCGTCTTCCTGATGAATGTTCTTGCAGAACTAATTATTTTTCGAGTAGAAGCGCGCACACACGCACGCGCCATTGTTACACTGCCGGGAAGAAAATTTCGATCTATCCATCCGAAGAGAGAGAGATCCAACAAAGAAAACGAGAAACGGGTGTCGTCGTCGATCTTTCTTTCCGGATGTTTTTTTTTTTTTTTTTAAAATCAATTTTGGATAAACGACACCCTCGAGGCTTCGTTCGCATCCGCAGCCCCGCTTACGGCTTCGCTATATACCGAGCTACGAAAAAGTTGAGTGCACATACGAGCCCCGCCGTACTTCTGTTATGCCTGTAGACGAAGTCCTGGCCCAATTCCCAAAGAAGACTGGAAACTCGTACGCCAAACTCCCGCGTCCTGCTTCCGGGTTCATGCAAATCTTAGAAGCCGCCAACCCGGTGAGCCGTATCCAGAAGAAGCTTCCTCGTGGAACCGGCTCGCCATAACCTTCCAGGTGCTTCCAGTAAACTACCTTCTCCCCTTTCTCGTTTTTCCAGTGACAAGCGTGTGTAAGCTGAAAAAGTTGGAATTCCCTCCTCTCTGCGTACCGATACGAGAATCCCAACTCACTCACTCGCCAGACAGAACATTGAGATTGCAACCGACGACATGCACTTTGTACACAGTGAGCCTGAGAAATTTTCTTCCAGCTCGGAGTGTACGAGTCCTTGGAAAATTATAACGCTTTTTTCGAGTTATGGCTTTCGATAAATTTTACCTGAAATGCCAAGTTTAACTGGCTTCGCGAGCAAAGCCAGGGAGAAACAACCTCGAGAGAATGCGAAAGCATGCACTGGCACACCGAGACAGCATCAGGACGAGGGTGCGGAGAAAGACTTATATCCCTCGACTGTGAAGATCCTCGAGAAGAAATCTTCTTCTCTCTTCCGTTTCGCTTATCTTACATACAGCAGCGAACAATCCCTGTGGATTAAAACCCTCGTGAACTAGTTTATCCTTCGTCGCGGGCATCTGCAAATATATTTGCTTTTTTCTCTTAATGTGCTCTGCGCGCGCTCAACTTGGGGGGATAGCAAAACCGAGGCAAACTTCCACGTTGCCAAAGAGTGCGAGCGATTATAGCCGAGCTCTGGAAAAGCTGGCTGAGCGTTTTTCGAATCCGCCGTTGAACCGGTCACGTCGATACTTTACTTCAGAAACGACTTTGAACTGTGCAACGTTGGAGTCCAACGAAACGAACGAAAAAAACATTTGCAATTGACCAATTTCTTATTTCACGAAGTTATCGTAGCAGGCTGAGAAACTACGAATTGATATTTTGGCAGGGAACGAAATGGGAGTATCGCTGAAATTATTGGACGATTTTTTTTAGATCATCTTCAGAAAGCGTCCGCATAACTAATTTTCCGGGGTCACCGCGCAAGCTTCATCACCGAATGACCTTCCGAATACCACCGAGCAAAATATGCACCCCTCATTTATTTTTGACGTCCAGAGGTCGACCGGTAAAATGGTACTTTAGGACTGTGAAATCAGATCGATTTCTCTGACGCTTGCGAAAACGAGGTCGTCGGAATTGTTCTCGCGCAATGGTACGAAATTCATCCCTATCAACGACAGCCCCTGAAAAAAAAACTTATAATTTATGTGACGCTTCGGCTCGTCGTTGATATATTCACGGTCTTGTTATTTCACCGACTAAATCGTCCTCAACGACCATGGACCACTTTCGTACGCTCGAGGTTCCGAGGGCATCGATGTCAGCATGTTTTTCCAAGGAGCTCAACAAGAAAGGCTCGTGGCTCGGGCCACGCAGGGAGCGCGAGAAGCAGGGAGGCCAATTCCCCAGGGGCGCCCGGGTCCCTGCGGCGTTATCGCCAGAGACACAAAGCGGCGGTGGCGACGCGATCGACTGGAATGAGGAAGTGAAGAGAGTTTCTAATATATAGTCTGTCGATGCAAAACCTGGGCGATACAGAGGCCACGTTTTTCGAGTCGTAAAAAAGTAACTCTGTATATCGACGTCGTTTACTGGAGCCGGATAACGACTGTTTGAGTTCTCCATTTATCTGATTGTACTCGAGTGAAACACAGCATCCTTCACCCAACTCGCTTATCTCATTTTTACATGCTCTCTCAGACGCACTAGAGAATATCGTTAACTTCACCTTTTACACGACGCTGAAGTTTGCAACGTTGGAGTTCAACGAAACGAACGGGGGAAGAAAAAAAACATTTTTAATTCACCAATTTTTTCATCCCACCAAGTGTCGGTGCAGATTGAAAAACTACGAATTGCGAATTCGACAGGGAACGAAATTGGAGAATTACTGGAATTATTGGAGGATTTTTTAGATCGTTTTGTTGGACTCCAACGATGCAAACTTCAGCGTTATCCTTTTACGCCTTTCTTTATCCTCCCATTTCGCTTACAAGCAAACGAATCTCTCGCCCCCCGACGTAAACCCCTTTTTCGACTTTTTACCATTCGCCGATAAAGTTTGCAAGCGGATGCTGTAAAATACACTCGCTTCTTCAGTATTCAGCACTCTGAGAAGCTACGAAAAGATTAATGAAAAGTTGATTCTACGGCGACGTGAGAAATAATGTTTCGTATCAAGCCCGCAGTAGTCCCTGTTGCCGAGCATTCGTCACTTCATCGGACCTATCTTCCCGGAGGGCGCGAAAATTTTCTGCTTTCTCTCTCTGTTGGCAAGGAATATATGCAAATTTGAATATTTTTTTTCTTGGTCTTACAATTTTTCATGCAAATCTCTCAACGTTGAAGCGACCGTCGAAATTGCATTCGACTCAATTTATTTATTGTTAAAAAATGATGTTTTTTTTTTTTTTCGTTTTGCAGCGAGCAACAATGTTAACGAACCACCGATATTCGAGGCAGGAGGTTACCCCATGGGGCTACCGCTTTTCGAAGCGACGACCGTAGGCACAGAAATCTTTACACTCAAAGGTCACGATCCCGAGAACTCATCGGTCAAATATGGCATTCAATCGACCGAGGAGTTCACCGTTAATCAGCACACCGGGGTCATCACGTTGGCGAAACCTCTGGATCGGGAGGTAATGCTATATTTGCTTAATGGAATATCGATTACGAATATTTTGAACGAACTTTGTATTTACCCCAAAATTTTCACACTATTCTCGTCTTTTTGGATAAATATTGCTGGGGTTTTCAACGTTCTGCATTTTTTGATCGTTCGTTCAATTAATCCCCAATTATTGCGTTCGTGAATACAGCAAACAAAATAGATATTCGTATACAGATGAAATCCCTCGTTCATTGAAATAGTATTTTTTTTATTCTGTCAGAATAGTTGAAGAATTAACGTTGCTATTTGGAAAATTCGTTTAAAAAATTCACCAATTTCCGGTCCTCGCAATCTTCTTTCATTCGTTATGGATTTTACTCTGTTAAAGCCTTGATTTGTTTTTCAACAAGAAAATAAATGTTTATTGAAAAACTGTGAACGACATTCATTAGTACACATGTTCATGTACTATGCCAAATTTATAACACTTATTTATTACAATAATAACTTGAGCCTGAACGAAGGATTTATAAAAATTTTGATTAAAAAAAATAGCGATGGTTTTAACAAGAAACTCATTTTTTGAGGGCTAAATTTTCGGTCTTTTTGTTACAATTTTGTTTTCCATCAAAATACGAAATCCTCTACGACGCTGAAGTTTGCAACGTTGGAGTCCAACGAAATGAACGAAAAAAATCATTTGCCTTGTGCCAATCTTTAATTTCACGAAGTATTGGTGCAGGCTGAAAAACGATGAATTGCAAATTCGACAGAGAACAAAATTGGAGAATTACTGAAATTATTGATGGAGAGTTTTTTTAGATCATTTCGTTGGAGTCTAACGTTGCAAAGTTCAGCGTCACAAATCCTCCGTCCAGGCTCTAGCTATTATTATAATAAATAAGTGCTATGAATCTCGTATGGATCGGATTAATAGTTTTTTTAGTAATCGTGTCCGCCACAATGGGATTTAAAAAAAAAAGCGATTCTGAGATAATCGCGTTTGAAGATTCAAGTATTAGACGACCGCGCGCACCGAGCGGTCGGTTGAAATACCCATAGCTACGAATCTAAAGCTCCGATCTTTATGAAATTACATGAGAATATTTTTCAGACATTGTACTTGAAGAATATCTAATTAAAAAATTTTCGATTTTTCCGCCCATTACAAGAGTGTATAAGGCCTTAATGGTCACAACTTTGTATCACCAATTTGTCATGCCGTCATAATCGTCGTTTGTGCTGTGTCTTAAACTACAAAGATCGTGTATACATGCAGCAGCAGCATATTCCCAACAAATTGAATAATTCCACTGAGCGTTATCACACGCTAATAGACGTCACGGAAAATCCATTATTCAGTGTCCTGAAGGACAGGAAGCGACGCTTTCCGTTTGTACTATTGGTCTCAAGCGAGTACCATCAAATAGGGCTCGAATAGAAATCTGAATTATCACATAAGCTGTACGAAAGAGAAGCGAAACGAGCTGTACACTTTAGCAATCATTTTCGGAGACCAATTCATGGAAAAATACGTTTTTTTTCTTTTTTCTTTTTTTTTCTTAGAATTCTCGTACTTCAGGTACATATTAATGAATCAAAATTTTGAAAGATTAAGCTCGTTCACTTTTTCTTATCGTCATCCATGCCAACTTTTATGAGGTCTTTGAATGATTTTATTTCGAATAATTATAATGATTGGACTTGATTATGCATGAAGTCGTAAAATATCTTGTGAAACGAGGCTTATTCTCTTTCAAATACTGCGAAAATGGGATCGAATTGTCGAAGGGGGAAAATAGTCTAACGTCGAAATAGAAAATTTTCGATGTAACTGAATGGGGAAAAGAATTGAAATGTCTGAGCCCATCACAGTTATAACATTTGTGAGTTGTACATTTTTCGATTACATTTCACATTCATTTTTATCATCAGCATTCGCCCTGCCTCGTTTCCGGAGGTTCTTCACTCATCTAACCACTGATTGGAATTGACCATAAAACTACCCAAATAGAATCAATCGTTCGACTTCTGTCGTCGTGAAACTGCCAATGTTTAATGCTGTTTTTACAGTCTGTTTATCATTTCCTATCCCTGGGTTTCTCGCGTGTATATTTTTACCGTAAATTTTGTTAAAATTCAGCAAATGGTGATTTACGGTGTCCAAGTCGGCATCGTTGAACCATAAAATCCCCAGTGACTTTGACAACCGTTTGGTTGTCAAAGAAAAAGCTATACGCAGGAGGAGAAAATCTGTATAAAACCTCGTAGCATTAGTACGTGACTACCGCTCTGCAAGCGCTCGATAAATGTTTGGAAACTCGAGCGATACGAGCTGAAAAAAGGAATGGTAATAAGACACACATTTCTTTGATTATGGAGGTTAAAAAAGCTCGGAAGGGCCTGAGGCATCATCGAACGTGCCGCACCGGATCTCATGACCAGAAGTTTGAATCGCTCTGCCGGCGGATTCACAAATACATACACAGAGACAGCCGTATAATCACTTTTTTTATTCACCTTGGCTGGTCCCGTGTTTCACGCTTGTCGTCAACAGAAACTCGACTCTTGAGAAAAAAATAAAAGCTGCATCGGAGAGACAGCCGGAGAGCACGAGTCCGATCTCTAGTTCTCTTTCACTCGATTCTTTGTCCATCGTATCGGAATCCCTGGCGCAACGTCCTCGCCAAACAACAGCCGCGCATTGTACTTCCCCTACTTTCTTTGTCCTTCCTTCTGTCTTTATTTATTTTATTTCTATTCTTATTTTCGTCGTTTTTTTCCTTCGTTTTTATGCCCCGAGGGGTCTCCGGGCATCTGCGGTCGACGGACGATGCTGGAAAACACGGCGGCGAACCACGCTCAAATTATCTCGGTCAACGTTCGAGAAAGTCGAGAAAAGAATGCTGAATGTCATATCTGTGTATTGCATGGATAAATATACGCGCATGTACGAAGGAGGCGAATACCACTTCCGGTAAATGACGCAGGAAATATACGCGAGCCCCGCATTCTCCAGGAGCTTCGGTATAAGAATAATGACAGCGCGATGCTACGGACGAAAAAAATATAAACACACTCGTGAAAAACTCTTCGGAATATCGCGTGAACGCAGACGAGAAGAATGGAGATTGCAATAAAAAAGTGCAGCAAATAATAGATGAATTATATGACAGTGAAGATTCCACCAGAGTTACGCCTCTCGACTCCAACCAAAATTGCTATCATTATTGATGCCCCCCGCCGCCATTTTTTTCGCTCTCTTCTCGTCCCTCTTTTCGTCCGTTCATCTAGTCCTCCAGTAATTTCATTCCAATACCCTTTAAGAGCTCCTTTTCAAGTTTTTGAAGCGTGAGGCTCGAAGCAGTCGCGGTGTACCCGGCGTTCGAGACCCATTTTTCCGTTTCCATGCAATATAGAGAAGCGAAACTCATCAACGTATTTAGGTTCAGGGAAGTAAAGAATTGAGAAAAATCGCTACAAATTTGCTTGCGAAATTCGCTGGTCCGAACTAGTCCTCATATTTTTTCGAGGTCTCCTAGTGTTTTTGTCGTTTTGCGAGTAAGTTGTTCCTTTATCATGCATACTTCGAAGACTGAGCGCTTATAGAACGGTGGGCGAACGCTGGCTGTCACGCGAACGTCTGTTTTGGAGGAAACCTGGTCGTCGTTGCCGGGAGCTTCTGTTACCACGGGGTGCGCACACTTTATATTTAGTTTGACGTTAATTTGACTTGGAACCAGACTGTTTTGAACAAAACTCCGGCGGGATGCAGGAAACACATACGTACATCCAGAGGAAGTTGTACAAGGAAAGGGAGCTCTGCACGATAGTCCGGATGGCCGGGTAAACTTCTCTCCGACTTTTCGAACTAATCGACGTTATTTGCACGGTGAAAGGATATAATAGGCGACGGCGGTGGGGAGGAAGAGAAAAGGGGAGAAATGAGGGATGCTGGAATAAACGAAGATGGGCTTTGCTTGAGAGAATCCGAATAAAGACCGATTTAATTTAGCTTCGAGGCACGCATACTTTAAGCAGCCTACGGAGCGAATTTCGAAGGTCAACACCCCTGTGCTCTCTCGTGGGGTTGGCTGGGATTTTCCAAGACGCCAGAGAAGCTTACCCTCCCTAGCGAAAGAGAGCTTTTCGACCCCGCCTCCATCGCTTTCACTCCTCGCTCCTGTCCTGCTCATACTACCTCAACAAACAAACGTGCTCTCGGGCGTTCTAATCTAATTTCGAACAATTGCGTTAGCCGCGTTATTGTTAACCCTCGCCAGGATGTAAATTCCCTGCAAAAGTGTTTCTACCCTGTTCCGGAATGACGAGCAGGCTTAGAACTCGTGGCAAAACTAATAATCGTTCCTGGATCAGGCATGGGGCAAATCGCCTGGAATAAAACTCGGAGCTCTTTTTGCAGCTCAAATAATCTTTATCCGAGTCATCATAATTCGAAGCAATTTAAAACTCCACGGAGAAAACGAGGCCGAAGATTCTAGAGGAAAGTACTAGGAATGTAGTATCTCGGGGACAGACGTCCGTCCTGGATTGCAGCATTAATTCGAAGAGCAGTAACAAGAATTTTTCTATCCACCATAGTAAAAAGACCAATACTCATACCTTTTATTCAAAAGACTCAAGAGTCTTTTTCCCCATAAGCATATTTAGTAAAAAATCTTTTCAGTCCACTTCAAATGTTTATATTGCTAAGGAGGTTGGATCACGAAATCAAGATAATCAGATAATGTGATCAAATTTTGTAATATATTCTTTGGCATCAAGTATACAAACACAATTTTTTTCGAATTTTTTTCATCACATGGTTATCGAATAATTGAGCGTTAAATCTTATGCACGAGATGTATAACTGTATGTATGTAAACTCTATGCTTATACACGTAAACTTTAGTGTTCAATTACTCGAGAGTTATGAGGTAGAAAAATCTAAAAAAAATCATATCTTCATATATATTTTCAAAGAATACATTTACCAAATTTGATTAAATTCTTATCATTTTGGTAAACTATATGTATGGTAAAATTTTTCACGCGTATTTGGTGTATATTCGTGTATTTATCATATAATTTACTATGCTGACAGTCAAAATTTGTGATTTACAATACATTTCCCCCTATCAGTAAGTGCTATAGTCTGACACGATGAATAACACTCGAAAATAGAACGAGATGTTGTGACGTCCATCACTTTTTGCTATCCACATTAAAGCTGTTTAGAATGAAAGGGACGAAAAATAGGAGAATTGAAAAAATATTATGCTGTTTGTAATCGGTGGTTAAATACTTTGAAAATTCTTGTATAAAATAGTGTATTCCTCACTACACAAAATGAATCAGTTTCCTCCGTGTAATTGTGAGTCTGTACTGCTAATCCAAACGTCTTCTTGTCCCCAGAAAAACGACACGATACGATTCTTCGTCACCCTCGAAGACGAAGTGCCCGAGGGACAGCAGCCTAACATCGTCGGCGTTGATGCTTACGTTATCGTTCTCGATGTCAATGACAATCCACCTCAATTTTCGAGAACATCCTACGAAGCTACTGTCGATGAGGACGAAAAAATAGGCACGACTGTATTACCCGGTATCCGAGTCACCGATCCTGACTTGCTCGGCGATAATATCGAGCTGACATGCGTGACGCAGCCACAGGTCAGTACAAAATATCTCCGATGAACTTTTTCTCTTTTCGATCCTCAAAAAATAGAACAAACTTTAGTCAAATTCACTCGCATTATTGCAAGGCACACGGAGAAAATTAAACGGTAATATTTACCGTGAAATTCACTGTAAAATTAACCGCGGATATATTAGACCGCGGGGAGAAGTCAACGAAAAATATTTATTCCAGTAACGCGCTGTAAAATTTTCAATATTTTGCGGAATTTTCAGTTTTATAATAGTAAATATTGCGGATAGTCAAATTTACGATACGTAGGGGAGACCGGGGCAAAACGCGATACCTAAGGAAATATTGAACTTTTCAGAAGTTTGGGAAGCTCTGTCTATTTTTTACTCCCAAAAGCTAAGAAATGTACTGAAATTCTGTTCAATTGGAAAAAAAAAAAAAAAAAAAAAAAATCCGAGGCAAAACGGGGGGTACCCTTCAAAGACTCATGAAATTTTTTTTTTTTACTATGATTTTAATTGAATGCACCTTGGGTGCATTTCGCACCCGTAACCGAGTGCTTCCGACTTACCACTGTAAGCGTTGAAAGCGATCTCAGCGCTTACAACGCTCTAACGTACCTCGAACGCGCCCTCTGTAATTCAGTTTAAAATTAATGATATGAATAATAACGAAGACTGCCAATGTTTATTTTGTAAAAAATTGTATTCTTTATCCACTGAAAAAAAAAGACAAAAAAATTTATCCCATTTTTCGAGTATCCCGTTTTGCCCCGGTCTCCCCTATACTAAAATTTACAAAACGTCTAGTAAATTTAAGGTGCATCAGGGTTAGGATTAATTAGGATGAAACGTGAGTGTACACGGAGAGAATTAAACGGTAATATTTAGCGTGAAATTCACTATAAAATCAACCGCGGATGTATTTGACTGCGGGGACAAGTAAACGATAAATATTTATTCCAGTAACGCGCTGTAAAATTTTCAATATTTTGCGAAATTTTCAGTTTCATAATAATAAATATTGCGGGTAGTTAAATTTACGGTACGTGTACTAAAGTTTACAAAACGTTTAGTGAATTTTACGGTGCATCACGGTTGAATGTCTTTGCCCTAACGTAACTATCGATCATTCGTTTCCGAATTTCGAAGCACACTGAAACGGTGATTTACACACTTCGACAAAGGGCTGAGCGTATAAAAAGAATGGGGAAATAGGCCGATATAGCGACAAGAACCCCACCATGTCCCCAGTATAGCCGCATTCTAGCATAAACATTTGTACGAAAATTTTGACAGTGCAGCGCGTTAAAATTCACCGTGACGTCAAAATTTACTAAATACTCCGGTAAAAGTTTCTACTGTGAACAATGAATATTATTTTTTTTACAGAAAAATTCAATTTTTTTCCCATAATAATATCATGAATCGCAGCTCGTCACCGCACTGTCGTTATGCTTGACGGTAATTTTTCAAATTTAATTCTCTCCGTGTGCATAATTTCAGTTGTCGAATTGGACAAATCTGATTCGTTCAAATTGTCACTGTCAGGTTAAAAGGAATCACGGGATTGGATCAATGCTCGTTACATTGAAATACAAAAACGCGTTTCTATATTTCAAAACTCTGCTGTTTTGAGAGAGATAACAGGTATTTTGTCCGTATACCGAATTGAATATTTAAAAGTATGAAATCGATTATTCACTCCCTGATAAACCAAACAGCGTGTATGAAATTTGCCTCTCGTATTGAAAATTCCGTAAGCAGACCGTGCAATCTCCGAATAAATAGCAATTGCATCATTCCCGATAAATTTTCCACAAAATAATTATTCAATGATTGGTGGGTTTGAAAATAACAAAAATAAAAATGTTAAAAAATATCTTCGTCCAATTGTATTCGTTATCGAGAAGGAATTCTCGCATCGGGCTACATATAACTTGATTTTCACGTGATTAAGAATACCGAGGAGAGAATTGAATGCTAACAAATACGTGTGTTCGAAGCCCCGGCTAACGGAATTGCACATGCACGGATGCTCCTGCTCGATATATTTCAATTCTGTTGCTTCCACCCTGCTCCTTTCTCCGATTTTATATCAATCCCATAAAGCTCCCCAAAAGCCCTTTAACTAATAGTAGATATAGTTGTGTACGCATGCTCGTGTGCTTGCTAAATCATTCTGTACAGACTCGAGTTTTAATGGTCGTTTTGCCAGCTACAATAAACTCCGTTCTATGTGCATAGCACGAATTGCAAATACCGAGCCAAACTTTCTTCCTCTTTCTCTCTCCCTCGCCCATGCACAGAGACGCATACTTTGTTACGTTATTTGCAGAGCTTAACAAATGCTGTAACTGGACAAAATTGCTCCAACTGGCCAAAAGATAGGTTAGTTCAGATTGCAACGGAAAACAAACCCAATTTGATTAACGTGCAAGGAGATTAACGTTCCGCCACTCGTTTTCGAGCCTTTCAATTTTTTCCTCTTCTTCATCTATTCCCCAAATTGGAGGTGAAATATTTTCGTACTTTTATCGAGAATCAAAACATACAAGCATCCCGTTTTTTGTTTTTATCAGCGTCGAATTTAAAGAACGTAAAAAATGTTCTCGTTTGGCTCAGAAATTTCAAGAGATTGTTCAAACCTATTTCCTTCAATTATTCTCACGAGTTCTCCTCAGTAACGATCATCGATTCGAAATCATTTATTGGAACATCAATCAGCTTTCATATCGGGGTGCACACACCAGCACCAGTATTTAATCAATTGTTCGTACGAGCGACATTCCAACGGGAGAAAAGCGTTTATCGAGGATCATTTTTGATCCCCATTTTCGAACGAATTTGCAAAATTTAAATTCAATGAAGATGTCTCTCAAGTATTCTCAAGTTGTTTCAAAGTCCTTCTGGCGGTACGACTTTTCATCCCGCCCCTTAAGCTTTGTATTCGCGAGAATCGAAAATGATAGTTCGCTTAATGCGTCATTGAAAGTGCAGTAAGTGACGAATTGTCTCGTTTCTTTGTCTCATCAGCAGTGAGTGGTACGCTTCGCTCTTCCAGCAAGCACTATAACACTCTTGTGTGTCAAAGAGAAACATTTGTATAGTTCGTGTAGAACACGAACTCGATTACAACACTACTTTGTGCAAAAGTTTACCACCCCTTTGTCCGAGTAACCAAGAGGGGGGAGGGGGCGGTATTAATGAATATTGGAAAATCATTAGAGTTGCTAAAATCCCTTGTGTGCTGTTCTCTGTTCTCTGTATGTGTGCTGCAGTTCCCGGACGCCTGTATCAAGTTCGGTATCGATGACGTGGAGAAGAGTGAGAACACGTACGTCGGTGCTCTCGTTCTACGTCAGCCACTCGACTACAAGCAACGACCTTTCTACCAACTGCTTCTACGTGCAAGCGTAAGTTATCTGAAGTTTAAAAATAAAAAGTTAAATAAAATGGGTTGTGTGGAAAAAAAATATTTTAATTAAGCTGAGAGTGACCGGACACTCTTTCTCTGCCGCTCATTCTGCCTCGCTCTTTTTTTCTTTCGAGTTTCGCAATGAATTCACAGATAACGAGAAAAATGAGGAAAACTCATTTCTCGTCGAGCAACGCTGTCCTGAGGGCCATGCGCCGCACCCTTGGGAAAAAAAGAGACAAAAGTTCCTTTTTCCTTATCGAAAAAGTTTTGTGCGTTCGAGAAATTTAAAGTGATTTTTATCATATACATGAAAATGAAAATTAGTTTGGCGCTGGAAACTTTATTTTATAGAAATTTCTTTTTGTGACGAACATTTTGACAGAGCATTTAATGAATTCATTTTCATTGGTGTGACTTATTTCGTTCATCTTACTCGTAAATGTTAAGGAAGTTGACCAAATATTGATCCGGCAAATTGGTTCTGCGAAATCCATACGTTTGGATTTTCATTCACCAAAATATTCAATTGTAAACTTATTATCAATTTTTCTGAAACAGGATGGTACGAATAACGAAACTACAGGAGTCGAGATCAAGGTCAGGGATATACAGAACAGCCCGCCCGAATTTTTGGACTCGTTGACCGGTGTTGTCAAAGAAGACGATCCCATTGGAACCCTCGTTATGACTGTTAAAGCTCGGGATGGCGATCGTGGAATGCCGAGAAAAATTATCTACGAGCTTGTCACGAGTGCGTAAACACATCCAAATCCTATCGTATAAGAATTTATAAGAAGTCTAATTGTCAACTGACATTAAAAAAAAAAAGTAATAATTGTAGAAACGAAGAGAGAGAGAGAGCAGAGACCGTAGTAAAATTAAGGCGAGCTGCGGAGTTTTCCAATGAAGATAATGAATTTTCATCTCCAGATTTGTTTTTAGAATCGAATTCTTCGGGTTTTGTGCTTAATTATATTTTCCATTGATCAATGAAATCGGCGATTAATAGCCACTGGTTTTACCAACAGATCCGTTCGATTATTTTCTGCTGGATTCCGAGACCGGTGAGTTACGGACTGCCAAGCCTCTCGACCGAGAAGCCCTCGAGGATTCTACGGGAGTACTGACACTCAAAGTCAAGGCTCGAGAAATCGTTGACGGTAAACCCGGCGACGACGACTCGACCGTTTCCATGGCTGAAGCAACCGTCACCATCAAAGACGTTAACGACGAACCACCGTCTTTCAATCGACGAGAATATAACATTGAGATACCTGAAAATGTACCCGATGGTACTCCACTACCGCATCTCGACATGTCCGTCAAGGACCCCGATGTTGTGAGTGTCCCCATACAATTTTTGGAAAATCAATCGTTTCACCATATTCAATGATTTTGTATTCTCGCCCGATCAGATCTCTCAATGTGATTTACAGTTTTTATAATTTCGAAACGATCGATGATTCAACAGAATTTACAATCAGAAATTAATAGTATCATTATCAGTTTCATTGATTACAACGTTACTAACGACAGAAAATATGCAAAAGTTTGTAAACTGACGGAGGATACTGAATGTTTTTTGAAATTTTATTTGCAACAAGCTCCGATGGTCGAAAAATTTGACTGAATTCCATGAGATAATAAAATAGCGTGAGAATTTTAATATGCGTAAGTTTCCAGTGATCTAAATTCTAAAACATTGAAAAAAATACTGATTGATTATTCGAACTGATTGATTTATCTTACTTAGCCCAATCGGTTCGAATCGATTCTGTATCAAGAAGTCAGAAATAAATGATTTCAAATTCATAGTATTTCAAAAATTTCAAGAAATTTATAAAAAAAATGAATGAACCGTTAAGTCTGCTTGGATTCTGATTCGTTTTCGTTTTCGTTTTCGTTTTTTTTTTTTTTTTCAAAGGGCTCGAATTCAGCTTTTTCACTAAAACTGGAAGACATTACGGGAGCATTTACGGTGGAGCCGACAGTAGCGATCGGAAGTACGTCGGTAAACATTCGAGTAACGAATGGCTCACTCGACTACGAAAATCCAAATCAGCAGAAGTTTATAATCCTCGTAGTTGCTGAGGAGTTGCATACCGATCCGAAACTCTCTTCAACCGCGACGGTGACGGTGACGATAACCGATGCTAATGACAATGCACCGTCCTTCGGTAGCCCAACATTCACAGCTCTCGTATCCGAAACGGCGTTGCCTGGCACACCGATCGTCACGATAAAAGCCAAAGATCGTGACAGCGGTAGATTCGGAACTGCGGGAATAATTTATCAATTGCTGGGGCAGGGCTCCGATCATTTCGCAGTTGACAAACGTAATGGCACCATTACCGTCGCACCATGCCCAACCCCTGGCACTTCTCCTTGTCTCGATTACGAAGAGCAAAGCGAATATTTTCTCAATTATAAGGTAGAATATACTCATCCAATCGCATTTGGATATGATTAACATACAAAAAGTTAAAAAAAAATTGATAGATAAGTGCTCAGGTTGCAGATGATCGTTGAAAAAAAAAAAAATAAAAATAAAAATAAAATAAAACTTATTTACAAAATGGTATTATTACGAAAAAGGGAATGAAAATTGTAATTTTTATCCAAAACAGGCAACCGACGACGATGGAAAAGGGCAAACAACAAGCGTATCACTGCGCGTGAGTCTTGGCGATGCGAACGACAGTCCGCCACGTTTTCTCCAGGAGAAATATAGGGCAGTCGTTGACGAGGGCGCTGAAAAGTTCGAACCCGAGTTGAAAGTTCAGGCTCGTGACAAGGACAAAACGTCGAAAATTAGCTACTCAATCGTGGACGGTAACGAGCTCGGTTTTTTCGCTATCGATACGAATTCCGGTGAAATTTCGATCGTCAAAAGAGGTCCCGTGAATGTGACCAACTCGAGCCAAGATTGGATTGCTCTGTCCGTTCAAGCTAGCGATGGAAAATACATCGATTCCGCTGTAGTCAACATTACCATTCGTGACGTCAACAACAATGAACCCAGTTTTCCGCAGGACGTTTACACCGCCAGTGTACCGGAAATATCATCGCCTGGTAAATTGAACGAAATTTTATTTTTTTCAAAAGTACTTTTTGTTTTGATCCTCTTGAAAACGTAATTTATCGCTCTTTCTCAAAGGAACCGTCGTTGAAGAAATGATGGCAACCGACGCTGACAGTGGAATTAACGCGGAATTACTGTACAGAATTCAGAAAGGCGCCTTCGATGATTTTTCCATTAATGAAACTACTGGAGTCGTAACCGTTTCCAGGAAACTCGATTACGATAAGAGAAACACTTATCACGTTGAAGTTATCGCGCTGGACGGAGGTTGGTTCAGAATTTAATGTTCTCAAGGAGTCAATTATTGAATTGGAATACAATTGACGTTTAGCAATGGAAAAGTTGGTTTCTCTTAGTGCCACGTTCTGCTCCTTTTCCAAAATTTTGATGCCAATGCTCTTTAATGTCAGTATCACAATTATAATTTTCTACAATGAAGATTTTTTAATACTTGAAGGATCGCCGAGTCTAACGGGTACAGCGACTCTAATGATTAAAGTGGAAAACAGTAACGACAAGGCAC
The DNA here is from genome assembly GCF_019457755.1 of Venturia canescens. Lineage (NCBI taxonomy): Eukaryota > Metazoa > Arthropoda > Insecta > Hymenoptera > Ichneumonidae > Venturia > Venturia canescens. Next base: position 25,688,712 of record NC_057421.1, read on the forward strand.
CATATTTCACACCAGCAACGCAAAGAGCTCAAGTCACCGAAGACACGGCGGTCGGTACAGTTTTCACGACCCTCAAAGCAACTGACCCTGACAGTTCAGATCCTCAAGCACTGAATTTTGCTATTTCTGAACCAATCACGGCAATCGATCGTAAGGGTCAACAAGTCAGCGAGAACTCGACGTCTTTCAAAAGTTTCTTTGCCGTTGACAGCAAAACCGGCCAGGTTTCTGTTGTTAGACCCCTGGATCGTGATGTTGCTGCAACCGTGAGCATCAATGTCGTCGTGACCGACACCACAGCGCCCAATTTGCAACAAGGAACAGGTGAATGGATAATAAAAATCCTGTGAAGCTTCCACGGGGTCAAGGCATCGGCCGAACAGTTTTTCAAATCCTCAAACTTTGAAAACTTGATCAACGAAAATGAACAAATTTATTTTAATATTCCGCAATATTCCAGACAGAAATTAATCCGAAATTCTTTGTTTTCTAAATGCCTGAATGCCAAAATTGTGTTTGAGATTAGTTTTATGCCGAAAATACAGGGTCAGAATATTTTGATGAAACGAAACGACCCGTAAACGATGAAAAGAGTTGAGCAGTGAATTAACATTCATTCTATTTCCATTAAAAAATAAATCCATTTTCAGGTACTCTCGTTGTGACCATTATCGACGTAAATCGCATGGCCCCAGAATTCTTGAAGCCCTGGACTCGCGAAAAGCCTGAGTACACGATCGAAATGCAAGAGGAACAACCGACGGGTGCGGTGGTCGGAGCTTTTACTGCTACCGATACCGATAGCAATATCGCTGGTTACGCCATCGATCCTCCGAGTCCATATTTTACTATTTACAACACCACCGGTAAAAAAATTTGATCATCATTCATTGAGAACGGTGGAGCATTAGGAAACTTTATTTTTCAGTTTTTTTAAATTAGTAACACGTTTCTCTTTCTCTTTCTTATTCTCCCATAGGTATTGTTCGAACGAGTCAGGTTATCGATTACGAAGAAACGAAACAATTGAACTTCACGGTGATAGCATACGACTCCGGAGTTCCGAGATTGTCGTCAACAGCTCGAGTAACCGTCACAGTTATAAACGTGAATGACCAAGAGCCGAAATTTGAAAAAAAATCATACGTTGTTTCTGTACCGGAAAATTCGCCACCGGGCACTCACGTGACGGTCGTTAAAGCAATCGACGGTGACGAGGGACAGTTCGGTGAAGTAAGTTACAGTCTTATCGGTGAACATGCTTCCGACTTCAATATAGGCCATGAAACTGGTGAGATTACGGTGGGAAGCGCAACGGTATTGGATCGGGAGGAAACTCCGGAAATAACGATAACTGTAATGGCGAGTGACGGTGCACCATTGAACTCCCGGAGATCGACGACCGTTCCTGTTGTCATTAATCTCGTCGATGTTAATGACAATAAACCGATATTCAGCCAGCACAGTTACATTGCTTCGGTTGCGGAAAATCTGTCGATAAATCCACCGGCAACGATACTCCAAGTACGGGCGGTCGACAACGACGAAGGCTCCAACGGACAAATCTGGTACAAAATTGTCGGTGGTAACGAGAACGGTTCTTTCTCGTTAAATCCAGAGACTGGTTTCCTCTATCCAGCTGTAGCTTTACTTGGTCGCGCTGGTCCTTACAGAATCGAGGTATGTAAAACGTGTAACTCGCAATTATTTCACTTCACCGATGTTCCGGTAAAAAGTTTTTTTTTTCTATAAGTCACTATCGACTGAGATTTACAGGGAATGAAATTATTTACAGGAATACCTGTTCAAGATATCTTCGACGAAAGAGGAAACAAAACGTTTAAAACTAATTTATAACACATTTTCAAACAAAATATTTATTTACAGGTAGAAGCACGGGACGGTGCTGGAAGTGGTCCTCACGCGGATCGATGTTACGTCGACATAAGAGTGATACCGGTGAATCAACACAAGCCCGAATTCGTAATGCCCGAGTTGCCAAACGCGACAGTCGAAGTACCTGAGAATGCTGGTGTACCGAATTACCTTGTAATGACGGTAAAAGCAATCGATCACGATCCCGGTGAGAATGGACGTGTTAGTTATCATTTGAAAGTTGGCAATCTTAACGTACAGGAGAACGAAGAGTTTTCTATAGATCGAGAGACCGGTGAATTGAGAGCAAAAATAATTCTTGATCGTGAAATTAAGAGTAAATTCGAGTTGGTCCTCGTCGCTGCTGACCACGGAAGTCCAACGTATTACGAAACACTTCGCCTGTTAACGATTCTCCTAGTCGATACGAATGACAATGTGCCGGAATTCAACGAGAATTACGTTTTCTACGTTGCGGAAAATCGTCCCAAGGATTATACGGTGGGCAGAGTGACTGCCGAAGACAAGGACGAAGGTAGACACGCGCGTGTTTATTATTATATCGAGGCGGGTAACGAGGACGGTGCTTTTTACATTGACAAATCCGACGGTACGATATACACGAATAAATCGTTTGATCGTGAGACTCGTGATACTTACATTATCACTATATTAGGAGCGAACGATCCTGACCTTTATGTCCCGTCTCAGTCAGCTGGCTCGACGAGCAATCCTGAACATGGTCATGTAAACGTAACGGTACATATTCTGGACGAGAACGACAGTTCTCCTATTTTCGAGCGATCTGATTATTACGCCGGGATTAATTCAATGGCGAACATTAATGAATTCGTGGCCAAGGTCACTGCATCTGATCTTGATCTTGGAGACAATGGAACTCTCCATTATTACGTTGCCGGTGCTTATCTTTACAAATATGGCTCGTTGAAACCAAGCGGCTCTATTATTCCTAGTCCTTTCAACGTAACTCAAGATGGCAAATTGGTAACGAGTGGGTACATGGCTGAATACAATCAGGACAGATTTTCCGTTGAAATCGTTGCCAAAGAGACCGCACCGCCTGAAAGATACGCGATGACCCGTGTGCACGTTTGGGTCTTTGAGCCTTCGCAGCTGATACGCGTCATACTCTCTCGTCCGCCCGAAGAGGTCAATCACGCTCGTGACGAAATAATTGGAGAATTGTCAAATGCGACTCAGAGTCGCGTCGTCGTTGACGATATACGCTATCACGTCGATGCATCGGGGCACATAAGAAGAGAATGGTGCGACATGTATCTCCATGTAGTCGACTCGAAAACCCAGACCATAACGCCGATCCCACAGGTACTCAGGATCATCGACGCCAAGTATGACTTCCTCAAAGATTATTACGCTGGCGTTGCCATTGAGAATGTCGTTCCTGCCTACGCCGGCATACAAGAAGAACCTTTTGATCCGGCCCTCGCTGCCCTCATCGCCCTCTTGGTTGTTTTACTCGTCGGGGCTGTAACCGTCACCGTCGTTTGCTGCTGCCTCCGACACTGGGTCATCACCGTGCCAAATGACATACGAAAAAAGGATGGTTTGATAAAAAAACAAATAATCGATGACTTGAATACCACCGAAAATCCATTGTGGATCGAGCAAAAGTTGAAATTGTACGAGGAACAAGAATTGACGATGCAAGTTTTCAGTGAACCCGATTCCGGCCTGGTTCAAGATCGACGAGGCAGCGGCGTCAGTGTTGGCATCGGCGATACTTCGCAAGACAATACTTACGCAACTATTCAACACCCTCTACCTGCGAATCGACATCGTCCAACGACACCCGATTACACTACATTACCGGGAAACCATAATAATCTTTACGAGTCTGCTATGGGCTTTCAAGGCTCTACTTTTCAACCATCGACCACGGTTGTGCCACAACTCACTCTCGATCGCGACGGCCAGCCTCAATTTGTTTCCGCCCTTGAATAAGGCGACCACGATTTTGGTGATCACGATCTCAGGCTGTAAAACGCGAGCCGAGAGGCTTGCGTTATTGAAGACCGACGAAACTCGAGCTCAACAAGCCTATTTGGAATTTTGCTTTGCATTCGTGCCTTTCCGCATTTTTTTTTAACGATAGTTACCAACCTGGCTTTCGTATTTCGGTCGAGACTTTCGTCGTCTTCAAAAGAGAACCGAGAGAGAGAAAAGAGAAACGAGCCGAGTCAAAAGACTTTAATGTAACGTCTCACTGATTATTTGTACGTAAAAATCAGTCATCACAGTCGAGTCTGTGAATGAAAGCGAACAACTTTTTCATTTCTCTTCTGTTTCTTGATTTCCATTATTTATACGCCGTTGCATTTTTCATCGTAAACACCATTGAGAGAAAAAAGAAACGGCAAAAGTGAGAAGATTCAAATTAAAATTTAGCAGGAAAAAGTGTCCGTTTGGTACTCGCACGGATGCACGGCCTCGACAATAACTGGATAATATGGTTTGGTCAGCGTGCGAGTTGGCATTTTGGAAAGGTCCATTAATTGATGCCGAGAGGTCTTCTAGAGAAGAAAAAAAATGATATTTAACGGAAAGAAACACATATATAAATCTCAATCATGTGTCATGGTCATAGTAGATTTGCGATTATTTAACGTATCAAATTGTGAGTAAAACGAGTATTCTAATGGTCAACCTTGTCGAGAAACTAAAACAGCTTCTCAATTCTTTAAAATCAAAACCAACCCTTATTCGTTGTTAAAAAAAAATCCATGAAAATTGAATCCCCAAAGACATTCAAGCCCTCTGTAAAAATACAAAGTCTGCAATAAAATCTCTTTGATTATTTTGCAGAAAAATGTTGATAATTTTCGCAGATAGCCGAGATATTAGTATCTCATAATTCATTTTTTTCATTAAAAAAAAAAAAAGAAAAGAAAATTCATCCAAAAAGGAAGATAGACACAAGACGGAAACCTTTTCAGGGATTAACCACGGAGATTTTTTGTTACTTATTCAAAATGAATACGTATCATTAAGGTACTCGCTTTATAATGAAATACGTATACGTGTATATATGTAGCAAGTCCGCAAGTTCGAAAATCCGCTTTCTTACTACGTTATCGAAGATCTTTAGTGATAGAAAAAACTATGGATTCCAAAAGACACATATGATTTGCAATTACAAAGTAGAGCCGCTAATAATTCTTCTGGCTGTAAAGTTACGACTGTATGAAAGTGATTTTTTTTCGAACACACTGATGCATATGATTGTACGTATACACATATTATACACGTAGAGCAACGTATCATGACAAAACAGAGGGTATAACGATGGTCTAACTTAGCTGTTAATAGAAAAGTATAAATCCCCAATTCCCTGTTATCCTACGTAGAAACAAAAAAAAACAAAACAAATGCGTGCGAATAATAGATGTGTACGTTGCCAAACTTTTGAATTCCAATCGCGCGTTGAGATTAAAATAATGAAATTCGCCGATAACGGGATTCAAGAGCGAACGAATTTGTATTGCATTTAATCGAAAAATTAGTGGAATTGTACTGAAACGAATGTACCGTCGCAATAATAAATTGACGACTGGAGCTTGGCACGACAGGTATATGTATATAATGAATGTGTAGATTCCGTCCAGCCCAGGTTTTCGTTGCTCTTTCGTCATAAACAATTCTCTGATATAACAAAGTACGTTTTTTACTTTAGTTTGGTAATGACTGTTTCCGCATTTTTTTTGTCGTTTTTGATGAGTAGCTTCTGTTGAAGGGATGTTTATCATGGCTATACAAATTAAAACGACCATTTCAACGATAAAGTTGCAATATTTTGTCTCGAGTGAGGCATATCTGCGACTGAATTATATATACGTCCATATTTAATAATTATAATAAGTGTCAACAAATATAAAACACAATTAGAAAGTCATTAGTCATTATTTAACAGTTCCACTCGAAGTATTAACCAGTCGAGCGTTTAAACATGACAATCCGTGGATCCTTTGTTTCCGTTCTCTTTATTCGATCTGTGATTACGTCTCGTTAATGAAATTCGTTGTTGAATTTATCGGTGTTACTATCATTCGATGCTTTATAGTATTTGGATCGATTTGCGGGCCAAGGGCGGACTTAGTCATATCATATTTAAAGTGAACAATAAAAATAAAAAATTAAAAAAATTAATTCAAATGCGATGTTTGCAGTGAATGGAATCGAAATGAACTTCAAGCGATGATATATACATTAATAAATATACATCGCGTCATCGAATTTGGTCAAGTTATAATAAGAAACGTTTAAATATAATATTAATATTATATTGTCGTCATCCCTATTTCCCTAACCCTTTCTCCTTCCCAAACATGAACTAGATGGTTATTATCACTCGAGTTAGGAAAAATATTGTCTGTTTATTGATTACAAATCCATTGTAATATTGTAACATATTTTATGTAAGCGATTATTATAAAATATTCGTACTTGAAATGAAAAAAAGTCAACCATGTTTTATTTATTTTTCACTCCAGAAAAAAAAATATTGGAATCCTAATTTTTTTTTCTCATTTCAGTGATTCAAACTAGTTATTATTTTTGAAGGATAAAACTTTTTATGATTCCAGAAAGTTGGCCTATTCTTTTTGTTCGTTGTTACAGTTTGTTGCATGGAGTTCTCTAGATACAGAAAAGATTTTGGGGTCTCAATCCTCACCACTAACTCTACTAGCAATTCTAAATCAGTCTTTCAAAATTCCTTATGGCAATTAATCAGGGTAATTGCCACTTTTTTCATACCCACATAAGAATTAGTGGGCCTCGGATTATATTTTAATGAAAATAACAATGTTTCATTCATTGCAATTTGAAAATTTTTAACCTCATTTCAATTAATTGATGTCGGGTTTCAATTCGAACTGTTTATTTGGCTTCCTTCTTTTATGCATTTGGCAGATGAACTTTCGTTTGGAATTGTGTGAAATTCAGGCAAACCAGGATTCAGGTTCTTTGGAGTATAGTCGTATACTTGTACCAAAGAACTAGGGTCATCGATCCATAAATTGTGGGGTTTCTTTGATGGAATTTTCCTTGTAGTTTTACATACTAAACAAGTCCACTGCACGGCCTTCACAGGCTTCGATTTTATTCTTATTCTGGCAGTTTCACCAGGAATAAGAGGAGATTGGCAACTTTTGCATATTGTTCTCTTCACTTCAGGCTCCCTGTTGAGAAAATAAAATAACTTGAATTCTTTCCATGATCACATATTACTCTACTCGTTATTTTTTATGTAAACATTTCAATTGTGCTTTTTATTTACACTCTCAGCACAGCTTTTTTGGCACAGCTCATCATGACATTTCCATAGTGCGAGGCAGCCACTTCACTTTTCCCAGCAACAAAACGACTTGCCTGTAGTTAGAATTTTTTAACGTTTTCTGAATTATGCAATCACATTGCTACAGATATCGTAATACTCTACCTGATACAAAAAATTCATCCTTTCGAAAACGTCCTTTCCTTGACATAATTTCTCCTCGTTTGAATTCATTTTGTTCGGTTTTTTAAGAACAGAATTTATTTCTGTTTTTTTATTCTTTCTTCATTTATAGTTGGCTTCGGTCTTCATAGGCTGCAATTATTTGAGAATATTTCTCCCAGCGCATATCTTGCTTTGCTTTTGATGCGATGATTTGATTTTTTTCAACGTTTTGAGGTTATAGGTTACGGGAACGAAGTAACAGGTGTCAAGGTGTCGTGTCCTCTAAAAGAAGTTGCCAGATATTCTGAAGAATCTTGAGTATATCATTGCTAAATTGAGATGAATTTTCTGTATTTTTTTTCTTTTAAAAACGAGAAGCGCTTACAATTGTTTGAATTATATTATGTATATTATTGATGTAAAGTAATTCATCATGAATATTATGAGATTCATATACCAATTGTTGTTCTTGTTTTGTGATAAATATATACACTTATAACCCGGAACAAATTCAGCACAAAATATCCTGATGGTTATCAGCTATCATCAATTCATTAAATGTCGAGAATAAATAAACAATAATGTGTATATCCGATGAAAAGAACAACATTCCATGCGATTTTTCGAGAATTCATTGGAATATTGGAAATAGTACTTGTTTAGATTATTAGGGTACATTCTATTTGGACGCTGACAGCTGACAGCGTTAATAGCGCTATTTTGCGTTCGACTTGGCGTTGTAAACGCTACAAGCGTTTAGATGGGTGCGTTTAGAATCGTGTTCTCAACACTCCCGACGTTCAAGTGGTTGAACGCATCCACAGAGAGAATCGTCTGTTATCTCTGTTATCGTACTACTGCTTGTTTCGCTGTCTTCACTTTTCGATGAATCCAGTGTTATTTAGTCGAGTGTAATTGAAAAAGAACAAATCACTTGTTGGTTCCGCCATTTTGTAATCGCACCAAGTCCAAGACCAAGTCGAACATGACGTGAACGCAACCAGCGTCACCACGTTCACTTCAAATAATCGAACACGTTTTATGGCCGTTTTCTCCAACGTTAATCTGAGTTTAAACTCGGTTCATCCTATGTCGAAACTATATGAAAAAAATTGAACTGAGCTTGAACCGCGTCGGAGAAAACGGCCATTAGCGTTATTAGCGTTATTAACGCTAATAACGCTGTCAGCATCCAAGTAGAATTTACCCAAAAATTTAACCTAACATCCGAGTCTAGTTCCAAATATGTTAACACAGATGTGGCTACGGTCGTTTTCTTCGATAAAGAAAAAAGATACGATGACAGAGGTTCTCAACCTTGTTGACAGTCGAGTAGACACATTTTTTACATCTTTACCAGAAACATTTCAACCAAAATTTGATTGCACTACCACATATCAACTCTGCAGAACATTCTATTCGTAAATCTATAAATCGCAACGACTGTATCATGAAAATAAATAATATGAAAATATTATATCTAACGGTTCATTATTTGAAAAAAATACTTCCATGAAATATCCAAACGTCATCCTGACGTCAACGTGTTTTGAACATTCAATCGGCAGAATGTCTACATTTGTAACATGAAAATCATTTTTCATATTTCGCGCACTCATATTTAAAAAAAAAATCGTTGGTGTGGTTACTCACGGTTACAGGAACGGGCCTCGATCTTCTTCCTACCTTTTTCTCCCGCGATTCTTGCGATCTCCGTTATCCTCGACGATCCTCTCCCTCTCCGTCTTCCTCCACGATCCTTTCGCTCTCCTTCTGCCTCTATACGATTCTCTTATGCTGCTCCATGGTTCTGATCATAAAGAAATTTCCACACATTTTCAACACACTTTTCTTCCAATGTTTTTTCGTCCTCCCATGTTTGGAATTTATCATTTCACCTTTAACTTTTGTTATCACTTCACCGTATCGCAGAAAATCGTAAGCGCGATTCATTATCACAAAGTTATATTTCCGCTGGTCTTTTTTTCGAGAACGAACTTTGGTTTTTATTCACCAAAAATTTAACTTTATACCGACGCGAGAGAAAAAATTCGTTATTTAATTGTACGACCGATTGAATACGAAAATTAACATAAACGAAAAAAAATATCCCTATTTTCAGGGAGGGCTCTTCTTTGCCTACTCTTCCCTAGGTTTTTTTCCCCAGAAACCCGTTTTTGCGCAAATGGATAAGCCAATATGTCGAGTAACAGAAACAATTGTAGTGACAAAACCTGTACCACCGTTTCATAGAGAATCGAGTGTGCCCGCGTGCGTGCACGCGTGGTCGGTTGCTCGCGTCCTATTGTTAGCATTTGACTAGTAAAAACTATTCGTAATGCTGTACATAGCTGCGGTTATACGCGTTGCGTGCATTGCTTAGCGTTGCAGCGTTTGCAACTCCGACTTATCTGCATGGAATCTTGCCTGCGCGACTTCAAAGTGATACAGAAACTGTATCGAGCTCGGAACTGTGTCAAACTATCCGCTATGGAGTAGATTTACTGACTGTCCGTCTTCGCTTGCCGACAACCCCATGGCTTTAGGACCGTGCGTTAGGTGCTTTGCTTTGCGTTGCGTTGCTCGGGGTATGCTTGCATCTTAGCTCGCTTGCGGACACGCGCGCGTGCGAGCATACACAAGACTCTCGAAGCTATGTTACAGGCGTCACTAAACTCTTTCTGTTACTGGCCCTTGCCTCGATACTATTTTTCACGAATTATCAAAATTTTATCAATACTCATTCATGTGCGAATTTTGTAATAGTAATAACATCGAGTGCGAGGACTTCCCTATCGGCTTATCTATAGTTGCGTCAAAAAAAGGAATTTCAGAAATTAAAGAAAAATAATGTATATTGACAAGGAGCGAATCATTATTTTTTATTAAATTTCAACTTTAATATTCGCTACGTTGTGTTTTCGTGTCTTTTATCGATTCGCACGATCTTAAGTTCTTTAATTTTGTAATTTAGATGACCGATCAGTTGCTTCAGCGAGATTGAATTTACTCTTAAAATTATGAAATAACTGTAAAAAATTACAATCATTGATAAAATTATGACCGCTACCAATTTTTATTGGTTTCTATTTTATTTGTTTATCGATTGATTGAAAAAAATTAAATCGTAAAAAAAGATTATTTTAGTCATTCAGGATAAAGTAGGATTCCACGCGTCGTATTTCGTGCCCCGTTTTCTCAATGCACTGGAATGTACAATGCGTAGCGATAACAGCGCGCCCACGTTCCACGCCAGTCCTCACCCTACGCCCGTCGGACGGTGAGTGAAGCGAAAAGCGAAACGTGTTGTGCCTCTCTCCTGTCTCCTGTCCAGCCCTCGGGCCGGAGCTCCCCCTCCCTGTGCGCGCCGAGCGGCGTGAGTGAAGCGAATCATGTTGCGCCTGCGCCTCTCCCCTGCCTCGGAGCTCCGCCCGTCTCCCTCTCTCCCGTTGGCTGCTGACCGAACGGCTCTATCCCCACTCCGCTCTGCTACTACGCTATAGCGAATAGTCCAAACACGACCAAGCGTAAACGCGTGAAACGTAAACACGTGAAGAACGAAAACAAACCGAACGAATTATCCAAAATCCATTCGTAAATATTCACCGATTAATTGCCATAATTATCAATACATAAAATTGTACGCACCGAACCGTTGAATAAATTATGATCATCCATTAAAATTATACATTATTTAAGGCGCTTTAATATTTCTATATTAAGGTATTTTTATCAAATTTTAATTAATATTTTATTTTTAACCTGGAAAACTACTTCACCAAAAAAAGTGAGGTAGTGACGTAATATGATATAACATTTTTGAAGTAGAAATATTTTCTGGTGGACATTTTTTAAATGATTTATTTCCACGGTACGGTCGTTACAGTTTATACATTTATGAATAGAAATGTTCTGGTGGAGTTGATATGTGGTAGCTGTGCAATCAAAATTAAATTCATGGTGCAGTTGTTAAGGGGTAGTATTTGGTCATGGTAGAAATATGAAACTTGATTTGTTGGGTGTAGATGAATTTTGGTATAGATGTTTCTGATAGAATTAAATTTTGGTAGAAATGTTTCTGGTCCAACTGTAATGTGTCATTTAACACGAAACCAACTCTTGAATTCAATTACTAACAAAATCGAGAGAATCTCTGTCGTCGAATGTTTCGAAGAAAACAACTCTAGCGACATCTGTATTGACATTTGGAACTAGACCCCGACTTTCGGCTAACCGCCGTTTTTTCCGACGCAGTTCAAACTCAGTTCAATTTTTTTCATATAGTTTCGAGATAGGATGAACCGAGTTTAAACTCGGATTAACGTTGGAGAAAACGGGCTGCGGGCATAACGCTGTCAGCGTCCAAGTAGAATGTACCCTAGGTTCAAAACTCAACTAGTAAAGCAGCATCTTCGATAGACCCAAAGAGAATAAAAATATTTATAATATATAATAAAAAACGAAATATACAAAGTGAGGTTAGAAATTATTGATATCTTGCGGCTAAGAAGTTTCACGATAAATCGAGATGTTGAGTGCATATCGGAGAAGAAAATCATGTTAGAACCTGTTAGGACTTTAGTATGTAAAAAGTGAAGCGTTTTCATCGTTGCGAAAATCACACACTAATCCACCTAGTTTGCGCTGCGTGCTCTCTATTTTTCAAAATTCAGTCCCTGCTACATCTCGTCGCCGTGTCAAACGTAACCCGAAGAAAAAATATTTTCATTGCGGTCGTAACTCGTATAGCTGACAATAAATTTTGATAATTGATTAATTGAAAAGTAGAAAAAAAAACAAGAGAACAAGGAGTTACTGTTCAACTCAAGAAAAATGACGGCTGTAGTATTTTTCACCGGATGCATAAACCTAGCAATGCATTTTCATCCTGAAACAAGTTAAGAATAAAAGACCTGGAAATACTGAGATCCAAAACAGAGAAAAAACAGCGGACCTCGTATTACGAAATATTCGTATCAAAAAACAAGCTTGTGATAAGTAAACTGATCGAAAATCGAGAATGGATTGCCTCGTCCAAGAGCTGGAAGATATGAACATTTTTCAAGATGAAATGCCCTGTTGGGCTAAGTGGATAGGGTTTGTATGCAGACTTTGGGTGCCAGAAAGACCCGTTGGTCTCGATCGTCCCTGTGAGGAAAAAGATTTTCGAGACTACAGATCTACTGTAAATCGAGATTTACAAAATATTCGCACACGATTGCTTATCTTGATACAAAATCGTGATTCTGAAAAAATCAACATAGATGCAGATGAGGAGTCTGTAAGAAACTTTGTGATTTGCCTTTTGGTATTGATTGGCGAACACAGTGAAAAAAATGTTTGGAACAATGCAGAATCTGTTTCTTTGGCCCAAGACCTTACTTCAGAGCTGTGCAAATTTTGTCGAAGCCCTAATTTGTCAATTGTTCTTACAATGAGCGACGATAAATTTCTTGCAACATTGATGGCTCTAAGACCAAAACTGTTGAAAGACACTTGGAAAAAATTTCCTGCCGCTGTTGCTTGTTATAAGTGGTTGCTGCAACAAGTGGGCGGACTCTACTTGTCTCCTCGGGCCCTTCAAATCCTCCCTACAGCTCTTATCATCTTCGACGATTTTGTACCCGAAAATAGAATCATTGGTCTAGAATGTATTCGTTTGATCCTCCATGATTCTGAGACCGTGAGTATTTATTGCTCACAAATTTTATCGGATTTTCATTATACTATTAAGATAGATGGATGTTACACTATTGTTAGACAAGATTTATGCGCAGCATAAAAACACAATGGACCACAACGGTATTGACAATGAAATTAATATTAGAGTTCTCATTTGATTTTTCAATGAGTTTCAATCATTTTGTTCCTAAACAGAGGCAGGAATTGATGAAAAATGGATACATCGATGTCATATACGATGCTTTGGAGTGTCTAAGCCACCAAAGAGATGTACGATACATATTACCATTGTATGCTAGCCTTTCAAACGTTCTTGCAACAATTGATTCATGTGCCAATTCTATGGATAATTTTGAGGTGAGAGTACTGAATTACTAGCAATTCATAAAACTTTCATCACAAATTTTACATCGCTTATTTCATTTTTTGTTTTCAAATTTTGATAACACTTTGGGTGAGAAAAACTTATGAATAAAGGCGTCAAGTTGTTCCTGGTCGCTGTTGAATCATATTCTTTGCCCAGAACATGAAAATGTGCTACAAAAATAATTTATCATCTGAACTTTTCATTGTTGTCAACTTTGAATCATACAGAATATTTTTATGTGTAATTTCAATGTCTAAATGAAATTATTTTTCTCCAGTGGACCAAACGTGACACAATCATAATGGGTCTGCTGTCAAACATGGAGTCAGAACAAAATTTGGAACTTCGTTGTAGTTATATGTTGAGTTTACCTCAATTGGTGACAAATGTAGGCTGTGCCAAATGGTTTGACTACTTGACGAGGATACTCAGTGAATATTGCGATCGTCATAACGATCTGAGGACATTGAAAGCGACGTTGCAGGTATATTTTTCAAAAATTCTATTTCTTTATGCACTCCACTTAATTCGATTCAACTACTCATACAAGCAGAATCATTGACAAATAAAATTGAGGAAAAGTCAAAATCATTGAAACATCTACTTTTTTTTAATTTTACAGGCAGCTCAAACCATTCTCCCAATGTTCCCACTGAGCGTTTTAAGGCGATGTGATACCCTGTACACCGCATTTCTCAAGCTTCGCTGTGATCTTACTGAAACTCCAGTATTCGACCGAGAAATAAATCAACTATTGGATAAATGCACACATATAATTTACAAAGTAGCGCCGAACATTGGTGCTACAATAATGTACGATGATCGAGTGCGATCGATTACAGACTACAGCTTTAATTTCGCTTGTTTCGATGACAAGTATTGCAATTGAACGAGCAAACACTAAAAGAACAAATAGATACCCGAAAAAATACAAAACAGCAAATAAAAAAATCCGTACTGAATACGCGATTGCGCAGCCCCGAATAAGAGAATGATATCTCCGAGTGAATCTGGTCGTTAGCGTAGTTTTTTTCCATTATATTTTAGCCTGTGAAGCGTGTAGAATATTCTCATTGTTTATCTCCAGAGGCTCATCCTCGTATAGATTAAATATTTTCTTTACATTGTACTAACACAATAAAGTGCATAAAGTACAATTATTATCAAAGACTTGGTGTATTTTTGAATCGTTCGAAGGAACATTTTTTTTATATCGTTGAAAAAACGATTTATATCAATGAAATTGTACGATCTACGTGAAAATCTGATAAAGTTCAGAGGAACAAATATCAATAGAAACAAATAGAGTGAACAGAACACCAAAACTATAAAAGTATATTAAAAGACCCGAAGAAAATGGATTTGGGGATAAATCCAAGAAATATGAAGTCTAGTCACGTGGGTTCATTATGCAAAATGTCCTTTGTTATACATTCGAGATAAAAATATCGCGTCGCCATGTCGAAATGACCGAACGACCAAAAAATCTCAAACATAAAATCCTATCGAAGCGCATACTTGAGAATTCAAATACATATTCACCCATTTCGGTGATCATATCTCTGGCGAATCAAATGGAACCGGATACCGTCCGTATATGTTCGATTCGATACCGATCTCCGATACCATCGATTCACGATGTCACAAAAATAAGAGTCAAGGCTGTTTTTGTTTCTCCATTTTATTATAAATAGCTGATACATGTATCATTGGAATATAACGTCTCGAAATTTATAATCGAATGAGCACAGTTTGTTGTAATCTGAAAACGTCATAATTAGTGATAATAGCAATCAATATAAGAGAAATAAAACCAGGAGAGAAACTCTTATTGAGAGTGTAGCGAGCAAGCTGTTCATTAGTATCAAACGCCTTGAGAGTAACCGAACTGGGAGTGGGTCGCTCGTACATTCCAATAAACTTTTCAGTGTTGGCAATAAAAAATGGTTTCGATATTGGTCGCCGTGACTATTTTATTAACGGTTTATTTAATTTATAACTTTGTTAATGGAAAACCGCCTAATTCGCCGCCAGGTAAACAGAAAATTAAATAACGTCTGTAAATTTCGGGTGAATGTTCGTGTTCTGAAAAATGTAAGAAAACATTTTTTCGTCAATGAAAAAACCGTCATTATCGTTCTGTAGGACTGCCGAGACTCCCAATTTGGGGATCTTACTGGTTTCTTCTCTGGGGCGATTATTACTTCCCTTACAAAGCAATCAGCTACTACGTCAAAAAATATCAATCGAAAATCATTGGTCTTTACTTGGGCGATAATTATACCATAGTTGTTAACGATTATTTTGGTATTAAGGAAGTTCTCAGGCGACAAGAATTCGACGGTAGAGTGGGTGAAATCCATCTCGCAAAGGCGAGAGCATTTGGACAAAAACTGGGTGAGTTTTTCACTGGGAAAACAAACTGACCAAACCCCAATGTTTTATAAACGCGAGAAGAAATTTCACAGTAATCGAAACCACAGCGACGTACTGTAATTTATTATTTTTTAAATCGACAAACAACGATAATTCATAATCTAATAAGAGCATAACTTCGTTTCTTTCGATGCCTCTTCAAAATTCAGGAATATTTTTTAACGACGATACTGAATGGTTGACACAACGAAGATTCGCACTCAGATATTTGCGAGACTTTGGTTTTGGTCGACGTCACGAAAAATTCGAGAGTGTCGTTGCACATGAAGTGCATGTACTGATGGATATTCTTAAAAAGGGACCATCCGGTGATTTGGAAAAGGTTTTATAACGATTTCAAATTCAATAACTATCATTATCATCGTTGTATCGGGGGTACATTGGAGTTCGAGATTGACATCTAAAAAAAGAAACTACGTCACTCCAAACTTTGTTGGATAGTTGCATTCAATTTTTTTTCATCACGAACTTGATAGTGAATATTTGAAAAAAAGAAAAAAACAATAGTAAAAAGTTGCCTCAAGGATCGAATCAGATTTTTTTAAGGAAGTTGAGGCTATACAGTCATTTTTTTTACCCAAAAGTTATGATCTGTACCTTTCAAAAGTTAGGCCAGTTTACAGTTTGGCAATGTTGCATACACTTTAAAGAAAAGTTGGGAAAAAAAAAGACGAAAAACTCTCGTGAAAGCTCAGTCGAAAACACGAACGGTGACGATCCTAGCCTCAAAAAACTGCACGGGAATTATTATTAATATACTCTCAGCAAATCTCCTAATAAATCTGAAAAAAAATTGAGATTATTCAGCAAGCCTTGCTCATGTTGCCCAAAAAATTTTATATTTTCAGCATCATTTTTAACGGAGATATCACTGAATGTTTCTTGACTTCCATAAGATTACATGTTATTTGGCCCAAATTGTTATTGATTTTTCTCAGCAACGACGCTCCTAAACTGTCTGAAAATTTAACTGATTTTTTTTTTACACTTCATTTTATAAGATGCAGTCGGTTTAAAAGCGATGACATCATTTTCATTCTAATGCCTCAACTTCCTTAATGTATTCGAGTTATTGCATGGCATTTGATCGACAATGAGTTGAATTTTTATCCAATTTTAGAGAATACTAACACTGAAATGTAATACTCGAGATATTGAAGTCGTTCATTCATTATGGTTCATCAATAATTTTTATTTTGTGTTTGTGTTATCAATTTATTCCTGATTGCATTGATTGCTCTTCGTTTATTGACCTGTGCAGACAATAGCAAATAATTCTCTAGCATTATTCCCGGACGTATTATACGCTTCATGCTCGAATCCTATTTGGTTCGTGATGACCGGAGAGATGTACGATCGTCAGGATTACGAGACGTTGAGGAAAGTGTGTCGTAAGGCGATGCTTTTCCAGAGAAATGCTGACACTGCGGGTGGAGCGATAACCTTGACTAGCTGGCTACGACATTTCGGCAATGGCTTTGGGTTCAAACGCATAATGGAAGGCAACTATGCGATGGTCGATTTTATTAAAGTAAATTCTGTTTTCACACGACTCTCGAATAAATATTTAAATAATTTTACGAACTTAGAAAAAAAATCATCTTTCTTTCACGCTGTGCTACCGTTTTATGAGCCGAAAATATTGTCACGTACGCAGCATAGTGGCGTTGACACATGAAAATAAGAAACGCCCTGTGAAAAGAGATGAGAAGAAACGAAATGAAAAAAAAATATTGAAGAAAATTTTTCTTCAATGAAACATTTATAACGCATTAATAACGAGGCTTAAATCATCAGAATTTTGTGAACAAACGGAAAAAAAGTTCGCACATGGAAGAAAATGAGCCGGAAGGTTTCATCGACGTGTATCTAAACAAATTGAAGCAATTGGAAGGAAAAGATGGTTTTTCGGAAAAACAACTTCTCATCGTTTGCGTCGACGTTATTTTTCCCGCATTATCGGCTGTTCCGAGCATGTTGACTCATATTATTAAATTAATGATGCACCATCCTGAAGTTATGAAAAAAGTACAAAATGAGATTGACAACGTTGTTGGAAGGGACTGTTTGCCAGAATTGAACGACAGGCACAAGTACGTGAACATTTAAAAACATTTTTTTCTTTGGTAAGAAACCCTCATGAACGACAAAAGTCGGAAAATGTATATTTATAAAATACGGAATGAAGAATCATCGAATTTGAACCGCGACAGATTACCGTACACCGAAGCGACGATACGCGAGGCTCTAAGAATGGAAACTCTGACACCGTGGAGCGTTTTCCACAGAACAACGGAAGCAACGACATTGATGGGTTACGACATTCCAAATAACACCGTGGTCATTACGAATCTATCGCACATGCATAACGACCCGGAATTCTGGGGCGACCCGGAGAACTTTCGACCAGAAAGATTTTTGACAGAAGATGGTAAAGCTTTGGCCAAGGATTATACGTTTGCGTTTGGATTAGGTGAGCACAAAGGAGCTTGGCTTCGATGAGTTTCCATTCTAGAAATAGATTCGTACGATTTAACACGTAGAATAAAAAAATTGTCATTTTTGCATAAATTATTCAATGTTGAAGGACGAAGAGTTTGCGCCGGTGAAACCTTCGCTCGCTTCTTACTCTTCAGCCACTTTGCAGCGTTCGCCCAAAATTTTAACTTCGAATTTGTCGAGCATCAACCGACTAGCCTCAAAGATGTTTTACCCGGTTTGATAACGACGCCGAAGGAAACGTGGATTCGCGTCGTGTCTCGATAACTCATTCCGGAAGTTGGTCTTCATTTGAGTTCATTATCGCGATCGAAAATCCTCGTCGATCGATTAAAATATTCTGAGATTTTGTTGATGTTAATTCAAGCAGAATTCATTCGTCATTTGCTGGGATTCACGAGAGTCCGAGAACGTATCTTATCACAAGTCCATTAACGGTGTGTCATTTTAGCTTGAGTTTGTGTTTATGTGTACAATGTAACCTGGAATTACCATAAAGACCTAGAAAAAATCGAAAATATTATTGTCGAATATAAACAAAATATTTCGTTATTGTTTGTGCCTTATCTCGCCTTGTAAAATTCCAAAACAATCAGCTTCTCCAGCTATTCATGAAATCTGATTGAAAGTACTCTGAAAATTACAATTGATCGTTCTTGGGCTAGAAAATCGAAATGGGGTTCCTCCTGCCATGTGATTGAGAAACCGAAATTTTGTTTTTGAGAAAATTTCATATTCGACAATGCAGTTGAAAAGTGCGTCGAGAACGTCCAAATTTTGAGAACTAAAAACGTTCTTGATCATTTCGAGCTTTGTTCTCGTCTACTATAGACGATTGTTGAGCTTTCGAGACGTTACAGTATGCTTTGTGAAAGAGGCGCAAATATATAGTCACACTTCGATATTGAAGCGGAGCATGGACTTTGCACCAAGATATGATACCCATGCTCGATAATGGAACATAAATAACGAAATCTCGTTTCGTCATGCGTCATAAAAACTGCAAACTGCAATGATTGAGAATCGATCCATATTCTTGTCGAATTCAATGATTTTATCGCAAACTTCGTCACTTCCGGTGAATTTTATATGGAAACAATATTTCATGAATTGCTTGTTCACGTGATGACAATGTTCAAGTCATCGAACACCATGGTAGTGAGATATAACTTTTTACTCCAAATCGTTTTTCGTTATGCATTTTGCTGGTCTCTATCGACGAACGCGTTAGAATTTTCATTCTATTTTTACAGAGTCACTAGCACGGAAATCATAAATCGTCAAATTGCATCATATCGCAACTTTTTCTCCTTCACAGATTCCACCATCGATAGAAGTAGATCTGAAAAAATCTTTTAAAAATTAAATAAACAGCTAGACATTTTTTTTTTTCAATTTCCTTATTTGTCGACAAGTTTTTTTTCGTAGCCAGTGCTCTAGTCGTATGTTGCAATCGATTGCACACTGTCAAACATATTTTACAAAAAAAAACGAAAAGTTGATAAATAGAAGCACCGAATATTGTACAACCGTTATCCGCTCATCCTATCATTTATCCAGTTATCCAACACTCATTATCCCAAGGAATATCATAATTATAAAAAATAAATCATTTTTATCGAGGTTTGTTCCAATTCTATTCGTCCACATAAATGTTCATTTTCAAACTGCTAGAATTGAAGAATAATAATTCACTTGAAACTACTTGTAATAAAAAGATAATCAACAGGTTGTCAAATAAATTCGAAAAACAACGATAAAATCATTGGTGCCTAATGGGTTTGATGTGTAGCAAGTTTGTTGCGACATACTCCATTTAAACTGTGAGTGTGGAATTCGTCAATTAATATTTTTTCAACTAGTTATTTGTTGTTGTTTTTTAATATCCAACACAGATGTAAATTTGCGTGATGTTACAATAGCTATGATATATATAATATACAATTATTATATATACTGATGAGCGATGACAGTTTTTATATGCCTTCCGTGAGGAAAAAATTTGGAAGGCTGTATTCGTTTGCGTGACAATATTCGATTAGAGAACGAAAAATGAAACAATCCTCACTCCCTGTGCACAAGCACATATATACCAAGACACGCGAGTACTGTGTGCTTCAATTTGGGATATTCGTTCATGTAAATTGTCACCATTCCCACATATGGCAAAAAGCCTCTCGCTCTTCCAACTATATCTTTGTCCGTCAGCCACAATTGATTTGGTGCATAAAGACCTCGATCGTCCACCGAATTGTTGTCACCCTTGGTTACGAATTTGATGGTGTGGTTTGCATCGCCCCTTTGAATTTCCATTAGTCATTAGTTTTCAGAATTTTCATTCAGTTTCAGGTATTTAACTAAGAGGAATGAATATGAAACATTTCAAGTAGTGACCAACGTTTGTGTGAGAAAACCAGAAAAATTTTCAAAACTGCTTGAATTAATTTGGGCATGCAATTATTGGGCACCTTTAGTTTATGACAGAAAACAAAAGAATTTGGCTTCTCCAGTACTTGGGTATACAGTTATTATTGCACAAAAATTCAATAGAGTTCGAATGTGCTGAGATATACAAAGAATATTTTTTAATTTCTGCCATCAGTTTGAAAAAACTTTTATAAGCAAATTTTTAAATTTATCAAAACCATTGGCGCAATATCACCGAATGTTATTTCTCATCAGGTACTATTAACATTCAATAAATTGAAAACCAGAAATCAATAAATTGATATCAAACAAGATAGTGATCAAATATGAATAAATTGAAAATAAATAGGAAAAAAGAGTATGTAACTTTAAAATCAAATTTCTAAGGCTTTGTTGAGAAAGTATTTATTATACTTACTTTTCATGTAGCTTAAGTACTCTGTGAACAATTGGAATGTCTCGACCTTCTACTTTGAATACTACAATCTCTCCTACCCGAACAGGCTCATCCTGATAATTAGTTAAAAATAACAAATCTCCTCTGTGGAAAGCTGGTTCCATGCTTCCACTGTAACGAGAAATGAAAATAGAAATACTTTAATAAGATAAATCACAAACTGTTAAACAAAAATCGATAAATTAGGGATATTTTCATTAGTTTAGTTGTTATCTTGAGGGTTCGTATTTCTCCAACACAAAATAAATCAGCGTTCCTTCCAAAGAGGAAAGAAGCAGAAACATTTTGCGCTGTTTCTCACGAACTTATAAATCATGTGAAATCTCTATGCATGGGAAATGACAGAGAAAAACATATTTACTTTTATCCGAATTTACTGTAGTTTGATTGAAAAATCGGTGTTTTCCAGAATTTTTTTCATATTTTCTGTTACAAATTTTGAAGGAAAGCACACGAGAATAAAATGAAACAGACGAATTGAGGTTATGTCGCGATAATTGTTACCTAAGTACAACGACGATTGGACTTTCGCTGCCAGTAACGACGACCAGACCTTTCCATATCATTAAAGCGGAAGAAACGATCATTCCGAAGCTCAGGATCTGATAGAGAAACTGAAAAGAAAAGGGCAATAACAAAATACATCATGAATGTTTTCGTGTCACATTGAAAGTCCATATGTCATCCTTTTTCCAAAGGATGAAAAAAAAATGTACATCCCGTTGAGTATTTTGTTAATAAAGTTACCTGACGCTTGTTCATACGTTTGACATCGTCAAACACGCCTTGCAACATCGTGCCGGCCTGTTCGAAAACACGATGTCTAAATTAAACGGAAAAATCAACTTTATTTTCGTAACCAAGAGCACGACGACGGACAACCGGCACGTATACGCTTTTTTTGCTACCACTCAGCAGCGTCTTCTGCATCGGCCATCGACGCAACACCACGTCACTTCGAACTAGTTTAAGAAACGATGGAACATGGACCGCGATAACGTGTTATTACGAATATTTTTACACGCGTTCGTTTAGAACAAAACAAACATTTTTTCAATTGAATCAAATTCGTTATTCTATTTTTATCCTAGAATTACATGCCCCGATCACTAACTCATTGCGATTTTTATTTATTGAGAAAATCAATACATGAACATCATTACTTCATTTTTATTTTACAACATTGAAACCCACTTTTTTTCTATTGAAAATAATTATTTACGCCAAAAAAGGTAGATAAATTCAAAATTAGTCGGCCAAGCTCACAGAGGTACTTTCTTGCCAACTGAAGTTCTTTGCCATTGGCTCGATCTGGTGTTCACATGTAGGTATAGGTGATTTGTACGCACATTGACGCGAGCGAGCGGGGTCCACGTCCAACCGTCCGGTGAGGTTCGGCAATGCGATTAGTTGTATAGACAAAAATTGGACAAAAACTGAGGGACGCGTTATCGTCGAAATAAATGAAACAGTTCCAATTCCGATCAAATTTATTGGGTACGTAGGCCAGCAAAAAAATGATACAGACTATAAACGCAGCAATCGACGCAATGTTTTTCAAAACAGCCTCATGATGAATTAGAGGCGGAAGCGTACCACGTACAAGGCAAAGAATTGCTCTCAACCAGACGATGCCCCTGTGAGGTTTTCGTGTTTTTGAGTGTATCATGTCTCTCGTACTTCGAGGCTTCTGTGCAGGAAAAACGTGCAGCAACTAATTCCGGTATCATGTTAACCTCATCGTCAACGAAGCCAGCACTTTTAATCGAGTTGTATTTGTCCGTTATTCGAACGGTCTGCTTGTCTGATTTCAATGTCCCAGAATCCCATTCGATTTTCATCGCGTCTTTGTGATCTTCACTTTTTGGTGCGACCCACTGAGATGCGATCTGTCTCAGGGGCTGCAAAATATTCGCACTTTCTCGAATTTTTTCCAGTTCCTCATCGCACATACGTTCAACTTCATCTAGCCTTTGACGGTACGTATTCGCGATCATTTTTCTACGCATGTTGTATCGTTTTTCAGCTTGTGCTAATGCAAGCGCATCCTGATATTTTGCCAATTTTTTTTCATACTCGAGAATTGCCAACTCGCTCAGTGACTGGACGGGATTCAGGTTCACTACGTTTCCTAATCGATTCATAACATTATGACTGAATAATATGAACAAATTCATTAAATTTTAGTGCATCTTAAAGCTTTTGAACTCTTCAATAAACTCTCTTCGAATTTTCAAAATTTTCATTCTCCAACACGATTTGACAGGTTAAAAAAAAACGTATTTCAGCGGGGTCTGAACGATGGACTTGAAAACGGCAAATTTTTTTCAGAATTTTTGTGGAACACTGGTTACTGAAATTCGCATTAAAAAATTCATGTTCACGAGAATGTAACGCTTTTTTATGGCATACCAATTTCATTCGAAAGTGGCGACTCTGCTGCATAAGCTTCGGCCGCAGCTCTCGCTGCTGCCGTGGCTTCTTCGACAGCAAGAATATTCCTTTTTTCGCGGAGTAACTGAAACTCGTCGCGTTCTTTTCGCCACAACGACAAAGCAAGTTTTATTTGTTCTCTCAGATCGACGATGAGGTTGGCAAGGCTATTTATACGATCACGTAGAATTTCACTGTAAAAAACACGTTGAATTTGATTTTTTCAATCAGTTTAAAATCTAACTTGGGAATTAAGATACGAAGGAGGTAAATACTCCAGATCGTCCTTCGTCGTGAGGCTTTCGGCTTCCTCATTGTTTAAAACCTCGAGTTTAACGTGCTCTTCCGGCTGTTCGATAACGGCCGAAAGTTTTTCAGAAATTTCGTCATCAGATTTGGCGGCATTAGCGACAGATGGTACGTTTCGAAGGTCGAGAACGAGATCGGTTCGGGAACGTGATTTGCTTTTGTACTTCTCATCGTCACCATTTTGAGAAAATTGACGGTTATCCTTTTTAGCTTCTATCGAATCGTGAAACAACTCGTCGGATACACTTTCCTCGAAACTGTCGGATTCTGAAGACACCTCTTCGTTATCCATTTATTTATTTTGTTGATAACTCTAAAACAAGTATATATATATAAGTGTGTGTTAGCAATGTATTTGTGTAAAAAAGTAGATATTTTTATTCTAATAAAAGATCTTCGAAAAACGTTCGCGACGTTTGGTTAGTGATTAACTGACAGCATCCGACGTTCCTTTATTATTATTTTTTTTCGGGGTTTCTTGTTGCAGTCAGTCAACGTACACAGAACGGACGGCTCGACTGCATCATCCGATTGGTGAGAAGAAATATATAGCACGGCTTTCAGAAAGGCGGGAATTTCAAATCGCGTTATGGACTACTATTCCTCATTCAAATGGTAATTATAAAGCATATTTTCATTTATTATAGCCACATTTTCTCTTGTAATGATAGTGTTAATAGTAATTTTTGGGTCTGTGAAAATGTATATGTACGTTTCACAAATTTCTGTTTGGGGAGTAAGTTTTACAGGATCAAAGAACAAAATTTCCCATTGAATGTTTTTATACAGTGGACGAGTTTCCTTCACACAGTTTGATTACCCGTTCACATTAATTGTACTGAAAAAAGTGCAGCGCGTGCACCTTTTGAAATCGAATTACACATACACGTATGGACGCCCCCCGCCCCATGCAAAACCGTTTGAATAAGCGAAATGAATATGAATAGAGTTTGGATATATAAGAGCATTCACGACGCGGTACATATTTGAACGTCGAAATACAATAAAATTGGAATATTGCTGTTATAGCTTCTAGTTTGGAAAATTTGAAATATTTCGTGACTATATAGACGGACTAGACTGCTGTCATTTGCCTGACTGTAATCATCTAGAGTCGCCGTAGCGATTGCCCTAATCAGAGCCCTCGGCTCTCGGCGGATCGATACTCCCGTTCAGTAACCAAAGAAACGGCGTCCTGTATAGTTCATATTACAAACTATCGTAAGCAGGGTAAGATCTTGCAATAAAAGTGAAAAAAGTCACAAAAATATGTGGCATACGAATATTTATACGGTTAAACATTGACGAACTGTTTTCCGGTCGCTTATTCGAATCATGAAAAAATCCACATAACCTCAATGTTTCGGGTATCGCTAAGATATCGCGGTCAAAGTGTATATAGGGATATATCGACGAGTTCGAAAGAGCTCGACCGAAAGTATCTGAGAAGAAAAGAACAGCACATAGAAAATCGTAAAAGATAATATAAAAAGTCGATTGCCTCAGTACGTTGTTTAACATGATAAACATGTAATTTCATTTGGACATGAAAAATTTGAACGATCACGAAAGAATTCGTGTTGCGATAAAACCATGATTCGTTATTTTTGGTCGTTGGTTTGTTGGTATTTGAGACCGTTGATAAAATGGTTTTTGCATCGAACGACGCAAATGTGTGAGCTGCAAAGGATCTGTTATGGGAAAGTGTCAGGGGCGGCAAGAACACTGGAAGTCGAAAAGTCTTTACGGCAATCGCGAAATCTGGATATAAGATCAATGGTAGAACGTCTCGATGAAATGGCAAACAATAGACAAATCAACATCAAAACGGAGCGAGCAGTCCTTGAAGAGGCTATAAGAACTGTACTTTTAGCCAAAAAAATAAATCCTTTAGCGCATCCAGATTTTGCTAAGTCATTTGGCAAGTGCGTCGAGTTGATTTGGGGCTATCGTCAACTAGTTGTAGAATGCGAAGATCTACGAAAGTGTTGTTACAATTCTGACGATTCTGAGCACGAAACAGCACTCTTGAAGCTTTGGAATTTGCTCAAACCTCATGAATCTCTTGAATCCAGAGTTACCAAACAGTGGCAAGACATCGGCTTTCAAGGAGATGATCCTAAAACAGACTTTCGTGGAATGGGTGTTTTAGGATTGGAGAATCTCGTGTTTTTTGCTCAAGAATATCCAGCTGCAGCTTCTCGCTCGTTATCACATTCCTCTCATCCTAGCTATGGCTACGCCTTTGCCATTGTTGGCATTAATCTGACCAGCATGGCCCTTCGTTTGCTTCGTGATGGCGCGGCAAAAACTCACATTTACAACACCTCCAAAACACTACCTACCGTTCGTGCCTTTCACCAATTGTACAGTTATCTCTTTTACGAATTTGATGCCTTTTGGATTGACTCCAAGCCCACCAGCATGATGGAATTCTCATCTATTCAGGAAAAATTTGAAACTAGTGTCCGTACTGCTCTTGCCAATCCTTCCACTGTCTTTAGAATAAATGTGTTGATAGAAAGTGTTTAGAAATACCGTTTCAGCTACTAGCTTGCTTCCAGTAAAGTCAAGTCGTTAATGGATGCCAGTAAAAAGTAGACCTGAAAAAATTCTACACCCACCGTGGCGAAGAAACGACATTGAAGGAATAATTTTGTGTTTGTCAATTGTACCTTCAATCATTTACTCCGGCAACAAGAGGAACATAAATAATTGTAGACTGCATTGTGATCTTATCGTTTATTGTAGACGGCTATACAATAATTATTTATTTAGCAATCTCTGTTGTAAAAATCTCAATGAAGAAATGATATTTTCTCAAGATGCTGAAGCTTGCATCGTTGGAACACAACGAAACATCTGTTCTTGAAATTTCCAAGTAACGGAAATATTTTCGCAAATAATTAGGTGTAAAACTATTAAAAGTTGTCAATAAAAAGGTTTTAGGTAGCAGGAATATGAGAAAATTTATAATCGAGACAATGAAAAGAACTGGCATTGCCAACGATATGAACTCCATCGAATTTTTTATAGCGTTCTATGAACTCTGATGAATATTTGGTTATTAGAGCCAAAAATTGCACACCATGAGCAAATAATTTTAATTTTGAATACAGAACCTGGAATATTTAATACGTTCATTCCATATTTCATTCAATAGAAGTCATCTCTATAATTTCCCTTAAAGCTGATGTATGTCACTGGCAATTGCAGCATAATTGTTTATTAACGAAAAATATACTGAATCATTTCCGTTGAATAATTTTTTACTTATACCAATATGACTTGGTCTTGTTAATCTCCTGATAAGTTTGAGGCAATAAGTGGAAGACGTTTAGTTGCAAAAATTTCGAGTTCATCGTAATAAGCCTGAAAAAAGTCGTGTGCAGAAAAATGAGAGTATCATTGCGTTACAACAATCATTGCAACAAAACTCCAGCCATAGAATAAACTCCATCTTTTTTTCTATAGAATATATTTCATCAACTGTTACGAATACAATTAAAACCTGGCATACGATGATAGAACAATAAAAAAATGAATAAATGGAAGATTCATTGAAAAATGTATAAAAAAAAAAATCGAACTCGTAATATTACTTGGCAACATGAGGCATGAGCGGAATGTTTTTTATTTTATGGTCAATTTAATCTTGGGTAAAAACTCAATTAGCCATTTCAAGTTGAGTGTGTATGCGTGTTTTTGTGTCTGCGTCTGTGTACATATATACATGCTGTAGCTGCTTGACGAGCTTTATGAAGCAATCTTGAACTTTACATCGTTAGAAAACATCAAAATTCGAGCTATTGCGAATCAGTTTCTTGAAAAACGTGTTAAAAATGGTTTTTTCTTCTCATTCTCATTCGTGGGTTCGGAACGGATCGAAAAAAGTTATTTTTCGTTCCATGAATCTGGAAGAATAATTTGAGTGATGAGGAGAAAAAAATCCAACGCGTTCCAACGATGAAAATTTCAACGTCTTATTTTTGTGATTAATCCTTCTTGAGGGGAGCGGCTTCAGCTTTGCGTCGGAGCTTCGAAACAACCGATACGATAACCAAAACGCAAATAAGTATACTGCCAAGTTTCATCACCCATGGATTTTCTCGAAGGAAATTCACGCACATTTGCGTCAGGTCGTCACTGCAAATGAGAAAAAACCAATGAAAATTAGATACAATGAACTATTAATTATTTTTTTCGAAACTGCACGTATTTTTGTTTGTATAAAATTTTGTTTGACCAGCACCGATTGTACAGGCGATAAATAAACAGAAAAATCACCAATTATATCGTGCAAAATATTTTTTGACCTTAAAAAATATCAGCTCATATTAATACTGTTACTCACAATGGACTCTGCGGAACTGGTACTTTCTCTCCATGGGCATTCTTCCACCAATCTCTTGCGAATGAAACAAACGCATTCACATCATACTTTGGTATTTGATACCTATACATTTTTCCTTGTCTGAATCTGTGATAAGAAAAAACATATGATTCATAAAATCGGGATGTCTTTTGATGCTGCTTGTCAAGTTCATTGGATTACTAAATTATGTAGAATATTTACAGAATAAATTCAGGTACATCAAAGACGTTGAATCGTCTGGCTGTTGAAGCTCCAGTCGTGTATTTATTTACTCGTGCCACATTGACACGTTGCTTTAGCTTGGCTCCAACAGCTTCCCAGCGAGCCCCCATGCGCTGGCATTCGATGCAATCTGTGCTGTAGCTGAAATTTTTCATGAATTTTTTATTCTTCAGCTCTGCTAGCTTCTTATCTGCGGCATTGAGTGTTGTTTATTTTCAGAAAGTAATTTCAATTCGTTTTTCACTCAATCCATTGCATGCTGTTGTTCTTTGAGAAAAGCTCCAACAATTGAGTATTTTTTTAGTAAATTTTCACAATGACAAATGTTAAGAAGGAGGTTTGTGATCAAACTGGAAAATTTCTCAATACTCACAACATAACGAACCAATCCCCTGTTGTTGCACCGCTACTGGCTTGTGTCAAATGTTCAAAGTTATCGTCTGTCAATTCTTTGACTACCGGTTCTTTATTATTCAAGAAAGTATTGAAAATTTCCTCATCGTTCAAAGGACCTGTTGGGGCAGATTTTTATATGATAAATATATATTTTTAGGTATAACAATTGTCCCTAATTAATCAATCAAAAGCCCATTTTCTATTACCATCATAGAGCAGTGGAATTCCATTTCTGAAAAATACCAACGCCGGCTCTTTGTTGTGACTGTATTGTTTCAACATTTGACTGTCAACCACTTTAACGACCCAGGCAGAAAGCGATTCCACCAAGTCGTCTCGCAAGTTGATCAATTCATTTTCGTATCTCTCACACAGTTCGCAGTCTTTCTTAGCTGTACAAGCGGAAAAATAATGAAAATTTCAATAATGTAACAAAAAAGGAATGCAACGCATAAAATTATCTTTGTCCTCTATAATATCTGTGTCAATGTTTTTTATATTTTGAGTATAATTAATTCAATTTGTCGCTTGTTATTTACAAGTTTCAAATTTGGCATACAAAATCGACAAGACAGTCGAAATAGTTGAATAGAAATAAAATGAAATTTGAATAATGAAGAATTCTGGAATAAAAAAGTGGTTTCTTTCATTTATTTGTGAATTTTAACCATCATCAAATTGTTTGATCAACGTTGCGGCAAAAGTCAAACAATGGAGATATTTGTGACACAATATGTTATGTAGCGAAAATAGCAACTGTTTTATCACAAACGCAAGATAAAGATAGTAACTACGACAGA
Source organism: Venturia canescens (assembly GCF_019457755.1). Classification (NCBI taxonomy): domain Eukaryota; kingdom Metazoa; phylum Arthropoda; class Insecta; order Hymenoptera; family Ichneumonidae; genus Venturia; species Venturia canescens. The sequence continues at coordinate 25,718,469 of NC_057421.1, forward strand.
TAAACAAAAACCGGTTGCTTGATTGATCCAAAAAATGGCATTCGTCACGTCGTGTGTAAAAAAAATTGGACCATACGTGTATTTGATAGGTTATAGCGAAATATTGCTTACTGAAAAGTGCGACGACGTATGGTTCTGTTCTGATGTATTGAACCAAATCATCTTCGGTCACTGTACCAAGAGATGCTGATTCTGCGCCATAAAATGTGCATAATGCAATGAGAAATACTAATTTTAACATTATTTCACTGAGAAATATGAAAAAAAATGCCAACGCGACTTTCAACCGGCAACACGTCACCAACGTCACTGTGCACTCGTGGACCGTGCAATAACTTGGTGCATGTATGAAAAACTACATATATATATATGCATAACGGTGTTTGTTCTCCGCGAGTTTTGCGCATGCGCAGCTCATTTTAATATTTTCGAACTACCCATAATACCATACAAATCTCCAATGGATAAAACAAAGAAAATTTCGTGATTTTGCAAACAACATCGTCTCTTTCCTGCACTACGTTTGCCAGCAGTCAATATAATTTTGGATACACGAGAGATAACGCGGCGAGAGCGACTAAACAAAAATAATGTCGCCACTTCAAGCGTACATAATTTGCTTTGTGCGTGCGTACTCATTAATGCAATTTAAGCAAATCAATCGATGATGACGATAATCAATGAGCTTAAAACAAATGAAAAAAAAAATTACCACGAATCAAAATGATAAATGATCCCAACGCAAGGAAAATTTGACGTTCGAATTTCACATCAATTTTTTGTATTCAATTAGAAGTTCATCGACGAGCATAGCGAGAAAAAACAATTGAATTTTCGTTTTTTCATTCACCCTCCGAAAATATGCTCAGTGTTTATCGCATACGTTAATGAAATATTATTCTTTCCGTATCGTGTGGTAGCTTTTTTATTTAACTTGCAAAACTTTGCGTTTGAGGCGTCGTGTTATTGGGTAAGCTTTTCGGAGCTCGTTGTTTTTGCATACTTTATCCGAAAATAAACACCCCGTTGAAGTTTGATCGTGTTAAGTTTGAAGTATTTCGGTTGTGACAGAATTTTTTAGACAAAGGATCGGGCTGGCTAAAAAACGAAAAAGAAGGGAGAACATGGAACGAGAACTTTGAAGTAACGAAGGAATTTCTCATCCGAAATGTAATCGCGTTTTTCTTTAAACGTAGCTTCTTAAAACTGTTGAAATTTTTTAACGAAGAATTCGTCTCAAATTTTGCTACTGCCAACGTCAGTTTTTGTCAACGTTTTAATTAATGAATCACTGCAATTTAAGTTAATGGGAAATCCGGGGTGAAAAAATGTGGAGAAAACTGTCAAATGCTTTATTTCGAAACGACTTGAATTTCATCAATTTCTTAAATTAAAAAACCACTTCCAGAAAGGTAGGACTTTCCACGATCGGAAACAGAATTATTGGCATCGTGGAAAGTGGACATTTTTAAGGGGTTTACCCTAATTAGACACGGACAAAAAAATACTATTTTCACGAATTTTGTCGACGTCATTTTTTTGAGTGTATTTTGAAAAATACACTCTTAAAATACACAACATTTTTATTTATTTATTTTACTCAGTTTTCGTACAGAAAAATGGGGGAGAAGATAACTCCAAAAAATAGATGGGTGCGCGCTCTTGACAAAATCTCCGGATCATCGGAGAAGAAAAAAATGGTTTTAGATCCAATGGGTACAGCGCATGTCATGCGATTTTTTATTTTTTTCAAAAATGACAAAATGCCGGCCATTTTTCCAAAAACTATGAAAAACCTGGTTTTTTCATCGATATGCGCTTTATAGTTATAATCATAAAGAACACGTGGCAAAATTTTCGTAAGGATCGGTTGAATAGTTTCGGAGATTTTATCAAGGAGCCATAAAAAAACGTAATTTTGAGAAAAACGCGTTTAAGATAACTACTGTACTGCATGCTAGTCAAATGTGTGCTGAATTTTCAAAACGCTTTTAGACCAAGTTTAGCGTACCGATTAAATGTATTGTTAGTGGATTTTTATTACAGCGTATCTCATTAAGATGTAAAGATATTAAAAACGCTTGTTTTGCAAAACCATCAACTCAGAAATGCAAATTTCCAAGCTAACACATTTTCACTGGTATTTTTAAAAGAATTATCTCCGTTTTTTGATCGATTTTATTGCAACAAGTCTTATTTTGTTCCTCAACTTGTCCTCTACGAATCCACCATGTAGTTGGTTTTTTAACTCGATCGTTTCACTGTTGCAGCTAATTGTTCATTAAGTGAAAAAACTTTTTCGTTCATAATTTCTGAAGGAATGAACTTTAAAGAAAAATCTACGTGGTGAATTCGTAGAGGATCAGATGAGGAACAAAATGAGACTTGGTGCAATGAAATCGGTTAAAAAATACAGATGATTCTTTGAAAAATACCTGTGAAAATGCGTCATCATGGAAATTTTTTGCATACATCATTTGATAGTTTTGCAATTGATAGTTTTTCACGTTAATAAAATATGCTTGAATACATATCTACCAACAGTAAGTTTAATCGGTACGTTGAACTTGGTCTAAAAGCGTTTTGAAAATTTAGCACTCGCATTTGACTAGCATGCAGTACAGGAGTTACCTTAAACAAAGGTTGCGTATTAGCACGCTCAGACAGCCAAGTAAACGTCGCTCAAAAGTACACTTGGACTGTTCAGATCTTTATAAAATTTTAGTATGATACTTTTGAATATCTATACTTTCGAAAAATGGAGTAAAAAAAATCGATTTTTTGAAAATTCTAATCAGGGTAGACCCCTTGAGCTCGTAATTTTTGAATGTTTTTTCGTGTAACTATAATTATATTTAATTGTAAAAATCATTGGAGATTGGTGCTCAACTCGAGTTTTATTCGTCGTTCATTTGTATTGTTGAGAATCGAATGAGAGTGCTTCTCGGAAAAGAATACTTTTCAAATGTCAAATCGCTGGAAGTTCTATTTTGAGAGAAACTATGGATCATTATTCATTACGCCCACTTCCATTATCGTATTCTAGATCGAACGCGAGATGTTATGTTTAGTTTCTATTCTAATGAATTACGACTTTTTGTCATGATCCCATCTCGATGGTAAAGTCGAACGGAACTCACGTGAGTTCCAAATATAGGAGGCCTTTCGTGTCGAATGAAATTCCATTTTTAACGTTCTCTCTGTCGAGGACAATAATTGCAAGTAGACTGAGAATTTTATTCGAAATTCTTGGCTATTCTGGCCACCCCATTGAAATACTCGTTCCTGCGGTATAAAATGTCAACGTCGAGCTTCAATTCTACTTTGACGAAAATTTTGTTGCGCAAGTACGTCAAATCTTGGACAATTTAATCTATTGTCAATCATAATGACGGTCGAAACGACTTGAAGAAAAAAATAAAGCAGAAGATTTAAGGGAGAGAGAAAATCAAAACTTTGAAGCAAAACATAAGCATGACCGAGTGCTCTTTTGTTCTTTTTCAAAAACCCCTGTCTTCAACAGCCCTTTCGAAAAATCCGCGACCTCCATTTCGTGTTGAATAATTCATGCTCCACTTGCTCATAAAATAAAAACAGAAAATTTCATTTTTTTACCAAGAAGTTCGAGAAAAATTGTTGATCATATTTTCGAACGATTTCAGACTCGTTTATTTACGGTTATTTCCGTCAAAAAGTATTCCCCGAACGAGTATGCGTACGAAAACCTTCGAATAATGAATACACACCCGGCACTTTCGGCATGCAGAGATTATAGATACAAGTGTCTAGGGCCGCGGGTATAGGAATCGTGGCGAGCCTTTGAATTCTACCACGCGTTCGACACGAGTACGAGCGCTTGTATATTCCCTTCACCGAGCGAGGAATCGCGTGTTCTTTCGATTATCTCTGCTGCGCGAAGGTCGAAACTCAAGCCCAACGATGCACAGGCTGTCGCCAAAGTCCGGTTCGATGCTCAGGGAAGAGGAAGCCAGAAAAATTCTGGAAAGCTCGACGATTTTTTCACGCGATGCACCCTTCACGATTAAGCGGTTATAGCGAATCCGCCGGTCGATCATCGGGACGTGGGTGGGCCGCGGGACCCCACTCCGCGCCGTTTTTCCGGTTCATCGGTTTGGTTTTAAGCGAACAATCAATACCTCACGAAGCATGAATCCTGGCTAAAAATTTCCGAAGATTTTTTCCTGCCTGCTCTCATATCAGCTCTCTCCACGAGCTCGGCGCCGCTGAAAACGAATTTAAGTTCAAACATCCCGATATTTTTTCGTGCACCAAACAAATTTCTCGTCCAGGCAACAGCTCCAAGGAAAACTCCAAAAGTTGCAACCAAGCTTCTTCGTACTGATACGAAGCTCTGTAGAAACCATAAAAAATCGCAGTTTAACGGATTAACCCGTAGACACAAAACTTCTGCGAATTTGCATTTCGACTTTTCAAACCTTTTTATTGCATCGACGAGCGTGTCCAATGAATCTTACAAGCAGACTTTTTAGGGGTGACGATTCCTCGGTAATCGATTACGATTATTTTAAAAATGGAAATATCAAGTTTTATTATAGAAAAATGGCCAAACGGAAAAAAGGAATTTCGAAGTTCCAGACACTCGAAACTTTCCTGAGTGCAAATTTGCACCAGCGTCGTGTCCAGGGCCAAGTAAGCGTTGCGACTTTCAGGACACTCTGTGCAAGTAGCTCGAGCCAACAAAGGCTCGATAGGCCATCTGATAGTGGATGATGTCGCGTGTTGGGTGACCCCGCGTATTATGCAAGCTCTATACAGACATTGACTCTCTGTGTATTTCCGTACATAGATTATACAATGTATATGTGTGATAGATAAATATAAAGGGGCTGGTGTGCCGGCATGCGGAGGAGCGAGACATCGCGAGAGAGAACTATACGCAAACCTCGTTCAGGTTGAGGCTCGGATCGCGAGCGCCACGAGCCTCGAACCCAAGGACCCAAGGGGCTTCGTGGCAGTCGCGTGTTCACTTCGTCAGGTGAGCAACCTAATCGCGAGTGAAACGAGGAATGTGTGTTTTCCTTCTCGGTGTCTTGGAAGGCAAAACAAAAACACTATAAGTAATAGCACTTGGGCTTGGAGCTTCCATGAGACATTCCGGATTATTTCTTAGTTGGCGTCCGTACCGAAGTAACGCGTAGTCGGATCTGACGCTTCTTGTGAGTACACGGACATCCGTATCGATTGCGGGGAATCGCTGCTGGCCAGAGGCGAAGAGCTCCAATCTTCCAGTGCATAAAGATTGGGACGAGGGTCGTCCGCGCTCTCCGACCAAGTTTCAGGAGGCCGAGTCTCCTTTCGGCTGAAATCGTCGTGCGAGGGGGCATCAAATTTGGGGTTCGAGTGATTTTTTACGGGAGATCTCGGAATAAAGTTTCTTCGAGCTTACCGTCCGATAATAGTGGAGCACCTGAAATTTCCAAAATCCGATAAATAATTACACTGCGCCGAGATTGAATTCCGTGGCAGTTCGGGCCTCGAGAAACTACTTTGATTACTAAAAAAAGGAGGATATAAAAAGCTCCGGTTTCCGGGCTCGAGTAACGCGCCTCGACGAATTCGTAAATACGCAGCCTCATAGCCAAGTCGCTTAGTCGATAGTTTTTTCCTCTATTCTTCGACATTTTCGATCTCTACTTTTTTTTCCTTCACTTCGTCTTTTAGTCGCTCGAGCATCACTTTTTTTCGAGAGCCCCCCCCCGCGGCGGCGTCAGCGACGAAAAGTTTCGCCTCGGATTCCTTTCACGATCTTGTAAAGTTTACAACGAGCCACGAGACGCGCGCGACACGCCCTTTATCGAAAGCTGCGTCTTTTATTATCCTCCTTTTCAAGCTCTTCTTCTATTTTTTCTTATCGGCGCTGCAATATCGGAAAGATTTCACTCCCCTCCCCCGGCCCCCGTTGAAATGGCTCCGGGACGCGTTGAAACGACATACGTACCAGAAGTGGAGGAGCATGCTCGAAGGGAACAGGAACGCCGGGTCGTTCAAGAGGGCACTGCCGTGTGGAGACGTCGGAAAGAGGAGCTCCAGCGGCAAAGATATCGCGAACAACGCGAAGTATGTGCTCCATGAGCTGTATATATACGTTTCAAAGTCATTTTTAGTATCTCTACATTGTTGTATATGTACGAGGATAGGAGGCAAGAGAGAATACGGGTGAAGACGTTTCTGGCATTCGAACACGAATTCGAAGGGCTGTAGAGCACTCGAGGAATAATCTACGTTAATGTTCCGGATGTTGAGTTTTTCTGAGCTCGCAGTCTTTCCCGATAAGAGTTAAAGTTCGACAGAAAACTTGTACGATGTTTTATTGGCCACATAAATCGAGGTAGAAGCGTCGAATGTCCGAGTCATCGGCAGAAGTCTTGGTTTTGACAGGCGATTTTTCGGAGCGAGTTTCCTTTCGAAGCCTCTCGAAGGTACCTTTTCCAATACAATGGGTGTCGGTGTTCTGGTTTTTAACGGCGAGGATGGCACAAGTAGTTGAGCGATGTTTTTCCAAGATTCATCAAACCTCACAAGTCCCGTTTTTGCAATCGCCGTACAAAGTACACGTCGAATTCGCAAAGAGCCTTTGTAGAAAGCGGTAATTCATAAATCACCTCGTCCGAGCTCATAACTCGCCACGAACGGTCACCGGAGCGATCGGAAGGTTAACGCCGTCAACGGCGAATAGTTCTCCGTCTCGAATAACGCTCTTATTCGCATAGAGCCAAAGCATACACTCAGGCCGGCTCGTTATACAGGAAAATCTCGTGGGTAGTTACTACGTGAATGATTGCCGGCCCCGAACAAGCCACAATTTGCGTACGCCGGAGTTACCGCATCCCCCTACAATTTTAGCGGATGGCGTGTGTCGGGGGGTGCATGGAAGGAGGCAGCAGAAAACGAAAGAGGAAGAGAGAGAGAGAGAGAGAGAGAGAGAGAAAGAGAGCGTGCGCAGGAAATTGAGTATATGACGAGAGTTTGAGGATCTTGGAAGAGGAGCAGCAACGAGGTCGAGGTATGTTCATAGGTTTGTACGAGCGGGATGAGTGTTCGGGTGCATTACTACGATTATATATGCAACACGGTGCGAGGTTTCTCAGCGTATTCCGACGTTGACCCGCTCTCGGTGCTGGGCGTTGCCGCACCAAGAGTTACCATTCAATTTGCATAATCTCTGGTGGGACCTATTTCAAGAAACAGGACTGTTCTAACTTGCGCTAATCCATCTCATCTCGTCTGACTATCATTATTATTATTATCATTATTATTATTATTATTATTATGTATATAAGGTGGCCGTTCAATGTACACACAGAGTGGGGCGGACGTGTGTATACGTGGATGTGTACAATGCCCCAGGCAGCCTGCGTAATCTTCTTCGTACACCAAACGCAAATTTCATTGAGGACGAGAATAGATCGAGTTTCGTGGTTTTCCCCATTCGCGCAATTATACGACCAGCGGAGTTTCACGAATAATATTATCTATTCAATAAGCGAGGGATGAAGCCGAGCATGCGGACCTCTCGCTTTTTTACCCTCCCCATAGACGACAGAGTCCATCCTCTCCAGCTGTCAGGCCCATTAATTTATTTATTTCACGGATCCATTAACCGTTCTGGTGCACCTTGACAACTTTAACGAGGGTTCAGTCGCTAAAATCTCCTCAAATTTATCACCCCTTTATTTAGAAATAGTTTACTCAACGATGGACTTCGTGCTCGTACGCTTTCCTCAGAGATTATTAACCTTGTGAGCTCCTTGAGATTCGCCATCTTCTCAGCGATTCGGAATCCTACCGAATACTTTATTCAACTTCTCCCTAAAGATTTTCAGAGAGCGAGAAATTCAAGCCATCCTTCGAGCATGAGCTTAGCCTCGCCGATAGGGAAAGCAGTCAGAAAACAAACGAAAAGTGTTAACAATTTAAAAAAAAATAAGCACGAGCAGCCCAATAGTTGTCTTGATAAAACTCTCGTTTTCACAGTTACGCCAAATGCAGATGAACTACTCGCCATGGGGTAAGCCCGGTGGTGGGGCCCCGTATGCCGGCTCCATGCGAAAGAAAAACGTTCTATTGGAGCCTTTGGACTTCGCTAAAACTTGTGGCTACACTAATCAGGTAAAAATACTGTTATCAATTCCACACTTTTTCTCACCAATCCCTACCCCTTTCGCCTTCGCTTTTTCAAATACGAAAGTGCAGAGTGCGTATGTAAAAAGACTATGAAATATTTCGCTACGTTTTTTTACCTTCATCTTTTTTTCAGCAATATCCACCATTCGCAAATGCTCTGCATAGCTCACGTCAATATATCACGATATTTCTCTCTAGCACCGAGTGTACTTTCTTTTTTTTCCCCATTTGTTTTTTCTTCCCCTGTATATCTGTAGATACATTTATGGTTGGAAAAGGAGTGATCTATTCGTTGGGAGCATGCAAGCAGACTTGCAATACCGATGTGTTTGTCTCTCGTTGCTATCTATCTCCAACAATTCCAGCACTATAGAACTTTCAATGTGTCACTAAATACAGGGAGCATACTTTAGTATCTTGTCAGGTACGCATCCACATGTGGGGCATTTCGTGTTGTAATGCGCGACTATTGAGATGTGATCGGGTGGGGATAAAATGTTAGAGCGACTAAAATTTCGAACGATTAAAATCTCGAGTTATTATAAAGATGGAATGATAATATGGAGACAGATCAATTCGACTGGAGCTTCGAACGTCGAAAATAAATAAAGTAGAAACTTCAAGGTTCGAAGGACTTTTACATCGGAAATAGAATGTAACAATCGTCCATAGATCGACGACTAAAATATCATTTTTCAGACAGTTCGACTATCACTCTTTCGATTAATAAAATACTACAACCAGCAATACTGTGAATATTCACAATTTCGAAAATATGATATGACGAAAGACTAAATATTAGTAAGGTTGAAATACTGAAACACCAAAAAGTCGAACGATCAAAATAAAGAAACGCAGCGGAGCTCAAAATACACGCTACTGACTCACTCACTTACTGGGACTGGTGATCTCCAATTTCAAACATCGTTATTTTGACTTTCGCCTTTTCCAGTAATCGCTATTCTGCATATCTAATTTTTATAGGCTCGAAAAATTTTCTTTCGATTTTTTCCTGCTCTATATTCTGGTCTGTCTATATAAAACAACTACTCTCTATTTTGAATTCGGAAATATGAGCTTTTGACATTCGTGTGGTCTGTTAAAATTGCATTTGAAATGAAAACTATCGAAATATATATTTTTGAGTAAATACGAATTCAAAGAAGGAATAGTCCTGAAAAAACACGTAATCTGTTAAATAGTCGATCGGAAATAAGAATTTCGAATTACTTATTTTTCTCCAATCTGATATTAGAACGTTTAAAATTTCGTAATATCGACCGTTCTATAATTTGGTTATTTGACATATTGAACCCTGCCTGATGTGATCCTTGAAACTTCCATCTTTCGAGGTGAACAGAGCTTTTTAAATTCATGATCAGCCACTTAGAAATGTTTTTCAATTGAATGTGCGGCGGTTCGGAATTCATTTCAGAATTATAAAGATACGAATAACGATTTGAAAAAAAAACCCATCAAATCGCTTTACGTTCCGTGTGAGGCTTGCGATAAATAACGGAGTTATTGTATAAAGAAAAAAGAAATTTTGTCTTGAAAAAATGCAGGCTCGAAAGGCTTGCATTTGATTCATGGCTCCACTCGTTATTGCTACACCCGTGAAAAGTTTTTTATCGCGTCATTATTAACTGCCTTTACGTTGTTTTTATCAAGACGAGCTTTCGAGAATCACGTCTCGGTCTCGAGAAGTTATTCCGAAGGGTGAGTTCGTTCTAACTTTCCAAGTGCTGCCCCGCGTTTTCATAATAAACGCACTCGCCCCGCGGTATCGGCGTTTACCGAAAAACCTTTTTTTTCCTCTCTCACCAATTTTCATGAGAATTTTATAAAAAAATTAATTTTTTCCAGGAAAATCGTGAATGAAAAATTAAAAACCACCGAAAGCTCGCTCTACCGGGTTTATTTTAACGAAAATAAAAATCAAACTCATCAGCTATAGCACGGTTTTTCGATCACCATTATTTTATTTCTATTCTGCAATTCAAAAATGATTGGATGCTCACTTGAGTCTGATTGGTTTTAATTTTCCGATACTTTTTCGAAAATTTTCTTCGGTACAGTTCTCGATATTGTAAAAATTTTCCAATTCACTTCCAACCATGCATTTCAATATCCGGAAGATTTCATTATATCCCAAAATAATTGAATGCAATAATCCTCGGAGATCCACTTGATCGAGAATCCTCGATTTAATAATCTCTAGAAAACTTGCCAATAACGATGGAAGATTCGAATACGATTGATGGATCAGGAATGTTGATCAATCCAATCCGAATCGCCCTGTGTTTACAAATATAACATTTTTCACAGACATGTAATGTACGTTAGTGGTTTTAGCAGGCAGAGATTCCCGTGGTTTCACGATCTGTGGAAGCATTATCTGCATATATAGCAAATATGGGACCTTCTACGTCGACCTTACGACCGTTTGACCTTAACTTTATTGTGCTTTCTATAACTTTTTTATCTCCAGGTACAGATCAATTTTAATGGATGCATTAAAAATGAGCTTTCCTGAAATATATTCCTGTAGTTCGTTCAAGAATCTAAAGCTCTTTGAAAAATCGAATTTTCGTTATCAAACTTTCGTCGAATTCATTCGGAAGTTTAGCGAATGAGTTTATAATAGTAAAGAAAATATTTTTAAAGGCCTGCTTTTTGGTGCATTATATTTATAAATCTTTGTCCACCTCATGGATGGATTCAGAATTAATGTAATTTATACGTATAATAATGGAATTTGGGTCTTAAATGAAATGTTTCCAATATGTCTGACGGTCAGTTCGATATTGGAATATTTCTACTTCCATACGTATAATTACACGGAGAAAGAGAAATATTCTTGGGGCACGGAATATTTGATGAAATCGAATTTAATACCTGAGTTCCGGAATGAAGATTTCATGATCAGACCTTAATACCGTGACCGAATTATTTTGGATATTGATTTGACTTATTAAAAGAAACGTAATGATAAGAAAGATATTTAAAAAGAAATAAAATATGAAATCAAAGAAAAGAAAACGAAAATGGAAATCGTACGCGATTTTTTGAAAATAATTGTATTCGTTTTGCCTTCAATGCTTTTCTTTTTTATTTTATTTTTTTCATTCTTTTCGATAAAAACTTTTCAAGTTGAAATGTGATCAAGCCCAGCGACTCGTTCGACTTTTAAAATAACTTTTTTTTTTCTGTTTTTTTTTTCATCTTTTTCTTTGTCGTTCCAAAGGCCAATTTTTTGCGCGATATTCATACAATCCTGTGGAGCTTTCGTCCCTGAAATACCAAAATAAATGTGGGAGTAGAAAAAAGGATAGGAGTTGGCGAAGGATTCGATAACTTCGAGGATACTTCGATAAGATCATGAATATTAATTAGCGCGTTTGAGCCGCGCGTACGAATAATGCGAATTTGGTATACAGTCCTTCTGCAATCGATCTACCGTTTTATATGCATGGGATTTTTATACAAGGCGTCGTGATAATATTTATCACGTAATAAATCCCGCTTGAAACGGCTATTCCAGTGAGCAAGAATGGCGTTCGGAAGTTCTTCTTTATTCTCGAATGTCGAAACGGAAAATTTTATCTTGTTTCTTATTCGTATTAATAGAAACGTGATTCCGTAAATGACGTCGATTTCTGACTCAAAAAAGGGGAATGAAAAAATTGGGAGTGAGAGCAAGTTTTTTAAAAAATTTACCCAAAAATAGTTTGTACAAAAAATCGATAAAATGAACTCGATTCAAATAAAAATTGCTTCCATTTTTTTTTTTTTTTTTTTTAAATTCAAGTTCGTTCGTACACTTTTGGGAAAAGGAGTAACATCGCGCCATCTTCGGTCGTTCGTTGCTAAGAAACCGTAAGCTTCTGGTTTCCATGACATTCTTTGTATGCAGAGTTTTCATTCCGGCAGTGAAGACTCGACGCGATTCCCTCCTGATATTCTATTTCAAATTGCTCAAGTGAGTGTTTCGAAACGGAACAGTGTAAAAGCATCAACGCTGCAGAAATTCGTTCTCGTTCGATTAGCGGCATATTCTCGAAGCGACCTTTAACGTTTCTCCATTGCTTTTCATTCTCGTTGCAGATAATCATGAGGGAAGTAAACCGCATCAAAACGTTGCAAACTGTGAGGAACACTCACAGTTTGCCACGTTAACCACGCACCGAGTACTTCAACTTCTCTTTCACTCTGTCTTCATCTTCGTTAACCGTTGTCAATTGGAAATCATAAAGTTTGGCTTTAATGTCGAGCCTCGTGGGTTGTTTATTCCTGCTATTAATTCATTGTGCTCAAATTGTTTGCCTTTTAAACATCGGGTCGGAAATTACAACTGTTTGAGCAATTATTACATTCTTGGAATATAAAAAATCATGGTAATTTCCATGTGCATTCACAAGAACTTGAGTTCCTCAATGAAAGTGGCTTCGTCCAGGGACTCGAAATAAAAGTTGGTAATTATGCAGAAGTGGGGTTTTCTTTTAGAGAATGTTTCATCGCTATTTCTCGTCGTCTACGATCTTTTTTTTATATTTATGCCACTAAGCACCTCGAGGGTGGTCAAAAAGATTGTTTCTGCTGGTTCGAGACTTGGCATTTTTTTTCATTTTTTTATTTTTCCTCATTTTTCAAACATATTTTCACTATCGACTCGTTTTACACTGAGCAAATGCTTGTCCAAAAACGAGATGTACGTTCGACGTTAGAAAATATTTATGTTATTGACAATTCTCGGATGTGCATAGTGGTCATTCATTTCCAGCACTTTTCAATATCCGTTGTTATTGTTTATTCAATGTTTTAAATATATTTTTATTTCTGTTGGACAAGAATTCCGTAAAAACATACTGTTTTTCGTTATTTTGTTTTTTTTTTTTATTTTCTTTTCATCGTTATTTCCTCTTTGGCTTTTATTTCTTTTTTATTTCTGACGATTTTTATATGCTTATTATCGACCTCGGTTCTTTAATAAAAATATGTTCATTTTACTGAGCAAATACAAACAGAGGCAAAAAGAATGTAAATTATTTATTTTTATCCTTCTGTACGCGAAGAACGGAAATATAAAATCGATCAGGTGTGTTCCCGAGAATAAATCTGGCAAACATCGGACCAGCGAAACAATGCAAACTGCGTTCTCACAAGGGATGGAGAAAGAATAATTTATTTTGATAAATAATCAGAATCGTGCCTTTCCCGTAAATTGTTAATAGATATTTCCAATCTTTTGCATCATTTAAGCAGGCATGTTCAGTGTTTTAAAGTGGTTGCAGGAGCTTAAAAAATTTTCGAAGAATTCGGTTCTTTTAGTAAAGAAACGATTCGAAATATTCCCTAAATTTCAGTCAAAGTAAAGTAATAATCAAAGCAATAACTGCATTAAGTTTTTCGCACCGACAAAATAATTGTGGGATTTTGAAAAAAGTTAGAAATGTGAATATCATTGGAAATTGTGTTGAACGAAGCGATGTCGATGGAAAATATCAATGCTCATTGTTTCCTAAAAAATATTATAAATGCAAAAGTGTGTTTGTTTGCTTGTCCTTCCTTCACGCCCTAACTAATTGTAAGCAACCAATCTGCTTAATTTTTGGCATAGAGTTAGTGTCAAGGACGGAAAGTAACATAGGCTACTTTCGGTCCTGGAAAAAAAATCAAATTCCCAAGGGAGATTTACAGGAATATTCATAAAATCGTCCTTCCTTCGCGTCCTCTCAAACGAACCAAACGACTTGATTTTTGGCATAAAAATAATTCAAAGGACGGAGAGTTACATTGGCTATATTTGGTCATCGAAAAACATTAAGTTCCCAAGAGAGGATTCACGGGAATATTCGTATCCTTACAGTAAAAATCGCTCTCCTTCCAATCCTCGAAAATTACATGTCTCAGCGGTTAATGAAAAGACACCAGCGTCCTTAAATAGTGCACTGTTCTATATTCGTCGTCGGTGTCTTATTCCTCCTGGCAAAGTTTTCCAAATTACCACGCGAGCGAAGCCACAGTTAGAAACTACTTACGAATAGTTGGTTTTTCACTATGAAGAGGGAAAAAAATAGATGGGAATTGGTTATAACTGGAAGCTCGACGTTATTGATACAGCTCTCGTATACATTGGGTATCCCTTTGGCCTCAAATGCCACTCCATTTGTCATAGTTAAGCAGATTAGCGGATGCAAAGGGACACGGAAGCTCCGTGTGCGTCTCTCGTTCCGGAATGCACGCAAAGGACATGCGCATATCAACCAGTTGATATTAAACATATAAAGTGGCGAGAGCCATAAGGGCGTGTGGGAAATGGCTCGAGCTTTGGTCTTGCCTCCTTAAAGCTCAGGGCTGCTTTCTGTTTGCATATTTCAAGTGGTGCATATACGATTTTCAACGTTTACGGGATCCCCTTGGTTTATGGCCATGGCTTGACCGTTTCGTGACTCCCTGCTTACGTTTTGCTTTCGCTAACAACGTGTTTACATTCCACTAATTAATGGGCAGTGGGCAAGCAACGATTGCTGGAAAATTCAGGCATTATCGTCCGGCCGTGCGCGCTATATTTTTGTGACCAAGCTGGTACATAATTTTTTATTTTCAACTCAAAAGCTCGGGAATAAATTTGGTTAAAGAATGCTCACACGTAGGGAGAAAATTTTATTTTAAAACGCTGGTTACCATCAATTTTCATAACGTCGGGCAAACAATTCTCTTTTTCATTTGCACAGGGGAAAAAGCGAATACAAAAGCGATACAGTTCATTAAATTTGCACTGAAAATAGTCTAGGTCACGGTTTTCGGTCGTCGTTGTCGATAAGTTCGAATCAGGTGTTTTCATTTTTGTACAAAATCAATTTTTCATTAGAGTATTTGAGAACTAAGACACTGGATAATTAATTTTGAAACAACCAAGTCTCGAGAGTACACATAGCGAAGCCCTATTTGAATAATAGAAAGTTTTCTGAATTCCAGAACGCTCGAATAAAACAGAGGTCAAATCGTGATGTGATTTCAATCCAACCTTTAACTCTATTTATACGAAAATGTGTCGGCCAAATATTGAATGAGTGCGCCCGAATTTCGGACGCTCGAAAACTCATATCCCTGTGATTTATTTATAAAATAGTGAAAACAGCGATATACCAAAGTTAGACTCTCAGATATGTGCTTAGAAGCTCTTTAATATGCCATGGTGACAGTGTACGGCGTGTGCTTAGCTGGCGCAACCCACGTCACCGTGGGGTCGTCCCGGTCCTGGCGGAGTTCCATGGAGGGATCCAAAGTTGCTGGGAGTGCGATTTCGCGAGTCCATGGTACGCAAACGGAATGAAAAACCCTGTGACTTATCTGTGTTGTAAAACGCCAGGAATGTTATTGAATTTTCAATAGAAACACACGTCATTCGACTGCACTGTTTCGTGTAATACATTTTCCCATCAAGCTCGTATTTTCACATGAAAAATAACAATAACAATAATAATAATAAAATTAAAAAAAAAAATAACATTTTCCCAAATGAAATCGTTTCGTAATGATTTGCTGATTTTATTTTTCCAAGGTATGTGCAGTATGAACCGAAGAGTAAAAAATAGTCGGGAGATGAAATTTTTAATCGTCCCTGAATAAAAAAACGATGAAGAAAATTTGTATTCGTCTGTCGATATAAATTTCAGTCGCGGTACTGTTCATCTGAGAAATTGCTTTCTCACTGACGTTTAAAGCTTTTTTTACATTCGGTGTTCCATATACAAATTTATATAATATTCTGGCATCTTCTCTGTTCCGCGCGCAAAGATGTTTCCTCTTCGCATCGTTCGCCATAACTTTAACGTCGTAAAGCTTAAAAGTGAATATGCGAAGCCAAGTAATTCGAGCATACACACAGTAACAACCGAGCTATTTTTCCTTCACCCTCCCTCCTCAATAGTATAGCTGTATTCATGGTCACACCGTTGAGGGGATTGTTGGCTGATATTCTCGGTGTTATCCCTGCAGCCCTCTCGAGCACTTGTTTCAGCCGAGCCCGGATTTACGCCCGGACGATTTACGGCCAACTTTTCCATTATTGCTTACCTTGCAATAATAATAATAGCAATATTGTACTGTGAAGCGTCTCGGAAATGCTGATTAGATAACAAGCTACCTTGTTAGTCCTTTTACATTTGCTGCATGATTAATTAAGCGAGAAAATATCCAGAAAGTATCCAGAAAGTGACTTGCAATTTAGTCTCTCCTCATTTCTGCTCAGCACGAGATTACAAAATTTCTATTTTTTTTTTGTTTTTTCTCACGAAACTTCGAAATAATTAGAGTTTCACTGTTATTTCACGTCGATGCATCGAATAATTAAGTGCAACGATAAATGGCATCGCGCATTTGACGAAAATAGAATTGAACGAGAGACTGTTCGCCAGCAACTTTCTTCGGCTGAATGCTCATTTCGAAATCCATAAAAAAAGTAACTGTCGTCAGTAAGCGTCGATAGGTTTCGTGACTACCGATCAAGCGGCCCCTCGTCCTTCTTTACGAGGAGTTTCGAAACGAATACAAGAAATCCAATAACAGAAATACCATCGGAATTGCACCACCGGATATTGCATAGCACATCGCACCACTCGCAACTATTATATATCGATACATACATATATATATATATATAGTTTTAAAGTAAAGATTATTTTTCTTATGGCTACGTCAACTGGATATATTCTCACAGGGTTGGACGAGTGGTTCCCTGATCGCGAGACTTCGCGATAGTAAAACGGAAATCGATCCTCTCGCACCCGTCGATACGAACACGTTCTTCGACAACGCTTCGAGACCCGGTACGTACTTCCCACATTCGTGCAGCCCCCCTTATATAGGACAACGAAGAATATTCAAATCGTTTTTCCTCGGCGCTACATTCTACGAACACGTGTCAAGCAGCGTATATAAACGTTTTCACGAAAGCTTACACGTGCATCTGGCCTTACAATACGAAAGATTTTTCTGAATTTTCGAGATACAGCACCGGATCTACGTACGGACAAATCGAATGTCGACGGGGATGATGGAATAAATCGTGACGCCCGAAAAAACGATTATCGGGAAGAAGTTCAAGTTTACAAACTCACTGGGGGCGTCGAATTGGTGCCTCTGTTGACGAGATATCATTATTCACCACCTCACGGCTCACGTTTCATCGCCACGGATGCTACTCGTCCTGGATATGTGATAGACAGGTGTGTACGTTTGGGTTTATCGATTGGGGACGTTCTGATTTGGGGATGGCGGTTGATCGAATTATTCAAGGGGGCTGAAAAGCGTTTTAAATACATCAGCCAATTGATACATTAATTGAAATAAAAAATCTTCGTTTCTTAAGCCATGTAAATATAAGTAAGAAAACACGATTACTTTCCTGAGAACTTTTGAGGCCATGCGTGCATCGACAAACTTCCATTGCCAACCACTTTGCTTCTGATCATGGTAAACTAGTTTATTTTTTGCCCCAACGGAAATAGCACCGTCACGAGAATTGTAGGATGCAAAACTTGTTGAAGGGAAATTTGCACCTGATTTGGGTCGTACGTGGGGGTTATTGCACCGCAAACAAAACGCATCCGATCGTGCCCCACAAACGTAAGTTCCAACCCGTCTCTTATAAGTTGTACGAGACCCTGAGGATTTTTCTTGTGTGGAGTGGAACCTGAGGCACTTTGCATTTCCTATGCAAAGTGGTTCGGCTACCAAAGTGTTGTTGCACCCTGGTGTGCCTAGAAAGGGTTAAACAGAACGGTTCACTCGACTGCGTGAGAAGTTTGGTCCAATTTTCGTGTGTTACAGAAGTACTCCTCGGCGCAATATCGACTCCTGTAATACTCAGCTTTTTTCGATATTACCGACATTTGATGGATAGTTACGCAAAAGTTACTGGGACAAAATATATACACAGAGAAAACCGATTCCTTTTGTACAGTGAGGAATATATTATTTTTCAAGAATCTTCAAAGTGTTTAAGCACCGATTACAAACAGCATAGTATTTTTTGAATTTTGACATTTTTCGTCCCTTCAATTCTATAAACAGCCTTATGTGGATAGCAAAAAGTGATTCACGTTAGAACTATATTTCGTTTTGTTTTCGAGTTTTATTCGTCACGCCAAACTATAGCACTTACTGATGAGTGGAAATTTATCGTAAATCACAAATTTTTTCTCTCAGCATAGTAAATTCTATGATAAATACACGAATTGACACCGAATGCGTGTGACATTTTAAATTGCATTTAGTCTTATTTGCCTACAGAGAAAAAGACTGTTGAGTTTTCTTCGTGTACGATTCAGTAGCGATTGAGAATCCTCAGTGCAAGAATATTAGCTCAAAATTCAAATAGCAGGACGCACGACTGCATAGCATCACTGATATATTAACATGCTAGACAAAAATACTGATTTCGCTCAGTTCTGCTTGAAAGTTACAACCGAAAATACACTCTTTATCAGTGAAAGTTAAAAAGAGAAGGTTGCCTGGTCATCTGTCCAAATGTGAGGGCATATTCAATAGCGATGTGGGAAGTAAATTCGGATAAATTCCTGTCGAATAGCAAATTATAAGTTACGGTTGAGAGGCAGAGAGTCTGTAAGGGAAGCATGAAATCTTGGGGTTGATCAAGGTTAACGTACGGTGTCGAAATTGGATACAACGCAGTGGGGAAGAAGGAGTTATAACGCTCGTTGCTTCCGATACAACACTAATTCTAGTTTATTGGCCGATAAAGCTGTGCCTATAAGCGGGTCATTAGGGAGGATACGGTGCTTCGGTATCGAAGGGTCGGGGCACAGCAACCTTCATCACTGAGTAGAGTCTGAACTGGCTGACGTATAATGAGACACTTTGATAGCGTTTAATGGAATACTCTATGGAGTTTCACCCCGATGGAGTCTAGTTCGCGCGAGGATACGCGGGGCTTGAATTTGTATATATGTGCGATGCTTGATCGAGGCGGAACATTGTTTATGGTAGTCAAGTGTCTGACACTATCCGCGCGAGATTTGAGCGTGTGTTGTACCGGGTTAATTAATCATTCGCGAGCGAACCTCGGTGGGCTACCGCAATTCTGATCAGGACAACCGGGCCCATCTTCATCAATTCGTAATATGGACCACGACCGAAGAATTACAACGAAATGTGCGGTCCTCGCGAGAGAGAGAGAGAGAGAGAGAGAGAGAGAGAGAGAGAGAGAGAGAGAGAAAGGGAATGAAATGGGCAAAGCAAATAGGGAGAAAGAGAAGAAAAGAGAGAGAGAGGTCGAGTCGGTGAAAGTGAGAGAATTTGCGACGTGAATTTACGTGCTGCACACGCTACGCGTCGCGTGCTGACACTGTCCAAACCATTACCGGACACATTGTGTGTTATACAACAGTTTAGCATCCTCCGAGCCAACCTGTTTCCGAGACTCCATTTCCTCTTTGCTAACATATTCTACACGTCAACTTTTCTCTGGGTTTAAACCTCGCACCCCTGTTGTCACATGGCAACACCTTTGCAGAGTGACAAACAGCCAATTCACCTTGGATTAGGGAGTGAAGTGGAGGAATTTCAAGTGACGCGCAAATTTCAAGAGGAATTTACATTTTAGAATCATTTTTCAACTCTTCAATGGAGAACTTTTATTCTGGGGGTGCATGGAATGCTTGAGAAAAATATGTTACGTGTGACCGTGGAAAATCCAATGACGTCGGATTAGTTTGAAAATTGTTGGTTTTACTTTTTAGTCGAATTTTAATCTTTTTTGGATTGATCGATTTTCACCGATTCTATCTTCGTTATCGTTCAAGTTCCATTCGCTCTTGAGCTTAAATTCTGAGGGAATCGACTTCCTGCTGGGCGATAAAAATTTTTGTTGGCATACTGAAAAATCGATAGGGAATAATCTTGAGGATTTTTACATCTTTGAATTTCACGAAAATCACTTTTTCGAAGTGGAAAATCGAATTTTTAAAATCAGCTTACATCTTGCTCACAGACACTCGATGTTCCAATCACTGCAACAGAACGGGGCATTCACTTCTCCATCCGGCCGGCTTCGAATACTTTTGCTAGGTCCACGAAGCGCTAATGAAACTCAACGGTGCATCAAAGTAATTTTTTTCTCATATAAAATGCATCACGAGACAAGCAAGTTGCCAGTTTCATAGCGTCGAAAATAACGCACGAAACCGTAGACTTTCCCTTTCTATGGTGCTGGTAAATGCTGGGATGAATCATGTACGAATGAAATATATATTTTTGTCCGCATGGAAAAATGAACCACGACAAGAAAACGGGTCCTTGATCAACGGTATAGCTTTCCTGGGACGCGGAAACATCCGAGATCAGAGAAGATTTGGTTCTCATTTTTCACCAGATTAATAAAGCATTTTTCATATCCGAGGGAAAAATATTCCATGGAAAATCCCACGATCGCAAAATATTTCATCGATTCGTCATAAAAATTTTACCGCTGTTGAAAGAGTTATTTTTTTTTTGCAATTCTATTTCTCTTCCTCCAAACAAAGCTGATATAACCGTGGACAATTTTTCGCCACTGGATAGTTTGCGAGCCCTCAATGTCGGCAATCGGGATCACATCACTGCCTTGGCTGAGCAAATCCGACGCAAGCGTGAGACCGTTCTGGTGAGTCTGATGAGTTTCATTTTAAAAATAGGCTAATTGTAATTGATGGCTCTATCGATACGTGTCACGATGGATGACGAATTATCCGATTTAATCTTATGAGCTGTGGCTAACACCGAATTATTTCAGGAGGAGAGGAGACTCGAGCAGGAAAGCTGTCGACGACATTTTGACACGTGGAGGAGACTGTGGGGCAGACCCGGTCACGGTGCTCCTCTGGACCACGCTCAGAGAAACGATCTTTATGATATTCTTTACCGAAGCGCGGTTTATTGATTAATCTCTATTCTCAGGTTTGCTTAAAGTGGATTTTCTCGATATAAAACTTGACGAAGATATGGAATCTTCAACGACCGAATGAGCGTGACCGAATTTTTTGTGAATTAACTTCAAGCCTGTTTTATCGTTTCCATAATTAGATGAACGAACGGCAGTTTCAATTCATTGTTCCAGACTCGATATCTTATCGCTGTAGAAGAGTCAATTATAATGAACTCAACTAAAGTCGGCTCTTGGACGAATTTAGTGTACAAATCGAGTAGTTGAAAAAGTAGGAAATTCAAAATCCAGGCATCCACGCAGCATTATTATTGGGTGCCGAGAAATGCTTCAACGGGATATTAAATTGGATTATTCACTGAGGGAAAAGTATGCGAGTGTCCTGGATGCGAAGGTTGAAAAAAGCGTGTAAAATAATACGGTTATGAAGGCAAAATATCACGTTATAGAATTTGAATTGAATGACAAACGTTGGCGCAAGACTTTGAGGCGGGGTAAAATCGAGTGTTTTTCTTTTTTCAAATATTTCTCGTGTGTTTTTAATAGAAGCTTGGAAAGAAAAAGTTTGAAAAATCTATATTACATGCCTTTTAGCTCATTTATAATGCTTGGGAAATTAATGTCTTCTGTCTCGAAGCCGGATATTAAAATTTTTACCGAATACCACCGAAAGTAAATGTAATGCGAAAGTAAATATTAGAACATTTGGCCAGGACGAGGAAAAATTCGTATTTGCATATATACGTGAAAGGGGTGACATCGCGGGCACCGTCGAAATCTCCATTCGGATGATATACGAGCGATGATAAAAAAAAAAAAACGAAAAAATAACTGCAGCAAAAGTCAGGCTTGACACAATGTGAAATACTGCGATGCGACGATACATTTATCACATCATTATTTCATATAAACTCAAACAAATTCACACTGAAATCTAATATGGTGATTTGGGACTTTAATCGTGAAAAAAATGAAGGAATATTAAGGAAAGGAAGAAAAGAAAAAGGAATCAAATGAAAACGTAAAAATCTGATAAATCCGCCCTGGCTTTCTCATGTTCGTAAATAAAATTCCGCACGGAGTATCGTCTTTTATTGGCTACGATGAAATAACCGCATGGCAATGCTCGGTAAAATGCAAAATTTTCAAATCTCAGGTAAAATTGATGTTCGGTGGATTTTCCATTTGGGTTTCAGTTTTTGATCCCATTGCCAAGGATTTGAATTCGATTTAGTTGATTATTGGCTACAGCGGAGAACCCAATGGAACTGAATAAACGTTCGTTTATTTTTCCTCCGTTTTCCTCCAGACGTTTTTGTACTCTATTCGATTCGAGAGTCCCTCCGTATATGTTGCAAAATCGCTCAAATGCTTCCGTGTATTATAGAAATATGAAAAGTGCACGAGAATGCATGGGAGTATAAGAATGAAAAAAGCTTTTGAAAAATTGTATTTGGTCTCCAGAAACTGGAATAACTTCGGGGGATGAGAGCAAGGCGAGTGAATTGAGAACAACGAAGTTATATGGAAATCGATATCCGAGTTTGGTATGTGTAGTTGTATATTTATGTGAAACACGTGAGGTGAAAAGCTCCCTGAGGGAATCTGTGTCTTCGGGATTACGATGAAGCTGCTCTGTGTTTACGTACATCCATGCTTGGTCCTCGGTGCGAGTGTGTCAACCGTCTGACCAGGTCAACGGTCAATTTGCATAATAATCCGACAGATGTTAATCTGACATATAGATATGGAAGCCTGATCTACTATTTCGAACAGAGATATATAAGTATCTCTGGGGACATTTCGAACGGCTTTCGATCAATTTACAACGATTAATTAATATCGTATATGGAATGAATATTTTGGTCGGAATTAATTTCGTGCTCATTTTGAGGGGTTCTGAACGAACATAGCGGGGCTTGTTGATTATTTTTCTTCCTTTATGATGGAAATGGAACTCGATTTTTCTCTTCTTGATAACACCTCTTGAAAGGGATAATTCGATAGGTACGATGATTTTATTGATCGTCAGTAAGAAGTAGAAAAACAGAGAAAAATAAATCACCAATGAAATACACTTAAAAATTAACGCTACGGAAATTCGTTGCCGCGTTATCCTCGATTAATTATTTTCTGATGCTGAAAAGTGAGTATCAAAGGGTAAATTCACTTCGGTGCTCGTCCGTAATCCGCAGATCGATCATCGAAGCAAAAATTCATTGTACATCAAAACTTTATGGATACGGTAAATATTGAATGTGCAATAAAAGAAAAAATTTGATGCTCCGATGCGTCGGATCGACGTGCAATTTCGGAGTAGTAAAAAAATTCATGAAAAAATTCTCCCCCGAACGCTGCTGTGGATACTCGTTTTTTTGGCTACTCTTCACGTTCGTTGGTAAACTAAATTATTCGATTAATTTCCAACCTGAATTTTCACCATATCGAACGGAATATATTCTGCATAAAAAATTTCTATAAAATGAGTATTAATTATCGGCTGAAGAGATATTTATTTTGAAAAACAATTTGTTCCAAGGTTTATTCTGGTTTGGTGAAGAATGAAAGGACGGAATAACAATTTCCCGAAAAACTATATCGTGCGTCAAATGCTTTTTCAAAAATATCCCGTTGCAGCTCACCTCGAATGAAACAACCGGGAGCAGGACGCCACCACGAAACACCGCATCCTGTTAGAATAAATTTAATATATAATGTATATCTCTTATACATAGAATATATGCATTTATATATGTACCTGTCTGAGCGATGCATGGGGTATTTCATGTTGAAAATTGCAGTTTTTACCGACCTCCAAGATTACCAACAACAATCTACTCGTTGATCTTTACCTAAATTTTCAACAGAAATAAATCACATAACAAAAAGCTCGATTATGCGAAATCCCAGTAACCGTTTTAGAAATTTCAAGCTCCGCGGATTTTTCAGAAAATCTACTCACGAACTCGGGTCGTCGACAAATCTACTTTTAAACTCGAGCCTCATATTCTCCATCCTAAAAACATTTATTGCCAAATTGCAATTAACTGCAATTCAATTTGAACGTTCAGAAACTTCAATGACGATTTTCATCGATAAATCTTCCGGGGAAAAAATAGTTTCGATCCAAATAAACTTTGAAATTTCGGCCTCCCTGCCAAAGTTTGCTCAATTCGAGGCAGAAGGGGTCGTACACAAATTACCTGGGCGCCATGGAAGAGATAGAAACACGAGAATACATACACAGGTATATACGGTCAAAATTGTGTAAACATATAGCGAGTTCGTTCTCGCGCCACCACACAGCGTCACTAGTCGGGGGACTGAAAAGCTACGAGGCGCCCTTCCACAACCGCACAGAGCTTCCATTGTCCGACCATTGTATTCCTTTACCACTGTATCTATCGTCCTCCGTGCGTTTATACAACTGAGGTGATTCATTTTCCGCGCAAATATCAGTTCCTGTATAACGTTGAATTTCAAGCTTCCTTTTGACTTTTGGCAACGGGAAAAAAAGAAAAGTTAAAAATCGAACAAAATTCTCTTCCCTTCTTTTTTTTTTTGGAACGTTGAGAGTGTTTGTGTTCTGCTGCTTCAAGCTGCAGGAGTTTTATGCATGCCCAATTTTAAACTCTTGTGTTCTGCAACATACTTATTATTCGTTTTTGTCTCTCCCTTTCACTTTCCAGGACCAAATTACCTTCGATTTTTTCCTCATTTTTGTGAGCATTTCTTTCTGCATAGTTTTTCCCGAATTGAGTGACACGTTCAATTTATTCCTCTTGTTAATTCTAGAACTGGAAACCGACAAAATGTTTTTCAGGCTACTCGCTCGAGAACGCTTTCCCATGGATCTCTTCGCTTTATGTGTAGAGTCACTCGGCAATAAAATCAGTCCGGTGCCATCGTAAAAACCAATTCGAACTTTAATTAACGGCATATGCATACGCCAACAGGTGCCGAAAATAGGGTCAGTTTGAATAATATTTTAATATTGGAGCTTACTTTTCTGCATGTTGAATCTTCGGTAAATCGTTGTGTTTCTATTCAGCATGAGTTTCATTCCAGCGTAAGCTGTTGACGAAGTCCAAGTTGTTCTAGAGCAGCAGAAAATGGGAGAACTCGAAGAATTTTTCATTAAGGAGGGGTCCTGCTTTAGAGAGTCAAACAATCGATCGGATCGTTTTCGGGAACGCTTTTAGGATAGAGACGGAAATAACTCACGATAGCGAACTTTTCGGTATAGCTTTAAGGATATATTTCAAAAGCATAAAAACATTTTTTCAATGTGTGAAATCCTAATTTGTACATGGTTTATGCGCCAAGTCTCATTGTCGAAGTTTCTCAGCTGCATACAATGTGGAGATCGTAATTATTGTCTGCAACAGAAATCTCAAATTCTTTTTCCATTTTCATATATTTTCCTTCCATATGAACCTAGAAAAATCCGACAAAATTGTGAAATTTTATATTCTTAGCGAGTTTTATGAAAAACGATTCTGAAGAAGAAAAATATAACCTCAACGCTCGACATGCCCCCCTTGATTCCTTCCACTTTTTAACAATGCTCGCCCATTAATATAGATCGGAAAAATAATCGGTGAAGTTTCTGGGAACGTTCGAAAGTTGCAGAGTTACAGCTGAATTTTACTCGGCTCTTTCGTAGAAAAATGCTTCGTGTACTCTCTTTATAGTTCGCCATTTTATCAAACTCCTATGTTCTCACAACGACCGCACGAATGTGTCCGGATATTCGAGCAAAGTAAACACAATAAAAAAAGCTTTTCTTTGTAAATTGCACGATGGTACAGAACGAAAACGCTCCAGTGCAGATCCGCAGTTTCGGTGCTGATTAAGATTTATTTTTCTGGACGATTCCACATGTCAGGGCGATAATTCTGGTGTTGAAAATTTTGGCCTCAAAATATAATAAAACTCACGCCCGGAGTTCATTTAGATCACAGGTGAATGTCAAAGGAATGGGATTTTTTGTAGAAATGTAGATTTTTTCAATTATTTATTTATCCCTCTATAAAAAATGTGCACAGGACCGTGGCTCGATGTTGTTGAGCAGCATTTGTGAAAGAAAAGTCTCCTCAAGCCACGCTGAATACTCGAATGTGATATTTGTAGAATTTCCCTCAAAGGTTTTTCACTATTAGTTTATCAGGTTTATACTCGGTGTAGGTAAACCCTCGAATTAATTTTCGTTCGGTATATTCGTACGAACGAATTTTAACGAACCTTCTTCTCTGTTGTTGGATCTTCTCGGTTGTTCCTTGGATGGAAGTCACATTTTTTTGAATAACTAATCAATTGAGAGCTCTGCGAGGATCTTGAATTCGAAATAAATGATCTTCAAGCCCCCGGGGGTTTGCTTCCCTTTGAAGTGGAATGCATTCGTGAAAAATAGCTAGAAAAGTGTACTCGAATTAACACTCGTACCAAACACACATAGAAATTGGGCTATGAAATCAAATATAAATGTATTAGACAGTGAATTCACGTTACACATGTAAAATATTTACTATCCTCGATTTCACATTGTTGCTTCTGCAGATTGTTCGTAGGTTTTTACGAGCTCATGCTTTCGCTCTAATTCCACTTGAACAATTTCTGACGACGTTCTGATTTCCCCTGTTCCTGAGAGACCTCTGTAGAGTGATATCGACAGCCCCTTTTTTCCAATGCACTTGATCGTATCGCATTTGCACATCGGACTGGAGAAAGCGTGGAAAGCTTGTCAGAAGGTGTTATGTTGAGGGATTTCCAACGGTTAACACTTTCAGAACTTCAGAACAACTGATGCTTTTTGTTGAACGATCGATTCGCGAGGCTCTGGATGCCTAAGCGATCTTCCAATCGAGCTCTGGCCTCGTTAGAAGTTTTTTATATTGTCGATCGCTTCAGCCACGTGTATGAAGCACGCACTCGTAACTGCGTTGTTCAAAAACATATTTGTCATCCGTTACTCATTATTTCGGGCTGAAGTTGAAAAGTTTAAAAGTACAATAATCGAAGGAATTGAAGCGGGTTACGTTTTTTTTTGTTATTGTTGTTGTTGTTTCTTTATATTAATTAGCATTTGGTACCCGCAATAATTGATATTTATTTATTGCTCAAAATAGAAAGCGAGTCATATTCAAACGAGCTTCAAGTTCGCTGAGCTCCGGTCGATTTTATGCACGACGACTATGTATACTCGTATAAATATGTATATGCGATTGTGAACGCGTCCCGTGTGTATTGTCACGAAACTGGGTCACTCACAAAGCGTGAAAGAAGCTCCTGCGTTCCTCCTCTTCTTCCTTCCCCCGCATCGACGCTTTAGTTTTCATATCCGAATTCTGCTCTTTATCATTCGCTTATGGCGAACGAAATCCTCGCTTCGCATTCTTGTGTGACGAAACCGCGCCAAAGTCGTGCCTGCCAATTGAAATAAAATGTCGCGAACAATTCGTGTGTGTGTGTGTGTGTTAAGGGGACGATCTTTTTTTTATTCGACGAAGAATCGCAGGATCGGGGATTTTAACGTTGTAGCTATTCGCCAAACGGTCATACCATGGTCTTTTCTATTCGACTTTTCACACGTTCTTTCATCAGATTAAACACCATTTTCAGAAAACAAAAACGAAGAAAAGCGAAAAAGGATCGTCGTAAAATTTGCAGTTTTCTGCATGAAAGACTATTTTTTCAAGGATCTCATTTCCGCCGTTGTTTCAACGCGAAAACATTTCGACGCGATGAAGAAAATGGACATTTTTCTGCTTCCGTGTATATGCACCGACGGTAATAAGAGCTCTAAAGTTTTCCTTTACTTGCTCTTATTAGGAAAATAAGATCCGAAATGAAATAAATTCAGGATTACTGAATTTACGAAGTTTAAATACGTAGTAATTGGACTCCGGATGGGGAATGCGAGAGGTGGCGAGAGCGTTGAAATGTAGTCCAGCACTTCGCTGCGCTGTCAGGTATCCTGCTTAATATCAGGAGTTGTTTCCAAACTGTACGTTAAAAAGTCAACATTCCAAGGGCAAAGTTGAGTGCACGAGTTCGAGTTACGAGCTATGACGCTTACAATTGATGCCGTATATTTGGCATAAATATTTATATACGAATAAATATTTGAACATTTCGAAAGATGTGAAGCGAATTGGATCAGAATCATTTTTGAAAGTTTGCTCTCTCGAGAGAGTCACAATTTGAGAGTGGCGTCCAAACCTATGATCCAGCAATTCGCCTACGTTTCTGAGTCACTCGTGTCAGTCATGAAAATATAATTACTGACCCTAGGATCGGTGCTCTATTGCTTTGACTTTTATGACCTATAACCAGAGTCGTTTTCCACTTAATATTTTCAGCTCTAAATTTTGTCTCAGTGATAAGCAGATTTGTTATCAAATTAGCCTCTCCGTTGTTCAATAACGAGTAGAATGCCAGACGAAATCCTTCGTTTCATAAGTTGACGAAAAACCCATTTGAAAAAAACAGAAGAAGTCATGATTTTCATTCAACCGAGGTTGGAATCAACTCCGCTCATAAGTTCTCCAGAATAAAACGTTCCAATGAAAAAATAACGCTGCGAATTAAGTATTGCGTTCATTTTACTCATCGTATAGTCAGAAATTCCAATCCAAAAAGTTTGCGGACATAAAACCAGCAATATTTCAAAACAATTATCAAGTATTTGACAAAAATGGACATCCAGGAAAGAAGAAAAAGTGTTCTACCAGTGATTTATTTATACTTTCATTGTTCAAACGGCGCGACGATTGTTAAATGTATACACATGCACTCGCAGTAGATGTGACACAGTTCTCGAGCATCCCATTTGTATGTATATACGTGTGCACCATATAATATGTACAAGTACACAGAGAGGAGAGTTTGCGAATTGGGATAGTTTCTCATGTTAGTGTGGTGAGCACGCGCGAGTGCATTGGCGAAGGAGGAAGAGATAGGAATGAAGCAAGTGTGAGAGTATTATACCGTGCATAAGTGAACGACGATAGACGCTGCGATGGTGGAGGCCGCTGCGGTAACTTTGCGAAATGGAAAGCTATCTCCAGCAGCCTGGACAGTTCATTACCGACTTTGCATGGTATAGCAGTGGCAATGGAACGTGTATGTGTGTACATGTGTACCCGAAGCGTTAAACTTTAAACTTTTATTTCGAAAACCTCAACTTTTTTCAGCAGTAAAAATGTTTAATCTCGTTTGTTTCGTTTTTTCTTTCTTTCTTTCTTTTTTTTTTTTTTTTCTTCAATGTAGGGAAAAAAGAATCTTTTTATTCTGCAATTTGGCTACTTGCCATTCTTCATTCTCCATATTCCCGAGCAGAAATGACGATCATCATTTTTACTCAGTTATCAAAGCCAATCGTACGATAAAGTCCTGAAAAAAATCGCTTCAAGAAAGTTCCTGTTTGAAAATACGTATCGATAAAACTGTTACGCTACATACCCCGTTATTTTTATGAAATTTCAAAATACATCACTAAATTAGGGGCGGAGATCGCATCAGCAGACGCTTGGGATAAAGGATTATTCGAAGACAGACTCGAGATGGAGGTTGGCGGATTATTCACCGGTATTTCTACTGTACGATAGAAATACTCGAATGAAACCTCGAGCCAATGTGGATACAACGAAACGATTATGGATATCTATTGATAAGGAAAGCACCCGAATGCTCGGACTGGATTTGAATGGTGCTCGATTTGGAGTATTTCAATAACCATTTCATGTTTATTTTTTTTGACAGTCAGACGCACCGTGTTATGTAAATATTTTGTCTATTAATAATGTTGAATATTGAAAAAAATGGTACGTTACACTGAATCTATTGCATCAATTATTACCCAATTTGTGTAATCAAATAACCCAAGGAGAATAGAAATAAGCACAGTATCGAGAGTTAAGGAAATTGAAGAGTTTCGTTCATTTTTGTTTATCTAAATTTTTTTTTTGAACCCTGAAAATGGAATTTTTTTGGAGGGGAAATCTCCACTGAAGTTCAGTCCTTTACCCGGGCAGAGTGTGCGGGACGACAAGAAAGATTTGAATTTTCCGTGTCAAGGGATTCCTATTTTGGCTCCTATCGCACGTGGATCAGTTTGATGATCGGGGAATCCGCAGACTCACCATTTTAGTCTCCTAGAGACTTTTCCGTCAATATCTTGGTTCTGCAATCGATCTGGATAATTTGATAAAGAATATAAAAGCACGTCGTTAGATAGCGCGTATAAAATGGGCGCCTGACAAAAGGAGAGAAAATTGAAAATGAAGTTGAAATTTGTTGGAGTTTTACCGAAATCATCGTTCAAAGAATATTAAAAAAAAATTGTTGCTTGGAAATGAAACTGGACTAACGATGTGACAAATTCAGTGAAAATTCCCAACATGCATAACGAATCTCGACAAAAAATTCGATATCCGATAGATATTTTATCAGTTACCTTCACGTATCAGCTGTTACAAAAATTTGTGGACGGTCTGAATGCGATGTACGGAGCGTTTATTAAAAAATTCGCGGAACTCCCGTGTCAAAAGCCAGCGCCTGGCTGTATGGCTATAACGATTTTGTTGCTTGTATTTAGTCGGAGATTTTTACCATCCACAGCACCGGGCACGTGCACACACATACGTTCATGAAAATACTGCGGATAACATGTTGCGTGCTAACTCAGGCAGAGCATCAAATATTTTTCTGTATATTCTTGCGTAAAGGAAATAGAAGAATGACAAAATTTGGGGCATCGGATATTCGTTCGGTAAAAACCGCGAAAGCGTGGAGGTGCTGGGCGATTTCAATCAACTTCGAAATAAATCGAAAACTTCGGATCGAAGATACATTTCGTGGAGGGTATGACCGGTCTGGATGTTTCCAAACCAGCAGCCTCACTTTCTATATAGTCGATCATTTTTTTTACGCCCTGAAGTTTATCCTATGCAGAAAGAAATCCACTTGTTTCATGAATTTTTGTGAAGTTTATACATTCTCAATATTCCATCCAGGAGCGAATGCTTCAAGCTTCAAACTTTTCAACTCCAGACTGCTCGTGAGGCCAAAAGATGGGAGTTATGCATTTTACTGCGATCAGTGAGTGGGGGGATGTTCCTTTGTGGCCTTTGAACATATTAGAATATGTTCAAACTTTTAATCGTTTGAACATATTCTAATATGGCGATATTTCGATGATCGACTACTTCACACCATTGTACGTTGCTAGTCTTACTCCAAGCTTTTGTTTTTCTCATTAAAAAATAATGATGAACTTTAAAAAGTGTGAAATAATTTTTTTTTGTAAAAAACATAGACTGCCGACCGAAAAAAACTGCTTTACTTAAGAAAATGCTTATAAAATTTGAAAAGTCTAAAATGAAAAATAGATATCGGGATTTTCAAAGTTTACAAATATTTTCTCAAGTGAAGGAGTTTTTTTCAGTTTGAAGTTTTTACGTTTTTTTTTGCATGGAGGTATCAGCACATACTATAAAATCGTCCCAAGAAGCTGACATTTCTTCAATGCTGAAAGATCCTGCTCGATCAGAATCTTACAATGAAAAAAAAGAAATTGTTCATAGAATTAAATTCCTTTTATTGGACGCAAAATTGATAGGTCCAACAAAAAATTGTTTGGCTCATTCTCATCATATTTTACAGTTACCAAATGAATTTGTTTAACAGCATCAAGCATTTTTACTTCGACTGAAAACTTGTTTCCACATTTACAATTAATGTAGTCTTATATAAAAACATTTGGTTTCTCGAAAACATGGTTCTCAAATCAACAACGTATTTTCTCAGTGTATGATTAACTCATCACAACTGATGAGTCTCCATCTGACGACAGAGCTAAATGGCACGAATAAGTCCATATTAGCAATCGTATTTTGTAAGCGTTTGAGCTTATGTTTTGACCGAGGTGTTGAATGAGTGCAGCTTGTTGCTCCGCGTCGCAATAGCGTTGTACGCAAACATTTCAGGTCGCGTACAAGTTCAAACAATTTGGTGTATACCGATAGTGTTAAAAGGAGGCTACGGGGAGTACGAGGTCCAGACCTTCGAGTGTCAAACGATTGATGTATAATGGATTGGGCGGTAATGGGAGTGAGAGGGGGAGAGCGGGAGAGGAAAGGAGCTTTGGGGCAAAATAGCTCGTTGACATTTCATCGATACACGTGTTGTCATGCCCTATTTATAGAAACGGTCAACTCGACATTGCTGTATAAAAAAATCCACGGTTTTCAGAGTGATTCATGGACCAAATTGCTACGTTTATTTGACTGGATCAAAGAATCTAATTGATTATTGAATTCCTCCGAGAGCGAGGGCCCAGGGCCGGGGATATTTTCCAGATTTGTTGCCATTTGCAATCGAGAAGAGGTTCTGGGAAAATGTTTTATTTGTTTAGCAGAAATTAAAACTTTTACTTTACTTCATGATTCCCGTCACCGACATAAGATGGCGCGTTATTTTCACCTTTCGGATAAATGCGTGAGGCGATGTGCTTACGTCCATTTACTCTCGTCAAGTGATAAAATTTATGCTTCATAAAAATATCATCCAGCCTTATTCACAGTGGCTGGCTGCTGGGGAGCATTTTGCGTCAAGGAATCGATATACGCAAGAGAGATTGGTTCGAAAAGCTCATCTCGTGATCCCAACAAGAGAAAATGGATGATGAAAGAGAGGAAGAAATATGGAACGGAATTCTTTTTTACTTCGTCCTTGTCAATGAAGGACATAAGGAATAAGAGGGCAGTATTATTTCCAGATTTTCCCTTGGATACGGATATATATACGACGATGAAAACAAAGAAGAAGCACTAAAGAAAGATAGGGATATAACCGAGATAAGAAGAAGGCACCATCGCGCGATTGGTACTTCGTGATATCAATGTGAAATTTAATTTATGAGAGACGAGCACGTTACGTCTCAAACTTCATGACGTTAGAACGGAACGTTGACCCGGGGCACTTTGCCAACACTTTAAATGAGGCTAAGCATCATTCAGAGCGTTCTGGAGCCATTTTTATGTACTACAAAAGTGGATAAATGGACTGGCTCCTTCTTATCCCTCTTCGCCAAAGTTATTATTATCTTTCTTCGATGCCAGCACTGATGTCTTCCCAACTATGAAATATCCCTTTTTTTATACCTTCTCTGCTTACTCTCTTTTAAACTCGACTCCATATAACGCCATCGGTCGAAGAACACGAGATCGTCTAACGAAGTAACGCAATCAAAAACGACCTGAAGGATTCACTTTTATCGCTCAACAAACTCCTTTAATTGCTGACACGACAGACGTTAATTACACGCCGTAAAACATCACGTAGATACAACAATGGAGTCATGTATATTTATAATGATGTTATATTTGTTCCAATAACGAACTGAGGTACAGTTTAATTAGTAACAATAAATGAAATGACCGATACCCAAACTCAAATATCACTCGGTAGACTGACCATGTGTATGCATATGCAAAGCAAGTAGAATCAAGTATGTGGATTCAAATTTCTGATAAATATCCTCATGAAATATTCATGCTAATATTTATGCATTCCATGACATCGAGTCTAAAGAGAATGTGGCTCATTTATGGTGATGATACTGCGCTTTCAGATGTTTGCCGTGCAATTTTTTCCTCGTTCATGAGTACAGACATTTCAAAATATGTATCAGATCGGATTTTCACTTTAAGGTAATTCTATCGCCAGGCTTAGTTCATAAGATTTAAAAAAAAAAATTTTATGCTCTACTTAAACCTTTAATAAAGGGCTGTATCAAATTTCAGGGTCGGTTATCGACCTAATTTCAGAGAAATTAATTATTAAAATTGGTGGTTTTCGCGAAGGAATTTCAAAACAGCATACAAAAACCTAACTTCCGGTTGCTACAAAAGGGTATATTTGTCTAGAAATCCATAAAATTCTGGAAAAAAACTGCAATTCATATACTTAATACTTGTAGTAATCTAATACTCCCAAAAAAAGTTGCCCTTATCGGCCTATTTTTTACGGAATATGAAGTTTAATTTGAACTTCCGGCATTGCATTTCCTACGACTCGCTATGATAAAGAGACACGAGAGTAAGGCATCAGCTGATGAGTGTAGTCCTAACCTCAATTTGACAGATCAGCAGAAAAGAGGTTTAAACACTCACGAGTGGTCTTTT
The DNA here is from genome assembly GCF_019457755.1 of Venturia canescens. Lineage (NCBI taxonomy): Eukaryota > Metazoa > Arthropoda > Insecta > Hymenoptera > Ichneumonidae > Venturia > Venturia canescens. Next base: position 25,752,771 of record NC_057421.1, read on the forward strand.
TTTAAATTTTTACAATTCAGTACGAACATTCATTTAAAGGATTACATATGGAAAATTTTACTTATAAGAAATAATTTATTTCCATATGTCAATAATATTAATTACTGTAAGTCTTAACTATTAGCAGTGCTAGACTGAAGCGATAGAATTACCTTAAACTGATCAAATAAATGCCAGGAATTTGGGTAATTGAAAATCATTAAGGAGGGTGGCTACGTTCGTCAAATTGATAAGAAATTGATCAAATTTGGTGATAATGTTCTTCAACATCAAGTGCGAAGAAACAATTTTTTTCAAAATTTTTTTCTGCTTAGTTATCGAGTAATTACGGATTAAAGCAGATTTCTTATGCCCGGAATGTATACCTATATATATGGAAACGCTATGCTTATACACTTGAACTTTAGTGATCAATTACTCGATAACTGTACAGAAGAAAAATCTTAAAAAATTTGTACTGTCAAATTTGGCCCTAAAGAATATGTTCACCAAATTTTATTAAATTCTTATCATTTTGAAATTTTTAATGTATTTAACATGGTTTAGCATGGCAACATTGTATCGTCGGTAGCCACCCTCCTTAAGCAGCTATTTGCAGTGAGCACCAAGTGATCGTATATTGCAATCTTATTCGGTGACAGTCGCTCTACGTACGTGTAGAGAATTAAAATATATACGTATTGATGTATAAAGTATGTTGAGAGCGTCAAAAATGTTCTTGTTTTAAAATACATTCGATCGATATTCTTTACTCCAATTTATTATCCTACGTATGTTATTCTCGAGACGGTTTTTTCACTCGATCATCGACGGAGATATTGTTTCACAGTATCAGATCACATTATTTTTCCTAATAAAAAGATGAAACCTATAAATGGATACTGTACGCAGATATGAAAGGGATTCGACTTTTTGCAAAACTCACGTCTCGGCACGTCCCATTTTTTTACTGCCTGACAAAAGACATCGGTGTCGACCTCCAAGTGTGTGCTCACCAGTTTCATAAGCATTGGCTATTGTATAGCAACCAGTCACGAGGTGAAGGGAAAAAGCGAGTGCTGAGAAGGGAGAGACAGGAAAAGTCGAATGAAAACTTGCTGGTGTACCAGGAAAAAGTGACTTGCAAGCCCATCCCTTGTCAAGCTAGCAATCTTATTTGTTCATTTATTCTTTCTTTCTCTTCGTTTCTTGTTTCCTTGACGTACCTTTTAAGATCACGTGCAGTCACCATTTCTCCTCCACATATATTGCCCCGCATTTTTTGCCAGCTCTCTCACATCCACTGTTGTTCTCTTCTGGAAGCTGATTTTAGGATTTATTCTCACCATCTGTTAATTCTGTGGCTTTCTGGAAACATTTTCACTCTTCCGTGCGCGGCGAACGGTTCGGAAGCCGTTTTTATCCAATTTCTTTATGTACCATGAATCTTTCTAACTTTTTATAAGTTGTATGAGGCTGTATCCTTGGTTCGAATTCTTCAGCTTAATGCAGTTTCACAAGGATCCATTCAGCACCAATTTTGAGTATCCGATTTTTCTGTTAAACGATTCCAAATTTTCTGCGTTGTTCAAGCTCGGATTGTTGTTCAGAAACCACTCCCTCATCCATAATGTGCAATACGTTTGCTACGAATTCGATGAACAATCGTTGCACTAAAATTGCCAGTTTTCTAACAAAAGTCATTTCAAATATATATTTCGAATGGTCAAAGTAAAAGTTTAAATTGTATTTTCCAATTATCACGAGAGAGTTTGATTTAATGGGAAATCTGGTAGCACCACTCCAGATAGTACATGGAAACTTGTTAATTCAGTAATAACCTGGTGGTTGGATTTTGTAACCCAGTTAAAGGGCGCCTATTGGGATTATATATATCATGGACATTTGGAGCAAGTGAGAACACCGAAACTTCGTATATTATAATATTAACTGTTCTATCTAAGGCTTCACTTCCAGTGTTATTACTGAACTTAGTAATAATTTTAGGTATAATATAAAATATGAATAGTGCGTTGGGAATTGTACTTTGCTTGTACGGAACTCGATCGTGTATGTCCAATCAGTCGTACTACATGACCTAATGAGTTTCTTCATGAAAAACGTGAAATAATGTACAGAAAACTTGTCCGAAATTCGGACAAGTGAATCAAGAGATTCAAATATTTTAAATATTTTTATTATTCAAATTTTATTATCAAAAATCAATCCTCACGCATTGTATTCACCATCGACGAAATACAGCCTCCATTTCTGGGGCTTTATGGAACATTTTTCTAACAAATATCGTGCACATAAATTGTTCCGCGTGACAGTCATAAAAATAAACGTGCGAATTTCAATCCCCCAAAATGATGAGTTTTCAGTGTTATTCGTAATGCTGTCCAAAACTGATTTCAGTGTTCCGAATGTTGCTAGTTTCCAATCGATTTTATTGGAAGTAAAAAAAAAAACATTTAATTTTGGTACTTCAATGTCAACTTCTTTGTGACCTTCCCGAAAACTGTTTCACTTTCTCTTTTTCTGATCGATCAGCAGAATTATTTGATAAGAATTTGTATATGCATTTTTAATAATTGCGGCTCGAGTTTTATCACTGATTCAGTATCAAAAAGTTTTACAACTTTTCCCCTGTATAATTCCGAATGTACAGAGGCGTGCGTGATTTATCAAGTTCGACGATCGCGATGTCAGATAATCTCCGTTCATATGCGTTTTCGACCGCTTCGCAATCATAGATAATTTGTCATTCCACGGGTTCAATGGATTGCGGTAAAATACTGTTGAGCTGTTATCGAAAAGTTCGATAAAATATTAAGAAATAATGACTTTGATCGAATTCCGATTCGATATGCAAGCGTCGTTATGAATCGTACAACGTCGCTAATAAAAACAGTAAATTAAGTGCTGTCGTGGTTGAAACGTTGTTAGTGTTGGGTCAAAAGTTGACAGCACTTTAAATTAGAAACTCCTTGAACATTTAAATAAATAGTCTGCGGCTGCATTGAGAAATTTTTCTTGAAAGATTTGAAATTTTGTAACTCCTTTTACCATTCTGACCCTTTCTGTAATCTTTTTTGAACGCAGAGTTCGAGAATCGTTTATACCAGGCGTTCGTTCAACTGAGATTTCGATCCTGATATCTGATTTTTCGTGCAGCAAGAACTATGAACGAACAGACTAAATTTTTCCCGCATAAATTGATATATAAATCGAGGTGGGTGTGTTTGTGAGGCAAAGATCCCGAAAATTTGAGCATATTCTTTCAATTTACGGCTTGTAAATATTGACATCGGTGGATACTCCCGAAGGAATTTTTAGAGAATTTTTGAGAAAAGAGACGAACGAGGGAGCGGGAGGAAGACGGAAAAGAAAAGGAGATTGCTGGCCAAGCAATTCTGCGACCTTCGACACATAAACTGGCTTACTGATGAAGCTGGGCGAGAGTGCGGCGAGCTGGTTCAATCATCAACCTCGAATATGGAACAGGAACTCGGTCGGATTTTCTCTTTCCAGACACCCCTTTTTTCACCGGGTCACTGCACTTTTTGCCCGTTGAAAAAGCCTGAAAAGTATGCCAATCGACTGCTCGTTTGTGCATAGGTAACAAAGGAAGAAAGTCTATTATTGCTCCTCTTTTATATCCGTACTTTTTTGTTCCGTTTTATTCGATTTTATTTTTTGTATGAAAAGGCGCCTGGAGTCATTAAATCGCAGGAATTATTTCGAGCAACAGTTCCGGTGAATTATCAAGTGTCACCAATCAGAATCGTATTTGGAAAAAAAACACCTTTTTTTATTCACCAAAAAGCATTCAAAGTGTTAGAGCCAGATTAAACCAACGAGAATGATTGAATACTGCAGCGCAAGTCTTAAACTCCGTTTCCCCAGGTCCTGGATCAAGCAGAGTAAATAAAGAAATATAAGTTCTTGACTGCAGGAAAAAAAGATTCTCAAGTGTGTTTTGGTAAATAGTGACCAGAAATTGTGAACTGAGAAAAGGAATTTATTAACTGATTGGAATTTATCGGATTTATTGATCTATCAGCAAACTTCATTTTGTTCATCACAGTCCATCAAAAAAATTTTATCGAGCGAATGAATTCTTTTACTCAGTGTACAGCGATACCAAAAATTAGAGTGGCTGAGATAACTTGATCTCGACGTGGGTCGTTATAGTTTGTTACGATTGTTTTTTCATCGGTTTCCAATCCATTTTCGACTTGGGATTCTACGAATTTGTCTATTATTCCTCTGATAAACGATTTTTCTATTGAACATGACCTGACCAGTTGCAAATACGTGACACTCGCTTTGATATCGAGTCTGCGTTTGTACGATCTGGAAAATTTCTTCGTCAGCGAGCCGAACGAAATTCAATTAAGCTCGAATGATTTCTATGGGTCAGCAGCTATCTTTCTGTGTGTACTCTCTCCCTACAGAGGGACCCTTGTCCTTTATCCTTGCGAATATTATGCCTGTGAATAGATTTGCTACGAGGTCCTTATTAGTCGTATAATTGAATAGACATGAAGAGATTTATCAAAGGGACGTGTACCTCGATCGCTCTCCTATGTGAAGCTTGTGAAGCCTGCGAATACGCTTGCGTTACCTTTATGAAGTCTCAACGGGATAACGACGATGTTGGAGATTTCTGAAATATCAGTTCGGAGTATACTAACCGCGAAGAACAATTTTTCTTGGACTATTGGTGCTGCCATTTTATGAAATTTGAGCAACCGACTCATTGGGAGCAACAAAAATAATGTTTTTTTAAATTTTTTTCCGACTATGGGCACAGTTTACTCTTCGCAGTTTACGGTTTTTTTTCATAAGACTTTTATTTAATCGTGAAGAAAAATAGTAAGAGTGCAGAAACGTTTCGATCCCATTCTGAATTATTATTCCTCATCGATCCATGCCAACTTGAATGTTTTCGGTTTTGAGATTTTCGAAAATCAGATCCGGAAGAAGCTGAGAAAATCTGATTCCAAAGTTCTGTAATTTCGGTTCAAATTCAGGCCGGACGATGCCGAGACTTGCCCGGCTTAAATCTGAGACTAACGGTGCAAAGTGCGGGGATAAAAGGACGGCGGGGAAATGTCGAACTGCTCGAGACTCACCCTCAGCGGAGTTTACATGGGTAAGCATTTGGCACGGTGGCAAAATGGTACAGTTGAAGGTACCGGTGGAGAAATACCCCAGGCAAATGACAGTGGCGAAATGCCAGATGTACTACTGACACCGGCCGCTTCTAGCATCCCTTTGAGGGTGTTCGCGGGTTAGTGGGTGAAGGGGCAGCTCCGAACTCAGATTTCTGGACAGGACCAATTCAACTTGGACGATGCCGCATGCCACAGCCGCATATGCCATGTAATTCTTGATCAATTATGCAAATTTTGGTGCTCAAACTGACAAGTTTCTCTCCGTGTATGCCGGCCAGTTAAACCCACAACCATGCAGAAACTGCGACAACAATCGCGGTACCGGAAAAGATGAGGCTGCGGTTCGAACGTTCCGCACAATTTCGAAAATCTCTCAACCATATTTGAATTCCGAGGCTGTTCTATAGAATATAAAATGGAACGAGTTATTGTCGATTCTTCATTTTCGAACTCGAGAAATTTGTTTCTTTCTTTAAATTTTTTATTATTTACTATTTTTTCGTCATCGTTTCAAGCGGTGTCTTCGATTTGTTGTGCCTTCTCCTTAATTAAAACATGGAGAACTGGGGGATTCCTGCAAACGTTTATTTTTTATGTCTCGTGGATGAGGAATGTCACGAAAAGGCCTCTCAAAGACTTTTGTTTTCATTTCGTTTTTGTTGTTGGGAAAAATTGAACTAGAAAACTTTTTTAATGGATCCCGTTTCTACCAGTCGGCCTCTCTCCACGTCTCGTTTTCTCTCTGCCTCTTGTTGGGCGTTATGCATCCGTGCCTGTGAGCTTGATTTATTCAACAAAAGATGTTGGAAAAGTGCGAGAATCATTTGCATATTGTTTTATTTCTAAATTTCACGATCTTTGTCCCTATCACGGAGCCTCGCTTCTTAATTATTGGACTTCGGAGAGAGGCGTGTTAATTTACAACCTACAATTCACAATATCGTACGTCCTACGGTAGATTTTGCCGAGAATAAAATATGAGCGAAAGCTACGACCCGCGTTCTCGGTTTCCTTTCCATTCTCTTTTTTCCGTAAATTTCTTTGCTTTTAATTACGCACACCGTATACATGTATTCGAACAATTAAGATCGGCATTTCATGGTACGAGTCCCTGAGTTTCCGGTTACCGAGTACGATTCCCTCCAGAAGTGGTACAGATAGGGAGAAAAATGGAGAGAGATAAATGAATGCTTAATTGCTACGAAATAGTATACGAACGGTTTCGAAAGAGCTTCGTGACGTCCTTGCAGAATATCTGTAGTTGTAAAATTACCGGTGTGCCCCTCAGGCTGAGAGCACGTAATAAAACTAGTCTGGTGCAAAAAAAAAAATACTTTTACCTTCTGCCAACTGTGAAAACAGTGTTTTCAACAAACGTTCATCAACATCTCAGCGTCACCTTACGAAGTTAATTTGTTTCGACGTGTTTATTGAAAAGCTCCTCGAGAAATGAAGATACTGTTAGTCGCTCGGAATTCTAAATTTCAACAAAACAGAGAGAAACTTTTGAAAATTTCTCAGGAAGCTCGAGACTGTTTCGACGATCGTTAGTCTTCCAAATTCGTTCGATTGATTGCAGTCATTTCGTAGGGAATTTTCAAATGATACACTCCGATTACTGGAAACTTCAATTTTCTACTGGTTCGAAAATCAGGATTCTAATGAATTGAGAGAAATGGCTTCGGTTGGAATTTTTCCATTTTCTCATTGGGATTTTTCGTTGTCGTGGAGGAAATAATGATCACGAAACAGCGTGTGTATGAAAAAATTTTTCTTGCATTTTATTACAGTGACGTACGTGTATTATATGGTACAATTGTAGTATTTAACGTATAACCTATCTGATGCAATTCGTTCGGAGCAAAATCAATGCGACCTAGTGCGTCGGTCACGGCAGTTACATTATTCCACTGTTCGTTTTACCTTCTATTGTCCGATCTCTTAAATCGCCGGCGATGCATCCCCTGATTTGTGATTACGGCGCAGTATAATAAACAAATGAAAAAAAAAACGATTCAATTTTTACATTTTTCATCGTATAATTAATATTCAACGGCGACGTGGAAAGAATCGAGTGCAAAAGTCGAAGCTCGTTACGAGCGGACTTTCGCAGACGAGAATCCATTTTACGATTTTTTTTCTTTCTTCCCAATGACAATGAATTTTTGCCTCACAAAGGAACAGCTCGTCGAATATGTTTATCGTTATGAGATAATCCGGAATACGAATCCCATCAGAATGGCAACGACGATTCCAAGAGCATAATTCCTTGTAATTGTTTTGATGGCACAATAATTTCTGTGATTTTCCATACAAACAAGCCTGCTGGCTATTCATGTACATATTAATTCTGCATCTCGTCACAGTGGAACAGTCGAATCAATCATTCATTCAGTGGGCGCCTCCAATTAAATAACGTGCGCGAGGCAGGCAAGGAGAGGGGCTCCAGGCACAGGAGTATGTTAATGAAAACGGAATATCTCATGCAAGACTAATTTTCTTGCTTATTGTATTTTATTCAAAACTCACGATCAATTTTTTATACACAATACCTCACTCCATTTAGACGAACAATTTCAAATAATTATTTTTAACGAATCTATCGATTGTATGTTTTAATTGTTTTTTTTGTTTTTTTGTTTTTTTTTTCGATGTGCTGTTGTTCGACCAAGTTTTTACTGTACCTTTATTCAGTATTCGGTTCATATGAGGAGTGGGTAAAATGAAAAATTTAATAATTCCTAACCGTAGACGTTTCATCAAATTTGCATGATCTATGGGATCAAAAGCTTCTGTACTTTTGTCTAATTGACGGAGAATCGAAACGAAACTTTTCACATTTAGTAATACTTTGTAACCTTGGACCCTTTCTCTTAGCACGAGCTCATCATGAGAGAAAAATAATTTTGCTGGCCCAGTGTTTCGAACAGAGACAAAAAGGTTAGTTCTCTAGCTGTCATTCGAACGGTATTCGACTAAGGAAAGCATCGGGTACGACAGTCGTGATCATCGTTTTTGCTTGGTAGATACCGTAGCAGATTTTGTAGTTTCACTGTATGATATTTGCTGTTCATTTTTGTTGTTGTCTTTTATTCTCTTCGAATTCATTTGAGAGGAAAATATTAAAAAAAAACATTCCGAATGCTGTTACAGTTCAATGAAAAGTTCGATGAAATTTGAGCAATGAAAATTCCAAATTTGTCTTGTTTCAGATTCATCATAAATTCTGCACAGTTGAATGTGATATTTTTGAACGGAATAACAATTGAAAAAATGGTAATTTCCGTGCACCAAGTCCGAATAAATAGGATCAGAATAATTATAATTTCAATGTCAAGATTTCAGTCCTCTTCAAATGAGTGCTGCATCAGCGACGTAATGAACTTCGCATTCGAAATTTAGTTTGTTTTATTTGACATGGAACATCCTCTATGTATAGATAAACTCTACCGCAACCCCGTCCTCTGAAAATACGTGCCTTACAATGTGTACAAGAGTGAGGCGTAGACGTTGAATTATAATCACCGTCGGTTCATCTCTCGCGGCTTCGGTCGTTGCATTAACTTCGAGAAACTGTCCCAAAACGATCACGGAGTCGACAACGTATACAAAGATGACATAATTATAATGACAAGAGTAGGTGGAATGCGTTTTGGAAATAAGGGAGAAATAAAGAGACAGAAATACGAGGGGAAAGGTAGGGAAAAAAGACTCTCCGTAGTCATAATCATTGTAGCAAGTGAGTGTGTCGAGTATTCGACGATGAGAATGCAGTTCATCGCAGTTACACATGAGTACACATTCATGTACCCTTTTTAATCGTTGTATCGTTGTAAGTGGTCGTATGGACATTCGTCGCGTTGTTCATCGAAAAAAGTGTCCCGGAACCCCATTGCTAAAAATATTAAGTTTTTAATGTACCGAAAAAATCGATTTCATAATCATGTACTCTTTTCCTTTAGAAAAAAAAAATAAAGCATCGTTGCTTCATTTCCATTGTACGTAACGATCGGTTGGAGAGCCGGACGCATTGAGCGTGCTTCAGTACGCCTGTCACCGTCGAAATATTATTCGACATTCGTTTTTTAATCCAGTTCGATCGTTTGACGCGCGAACAATTGAAGAGTTCGTAAAAAACTGTTTATAAAATCACAAAACTGCTAACCCCACTTACTCATAATGTTGCGACAAGCCTCGGGGAATCAATGAATTCCCGAAGCAAAATCTCTCTGTACACCAATTTGAAGTACCTATTTCACTATTCCTCGTATAATCATGAGGATCAAATGTTTTCGATCGGCCAAGATCACCCACATTTGCACTTACGAACAACGAGGTAAACACATATATTCGCTCATTCGCACCAAGTTTCATGCGCACGGCCGGTCACCAATCGAAAAAGGGTGTTCTCGAAGGACGCGTTAGACGTTCAACGTCGTCGAGTTGTTGTTAGCGACAGTAGTCAAAAAGGTCGTCGGAGGTTGGCCATCCTGACTAGCGGCCCTTGCCGCTTGCCCAGCCTCGCCACTTTGGATACTAAAGTGTCTGTACGATATATATTCCGGTGGTATCGGTTGAGCATCCCGCTTAACCGCCTCCCGCTGTTTCTTCACCTTCAGATAACCGAGCACCGACACGAGTAGTATAAACACAACGAAACCCATGCAGCAACCCACTATGAGACCCAATCTTCGTGTCAGTATGCTTGTGACACCACTCACGTCACTCATTGGTGAACCATCGCTGCTCACTATCGCGTCCGGTGCCTCCAGTGTTCTCACCTCGGTACATCTACTAGTTGCTGAATCAACCATTTCCGGGAGTGAATCTGACTCAAAAACGTCCTCGTGAGAGACATTAAATTGACCGATTACATTGGCTTCGTCGACCCTCGTCAACCAATTACCCAAGCCCAGAACGCAAATAAGGTAACGCGTGTTCGACGACAATTTTCCGAGCTTCACGGATCTCGCATTGGGATCCAACATTTTTCCTCTAACCTGGAATCAGAGAAACGGAGGGTATTCCTTTGAGGAGATTGGTGACAATGAACTCATTCCATGGGCTTCATTTTCGTCAGTTTAATCTCACTTTGATGAGTAGTAATTCGTGAAAAATATTTCTATTTACCTCATCTATATTGTCCAGAGCATGATAGGCCACCTGATAGCCATGGAGTCCAGTTTGATTGCGGCTTTGCCACGAGACGACAACCGAAAAAGGCTGGATGTCTTGAATGGCTAATTTGAGAACCAACGGAGCCGAACAAAAGGCATGGGGATCCAATTCCAGAAAGACGAGACCACGGAGCTCGGGTGGCTGCTCACATCTCAACAATCCCCCTTCAATGTCGTTCATCCTCATACCACTGGCTGCCCCGTTCGGTCCGCTTCCGCTGTTACCTCGATTTCTACCAACTCCGCCACCAACAAGTTTCTGGTGATCGCGCAACCATTCCCAAAGCTCTTGAGACTCGCAATCGCAGTGAAGAGGATTCTCTGCGGCACAAGAAGATTCTCTTGCGGTTAAAGTACATTAGAAATTGAGTCTGCTACAGCTGCGAAAGGAGCTTCTTAAAGATTTTTCTCAATCGGACGAAACGTTGGGATATCGACTGTCCATTGACCATATTTGTGACCGTTTTCCACAATTTCAATGAATCCAATGATCCCGAACAATCGTTTTGGGATCTGCTTTAGCTGGTATTCGCAGTCCGCAATATGGAGGGCGTAAAGAAACTTTACTTTCCGGTTGAATTAAATTTTGTTTTTGATTATTATCAACCGTTGGAAAAATATACTCAGGGCTCATTCCTGTTTTGCCAGTGATGGTCACGACGACACTTTTAGACAGTTTTTAATGAAGAAGACAATTTTATTATTCCAGATGGTTTTGTTTTTTTTTTTTTTTTATGAATTGAAAACGAAATTACAGATGGTTCTTTTCAATGGATACAGATCAGAATTAAACTTATCGACAGTTCGATTTCTTTTGCTAATTTCATTTTTACTTCTAGCTTCAATAAATGTGTCGAATGAAAAATATTCATGCCATTAATAATAATAGATGTCAGTGAACACTTTTACTCCGTGTTTCAACCGAAATGGGCACTTTCGGTCTAGACAAAATTGGTGATTAATAATGCAACTATTAATAAAATAATAGTGGTGAATGATCTATGATACAGTAAGAAGAAGTGACACGACTAAATTTAGACGTTAGCATTGCTATTTTGAGATCTGGATGGATTGGCTCGTATCGCAAATGATAGATCGAAACGTTTCTAAAAAAAAGTATAATCGTTTTCTCCGAATGTAGTACATCATTTGCCAGCAAGCGTCGTCGTAGTGTAACGTAGCTGAGGGAGATGCTTAAAGTTGAATACGAACGGTGTGAAGCTATTATTGCACTTACCTTCGGTTCGCAGGCTTCGTATCTGTGTCTCCAGCGGCCTGAATGCGTTCAGCGGTAAATTTTCGAGATAATTGTGACTCAAGTCGAGAATGCGAAGTTTCTTGAGTGGCCTAAAAGCATCGGGTGATATGAACGATATCCAATTGCCGTACAAGTGGAGTTCGGCGAGATTCTCTAAATGTTGAAAAGTGTTTTTGCCAACGCCTGTTATTTGATTGTAGGAGAGATCAAGAATTTGTAGGGCCTTAAGGTCCGCCGGAAAATCCTCCAATTCCTTGAGCTTGTTGTGGGTGATGTTGAAAATTCGTAGATTCTCTAAGCCCTTGAGTCTCTCCTGAGGTAACAGTTCCAGCTCATTCATGGATATGTCGAGAGTTAGGAGTTTCGGGAGACTGCGGAATGCACTCGGCGATACTCTCGATATAAGATTGTTGCTCATGAAGAGATGCAGCAGCGATGGAAATGCTTCGAAGTCTTGGCTGGTAACGATCGTAAGATTCGTGCCACATATGTGTATCTCCTCGAGCTCCGGGTATTTAGATTCAGCACTGAATTCATGTATCCTCGTTAAGGGATTGGACGTTACGTTGAGCCATCCTAGACTCGGTATGTTTTGGGCGGAGAGTGCGACGCTTGGTATCTGACGAAACTTATTACCCGCAAGCTCGACCTTGCGAAGTTGATTCGCGTGAACGAAGAAGTTAGCAGGTAGAGCGGTCAGGTGATTGTGACTGAGATCGACGGATAGTAACCTCGAGAAGTTAGCAGCCGCGAATCCGGATAATGACATTATTGAGTTACCGTGAAGATCCAACTCTCGGAGACTGGTCAACCCACTTAGTCGTGAGATGTCGACGTGCGGTATAAAATTGTTCGCCAACGAGAGAAACTCTATCGTGGTCGCATTGACAAAGACCTCGTACGGAACTTCCTGGAATCTGTTCCCATCGAGTTTCACTTCTCTTAGAGAATCCAAACCAAGAAACAGAAGACCTGGCATTGTTCTCAGAAGATTGTTGCTCAACAGGAGCTTTCCGAGATTTTTGTTTTTCGAGAAGATTTCAGTTGGCATGCGATGCAGTTGGGACGAGTCCATCGAAAGATACTGAAGCGAGGGGAGACCGTCGAGCGATTCGCTGTTTATCAGGCTGAAGTTGTTGTTGGAAATACGAAGAACTCTTAATCCGGGTATGTCGAGACGATCGAGAGCGTTCGCCGTCAGACGATTGTTTTCCAAATTAAGCTCATAAAGATTGTTCAAACCTCTAAACGCGCCCCGCTCGATCACGCTTACCGTGCAATTACGCAGATTCAAGGTCCTTATTGGTAAACCCTCTTGAAATATCGTATCGTGCAATATACCGAGATGATTGTTGGCGAGATCGAGAACGCGAAGTCTCTTGAGAGCCGTGAGGGAATAAGCGTCGAGTCGACGGAGACCGTTATCCTGGAGATAGAGCTCCTCGAGTTCGTGCAATTCCGAGAAAGTTCTTGCAGTGACGTGACTCAATCGATTCATACTGAGCTCGAGAAACTTGAGGGCCTGCATCGGCTGAAACGCTGTGTCCTCGATTCGCGATATCGAATTGTTGGTTAGATAAAGTCTTTCGACGAGGAGGAGGTCACGAAATAAAGGCGCTTGCAGACGGGTCAGACGATTGTGACCGAGCCACATTATCCTCACGGAGGCTTGGCCGCGAAGAGAATCGTTGTGCAGTACTCCGAGGCCATTGTTGTCCAGTTGAATGGACACCAACGAACTTCCTCCAACACCGTTTTGTCCGACGTCGTTTGACACTTGAAACACATCGCCTAGTACGGCTAAAAGATTACCCTGAAGATTGACGTGCTGGAGACTGTGAAGTGATCTCAGTGCTCCGGTCTCCATATCGGTAATAGCGTTGTTCTGCAAATGCAGCTCGAGGAGGGAGGGTAACGGTGTGAACACGCCGCGTCTCACCTCTGTTATTTGATTGTCCTGCAATCGAAGTTCTCGAAGTTGTTTAGCTTTGGCGAACGTGCCAACCTCGAGCTCACGAATGTTATTACCGTCGAGGGATAGCGTCGAGAGATTCTCGCAATGCTCGAGAAAATCACGAGGCACTCTCTCTATGTAATTGCCGCTTAGATGAAGCTGACCGAGTTGACCGAGGCTGGCCAATCCCCTCGAGTCTATTCTTCGGATTGCATTTCGTTGGAGATAAATGACCGAGAGGCTCGAGCTACCGGCAAACGCTTCGGCTGGTATTTCCAGTATATTGTTCTCCGTGAGAAAAAGTTCCTTCAGCTCGGGAAGCCTCGAGAATACACCGCGTATATAGTGTATGTGGTTGTTGTTGAGATCAATCGAACGGAGCTTTTGATTGGCACGAAAAGTCGCTACGTCGAGAAAAACGATTTTGTTGTGACTCAGATCAATGGACTCGAGATCAATGAGAGATATAAAGGCGTCCTTATCGATCGTCTCAATCGCGTTGTAATAGAGCGTTAACGTTCTGAGCAGAGGGCAACAACGGAAGCAATTCAACGGTATTATCACAAAATTGTTGCTGCTCAGATCGAAAAAATTAAGGGCATTCAGGCGCGAATAACCGTCACCGGGTAATTGTGAAATTTCGTTCCAAGCGAGCCTCAACGAGGTCAAATGCTCCAAACGTCGGAGTGCCGTCATCGGAAACATTCTTATTTTGTTCTCGGCGAGATTGAGGTCGGTGAGTGTATTTTCGAGACCGGCGAAAGCGTATTCCGATATTTTCGTAATCTGGTTTCCCTCCAAATTAAGTTTTATCAGTGACAGACCGTAAAAATTATAACTCGGTAGATCGTGAATGTGATTCGCCTCGAGATCGAGAGCAGTTAAACGGGCGAGATTTGCGAGGGCTTTCTGCGGCACATGTTGCAGGTGACCCGAGATCAATGCCAATGACTCGAGGCTCGTTTTCAACCTCTCGAACGCATCCTCGTTGACCTCGCGTATCCCCGAATGCGATATTTGTAGATGACGTATTCGAGTGCCTGGTGGAAATACGCTCGCTTTGAGTTCCTCGACCCTCCGGTCAAGCTCGTAAACACTCAACGACTGTACCATCGATTCTGCAAGTAAAGCAAAGGGTCGTCGTTAGTCCGGGAAATAAAAAAAAAAAAACTAATTTTAAAAACGTCCTGTCGCATTAATACTGGCTAACTGGAGCGAAAGAATAATAACTCCTTTCTACGATAAATTACTGAAAGAATTTTGTGACGGAGGAGGGCTCGATGAAGTGGTACGAGATTATACAATAGGCTGAGGAGAGGAAGCCTTTTCGTCCGATTCAACGAGCCCGTAGGGCGAAAAGTTTGAACAAAAAATTTACCTCGGTGTTTTCTCGTCCTCGTAAACGCCAGCTCCCATTCAAACTACTCCCGTCGAGTTATTCAAAGTATTTCAAACCGTTGTAAACCAAGTACAAAAGTTCTTCAGAAAAGTCTTACGTCCTTCAAAAGTCCACTGATACGCTTTATAACACGCTTTTTCATATTGAATAGAGAAACGAAAGTTCTCCCAATTGTGATAAAAAGAAAGAAGCGTGTTTAAAAGCGTATTTCATTTAATCTCACGATTAACCTTCCTTACAGAATATTCAAAATAGAAAAGCTTTTATAATGAATTTTTTCAAGCATTACGAACTCAAAAACTTCTCTACCAGCGTATTTATTTATTCGCTAAAACAATCGTTTCTAATAGGAGCCCGATACGAAGAGGGTCCTCGACGAGAACATTTCACCGCGAGGCTTTTTTCCAAAAGAAATAAACCCGTGGCAAGGCACACCAGCGGCGAGCGATCCAGGGTTTCAGGGGGGATGCACAAGCTCGACAAGTTCAATCCGAAAATGAAAATTTCTTTGAAAGTAGATCGGCAAAGGGGCTGGGCACAGGAGGTGAGGAATTTCAACGGTAGACGAGTCGCGACAGTTTGAAATTGAAATGCGCCAGCGAGCGAGATTGAATAAATCGCCCCCGGGTGGAGAGTAGGTCGCGTGACGTCACGAAGCATATTCTATTCGGGTCAGTTTTTATTTTTACTTCTTGTGCACATAGCGGGCCACAGGAGCGACTCTACCTTGTGTCGTATAGGCCTAACTTGCTGTATAATAGAGCATGCCTCGTCCACCCTCCATACATTACTGTACTCTACGATCCGACACCCACCCCGCCCGCTCCAAACCCGCCACTCTTTCTTCGCCGTTCACGCTTCGAGGTCACAAACTCTCTTGAGCTCTAACGTATGTCCTTTGTGTTAATGTATGTGTTCCATTCTTACGTTCAAAAGGACGTAAACTTTATGGATTCGGTGGCAAACCATAAAAGGCTCGGGTCCTTTCGTTTCCTACCAATTGCTCTGCACATATATTGTATTAGCGTTATTTGACTTTATATATATGTACATACATACACATAGCTATAAAAGGAACGGACCGTAGTATCGAAGCTTTACTGGCCAAACCGTAGCGGTAACGACCCTCATACTAAAACGGATCGATCCCAAGTTTATATCGTGTCGCTTTTACGATATTCCTCGATGTACGTGATACTAGATATTTGTATGAATTTCTGGATCACCTATACATCTTAGTGCAATGGATGTTTGTGTTGTCGCTGTTGTTTTTTTCGATAGGCAGCTTCCATGTTTTAACATATAAACTAACATTGCTGCTTAATGGGTGGCTACAGGGATTCATGATAATTGAATATGGGAATGGATTCTAAAGGTAGAAGCAAACATTTGTTTATAGATGCGCATACTAAATCATTTAATTGACACTGCGAAAAAATATTTGGTCATGGAATTTCATCGGTTTCGTTTGACGTTGGCAATTGAGTACGTTTTTTTTTTTTTTTTTTTTTTTTTTTTTTTCACGAATGGCAAATCATTTTCGCGGAAATAGGGTGAATCAATGAATCGGTTCGTTTCGATGACATTTCGTTGCATTCAGATGAATTTGTTCAACTGCACCAAAGCTTTGTTGAATCGACCGGTAAATTGTTGAAAAATTAACAAATTGTTTTGGTTCGTGTCAGAAATATTTTCCTGCTCTCGTATCGACGAACTGGCTATTTTAGTTAAGAGAAACGAAATAACGAGGAATTTTCCTCTCGATGTAAAGCGGTAGTAACGATGAAATTTTACCTTGAGTACCCGCCACGGTCAGTACGCCGTTCAATGCTATCCTCAATGATTCTTCTGTAGCACCAGCACACTCGAGAAACAAACCATCCTCGAAATTGTAACAGGGACATCCGGGTATCGTCTCGGTTTGCGGACACTCGATGCTCTTAGCCTCGTTGCTCGCGACCCAAGCGGCCAATACCATCGAGTAAATAATACGAAAACCTGTTCCACGAGTGTGATGATGATGATAATGATGACGGTAATGATGATGACGACGATGGTGATAGTCGTGATGATAGTGGTTGTGAGTGTGACGACGTGGTGGCGGTGAGGAACTACGAAGACGCTCGGTCTGAGACCGTCTCTCACGATCCCACTGCGTTTTGGCCAAGCGCGGATTACGCCGCTTCCGCCTCGTTCTTGGCCACGTCGTCCACATTATCGTAATTTTTCTACTCGCTGTAATTCCTCGAACATCCTTCGGCCCCCAATTTTCCCAGGTACACTGGAGAATCTAAACAGACAGATTTTCGTGGCTTATTTCTCATTCGTTTTCCTTTTGTTCGGTTGTTTTTTCTTATCAATATTTATTATTTTTATACCCAACAGATTTGACATTTTCATTGGCTCTCAGAATGAAACTGAAGTGAATTTCATTCCATCCAGTTTTATGTAGTGCTGCTGACCAACAAAAGTAAACCGTAGAATCAATTCTGGACTAGTTTTTTCATCGAGTTCCACATTTTTTTTTATGTCTCGAGACTGAAATGGAAATGCAACAAAAGTAACATCGCGTACTCCATTCAGGCACCGATGAAAATGTTGAAAAAAATACACTCAACGAAATTGCCTTTTACAGGATTACCTTCAAGACTCAACGATCTACTTTTTTTCCTTTCGAAATGCGGTTTTTCTGACGAGAATACATTTCGAGCGGGATTGCTCTTTTTTTACTCGCTCGATTTATAAATTTTTACCAATTATTGATGAGTACAGTGTACTTTGAAATTCATTTGATAGCATTCACTCATTTCACATAATGTTTCATTGATTTAAAAATATTTGAATAAATACACAAACTCATCTATTTCGTATAATGAAATATCAGTGGAATCAAAACTTGAATATTTTTATTGCGTTCTAATTAAAAGCTTTTAGAGCTTGCAGCGTTTGAAAAGAGTTCTTCTTTAATAATATCCAACTTTCCTATTTAAAGATTGCAATCATGGAAACATAATAAACATTTTTTTTTATCTTTTTTTTTTTTTTTCAAATTTGTACGTGAAAGTAAAGGAAAAAATGAAAACATTGAATTTGGAACGTGAAGTATTGGAAATGATTGAATTTTATTTATAAAATTTTAAGTTCGAAAATACATTGAAATATGATTATAAAATTTTCCAGTCGGCCCTAAGATCATGTTCTTGCTTGTTGCAGGAGAATTATTCTTTCGATCGATAAAAGGACAACCCGAATGTGTAGTTGCTGCTGAAAATAAAAATTTTATATCGCGCGGATGAACGTCGTTGGAAATCCGGCAAGATCAGCTGCGACAGTGAAAGAGATTCCACTTCAGAGTGTGCAGAAATATATTATGTATGTGGATGCACCGAGGAGGATTGATGCATTTTGCAAAGCATGTAAGTCAAGGTGGCCTGCTTCGTAATACATCGCGCATTAGTCGTGTTTGATGCACGGTAAAAGCAGTGAGCATAAGCTCCTGTCATTCGTGTTCGTTGTACTCTGAAAGAGGACGCGATAATTCAAGCTTTAATCTCGCAGCTCGGAGAGCGAAAGAAAGCACAAAGATTCGTGAGTCTGTATGAAAACAGTTGACAGATATAGTTATTTGAAGAATATTTTCAACGGAAAAACGAAAGAGCTCAAAGGGCTTTCCTATGACGCTGGTTCAAAACCGCGTTTTGACAAATCTGTGGTAAATCTTTTTTCGAAAGCCTCATTTCTTTGATGTTCTTCAATCAATTTCCATGGTGTCGTTAAGATTTTGTATGGGTACATTAGTTAACCAAGTTGAGAAGCTCTTAATCTCTTATAAGTGAGCAATTTCTTTCATTAAGATACAGTTATGTTAGTGCCTTAATTACGGAAGTGATGAAAGGTTTGAAGTTTGCAGGTTCGTTCTGTGTTTTCTTTTTTTCTTTTTTTTTTTTCATGAAAAGCAATTTTCATATTTGCTATGGTCATGTTTTTGTTTTAGCAATTTAATTCCAAGCATTCGAAGCTTTTTTGCTAGATGAAAAAGAATTTTATTGAGTTCTTCAGAATTAGAAATCAGTTTGCACCTTCAAAGGATTGCGAGTCGAAGTGCTCTTAAGCAGGAACGGCATTTGGGCTTATGATTTTTTTTAAGCCCGATTCAGGCTTTCAGGGAGAGTGTGAAAAAAATAGAATCGAGTGCAAAGTAGTTTGAGCTCAAAGGAGATAAAGACCGGGGATAGAACGAGAGAGGGAGGGAGAGAGAGAGAGAGAGGAGGAAAACTCTTTGGCTGCGGATAATCGAAGCTTGAGCATTCCCGGGGAAATCATAGCAAGGTTGCCGGTATTCAACTCGGCTCAACACCGCGTTCGTGGTCAGACATTTCCGCGCCATTAGAGCCGCAACGAAATTGAATTTTCACTGCTGCCGTCCCATTGTTCCGCTATGCGGCATTTGGCGTTTAATATATAAAGATACATGCGGAAGGCAACAGAAGCCAAATCAGGGATGAGAAAACTGTACGGAGAACACTGGCGTGGATAAAATCGTTCGAGAATATACGTACGGGAAGGGGCGAAGAGGAAGAACGGGCGAGGAATAGAAGGAGAGAAAGCGGATGAGGAAAGGGATGGGTTTAGTTTTCCTTCTATTCCCTTTATAATGCAACGTATCCCGATTAATTTAAAAGGCTAAGTTTTAGAAAATATGCAGTAGCTGGGATCTAAACTATTTCGTGGTTACTCCGGTGGTGCCTTCATCGAGTGAACTCGTGAGCTCTCTCTTTCTCTCTCTCTCTCTCTCTTTTATCTTTTCCTCGTGTTTCACATGTGCGGTTACAGTAGATTTTCTCATAAGCAGCAAGCTTTCGACGCTTCTTTCGTATAAATGGAATTCGAAATGCACACCGCAGCACGCATTGGTGAGCATACACATTCGTCGAGAACGTGAATCTAAATGGGAATATCAACTCAACTCTTATCAACTCATGTAAAGATTGCAAAAGGGTGCATTAGCAATTGCATTTTTAAAAGGAAAAACTCCATCTCAAAGCGAAGGTTTCAAAAATTTCAACTAACTCATTAGTAGTGCTTTATTATATTCCTTTTTACTTGGACCAAATATTGTTTGCGTTTTTCACTATTTATTTTTCAATCATTACATACTCAGACTCGATTCTCATCTTTTCAATATTTCCATACTTCATGGTATCGCATCGTTTGAATTTACAACGCATGAAATATTTCGCACGTGGATAAAAATACGAGGTGAGAAAGGTCACGTGTGAAAGGGGTCTCGGTGGTTCGCTCGTCAGAAAAAAAGCTTCCTTCGAGGATAATTTATGGGGTGATGATGTAAGGGGAAGATATTATAAGGTTTTGATGTATGCGAGCCTCGAGATTGCGAGAGCTCAACTCTCGTGAGAAGTTGACCTGCGATCTTTTCTCGTTCATTTCTCTCTCTCTCTCTCTCTATTACACACAAATCTGCAGTTTTGTTGTATAGTTAATCTACAAATGTTCTCGATATGTTATCATTAATTATACGGAGGGATAAGACGTAAAAAAAGAGAAATTAATGGTCTGGAGATTGAATTATAATTTTTGGATACAAGCTCCGAATCAATATTCCAGGAAAAACTGAATTATTTATAAAGATGCTGAATATTACATTTTCAAATTAACGGTTTTATGGTGTTGAGGTTCTTCAATAGCAAAACACGATTTCTTACGGAAATTTTGAAAAAAATATATGTCCGGTAGAAAAATCTAACGAATTGATTAAAAAAAAAGTATACCGTATAATTTTTCACATATTGTTAGTTTCACATATTGTTGTTCTATGGTTTCTCCATCTGAACACATGGCAATCGTCGAACAAAAAATATGTATCGAAATAATTCGAGAACGGTTCTTACGATTTTGATTTAAAAAAGCACATTGTTAGAGTATCTTCCGAAGAAAAAATAAAAAAATAAAAAAAAAACAGGATCTACCGTCAAGTTTTTGAGAAAAAAATGATTCTAATAAAAATCGTATGAGAATTTGAGTGGGAGAATTTCAAGGTCCGCGACGTGGCCACGTGAGACAAGTCATGATTATCACCATACTTTAGGACACTGCGCCCGTCTCAGACAGTTGCCTGTGTGTCAGAGTTGCCACGATTGACGCGCTTCTAAGAATTCATTAATATGTTCCGTATATGTGCATGCGGCATGAAGATGTATTCTAACAGGAGCGTAAGCAGCAGAAAAAATAAAAAATTCCAAAATCACGAGCAGTTATGAAATTTTAGTAAAATATCGTAAACGTATGCTTGTTTTACTGATCATTAATGATAATTTGAATGATTTTTGGAACATATTTCACAACGAATAATGTTCACACAGGAAGGGAGTTGCACCCTATTTTTTATACAGCAGTTAGCTATCGAACTACCTTAACATCGAAAAACATCGAATCGAATATGCTCGATGCAATTGAAATTACGATTAATTCAAATAATTTTAAGAACTACGTGAATCGCGATTTCTATACGCTGAAGAGCTAAAAGTTTTGTCACATGAAAGGTTTCAACTTCAACTTCGGAAATTGAGTCTTGGCTTGGGCTCATGTATGCAGCTCTCAAACTTCGGGGCCAATGGGAGGAAAATGTGATCGACCTTTTGCTCCCTCCCCCCCCCCTCCCTCCCCCGTCCTTCCCTCCCTCGTTCTCTTTCCCTCTCTATATATAACAACGTGGAGTGTACAAAGCTCTCAGAGTCTAGAACCTCAAGGGAGCTAGCACCCATAGTACAAGGCTGTAAAACCCATACACTTGCTTGTCTGCTTGCTTGCCTGCCTGCCAGTTGTTCGCCTATTTGAATAAGGTCGACGATGGTAATGAGAATGCAAATGGCTGCACGCCAGCGTGAACTTTGTACAGGCGCAACCGCGACACGAAATAAAAGTAACAAGCTTGGTGTAATACTAAGGGCTCATTTTTTCCATCCCTTTTACCCTTCGTTTTTCAAAGGCATGCTTTTTAGCCCACTCACTTAGAAAGACCGGAGGTCATCCAGAACTCAGAATTTTCTCACGTTCTTTCCATCCACCGATCGATCGAGCTTATCCGTGAATTTTTTTCCAGTCTGTTATACACCCCTCTAGTAATTTATTGCTGACTATTTGATTGGAAAAATGAAAATACCGCCGAAACAACTTCTTGCTCAAATTTTCAACTGAAATTATTCTGAGAAAGTTTTATAAAAGTTATTTGATCAATTAAACAAGACGAAAATAACTTTTTTGAATCACTGTCAAAAGTTTACTTCGTACATCCACTCAGACCCGGCGAGATTAAGTACGAAACTCTACTTTCTCGAGATTTAACTAGCACTTAAATACTTTATTTTTACGAATTATATCAAAAGTGCTTTCAAACTTCATAATCGTGCTTTATCCTACGTGCTAATAAGCATCTGTTAATGAATTTATTATGAATGAACGTGCGATTTTGAAGCTACCTGCTCGTCATAGATACGCGCTGTACTTTGAGAAGTTTTTCATTCTCGAATAGCCTCATTGTTTTTTACTTTTCTCAAGTCTCAGTACTTCAGTCTACATGCGAAATAGAAATTGGTCTCGTAAGGCGCATTGTCGTTAGCATTGCTAATAAATGGATCTATATAAAGGACCCGCTCTTCCACGAATTGTCTCGGTGTGCCGAAACTTTGGATAAGATTGTAAAGAGACATTAAAATGAAGGACCAGTCAAGAAGTCCGCTAATTTTTAACCGGCGCTACAGCGCTTGTTTCGCCCTCATTGGCCTTGGGGCTACCTTTTTCGAAAGAGCAACTACATTTGTTTGCAAAAAAAGGTAAAAGGAATAAAGGTAATGATGAATCTTTGTTATCTTATTTGTTCAAAGACCGATATCTTTTTCTAATCGTTAATTCTTCGATATGAAATTGAATTCTCGGTCAAATTTACGAGACAGAAATCTGGCAAGTTTTGGTCGCTTCTGTACTAATGTGCAATCAACATCGATTGTTTCGTGGGCTATTTTTATTAGTACAGTAAAAAGCGTTTGGCTGCACGAATTTACGCTTCTCTTGTTGGCCTATCTCGTCGAAATGTCGTAACGGAAAATGTTAATGTGTCTTCAACTTTAAACGACCGTTCCTTTTTTCCTGCTCCCGCCTCCTTTGCCGTTCTCCAAAAGTTGAAATGCAGTAAGTTCAACACTCGAGGGGAGTGCATAAAAAAATGTGCAGTTGTTCATTTTTATGTTTTGCAAGGTGTTTTATGTTCAGCTTCGACACTCGTGTGATTCATAAAAAATGCTATTACCCAGTATATACGAGCAATATTACGCTTAATGATGAGTAGTATCCACCCTCCTTAATCTTCGTGACTTTTTCGTTTGAACTTTTTTTTTGATGCGTAGTACCTAATGGAGTGAGCAACTTTAGTAATTTCGCAATTCATTTCGTCTGTTGAATGTGTTTAATGATGAAACAATATTTCATTAAGGTCATGCCCGAAGGATCGTATTTTATGGGTGTCTAAATTGGATCGATTTTCACTTCTTAATTAAAGATACAATCACTTTAATTTAATGTCAGAGTTATCAAATCGGAATTGTAAATAAATTATTTCAACTTATCTTTTCGCTCATTTCGTTTTTTATTTAAAAAATCGCATTAGAGAGCGCAAAGGTAAGAAACGAAGGAGAATGGACTAAGAAAAAGTATTAATAAAAAGACAGAAGGCTATGCAGGAATGGCCCGAGCCAAGAAGAAACAAAATGCCGAAATAAGCAAATGTGAGGTTATACCAGTGCTCATTATCAATTTCGTTCAATATTTAACGTAATATATTTTTATTACTAGAAAGACGATCGTCTCGAATTTTTTTCCAAACCTTCATTATATACTTCATCGTTATTGTGTACTTTTTCTCAAACTTCGTAAGAAGCGTTCATTCGTTATATGGAAAGATAAACGATTTTTTACTTATAGTCCCTGCAATCTTGTGTATTTTTCTTCATATTCAACCGCGTTTATCTCAATAACCAATAAGTCGAGCCCTTTAAATTTTGATAGTCGTATCAGTCGACTAGCCATTTGAATTCTGCGTAAATTTCAAGACTTTTTAAAGAGAATCGTTTCGTGCATGAACTACCTTAAAACAGGCGAAAAAACTCTGCGTTTAGTCCATTTAGAAGAGGACGAGGAAGGCACGGAATAGTGATTTCTATGTCGGGTTTGTAAAACTGCGGCAAAATCTGTCAAAATTTACTTTCATCACACCACAGAAGCAGTACATAAACCGTATCAATTACTTTTTGCTTCGGTTGATCGACGCGACCAACATAGTGCGGTATTTCCAGTATTACGGATTTCCGGAGTTTTCGAATGTGAACGCCAGCCGACTCGTTCGTCCCCTGAATATCTGGCGGCACGCAAAGTCGTTTACACGCGATCAACGATCGGCTCTCTGTCCTCTTTATAGAAGCAACGTTTGAAACGTTCGGGGCAATAATTCAGGAGCCGCTTCAATATTGAGGGCTTTGCAGAAAAAATGCCTTAAAAGCTTTCGTCACTTACGCTGAGATTAAATCTCAACATATTTAGAAAATCTTTTCCCGTTACGGATGCGAAAAAATCGATGTTAAGCATGCAAGTTCCCCGGATGAGGCATGAAACTTGAAAGCCTGATTGAAAATGTTAGAAAACGACGAGATTGTTGAAGATACAAATACGATTTTTTTTTTCCAATATCTCTAAAGTCGCTCTGACCGTACGTACATTTGTGTCGTACGTGCGGAAATACACAAGATAAATTTACCGGAATCGAAAGCCAAGTTTGTATGCGATAAAATGGGAAGCATAATTTTTATGGGTATTTTATTGCTCGTTAAACCGTAGACGGAGTGGTTACCCTATACAGGAGTAGAAATAGTGGGACGTGTACGAAAGTGCAGGCACGAAATCGCCGTTAATAGAATCGTACATATAGGTCAGCATTGTTCGATCAATACACCTTTCAAATGAACTAAGAATAAGATATTTTTTGAGCTGCATCTCCGATACCCGTAGCAGCAGGCATTTATGTAACAATGCGTCGAGTGCAGGTCTCGTTAACCTGTCGAATGCACAGAAATCAAATGAATGAAATTTTCGATAAAGGCACAAATAAATCTGAGAACGGGTCGGTTTCAAGCCAAAAATCATTCAGCTGTAGAACTCTCCTATCGATTCAACGTCGAATGAAATTTTCATAAATGAAGAAACGAACATTTTGCTCACCGTGGCAAATTTGGGATCGTGGATTCTCTCGATAAATAATCGAGTTCTATTCCAGTGTCGCGTACACTGACGCTGTGACTCCAAAGGCCACAGAAGCTTGTTCGATAATTCTTATTTCTCAACAGGAGTTTCCAAGGTAATCCAATAAAAGTCGAAGCCCCCCCCTCATGTTTCGTAAATGCACGTATAGATATCTTTTGTGCATACAGGTTTTCCCTATTCGAGGAAAAAAACGTTAACCCGAAGCAGCGAGCATAAGAGTTTTCTTTCTGGCCCTGAGGTGGCCGAGCTATGTGCAACCGTGAACACACTCAGATCCATACGTATATATGAGTCTACATGGACCGTTGAAAATAAAAAGGAAAGGATTGCGCAAAGCGCATATACGTAAAGGTATGAAAGTTCGGACGCTGTAATACTCTGGTCCTTCAACGACCCCTCGAACTTTGTAATTTCGTGAAGAGGCCAGACCATTCGAGTGGGTCACTATAAGCGAAAAGTTTCGCAACGATTTTTTTGGTAATAATATACGTGAGGAGAGGGGGGGGGGGGTGAGGGGGGGGGGAGGATCTATCCATTGAAGCTGCGATGCGGAAATGAGACACGTACGTAAACTCAAACCCTCCATATTTTTTCGTAAACAGTCTGGAAATAAATATGATAAAAACGAGGGATGCTGGATGCGTGGGGTGGGATAAAAAAAAGTTGCACGTCATTCGCACGAGAGTTACTGATTTCGAATGAAAAATAAAAAAGATATCATTTTTCCAGGCTTGTCGGAGAATTTTTCGTATGGAAAGTGCGGATCGGAGGTGAAAGAAAGCGGTGGCAGGTTGGAGGAGAAAGGGAGATGATATCCGCGAAGAGTGGCATCAGCATTAGATATTCCCGGTAGGGGAATAGGGCGCAGTGAAAAGAAGCAGAACGCGGATGGTGCTGTACGTATAAGCGCAGATGAGCTTTTCTTTTCACCGCTATTCGAAGGTCGAGAGAGAACGAGAGTTCCGCACCAGAGAAATCGTTCGTGGCCTCGCACAGTCTCTCCATACACCGGATCACTTACTGCCGTTGCATATACGTGCGCCCTGCCCTCTTCGACGCTGAGACTCGAGAAGAGGCAAAGAGAAATAAACATCAAATGGCACTTGCGTAGACGGTGGCCACTCACGGCGGTATAAGCTGAAACTTTGTTTTGTCTGAGCTATTGAAGCATTTTACAAGATAATTATTCACTAAGCAACATCGAAGTTCACGTGAAAATATTATTTTGAAATAACCCTGCCAAAAAAATTGGTACCGAGTGGAACACTGGGAAATAAAGTACGCGAGTCAACCACTAGATCGCAGAGGCTTCAAGCGCTTCCTCCAAATGCTTCGAAACGAGAATATATTTCAACGTTTAAGATTCCCAGGAATTCACAGTATTCAACTCGTTCCGTAATAACGTCATTTTCGATTTGAGTTTCGAGGAAAAAATTATAAAAACAAATTATTTCAGCACATTCAATTTGTGTCAGGTGCACTCTTGTTTTTTTAAAAACCGCTTGTTTAATTGGTTCCTCAACGGGGGAGAAGGTCCAGTGGGACGTCGGCTCCCCCGTGTTTCCATCTACGATTCTGTGCGGTGAAGCCTGACACAAAAAAGACGAAAACGATATTGCGAGCGCGCCGGGTACAGAGTATCATGTTATGCTACGTAGAAGAAGCTCGAGATCATTCTGAATGAAAGTTCCGCAGGCTGATGAATGCAGCGACCGCAGGGGCGAGGAAGAAAGGGGTGGGACGCGATCTAAACGCGAGCGCGAACGAGGCAGACATAGGGTTAAAGAGATGCGTAAAGGTCAGGAGTGAGAGGAGTGCAGATGCGACGATAAGGTCGATGTTGACGAGACGAGAGGGCGAAGAGTGGAAAAAGCTTGAAGCACGCTCGCGATTGAGATAGGTTGGGATATTATGTGCCATAGGGGCGTTCACCTTAAGCAAGGCAATCGTTGGCCAGCGAGCAGTGATTAGCCGTCGTTTTTTTATTGACCTACAAGCCACGTTGGCCAAAGCATGCTCGAGGGATGCTTCGAACTAATTTTTTCCTTTTCCCATGTGCCAATCATTATGGTCTGTAGCTATGCTCTCGGATACATGGTCTGATCGTCCTTTTTCGAAGCAGATAACCAGGGCCATCAACTGAGCCCTCACTGCAGTAAGATAAAACTACCGTGTCTCTATGCGCAGCCGGAAATGGCTCGAAGTTTATATATCTCGAATCTAGAACGAATTTAGCTTCGGACTCGAGATGTTTCTACATTCTACATCCCGAGGAGAGGTCCGATAGCGATTATCGATAAAAAAAACTTGGAGATAGTGAGCGCTCATTTTGCTCCCTTCGATGTAGCTATTGGAATGCTAATTTCGCTATTTCGTCGGTGCTCGAACCGTGCAGGGTTGGGTAAAAAACGAATGAACCTTTTACTGGTTGGGCTCAGTGAGCATCCAGTCGCCTTGGTCGATGTGGGTACGGGCTGCGGAACTCGGTTCCATTTTAAACTAAACAAGCATCGAAAATTGAAGCTCTCTACGTGTTTGTATACTGCGATTCTCCAGAGCCTCCTATAAACCCAGGCCCAAAATTAATCCACCACGGCTCTGGCCAGTGTGTGACTTCGGATGCCTTCTGTGGATGATTCGCTTCGTCCCAATTTCGGCCTGTTGGTTTCGCAATGATTGACTTGGTGCGCAGGTCAAGAGGCGCTTTTTAGGGACGTGTCAGAACGCGCTCGCACCAGAAGAAATTCGCACCAAATTCCACTTATAACTGCAATGCTTTTGCTGTTTTTCCTCTGCCCTAAGCAGAAGCGATGCAGTTGTTGATGAGCAAGCTGAAGCTCCCTTGAACAGAACCGGAGATCGAAGTGTAAGCGCAAGGGATGGGGAATTATCAAGAAAAGAAGGAAGTTCCATCATGGAAATATAGTAAGCAACTTTGGAGAATTTTTCATCATTTTTTTACCAACTGTTTAACAAAGGCAATCCCACAAACATCGTTCAAATGTTTATCCAATCACACAGTGCGGTGGAACCGCATGCCTGCAATAACTCATCGATTTTTCTCTCACAAAGTATTCCAATTATGTATTTAGGTGTTGCTAGTTTTAGTATAGAAGTCTTGGTTTCTTAAACGAAAGTATTTTTTGAAGTCATCACTTTGTTCAACTTTTAATCAATGTTTTTAAATGCCAATTTTAAGGTTGTTCTATAGGGTTACAATGAAGTTTTTATGAAAACTTCTCATAATAAGCTACCTGAGAGCTACCTGAGATAATAAATTCACATCCATAAAGATGAGGGAAAACAAATGATCAAGTACATCGTTTGTAGTCTATCATACATAATTCGTTTTCTCAAAACGGAATAAATATAACAGGCTGAAGTCGCTCATGTAACTATGAAAAGAGTTGAAGATTTTTAGTTGAAGATTTATAATAAATTATTTTTTTCGGATTTATCATCTGATATCTGGCAAAAGTAGATTAAAATTTGAAAGAGTAAAGAAAGGGCCGATTGGAAATTTTCGTTTTCCTACTTGGCATTGAGACTGTGCAACGTCCTTAAACTCCTAATATTGTTCAACGAATTTAAACTTGTAAATATAAATAAAAATCCAAACTTATCAGTACTATTTGTCTCTGAGATTCGTTCCACTGTCTGGGCGATGCCTGAGTTTCACAATTACTCGAGTTCCTCATTCACAAACTCGTAGTTTGTGGAAATGAATTAATTAGGAATATAGCCCTATGTAGACTTAGCCCTATAATGACTTCAATGAATGGCCTCAGTCAGCTTTCTATATGGTACGATTGAGTTAAAGAAGTGGTTGTCGGGCGATCGCAGGCCTGGGGGTTTGTAGTAAAAAGTGAACTGGATATTGGTGTGTATCTCGACGTCATGTGATGCGGGGAATTAATCAATTTTTCTCCTAGCAAGTTCTTGTTTGTCCAATTTCACTCAGCTCTGCCTGCCGGGCAAAAAGATGAGAGTTGTGCCGTTTAGTTTCGCCGTTTCACGAGGCTTGCATCAGTTTTCGTATGATGTATCTGGGCGTGATAACTTGCAGGAGATATTCGTTTAATTTACGTTAATATTTGTGCACTTTTCCGGAGCCATCGGATTTGTAAGGGCCTCTTGAATTTGTTGTTGGTCACGATGGTTTGCTCTCGCAT
Source organism: Venturia canescens (assembly GCF_019457755.1). Taxonomy (NCBI): domain Eukaryota; kingdom Metazoa; phylum Arthropoda; class Insecta; order Hymenoptera; family Ichneumonidae; genus Venturia; species Venturia canescens. Next base: position 25,782,219 of record NC_057421.1, read on the forward strand.
TTTTACAATTCGATGTTGTACTGCTTGCTCTTCATCGTAGGGGTGCGTATGCTTTGATGTATATTTGAATTCATACACCATTAGGAACGAAGAATTGATGGAGAAGATAGCTCGACGTTTTATTGTTAGCGAGAGGAAGAGGGTTAAATAGAGCCGAGCCTAGCTATGATTCTCTGTCATTCGTTCGTCTATTTCTCTCGCCCTTTCTGCTTGATGTCGTAATTAACTGTTACTGCATTCAGCATTGTTTTCATCTTGGTGATTCCCTTTCTTACTCACTGATTTCTTGCTTTTACTTTGTCGTTGTAAGTATAACGGGATTCTGAAGTGGTGATATTGCAACGCTCCGGAGAATAGAGTAAAAGCTCAAACGCATTTCCCATCGTTTGAAACGACGTACCTCCCAAACGATCTCATTTATGCGACCAAGTGTGTTGCGAAACGGAGAATGTTTCGAAAGCTTCTGCGCTCTTGTCGTGCTAACTATTGGCAAAGAGAGTCTGTGCCATGGTGCAGCTTAGTGAAGAACTTGGAGTAGGAATCTTATGCTAAATGTTTGTTGAATCAATCATCTTTAATGCAATGAATAGCCTTTTTCTCGAAATCACTATTTTGCACGGTTAGTGCGCATAAAACTATCAACATTCCCTTAAGGTAAATCATGCCCGAAGGATCGTATTTTATGGGTGTCTAAATTGGATTACTCCCTAATTGAAAATATAATCAATTTAAATTAATTTCAGAGTTATTAATTCAAAATTGTAAATAAGTTTTTCATACTTATTTTTTGGCGAATGAAATTACATGCCATTAATTAATCGGGAATCCATCGCTTACCGAATCCCAAATTTCGTTCGTCCCTGGTGTAAATACTACAGTTTTTGATGTAAAACATCGCATTGGAGAGCGCAAAGGTAAAACACAACGGAAAATTGATCAAGAAATAAGTATTAATAAAAAGGCAGAAAGCTATGACAGGAATGGGCCGAGTCCAGAAGAAACAAAATATGCCTTAATATATCTTTACTAGTAAGACAATCGTCTCGAACTTTTTCTCAGACCTTCATTATATACTTTATTGTTATTGTGTACTTTTTCATAAACTTTGCAAGAAGCGTTCATTCGCTATATGAAAAGAAAAACGATTTTTAACGCACAGTCCCTATAACCCTGTGTATTTTTGTTCATATTCAACCACACGTTTATCTCAATAACCAATAAGTCGAGCCCTTTAAAATTTGAAATGCGTGTCAGTCGAGTACCCATTTAAACTCTGTGTAAATTTCAAGACATTCTTAAGAAACACGTTTCGTGCATGAACTACCTTAAGAAAAATTGAAATTCTCGGTTATACGTTCACGAGATTGTATTGTTGCTCACACTGCAAAAAATAAAAACTGCATTCGTCTGAACACTAAAATACTCGTGATCAAGTACGTCGTAGTTTGTGTCTAAAAAAATAAAACTGAACTTCAATTTCCCCTGGAAATGAGATCTCCAATCACAGCCGGAATATCGACAAACCACAACCACAAGCATTCCTCTGGTTAAGTTCTCCTAACTATATGTATCTAGCGGCAGAATAATTTATCGCTACTTCTGTAGTGTGGAAGACAGACAGACAATTCGGAGCCACGAGCTCAACTGTATGCAATTAGGAGAGAATGATTCGCGGAATGGCATCAATTATGCTTTTGAAAGACGAGTTGAGATGCGATGTGAAAAGGAGAGAGAAATCGACAGAAACGGAATGGAATGGGAGATCGGGTTAGGGGGATGCCAATCGGGTACAGCTGCAACGATATCTTGCAGTCTTCGTGTCTGTAACGAAATCAACGAATCCGAAGCACTACGATTAGTCCGATGGTTCAATGAGAAAAGTCTCCGAAAGGAAATTGGAGCTAGAGTTACAACGTTTCGAAACTTGTTCAGTTACACCTTCAGGAATCGAAATTAGTTTGGCTCCCCACTGTATATCTATGATCATATGTGCCTATATTCCCGAAGGTGTGGGCATGGGATATACACGTCAGAATTTCTTGTGCACCGTTATCTATATTTTAACTGGGCATGGCTGCATTTTACCGCTGCTGCAGTGGTTGAAATCTTCGAAACGCGAGCTAGTGATTTACTTGGCAGCCTGCAGCCATGTATTTATGTATATATGATGAACGAGTGTGATTAACATTTCGTATGCACCACCAAGTGCTTTCCACATACTTCATATGCACCATACGTACAGAATTCTATGGGCCATACGACCTTGGCAGGCGAGGGTGAAGAAATGAGAGAAAATAAAAAAAGCTAGGCTCCCGCAAATTCCTGGGCACTCACATATGGAACACTTGCATGGGAGAAGAATCCAGGAAAGCAAAAAGAATGAAAGAAAATAAACATAAGAGAGCGATGGAGAAAGGCTGGTGAGAATAATGAATTAATTACTGCTCCTGTGGCCTTTTTACTCAGCTTCGATTCTTCTATCGTCGAAATATTCGGAATGCTTGCGGTTAAATTGAATATTTTTGATAAATGTGGGGACTTGATAAGCATACTAATGTGAATTTGGACATAGACGAATCGGTAGTATTAACGATCGTCGTAAATATCTTGAAGAACGCTGGGAATGGAACGTTCCTTAGTGATTCGACTTGGGTCTGAGCCTTAACCTCTCTTTACTTTTGCCTGCAATTTTTCACGTTTTTGTAGTACCTCTGAGAAGCACTCAGGCTCTCGTTCTATTTTCTTGAAACAACATGATTCTGATGACCTCACAAACAAATCTCGTTTTTCATATAACCATTTTTATTCCACCAATGGAAAGTTCTTCTTTTTTTCGTTCCACCAAAGTTGTAATTTTCGCTAAGGTGTGGTAACAAATAGTTAACACGAAAGTGAATAAAGATGATCTCAAATCGCGTGCTCGCGCCCTCGAATTTAGCTCGGGTGACAATTTTGCTCGCGCTTTGAAGTAGTTTACTTGCCCTTCCTCTCAGTGGCATAATGTCGTTTAACTTTGAGCCAGTGGGCGAGGGCTTTCTTCTCTTGATGAGAAACCTTTTCTCAATGAAAAAATCGATCGATAAGAATACAGGTCTCCAGGTCGAATCACCGTTTCGCCTCAAAACAGCTTCAAATTTATTATTGTAATCATTCCTCATTACCACTTAAAAAAACCCTTCTCATATTGAGAAACTGCATCTTTTTTCACTTTTGACGTTTTGAAAAAAAGAACGGACAGATCCAAAGAGGTGTTTTTACGCAGCCACAGGTCGATTCCGTGCGAAATGCCCCTCAGACCTACGACCGAAAAAAAAAATCGGAATTCAATTGGATTTCTTCTCACTAGGCTATAGACTTCGACTTCAGCGGTTCTTCGGATTGTGTTGGATTGCGGATAAAAGTTTATGCTTTGGCTCGCTCCTCCGTACCTCTCTTTTCCCATCTTACTTTCATTCTTGCCCTTCCTTTTTCTCCTGTATCCAGACATTGGAACGTAACGTTTGGAATTTTATACGGGGGATGCGATTGGAAAAGCGAGGGTGTGACTAGTCTTGACAGGAAAAAGATTTTCATTTGGGGGATTCCCAAACGCAGGATGTGGCCTTTTGTCAAGGGAAAGCGAGGAGGGATTAAACGTGTAAGGAAAAACGGTAAACCGCGTGAGCGGAAATTGATTTTTATAGATGCCTTTGAAATTCCGAAAATCAAACACGTTTTGCTTACGCGCGTAGTAAAGAAATTGTGAATCTCGTATTTGCTTTTGGAAAATTTCGCTTGTTCGAATGCTCCCGGAGGGTTTTTTTCAATGCGATTTTGAAAAAAAAATGCTTCACTAAATTGAACCTCGAGTAACACTGCGCGATTGATATCGATCCTCATCCTGCATGCATCAATAATTTAAGCGTTAATTAAACTTTCAAATCAACGCTCCACTATGAGCACCGATAGTGATAGTAAATCAAACGAGCTACAATATTCTAATGGAAGTTTGAAGAGACGCTATCTCCCGCATACCACAGACACACGAGTAACGACCTTTTCTCTATGGCTCCATCTTGTTCCCTCAACCACTCATCCCTTCATTCCACAGCCATTTATTTGAGAGGGTTGTAAAACAATTCATGAGAACTAAAATGTTTATTATTACTTGGAACCTCGCTCTAAATTCAACTTATTCTAGATGGAAATATAAACATTTTGAGTATGGAAGCCAGCGACTGCTTTGTAGCAAGGATCGTGATCTAGAGTCGCGGTAGTGACTCAAAGACAAGTACATTTATGACGTCGCTGCCAGAGACTCTTTACAGGAGCCATCGCTTTTCTACTTGTTTCGAAAATTTCTTTCTTCAATAAATTTAATTTATCTGGCATCAATCAGTAACTGTTTATATATATATATATATATATATTTTTTTTTCGTGGCGTTTCGTGTTTTCTTCTAATTATTGTGGATAATATATTCAGTTGTAGTAATCTCAACGATGTAGATAAATATTAATCAATCACAATTGATTGAAAATTGTTATTTTTTAGAGAAAATTGCTTTTATTAAACATTTTTTTCCGTTTCAATGGAATCATTATACTTAATAGTTTCGTTACAATGCATTGTGATTATAAAATCAGAAAATATTCAACAAAGAGTGTCGAATAATCATCGAATTTCTGAACGAGGCAACTTTCGAGATGAAATTTTGTTTAAGAAGTTTTTATGCTTCAACAGTATCGTGGTATCTCATTGCTACTAGAACTCGTGAGTTCGTAGCTGAAGTGGTTAGCTTTTTGAAGAAGTGATAATCATTTTACGACCTTCGATTGGCTTTACTTATCATTTCTGAAGAAGGCACGACTCACTCTTATCAAATTCGAAACGAAGAAAACGAAAAAATTCACAGATATTTATCGGAACAAGACGACAAACACATCAGGCTAATCTTCGATTTATTTGCTGAAAAATTTTTCTGCATCGCCTAATGGTGTCGAGTCTTATCCACAAGATTGTGGAAATCAGTATTTAACACGGTTTCACAATATTCGTCGGTAAAAACATGCCGATAAGATGGGCACATTGAAAGAGAAACCTCTCTAACAAAATCAGAAAAATTGAATTTCAAATACTATGATAGTGAAAAAAATGTGGTTGTGTAAATAAGAAAATCCAAAATTCCAGCAATAAGAAAAAACTCCCTTCAGATTTTACGTAATTTCCATTGCTCACATTGAAGGCCCACGTAAAAGAAAATACAAAACGAAATTGTTGCATAGAAATTAATATTATCGCGAAAAATATCGACGAAGCGTGAATTCAGTATTCCTAGGGCAAAACGTCAAACGGTTGTTTCTCGTTTCCCTTGATCTTTGGATGGTGCCTCATAACTTCTGAGATGGAATAGAGCACAGTGAAAAGGTTGCAAATGCACTAAAGAGAATCCCGAGTAGTTGGGGTTTACAGAAACCCCGTATGAGGTTACCAATGGAGAATAAAAATGGAAAGCGAAGAGAAAGAGAAATAGGATGGAAATGCTTCAACCGTGGTGACTAACATACTTGTTTTATTCCCCATCCATTCTGCTCCAAGTCTAGAACGACGACGCCGAGAATCTTATGCACCGCTGCATGTGCACTTGAGCAAAGGACTTTGCGCGAAGAAGGAAAGCGAGCAAGCTCACATTAGAGGCAGGTTTACAACAGCTATTGTTTTTCAAAGCATTGAAATTGCTTTACTCAACATATCGATCCTCTTGGGGAAGTCGTCGTACCTTGATCTGTTCTTCCGTTCCTTCGAGAAGCATGACTCTCACTCCGTGACTCTTTAGTCAACCTTTATATGCTTGTACTACATGTACGTACGTTCGTTTTGTCTCTTTATACATTTAGTTTCATCGTACACTCAAGCTCGGATGCAGTCGGAAGGGAATCTAAATTTTCTTGCCGGAAGCAAATGAGCATGTTTTTCCCAGTCGACGATTGCAGTTTTCACTTATCCAACCAGAAGTTTGCGCCATTTACATTTTAATGAATGGTCCTCTGTCGCCATGGAACTGCACACGAAAAAAGTACACGAAGAACTGGGCGTACGCATTTCGTTTAGTCCAATTACTTTTAATGTGATGTCAGAGAAATTTTGTATACGATTTTTATGTTTATGTGTGCAAAATCGCAAAAAATAAATTAATGAGATTACGTAGAGGATTTTTCTTGAACTGCTCTATTCGTAAGTCCGAGTTTCTAAAAATAATTTCTCTCATAACCTGGTGCAAGAATGATTAATAAGGTGAATGGCTTGTGGACGAATGGTTTACGAAATGAAAAACTGAGGCGTCTAATCTTGGAAGGTTTTGTAATTTTATTAAGCATGAGTCTCATTTGGGACGTCGCTGCATTTGACACTGTCAGTTGCTTCTTCCATTCGGTATATTCACTTCATGCAGAAATAGCATTGGAGTGCTACCGCACGGGAACGCAGTTAATGGTTTATCTTTTATTTGTAAGAAAGTGTGCAGCGTCTCGTGAAGCTTTTACGTTTTATAGGTCACTGAATTTCCCATTGTTCTCGGGCACTTTCGTAGATCAAGTTAGGAAATTATGAAATTGTAGTTCATTAGTATTTCACTGTGATGGCTCAATGATTCATTTAAGGAAGTCATTAGATTCGCGTGAATAAAATTGAGATTCCAAAAGTAGTAGATTGAACTATTTCATTTGAATAAAAATAAAATAAATTCACGTTTGTTCAGTCTACCACTACGCGGAAAATACATTTGTTCGGAAATTCGAAATTTTCGACAATTTGCTTGATCGATTTAGCAATCCACGCTTCGTCTGTAACATAAAAACAGAATTATAACCCGATTTTGAATTCGGGAGAAAGAGAGTGCAGAAAATCGAGTACATGCTATTATATGAGTCGAAAATCGGTGCTTCATGCACCATCGAACCCATACAATTCAAATATGCCGTAATGAAATTCAGTCTCGCAATATCCGAGCAATGAATTTGACTGGGGCTCGGAATCGAGTTGTTTATTTTCAGTTCGCTGGTAACTGAGGCGTTCATCACTGTCATTAATTTTCTGAAAAGCGACCTCAATTAGTCTTTGCGATTCGTATTCTCTTTTCCATATTTTTCGATATCAATATTTCTTTTTTATGATTGGACACGCTCCGTTTGTTCACTGCAGTGAACGTGATCACAGAATGTAAAATTTCTCTAACGCCTTTGCCCTCCTTTCAAATATGGATCACAGCTTAAAATTCATTATTTTCATCATATTTTAATAAGAATTTCGTCAAATTATTCGCGTTTGCGAAATGGACGGGTTGCATTTGAAATTGTCTGTCTATTTTGATGAACTTTCACTAGAAAAAATAGGAAACATCATTTTCGCTACGAACTTCACGAAAAAATGTCCTGAATACTTTAGAATGCAGTATTAGCTGAATCATTGTTCGAGGATTCCCCTGCGTACATCAAATGTTGGGAATATTTTTCAAAAATAAAACAGAAATTTTCTTCGCTGCAGTATCTCAATGAAAAAAGATTAGATTGACTTTTGCTCATCTCTCATCTCTCGCTTGCTTATTTTAACTTGTTAAACACACTACTTTAGAGCCAAAGTGGACTTTAAAATTATTTTTTTCGGTTTCTCTAGTTTCAGTATAAATTTTCATTAACCGAACTGTGAACGTGAAGGTATGGGCTGCGCCATTTATTACGAGAGTGTTTATATTTTTCTCCACTTTTTCTGGGCTTAGTGATCTGATGAATGGCTAGAAAAGTCCTGCATTCATTGGACTGAAAAGTAATGAAAAAAAATCTAAAAAGAGTGTGTGAAAAGTCACGTGGCTCAAGTGAAATTGCTGTACGATGGGCAAACGGGTTCATTTTGTGTCAAGATTGCATCGCGTCTCTTCATATCTAATAAGTGGCATCAAGAGTGTTTAAAAACAGTATTTCATCAAAACCAGGACCTATTAATAATGTTGGTAAAAAAAAACCTGATGTTTACACAGAGTTTCTTATTTAGAGCTGTGACAAGAGATTGAAGATATTTTTAAAATACTCTGTGAATTGTATAGTCCCTGAGATCATAATTGCTTCGTTACCGACGTAATTGCACCCCGTGTGTATTCTCTTTTCGTATTTTTAACTTGGGATTTCATTTCGATAAACTGTACAAACAACTGCGAAATTTTTACTACATTCATTTTTTCATTAATATTTCTTTTCGTATTGATAGTGATACAGTTCCAAGGAACTGTAACTTGAATTAATAATCACATATAGCCAATGATATACGTCTGAAGTTTAGTTCATGGAATCACAGTTCTCGAGAGTAAGTTCTCTTGAATTTACCTCTCATATATGGGATAGAATCTCGTAAACTTTATCGAGCTTCAATATCAAGTTAGTGGAAAAATGAAATTTTAACATCGGACGGTATCTGAGGAAATCAACACTCTCAGGAATTAGTTCCGAGTTTGAGATAATCAAGTTCCAATAAAAAGATTTAAAAAATGAAAAAGTCATTCCAATTTCTATCGTAACTGCTAAAAAATTTTAATCGTACAATGCCAACGTTTCCACCTATTTAACTATAATAAATTTCATTTCAGAATTTAACATTAAATATATTTGTATGAAAATAAAAACACTGTGATATTTGTGAGGAATGCACGTTCAGTAATTATGATTCCTTCTCTCATTATTCGTTACTCCAATAATCGGTATCACTAGCAATGTTATACGGGCAACGATATCGGAAACTGAAGCAGAGTTACGTGAGAGGCCAGTTCTGAAGCATGCAGAATAAGTCTTTCGTATAGCTCGCGCTCGCAACTAAGATTTCCTGATGTTATTTCATGCTGGTCTACAACGCAATTGCTCTTACAGTGTACAAATTTAACTTGAAATATGAACAAAAATAAAGCGAGGCTACATCGTTAGTCTGAAGGTACAAAATATTTACGCGGTCGTCGGGGCTAAACCAACTATGCAGGCCTCGAGTGGCGGTATAAGTGCGTGCGTAGACTCGGTACTCTTCGGATATGTACTGCAAAAATCTGCCAAGTTAAGGAGGGGTGCTCCACGATGGCCGTGCCTTTTAATTATACTTGCATGCTCATGACGGTATCCTGTACTGAAGCCAACGAGTTAGAGAAAGAGAGAAAGAGAGCGAGACGGAAAGTGCGACAGCAGCTTTCGAGTATCGCACACAATTACTCGGTAGATTATTTTTCCTAATTACTTTAAATTTCGTCTAGAGTCTACGCAGTATTTAATCTCATAAACGTCGATGAAAAAAATAGTCTTTTTTTGAATAACATTAACTCACATTTTGCGCCGCGAGTGTTTGCTGAATCAGTCGCCGCGACTACAATATTTCGAGCAACTAACTACAAGTGTGACGGAACGCAAAGCACGTTACAAAATCAGGAGCAACCGTAACGAAAGTTTTTCAATGTGGATGGATGCCGTGTAGAGCTGAAGCTCTACACCAACGTCACGTAAACATTAAAGTTTACATACGCGAGGCTACGGTGAAACTATATGTACCCGCTTCGTCAATCCGGAAGCAATAGAAATTCATTATAATATGTAGTATTCGTGAAAACATCCGAAACTGGAAATCGTAATGAACTCGAATAGGTAAAAAAAGACGTGTATTAGTTTCAACCTTTTCGATAAATATTCGAAAAACACACTTAGTAAACCCAATAAACACACTTTTTTCAGGACTTCTACAAGAAGAGATTTAACTTTTTTGCTTGAAAGAATTATGTTTTTTTTTTTTTTAAATTTTATTACAGTATTTTTGAAACATGTATGCTCAATGAAACGCCTCCTTATTTTTACCAAATAAAAAATGACATTTTTCTGAAAAACGAATTCAAAAAAATAGCTTGTTTGTTTAGGGTAGTTCTGTATGTACACGTACAAGCTAAAAGTTTGGGCCGCGGCGTACAATGACATCCAATGCTTATGCAGTGCTGACGGCTACACGGTTTTGTCAAAGCTTGTACACTCTGGCTGTCCTACACAATCACGCCTCATGAATATTTCCTCTACACATATAGAAAGTGGCATTGTAATCGTGGCAACAACGCCATTCTCCAGTCAAAATGTCAGTGTTTTCCGAAATTTTATTTATTCGTCAGGAAAAAAGTTAAAAGTGTTCAAATGCCACTTCAATCGAGAAAGATGGTTGAACATTTGAGAAAAAAACTTTCACATTGTTTTGTATCAGTTCGCCGCACCGTACATTGTTGCCGCGTCGTCATGCGCCCGTTCCGTGTCACATAGAATTAACCCAGTTCATCAATCAATATCTCCGAAACTAGATGGTCAAAAATTCCCATTTTTTAAAGTATTAATCCCACAATGGTACTGAATACACGACTGGTTTTATTTTTAAGTCGTAAGGTTTGTTTAGCGTCGGTAATAAAAAATGTAAACAAAGTGCTATCCAGTGACGTGTTACTGTTAGGAGGTATAGGCATCGCGTACAAAATGACCAATTTTTAATCGCGAATATCTCGAAAACGAAATGGTGAATCGGTTTAAAAATTTTGAAAGTCGGTCCACGAAGGCTAGTATTACACCATATTTAAATTTCAGCCGGTTCTTAAGATTTCAACAAAAGTACAAAACTACCTTAAACAGTCATGATCCTTGTGCTTACTCAACCCAGATTGTATTTTTTCTCACTCCGCACACGATTACTCGAGTAATCGGATGAAAATATCGAAACTGGAACCAAGAAAAATCGTTCATGGAACTTTAATAAAATGATGAATAACAAAATATCTTTTTTCTCAAGAAAAGTCTGTTTTGTCTGATATTCAGCATATATGAGCTATAAGGGACAGCGGAACGTTTTACATTTTCAAATAATGTCACGTACACGCGATTCATATATTGTCCATGTACAGAAAATAGATTACAAATATTTTTGCTCCGTGAGTTTCCAGCGAAAATTCTGGATGGGCGAATAGACAGAGAGGCATATCACATAGAAGTGTACGAGTGCAACGTGGCACGTATATCAAGCAAGGTTCTTCCGAGTACTCGTGAACGTCTCTAGAATTTTTTTCCCGTATACTGCCATATGATAAAGCGAGCTGGTTGGGGTGGGTGACAAAGGATCGTGAAGGGGGTACTAGTGGATGATCTCTCGTTGCCGGTTGCGCCCCAGACGTCGCGTCGCGAATATTTTTCTCTGTGAAAATTTTTTCCTCGATAAATTCAAAAGTAGCATCGAGGGTGTCACGTTCTCGTGATACTGTGGTCGAATTTCTCTTTTTCTTGAAAAGCAAAGACTCTCTCGCTCTCTCTCTTGCCCTCTCCCCCTGTCTCTTTACTGGGAGCGAAAATGGTGGAGATAGTGCAAAGAGTTGAAGAAGAGCCATAGAATGGAGTAGACGCGAATGTAATCACGAATGTTGAAGTTAGTTTGCTCGTGGTTTCATGAAAATGCTGTCAGGCGGTACCGATTGGGGTTCAATCATTCTTCAGAATTGGTCGAGCATGCATAAAACCGATTATAAGTGTGCAATTGGAGCGACAATTCCTGGTTTCTGGCCTGTCGAATCAGACTCATTCTCCGCTACAGCCCAGCTTTTCTATATTCTACAAGTTTCATTTAGAATTCTTCCATTCTCTTCTTTTTACATTCAAATGTGATGGAAGATTAAAAATGAGAAATGGTTTTATCGAGGGACCTTTGACATTTTTATGCAAGGGTGCAGGTAAGTCTTTCCGAGGGACAAAATCCAAGAATTGCAAACATCGCAATTGCCTTTTTTTCTGCTAATTGCAGTTTTCATCAACATGGTTTCGTTCCTGAAAAACTTCATTTATGCATACGAGCAGGTCAAATTCGTCAAAGCTCAGTCAGTTTTGCCGGCACGCTCTGAAAATAAAATTGTATAATCGAAGCCCTGAGCTGTGTGCGCTGCATGCGATTTTAAAAAGTCGATATTCGATCGAGTCGGTACACATGGAATAGAAGACGTTAACGTAAGTAATGACTAAGAAACAGTAGGGAGTGGTGGGAGGAGGCAGTCGGAACAGAAAGGGAGTGAGAATGTATGTGCTCATGTGTAGCCGCACGGCTAATAACGCGGCGAGTTAATTACATCCGTAAACTGCGGGTAGCTTGTTTAACAACCCTTCGTGGGCTTCGGCTGTCCCGGCAGATTGCCAGCCTGAGACATAAGTCGTCTCTGTAATATCTTTGTGGATATTGTTCATTTACAACTTTTAGGGTGAGGCTGTATTATTCAAGATGTCAAGTGTGCACTTTTATAAATTTGATGTCGCGGGTCACGTTACGGAAAGCTTTGGGATCATTTTGAAAAATTGTCCACATAGAAAAACATTATTTAATAAAAATTTCAACGTTATCTAAAAAAAAAAAAAAAATGATAAGTATTTGGACTACTTATAGTTCCTCTAGAACAATTAAAAACATGACTCACGAGAAAGCATTTGCATTTCACAAGAAAAGATTTGTCTTTGCCCAGAATGGCTGAGTGACACGCTTGATGATGGTGGTTCGTTCATCGTCTCGTTTCCCTCGCGGAGGTTCCGACACAGTTGAATAACGCGTTGTATAATTCGCAGTACAATTGCACGTATATAGACTCTTGAAGAGCTGTAATACAAAGCAATAAATATAATCTGAAGCTATTATGTTGGCACATGTGCAAGAACAGTGTAGATTAGGCGTGTGTAAGTTGATTGTCCGGTTTGTTATTCAGGATGCGTAGTACGAATTTCATACGAATCTAAATACGCGCATATACGTCACGTATAATCCGTTTTGTAGGGGGCTGGGGAAAAAATATGCCTTTTCAGACAACGGCCTGTATAATTAGGTATACTGGGCGATAGCATTCACGAGACTGCCACGCATAAACGCTCGAGGCACGCGAATACGTTAGACCACAAGCCTGAAAGGCAGTATTGCATATACGTGTGGCGTATACAGATGATCCGTGGAGGAAAAGTCCATGAAATAGAAAAGTACGAAGATAAACCATGAGAGACGTTAGGCCCGTAGAGCAGTCAGAGTACGAGAGTTAATCCTATCCCCGCGGGGCTCAATCCAACGAAAAGGGACGGAAGGAGGTTGGGTGAGCTTGGGCCAACCTCGTTCATCCCATTGAAAGTTATATGCACATATAGATGTGGTAAGGGAGGGTCGAGAGTGCGGTACATCCAGAGCAAACCGCCTCCACCGCTATACGAGTTTCACGTTTCATCCGCGAGATGACGGCTTTTTGAGACAGCCTCTGGCTACTCCTGTATGTCACTCATGCAAATTTAAGTAGTAATGATTTATACAAAAAATCGAGCGAATCGTCTGTTAATTTGCGCGAGCCATTAAAATTATTAAAGGAAATTATGTCGAAGAAGATACGTTATGGAGGCAGTTTTTTGAAAACAGAACGAAGCATTGGATTGTGTTTAAAAGATGTTATAAAATGAAGAAGTTGTTATTTGATAAATCGATTATTCTTTGAATTGATTATTAGTATTATCGATTGGTGTTGACAGTGAAGATGGTCACACTGTCTTTTACTAGTTCGAATACATTGATGAATATAGATGTAAAAGAGACAAAAAATAGAGAAAAAAACAAACGAAGTAGAGATGTTTGTTTACTTGGAGACAGTTTTTCTCCGACGAACGGTGAAAAAGAACGTAAAGTTTATGTCATGGGAATATTCAATAATTTTATCTAATATCGATATTTTGTATTATAATTACGTCTTCACCACTAAAATTGTACTTAAGTTGCCAAAGAACAAGAAGATTTCTTAACGTGACGAGATTTACTTCTGTGTGATCAAATGAACGAGTGATGGAGATGAATTAATGGATTACATTTTTTCCTTCACTTGAATTACAGTTAATCAAGATTTCGTCAGGTAATCTACTAAAACTTGACGTTTCTTTAGAATTTACACTTTTATTGGAATAATCATACTGTATTTGGGTGTGATAATCTCTATGCTCCATTCGATTGCTCACTCGTGTTTTTTCTCTAATTCAATGAAGTTCCTCCTCAAAAACTATCATATCGATTGCCTCAATTCTACAGTTACGTCTCATCAATAAATTCTCAAATTCTCAAATTGAAGCAAGACACGGTACATTGTCGTTTCACACGAGTCTCGTGAAAAATTTCTTTTCTTGTGAGTTTAGGCTTATTCCGAATCAATTATCATAATATTTTTTATCCTAATCAAGCTCTTATCAGAAATCATACACTTTCGTAAACCAAAAGGGGTTCATTTTAACACATTGGGTGGTTTTGCTTATCGATGGCACCCGCACAGAGATTTTATTTCTTTAAAAATCTACTAAATCCTTTTCACATACCCCCTTAAGAATGATATTTCGGCGGTTTCACTTTAAATTGTGAGGAAAGTGTCAGGCTAGGTTAGCATCTGCGCACAGATTCATTTGTATTCAGCCTGTGGTCATAGGTTTCTGGATGGGAATAAGAAATATATATGCATGCTCTGAGAGAAGACAGTAAAGGAAGAAGCAATTTTCAGAAGTAGAGTTCCACAAGCCCGATGATCCTAGCAATGTTTGTCGGACGTGCCGAACGCGGATCATCTTTCGTTTATCGCGCAGAACGCCGCAACATTGCATACTGGATTCCAGGTTTACCTATCAAAGTCTGTCCACATCGATATCTTGTGAACTCAACCAGTACACATCCACTGAATCTACAGAATGCTATTTCCTATCGATGTATCTACGACTACTTTACGATGTTCACAGGGCTTAACTGCGTTGGAACGAAGAAAATAGGTTTTCGAATATAAAGATACGGGGAAGTTTCGTTGCCAAGGAAGGCTAAGGTATGCCAATCAAATGAAACGAGCCGCGATTCATTGACAAATAGGTACTATACTTTGGAGGTATTTCCTAGATCAAGTCTTGCAAGTTTTTCGTATTCATACCTTTGTTGGTGAAAATTAAATTTTCGTTAAAACTGAATAATCAATGAATTTCTTGAAGGTTTCGAATACGGTTAATTTTTGCAGTGTACGGAAAACATATCAACGCGTATTCTCAACATAATAATAATGCTGTAATTATATCAAAAATAAACTCAATTCCTCTTTCACCGATATTCAAATCGACTCTTATTCTTTTATTACCTTGGAATGTTTTTATTTGCATAAAATTTAAAAGATTAAAAAACAAATGATATGATGAGAATGAGTTCTCACAATAATTTTGTTGTTGACTCGACAACGTGGGAGATGAAACGAGAAAAAAGTATTTCGCATTTGCAACATGAGAAAATGAGAAAATATTTGTATTGAACAGTTTGAAAAATTTGAGAATTGAACTGTCTTTCGGTAAATTTTAATTTAATGGAAAGGAGCGCGAAAATGAATGAATGAATTCATATTTTGTTTCAGTCGAAGACACATGTGGGTCGAGAAACATTAGACCATGCACACGGAGAAAACGGATTCGTTTTTTATAATGAGGAATATATTATCTTTCAAGAATTTAAAAAGCATTTAGGCACCGATTACAAACAGTATAGTATTTTTCGAACTTTCCAATTTTTCGTCTCTTGAATTCTAAACAGCTTTATGTGGATAGCAAAAAGAGATGCACGTGAGAACTATATTTCGTTTTGTTTTCGACTGTTATTCATCATGTAAGACTAGCACTTACTGATAAGTCCAAATTTATTGTAAATCACAAATTTTCACTGTCAGCATAGTAAATTCTATGATAAGTACACGAATATACACCGAATACGCATGACATTTTACCATGCATATAGTTTTTTTCAGGGTTGCCCGAGCATACTTTACACCATAAATATTTGAAGTGACAGAAAAAATTTTTGACTATGCTTATAGAGAAAAAGACTCTTGAGTCTTTTGAATAAAAGATATGGGCCTTTTTACTATGGTGGATAGAACAATTTTTATTACTGCTCTTCGAATTAATGCTGCAATCCAGTACGTATATACTGTCCCCGAGATATTATATTCGTAGTACTTTCCTCTAGAATTTTCGGCCTCGTTTTCTCCGCATATGATATACATTGATTGTCAAATTATGAGCGTTTTTGGTTCAGTGAATCCCTATCTAAAGTGGAAACGGGCAAATAAAGAGTCGATAACTGGTGAGCGATCATTGAGAATTTGGGGCTCCGAAAAATATTTACTTTGTCTAATCTCCCTGATCGTTTGTAATTGTGTCATTTGGAGATATTAGTGATAACTGTTGATTTCAAGTATAAATGACTGTGGTTAAATGACTACAAACTATATTCAGTCAACATGTTTGATCTGGTTTGTTTTACTGTGCGGAGTAGCACTCCAAGCTGTTGAAATCGGAGCGATTAGAGAGGCCCTGTTCGACAGTTTTATCTACCAAATTTATCCGAGGAGTTTCAAGGATAGCGACAGAGATGGCATTGGTGATTTGAATGGCATTATAAGCAAACTCGATCATGTTGCCGATTTAGGAGTCAGCGGATTTTGGATCATCTTATTATCCAAGCCCGATGCTCGATTTTGGCTATGATATTTCGAATTTCACTGATGTCCATCCTCTCTTCGGAACTTTAAGTGACTTTGATAGACTCGTCGCGAAAACTTAATCTCTTGGGCTCAAGGTTATTATTTGCATCAGTTTCTCTCTGCCCAATCAGATTTAAATTATCGTAATCTGGCTCTCGAAAACGAAATGAAAGATGTACTGAGGTTTTGGTTGAAGCTAGGTGTCAACGGCTTTCGAATCGACGTTGCAAATTTCATGTACGAGGATGACAAGTTTCTAGATAAATCAGTTATTCCTAGCATGGAACTTCCCGTTACTGTATACGACGCACATTTATACAAAAAATATGAAAGAATCTTCGATCGTGATTCGGAAATGGTGATGCGATGTTAAGATCTACAACAGAGTAAAACGTATTTTGTTGACTGAGGTCGGTGACTACAACGAAGTTGTTATGTTATTTCTATCTACGGTTCTAACGTGCCTTTTAAGTTTATGGTCATCAACAGCTTGATTAATATTTCACGAAACGTTGATTTTAAGCGCGTCGTTGATCAATGGCTGAATGACGCGCCCAACGGTCAAGCACCCAACTAGGTTGAAATGAAATCTCGATGCTCGCAGCTGTACTTCCAGGAGTGGAAGTTGCCTATAACAGTGACGACATTGGGGGCTCTCTTACAAAGACACCGTTGATCCTTCCGGTTGCATAGTTGGACCAGATGGATACCAATTCAGGTCCGGGAACCTCGGAGATCGCCTTTTCCATGGGATAATACGACCAGTGCTGGTTTTTCTACCAACAATCGGCTTCCGGTCTATTCCAACTACAAAGCTCTCAACTTGGCGGCTGAGAAGAGCCAAGCCGGTTCCCATTACTCAATATTCAAGAAACTCGTCATATTGAAAAAACACTCAATTCTGAGAGCAGCACGGAAACAATTGTCGTGGGCGACAGTTTTTCGCTGTGGTGCCTAGACTCAATTATACGACGTTGTTGCACTTGTTATCAACTTTTCAGAATCGAGCCTCATTTTCAACGCCAGTCGTTCACTGAATATACCTTCGAAATTAATCGTTTACACCGTCAGCGCAGACTCGGAAATCGTCCCTGATTTAAAGATGGGCACTACTGCGCTCAACGTACCAGGTGCCGCTTCAATTATACCATCTACCGAAAAATGAAGATCTCCAGGAAGGCCGATTTTGTTTTATTTTGGTTGCAAAAGTGACGGTATTTTCTTGTCATCGGCCACTTTACTGTTATTATAATAAAGGAAAAAATAATTTTTATTAGTACCCAATCGATCGTGGATAAAAATGATTTTCATAATTATCTCGAATTGTGATTATTTCTTCTCTTTTATGCCCTCAGTTCCTCGTAAAAAGTACATGTTGATACAAAGATGATATTACGCGAAAATCATTTCTGACTAGCTTACAGTTATTGGAAAATTGCACGTATCACATGGTCGTATCAATTCCCTGGAAAATCATCCACATGCATTACAGTTGAACGCACTTATACCCAGCGAAATTTTTCCAATGCATCAGAGATCCTTTACTGGCATAGCTCCGAGGAAAAACGTCTCATAAAAGGACACCCATTCGAACGCCTATAAGTCCTTCCACGATTTTCGTCTACGTCATCCTTCTTCCTCTCCACAATATGGATCAAATGCTAGAGTATGAGTGCCAGCTACACCTTCGTTCAGGCTTTTCAGACTCGCACGTAAATCTTCCTGAGATTTTCTGGAATCTCTGAAAATTGGGTTCTTTCCATTTTGCATAGTTTATGTGTAGCGATTGAGCGAGGTATTTTTAACATTTCATTTTCGCTCGCCTTTACCATCGACTTCATATACTTTCTTATTTTGCGTCTTCCCACTCCATTTTTGTTGCTTTAAAAAGGTTATTCGAATGCTTTTTATCAGACTGTTGGAATGTACTTAAAATTGATATGCTCAGAAAACTATTTTTGGTGAAGGAAATTTATTCAATACGAAAGCTGAATTATGCAGATTTCTCGATGAAAATTGACTTTTCTGGGACAACGCTAATGATGGAAATGAATATCGTTATAGAAGATGGAAGATTAGAAAGGTTTTCAAGTAGTAAGAAAATGGGATTACCACTGAAGCATGATTGCATCGCGTATCAAAGGACTGCATCAGTTTACGGAATCAATCAGAAAAATAGCTTAGCTCTTATCTTGTTAAAAAGTGCTTGAAGCCTTGGTACTGTTATTGTGATAATCGTATACTCATATCGAGAACCGAGTAGGTGCTGGAGTCAGCACAAGTATAAATTGAGACGTTCTGATCACGAGCAGCCATATGTGGTTGAGATGCTCTCAAGGTCGTTCATATTGTGTGGGCTGTTAAGCCTGGGTGCTAGCTGGATAGATGCAGCTCCCAACGCTGCTGGTGATTGGTGGGCAAACACCTTTATCTACCAAATTTATCCGAGAAGTTTCAAGGACAGTAATGGAGATGGAGTGGGCGATTTGAACGGTATAACGAGCAAGTTGGAACATCTAGCTGATTTGGGAGTGAGTGCATTGTGGATTTCACCGATATATCCAAGTCCGATGGTGGACTTTGGTTATGATATCGCTAATTTCACCGACGTCGATCCGATATTCGGGACTCTGAGTGACTTCGATAAGCTTGTAGCGAAAGCAAAGTCCCTAGGACTCAAGGTACTCCTCGATTTCGTTCCAAATCATACTTCTCACGAACATCCATGGTTCAAAAAAAGTGTTCAGCGGATCAAGCCCTATGACAACTATTATACTTGGAGAAACGGTACAGTCATTAACGGCCAGAGGCGTCCACCTAATAACTGGTTGAGCACTTTTGGAGGATCTGCTTGGGAATGGAACGAGTCCAGGGGTCAGTATTATTTGCATCAATTTGCTGCTGGTCAGCCGGATATCAACTACCGCGATGCGAACCTCGTTCAAGAGATGAAAAATGCGTTAAGCTTTTGGATGAAACGAGGTGTTGATGGCTTCCGAATTGACGCGATAAACCACATGTTTGAGGATGCTAATCTCCCGGATGAACCGGTTATTCCTGGAACGGGACTACCCTCGGATGACTATGACACTCTGGACCACTTGTACACGAAAAACCTCAACGAAACTTATCTGATGTTGAAGCAATGGCGGGATCTCTGTGACAACGTGAGTGCTGGAGGCGTGAAAAAAATTCTTTTGACCGAGGCATACGCATCTATCGACTTGGTGGCCAAGTACTACAATTATGGTTCCAACGTACCCTTCAATTTCATGTTCATGGGTGAATTGAACAATCGCTCGAAACACGTTGATTTCAAACGTTCCTTCGACAATTGGTTCAACCACTTGCCTGCAAATCAAATGGCTAACTGGGTAGTTGGAAATCATGATCAACGTCGCGTGACCGAAAGATTTGGCACCAAAAGGGCCGATCAGCTCAGCATGCTTGCTGCTGTTCTTCCTGGAGTCGGAGTCATTTACAACGGCGATGAAATTGGCATGGAAGATGTATGGCTTTCGTACAATGACACCGTCGATCCTGCTGGATGCAATGCCGGACCAGATCGGTACAATTTCAAGTCGAGAGACCCTGAGAGAACCCCATTCCAGTGGGACGACACGACCAGCGCTGGATTTTCCACCAGCAATAAAACCTGGCTTCCAGTCCATTCGAACTACAAAACCTTGAACTTGGCCGCCCAGAAGAAGCAAGCTATTTCCCATTATTCGGTTTTCAAGAAACTTGTTATATTGAAGAAACAACCAATCATCGTGAATGGTGCTACGGAAACAATTCTCGTGGGTGAAAATGTCCTGGCCGTCGTTCGAAGATTGAACTCCAACGTCGTTGTCCTTCTTATCAACTTTTCGGAATCGAGCGTCGTCGTTGATGCAAGCGCTTGGCTCAACGTACCTTCCAGTTTAGTCACCTACACCGCAAGCGTCGATTCCAAATTGCCTCCGGGTCAGAGGTTGAAAATGACGTCACTCAACTTACCTGGTGCTGCTTCCATAATAGTTTCTGATCAAAAAACGGTTTTCGATATGTTTCACAAGCATCGTCTCTTCTAATTTGTGAAATTGTATACAACGCATAAAAAAAAAATAATAATTTGCTGTACAGTTCTTTTCTTTCAATATCGCAAAATAAAAAGACCTTTTTTCAATGGGTTAAGAGAAAACGAAATTTCATGTGTACAACTTGTTTCCTTTTCCTTCATTGATCCCTTTTCCTAACGTTCTATCTAAATTATATCGCATTTGACTTTTGAATTCAAGAGCTCATGAATATTAATAAAGATCAATATCTTGTGATATTTTTCCGAAACATACAATGTAAAATGATTTCGATCGGTATTTTTTTCAAGGAGCCAGAGCTTTCTAACGCGAAAAAAGATAAAAAAAATTTCGGGAATTTCCTTTTTTGATAAGTGAAGTATCCTACAGTCTATTGTCATATAGCGCGACAATCTTATTCACTTATTTAAAAAATTCAGTTTACAATTAGACCAAAAAGCCAGACTCACTACAGAAATTTAAGTTCATCTCCGTCGTGCTCTTGGTATCCGGCTGGACCTATCGTTAAGTTTTTTTTTCTCATTGTCATATACTGTATCATTATTCACCACAAACATTAATAAATGAATATTGGGATATTATAGTAAATTTAATGTAAACTATCACAGATAGCCAAGTGTTCATTAAATAGTAGAGATTCTTGAAAAAAAACGGAGTACTTAAGGATATTTGGTACAGGCTTACAATGTTGCCATGCTAAAAACATAAAAAGTTTCAAAATGATCAGAATTTTATAAAATTTGGTGAACATATTCTTTAGTGCCAAATTTGACAATACAAATTTTTTAAGATTTTTCTTCTGTACAGTTATCGAGAAATTGATCACTAAAGTTCACGTGTATAAGCACAGCGTTTCCATATATATAGCTATACATTCCGGGCATAAGAAATCTGCTTTAATGCGTAATTACTTGATAACTAAGCAGAAGAAAATTTTGAAAAAAATTGTGTTTTCGCACTTGATGTTGAAGAACATTATCACCAAATTTGATCAATTTTTAATTATTTAGACTTTTGTACCATACATTGTTAAGAGAATATTATACTTTCCAAAGGTTGAGAACCTTTGTCTTTTTCTTACGCATAACTTATAAGTAATATATGATCTGTTGCATGATTTATTGTAATTTTCAGATATTTTTTTTCTCTGGTGAATTGAGATATTTTTAACATTTTGATAAATTTATTTTTGTTACTCTAATTTTAATTGATGCATAAAATATTGATGATTATTTTGCAATATCGTTTTTCAAAGTTCAGGGACTAACGGTGTTTAAAAAAAAAAAAACCAATGTAATTCAATGGAAAAAAAAATTGAAAATAAATCATTTTTGAATCATTGAGTGAACTTGGCGAAACCGCTCGCGCTCGAGTGTTTTCTTTTTCTTTCTCTTATGGTTCGTTGTCATGAACCCGAAACGACACGAAAAAAAAACAGTCAGGCAACACATCGAGTTGATTGAGGATGGATGTACTTATTGAGAGAAAAAAAAACCAAAATCAAATACGAAATAAGGATCTAAGGTAATGGCTTTCATATCATTATTCTTATTCTTGATGATCGCAATTCATTACATGGTTCAATTCTTTTTGGCTGGTGATGGCCGCGGATTGATTAATTCATTACATGGTTTAAATATTTTTGGCTAGTGATGGCTGCGGATTTATTAAAACAAATGATGACTATATAATTGTTTTTGGTTGCTGCGGATTGATTTTTTTTTGGTATTTGTTTTTATTATAGTATAATCAATAATTTTTATTATTCATTTTATATCAGGTGAAAAGACAGTTATATCCTGTTCTGGAATTGATCCGTGAATTATCAAGCAACGTCACACGAAAAATTGAGATTTCTTGTTGACGAACCACCAGAAGAAAAATTAAAAGAAGTTTTATACACAAAACAAATGGTATAGGCAAAGAAATATCGGGTCAAGTTGAAGTTTGATGCACTTTTTCTACTTCTGTTTATATATAATCGATGAATCCATCGCGCCTTTTTTCAAAAAACAAAAATTTAATAAGAAAAAAGAAGAAAATCGTAGTTGTTTATGTACCCGGTTTGCCCTAACTTTCCTATATCATTATTGAAGTCTATAAGCACTTTGTTACGAGACGAAAAGTGGATGATTCGAAATTCTAGAATGACCTATCCCTTTAAGTTATTCTCGATCAGTGAAGAAGCGATTTTTCAGATCCAGTCCACTGGACCTCTGTACGTTATATACCATGATCAAACATGATACAAAAACTACTAAAATACCATTTATGATATGAGAGAAGTGCTGTTTATAAAATGAACATAACATTTGGAATATTTTTATAGGTTCCATCTTGAAAGGAAAAGAGGAAATTTGGGTGTGTACATTGCTCTTGCAGAAAAATTTGAAAACTTTTGCATTTTGGTTCCTTCTGATCAACATTAACGAAATTATGCAAAATTAGTGGACTGAACTGCTGTGATATCATGAACAGCAAATCATGTAAGAGATCCATGTAACACGAGAATGTATCGAAAAATTTGAAAACGGATGTTATTGCAAATGAATATTTTCACGATATCAAAGTACTCTAGGAAACCTCTTATATCTTTATTGATCAAGTTGCATTTTTTTTCCACTGCGATATTGAGTGATACCTATCACGTTATATATTTTCATGACATATATGATTGGATTTTCCCCAAAGAAGGAGAACTGGAAAGTTTGTTGTGATCTTTTCCAACAATTATCGATGAATCACGTGATAGGCATTTTACCGTGGAATTGATTGCTTGAGCGATTTTTCATGACATTATTTCCGCAATATAAATGGAGCAGCCACTGACATGATGCTCAATAGTGTTCAGAAATGTTGGTGAGGTTGATTGTCCTGTTTGTTCTGGCCACTGGGTCGTCCCACGTCGATGCGGTCAGCAAAGACACCAACAAATGGTGGACTGATGGATTTATTTATCAGATCTACCCGAGGAGCTTCAAGGACAGCAATGGAGATGGAATCGGTGATCTGAATGGTATAACCAGTAAGCTTGAACATTTGGCCGATTTGAACGTGAGTGCACTCTGGATTTCCCCAATCTATGCCAGTCCAATGGCAGATTTTGGCTACGACATAGCAAACTTCACGGACATTGATCCGATATTTGGAAATATAAACGATTTCACCAAACTCACAGCCAAAGCAAAATCTCTCGGGCTCAAAGTACTCTTGGACTTTGTACCAAATCACAGTTCCAATGAGCATCCATGGTTCAAAAAAAGTATTCAAAAGGTCAAACCCTACGACGAGTATTATGTTTGGCGCGATGCTAAAATCGTTAATGGTACGAGGCAGCCACCGAACAACTGGTTGAGTAGATTTGGCAAGTCCGCTTGGGAATGGAATGCGCAGAGGGGTCAATATTACCTTCATCAGTTCGTTATTGGCCAGCCGGACTTGAACTATCGTAGCAAAGCACTAGACCTTGAAATGAAGAACGCCTTGACATTCTGGTTGGATCGTGGAGTTGATGGTTTTCGAGTTGATGCGATAAATTTCATGTTCGAGGACTCAAGATTTTTGGACGAACCGCCAGCGGTAGGTGGTCCAAGTGTTCCATCCGATGAGTGGGAGTTTTTGAATCATTTGTACACGCAAGATCAAAATGAAACTTACGACGTCGTTCAGTCGTGGCGTGCACTTTTGGATGCTCATGCTAATAGAACGAAAACAGGAGCGAAGATCCTCTTAACCGAAGGCTATACCGCCTTGCCATTAGTCATGAAGTACTATTTGTACGGTGTCGATGCACCCATGAACTTCATGTTCATGTCCGATTTGACCAATGATTCCCGAGCTGTTGATTTCAAACGCAACATTGATGCCTGGATGAACGGTATGCCCGAGGGTTCTCTGGCCAATTGGGTTGTGGGAAATCACGATAATCATCGGGCGGCGTCGAGATTTGGCACCAAACGGGCAGACCAACTTTCTATGCTCGCTGCTGTTTTGCCTGGCATCGGAATTATCTACAATGGCGATGAAATTGGCATGGAAGACATGTGGCTGTCGTGGAACGATACGGTCGATCCGGCTGGCTGTAACGCTGGACCAAGCAGATATGACTTGAAGTCCCGAGATCCAGAAAGGACTCCCTATCAATGGGACACGACGATGAGCGCTGGCTTTTCTTCGAGCAACAAAACTTGGCTTCCGGTCAACCCTAACTACAAAACCCTTAACTTGGAAACGCAGAAAAAATCAAGCGTTTCCCACTACTCCATTTTCAAGGAACTCGTCGCATTGAAAAAACGGCCCATTTTGAGGGATGGTACCACTGAAGTCATTCTCGTCACCGAAAATGTTTTAGGCGTTGTTCGAAGACTACCCAACAGTGTACCTCTTGCGTTACTCATTAACTTTTCTGAATCAACAGTGAAGGTTGATGCCAGTGCTTGGTTGAATATTCCGAAACAGATGGTGGCCCATATCACCAGTTTAGATTCGAAAATACCGGCTCATTCGACCATAGACACTTCAGCATTTAATTTGCCTGGAGCTGCTTCTGTAATTCTGTATTAGAAAGATTTTATGAACAAGCAAATGTACTTGAATATAAAAAATAAAGTGTGTTACTAGCGAAAATGGATCATAAGACGTAATCGAATGAATAACCAATTGCTGTGATGATTAAAAATTTTCTTTTCCTTAGTCCTTCCTTCTTTTATTTATCTACAATTCAACGAACCATCAATTATTCATCTGCTCTTCTTTTTGACTTTTATCTTGTCACCCTCGTGATAATAATTCATAACAACAGGAGCTTTTTATTCCTATGAACGACGAGGAAAAATTTTCAATAAAAAATGTTTAGAGGGTCGTTTTACTCGGAGGGTCGTGCAGCTCTAGTACAGGCCATGTTTCAACATTTTTTCACGCTTATCAGAGAGGTCAACGAGACCACTTGAATCTAGAGTTACTTACGTGTTTATCAGCGAGGAAATCTTTTGAGGGGAAATCATTAGTGCAAGGTCAATGCTTGATATGCTATACTGAAGGCCATTCTATTATTTTCTCTAATATTTTAGTCATCATATTATATCCTCCAGTTTACGAAAAAATCTCATCTCAGGTAGCTTTCATATCAGTAAAATCTTTTCAAGAAGTTTTCAAGAAGTGAATCAAGTAAATATAGATAGCGTTACTTTTATCACGAACGATCTTGAATATCTGACTTCTGTGCACTCCAATGCGGTGTCCGTTTTTTTCAATCGTTGAATGGAATCTTTCGTTGCAGGTCTAGTAATATTATATAATTATTTCTGTTTGGATTGTCAGATTATTTTGACGACGGAATTTAAACACAAGCTTATCGCTAAGCTACCATGATAAATGCATTTTCTGCACGGACTATATCCAATATTTATTGTGAGTAACCGTAGTGTAGCTTTGGAACTTCTTCGTTTTTTGAATTTCTTGCATTTCAATTGATTACTCACAATGACGGATGTCTCTCAATATTTTTTCTTTTAGCTGCCCCACACTTAACCATTTGATTTTACTTAAAGTAAAAAAAAATTTTTGCTTGTGTAATGAAGTTGTCTTTAAGGAAGTTGAGGCTATACAGTCATTTTTTTTACCCAAAAGTTATAACCTGTACCTTTCAAAAGTTAGGTCAGTTTACAGTTTGGCAATGTTGCATACAATTTAAAGAAAAGTTGGGGAAAAAAAGACGAAAAACTGGTGAAAGCTCAGTCGAAAACACGAACGGTGACGATCTTAGCCTCAAAAAACTGCACGGAAAACAGATTATTATTAATATAATCTCAGCAAATCTCCTAATAAATCTGAAAAAATTGACATTATTCGGCAAGCCTTGCTCATGTTGCCCAAAAAATTTCATATTTTTAGCATCATTTTTAACGGAGATATCACTGAATGTGTCTTGACTTCCATAAGATTACATGTTATTTGGCCCAAATTGTTATTGATTTTTATCAGCAACAACGCTCCTAAACTGTCTGAAAATTTAACAGA
Source organism: Venturia canescens (assembly GCF_019457755.1). Taxonomy (NCBI): domain Eukaryota; kingdom Metazoa; phylum Arthropoda; class Insecta; order Hymenoptera; family Ichneumonidae; genus Venturia; species Venturia canescens. The sequence goes on from NC_057421.1 coordinate 25,808,889, forward strand.
TTTTTTTTTACACTTCACTTTATAAGATACAATCGGTTTAAAAGCGATGACATCATTTTCATTCTAATGCCTCAACTTCCTTAACAGCATATGTTTCGGCGAAAAACGATTTTGTAAATTCAATGCGGGATACTTGGTGCGAAATACAATCAGGAATAAATTTGTTACGGGGCCGAAGCCTGAGTCATAATTTTTTTGATATATAAACATAAAATCGATAACTGACGTGACTTATCTGGCCTCATCGTGTATCACACGACCACCTACATTTAGCAAGGCCGGTTTCGAGGTATTGCCTGATTAGTGGTAAAAAAATTTGCAAGGTGGCGTTTCTGTTTGTTTCAGAACTGACGATTTTTATTCAGCTGGTGCTTTATAAATGGGGAGGTTTCACCCATGATTCAGTACAGTATTCGAGATGCGGTCACTTGCAATATTAGTATGGCTGTTAGGGCTTGCGTTTTTGGGTGTTGATGGAATCGGTAAAGAGCCAAAAGAATGGTGGAAAGATAGTTTCATCTATCAAGTATATACGAGAAGTTTTAAGGACAGCGATGGTGACGGTATTGGAGATTTAAACGGAATCAGTAGTAAGCTGGAATACTTGGTCGATCTAAACGTGAGCGCACTACTGATTGCCCCCATTTACACAAGCCCGATGATGGATTTCGGATACGACATCGCAAATTATACCGAAGTTGATCCAGTATATGGAAATCTCAGTGATTTCACGAACTTGACTGCCAAAGCCAAGTCTCTCGGGCTAAAAGTGTTGCTAGAATTCATACCAAATCACAGCTCTGACCAACATCCATGGTTTCAGAAAAGTATTCAGAAGATTAAACCTTACGACGACTATTACATCTGGCAAGATGCCAAACTGGTGAACGGCACGAAGGAGCCACCAAACAATTGGTTGAGTGTTTACGGCGGATCTGCTTGGGAATGGCACCCAGTGAGAGGTCAATTCTATTTCCATCAGTTTGCCATTGGTCAACCTGACCTGAACTACCGTGATGCTGCTCTAGATCTAGAAATGCAGAAGGCTCTGATATTCTGGTTGGATCACGGTGTCGATGGCTTTCGCATCAACGGAATCGATAGGTTGTTGGAGGATGCATCTCTTGCGGATGAACCGGAGGTGATAGGCGGTAATGGATCCGCTTCGAATGATTACGATTCCCTTGAGCATATATTCACAAAGGATCTTAACGACTCGTACGTTATGCTGAAATCCTGGCGCAAGATAATTGACGCACACTCGAAAAAAGCCAGCAAAGGTGAACCGAAAATGATTCTGACCGAAGCTGCGACCAGCCTTCCACTGACGATGCAGTATTTCGATGCTGGATCCAACGCACCTCTTAATTGGATGTTCATTTCTGATTTGGACAACAATTCTCGTACCTTTGACTTCAAACGCCTGATCGATCGTTGGATGAACGCAATGCCTAAGGCAGCCTCCGCTAATTGGGTCGTCGGTAACAACGACAATCATCGAGCGGCCACGCGACTTGGCCCTAAGCGAGCGGATCAGCTCTCCATGCTGGCCACTGTTCTTCCCGGTGTCGGTATAATCTACTACGGCGATGAGATTGGTATGGAAGACATGTGGCTCTCGTACAATGACACGGTTGATCCTGCCGGATGTAACGCTGGACCTACTAAATACATCCTAAAATCTCGTGATCCTGAGAGAACTCCGTTCCAGTGGGACGCGACAGCAAGCGCCGGTTTCTCGTCCAGCAACAATACCTGGCTCCCCGTTAATCCGAACTACAAGAGCTTCAATTTAGCTGCCCAGAAGGCCACGCCAGTTTCACATTATTCAGTGTTTAAAAAACTCGTTAAATTGAAGAAACAACCGGTCATGAAAACGGGTAGCATGGAAATCATTCTTGTCGACGAGGATATTCTCGGTGTGGTTCGTAAAGACCCTGACCTTGGTCTCGTCGCTCTTCTAATTAATTTTTCCGAATCAACCGTTGTCGTTGACGCCAGAACTTGGATGAATATACCTGATGAATTGTTCGTTTACGCCTCGAGTGTACACTCGGGAATACCATCTGGGGTTACCATGGACACAACCGTTCTCAATTTGCCTGGAGCTGCTTCTGTCATACTGTCCTCCGAAGAGCTCGTGTCCTGAGCATCCAATGTCGCATCGAACTGATTAATTAGTTGTAATTCAATAACATATTTAACCATAAGTTTCAAGTATTTAAAAGCCATAATAAAGAAATGTAATTTCGTGCAGCCAAGAAATAGTGAAGTCTCTCCCTTTGACTTCGTTGCCAAGCCACGATCACAAAACGTCGTAGCATCTGAATATGATAAATATTCGATGTTGAAAGCTGGAATTATGAAAATATCTAGCTTCCTAGCTCGCTATTAGCAGTTGCTATTTCTACCTCTACATTGCATATCTTCAAGCACAAGAAAGAAGAAGCTTTACTTCATACTCTTGTACCAGGAACAAGAGAGCAATAATGAGGTCAAACGCAGCCTGTAATCAGATTTTCACATATGATATTCTGTTAAAAATGCATTACATTTGCCTTCATGTGTCTCATGTCAGCCGTGTGCGCGTTACTAATCTAGCACGATAGTTCCATTACAAAGTAAACGAGATGCTGATCGATCGATCAAGGTCTCAGTCCCTCCCTTTCACTATCTCTCTTTCGCTCTTACAATAAGTGGCAAGATATATATTTCGCCAAGAGAAGATTAAGATATATAGAGCGCGCAGGCGGAAGTCGAGCCGGAAACACTCACAGCTTGAGGTGGATACTAGAGGTTGGGTACAGTACACTATTAGGGTATAGTATACTATTAGAAGCGTGCTATCGTCGACACGAGCCGCAAAGTGGTTGAAGCTTGAGAGGGGAAGTGGTGGAAGTACACGCCCGTCGTCATCGTCGTCGTCGTCGTCCTCTTTCTCGTCTCCGCGAATGTGGGCCAGACAAGAGGGTAGTTCAATCATGTCATATGACAGTGAGTGAGAATGAAAATGAGCGTATGCCTGAGGTACGGTGCGAGCCGTGCCGTACGGTATCTGCTACCTTGCCCTTTTACGTATTCTGACGTGTCTCTGAGGTTCGGCTACAATGCACTGGTATGTATAGAGTGCTTCAAAAGTTAGGAGGTGACTTAATCATACAATCAATAAGCCAAAAATGTTGCTTTTCGACCTTGAGCAGCTCTTGGTGACGATGGTACTCTTTGATGGTTGGCGGTTCAACAATCCTCTGACTACTATGGGGTGGGTTGTCTTTTCGAATTTCTAGTGCTAGGGTTGGGCCACGATTGCAATATCGTAATAGTAGTTGTGTTGGCAGTATTATGGGAATAGAATGGTAACAGCGCTTGCACTGGTTGATTAAGCATTAGAAGCAAGTACTTCTGGATAACACTCTATGCGAATCAACCGAGCGTAGGAACAATTGGTTAGATGAGATAAGAGTAAAGGTAAGAGTTTATAAGAACTGGTGAGAATTCATACCGGGGAGCATTAAAGAAAAGAAAATGCACGATACGGTGTGCGGTGGAATTGAACGTCGAGTGGAGGAGACTCTAGCGTACCGGGTAACTTTACGCATATCACGGCATGCCAGCCATCGCTGTTCTCCGGAAAAATCCACCGGATTGGACGTGAATATTTGATATCGACGGTGCTCCGACGGAAAATAGGGGGATAGTTCCTTCCCCAAAATCTGCAATCTCATCGTCGATCATAGTTTAGAAGATATTTTTGAAGCGTCCAGTATATCTAGCCGGGCTGCAGGAAAAGAAAAGAAAAAACGAGATAAGAGAGAAGAGGTGAGAGACAACAGTACTCTGCGAGAATTTTTTGCAGGTTTCGTGACAGCTATGGGAGAACATCGCATTCATGTACATGTATTTATACATGTATACCCATTTATTGCCAGAACGCTCTAGCGCGCACCAATCACACTGAGTGCACATTCTTCAACTGGTTTCTCAAGCGCGCGATACATAGCTGTGGGAGAGATGGAAGAACGAAGGGTGAGATGTGCCGAAAACATGAGGTATAAAATGGATATGGTTGGTGGGTGTAGATATGCTTCAAAAAAGCTTGAAAATTCACGTATTATGTTGAACTCGCGATAACAATCCTGCGTTATTGCAGCTGGTCGGTGCTGGCTATTCCAAACACTTTTATCGACCTTTTTGAGTTCCATCTCGCATGAAGCTTTTTACTATCGTTAAAAAACGTCCACAACCACAGCTGTTCGTGCCGGTACAGCATTTCTCTTTTAGCATTATTGACGTGGGTATGAGATGATAGAAGAAATTAATTGTGATCCATTTCTCAAAAAGAGGTTGACTTTGATTCTGAATTTGGAGAATTTTAAAGACAAAAAATGATCGCTGATCAATCGATTTTTTTGAAGATTTTTTTCCTTTCTAACTTTCGAATGAATTCATAATTTTGAACGCGGAATCACAGAAATTCATTTTTGAGCATTTTATTTAGGCTAGTCATTCGCATCGCAACCTTTTTTTCACATTCGAATTGCATGCACGTCTACCAACCTCCTCAGCCATGTCTTATCGTCCTCCCTTTCTCGTCTTTGTATACTTTCATGACTGAAGAAGCCCAGATTCGCCCAAGAGGTGCGTCTGATTTGCCTTGAGATAACTCACCCGTCTTAATTAACCAGCGACAACCTCTTGTTCGGAATAGAGGGTGCAAGGGTCACGACCTATCACACATCCAGCTACACACTATATCACAACTTGTACTCATGTCCCGTTGCAATTTGCTGTTGCATGAAACATGAGGTGAGGAAACAATACCGTCGTAGAGCATAACATTTGTTGAGAAATCTTTTCAACGTTTTTATAGGATTGAATATATGTGCACCGAAGATCTCGTTCGAATATTCTCATTTTTATAGCCAGCATGTATTGGTATTTTATGAGTGTCAATTTTTTCTTTTTTTTCTCGTAGCCGAATTTTTTATTTGTAAAAATTAGTTGCTCTCATCTAAATTGCTTTTAAATTCATCCGGGGAAGCATTCGGAATTCTGTTTTATCGGATTTGATGTCACGGGAGGAGATTCCGGAACTTACGGCGGGGCTTTTGAAGTGGCTTTCGTCGATTCGAGGTTAACGCGGCGTCCTTTCGCAAGATTCGATTTCAAATGAAATTTCAGAGGTCCTTATACTTTTTAACTAGACTCAGACGCCCGCTTCGCTTCATCGATCGGCCGCTCTCTACATTCAAGCAAAATATTTCCCTATGAACTTTCCAGCCGAAAAAAAGTTATTAAGGCTTTTTTGGTAAATTAACGAATTACACGCTTCATTAAGGAAATCGAATCATTCAGAGTTAACTTACCAACTTTTTCCGAATTTTTGTATAACGAGCCCAAACCGGAATAATAAACTGAAGATAATAGGCTTTCCCAATCTCCTGAATCTCCCTTGCACTGCAGATTATTAGGGTCGGGCTACTATTTGGATCGGTGACTACTGACCCGTGCATCCATCGTATATCGATCGGTGCGCTCCTGCTTCTGGGTTCGATCATGATAAGCAACGAAAATTTGCTCAATAAAAATGAAGCCATTCCGGATGACCAGAATTTTTTTTTTTACATTTACTGCAAAAGAATCGTTGTAACACGTATAATAATGGGAACGTGAAGAATTGTAAAACAAGTAAAAAGTGGTTCGAGAAAAACCCATAAAAGGGGTTTGCACTGAATGGAAAAGTTTCAGTATATTATTAAAATACAGCATGCTATTTCGTCTGCTCTATCAGCATGTTTTAACAAGCCGACTGCTTCAATAGCCTCACGTATTAGATTGTTCTACGACCTCGTACAACCTTCGGTAATAATGATTTCAAAGTAGCTTTTGTTGCACGGAATACGAAGCACTGGATCAACCTATTCATGTAAATCCACTACTATCGAGAAAATAAAAAAAAAAATTTTTTTAATCATTTTTCGAGTTCGAGCGAATTGATAAGTAAAAGCGGAAAATAAAGAAAATAGTCAGTAAAAATTGGCTGGATCGATAAAACGTTCATTCGTTTGAACTGTAGCCACTGATCCGATATTGGCGTTTTACTGATTCGAAATGTGATACAGTAATTATCGAGGTAGTAAATACGATTGAGCAAGCGATTTTGCGTCATGAAAATGGGTAATGACGTCTGATAAATATATGCAGTCATTGGAAATCGGAAAACGTTTATTGCATAATACCATGATTAATTTTGGTTACCGTCACGGTATGCTCATGTCTTTTGACAATCGAGTGTGCTATACATTCCGCAATTGAATATTCATCGAGTGTAACGTAGAGGCAAAAAAAAGAACATAAAAAATACATGCAATGCTGTAAAAAAGTTGTTCCAAATACATTCAGTCATAAATAGTGGTTCCAGGTGATCAACTCAAGGCTAAACTTAAAAAAATCATGGAATACATAAAAATTCCGAAAGCATCAATAGCTAAATGCAATGAAACTCATTAATTCCAATTAATTATAAGTGCAGTTCTGTATTTTAATGTTTTCTACTCAATAAGAATCAAAATGAGAATGATTTGCGACCATAAGTACGTTACGAGAATTTCTGTTTGAGATTAATCCAATCTTCCATATCGTTTCTTCCAAAAAAAAATATTCTTTTCATCCTATTTCATTTTAACTTTGTCTCATTTTTTCAAAAGTCTATTACGTAGCCAACCACTGCATATGAATTATAATTTTTAACATTTCAACGAAGTAAACTGCAATATTAAAAGTTTTGTGGGAAAGTAGGACTTGCTTTTGAAATTATTCAGTTTCAATGCTCAATTTTCCCCATCATCATGAATGATAGGTGCACCGACCAGAAGTAACGACGGTCGTATGACACGTTCTAACGGAAGTCAAAACTGACGATAAAAAATATTGCTCTGCTGCCACATTCGCGATTTATAGAACCTCAATACTCTCACTCCATAACCATAAATGGACTGTCGAAACTGTTTGGTATGGTCAGTGCACGAGCGATCTCAAATATCATCATTATTTTTACCAGTATCAAAGGTGTTATTGGATAGTAGCTGTGAAAAATATATATAAACATGAAAAATGGGTGCGAAAAAGTATCGATATTTCGGTGCAACTGTATTAAGAAAAAACTAATGTTTTCAACCCACAAATTGTCTTGAATCGCGGTATCAACTTACTCAGATATCCGAATGAACTTGATTCCGAATCCATGCATCAATATCCAAATTGGGATCGCTCACCTAATTCATTGGAAATTAAAGAATGCATGATTGAATTGGCAATTTTTTTTCACTGAGAATGGTTGGATCAGATTTGAGTGTTTCAAAATCTGAAGACAGTTTCAAATCCTCGAGGATGAGCTAAACACAAAGGATCCATTCTTCAGTGCGCTTCTGAGACGCCAAATCAGTGACTCTTGAAATTGCTTTCGACTTTGCAAACATACAGACATACATAAACTCAACTAACTCGAGAGCATAAGATCTCTCGATACACCAAAGCAAAATTACTAAGATCCCCAGTGTGCAATTTCAAATTCCGCAATTCACAGCCTTATATGTATGCAAAAAGGGATGTAGATTCCTTGATTGTCTCATCTTTCTCTAGAATATCAACATAATTGAAACAAAACTTTGGAGTTAAGGGGATCGGAGAACGCATCAAGAGACGGAGGCCGTTGCTACATTCTTGTATCTTTAGACGAGGTGCGTACTCATTATTCGAAATAATGAGATTTGATTTCTTCGTGTAAAAAAGGTTGTGCCGTATACGAAATAATTCTTGAAGAAATGTATTTCAAAATAATGAGTCGATGAGACTTTCTTTTACTCAAAATTCCTGACAACGTTTCTACGTTTTTAAGCAATGAACTTTTTTTCCTACACTCGTGGGAATATCATTTATTTTGTATTCGTTTGAGAGTCCACTTAAGGTCTCATAACGCGTTTAATATTTTATGGAACACAACGCTGAAAAATTGCATAATATTTCTCGAATCGTCTCATAAAGAATATTTCAACATGAACAAAAGGTCGCTCCCTGCGGAAACAAAAGTTATTCTCATCCGGACGACTCCATAAAATTACGTAAACTTTGATACGAGCCGGGTTGGTGATATTTGTAATTCTAGTTTCAATGTGCAGCAGTCATACATCAGTCTGAAGTCGAGACACAGTGCGTGAAGCGTATGGGAAAAGTAGCCTGCACCACATGGTCCAGCATCTACGCAAAAGGACGCGGAATTGAATTGCTCATAAATCCAAAGGGGCTATAGTTAGAACGTTCGTATATGAGTAATTAGTCGCTTTGAAAAATGTTTTGTACCGATTACACGAAAGTTTTCCTTATCATAAAACGTTGATCCTGGTAAACATGGAGATTTGTATTATTTCAGAAAAGTTTACAGGCCTTTGATAAAATTTCGTAGATCGCGTCATTTACAAAACCTCTCAATGGCACGAATGAGCAATTCGAATAAAAAGTGATGGGCTGGACGTATTTGAACATAATTTGTACCAATCCAATCGAAGTTGAATGTTGTGAATAACACCAGGCGATCCTGAAAGTTGGAGGGGAATCGATTTTTCAAAGTCTGTACCTTCTTGAAGTAACGAATGACTTTCATGTGAGTTTTTACCGATTTTCATATGTTCTGGTTACAAAAAAAGGTTGCCATCGTTCTTATTATTCAAAAGGAAGATTCTGCAATTTTTTATTTCTATTAATTTTTTAGTAATTTCGATGAAACGTTCTGAGCCCGATGAGGATTCTCAACACTTATTTGTTGCTGGAGATTATATTTCGAATTACTGATAAATACTTGGCCTCGAATGGATATAATCAATTTTAGTACTGCACGTAACTTTCTTTATAACTTTTGCTTCATGAGCTTGTTTTTCCTCGAAAATAATTATTATGAATGCTTAGTGACTCCTATGCATAAAACGTCATTTTTTCAATCAAAGTTTCCGATTTGTTGGGTAAATATTCCAAATGATCAATAAAAACTTGGCCTTCAATTGATATCATACATTTTTATATTGCATGTAACTTGGATAGTACATTTTTCAATTTGTTTAATATTTATGATTTTGTTTGAAAATTTTTTAGTTTTTCTTTATAGAATTTTTTTCGATTGTTTTTAATTTTTGTTGATTTTTTTGAACTTTTCAATTTTCCGTTTTTTGTTTCCATAGAATTGTTTTCCTGGATTTGAATATTTTTTCTATGTCATCCAGAAACAAGGGACCATCAATGTACTTGTCCCAACCTTTTTTTTCCCTAGGTTTACTATTTGCCAATATTCTCCTATCTACACGTAATAGCTCAACGGAGCTTACGCACTCGGAAGAATGAAAAGAATCATGAAAATGACATTTTTTCGATTACTGTTCGAGCGCTCGGACGAGAGTTTTTCGTGGTCTAAGTTCAATAGAATATGGGAAAAAAAATTTCTATATAAAGTCGTACGTGCTCGAGACACTTCCATTTATAGCTGGGAGCAGAAAAATTTCGAAAAATACTCGATCGCTCGACGGTAGGCTGTCATACTCCAGAAATGTAAGAGTTCAGAAATGACAGATTCCTGAAAGACACAACCTCGAAATGACATACTCCCGAAAAGACTTGATCCCGAAATGACATATTCCCGAAAAGACTTGATCCCGAAAAGACATATACCCGAAAAGACATAGCCCCGATACGTCATATTCTCGAAAAAACAAAACTAGACATGTTGTACGACAGGAAGCTCCCTTCACGAGCTGTGAGACTTTGTGCATTCGCAGAATGCTAACAAGTGGGGCTGTGAGTAGCTGCATTCTATAAAAAAAGATTGACACATGAACTTCGAAGGGCTCCAACAAGAGTCACAAGAACGACATGGTTATCTAATGAATTTTTTTGAAATTAGATCGTTTTATTTTACGTAATAATTATTTCTCATCAAGACTCATTCACGATACTTTGAATTCAGTCACATGTTTTTCGATTGAAATCGCCAGTTAATATCGCGTTCAATAACTATTCCAAATAAGTATGTTTTAGTTTTGAATTTTATATAAATATATATATAAACATATGATCAAAAATATTTTTTTCGGTGTTTTTTTATTGGTGACAAAAAGTTTCCGGCTTGCGAAGAAGAAATAAAGCGAAACGATTAATTGATCAATACTGAATAAATATTTATTATTTTTTAACCTGTCAAACTGATTTTTTCTATTTAAATTTTTAATATCTTTTTGAGCCGAGTCACTTGATGCACATGTTTCACTGTGATTCCGTGTCGCTATCGGAGATGGTCAGAGTCCAGCCTCCATCATCTTCGCTCTCACTTTCTTCTATAATTTTTTCTACCTCTTTTTCTATAGCCTCGTTTCCCATTTCTTCTTCTTCTTGTTCTTCCTCTTCCGAAGTTTCCTTCTCTCCTATTTCCTTATTTCTTTCGTCTCCACTGTGATGTCGCCTTGCCGCCTGGATCTTGGTGGGACTCGTGACATAACTTTCCGTCAATTGCATTGATTCCATCCGTTCTGGCTCATCGTGATCAACATTTTCTTCTTCGTCACTATGCGTAACATCCGTCCTGGGCCGCGGGATTGGTCGAATTTCGGCAACTGGACGGAGCTCCTCATTTCCATCGACGTTTTCTTCCTCCGCCATGTCTACAATAGAGTAAGTTTTTGATGACTTTTTTTCAGCTGTTACTTCTTTTCTCTATTTTTTTTTCTCATTTTTACTCAATCTAATATGATCATTTTTTTCCTTTGTTATTTCCACAATTCAGCGATTCCGGACGATTCTAACTTCTATGCACCCTTTTTTACACTTTATAGGTTCAACGATAATTTTAATAACAATTACCTTCGGAAATTCCGAACAAGATACATTACCTTCGGAAATTACGAACAAAGATACATTAGATACAAAAAATGGAATACGATTGATTATATTATTCTAATGTATCTTTGTTCGTACTATATGACATACAGAAAAATGTATGAAACTTTCATAGTTTAATCAGTATCGTTTTCTAATGTTAATTTCTGTATTAATCGGCACGTTCTATGCAGGCAATCTTGAAAAGAAGACAAAGACTTCGGATTATTTCAAAAGTAAAAAATGATCCAATTCTTCTGAAGGAAGCGAAAAGAATGGAAAGGGACTTGATGAATTTAGCATTTCTTCCGGCGGATTATATCGAGGAAGGCTTCCAAATCATAAAGTCGGGGCTAGAAGAAAACTGCGTCTTGTACGATATTATGAGACCATTGTTTGATTATTTTCAAAAGTTCTGGATGAAAAGAGTGACGCCCGAGGTATTCAGCGTATTCCGGGAAAAACATCGCACAAACAACGTTGTCGAACGCTATCACCGGACGTTAAAAAAGGAAATGGCGACACGGTCGGAAATCGTAAAGTTTTTAGGTATGATTCCAAAATATATTCGCCAATTCTTAAATTTGCATTAGCATTTTGATATTTGCGCTAATAACTTTTGACCGCAGATTCTCTAAAGGCATTGCAAGAACTGTTCCACCTGCAACTTCTGCAAGTATTGAATGGATTCCGACCGACCCGTGCAGAGGCAGCAGATAGCAGAATGGAAAATTATAGAATCTATAAGGCATGGGAAGGATTGGGCCGATCTGAAAAATCTTATTCGAGCAGAGAGGCACGACAAAATTTGGGAGTTCATTGTGAAGATGCGAGCGTCGACAAACGCTTTTCTATCTGGAATTTCCGAAGGTAATTGTTATTAAAATTATCGTTGAACCTATAAAGTGTAAAAAAGGGTGCATAGAAGTTAGAATCGTCCGGAATCGCTGAATTGTGGAAATAACAAAGGAAAAAAATGATCATATTAGATTGAGTAAAAATGAGAAAAAAAAAATAGAGAAAAGAAGTAACAGCTGAAAAAAAGTCATCAAAAACTTACTCTATTGTAGACATGGCGGAGGAAGAAAACGTCGATGGAAATGAGGAGCTCCGTCCAGTTGCCGAAATTCGACCAATCCCGCGGCCCAGGACGGATGTTACGCATAGTGACGAAGAAGAAAATGTTGATCACGATGAGCCAGAACGGATGGAATCAATGCAATTGACGGAAAGTTATGTCACGAGTCCCACCAAGATCCAGGCGGCAAGGCGACATCACAGTGGAGACGAAAGAAATAAGGAAATAGGAGAGAAGGAAACTTCGGAAGAGGAAGAACAAGAAGAAGAAGAAATGGGAAACGAGGCTATAGAAAAAGAGGTAGAAAAAATTATAGAAGAAAGTGAGAGCGAAGATGATGGAGGCTGGACTCTGACCATCTCCGATAGCGACACGGAATCACAGTGAAACATGTGCATCAAGTGACTCGGCTCAAAAAGATATTAAAAATTTAAATAGAAAAAATCAGTTTGACAGGTTAAAAAATAATAAATATTTATTCAGTATTGATCAATTAATCGTTTCGCTTTATTTCTTCTTCGCAAGCCGGAAACTTTTTGTCACCAATAAAAAAACACCAAAAAAAATATTTTTGATCATATGTTTATATATATATTTATATAAAATTCAAAACTAAAACATACTTATTTGGAATAGTTATTGAACGCGATATTAACTGGCGATTTCAATCGAAAAACATGTGACTGAATTCAAAGTATCGTGAATGAGTCTTGATGAGAAATAATTATTACGTAAAATAAAACGATCTAATTTCAAAAAAATTCATTAGATAACCATGTCGTTCTTGTGACTCTTGTTGGAGCCCTTCGAAGTTCATGTGTCAATCTTTTTTTATAGAATGCAGCTACTCACAGCCCCACTTGTTAGCATTCTGCGAATGCACAAAGTCTCACAGCTCGTGAAGGGAGCTTCCTGTCGTACAACATGTCTAGTTTTGTTTTTTCGAGAATATGACGTTTCGGGGCTATGTCTTTTCGGGTATATGTCTTTTCGGGATCAAGTCTTTTCGGGAATATGTCATTTCGGGATCAAGTCTTTTCGGGAGTATGTCATTTCGAGGTTGTGTCTTTCAGGAATCTGTCATTTCTGAACTCTTACATTTCTGGAGTATGACAGCCTACCGTCGAGCGATCGAGTATTTTTCGAAATTTTTCTGCTCCCAGCTATAAATGGAAGTGTCTCGAGCACGTACGACTTTATATAGAAATTTTTTTTCCCATATTCTATTGAACTTAGACCACGAAAAACTCTCGTCCGAGCGCTCGAACAGTAATCGAAAAAATGTCATTTTCATGATTCTTTTCATTCTTCCGAGTGCGTAAGCTCCGTTGAGCTATTACGTGTAGATAGGAGAATATTGGCAAATAGTAAACCTAGGGAAAAAAAAGGTTGGGACAAGTACATTGATGGTCCCTTGTTTCTGGATGACATAGAAAAAATATTCAAATCCAGGAAAACAATTCTATGGAAACAAAAAACGGAAAATTGAAAAGTTCAAAAAAATCAACAAAAATTAAAAACAATCGAAAAAAATTCTATAAAGAAAAACTAAAAAATTTTCAAACAAAATCATAAATATTAAACAAATTGAAAAATGTACTATCCAAGTTACATGCAATATAAAAATGTATGATATCAATTGAAGGCCAAGTTTTTATTGATCATTTGGAATATTTACCCAACAAATCGGAAACTTTGATTGAAAAAATGACGTTTTATGCATAGGAGTCACTAAGCATTCATAATAATTATTTTCGAGGAAAAACAAGCTCATGAAGCAAAAGTTATAAAGAAAGTTACGTGCAGTACTAAAATTGATTATATCCATTCGAGGCCAAGTATTTATCAGTAATTCGAAATATAATCTCCAGCAACAAATAAGTGTTGAGAATCCTCATCGGGCTCAGAACGTTTCATCGAAATTACTAAAAAATTAATAGAAATAAAAAATTGCAGAATCTTCCTTTTGAATAATAAGAACGATGGCAACCTTTTTTTGTAACCAGAACATATGAAAATCGGTAAAAACTCACATGAAAGTCATTCGTTACTTCAAGAAGGTACAGACTTTGAAAAATCGATTCCCCTCCAACTTTCAGGATCGCCTGGTGTTATTCACAACATTCAACTTCGATTGGATCGGTACAAATTATGTTCAAATACGTCTTAAACGTACTTGTCCAGCCCATCACTTTTTATTCGAATTGCTCATTCCAAAAAAAAATCAAAAACGAAGTTAATCCATATGTTAATATTGAGGAACAGTAATTGCCGAAAATTAATTTTCCTTCGAATTACAGGAATCGTTCTTGTTGAAATGAAACTAAAATCAAAGACGAAATTGATCAATCTATCAATGTATTTTTCTACACCGATCATGCTGATTTTGGGTGCAATCGAAAGAGAATTTCTTAATTAGCTGAAAGTTCAATTTTCAAATTGCGACATAACGCCTGAGCTTCGCAATTCAAGAAAATGACATGTCGATTTTACCCCCACCACCGCGAATCGTTTTATTCAGAGATAATATAGTCTCGGCGAGAGCCTCGGGCCAGCAGACGATAGGGCTGTCAATGTACTTGTCCCGAGACTCTACCGAGTCTCTTGATATTGAGGGGCCAATTGCGATATCCCCCCTCGCCTTCCGCCCTGGTCCCACCCTCATGGTTGTGTAACGTTGATTTACATGCTATATGTTCCCCCGATGACCATGTAAAACGTTACGAAGCGCAAATTCACATCAATACACGTTTCGTACCTCAATTCAACAATGGGATTGCTGTTTCTGTGTGTTTATAACTCTCAAACTCACACAAACGAAACAATTTCCATTCATATATGCACGTGTGTTCGTATGGTTCAAGATATATGTATGTAAAAATGGGAATATATATGTAGACATTATACGAGAACCGTCCGACTCGAAACCCCTTCAATTCCCGTAACTCTCTCGCTGCACATAACATGGTCATTTTATATAGACAGAGCGTATATGGTATTCTCTATCGGTACGCTAGCTTAGGCGACGTTCTCGGTTGTACGCATGGAAGCGAGAGACATAGGGTCGATATTGGCCTCGTGAATTTTATGCTCCGAGAGAATCCAATTACCACGAATAATTTATGGAGGAATCACGGACATAAATGACGTGGAGAAGGACATAGGAATGGTCGACTGATATATATCGCTTGTATATATATATAGAGAGAGAGAGAGAGAAAGAGACAGTCGAAATCCTTGCATATATATATGGAGGATTTTGGTTGGCTGATCCAGAGATTCCGAACCGATGAAAAGCGATTTTCCAAAAGGTCCATAAAAATAACCGAGCTTTGCATGAGCGCAACACAATGTGTGCTCGCTTGTACGTGCGTGAAAGATACGATGCACCTCTCTCGCGTGGGCTATGAGCCGCTGAAATTTCCACTTGTAAATGTACACGTATATGAACCCAGGATGAGGAAAGGACGTAACTAACACGCTGCTCCATCGTGAACGAAACACTATTTACGCCTTTCTGTTAATGAATCGCTCGATGTACGATAGTCGACAAAGCTTGGCGCAGCATAACCCTCATCGAGATCGCGGGGCAAGGGAACGCTTTGCTCGAGCCACTATTTCGGTGATTAAAGAAGATTTATACTCGCGATAGCCACGGCGACCCAGAGTTACCGCCAATTATACCGATCGACCAACAAACTCCACACCCTCGCTCCTAAGGACTCTATTTAACTCGTTCTCACTCTTTTTCTCTTCCTCGCCCTCTCACCTTCGGCTTAATCTTCTCGATTGCTTTTGTGTATTCACATTTTTGCGAAGATAACGCCCGGGTAGGTAATGCATATTCGTTTGGTATTTTCGAAAGCTATCGAGCGGCCATTCCGTGTTCGAAGCTCAAATAGGCTAAGCTTAAATTAGATTCTTGATTAATTATCGGATCTCTACTCACCGATTTACGATTACCAACTTGGGCGAAGAATTTATTTCTGAAATTAGAAAAAAAGGTATTAATTTAGCAAACGTAATAGTGGTCACGATTTGTTTGCTTTGAAGTTGAAATATCATTAAGATATCGTCACAGCTCGGATAAAATAGATTTGATACTTGGTCCACACACGTCTGGAAAATTTAAGGTAGTTCATATGCGCGAAACGATTTTCTTAAGAAAGTCTTGAAATTTACTCAGAGTTTAAATGGGTAGTCGACTGACCCGCTGATCAAATTTTAAAGGGTTCGTCTTATTGGTTATTGAGATAAACGTGTTTAATTATGAAGATAAATACACAGAGTTATTATGACGGTGCGTAAAAAATCATTTTTTTTTTTTTCATATAACGAATGAACTCTTCTTGGAAAGTTTATGAAAAATTACACAATAACAATGAAGTATATTATGAAGGTCTGGAAAAAAATTCGAGACGATTGTCTTACTATAGTAATCAAGATATATTACTTTAAAGATTGAACAAAATTGATAATGAACACTCGTATAACTTCATATTTGCTTATTTCGGCATTTTGTTTCTTCTTGGCTTGGCCCATTCCTGTCATAGCTTTTTCTTGATCTATTTCTCTTTGTATTTTCCCTTTGCGCTCTCTAACGCGATTTTTTTACATAAAAATCTATAGCATTTTCACCAGGGATGAATAAATTTGATTAATGGATTGTTATTTCATTCGATGACGCTGAAGTTTCCAACGTTGGAGTCCAACGAAATGATCGAAAAAACTCTCCAATAATTCCAGTAATTCCCCTATTTTGTTCCCCGCCATATTTGCGATTCGTAGTTTTTCAAGCTGCACCAACGATTCGTGAAATAAAAAATTGGTGAATTACAAACGTTTTTTCCGTTCATTTCGTTGGACTCCAACGTTGGAAACTTCAGCGTCGTTTTCATTCGTCAAAAGATAAGTTGAGAAAATGTATTTACAATTTCGAATTGATAACTCTGACATTAATTTAAGTTATTATATCTTTAATTAGGGAGTAAAAATCGTTTTAATTTGGACACCCATAAAATACGATTTTTCGGGCATGATCTGCCTTAACATCAATCAAATGATCGTAGAAACTTTGAGCGCCCAATAAATTTGTGTTGAAAAACAGCAACATTATTTTTCCTAAATAAAAGTTTGTACAACAGAAGGGATAACAATGTCGAAGTGCTTGGCAAAAGTCTGTATTTTATGATGTAGTTCCACAGAGATTTCACGTGTACTTTCCGGTATACAAGATTTGTTAAGTTCTAAGAGTTTCGGAGAGAAACAAGAGGCAAGACAGAATGAGGATAGGAATTGGATGTGTCTGTTACTGCGAGCTTCGCGTGTATGTGAGAGCGCAGAGGAGATCGTAAGTAAGAACCGAGTGAAAAAAACCGAGAAAACGTGGAATAGTGAGGATTGCAGAATCGCTGGGACTGCCTGCTCGCCAAACCCAATGTGGTTTTACTCGAAGAATTATCGACAAAACTTTTATTTCCGAGTGCCAAGAGAAGATCTATAGAGAATCCTTTGCTGGGTTTGGTCCAACATGAATGACCGAGCGGCCAACCACGTGGAAGACTGAACGTGTGCACCGACAAACTGCAGCTGCAAGACGAAAACCCTTCGTATTACAGGGCGATACGGTCTTTCGCGTTTCGCAGCTAACTACTTTCGTGGTTTTGTCTCTTTGACCAGTGTTTCGTGTACCTGACACAAAAAGTGACTCTCGTATCTACGTATATTCGTCCGGTGAATGCAGGATCTGTTCGAAACGGAATTGCGAGAGTCGTAAATAGCTGGAATTATACCGGCTGGAAAATGTAAAAATGGCGGGAGCAATGAAGAGGTTACAGAGATCACATGACAATTGTACTAATTAGGGGAGACCGGGTCAAAACGGGATACCCGAAAAATGAGAGAAATTTTTTTTTCTTTTTTTTTTTTTAAATTTTTATCCTAGTCCGAAAAGAACATGAAACATATTTTTTCCAAAATATCTTGTTTTTTTTTGGATTTTGATTTTCTTTTCAAAAAATTCGTTTTTTTCAAATTCTCTTTTTTTTACATTACTTTTAATGTGAAAACGTTTTTGCACAGATATACAATTTTGTAAATCTACGATTACTGTCTCGCAGATTACTGTCTACGACAGTAATCGCAGATATATGTTTGCGGACCGTCATGTGTGGTTACACCTGCACGTGAATCATGTGCCCACTCTGCACAATTTTGGCACTGAATCCATGATTCAGTGGATAAAGAATACAAATTTTTACAAAATAAACATTGGCAATCATCGTTATTATTCATATCATTTATATTGAATTGAATTACAGAGGGTGCGTTCGACTTACGTTTAAGCGCTGTAATCGCTGAGATCGCTTTCAACGTCTTCAACAGCGGTAAGTCGGAAGCACTCGGTTACGGGTGTAAAATACACCCAAGGTGCATTGAATTAAGATCATAGTAAAAAAAATTTCATAAGTTTTTGAACGGTACCCCGTTTTGTCTCGGATTTTTTTTTTTTTCTTTGAAAATTGAACAGAATTCCAGTACATTTCTTAGTTTTTGGGAGTAAAAAATAGACAGAGCTGCCCAAACTTCTGAAAAGTTCAATATTTTCTTAGGTATCCCGTTCTGCCCCGGTCTCCCCTAATACTTTTTTTTTTATAAAATTATTAGAATTTTGATGATTGTATTGGTGAAATTAAATAAGTTTTGAAACTAGCGAGGATTAGTTCGAGCGGTAATCTCGGATTTATCGATTATTCCAGTCTCAGGAACTCTAAGCACTAAATACAAATTTCGAGCCAGCAGACACGGAAGAATATTTTGGAATGGATTTCATTAGGATGTTGAGCGATTGCCGAAAATGGGGATGCATATTCCATCATCGGTAATTATTAATGTCCGACTGGGTTTACGTTTTCACGTATATTATTCATGATTAAAGGAGTCGTACCAGACCATTATTGATAAAGGGATTCATTAAAATCATATTAGTGCCTATAATTCTGAATTTCCCTTCCTGTTATTAATTATAGAGTAATTAAAATTTTGATATCCGGGCGATTCAATAGCCTTATGCGTTAATGGAATTATCTTCGAGCTTCGTCTAATGAAATTTAACTAAAACTGTCAGAGGTTTCGAAACGAATTTTTTGAAAGCAACAGTGAATCAATGTTCCATGGTTTCTACGAAAGAGAAAAAGTCCACAACAAGTATTGAAAGTCTTTTTCCAATCGGCGGAAGCGTGTTAAAATTTTTCACTATTGCATTCGTCCAATTAACCGATTCACCGGATTTACCGAGTGTCAAATAGCGACGGGACAAGTGTTCGGAAACAACAAAAAAAAAAAAGGGTTGATGAAAATGTTGGCACTCTTTGTGTCTCTGAATTTCCATTACGAAAAAGCTTTGGTGTGCGTTGCGTTTTTTTCTTTTATCAAACCATCAAATTGTGTCCAACGGTGTTGACTGGCCGAATGGCTCGTTCAGAACTCCTGGTCAACGAGTACGAATTTTTAAACAAACGGACGAAATAAAAAACTCGAAACGCGCGGTGTCGATTTTTTAAAGCTAACACGTCACCCATTGGGATTTAAACTCGTCTGAAAATTGGACTTTTATACTATTTCCAAACACGTTCCTTCTTTAAAGGCTTTTTCAATAAACTTTCTGTAATCAACGTTTCTTTTCAAGTCTGTCAAAGTCAATTGAGTTGAAAATGAGACCAACGGAGTACAATCAAACGAGTCTTTTATAGAAGCCTTAGAATTATCGTTGTCCCAAATGTCTTGTGGAACGACACAACATGCAAGTTTGTAGTCGCAAAGAGAAAAGTATATAGAATTTCACGAAGTAAGACATTTGCTCAAACAGTAATAAAGTTTCAAGCAGTTACACATCGATTCTTTGTATACTTTATGTCGACTTCGGTTGTCGACACCGTTGCTCTTTCATTCGTATTGCGAGCTTCAGCCGCTTTGAGACATTAAAAAGTCGGATGAAACTAATTTGTAATTTTATTTTTTTTGTGATGAAAATGGAGATTAAAAAATTCGGTCAGCTAATCCTCCTGGATCTTGAGATTTAATGGATTTTTGGTATCCAGAACTGTATGATCGTGTTATAAACCCGGTCATTTGTTTCCAAGGACACGAAGAAAGATTATTCGAATAAGCAACGGGGATGTCGAGAGCGAAATAATGTCGCAGCAACTTTTCAACAATACCCGTGGCATTTTCAACATAGTTGAATTTTGGCTTGTGATGAAAACGTTCGGGATAAGTACTCTATGGAAACTTTTCCATTGGTATAATTCGGATGCCTATTTCCACTTTCTGAGAGGAAAAGAGCGAGAGAGAGAGAGAGGGTCTGGGTGATGGGAGAAAGCGAAATGTGCAGATTCTATATTCATCCTGAGTGATTCTTTCTCCACAAGTCCCCCTCGGAGTGACAGCCGCGTACATCTGGCGAAAAGTTACGTTTTACCAAAGTTTCCCAAGGAATTATGCGCTCATCTCTCGAGCTTCTATACGGAGAAATTCATGCTGCATTAGACTGGAATCTTTTCTCTCTTTAAAAATTTTTTTTTTAAATAATATAATCGTTTTCTCTCGACTGTTCTTTCGCTTCCGGGGATTCTTCGTACCTGTCAGACTTTAATTTTATTGATCGTCAAATGTTTTTTCTTTAAATTGGGGTACCTAAAGTTTCGACAACAAAAAACACTCGAGTTTCCCAACACAAACTCTTCATTTTCATAACAGGAGCATCGATTCGCGCGATATGAAGTGAACGCAAGTAAATAGTTATAAATCTTCAGAGGGGCAACATTTTACCCTGCTAAATCACGAATGAAGGATAATACTGATCATGAGATCCAAGCAAACATTAATTAGATTTTGATTTGTTTTATGGGGTTGAGTACGGTGTTTGTACCGGTAATAAACCGCGCGCATATTTCATGCGTTGGATTAGCTCGCTATGTGCGGCTACATCCGTAATCTATGAATGTGTCCATGTCTACGTACAATCTGACAAACACAGACGAATAAATCAATCTCGAAATAGTGTATTAACTGCTCATGATACAACGTTATAACAACGTAAAGTTTAAGTTTTTCGGAATTATCGTAATAAACAAATGACCGATTCAATAATCCGTCAGTCTCATTTCCGATCAGTCAAATGCCAGGGTGTTAAGAATAAACGAGAAGATATTGACAAAAAATTTCGTGCTATGGGGAAAATGCGGGAATCCTCCGATACGTTATACCGACTAAACCAAATCCGACAACTCGTTACTTTGATCTTTTTGATTGGCAGCCTCTAGAATATTTCGGAACGAATAATATAAAATGCAAAGCATGAACATAGTAGTTGGAGTTTGGAGCAGGACTGACGGATTATCGGGTTCGTGGTGTAAAGTGTTGTCGGATTTGTGGCGGAACTGTGTTGGAGCATTCTCATGCAAGCCATAACTGCATTAAATGCGTATACACTCTGGCAGACTACACATTCCTCGCATACTCTCTTTAATCCCTCTCAGTTCTCTATCGGTCCTTGTCACTTTGCTTTTCGTTCAATATACCAGGATTTCAGGTGTTTCGGACACACGTGTAATCGCGTAGGTTCATGTGAGCGTCCACGTTGAAGAGAGCATGCGTTTGCGAAGATGTGCGCTTGCGTTCGCGATATCGTGTGCTTCGAAAGATATATGTGTGTGCGTATAACTACATTAGGCCCTTTGCGTAGCATGGTAGCCGAATACCAATCAGTTATGTCAATTTGCCGCAGCAAAGTAATGAATGGTAATTGCTGGCAGCCAGTGCGTAGACTGCTCCGCGTCCCCGATTCAACGCTCGGATTTCGGTTTCCATCACAACGTGTTCGCGATTTTCAAACGTGACCCTCCCGAGCATTCGCTCCTGTGTCGCTCAGGCATCCATACAACCTGCCCATCAAACCTTTCACGGCTTTAATCACTGCCTCTCTCAGCGATTCAACTTTCAGTCTCCCATCGATTCATTCAACTTCTTTTTTTCAAAGCTCTGTCGCTCTCCGAATCAGGCACTTTATTCGAGCAACAGTCCAGCGTTGAAGATTTGGAAGGACAGTTTCGCCGAATGAATCGAGACTATTTTGACCTCATCAGAAACATCCCTGTGAAGAAATTATTTCTATTCGGCTGCTGGGCTTCGTTCTCTTTTCAACATCGTCCTCTTAATCCCACGTAATTTTTCGTTACTGACAAAATCGTTGGACTACTTCGATGAGATAAAAACCTCGGACACCGCTCCATGGTTTGAGGGGGAATGTCAGTGTGAGAGGCTGAAAAATGAGGTATTTTTTGAGAATTTTTTTTTTTTTAAACGGCTCGATCAAGTTGTTTGAAATTTTGTGTATTAATTATTGAAATAATGAAGTATACGAGGTTTTTTTTTTAATTTTTAGTACATTTTGTTAAACAGAGGAGCGGTCGCTAAATGGCGTCTCAAAAAAGACTCCCCGACGGTTGACAACATAAGTGCTACAGCCAAGTATCTGAAATCGAAAATTTAAAAAGATTATTAAATTATAATAGTATAGCTATTGCAGCATCGTAGGAAATTTGAAAATTTTGATTAGAAAAATAATGGTGGGCATTAAAAAAAAAAATCGAATTTTATACAAAAATTTTGTAGTAAATTGTTAATAAAAAAAAAGTAAACAATTTAAAAAAACTCTATGATGCGACGATAGCGATAAGTTCTCTGAAGAGAATCCTTCTTGAATGAAATCAATTAGATAAAATTTGACAGAGTTACGCTGTCAATCAAGTCAAAAAACATGCTTTCGAGAAAAACGCGTTTAAAGTTTTGGAAGGATAACAAGTTCTTACCGATTAGTCTGCTATCCATGGACCATACAGAAGCTCTTTTGCGCCCAAGCTCTTTTTTCACACTGATATTCCCCCTTAAATGCGTTTATGCCACCTCACTTTACAGTTTTCGCTTCACTTTGTCGAGCGTTTACTATTGGCACTGGGTTGCAAATAATCAAACAGATCGAACACGACGATAATCTTTAAAACAAAAGTACAAGGTAAATGGAAAGCTACGCTCGTGAGACTAACAAAATTATGGGAATTTGAATTGAAAAATTGATCCAATGCAGTTTGAAAATAAATAACCAATGGATGCAACATTTTTTTTTGTAAACAAAGCTCTAAAAAATCACTCGTAAAGCGAGGCCTTTTTAAATCGAGTATTTTTTACTTAGTGGATATTCAATTTGTTAAAGGAATATCGAAAACTTTCACACCCAATTCTTGATCAATTCCGAGCAAACATTGTGCTTTTAAAGCTTTACGATGACAGCAGATAATTGAGGATGAGAATTGTACAAACATGAGAGCGAGAGTGTGTATATTTCGTCTGAGTAAATAGTAATCAGATATTTATGTGATGAGAAAATTGTGTACGAGCTATTTGCCAATTGGTTAATCAAGGTATTGCCATTATACATATCGTGAATTCGTAGATTCACGCCGATTTCATATTGTTCCCTCACATTCGAGCATACACCACACAATTTCATGACGTCCGTTGGTTTCCGTTTGCGGACACAGGTGTAATATCTTCCATCGTAACTTGTTGTCCTCGTAAAATACAATAAAACATCGACGTTGTGCAGATACGTGGAGAGTTCGTTACAATTTAATACAAATCTCGTTGCTGCTTGCCTTTGTTTGCGAAGCAAGTTTCGCCGTACGATAAACAAGAACACACAACGATATGTGGCAACAATAGCAGCACAAGAGAGTCGGCACACGTGAGAATATCGTGGCTAATCCCTTTGTTATTCCAGCCACTCTTTGTTTGAACGATGCAAATTGTTTATTATTGAAATTGGATTTTCAGGGTGATCCAGAGACAACCTGTGGTATAATATTCTTATGCACGCTGTTTTCACGCGTTAGCCTTACACGATGGGAGAAAAACATGCTGATGAGTTCAACGCGTTTTTTGTGAAGGTGCTGCATTCGTTAAACGAGAGCAGTTCCAGCTTCCGGCCTCATCCTCACTATTTTTCTCAGTTCAAATGTTATTCGTACCCCGCTCTTTTCCATATTCCCATTGGCATAAAACCATCTAGAGTTTGCCGCATAAATTCAGCATTTACGACCCTCTCTGCTTCAGACTCTCGCGTTGCCTCGAGAATACCGAAAACGGGGATATTACATTAAGCCCCTGTTTCCGGATGACTTAGCAAGAAACGAAGATGGAATACACATGTTTTCTAATTTTCAACACACCGTGCAAAATCGAAACATTTTACCGAGCGCTCACTTGCATCCGAAAGAGGAAGCAAACTCTCTCTACACCTTCTGCAATAATCCATGCGGATAGTTCTGTCATCTCGTTGCCGAAGACGAAGCAGGGTGTTATATTCTATTAGCATGGTTGGTTAGCTGGCCAAACCGCGTACTATGCAAAGGGAATATATTTCTCATAATTGGAGGCCATATTCCGGGGACGTAAGACCGTGAACGGAGAAGGTTACAAGTGAGTACGAACAAGAGCTTCGCAAATAGCTCAAGTTCGTGGTTCCTTGGCAATATCTGTGTTCACTTATATTCGTTTACACATTAAATAGAAAGTCCTTTCAAACACATGTGTACAACTGATAATTCCGAGAATTATGGACATTTAGTAGGACATGAGAAACTCAGAAGAACTTCCAATGTTCAGTGATTAACGCGCAATAGTCCAGTCATATAGCAAATGAACCGAGAAGGCTAAATTTTGGATGTGACGTGGAGGGGGGGGGGGGGGGGGGGGCTAGAAAAGCTTAACTTCAAATTGTGGACAAAGATTTCCTGTGTGCATTTTCCGCCATCTTGAAAAAAGGGTTAAATTCAGTTTTTTTACGATAACTCGGTTCTCCGTTGAGATACGATAATTTTAATTCAATACTTTTTTGTTGCATTTTTTACGCTCTACAATTTTGGTCCTATACATTTTTCATCCATCCTCCATGGTTATTGAGATAACGATTGAAAAAGTTAAAAATTAAGGTAGTACAATGTGTTTGGGTTTTTATAACCCGCAAGCCGATGGCTAACTAATCAGTCCTCCGTATCTGAGTATTGACTTTGCTCGAAGCTGTTCAACGCGACGGATCACCTAAGTCGCACACCGTATACGGACTCACAATATCATTGCCGCTTTTATTTTCTTTCCCCATAGTTTATCAACGTCGCTTCGAGGGTTTTTTTCGATTTTTTTTATCGCCCTTCCACTTGTGCCGGTATAACAAGCTCGTAAGATCGCATTTGTGCTTATTAGCTCGCTCCACATTTCCAGCGTGTATCCTACTGTCTGGGTTATACTCTACGATTTTAGTAGAGGTATCATAACAACGAAAACAAGCCGAACATTCTAGGACTTTAGATTTGCGATTCGAAAGCCAAAGGGAAAGCTCACTTGGAAGGCTAGTGAATTGAAACGACATGAAAGAGCAGTCTGTAAGGTCTACAAACGTGTGTGAAGAAGTGTAGGTTATTCGTGTATACATGAATGGATGTGCATGAGTTGTGTTCGAGCTTCTTTTTCCAAGCTGCGGTCGGCTCTTTCATGGGAGTCATCCAACTGTTGGCCTTATCCTCGCCCGTCCATTCTTTTGCCTTCGTTTTTCTTATTTTTTTCTTTTCTTCCTTGGATATGTTCCTGCGGAATGGCGTATCGAGTCACGGAATACACAAGACTTGCAAGCTTGGATAATCGACCACTCAGAAGAACACCACCTATTCCTTTATCTCTTTTTCTATGTTTTTCTAGTGTTCTCTCGCCCTTTTCTTACTCAGTTTTTTCAACCTT
This sequence comes from Venturia canescens, assembly GCF_019457755.1. NCBI lineage: Eukaryota > Metazoa > Arthropoda > Insecta > Hymenoptera > Ichneumonidae > Venturia > Venturia canescens. The sequence continues at coordinate 25,834,732 of NC_057421.1, forward strand.
TTTTCTCCCTCTACTTAGGGTCACAAAGAACGAGAGACGTTTTTAAAGCTTTTTCGCTTGTCTTTTCTATCCATTTAGTTGCATGGGTTCTGAGAAGATCAAAAAGTCACAAAAGATTCCGAGGATCCTTTGAGCCTTGTATATGCGCTGTACACATGATACAAAATGTCCGCGGAATTCTGTGCGCTTTTCTACGCCAACGCAGAAAGGTGATTTACAAAGATGAGTAAAACATTCCACGTATAAAAACAAATAAACGAGTTTCCAGATTTTTTCATGCCAAGAGCCCCATCAGGAGCTCGTCTAAAAAAGTACTTTCTTTGAGCTTCGAAATATATCGAATTTTGATACACGCCTTGTACTCATCGCCATTTCGGCCTCATGGTAACAAATAATGCAGACAAAAGATACGAGAGCGTGCTTTTAATGCTCGTATAACCATATTTTCGGTCCATAAACTCGGACGAGCTTATGGAAACCCCAGTTCACGTCGTGTAGAAGGATCCGGCTGTGCGATTAATTTTGGAGTTCGCGTTTCCGGTGTCCAAAGTCTACACGGCCCATTTTCTTCGATATTCGCGCTCGTTAATATCGCGTCTTCTTTATTCACATATAGTACATATTTATGTGTAAGCTAATATAGTCGTTTTTGTCCAGCGAATTTACTATTATACAAGGATGAAAAGCTCGTATGCATTTTGGAGCTACATTAATACCAGTTTTTAGTGAATTCACGAGCCAAATCGTACCGAAAGCTCTAACGTTCGTTTATTGTCCAAGGACTCCCGGTTTTATTGGCTTCTGGACACGCTCCTAATGGCTGTCTCAATTTGACTTCGATTCATCTTTCAATGGGCACAAAAAATGACGTCGTTCTTCGAACGCGAGGAGGAAAAACTCTGTGCCTGATGTAAAAACGAAAAATACAAATGAGACTATTTTCCGGCTTATTCATGAATGAAGATGGGAAAGGTAAAAAATCGTCAAGTATCGCAGAGACCAAGAAAAATCCTTTCCCTAATGCATGTGATCGATTTTATTTCAACGGAAATGCAATTTTCTGGTTGCGTCGCATATTTTGTCGGGATAGGATATGCTCATGGACCAGAACTTTTCAGCTTCACTATGATCGCAGAAATATTCGGCCATGCATACCTTTTACGTGCAGTACATACATTTTTTATTTTTATTATATATTCAAATACTACATGGATGAACGTATTGGAATAATCGATGGGAACATTTTTCGTTACTGTGGAAAACGAATTTTCTTGGTTTTTTCAACAATTATAATTATTTTTGCTTTTTTATTTAAATCATCAAGTCATCATTGGGCTACTTATAGTCTGTGCAATAATTCGCTCGGAAAGAGTAAAAAATTCTCCATTTGTTGGATTCAGTCGTTCAGAGATGGAACATTTGTGGAATAATCGATGTAGAAATTAGCACAGTAACGATTTAATGTCTCCATAAACTAGCAACATTGATTCTGCTATTTCTTTGATTAAATTATTTAATCTGAAACATTTACTGATAATCGAATACCAATAGGGGGTGTATCATTAGTCACTCCATAAAAGGCAGTATTGATTACTCGGAATGTGTACTCGAGTAGATTTCCTCTCACTCAATTACTATAAATATAGATGCATCGTTAGCATATTTAACTTTATGTACGTTATTTAATTCATCGTTCCAATTTAGTAGAACAGTTCATAATTTACGGTGATTTTAATAACAAATATTTGATCAGAATTCCACCGACATTAAAGAGTAAAAACGTTTCGAACCGTGCCATCTTTTTTGCAGACATTGACGAGTCTTAGAGATCTGAAAATAAACTCATTACTGTATTATCCATGTGGCAATTTTGCTGTTCGAAAATATGGTAACTATGATAAATTTTTCTCTTGATTTGAATATGGATTAGACGAAGTATCGATATGGAAAGTGAGCTCGATTTTCATTGAGTTTGACTGAAAATGCTAGCAAAAAAATGGTTAAAAAAATAATGAGAATCACCCAGGAAATTTTGAATTATTCAATTATTCAGATACAGCTATGGCCAGAAATGCACATGTTTTCCAAAGATCGATATTACATTGTCGTAAGCCTGCCTATTCGATTATATGTAGAAATAGCTTGCGCAGATAGCAACGAATGGGGAGCGCTCCACAAGGCTGGGTTCGGATCGATTGGGCCTCATCAATTCATCAGTCTGCTCTTCAATCATGAGATCATTTTCACCTCGTTCGAAATGCCGATGAGTCAACGCTCGTTGAATTTTAAACGATTGATGGGCTCAGTGTAGATGGAAAAAAAATGCAAATTTGGAGCAGTTAAGGACCCCAGTAGTTTGTCATTCTCTATTTTCAACCTCTTCAGTCAAATTCATATAATATCGATGCATTGGGTGAGTTAAATTGGAGTAAAAAAACATCACCGTTTCGAATAAAGTAGAAAAATCGAACAGGAACTCGCTGTAATCATAGGTTATAAAAATAAACTGCATTTTTATAACGTTTTCTTTTTCCCAGAAATATGATGAGGTGCAATGTTCCTGAACTTAACATCTCGAGTTTCAAACAAAAAGCTTTTGTCAACGAATGAATAAAGATATAAAGAGATTTTGTTTCCAAAAGAATCGTCTCATCTGGTCAGTCGATTCGTTGTGAAAAATATTTTCCTCGCGTTTTCCAACTTCTGATAACGTTGGTTCGCCCTACCAAACTCAATCGCTTCCGCAAGTTCGCATCCTCACTACGCAGGAGTATTTCGTGTGAGGATTTCCAATTGGAACTTTTGTAAAAAAGTTGCACAAGTTCGTTTCATTGAACATCACTGCAGAAAAAGGAAACCTTTGCTTAGAATAAAATGAATGTATCTTTACGAGAAATATTTCTTTTATTGACGGATTGAAATATCACGTCGATCCCATTCACGAGAAGAACGAATTCGTTTCTCTTGAGAAGTTTGAAAGAATGAAAGAATGAAAGACTGGGACTGCTTGAAAAAAACAGTTTGTTGTCACTCCTCAAAGACTCAAATTATAAACAGAAAGAAAAAAAACTTCGAAATCGTAGACAAATGTGTCAAACATTCAGGATCATATAAAATCCCATTCTCATCACCACAATATCATATTACGAAATAATACTTTGCAAATTTTGAAAGGAGTTGCTGGTCAAACTAACGAAGCTCTGAGAAATTAAATATTCACTAAATTCGGTTGATTCATCTAAGAACTGTTCATGTTTTTGTTGACCAAACTGAAGTCGATATTGGATCTCTAAAGCCTGGACACTGGTGTGTGAATTCCCAAGAAAATTCAAAGCATTGAAAAGTAAGGACGAAAGAACTTATATACACCAATGTGCTAAATAGCCCGAGGAACGAAGAAATAAAACTTGTATATGGGCTATCGAATATATATTTCCTACAACTACATTATATGCTGTTTATCAAAAACTTGTTGGACCTACGACGTTTTCACTCAACGAAATATATTTAGTTAAACCCACAAATTTTTATCTTAGTGTAAAAATTCCTGTTTACTCAAGTCATTTTTATCGTGGTATAAATATTCAGAGGATAAAAAGATTTGAAGGCTTTGCAGTAGAGAAACTGTTATAATGCGGGTGAATCCGGCTTAGCGATTACACAGTTTATTATTCGCTACAACTGTGCCATAATTCGCAGAGAGATTGGTCAAACACGTAGACTGTTCCAGAGCTCTGAATCAGTTATGTGAATTTGTGTGTTAAGTCAGAATTCTCATGTCTGTTGTCAATGTTCTGAGCAAAACGGATCGAAATTCACTGCGAAATAAAGGTGATGAAAAAAAATGTTATTATTTTAAAAATTAAGATGAAAATTAGTTTCTTCGCTGCTTAGTTATGAATAGTCAAAGAATTTGGCTCCTCACAGATTCGAATATGCAATAGACACAGAAATTACGAAAACCTCCAATTAGATTAATCGTGCTGTTAAAAGTAACGAATAGAGATAAAGCGGTCGCAGGTTGAGAGGGAAAATGGTCGTCCGAAGGTGGATAAACTTACGAGACTACATTTCCACAGCATGAAAAAATGCTCCAACGGATCGAAGGTTTCTCAATTATCCGTCAACTCTTTTACCTGTACTTAGGCGAAATAAATGAGATCTTGTAGACCCCAATCCTCCTGAAACGACAGCTTCGAGATCGTTTGCCCAATCTCTGCCCGTGAATACCACAAAAACCTCGCTTTTTGCGATAACATGATGAGAAAATAAGAGAGACTTTACGCTCTCTGAGAGGAAAAAAAACTTCAAGATATATGACCGGAGAATTGCAGGATATACATGTATATGGCACATAAGCAATGGAGTTGGCACCGAAAAAAGCAAGCTTTAGGTGTGCGCTCTTTCTTATAAAACAGCAAGATCGACGATTATTGGCATCGGTTTTCGCTTAGAACGGGAACGTTAGGGAGAGCTTTACTAAACTGCGTTCGATAAGTGTTGGGAATAGAAAACATGACGATGATTATTGATTTACTAAAATTATGTTATTGAGGAAAATATCCATGACCGTAGTAGTGATATTGATAGGACCTGTCAGCGTAATGGAATTGAAGTTGAAAATAAATTGACAAATATAGAATTATCAAAAGAAATGACAGAAATGTCACGAATGGAATCGTCGATTTCCTGGGGAAAATATGTGAATATTTAATATATTATGAAATGTAAAATTCATACATTATTTTCCAATTACAGTTCTCATTTGATTATTGAGAATAATTTATGAATCTAAATTTCAATGTATCAATTATTCTTCACTCAATCAATCAGTTATTCAATTATTTATCTTAAGTTATTTAGTTCGCATCTGAGGGTAATGAAATGCTAATGCATCAATCGAACGTCAGTTTAATTCTTCTTTGACGATGAGCACGATGAGGAAACGTTTCGAATTTTCGTCTGAATTTATAGGTGCTTAAATTAGAGAGTTGAAGCTAATACTCGACGGATTTTTATTAAAAAACAATCAGAATTGAAAAATCAATTTGTAGTACGGATCGTTTTAAAAGTATGGGTAACCATAGCGGATAGCAATTGTCCGCCTAACACTTCGATGAAAGCTCGCTGGACGTGGAATTAAATTACTTTTTCGCTGTGTTCTCTTTCGACATCCGCTTTCGCTACGTAACACCTCGAGAGATTGCAAATTCAACGATTAAACCATCGCGCATGGAGCATGTTGAATCTGATGAAAAAATGTATGAAACAGAGAAAGATATATTTCCATCCTTTAAAATCCGAATCTTGGTGGAAGCGCAATATTAATTAAAATTTAATTAAATCAATCAATATGAAGTTTTTTATGTTGCTCTTATTCCATTGTTTACTTTTTGAAAGTAAATAATTCACCTTCGTTCCTTCCCTCACTATGATATTCCTCATCGACGATACGCGTAAAAAATTCAGGATATCGAGTCGCTGAAAATTTAAAAATGAAATCGTAGCAGTGATTCACGTGATAAAAGCATGCATTTTTGCTCCAAATATTTACATTTGCACGATTTTCCATTGTGCTTATAATACAGGCATGAATCAGACAAATATTTATAAACCCCGGAACCTCTATTATTTATACAAACCGTGTCTTTTGTACCAATAAAATATCTAGTATTCCCACAAATAAAAGGAAGAAAAATACTTGACTGTAAAAAATGTAAATCGTATACAAACGGGTATTACACGGGGACAAGGATAAACCCACGCGCACAAAACTTTATTATAACCATGTTGGTGAGCGAGAAATTTTCCCTCTTCGAATAAAGCGAAACGAGGAAGAGGCGAAAAAACACAATGCCCACAGCGTTGTGAATAGCACACTATGTTCGAATGTTTTATATAAAAATAGGACCAAAAGTGGGTGGTGTCATTAGTTTGTTTTTTTTTTCTCTTTTTTTTCAATCGTATATATTTTTGAATCCTTTTTTTAACGCGAAGTATAAAAATCCGCTGAATACAAGCATACAAATATTCGTTTCGCGAATCCAATACCAATTAAATTCACGAGGTCCGTTCTGTAAAAATAAAATGTAGCTTTAATAAATTCCGCAACTCTTTCCATAATATGAATATTAAAGAATTTTACCACGGGTTAAATCTCGACCGCACGTTTAATCCTACAGTCGCAGCCGGCCCCTTATCGTGAACTAATAAGCTTTTCGGCTTCCATTTTTTCCTACCGCCAGTCCATATACATTATTCATAAAAATTAGTGAGAAAGCTTCTGTCTATAAGGCAATAAGGCCGAGACAAAGTTTTGGTTTAATAAGTGATAATAGCGAGGGGCTATTCACAAGTGAAATCATTCGAGCACTTCTGTTCGAAATCGATTGCGAAATCGCAAAAAATCGTCTGAAATCACAAAGCATCTTACTGAATCAGTATTATGTGGATTTGGTTGAAATCACCTGAAATCAAATTGAAAATCACTGAAGTCGTCTGAAATCAGCGTGAAATCACTTGATTCAGGAAATCGCTAAAAATGATGGCACGCTCGACTCGCTCGAACGAGCGCTCGAAGCAATCAAATTTTCCAGGAAATTTTGTTGTGATCCTTTGTAACTTTGTTTACTTTTTAGTTCGTGCGCTCGAGCAGTCAGTCTGCGGCTTGACGCACGTATATGCAGAAGGGCTCATAGAAAGGTGACTGCTCGGGAAAAGAAATATTTTTCGAATATTTTTATAAGCTTTTTCAACTTGTGCACCGCATAAATTAGTGACTCATAGTGCCTAAAACTGTTCGAAATCCTGTCTTCAAATTTTTTGTTAAAGGTATGTATAATTTTCGACTGATTTTCACGATGTAGTTCAAATTTTTCAAATTTAAATTCAATTATATCGACAATTAACTCGAGGCAATTATTGCAAGACGTCTCATCTAGTGAGAAAACGGAACTCATTAACAACATAAATATCATCAATTTTTGAATGTTGCGTACGTACTGGAAATTGTGTGTTACGGATATCAATAAATAATTTATTCTCATTATTCAATATCAATCGAATCAACGTAAATAGAAAATGAGATTTGAAAAAAATTGAATACTTTTATTATAGAAAATTGCTATTAAATTATAGTATTTTTTTTTTTTTTTTTTTTTTTTTTTTTTTTTTTTTTTTTTTAATTTATATACCGGGGCTGGGGAAAATGCATTTACGCACTGGGGGGGCCTGAAAGGCCCCCTGTGTGCCGGACTCTCCATTAGCGGAACTACCGGCTAAAAACCCCATCCCCGGTCTCCTAGCAACCACCCCGGAACCGCTTTCGCATTACTTCGGGGTGGCGCTCTATCTCCCTGGACGCCCCTCAGGGCGTCCCATCCTCCACGAAGGCCCGCTTGCGGCGGAGGACGACCTCAACAAAGAGGTCGACCTCCGCCCAAGGCTCTTCGCCCAGGAGCATAACCCGGACAATATTATCCGGAGTTATGCTCCCGTACCTTTCCTCCAGTGGGGCCCTCCACACTCTCCATTCCTCGCATTCGAAGAACGTGTGGAGGGCATCATTAAATTATAGTATACATATTACAAAATCAATAACATTAAAACAAAAGATACGACATATACTAACGGAAAACTTTTTTGCTTGATACACCCGACTATTTAGTTATTTACCGTAAATAAAAAATGGAGGATGAAGTCGCAAAAGGGAAAGAAAAGGAGTCAAGCCATTTCTGGGATTTACTAGAGAAAGAATCAGGAGTTAACGTACCTGCATACATAAAGAATATTTTAAAATTCAACAATTTCGATAATCCTTTGTCTTTTCGTCACATAACGCCGGAGACAATCAAAGAATTAGAAGAATTCTCACGTCACACGATGAAGGATCTTTTGGAGCCTGAAACCGATTTATACCAATTTTATGGTCGATTCCATAAAGACCCGCAAAAGTTTCAATTTATGATCGGTGACCGCCATTTAATTGAAGAGCTGGTGATTTATGTGAAATCCAAAACTTCCGACTTTTGGAAACTACCTGCCACCGAGAAACTAATTGCTCAGAACACAAAAAAAAACCCAGGAATACGATCGAATCGGGTAACAAGCGATGAGAGGGGACTTAAAAACTCTGCTCAACTGAAAATCTCTCATAGACCGGACATAAATATTGAAGAAGAACGAAAAAAATTGACAAAAATAATAATATCGCTTCTTCGAAAAGAGAACGTCGAGAACGCAGTAAAAACCGAAAACAGCGATCCAATGTCTATGAAATTTCCTGAACAGAATCTTGACATAACTATTTCAGTCGTTGAATTATACAACGGTGAAGATTTGCCACAATCATACACGTACTCCGCCAAGATCAAATGTGTGATATGTGCAAATTCTGTGGTAATAACGAAGTGCGGTCATTCAGGAGACATCAAAGCAAGATGGGTCGTATCAAACTACAGACGACATCTACACACTCACAGTCTCGATACTGCAAAAACGGCTCAGAAACGAAAATCTATGTCCATACTTCAGGCTCTTCAACCTTCAGCGAAAACGTCAAAAACCAAGGGAAAAATTGATTCACAAACGACCGAGTTTGACAAGGTTGAAACAGTTCCAGAAAATAATTCGTCGAATCGCCTAGATATTGAACCTCGTATTGAACTCAATATACAACGAACTGAAATCGATTCGGGGGTAAACTCTAACGATGAAATTTCAGAATTGTCACCGTCTGATGAAACGACGGAAATGGAAGGTTAGTTATACTTTTTGCTTTTTTTAATACGGTATTTTAAGAATTTCCATTTGTAAACAAATTATTAAACATTATTATAAATTTCCAGAGTATATCGATCAGTGTCACCGTAATGCAACAATTTTTGAGGCCGGGCTTTCTGAATTCCCTGCTTCGCCTTCGACGTCAGCTGCTTTAACTGAACTCGAACGAGAGTTGGAGGTGGGGGAATATTAAATCGGGATTGTCACCGAACGGACAATCTCGATAAAAAGATTCCTTCAATGGACAGCGCTCGGAATCCTTCGAAAACCAGGATATTTCATCGAATGAAGAAAATGTATGCGTCTATTGGGCCAAAGCAACTACGTATTACTTCATTCTTCCCTATTGAAGATAAATTACGAAGACTTGTTCGAGAAAATGAGCAAGTAAGAAATACGCTGAGAACTTTTATGGAACATAAATCTGTGAGTACAGTAAATTTAAAAATAACTCAGTGTGCCGCAGATTCAAGCTCGTCACAATCGAACTTTTTATTAAGTTTGTTCCGTAGTGCAAATAACAAATGCAGTGAGGCAAAAAAAGTAGGGAATAGATATAACGAGGCTTTTAAACTGTTTAGTACGTACCTCTTTACAATAGGTGGAAGAATGCTGTATGAAACTTTATATGCGAATTTGCCAATTCCTTCCTTAAGTACAATAAGTCGTGTAATTGGTAACTCTGGCTGTGATATTAAGGAAGGTGTATGTCGGGCCAAAGAATTGAAAGAATTTCTAGTCGGACGAAATTTACCTCTCATTGTATGGGTGAGTGAAGATGCAACACGAATCACCGGTCGAATACAGTACGATACTCGTTCGAACCAACTAGTTGGTTTTGTATTACCGTTGAACCAAAAAGGAATGCCCGTGTGTGGTACATACCCGGCTACGTCAGCTTCTAAAATTGTCGAAAATTTTGAAAAGGGCACTATTGCTAGTTTAGCGTATGTGATAATTGCTCAGCCTCTGATTGAAAATGCTCCATCATTTTGCTTGTCCATATTCGGTACCGATAATAAATTTTACGCGACTGACGTTTTGAACCGGTGGAAATATATTATTTCATGCTTGAAAAAAGAAGGAATAACTGTTTTCGGAATTTCTTCTGATGGAGATCCACGCTTATTGAAAGCAATGCGTGTTCAATCTCAGCTGGGTACGAATTCGACCGTTGACACTGGAAGTTTTTCAATGCGGTTTCCGTACTTCCATGCGAGTTGCGAACCAGAAGTAATTTTCATTCAAGACACAATACATATTGGTGCAAAACTGCGAACCCGGCTCTTAAAGCCATCAATTATTCTTCCCATGGGGAATTTTATTATTACAGCAAGCCACCTCAAAATTCTCATGGACACGGTATCAAAAGACAAACACTGCTTAAATCAAAAGGATTTATCGCCAAAAGATAAAATGAATTATGCCTCGGTCGAAAAAATAAGTGACCCTAAAATTATTGATCTTTTAAAACACAATGTTCCCGGAAGTGAAGCGACGACGGTTTATTTACAAATAATGCATCTTTTTATGAGTGCTTTCCTTAAAAAGGATATGAAACCCCTAGACCGTGTATATAATTGCTGGTTCTCGATTTTTGTACTCCGAATGTGGAGAGCATGGTTGAATACTGTACCACAGTATTCAGTTTCCGATAATTTCCTATCGCTTAATACGTACTTGTGCATGGAAATGAATGCCCATGGCTTGGTCAATTCTATTATGAAATTGAAAAAAATCACTTCATCACCACAAACCCCTTCAGAAATGTTTTTGCCATGGCAATTCAGTAGCCAACCATGCGAGAGTTTTTTTCGTCTCCTAAGATCCATGAGCACAACCTACTCAACAATAGTAAATAGTACACTTCTAGAGACCATTTATAGAGTTAAAAGAATTCAGCTTCAAGACGATATTGCGTCAGGAAATTTGCATGATGAAAGCGCTCAATTCAATTATCCACGTGCAAAAGTAACAGGTCGATCAACACTAGAGCAGTCCTCACTTCCAGAAGTAAACGATATTTTTGAAATTATCGAACAGGCCAAAAAAGACGCTCTGACAAAAGTTCAATCGTTAGGGATAAACATGGGCACACTAGAATGCGACACGGTCTCTATGCGATGTAACGAAACAGGCTATGAAAAAAAAGACAGTGAAGAGGAAATTGAATATATTGAGGAGTCGAATATTGAGGTTCCATCGGTAGAAAACGATGTCAACGGTGATCGAGAACCTCAGCTTGAATTATTGCAAGATTTGTCCATCCTTTCCAATGCTCAAGGCAGTTTACTGTTAAAAAATTACGAGCAATACGAAATAAAACTCCAGCCTGACAGTCCTTTCGTCGTTGTGAAAGATAATCATAATAAAGAGTTAGTTGTAAGGAAATCGTCGATATGCTGGCTTCTTCAAAAAAATTCATCGAATTTAAGCAGTGATCGATTGCAGCGCGTAAGAGAGTCTGAATTAAACACATTTGTAAAAAGAGGTCAGTATAAACGGGACGACAAATGTTTTATAAAAAAAAATGACGAAATTCATATCGGTGACTGGTGCTTATTTAAAAAAAAAAAGGTTGGAAAAGGTTCACCAAAATGTTTCATGGGTTTAGTTCTTAATTTCGCGTATACTGACGGTACAACGAAAAAAAGTCAAGAGTATTCGAGTCATTACGCGCGCGTGAAAGAAAATACCAAAGAAATTGGTGTCTTGTGCAATTGGTACGAGATCGTACCAAAGTCACCCGATTTAGTACCGGTACCAATGGATGTACACGGATTCATTAGTATTAAGCAATACTGTTCAACAATTTCATCGCCTAGTATGTCCGAAAGAGGGCTCCATATTGACATGGCTTTATATAAAAAAATTAAACATTTTTTTTAGCATCAATATGTGTATTTTTCATTTTTCGTTCCTATTTCCCGTTGCCTATTTTCTTCAATTTAAAGTTACTCATCGAAAATGATCATTTTAGAGTTTTCTCCTCATTCCAGTGATTTGAGCAATCATTTGAAATTGCTTTAATGAATTCAAATGAAATCATCTGAAATCAGGTGAAAGATACGTGAAATCGCATATTTTTCAGGACTGCTTAAATCATTTATGAAATCACAAAAATCATATGAAATCGACTTCGCACGGAAATCTCTTGCGCACCTCGCTGAACAGTGAATAGCCCCTCGGATAATAGCATGAAAGATATTTTCTGCTACATGGAAAGAGATACATAATATGCATCGTCTCTTGTTTTATAGTACCCATTACGCAAATTGATTCATATTACGAAATCTCCATTCGTTCTAGTCCATAAACTGAAATAGGCTCACAAAGGTCTTTATTATAAAGAGTCGTTGAAAAGTGTACGTATTGTTTCGCAGCGAGAACAAAAGACTGTACCACGTTTCATAAAACCGACGTCGTGAATTGATGACAACGTATATTCGATGCTATTAATCATTTTTGGCATCAATTATTTAAGCCCATTTGTTTTTTGGAGGCATCAATCAATCGACAAAAATAACGGAAAAATATCGGTCACAGTCTGTCGTGCGAGCTGCGACTTTCCTATCGATAAATTTTGCGTTGTTTTTTTTCTTCTTCACTTAACAGAGTGTCTCGTGATGAGGAATTACTACAACTAAGATCTCCTGCAACTGATACTCGCAATGAAACATGCTGCAACGTTTTCCGGAGTTTCCAGCTCATTCACGAGATCGTTGCAGACGTTTACAACACCAAACAACATCTTCGTTGGATCGGAACCAACTTCTCAAAGCATTTGCTCTGTTCCCGATAGTTTCGCGTCGATGTAGAACTTCAAAATAATTCTACGTAGACGAGAAGTTATACGAAAAATAATGGAAGAAGAAATACTTTTGCGAGAGAGAATTTAACACTGATAAAAAATTCCATTTTTCGTTTCGATGCTTTTCGTATGTTTTAGCCTTGAGACACGTGTTTTCTGTGGTAGAAAAATACGATGAGGAGTGCAGATGGAAAATTGCTATTATGAAGAATAATTATGCGAACGCCTTAATTGTGCGATTGCCTTAATTTGACGGGAGACGAAGCTATTTCGACGTTTGCTCTCTATTTATTAATATTATTCAAGCTCGTAATTTCGCTTCAAGCCGGACGAGTTGAAATCGAGAGATTTCGGAACCCACTCTCGACAACAATTCGAGAGTGGCATGGAGAAACCGACAAACGAAGCTGAAGAGGATGGTTGGAAACTGAGTGTGGACAAGTCGTCGTATAGAAATAGCATACATGTATAGATTATTATACGTGTGTATATAAATTTCAACGTGCCAACTGTGGATGTTGAACGTCGGAAGTTTCTAGATTAGTTTTAGATTAAGCTCTCCGCGTTGGTACTTTAGATTGCTTTAAATATTTGAATTCAGAAGACGCAGCACCTTGGGAATACTGCTACAAATGCTACTCACTTTCCATTGCCGCATCTAAAGCGCACGGAGTTGGTGGTCGTCTGAGCCGATGCTAGGAACTATAACATTGGATATGCATACGCTCCATACATGGTCCGCGAAGTATTTCTGTCTGAGTTTATGCATATTATGTATGACTTACAAGAGATTCTCAGAAAGATGCTCGACACTTGGGCATTTTTCCATTCATATTCGCCATTTTTCTGGTTTTTTTTTTTTTTTAATTCCAATATTCACCCCTGTGGTATGAATGAAGTGGCGTTTGGGTGCTAAAAATAAAACCCCTGAGCCGAGGAGAGAAATTACAAAAATTTTAGTTGCTCTTGTAAAACATCCTCGAAACTTCCTCGCAGGTTACTCAAAATTGTATAATAAAATTATTATAAACGATACAACGAATTTTGGAGAATCAATTATTTTCCGAGCTTTACGACACTCGATAGCCGAATACTTATCAGAGTTTCATTGTTATAGCGATTACGTGACAAGTTATTTAAGTAGAGTAAAAAAAAAATATTGTTTTTGCACAAGCGCACAATTTGAAATTTACTTTTATACAAAAATGTATAAGTGCACATATTGTTGCACGAGTTTCGTCCCTATAAAAAGCAACGCGATGCTTCGTTTTGACGAGGCATCGTCAATATTTGAGATATATATTTTGGAAAATAACAGTTTTTAAATCGAGCGTTAATCCGAGCGAGGAATTTTGTATATATTATAAAATGTATAGGAAACATGCGATGTTTAAAATGACGTGGAGGGATGTATGTATAATATTCCTGAAGTGCTATCGTATGTCTGTATCTATAGATAGGGGCAAAGGGGAAACGAGAGGGTGGGAGGGGGGGGGGGGGGCGACAAACAGGGCAGGGACCCTAGGGCGGTTTACCAGCGATCTATAGCACAGAGAGCGTCGACATATTTCCCAGGTCTCTTTCATATTTCTGCATAAAGCTCAAGGTCGTCCGTACACGCTCTGGGCTATAGTTCACGCTTCTGCAGCCTCGACGGGGATTAGATTTATAACGCTTTCGACGTATACACGTGCATCTAATATATGCGGCTCCGGTTTCATTTTGTTGGAATGTAATCTCTGCAGTGCACATTGATGGTAAAGACTGATATATTTTTTTTTCTTTTTTTTTACCAAGTTTACGAATGAAGGCTAATACTTGAATCGAAAAACTGTGGAACCATAAAAATCTAAGATGCTTATAAATTTATGAAAGTGACTTTTTTCTCATTTCCTTTCTCTGCCAGTATCGTGACATTATTTCAAACATTTTGCGATGCTCATGACAATAATACGTCTTTGAGTTTGCACAATTCTCGAAAAGCAGTTTCTAGCTTGTCAAACGTGACCCGCTTCAACTTTGTTCTCATTCATCCAAGATCTTATGTACGAATGTTTTTTTATTTCAGTTTGAACTTACATCCCCGTCTATATTGTCCTTACACTCTTATTGGAAGTCCTTTACAACGAGAAAGCTATCAAACAAAGCAAGTCGTGTGCAGGTTCCTTGAACGCGACTCACTCCGTAGTTGCAGCTCCTTTGTGAAGCGGTTGCCTCGCCTGACTCACTGTTACAAAGGTTGCCGTACGAAAAAAATAACCTCCGAGGTCTCGTTATTATATGGAAAAAAGTTGAATATACCGAAGAATAGTGAATGAAAGTCGAAGGCTCCGAATCACGTAGATTTTAATATCGCTCGAGTCCTGCGATCTTGAAGGCTTTCTTACGAACATAATACACGCCTCTTGAGGAGAACCTTGGCAATGTGATTTTTATTTTGGAAATGAATACAAGCCTCCGGCGGATAAAGTTGATCCAATATATTAATTTTACATTGGCCCGGGTTCCTCCATCATTTTTTTCTCAACCAGACTCAATCAGGCCGAATTTTTCAGGCCACTGTGTTTACATTTGAGATTTAGTGTTTGCGGGGCTGACAATGGCCGGGACTGCAACAAATGCTTCATGATGCACACGGAGACGAAGGTTATAAAAAAAACATTACCCCTGCCTATTTTGGCCAAAAGTAAATAGTCGAGTATCGGGAAATTATTCATGAAGGCTTCGACAAAGTTGAACCGAACGTTTGCGGAAAAACAAAATCACAGTTCGATTCGTTCATGCATAAATTCTTTTACGTTCACTTTTATAGTCTACCGAATGGTGCCCTGGGCTTATATATATTCATACCTATATATAGAATTTATAAGAGAAGTGCTGCGCCACGATCGGCAGAGGTCTTTGATCTCTCAGCCAACAGTGGAAAATATGACGTGAGAAAGTTTCTTCTATGTCTGCCAAAAGCTCTCGGTCTCTTCTCATCGAATCGACTGTACGAAAATCTTAAATTCTAAAATCTTACTGAAATCCCGCATACATTTTCAGCTCCGTGATTTTTTAGAGCGCATACCAATTTCTGGTTTCCCCCTCTTTTCCTGCGAGACGTTTCCTTCCCTCATTTTTGGTCTCTTTCGGCCGCCTTTCTCCCTCGATTTTCCACCCTGTCTGTCCGTCACTCCACGGAGAACAAGAGATCGAAACAAAGTCTGCGAATTACTTATGCTCGAACGGGTTCATTCTATTTTTACCCTGCATGCTGAACGTGTCTTTGAAGAATATAAATGACAACATTTCAGACTCTTATGAATCCGGATCAGTAATACTACTTTTAAGTTAATGTTTTTGTCGCAATATTCTCCACCAGTTCCAACATCCTCTAATCAATAAAAATTCACCTCCGATGAAACTAGGAAAATAGGGACCTTCAATGAGACTCTCTGCATATCGCTGTTTCACGGGGTAGAAAAAGGAAAAATTATCGTTACGAGATTCTGTTAAGTAGTAATTTGTTCTATATATAACTGAATTTTTATTCTTCAGAGCATGAAGTTTCTTATTTATACTCTCTATTCTTTGTTCGAATGCGGTCCATCATTTTGTTAATTCAGCTGAAGCTTTTCTTACCACAACACAGTCTACGGAGATTCAATATACAATTATTTTCGTAGCAACAAAATATAACGTCAGAGTAACCCAAATATCGTCGCACATAACTCTCGATTTCGTTAATCCAAATCGCTGCTATCAATTTGAATCATTATCTAAATATTTTTTGAAATTTAATAAATATTTTGTCGTGCGTATGGGACTGAATATTTTAGTTAACATTGAACATTTTTCAAGTGTTTCAACCAAATTTTTGTCTCAGTGTGAAGACGGATTTATGATTTTCTGCCACAATAAACACAGGGTTTATGAAAATAATATATTTTTGCGGTAAGAAACGCTATCAGATAAGAAAAGAGGCAAAACTTTCGTTAAAGTAGATTCATCGTTGTTACAATTTCTTACTATTATTTCAGCCGCTCCTTTTCCATCATACTTTTCATCCTCACGATCATGGCTTCACTGTCTATTTTCTTTTTTCAATTATTCTCTATGCTCTTATCGCTTTTTTCACCGACAAGGACGTATTCCTTTGCTATCCATCTACTCTTTCTACCGAGCTCTCAGGAAGTCTTCTTATGCCGTACGTCTCCGGGGACAGAAAAAGAAGCCGTCTAACTTTTCAGACAGATTTGATTTGGCAAGAGTGCATTTCAACTCAGGCATCGTTCACATCATTGGCCGACGGAAAATAAGTTCGAAATTTTAGATGGAATGTTGAGAAGATGGAGATTATTCAGTAAGGAATTTTCATTAGCTTTGATTCTCTGCCTTTTTGCTAATTTCCCGAGAGAAGAAGGAAAGGAAACTGTTCGAGTGGTTCACTTTCAAATTGGATCAAATTATATTCGTGTGATTTTTTTCGATTCAATTTTGAACTTTGTCGAAAATTATACAAGTCGGTACAGTCATCGGTGATTTTCTTCTTATTCGTGAAGTAAAATTTGTTTCTTTTTTTTTCACGAATCAAGCTTCTTTCGTTTCATATAAAGATGGATTTTCCAAAAAATAATAATACGAAGCCGTTGTTACACGTCGTTGAATAAAGTTGTCTGGAAGGTTTAATTTTCTACTTATCGGACGTCTGTGAAAAAGTGTGCTCCGCTTGTTTAACAAACGCAATAAATGCCCGCGAGCTTATATACCAAGTTTCGCGTTCTCTCGTCTCGCAACGGTTTCATCAAGACTGCCGAAACACTTTCGTTTTTCTCGGCTAATTGATCATTGAGCTCGGTATTTATTATCGGAGCTCTTGAAACTTATATTCCGTAATTAAATTAGCGCATACCATCCTCATTATACGAGTTATATTTATAGGTAAAAAAACACCGAGTAATGCCTCAGGCTCTGGGCGAAGAGATTTTTTTGAACCACGACGTGTCAATTAACTCGTAAAAAATATTGTGTTTTATAGTTGTGTATACTGCTGCTCTTTTCTGTTGCGTGATCGACCTGCACCATCCCCTTCTCTGATTTTCGAGGCATGATAAAGTTGAACAGTTCTCGCGTGTTTATTGAGATTTAGAAGAGCTGATGAAACAGCAAATTTAGAGCTCTTGGGTTCCTTGAGATCTAAAATATAATGAGCTTTTGGTTTGCACTAAGAATTAACAAAACAAAGAATGAACGAAACTCTACGAAGAATTTCTTTTTGTATATTTCTTGATTTTTTTAAAAAACAATAATTCGGGGTTTATATTTGTTTTGTTGAATTTAGTTTAATTTGGAAACATATAATTCAAAGAGTTTTGAGGCAAATAAAAGGGAAAATTCAAGTCGAGTACATTTATTTGTTCTCCATTCTACAAAAATATTTTCCGAACTCTAATTTCGCGCAAAGCGTGCTCGAGTATGGCCTTTGTGAAGTATTAAGTCTGTACCGAGAGGTTTAGCAGTACAAAGTTAGGCCCTTTGTCAATTTCACGGTCCAATGTTCGGGAGGAAGGGAGGGAGGGAGGGAGGGAGACGGAAGTGAAGCTTATATTTAAAACAGTATTGATCTAGTGGTATGTACACGCGAGACAGTTACAGTCTGTAATGCTAAGTAGATCGAGTGCTATAGTGAAGTATGTCCTTAATAATAATTGAGGAGTGAGAATTTAGGGATAACTTTTGTTGGACTATAATTCTGGAAATCGTTTCATGGCTCTTTAATGACTTCCGCGCCCAGGCTTATCGATAAATAAAATCCCATGACGAATAATTTTATTCAAAATGAATTCCAGGTTTATCAAGACTCTTCCAGGAGTCGCTGATTTTCTAATAATCTGATGGTAGTTTTTTCGTTAACAATTTTCAAGAAGTTTCGCATTCGTAGCTTCTTCTATCGTTGAAAGATGACAATTCTTCAAGTACCATAATATTGAGAACACCGTTCCATTTCACGAGCAATCTTTCTTTTACTATAATTTTTGTAGAAGAATATAAAATGAATGTAATTGTATGCGGGCTCCAAAAATAAGCACGTAACTCAACGTCAGTCGTCACTCCTCCTTTCTCTCTTCCCTACAAAGAGATCTTCAGTGACATGTAATCAGTGACATTTTTTTTCGCAACGATAATTCTAAGCTAAGTACTTTGTGTGCAAGAAAGAATGGGGCAAAATATTCGTCTCGTGACTGTTCGTTCGTGATATTCTGGATCTGTGAGAATGGTTTGCTACCAGAAAGCAGCCCAGTAATTGGAACAATATCGCCACAAATAGTCCACATAATAATACGTATAAGTATCTATGGACCCGGTTATGCACACATTCGCAATATTATTCCCATCTCACCACTCGTTCATTTCCGTTTACCTCTACGAAATAGGATCGTTTATCCACCACGAAGAATCCAGGGATCCCATTTGTGATTATTCTACCCCGATTATTTCGATGTTATTTGTTCCTACCCTGCATGCTGGTGAGAACGTGAGAAATTTGAAAAGCTTCCATAACCGTTGTGCCGTTTTAGTTCTCCGAGCTTACTCCAATAACGTTTCCTGGATTATCGCGTAATCGCACTTTGAACGCGATCATTCAGAAAATGAATTGAAAAAACGTAAATGAGCTCGTTACTATTCCTCCGGAGATAAATCGTCCACATTTGTCACGTGAACTGAAACATTTTAATAGTTGAACGGTGGTTCAATAAATGTCAAAAAAACCCGTATCACTCGGAGCGGGAACCACATTTTGATTTTCCAATCTTTGTATCCGAGCTCAATATACCCAAACTCGATTGAGCTTAAAAACGTTGGTCGTGTCATAATTGAATGGGGAAGGCAGATCACGTCACCGAATTTTTGTTCGCCGGAGAGCACACCCAGCAAACAAAGGGTTTAAATTTTCTCAACGTTTCGAAGTAGAAACCGCTCTAACTTTTTTCGTTCGGCAAATTTTTGGCCGGAGCCAGGAGGAAGAAGTTTGAAAGAGATTTTTATAGTTCCACGGAAAGTGGGTCGTTCACGCGGAAGTGCGTCAACGGTAGCTCTGTAGCACTTTCCACATATGGTATCAGGGGGCTAATGCATTAAATTTACGATCATTTACGTGTCATGAAATAAATCGTGAATAATGTAAATTTCATGCACCCTCAATTTGAATTGTTATCCAGTGTAAATTTTTATATGATGCATAAAATTGTCAATTTTTTTTTATTACGTAACCAAAGTATATACTTTGAGTTAAAAAAACAAAGTATCGTCGGAGAGGCGCTGGTTTTATTTTTTAATCCTCGATGCATCTTTCGTTCATTACGAGCTATAATTCATTATGCAAACTTTGAGCCACTTCAAGCTTATTTTTTATGTCTCCTAATTACTTTTTTGATGGGAGCTGTGCTCTTCGTGTTTCTACGGAAACTTTTTAATCACGAGGAATGTAACTTTTACAGCGGGTTATGATGTATTTTTAATACGTCAGCGTAAAACAACAATGCAAAAATAATTCCTTCGAACAAGCAATCATAGTTCGGGTTATTGTAGCTCGTTATTTAATCAATCAGGAGCCACCGATGATGCTCTATTATCGAATGCTTCCTAAACTATTCAATTATCCTGCCAACACAAAGAGAAAGCAATTGCATGTTCGTAAGCTCACGCGACGATCAACTACTGTAACTTTCACGACGAATCGACTCTTCGATCATTATTTCAATTTCACCTGAACACTTATTTTTAGGAATTCAAATCAACTAGATCCGCTTGTATAATGTAAAACATGGATAAAAATAAAACAAATCAGAATAATTTGCAAATATTTTTTCGCTAAACGTGGATTTAGAAATTCATTTTTGACAAGGTTACCCCCTTCATATAAGAGGGTGAAAAAAATAGAAAATCTGAAAATTGCTGCACATAAATCTACGATTCAGTTCCCAAGCTTCTAAGCCCTTTTTGCCCACTTCCAATATTTCCACCGAGTACATCACTATTCTCATATAAATTAATTAATCGTTAAACCAAGTTTGGAATATTGAATTTTTGCATTATTTACAGGAAGCTCATTATCATTTACTGGAGTAATTGAACTCTAAAAAATGATTCCCCAAAGGAGTAAGAAATTTTCAAACTTTTCACGAGTTTCCACACTAAAATTTGGGCTTTCGCCAACGCACAGACCAACGTGAAAATGTTTCCTTCTCGTTCACTTGCGCATGGCGTTTTTATTCCTCACAGAGTAAGCGTCCATGAGCTACTAAACAATGCGGCTCTAGAGAATGTTCCTTCCCGTAGTTTTTATGATTCTTGGTTCTGTCATTGACGCAAGAACTGATCCATCTTTCCCTCTGGCTTGCATTTTGCATGTACGAGAGCTACGAAATTCCGCGGTGAAGTTCAACCCCACTGTTGTCGAGGATCGCCAGGACGAAATTGCGTATTCGCGTGTGCTGCACGGTTTACCGAGGCGGTGGTGGAGCGGCAAGTAGAGTGGGAAGGAAAAAGTTGGAATATGTAAGAGGGTTATGTAGCCAGCACTTTGCGATACAACTCAACGATAATGTGTGTGCCGCTCACGAAGCTATTGTAATAGTGGTAGTCGAGAAATATGGTGGAAGCCGGAGTTAATAACGAAAAATGAATAAAATAAAAACCGGTTGGAAAAAGAAAAAAGAAGCGGGGAATACGACTGAAAAATATAATGGAATAAGCGATACGGTCGCGTGAAAAAGCCCCGGTAGCTCGGACCATAATCCGATCACGTACGGCAGGCTTGGTTTTTCAAGTTGAAATATCTTTCGGAGAGATTCACCCATTAAATTTGTCACATGTAAGAAATCACATTTCCCGTATCGGATATAGACGAGAGCGTGACGCAAACAGAATCACAGCGCTTCTATTAAAACGATTATACTCGAGTGAGTTATAAGTAGCGAAAAAGCTTTTCCATTTGGAATACTCTGAGAGCTTTTTAAGCACATTTCGCCTCCGAAGATACTCGAGCCGAGCGCGTTTAACTGGCCCTAATTCGCGGAATGAAATCCAACTTACAAAAAAAAAAATAGCGTATAATGCATTACGAGTACCTTGATGTAGCGCAACGTATAAAAGTCCCATCAACCGCACTAACGTTAAACTTTTCCCTCCAACTTTTATGACGATAGATACCAAAAGTAGACTCGATGTGTATCTTATCTATTACAAGAGTGTTAAAAGTCACGTCACTTCACGAGTATTCTTCAAGAATCCTCCACCCCAAAATATAATGAAACGGACTCAGAGTTAATTACCCTATTAACGAACGGAGTAATTAACGTAAATATTCATAACAATGGGCACGGCAATATTAAATCATTATTTTAAATGTTTTCTCATTATTTACAACATACAATAATATATCAACGCTTAGAGAGCTAATTGTCCGATTATTATTTCAATTAATCAATGCATATTAAGTCACGCACATTTTTCATACACTGCAGCAATAAAAACTGTATATTTGGTGTTAAGAGAAAAAGATGACGTAAACCGTGAGGTGGAATCACGAGGGGTGTGCGCGTGCTGTCGCGACGCGCGCCCATGGTAGACTGACGCTTGCTTCGCCGTCTGACTCGTAGCTGACTATCCCTACTGGGAAAGGCGCGCGAGTCCCTCGTGAAAGAGCGCCGAGGCGAGCAGGTTCGCTTGGGCTGTTACTACTTCATTTACGCATTTTATGTATATATCTATGACGCTCAAAGCATTACGGTTACGTTGTGAGACGGTACTTTCGAGACTGAGCTACGAGCTTCGGAGTTCAACCTCATGCCCAGCCCTACCAACATCATCGATAAAGCATCAGTGACCTCCACTTTTAAATCCCGGCCTCATGATGTCTCTCTGCATGCATGACCCGACCACAGCTGAAGCTCGAACGAACCGCACTCTTTTCCATCACCTTTTCCCGAATTCCAGGCCCTCAAGCCACTCGGGAAATGACGTGATAACCCTCGAGCCCCATCCGAGCCAAAGTGATTTATACCATCGATTTTTTTGAGATCGACACCAGCTTTCGCTGGCGAGAGTTTTTCCGAGTTTACCTTCGTGTGTCTTGGCGTATGTGTGGTATTCTTCTGGTTTTAGGACGACACGATGGTGACTTGTGTGCAGTGAAAAAGATCAGAATATTTGTACACAAATCTGCATAAATTCTGACACACGAATCTCCGATCTGTTTGGGTTTCCCAGTCAATGTTTGGCTGTAGAAAATAATGTAGTTTTCATTAAGGTAGAAAGGGTTCGACTTATTGGTTATTGAGATAAAAGTGTTTAAATATAATGAAAAATATACAGGGTTATAGGGACGATGCGTAAAACATCGTTGTGATCTTTCCGTATAAAGAATGAAGGCTTTTTACGAAGTTTATGAAAAAGTACACAATAACAATGAAATATATAATGAAGGTTTGGGAAAAAATTCAAAACGATTGTCTTATTAGTAATAAAGATATATTAGGTTAAAGATTGAACGAAATTGATAATCAGCACTTGGTATAACCTCACATTTGCTTATTTCGGCATTTTGTTTTTTCTTGGCTTGGCCCATTCCTGCCATAGCCTTCTTATCTGTCTTTTTATTAATACTTTTTTCTTGATCTATTTCCCTTTGTGTTTACCCTTTGCGCTCTCTAACGCGATTTTTTATATAAAAAAAAACTACAGTATTTTCACCAGGGACGAATGAAATTTCGGGTTCAGTCATTGATGGATCCCCGCGATTAATTAATGGCTTACAATTTCATTAGTCAAAAAATAAGTTGAAAAAATGTATTTACAATTTTGAATTAATAACTCTGACATTAATTTAAAGTGATTTAAATTTAATTTAAATCACTTTAATTAGGAAATAAAAATCGACCCACTTTAAATACCTATAAAATACGATCCTGCGTGCATTGACCTTAAAGTATCCAATCGTAGAAAGGAACGAAAAAATTGAACGTTTCGATAATTTTTACAAGATTCGCGTCTGCCTAGTAGAAATTTCTATTTCAATTTTGGGTCATGCCACTCGAAAAGGAATGATTGCAGTATAGCTAGAAACGTTTAATCATACATTCCATGCAACTGGGCAGTTGGATAGTAACTTTTAATGGCCATGCAATGATGACCGGACGATAGAAGTGAAGTGACGCTTACGTCAAAATCCAATATCGATTCGAACCGATCGATACTGTTCGCTCTTTTTTTTTTAGAGATGACAATTGAATCGCGTTGAAAACTTTCTTCAATACTTTTTATGCACCGATATCGTTGAAAAATGATACGAAATCGTTTCCTGTAATATTCGGAAGTACATTAAATTATTGCTGAAAAGTTCGTTCCTTCCTTTTTATTTTGGAAGGGAAACATTTTGGAGGAACGTTCAGTGATCCTACATATTTTTCAAGACACATAATTCTTGAGTCTTGGTTGAATGAGTCGATTTTTTAAAAACATTTAAAAAAAGCGTTCATTCGTAGACCTAAGATTTTTGATTTTTCATCAGATTTCTTACTGTGTATGGGGAATGAGTAGTGACAGGTCAGGAAGCACGAAATATGTCAAATGATGAAACAAGTTCGTGAAAGGAAGTTTGAGACTATATTTATTCAGAAAAATAGATCGTTGAAAATTCCTTGGTGAATTTTCCAAAAGTCTTTCCCATTTTGTACATTCTTATTTAGAAAATTTGTCATAAGCAATCATGCAAATTCTATTTGATCTCCGATTTTATAATCAATTACAAATTTTCCTACTTTACGAACTTTTTGACGTTGCATGCATATTTTTTTTTTATTTTTTATTTTTTTTATTGTTTCAGAAGAGTGAAACCAGAAAACGAATAAATTGAGACAGTCGAGCTCGCCTGCGTATACGGAGCATAAGTTTCTGTCGAGTCCCCAAAGCAACTTCGCTTCCCACAGCCAAGTTTCAGGCTGCGTTAACTACTTTCCTCGAGGTCCGATATCTTTTTGATATATGCACAACAATCATGTTCTCGGTTTTGGAACTGAGAAACTACGTGGGTCACTCCTTTCAAAGACGCCATGACACTCGGGTGTTTCGCCCACGTTTATGTATGCGTACTATATTTTGTCAATTTTATTGTGTACTTCTGCAAGATTCCTATTTGTGTCCTATTTGCGCTCCTCCTCCTTCCGTTTCCTGACAGTTAAATTGGTTAAGAAACGTGCTTGTAGCTTTCTTCGAACGAACACATTCACAATTCAGATCAGACGTTCGTTTGTCCCCGGAAATCCTGGAGTTATTCTGAATAGTTGCATCGTCGCTTTGTCTACAACTTTTTTTTTCATGCACGTTGTCAACGATACTGTCCGATTCGAGAACGTGCCATAATTTGTTTACGACCAATATGAAATTTATGATGTTTTGAATTTTTTGGATTTATGAGGTTTCTCCTGTGGATAGAAGGGCCTCAATGTCATCCTGCTGCGCGAGCACAACTGTCTCTGGAAGCTCTATGGTGGTTCGTAGCTCTGTGAACAGAGTAAATTGAGTCACGAATAAGCAGGTTTCCATTCTCGTAAGATTCGCTGGGATCTGATTGAGTGGAAAGCTATGATTTTTTCAGCAAGAGTGAACTTTTGCGTTAAAAACTGAAGAAAAATAATTTTTATATTGTTTTTTCAAACGAACGAATTTCTGGCGAATTTCGGTTTTTTCTCAGTCTTTAAAATTGCCTTCTGTGCATTGTTTCATGGACGAAATTTGACTTTTTTCTTTCAGATCCGAAAGTGTTCAAATTTTGAAAACAAGAAAAAAGAAAGAAAATAACTTCTCCAGTGTTTTTCTACGCGCGTAATTGAGCAGTGACCTAATTGTAACAAAAATTTGTTTAAACGAATTTTAGCCGAGACACTTGCAACAGTGATTGACTATAAATTTTATTGAACGAAAGAGAAAAAGTGCGAAACTCGAAGCTTACGTTGAACATGAGCCATGTTCTGCTTTTCCGGAATCTCCGGGTTGAGATATATAGTAAACGGATTTGCAGCATTCGTAAATCATTCGGTCGGTAGTTCGAGACCTCCGTGCCCGGCGACGAATCCCGGCAAATAATTTGTACCTACTCGTGCACACACTCTAAGAGACTTTCTCGTCTTGGGTTTCCTTGTGTGAGTCGGTGAGTCCGGGGCGTACCATCACGCGGCTGCTCCCTCGACGACAAAGCCGCGAACGTCTCCGGACATTAAGCCAGCTCGTGATACCGCGGCTAACGTACTGTATATATACCTAAACCATTAATTATCATTGTACTTCGAAGTGAATCGACGTTTTAGCGGATGAGGGTGAAAAGAGTATGGGCAATTTTCTAAACGGCTATTTGTTACCGTCGGTCAATCGCTTCGTGCTTTTCGTCATGAGTAAAATGCTTAAAACGTCAAAAATATTTAAGATTTACAAGCAGAATGTGGGTAATAATAATCGAAGCATGAAAAAATGTCATCGACGATTCCAATACTAATCTCATCATTTGTTATTGCGTCACTTCTCTCAACTGCCTAATCGTAAAATATTGGAGTTGACTTCGGTAAAGAAACTGAAAAGAATGTGAATAGAATTTTTCTTCTTTGCTTGGTTTGGAAAAAGAGCACGTAGGAAGGCCAGGAGAAATGTTTCTTCTTCACTGGTTAGTTATTATAAACTCAGAGAAATTGGGATGTCCAATAATGATCTGATGAAACAAACGATGCTCTTGTTACGTATTTTCATCGAAAGAGTTCCATTCTTCCATCATTCCTTACATCACGTGTGATACACACACCCCAGAAAATTGGAGGGTGAGCGAATGACATGATGCATCGCGGTACTCGCTCGACCGCGTTATCTTCACAACGGGACCATTCGCGTGTGGAAACGGGACCGGGACCGTACCAATGTACACCATCGCCCCTTTCCGCTTGGCTGCGTTATACCAGAAACTTCACGTGACCCGTTGGGAAGCTTCCGCAGTTTACGAGAAAGCAACGCGTCCGTGGCGCGTGCAGTTCCTACACGTAGTTTTACGGCTGCATTCCTCATCCTTGTTAATGTGCGAGAGAGAAAGAAACGCGGTGGGAGGAAACGAGAAGAAGACAAAATGTTGTAGGGGACAGCGGTGAAAAGGGACACGCGATATATTTCACATGGAAGTCGAATAGCCGAAAGCTGCTGGAACAGGAACGAGACGAACACGAAGTCGACTTTACTATCTAGGAAACAGCGTAACTGACACAACTTTATATTTGACGTGAGCTTCGTTATGCTGGTTTGTTGACTCGAGCTTCGGCTACGTTATATTAGACGAAATGTTAAAGTTTTTTCCTCTCCATATTCCATTTTCACAATTCGAGAAATATATTTTACGATGGGCTGTTACAAGAGCTTTGTCAAGTTGAAATAATTTATCATTTTTTACCAGTTTTGGCACCTTCGAATGAGGTAGGAAATTTTCCTCTGCTCAGGCGTTAAATTTTCATTCGCCATGGTTATAATGCAATGGTTGAAAAATGGTAATTTTATCGTCTGCCGCGTACCCTGAATAGTTCACCAGTTTTCTTCTGCCATGTCGATGACATCCCGAATTCAGATCACTTCTGCAGAGATATTCTTTAGCTTTTCGGTCGATGCTTTCAATCCTTCACCAGGTGACTTCACATGAAACAGATTAAAACGGTATGGGAAATTTTTAAAGAAAACTCGAAAACCACATTATTGGACGTGTACGAAAGCAGAGAAACTTGCATTCGAGATAACATTACATTTTTAAATTCCAACAATGTAGTTTATTCAAATCACAATCAAAGTTAAATCAGCTTCGAATTAGATCGGAAAGGTAGTTTTTATAAACTCTTAATTCGCACAGAGAACTGATTGATGTTTTCGAGGTTATCAATTAAACCGTTCATTTTATGAATTCTCTTGATCTCATGAATTTCATTTAATTTCTACTCCGAGCTTGCCATTCAGAATTCATAGAATGTCGGAAGACGGATGGACCGTGTAGAAAAGTGCTTTTACCATTTTATTGTATTCAATATTTCATTCGATTTTTTCCTGCTCAATCCATTATTCTTTTCACTAAAGCCGTCAATTTGAAAATTCTTCGATTTTTCTACTCGAACATACACCATTGGGAGAATTTACTTTTTTCAGATATTTAAAAAAAAAACCTCAATTCACTTATTAACAATCTGCTAATACGAGAAAATCGTGAACACCGCAGCTGCTTGGTCGCACCTCATGTTTATCCTCTTCGACTGTTTCTGGTCTCTCGAGTCTCTCGCATCGTCCCTCCGTAATCTGATATTATGCCGAGCGGAAATAATTATTGTCCAGCAGGAGGATTCGGACAGGTTTATTATGGCTCAATAATGTAACGAGATTATGTTAGAAATGGTTCGTTGAAACAATGTGTGTGAGGGTGAATTTGTGAAATCGGCTTTAACGTGTTTATGGAAAGCTGCATGTGTGTACAACAATTGAGTATCTTGTTACGTGCATCAATAAATGCGACAGTATTCTCGTGGGATTCTCTTGCTTGTCGATGTATAGAGGTGTGTTCCATTTCAATGTCCCCATTGTTTTTCACACGCCATGAAACTGAACCGAATTGTCTTTCAGAGACAAATCGTAGTAGCGATGTCTTTCACAATTAAATCGGCCAAAATACGAATTATTCTCTACCCTAATGTGTTACCTAGTTCACAGTTTAACCTCAACTCTCTGATGTAATTATGAAGATTACACCACAAGGGATTAGGCCTCTGGAAAATGACAATGTCAGGATTGAGGTTCAATTTCCATCCTTTCTTCTCCTCGTCACACTCTGAAAGGGTTAATTATCGTGTTTATTGGATGAGGAAACTACATCTTCAGACTCGATTTAATGAATTTCCATATTGATCGCTTTCGTTGCCAATGAATTTTGAGTGTAATGGAAAATATATGCTATAGAATTTATTAATCGAGTATAATTTAATTTTTCTCCTTTTTCATACGCACTAAAAGACAACGAGAACTTTATGTCTCCACGTACAGCCACAATAATGGGGTCAATTAGCTCCTCAACGTGCGTCATTTAAGGTGGTTTACACTTCTCTTCTTATGCTTGACTCTCGGAGCTCCGCCTACGGTTTATCTACCAGGAGCCTCTAATCCTGCATTTACGGGAATACACATCACTGCGGTGATAAATTTTCGGTCATAAGTTTCGAAAGTACCGAAACAGTTGTGAGAATTCATTTTTTTAAACATTCGTTTATGTTTTTTTACGAGAGTTGTAAATATTGAAAACGATAATTTGTTGTCTTTTTTTGTTTCTTTCAAGGTGTACCCAGTTCGCACAAGAAAAGTTTTTTGCACTTATCCGACTGGAATCCTCATAGAAAAAGCTTCCACCTGCCAATCCGTATAGCAACACAATGTAATCAACATATTTTTAACTCTACCACCGTTCGATAGTCCTACAAGAGAATTAATTAAAATTTATTCCAAGAATCCTGTCGGTTCGATCGACTAGTCGAAATTGCAAAATAAATCATTCAGAAAAGCTCCAATTCTGTCCCTCTCGTTTCTGTAGTCTCAGACTCCCGGATGAAGTTAATGCCATTGGCCCGGACGGTAAAACGGACGGATGGCCCGCTTGTGAGTGTGCATGTGAGAATTTTCGTTCCCGTATTTATGTGGTTGTATTTGCGTACAATGTTGATGAAGGTGTAGGACGTTGGTGTCCTGGTGGGCTCGTACAATTCTCAGCATTACACCGGATGTGGAGTACGCCTTTAGGAAAGACGGAAATGCCCGCGGTGCGGCACAAGACGGGGAACGTTTGTCGGCCACGGAGCTTTTATGGAAAAGGGTTGAAGGGAAAGGAGAGAAAAGAGAAAGAGCATGTTTATACAACTTTGAAGGGTTCTTGGCTTTGCTTGCTCTGTTTCTTGAGCTTTCTCTATCGTTCTGCACTACTTCTTCGTGCCTATGTATAAGTATATATGTATACATAGTGAATGTACGTGGTAGAAAATCCAGAACATCTCAAAGCACATGAAAGTGCATACCAAGGGAGCTCCTCGCGGTGAAACTGACCGGCTTAATAATGTCTTCGCTGCGAGAATATACGAAGAGAATACGGCGAGGCATTAAGTTCCACAGTGAGAATGCAGCCCCCTCCCACGTCGCTCTATGGTTAAGTCCTAATACGTACAACGTCAAAAGTTTTGGTAGACTCATGTTGCGTATAGGCCATAAGATTATAAGCGTGCACTTATAATTGTACGTATTCAAGTTTGTCGAAACAAAACAGTAGGAGCCTCCAACAGCTTAAGGCCCGGAGTGGTGCTACTTACGCCCGTTTGCTGCATGCAAATATGCATATATGACCATGTTCATCGCAGATTCATGTCATATATGCAATTGTGCATATAGGGCGCCATTGTACCAAGATCTTCGACCCTCTGTCCTCTTACGCCATTTGCTTATTACGCAAATCAGGATTATTATAATATTCTCGCAGTTAATTAGTCGGATATTATACGCAAATTCATAGACCAGAGTCGAAAGCTTTCAGTCCGTGGACTGTGTGCTTTACACGAAATCTTTTGCATATGCATATGAATGCGCATGTAATATTCACACGCCAAAATCTTTTGTTGTGTCATTTTATCTCGCATCTCTCCGAGATCGTCCTTTCATCGGGGTCCACCGAGCCCTACAGGGTTATCTCCATAAATCCACCTCCTTCTTGCGCTCGAAGAAAACCTTATGGAGACAAAAACTCTGTGCTATCTTTGCTAGCTCGATGTTACATTCTGCGACGAAGAGAGAGAGAATCAGAGAACGAGAGGGGAGAAGTATGTTTGTGTTTGCTCGAGCCTTGTCACGTAGATCGTTTGAGCCTTGTAAAGGTCCTGAAGGGTATTCCCTCCGGTACCAGGTGGATTTTCCGTACCTAGACCAACGCAACATGTAGCCGTGAACAACGTAAACCTCGCTCGCCACGCTACAATTAGATTTTCCCCATTTATAAATTCTATAGGCCCTCTTTATCGCGGATAGGTATATAAGCGACTGCTTTTTATCCATTAACCAAATTGCGATATAATCTCCGCGCATTAAAATACGCTCGTTACTTTAATTGTAACTAACGAGTATACCTCATGAAAATAGAATGTTGAAAAGGGCTCCAGCATTTTACATTTTCCTGGATAACAAGAAGTCGTCTATGTTCCTTTGAAAATATTTCTTCATATTTATTTTAAAAATTCTATTATATGTTTGCAAAGTGCAAATAGTTGATCGGTGTACTATCCAGTTGAATTCAAGGTAAATACTTTCCATGGAAACCAGTTTGAGCTAACCATTCTTAAGGGGAATATGGATAAGTTTCGTCACTGAAGTTATAAAACTCAACAGTAAATTTTCACAGATAATTATAGCCCGACGAATTCATGGCTTGTATTTGTTCGATTAACATACGCATAAGCCCGAGGTCGAAAAAGCGCTGAATTATGTAGAAAATATGCCGCGCTACCTGAGCACTTAACGAGCTTGCAAACAAAAGAGAAAGAGAAAGAAAAATGGAAGAATAAATGCTAGACTGGACGGGGAATCGAGAGAAAACAGGCTCGAAGCTCGTCGCCATTTTCTCCAGGGGTGTCACAAAACTTTAAAAAGACGTGTCCAGCTTTGGATAAGGGAAGTTTGAGAGGAGCAGAGGGAAGGAGGTGAGACCCCACGGCGGGTTTGCTATTTAAACGCGCAGCAGTTGGCAGAGCACACGCGCGCCTTCTGTCACGGTCTGTTAATCATTCGTATACATACTATACATGTATTGTCGTATACGTGTTCGCGAATACGTGTGCGTACGTTTCCCTATGTGTGAGCGCTACTCTAACAAGTATTCATGAGATTCGTGCGAAATTTCAGCTCGTCGAGCAAGCATCGTCCGAAAGGTCGAGTGGGTAAGCTCCGAGGAAATGTTTCCATTCCTTTTTTTCTTTTTCATCAAATAGTCTCCTCCTGTTTTACGCTAATTCTTCCACCATCCACCTCTCTCAACCTTTATCTCATCCTTCTTCCTATATCGTTACTTTCGTGTACCGAACAATCTGCATCAAATTTTGCAACGGAATTTATGCGCGTTTGGAACGTTTTCCCATATCAATACGTCGGAATAAAATGAAGAATAATTTAAAAATTTAGTCATCGAAAATTTATTGCTTTCGGTGAATATTTCGTAGGCGAGATTTTCAAGAATACTGCGCACGATATAAATATCACGTTTTTTAGGGAACGAATCATAGCTCAGAGATGCGCCGGCATGTTTTAATGAGCTCTCAAGATTCAGCTGTTCTTGGGAACTAATTCAACAGTTGAAATTTTCGCACACGCCCGAAAAGGAAATGAGCTTTTTTCAAGTCTCTTCTCATTAATATAAGTAGTTTGAGAATACTGAATACAACAGCAATACAATGATTTATATTTAATGAAATTATTAGTATTGTTGTTATGACACGAATTAAACAGCATAAACTCCAAAAAATTCACATTTTTCCTCACTCGTAGGGAATTTCAAATGAAGAAAAGCCGTAGTGAACAAAAGAGCAACGTTGGATCGCTTGCAAATGGTCGGTCGTCACCCTAATTTTTTTTTTAATACACAAAGACCACCGAATGTATGTGAATTCCTATATAGAGATTTTTTTCCACAAGTTGACTTTGCAAGTTAGCATGTTAGTAGAAAAAGCGTGTTCCAATTAAGGAAGGAACAGGAAACGTCAAAGAGAGTCGGAATTGACAGGTGTATTATTGAAATCGGTTTGCCAGTAACTTCAGGGGGAAGAAGCACGTAGACGAAAAAGTTGGGTCGCCACTTCATTTGCATGTATCTCGATGAAATATGCATTTTGACTGGAGTTGGTTTCGACGAGATGGTTGGTTGGAAGGAGCGGGTGATAGTTCGACGAGGGTTTTGTGCGTGTTGAAAAAGCGAATAAGGGCACAGAAGAAAAGTAAGAAGTGAAGTAGACGGGGAGGAAGAGTGTGGAAAATTGGGATCGAAATTCAATAGGCATGACTGCGCATAGTGAAAAGTTGACGTTCCCCGTTGGGCTAATGGATGGCTCGTACTTTTTTCGTTTGATTTTGTGCGACTTTTTTTGACGAAAATTTTACTCCATTGACAATGTAATAATATTTGGTTGGTCCTGAGGGAGAGAAAAGAGAGGGAGGACAAGTTAGCAACGGTTTTATCCGTAACGGAAGGGAAAGTTCGGAAAAAACGAAGGGAGAAAGAAGGTAAGAAAATAGACGTCGTTCAGAGTTAGGCACCTCTTTGGAACTTGAGAAGAGATTCGATATTCTTGAAAGGGAAGAAAAACGCGGGTGGAAGAGAACGCTCGTGGCTCGCATTCCTGAGAAGGTGCTTCCTGCCACGAGGATCTAGATTCCCTTTGGTTGTGTTATAAAAGCACACAAATCCAGCTCCACATCGATATAAGAACGCACGAAAAGCCGAGCTTTAACTTTGTTACGTATGCTCGTGCATCAAAGTGACTTTTGCACGGTAAACTATCACACTGCTCGACTTTACACGCACAGAAGTTTTTTTTTTTCAAAAAAAAAAATCTCTTCCCTACAGTTTTTTCTCATTTTTCTCTGTTCATCATTCCTCGGAGATCAAACGAAGTCTTGAAGAATCATAAGGTTGATGAATCATTAATAAATCTTCAATGAGAAGCGTCATTTTTTATTTGTCTCTTCGTTTAATCCAACTTGCCTTCACCACGTTTTTCGATTTTTTTCGTACTACGGCGACGTCTCAACATCATCTTTACGCCGTGTATTCAAATTGCTTTTCACGTGACCAGATGACTGGAAAAAGCAATTTGACACATCGAGATAGCAGAAAAATAGGCTGCCAATCGTGCTGACGAACTTCCATTGAAAATATTTTACATCCATGCATGCGTATAATGGACGATTTTTTGACATAAGACGTTACTTTTTTAGGGGCACTATACGTACGTACATAAGTCGAGTGGGCTTTGAGGCCATGGTGAAGGCAGGACCGCTGCAAATGGAAGAGGTGAAGATACGCAGTAGCAGCCGTCGGAGTGAGATATGAAATTTTACGAGTCGGAGGTTCTGTGAACTCACTACCCTCGCCAATGTACCTCGTCATATTTCCTTCCCTCTTCTCGCCGTATCCACACTTCTGCCTCTGTACCTCTTGCACTCTTACATGTATACTCTTACGAGCTGTCATGGGATTCGCATTACCGGATGTCAGGTCGCACTCCTGCGATAAGGACGCGTTCTGCACGTCACTTTACGTACGTGTACTTTTCACCCCTTCTCTTCATATTCTCCCCTCGCACGCTTCGCCATGTTTGCACATATTCGGCAACGATGCCACATACACGGAATAGTATATAAATGTGTGTGTGTGGGTGTGCGTGTGCATAGAGTATCTATATGCACGAATGTTTGAACGAATGATACGAAAATGCTGGTTTGATACCTCGGCACGTGCACAAGAATGCTAAAAGGGGTTATTTCGGTATCCGACTCTCCTATTTTACCCCGCTGCATTTGTATGATCAAGCGACTTTGATAACTGTCAAAAACAAAAAATTACTAGAATATCTATACAGATATAACAGGCGATTGTATAGCCTGC
Source organism: Venturia canescens (assembly GCF_019457755.1). NCBI lineage: Eukaryota > Metazoa > Arthropoda > Insecta > Hymenoptera > Ichneumonidae > Venturia > Venturia canescens. Next base: position 25,869,054 of record NC_057421.1, read on the forward strand.
GACTGACAGTTATGTCAAGCGAATTTTTTGTTCGCGTGGCTGAGCAAAACTGTGATTACGACCAAAGCATGTCTCTTCCGATCTCCAAACCCTCATGTTTCAACCCGGACTTTCCGATACAGAATCGTTCACGTATTTTGAAAAATATTCAAAATTAACCAGAGTTGAAGTACACATTATACTTTTTTTAAAATTATTTTTAACCACAACTATGATCGAGTTAAAAAAAAATTTATATTTAAAGGACCAACGTCGTTGTTGATGTGTACGAATATAATGGATTTTGGACGTTTTTTTTAAATATCAAATGAGAGCGAAAAAATGAGTTTTTCATCACCGTAAATAACTGAATATCAGAGACCTTAGTGGGGAGAGTGAAAATGTGTGAAGCGTACGAAGTTGAAGAATATTCAAAGATTTTCAAAGAACAAGGGAGTCACTCAGTCTTTTGAAACAGATTTTTGTAGTATGAAAACGTTACTAAACATTAATTATACGTATACTTCCTTAAAGTTCCATAAAATAACAAGGGAATTTTTAAAAAGAAACTAGTGTACGGAGGTAAGTATGAAGGAAACGATAAGAATGAACCAAAAAAAAGAAAGTGAAGAGCAAAGATGATGAAACGCACAGCCACTGCGTTTCTTCTAGCAGAAAGGGTTTTTTTTAGTGATAGCTCCAGACAACGCTCAGATTTACAAAGTAGCATTAAGGATTAAACGAACTGCTAACGAGCCCCACGGAAATTTACTGCTATTGTAGCTCAAAGGAAACCTGTTCTCCCATTAGCGGAACAATCGTTCTTCCTATATATATCACCAGTTTTATTTCTTTTTTGTTTTTTACGTCCCCTCAAATATGGGATCGTTCAAATATATCTTATCTTCTGTTAGAGCGTATCTTGCACATTTAAGGTCTGAACCTTATTCCAAAAATGTGTCATTTTTCTTCTGCAGTTTCATAAAATCTGATGTGATTCCATTGCAGCTGAAGTTTATTGCAGATTCTTCACTGACAACACGTTACATAAAATTATCGATCGCATTCCATGCAAATGTTTCGCCCGGCGGTGACACAGCACAGAAATGCTCGTCAAGCATTGAGGAAACGCTTACGCTGTGAACTTTTAATGAAAATTCATTTATCTTTCACGAACATTTTGTAACGATGCTCACGTTTTACGAATTTAAAAGCACATGACGGACGCCACAACGAAATATGAATGACAATGTTGCAGAAAATCAATTCTCATTTTATATTTATTAAAGCACGTTGAATACATTGAATCGTTCCATCTCGCTAAGATTTTCCGGCTACTAATTTGATTGCATTACTCGAAATACTTGATAGTTGAACCATATCTTTTACCATCTGTCCGCATTTCCAGTTAAATTTTCCAGTTTCCCTCGTAAAAATTCAACGCAGTAGTACATTGGAAGAGGGTGGCAAGACTTTGGGGATATAGCATGAACAGGAAGAGAAAAGTGAGCAGAAAACTGGCGTGAAAGTGATGGGTTTCGTTGGTAAGAATCCAAAAGAGTATCGTGCAAGAGCCATAAAAATAACAAAAAAATAGTAAAAATTCTGCTTCCAATCTCAAAACGAGTGTCTGCATTCAAGAGTTCGGTAGATTCAGTCTCGTGTCTCTTCGCTGCAGCATCGCTTGGCTTGTACTTTGTAAAAATTTCAGTAGCCAATACTTGTGTTAACAGTTCGACAGCGATTTTCCTAGCTTGTCCGTGTGCTTGAACGATCCATGCGTCAGCTTGTACGAGAATACAGAATACAGGACTGTGTGTAGCTTAAACAAGGTAGATGTTTCGTGAGGAGGGTTACTGCAAGGGTTTACCAGGGGCCAAACCCCCTTGGTGGGGTTAGTTTCGCGATCTGACTTTCAGATCTTCACTGCTGCGGGAGGTTAACCGCCCTCCCATAAATTACTGGAAAGGGCAGGATAGTGAGGTTGTGAGAGTGGAAGCAGAGCGCGAGAGGGAAAAGGGGGGACATAGAAGGGCAGGAGAGAAGGAAGGAAGGAAGGAGAAAGAGAGCCGCGCGAAGGGGTTGTTGATGCATCGCCGCTTGTCGGCTGGTCTACCGAGCTTCGAGTCTCGGCACATCTACTCTACTCGACGTGACGGCTACTGGACTGCCTGAAATATACTAACACGAATATATATATACAGTTCGAAAGCACACCTACGAGTATTGGTAGTCGAGTATAGATATGCGGAGCACACTACAGTTCACATCTCACAGAACACGTGTATTGCGTGAAATTTTGAGAAGAGAGTCTTTTTTCCATTTCCCTTGGAGGCTAACTGTTCCTGAAATATCAAGAGATCGGTTAGATGCACGCGGTACATATGTGTAGGAAACGAGTAGAGTGGCATAACTCTTTTTCTCCAGCTTCACCGATTGGTATTTTAAAAACTTTTTATTATTGAACGTGCGTACACCCCTCCGGGTTTTCATGAGCTCATAACAAGCTTACTTGTTTGGGGGAATTTTCATGGACTGCTACGCACAGCCACTCTTCCATTCGGCTTTCCCTGACCAACCGAGCATACATGGGCCTCATTATTCTAATCATAAATCTAATTTCCTACCCTTGTTAATGCTGGACAGCCGGTTCATCGGTATTAATATCGATGGAAACTTCCGGTAAGGAAATTCAATCATTCAATGCAACCTTGTATATTTTGGCTGCGAATTTTGCCCGTATGTTGGGCCGGTACATGTAGCTCGGGGTGAACATTCTCGTGTAGGGAGAAAACCCGGGTCGAAAACGCAGGTTTGTTAATGCTTTTGTATCGTATGGACCGATGTCGGCTGCACTTGGCCAAACATCAGCTTTCTACAACGTGGATTACATTTTCCGGTTTATTTATGTATGTATATACACGTATATATAGTCTGACAAACGATGGCTATGGGGAGGTGTCGAGTTGTCAAAATCCCAAGTTTTATACACTGCGATAAGAGATGAAGGACGAGTCGGCAGTAAATATCCCTTAACAGACTGCAAAGAGAAACGTGGGGATACAGAATGGAGGATTGACGTTTTACGAATGCGATATGTACGTGAACTCGAGAACAACTCTGAAGCAGCAGCGACGCGTTGACGATTCGGTACATTGACGATACTTTCGTACCACTTACTCGGGAGAATGTCAATTCCCACGTCAAATAACAGATTTACATGTGTCACGATATTCAATATGACATTCCCCAAGATCCCAAGTGATCACTTGGAAACATTTTTCTTGTCAAATAATAGTGGATGTAGATCAGGAAAAAGTCATTAATTTCAGAAAACAGACGAGGGAAAATATTTAATTATCAACGGGAAATTGAATTGGGTTTTTTCGATGAGATAAATTTTTTGTTTACCTTTTATTGTTGAAAGATGAATAAAATGATTGTATCAAGGGACAATTTGTCTCTCGAAATGAAGCGTACTCAGAAAAAACTATCGTCGCGTTTTTCGTCTTCAAGAATAACATTGAAACGCTCTCGAATCTCAAGACGTATTTCAAATTAAATGCAAATTCCATTTGAGAGGAAATGGGAATGGAAACAGAGCGCCATACCTATTGCGTGATCCCAAGATCCCACCGGTAATCTTCATGTTAACGGATACAGTTTTTACAACGAAAGTTGACTCAATCTCCACTAATTCGTAATTTATAAACGAGAGAATCTTTTTCGTGCACAAAAGTGTAACCTCTTTTTCCACTCACTTTGCGCGAGAAATCCGAGAGGCCTCTAATCTTTGCTGCTCATTTCATCATCTGCGACACTAAAACATCATAGACCATTATTGTGAAAACTTTTTATCAGCTAATTTTCCATCGATTTTAAGACCGCTATAATATTTCAGACTCCAATAATTTTGTGAATGAAGACAAAAGTATAATAAGCGGAAATGAAAACATCCCAACATTGAGTGAGAAAAATCCCGTTTGTGCACGACCCGTGTGCAGTGGTTTCAGTGAGATTATCCACATTAAGCAGCTTGGGGTGAGGCTAATACTTAATTGGGTGACCGCTTAGCCATTCACCGGCTCGCACTTCAATCGCTGAGTAGAAGAGAATTGTGATGAGTTTTTTTCGTTATAAACAACTAGAACTCAGTAAAAATATTGCCACATGTATCGGCCAAGTTTTCTGTCCAGTTATTCTTTTGTTTAAGGTAGGAGTCGGGCGACAATCGATATTAGACGAACTCGTGATTTTTAAATTATATCATTTTTACGTGATAAACTTTCATATGGCTAAAGGATTTAATAGGTTACCGAAGATTATATCAAGAAATTTACGGTCAAAAATAGAAATATAACACGGCATCGTATGAGAAACCCATCCCGCCAATACTATGATTGCAGAATTCATTTCCTTATCGATTAGATATAGTTTATGTTAAAATTGCTCCTCATAGATTATATTATAAAGATTCTAATGTGACCATAAAAATATAGGGCCATCGACTAATTCGATGAGAATTTTTAAAATAATCTCGATGAAAACTCAGAAAATGGCAGGAAATCGACTGCCATGAAGTGGCTCGATATACTTGGCAACGTTAAGAATGTATACATATATATATATACTTTTCGTGATAGCCGGCGAGTTTGGAGGCTATGATATCTTTCGACTGTCAGGTGAGAAGAGAACCGATATATATATATATGTGTATATATTGAAAAACCGGGTCAAATAAGCAATCATAAGATATTTCTAATCATAAATTATTATAAACATGATCTTGTATAAATTTATACGAATACAGTTAAAGACACAAGATTTATTCAATACAGAAAACCTTTCTTATAACCTATTTTATTTCGACGATTAATACCTAAGCAACTGTGATTCAGTACTAAGAAAGAATATCGCTGGATTAATTTTGCAGGAGCATTGAAATTGGTGAAGTACAAGGAAGTAAAGATTAAGCGACTCGGAGATCTATAAAAATCCACGCGAACATTAAAGATAATAAAATCAAACATCGATGCAATTGTAATAGAGAAATAAAAATTCCTACTTCGAAAAATCACCTGTCAATTCATCGCATAGAATAAAAATCAAAATATACACCAACGATTTGCCGACATGATATGAGGAATGGTCGGAGAAGCTCGATTGGAATCGGCGAATTTTAATCGGCAGTTCAGTGGATTTGAAGCCCACCGATGACAGACGCAATAGGGTGGTTTAAACTATTTCTATCCTCGAACGATTCAATTTCTTCGTACATCGAAGACTATACATGTGTGCAATGGGGAAAAAACGGCGCAGCTTCGTCGAGGTTTCGCCGTTGCTCGTTTATCGGAGAAACGTTCACTCGCTCGTGACGAGAGGGCTGCAGCGAAAAAAAATTGAAAAAAAAGAGAACTTGCTGCGCGAGGGCGAGGCTCTGGACGTTCTGCAGGGGCGGTGACTGAAACATTTTAAATTAAACTGTGGCCAATTCCAATTTTATCTGGCTCGGGGATTACAGTGTTGGAACGAGGCTCCGGAATGGCTAGATTGTATTGTATATATACATAATGTATACTGTCCTATACAACATAGAATACGGAATGCCACTACCGAGAACGAGATTAAACAATCAACTCTACGAACCATTATTAGTTTATTACTGATACCGAGCGAATTAGCATTTTTGTCATTCTTTTTAATTTATGTCGTGAAAGGCGATGATCGAACATTTTGTAACAAAGAAGGTTTCAAAAAGACAATATTTCATGAGATTTATAAGAAAAAATGTTTTTTTTTTTATTCACTTTCTTAGATTTTCTTCAAGATGCATTTGTTAAGAATACTCTTACCAAATGATTGGGAGAAATTTGTAAAATTAACGGAGATACAGCAATTTATGTGAAACTGTTCGAAGCGTACGAACGCGCAAAGCGAATATGCGCGGCCGAGCACGAAGCCAAAAGCAGTATGTGATAAGGGTCGTGCAAAAATGACGTGTCAAAAAATTAAGAAATTGTTGGTTAAAAAAAAAAATTTGAAAATATACTTTCGTATGGTCCACGCACCGTGTTCTGGGGTCGCAGAATTCATCTTGTGAAGAGGCATATCTAAAAATAGTATGGCTCTCGAACTAGATTTAAGTTAATCTTTGATGACGTGAATGATGAATGTATGACCTCCGGCAATTTCAATTTAGATTGACGGATTTGGAAATGGATAGGAATAATGGAAATGACGAAGACGTGACGATGGATATGCTCAAATTTTGTGATTAGACTAAATTCGAGCTTCATGAAATATCAATGAATTCACTTTATCTTATAAATGGAGAAAACTGACAACCCGTAAAGTATCCATATACATTTTTCATTCCCAGTGTTAACATCGCTCAATAATTGGTCGATTTATTTTTTATAAAACTACCATTAAAAATACCATATTTAGAAATATGAATAATTAGTCATTACTGAAGTACACATTCATATGAAGACTTATTTTTTTTCGATAGAATCTCCAATGGAAATGGACATCATTCAATTTGAAATGAGACCGAGAAAAACAAAAATGAAAACTCATAGTGCAGAATGGAGAATAAATTTTATATGCATGCTAAATAAAAATGATGAATTTTCGAGTAGTTGAATTCCATGAAATATAAAAACGAGAATAACACAGTGAAAGACACTCAGGACATTCTGAAAATATTAACAGACTGCAAAACGATACTCATCTCAATAATCAGTTCATTGGCATTTGGGTATTTAGCAGAGCGTTCACATTTGCGTTCAATTCATACACTTTGAAACAGTGATGTTGACTGAGTGAGTAAATAATCTCCCAGTGCATACAGACATCCATCTATGTCTACGAGCCACTGGGACATTTCTACTCGGTAATGCATGGTCGTGTTATTTCGCGGAGAATGAGAATTTTTCTTGGTAAAAAATGTTTTCTGAAGCGCATTCCAATTTGAAATTAATGACTGCATGAAAATGCTTTACTTTCAAAAGATCAACGATCTCAAGAATTTCTCAAATGTTCGAAAGCTTTTTATGTTGACATTTCCTCGTCGGCGAAAAATTTATTTATTATTTATAACCAAAAATGAAACAAACGGACAAAAAGTTTTACATTTTCTTAAAACCGTACTTGCTGGGGAATATTTATTGTTTCGAAAGAAAATACGGATCGTTTTTGATTGAGATTGCGGTTCAATAAAAGGTGGCGAGACTGTGCGATTATATGGGAATTTTTTCGCGCATGATATTCCTTCCCTTTCCATTTACCATTTAATCAACATCTCCGTTGCGTCTACTGCTTGGCTCACAAGGTTTTTATACGTTTACGAGAATATATGAGAGAGACGAGTGAAGTATGAAGGGGAACGATGTGGGAGCCCTAAGAAGTTTTATATTCACGATATTATTTCTCTTTTTAACATCGATAATGACGTCGTCTGGGCCATTATGAATTTTCCTCACGCTACAGCTTCACTGAATATTTTTCCCTCTCCCTCGCACTTTCGTGCGTTTTAATTAGCGCCCCGTGATGTGTGAGGGTGACTAAAAAATCGTTTTTAGTCCCCGCGACATTCTAGATTGTTGGTGAGATGCAAAACAACACATACACTCCCTGTCGAAAGTTTCAAACCCCTGTTATACGTAGCAAAAAAAAATGTTCACAGGGTTGACGGACTGCGGCTTTGAACGGCTTTGAAGCTGTTTTTGGTATACCAAATACTATTTATTATTTCTTAAAGAGTTGAAAAAGCGTTGTCGAAAGAAAGTGTCTTGATTAAATGATCCGTATTACAGTGTGCACTTACATGACTTTAATTACTTTAATTTTTTTTAAATCAAACTCATCAAACATGATTGCACGATTTATTCTATTATGCACACATAAATAAATAAAAATTTACAAACTTTCTGGCGCTAGTGTATCTAAATACGTTAAAATAACTGCTTCTCGGCAATCATTGTAGACAGAGAGAATCGTATGTGAGATTTACCCTTCAACGAAAATAAAAGCGTTTGAGAAGGGAAGACTGAGCAAGTGGTTAAACGGAACGGAAAAGAGAACACCTCGTGTGCTAACCGATTGAGGCTCTTGCGATACCTCATCTCCCCTGCAGGTTGTGAACGATCGATTACTCCCCTCGGAGTTTCGGAGCATCAACGATAGAGAATGAACCCAAGCGAACCGAGCGGGACAAGAGCCCGAGACTTTTACGAAAGGTGAAAGGCTTGTCTCAAGGGGTGCTGATGTCCCCATTCCCTTCCTGTAACCTTAAAGCAAGCCTCGAGTTTGCTTCCATGTACCGGGGAATTTAACCACGTCACTTTTTTGCCCGTCTTTTTTTTAGCACATGTTGGTTATTTTAAACTCGATGACTGGATATTTCAGTGCACAAAATTTTACGAAATGCTTCTTTCGGTGCGAAAATTCTCAGTTTTTGTCAACTTTTTAAGTAATTACGAATCGGTACTAAACCATTGGCTATTTACCGATTGTCGTAAACCACATGAATTGCTTGACAATTCAAAAAAACTTTAGTCCGGGTGACAGCATTACTATTGAGGGTGTGCCGAAACATAATCTATTAAAGACAACGCTTGTAAATGATAGCCGGCTGCGAATATTGCTAATGTATCCAGCCTTAACGAGGGCTTCTCCTGCGATAACCCTTCGTTCAGGACAGCCATCCCATTTCCCTAACTTGTCCAAAACTATTCTCAAGGTTCCCGTATCCAATCGTACTTTACATCCAGTGCTCTTAATCGGCCAATTCAATCGAAAGTACCTTTAAGCTGTGGATCCTTACCGAGCTTTGGCGCATAAATCAGAGCAATCACTGATTAGGGGTAGTTCTGTGAACCGTAAGATTCCCACATCCTTCCGTTTTTTATAAACCCTGGAAAATAAACGGAGAGAATGTTGATTTACTTTTTCAGTATTTTTTTGCTCGTTTTCAACTGAAGTTGCCACTGCTCGACTAATTAACTGTCGGGATTTTGTGTCAATGGGATACAGCATTTTTATTCCTATATTTGACATTTCACATGAAAATTCAGTGTATTATTAATCTCTATTTCATATAAGCATCGTCGATAACATTTTTTCAGTAACTCCTCGTCTTTCAACTCTCTCATGCCTCTATATCCACTTTTTCACATTTTTTCGAGTTGACAGATACTCGTCGGGATATATTCTATATCCAAGCTTTTCTCTCCATGATGAAACCTCATAATAAATATTAGAGAAAGTTTCCAGGCGGCTGTACCGAGGGTCCTGGATATTTTAGCTTCTCCTTTCTCTTAAACCCCAACGACGTTAAACTTTTGTAATCCCCCAGCGGCAGCTGTTCGTCCGTAAACTCTTTTTTTTTTTTTTTTTTTTTTTTTTACTGACGAATCCTCGAGCGATATCTTAATCCCTAAATTTAATTTGACTTTCCGGAATTGACTAGTTTCCATACGGAGCCAAATTTTTGGGAAAATGGTTATTTTTATGATCCTGGAAACCCTTATAGATGGTACATGTGCAAATTCAGCCATCCGCGTCATAACGCCTGGGGGGAATGATGGTTTTTTATATTTATTTATTGGGCTTATATTCCCTCGCAACTATTCGTGACGTTTCTTTCACGAAACGCAAAAATGTAACGAATACAAAATATTTAAGCTTTGAAAAACCGGGGAAAAAAGTATAGGACAATACGATGAAAACTGATGAGTATCCGTTATTGAAATTCCATTCACTGTGAATTTTCATTAATTTGGGCACACAGGCTGTGTCTATGTAAAAAAGTCTACCATCCGCAGGCGATTAAAAAAAATGTGATATGCTGCAATATCCTGTATAAAAGAATTTCAGAGCAAAGCTTTTTTAGACATATACCGAAACTTCACGTCCTCAACCTTTCTGTCGGATCGTAGATTTCTCTGATGAAATATCCGTGCTGCTCAACCATGTCGAAAAATAACAGGGAAATATGTGAGCTCCATTTTCAATCAATCTCGCCTCCCACATGCTTAGTAACAAATCGCTACAGTGTACTTTTAATACTCCGTAAATAATATTTTCTTGGAAAACTCTTAAAATCGTATTTTGACTCATTTTAATATTTCCTCTGATTTGCTAGAGGGTATGAGAGGAAAGGAAGACGCCCTAACCTACCAATCTCTCAACTTTCTATCACCGAAATCGTACGAAATCCCAAAACTGCCTTCGACCACGGATGGAGCTTATTCTCATTACCATTTTATCCGTACAAGAAGGAATATCCACAAAAATTCGTCGATTCTTGAGCCTCTTCAGTCGAGAATGCAAAGCTCCGTTAATTTCAATGTTTCCATATATAATCTTCTCTCTTAATGATCTTAACCAAATAGGTATTTGATCGTCTTACCTCAGTTGCTTGGAATTAGTTTCGTCAAATGTTGCAGAAACTCAGTGGATGCTTTTGGCCCTAATACAACCACATCAGTATGACTAGTTGGTTGCCAGGCAAGCTCATAATTAGTATACATCTAACGTCAAACGTGAATCGAAAGATCAAAGTTTCATGAAATTATTGAATGGGTGATGGCTGGCCCTGAATACGTTGGCTGAGGTTGTAGAACATGATGTCGCTCTTTGTCCCATTGATACAAGCAACATAGACGCTCTGACAAGCTCTTGATCGCTGGTACTGAGTAGATTGGATAGCTGGACAGGGACAAGAGAGTTGGGGCGACGATCGTTTGCTTAGAAGGGCCAAAGGGGGTGAGAGAAAGAGAGACAGAGGGAGAGAGAGAGAGTGCTTGGTCCTGAGCAAGTCGAGTAGCTTGTCACAACGTATTTGGAGTGATCTATGACTGTAATTAATGGTCACTCCCCAAGAGAACTACGTGGTTTTCAATTATCTCTTGGACTAGTTAGACAGTTCGAGCCCCAAGCCTGTTTTCTACACGTCGATTAACCATTAAATATAACCGGCACAGATTCCTTTGTCTCTCTTCGTAAACATCGTCATTTCAAGCGCTCGATGAATTCCCATTCCCTGTCACTTCATTCGCACACCAGTTCTAAGAATGGATCCAAAAACTAGGATTCAGTAACGACTGACTTGAAAACTTCTCTGAGTGTGATCTGGCATACAAATTAAGAGCAGCATGCTCTCATTCTACTCGATCATTGATTGACCTCTTACAAAGTTGAAAAAATAAAAATGCAGTGACACAAAATTTGTTAATAGTTAGAAAAAATGCTGCAAATTAAAATTTGCAAATTGCTTCCTCAAGATGGTCAAGATGCACAATGCTCAAAGCTTACTCTATGAGGTGCTATATTTTTCATTTTGGCTTCCTCATAGAGGAAGCTTCGAGCATCGTGCATCTTGACCATCTTGAGGAAGCAATTTGCAAATTTTAATTTGCAGCAATTTTTGTATACAAGGAATTAATGTATTTTCTCTAACTTCTTTTACGAACTTTAATTTATCTCTTTGTTTAAATTCATAAAAAAAAAAATAAATGACGAGCCATCAGGAAAAACAGTATGCAACTTTCAATTTTCATCGTTTTTCTATTTACATTGAAATTAAAGAAAATTCCGACAATTTTGCTGGAAAGTATAAAGGAATTACAGACTTATACACAATATCTTATAAAATTTTCAAAAATTGAAGCGGTTGGACGATTTTTTGAAAAACTCATATTTTCGTAAAATTCAAAATGTGTCATAAAATTTGAACCGCTCAACCGATATTCCCCAAATTCAATACCAACCTTCCTATTATGATAGTCTATTTATAAAAAAAAAAAATTATTAATAAATCTCTAAATTTTCGAAAGTTAGAGCGTCGACACCCTTTTTATGAAAATTTCAAAACGTCGTCAGATTCGTAATTTTTTACAAATTCTGACAAAATTATCAGAGAGTGAAGAGCTTGTATAGATTGACATCTGTGCAAAACGGTAGCCCTGTATCTCAAACCGTTTCCGAGTTATAAGCGTTTGAATTTTGCAGTGCCATAACATACACACACACACACACACGCACACACGTGCATCCGGACATTTTTTCTAGACATGATTTTTCGATGTTTTGGAACATTTTGAGCACATTGACATTGAAAACTGGAAAAAAAAATTTTTCATCGTCACAAAGCTTCCTCGATGAGGAAGCAAAATAAGTGACATCGCTCAAAGGACGATTGAAAATGGATCCCAGAAGCTCGAAAAATATAAAATATAAAAAAAAATAGAAAACCGAATCCACAGAAATAGAAGTGCATAGTTACACCATGTGATTCATTTCTATTTTTTTTTTAACAGTTTGCTCGATTTCATACGTTTTATTGAGTATGTTGCACGTGGCACGAATAGCTTGCCAGAGGGATTGGGCATGGGCGAATTTGATAGCTGTGGAACGGCATCGGCGCCCATATCTCGACAACTCCTCTCTTTCTTCCTGTCGGCGGTAGTGGCAGGAATGTGTGATAGTATGTGTGCGCGCGCGGTGAATATTGGGAATCCTCTAATTTCCCGAGGCGGGCATTCTCGACACGCGCGTGCAGCCGATGGCCCTGGGACACACGCTCCGTTATAACAATATTTGCCATTCGATATACTACGACCGCCAACCATGCCCTTCTCTTTTCTACTAATACGAGCAAGAACATATCGTATTCATTTATGCCATGTGTGACCTGACGAAGCAATGTTTCAAGTGTGCAATAGTAGGCAATCTGTCCCAAAAGGGAATTGTCATCGATCATCATTTCTCCAACGTGCATGTATTGCGATATGTGTGTGGATAAGTGCACACATATATCAAGTGATTGTGTCGAACCGTTTGGACGGACCACCTGCTCTCTATTTTGTGTGAAAGCTAACGATTCCGCTTGTGAAATCCATCTGAACCTCGCGATCTCGCCAACGGCTATTTATAGTTTTCGTAATAAATGTTACATGATTGTGAAGATTCGCTACGATTGTGAAAACATTTCGGATGGTCGTGGGTTAAAGATTGATGGACGTTTCCCATTTATTGCGTGCACGATGGACGCACATTGAATCCATTTTTTTAGTTAACGAGTCCAAACAGTTCAACTGTTGGGGTAAGTATTTTCGATGTGGCGATTAACGGAGTACTTCTAGAGAGAAAATTTTTATATGCAGAAGTGAAAAAAAAAGAATTAATAAAATGACAGCAACGTTGATGAATAAACGATCCAATAAATAAATATTATAAAATACAAGAGAAAAATGAAAGATTCGTTGAACGGAAGAGCAAGCAAGGATGGAAAAAAGGGAGAGGATTTCTCATCCTGTCGTTTCAAAGTTTCCTTTGAATATATCAAAATAAAAGAAATTCTCGGTGAAGCCGTGAGTCTATTCAACTCTTTTAAACTCGTTTCGGCATCGCTGATTCGCGCATATACAGCCGCGGTGAGTCTGTGAAATCGCAGCAATGTCTTGTACGCGCGGAAAATCTCTCGGGCTCTCACGCGTTGTGGCCATGCGAATGGGAACGGAAAGAGGGCGAGGGAGAAAGAGAGACAGCGAGGGAGGGAGGGAGACGAGTGTGTAGGAACAAGACCACTCGTGTATTACTATAATACTTGAAACTCGCCAGAGCTTTTTGCATTCGCCGTTGGATACTTTTTACCCTTTTGCCGTTCAAGGAGGAGCTTTTGAAAACCCTTTTGGTTCTATCGCATCGTGCTACGCCTCATTCTTAGGTTTGTGCTTTCGCCTCTTTTTTCATACGTTTTTTCTCATTCAGTCTATCCTGTTAAGAACATCGTCTCCTCACGACTACATTTGTAAAAATTTTTATAGAATTTTACATATCAACTTCTGCAACGATGTTCGTTATATTATGAGAACAGACTTATGGCATCTCTGCAGCTTCGACATCTAATCTCGTTTGATGGGAATATCTGATTCTTATTTTTCAACTCCCCCCTCCCCGTACGAATATTCGTATTCCTTTTCAATTTTATGTACAATTCAGATCTTCTTCAAATCCAAGTTTTCTCATATTGTCCTTCCGTTTTATCAATCTTTTCCTACGTTGCGATAGAAAATAATAATTAATCTAGTATTAATTATATGTTTTTCCGCAGTAAAATTTCGAGTTACTTTGAGCCACTGGTCAAGGAATCAAACAGTTCAAAGCGTTATACCTTCAAATGAAAACACGATTAAAAAAATGCTCAATACTACTTTTTTTTTTCGTAATTCTCAAGTGCTTAGATGCAAAATATAATAAAAACTCGTACAAGATATCAAGTTTTCATTTGATCCCCTCAAACAAAGTGGCAGAAGAGAGATCATTGAAGCTGGATCAAATACCGATTGCAAACGTTTTTGATTCCTATCGAAGAAAAATACATGCCCCCCCCCACCCCCCACCCCGCAAATTTTGAACACCGCGTATATTATATAACGCCCAAAGTCGTCGCTGTCAAATTTGCGAAAAATGTCCTCGTTCAACACAAAATCCAAGCGTTATTTAAAGCGATAAGCGCTTTAGAAAGTGCATATATATAAAGCAAGAAATCCGAATCTGCATTATACACACACACACACACACTCACAGATAAATATATCTACATATGAGTAGGTGGAACAAGCTCTCGAAAAAGTAGAATCTCGTCAAGCTTTGTCGGGATTAACGAGTGCCGGAACTCATTTTATTTGTTTCATTCATCTCCAAGCGTACTTTTACACCACAAACTTTTTTCGTTTCTATTACTTTTCATCCGCTCTCTATTCCCTCTCTTCAATTGTCATCCATTCTATTTTCAGTCCTTTGTCCTGTCTGCAGGAGCTGACTACGGTTTTTTGTTGATGTTGTTGCTCTGGTCGATTTTTTTTGCTTCTCGTTCTCTGACTGCACACAATCTACTTTTTTTAATTAAAAAAAAACAACAACAACCGAAGTGCCCTGTACAGGTTTAGCAAATGGATTAAGCATAACACCCTCACGTTTTCAGCCAAATAGTCCTTGAGAAAAGAATATTTAGTAATCAGAGTCGAAAACGATATCGCGTTTACGTTATTTTAAGCGTTTTTTTTTTTTTTATTAATCGACAGCGCTACTGCCGTGAAGGGGGAATTTATATGATGTATTATGTCGAAATGTTTTCGAGTGATTCATAAATAGTTTTTTCATCGGTTTGGTACACGCGGAAACCGCAGCGATAGTTTTGTCTGCGAAAACACAACGTGGGAGAAAAGAGAAGTTTTGATATCGTTGTGACGAGCGTTAACGTTTTGAATTGATTTCAACCATGTCGAAGATTTTTAATCAAACAAAATTCGAATAATTTCATAATGTGTAATTTTGATGTCGGTTGAGTCGTATGAAAATCACCGTGTAGCGTGAAAAACATTTTGTAGAATGAAAATTTGTTATTTCCATGCCTACAGCATTATCCATTGTCTGGTGAACCACGATCAAGCCGAAAGGCTTGATTTTCATTCCTGTAATCATCGTTTCCACGATAAACTTGCAAATAAAAGCTGTAATCAGAATTAACTTTGCATATATTTCCCAATCGAAATTTTATTTAAAAAATTATCAAACGTAAATTATATTTTCCATATTGCGGAAAGCTAATTCCCTGGAAAACTCGTGTCATACTCTAAAATTTTTAACCGGCAATCACCGATTGAACTCCCATAGGAATTCATGACTTTTTGTTTATAAATGTTATCGTTGAACTATCATCGGCTGGCGCTCTGTACTTATCAAGAGTTGAGGCTGATTTATGCATTCGAGAAACGGAAAGCGTTACAGTACTCATTATCGAGAACATTTTCTATCTATTATCGAAATAGTTAAGAAAAAAAAAGTTTAAACAAAATACAGTTTACCGGAATGACTGATGTACAAGAATGCAAGAAGGATTAATGCGGATGTTTGAAAATTCAGATGAATCAGAATTTTCAGAATACATTTATATAATTGTGGAGTTATTGAAAAATGTGGTTGTCGTACCATTTGATTGAACCATTAGTACAAATTCTTTTATTATTTTTGATTGGATAGTGAACGAAGCACTATCCCATAAAACAATTTGAAGTATTATTAACCCGTGTGCCGAATGAAGAGAATAAAACGAATATCGAATCGAGCAGATTTGAAAAAAGCCAAATGAAATATCAGAATTTCCTATGAAACAGAGATTTAAAAAAAGTAAAACGAAAAATATCAGAAATTTCTATGGAATTGGGAATACCTATGTCCATATGTAGTTTCGAAGGGATCCCCAGTAGCAACAGACATCAGTGCACATCGTGCCCGATTCTCTTTCACGCTTGTACCATAAATTCGTATGTACACAATGTGTGTGTATGTACAAACGGATATACCAACGAGTTTTGTCGAAGGGTGCAGATGGCCCAAAGGTTGTAAAACAGGCGCTTTGTTCGCTGTTGCCCATAGAATTTTTCTACATGCATGATGAGCCACCTTTTTTTTTGAAGCAGTAAAATTTGTAATAAATTATTTTTAGTGAATATCATGCTTATTTGAATTTACTATTTTTTCCCGTAAATTTTTTCCACACGGTATTCACGCTAAAGGAAATAAATTTTCGGTCTAGCGTCTTTGTAAAATGTAGAAATTTCATGATACTGTTCGATCCAAAATTATTCCGGTTTTGGACACGACTGAATAAATTATCGAAAAAACAAAGTTACTTACGTCACTGGCTTCCTTTGTGTTTTTTATTGGATTCCCGATTCGTATGCACGTATTTTTTCCCAGAAGATAAGCTCTCGTGATAATCGTCGTTGCTGTACTGGATGAAAAAAAATTTTCCACTACATTGAAAATTTTATTGTTAGACATGACGTTTTTTGACCCGTACATAATTGAAACGCTAATTAGCAAAAGGAACTAGAGAAAATTGTTTACCACGTTATTTGGCAATAATTACATTTCCCCGTTGCCAGCAGTAGCTCGTTGTATGTGCATATAGTGAAATGGATATCGGGAGGAAGAGTGACAAATGAAAGTGGAACAAATGAACCATTATTCGTTGTACTCGATCGCTTGTTTTTATTCCACCAATGCTCCCCCTTTCCGCGTATTGTTACACCGTCTCTTTCGTTCCTGTATAATGAAAGACAATTGAATACAGCGACAAGCGGGGGGTGCTTCACTGAAAACGAAACCTCACAGACAACGATGATCAGTAATTGCATCGCTCAATTGTTCGCGATGTATATCAATGATATTTTTTGATACTCAAAAGTTCAATTGTCGATTGATGCTTGAAGAATGTAATTTATTTACTAACCAATATTTTAATCCAACTTCATTAAACCGCATCCATCAAGAGTTGTAGTTACATCTTTCGTACCTTGTCTTAGTACTCTATAGAAATTGTAAATTAAAAAAAAAAACTGTAAAATCTCGACTCAACTCATGATCACCCGGAACTAGTGTTTGGAGGAAGTAAATAGTTTTTCCCAGTGAATTCCAATTGAACAAGAATGAGAATTGATAAGGTTATTGTCCAAGCTGAGCGCCATGAGGACAGTCTCTTAAGGATTTTTTTTATCAGAGCCCACACCTTTTTTTGCCAGCATAGATAAAGCTTTATTTTTTACAGATTTGGAATGAGAACTTGGGATTCTTGGATATGAACTTTGCAGATATTTTCTGCTGTAATACACTTGAGAATAAGTGAAATCGCGAAAAAATTCGTATTTATAATTGTGAGCATCGAACTGGACAAAGAACGACACATCATGGAGAACACTGATGCGGAAACGAAAGAGCATGCAAGAGAAAAAGAGAAGAAGCGAAATGAGATATTGAACGAGTGGACAAAACAGAATAAGGGGGTGTACGACTCCCACACGGTATAGCAAATACGGGAGAAAGGGAATTGTAATAGGATCGACGCGGTGCTCTGTGACGTGGGAGCACAGGATAAATTCTGCTGCGAATGTTAAGGGGAAAGCTATTCGATGACGCCGTTACGAAATTCGTTGGCATTCTTTGTCGCGAAGCAAGTCAAGCATAGAAATCACATTAAAACTAAAGCGAAGAAAGCTTGAAAAAAAATCAACGAATGAAATTCGTACTCGAATAATGCCTTTTGATTCTGAACTCGACCGCGAAGTTCGAATTTTCGAATTGCCTTCATTCACAATAAACAGATAACGATTCTGATGATCGAAAATCCTGAGCAATATTAGTACCTCGCAATACGAAATCGATCGTAAACTGCGAACCTCGAATGACACTCCCATGTAACAATTTCCAACGAAACATACATACAAATTGATATTTAATGATCAATGATTCGTGCGCTCGATTATTCATGTGCTTTCTGGACTTCAACCTCTCATTGGCCAATTATCCGGATACTAAATTCTACCTCTCGGTTCACTGAAGAGCTTTGATCGATTCCTGATTCAACAACAGCATTTCCATGGAACTCAAGTACTTATTAGACTATGGACGTATAGTAGAGCCTTTCAAACAAGAATCCCTGCTATAAAGGCTTTGATAACCGAGTTTTTCCATCACTGTTGAAATTTTTTCGTATAATTATACGTAATTGATTGGAAACTACCCATCCAAAGCATTCCTCGAAAAATCCAGTTTCCACTATTTTTTAGAACGCGTTCAATCTTCGTAAAGTTCGCGATAGCCAATCCATGAAATATGGAATATTCTGATAAGTGGTAAGTATGAAAATGCATCAAAATCTCTGTGAAGAGCTGCAAAATACAGTGAACATTGGAGGACTTTATTTTTTAGAGTATATTCGAAATATTGTGGAAAAAATGAATGAGACAAATTTTGGAATGCGTAGAATTTGTGAAAATACATCGGACACTTATTTTCTATCACGTTTCTTGGACCAAAATATTTGGTGTTGTGTATGCAATGCAAGAGAACGACTGTGGGCATATATATCCAGGGAGCTGTGATTTCTCGCGATTGTGAAATCACGATGGTACTTGGACGGAACGTTTACGTACGTGTAATAACTGTGAAGCAGTGAATTCGCTGTTGAGAGAGAAAGCGGATTTCCATAAATCGACAAACCAATGGCCTGGATAGAAGGAAACGGAAATGCTTCTTTTTCTCGATGTGGAAAATTGGCCGGAGCTGGTTTCTGCCTTTCGAGTTTTCGAAGTTCTTTTGTTTGTTCCAACGAGAGCATCTCTCGTTGTGTGATGTTGTTTCTCGGAACTTTATGAATATTTAAAAAATTCTGTCGCTTCGAAATTCGTACAACGAACGACGAAATCTCGAAATTTTTACACGCGCTTAACCTCAGTTTTTTCCGTCCTCATCATTTTTCATTTCACCGTTTCATTATTTTTCTGCTTATTTAATAATTCGTAGCATACTTCAGCATTGTCGGTTAACAGACAAAATTATCTTATGTACTAAAATATCTCCACAACTTTTCGCTCAGTACGCTGAGTCATAACAATTTTGAATCACAAATTGGAGAACTATAAATTAATGTAAAATAGAAGAACGAATCTAGAGTACCATCAACCCGAGGTCGCTTCGAAAGTTTTACAGTTTGAGAAATAATGAGCGTGAAATATTGACATACTGGAGTTTCGAGATTGTACTGTTCAGAAGGCAGTGACGGAGGCTGGACAATCCTCTCCGTCATATTTTTCATTGTGTTGATAATCGAGTTGAGAATGGAGAGTAGAGTAGGAATCTTTAAAGCCTCTGGATGAACAGAACGAGTTGGAGGAAATTAAATTAAGCCAATGTACGAGAGCGATTACGATCGGACGCTGGAGTCGTCGAGACGATTTCTAAAGATTTACTCCGTCCTCTTATTTTTTCTTACCCCGTGTTGTTTTTTCCTTTTTTTCATTGCTTTCGGCATACTTAAGTATATACGTAGAAGCCAGGACAAAAAGCGCTAGAAAGACAGGAGAGCTGTGCGCCAAGCATGGGCTAAAAGAACGGAAAGCCTCTATCGTTTTTTCCATTCTACGAAGATAATGGCTTTTTCCTTTCGACACGAAGATCCGTTTTATTTATATTCTTCCACACAAAGACGTACACCGACACCCACCGATCGGGTTCTACTTCTCTTTTTTCTCCTCTCTTTCTCCCTTCTGGCATTTTCTTTCGGCCCATTCGTTATCAATATATTTTTACCCTTTATTCAGTCTTATTCTCTAACACTCGACCTTCCTCCTGATAATCCGTGCGAGAAAGGGGACATAAATTTTTCGAGGACTTCAGAATTTACTCAAGCTCTGAATTAATGTTATACCTTGTTGTACAGCCGAGTCGAACCTTTACAATAATAGAAGCAGGTCCCTCATTCTCCCTTGCTATGTACCTCGGGATCCAAATCCGCTAGCTCATCAAACCGAAACGAAAGTAAAAATAAATAAATTAGGACCCAAACATTGGAATGTTATTAAGTGAACTCGTTATTTTGCATTTCTTGAGTCTTGTAACCGAGAAATCTAAAAATCAAAGATAAATAAAACTCAAATGAAAACTTTGAAGATTCGAAAATTGTCGAATTGCTTTTTTTTCAAATTCCATTTTGCTTGCTTATCGATTTGTAGAAATTGGAAAAAAGGGAAACCGTACAATGATGGATAGAACACACCGGCATTTAGAATAGGAGTTATTGACACTGATTTCAACTTTCATTTGTTTTATTCAAGAAAAATGTGCCGCATAAGAGTACTGACAGCAGAAATAGTGGAAAGTGCATTCGTTGCATTACGTTCCCGGTTGTTGTTATTCGCTGTAGCACAACAAGGGTGATGGATCGCACAAAACGATTGCTGGTTTCCATAACGTGGCATGCGTCGATGTATCGCACGGAAGTTGTCAGAATAATGGTACTCTAGAACGACACGTACAAAAATTTTTTCATTCCCTATGGCGTTGCTACAATCGGTGAATCAGACAAATATGTATGAATATATAAATTATATGTGTTTCTGGTGCACAGGGTGTCCCCTGACGTCATCTTTCGAATCTTAAAATCTTTACTAAACTCGAGTCGTAAAATCCATTAAAGTTTCCGATGCGAAACATTCGTTTTTTGGAGTAATTTTCTTCATAAACGTTGGAGAGTGAATAACATTTCATCCTGCACACTCATCACACCGTTTATAGTTTGGTCTTGAAAGCAGAACAGAGGAAGCCTTTGAAAATGTTCGCTTTCAGTGCGATCTTCAAAAGCAAGGTATTGTTCGAATCGGCTCTAAGATTGTTACAAAGTGAAGTTAATAATCTTTTGAAATTTTGTACTATAAAAATTTTGATGCCTTTTGCATACTTTTGTTCATTTGATCGCGATGAATAATACAAGATGAAATAATGACTTTGATGAAAACAAACATTACAAAACCCTTCGCCAGGGAATTCAATTCTGAAATGTATCTCACAAGAATATATCCGAGGGACACCCTGTAAAGTGAGTAAAGCCGTGCACCTACTAAAAATTCAGAACGACACGTAAGAATATCTTTTTCCGTAGATGTTGAGAGAAGTAACGCGTGGGAAACATTGAATTTTCGTACATTTTCCTTATTTCCTTCAAATTTACTGACAACCAAGGATATAGTTGCGACACCGAAAAATCGATCACTGAAACATAATGTAGATTGTTGGGATGCAAGATGTCGGCATTGCTCAATACCGGCAAGTGTCATAAGTTTTTATTCGTTCCACAAGGTACATGAATAATAAAATGTTTCCACTGTCTTCCTTGCCCCGTTTTTCGTTTTATTCCACTATTTCATTCATTTCCATTGATTTGAAAGATATTTGTTCGTGCATGGCATCTCCGACAAGATGATGGAGTTTCTTCGGTGTAAGTTTCTTACATATTTCAAATGATATAAAAATGAATTGCTCTCTATTTTCGTCCTTCATAAAAGTTGGTTTGAACGAAACATCTTAAAAATTGTAAGAGTTGATATGTTTCTTGTTCTTCTTTATTTGCTTGCTCAGCTTAGTTCACGTATCTGCAAATCCTACGAGAGATTGTACGGTAAATCCATCAATGGATTGGTCTATACGAGATCTCTTTTTTACGGTGCACTCTACGTAATGAAGATGTTATCCTTTCGAATATCACGGACTCGGCAATAGGATATTCTTTCATAGTGATTTTGTTAACGTTGAAAGGAAATTTCACTTCGATATTTACTATTACATATTTCAATGTAAATTATTACAATTGATCAAAGCTCCAAAGAACATTGAGTTTTCTCTTCTTAAACTTTCACAGTTTATCAAATTCCTGAGTTACTTTCTTACAAACTTATAAAATATTAAAAAACAATGGAAACTATTAGCGGTACTTTGCAATCGAACGTGAGAGCAATAAAGATCGAAATTCAAAACCATCGTCATAATAATATCAATGCAAAAAATATTCGATAAACTTTTTAATTTTTGTGAAACTTTATCGACAATATTTAGCAATGGAATAAAATTCAAAGGAAAAAGAAACGCAGAAAAAATGCACGGAGGAGGAGGGAACGAAAAAATCTGCATAAACGTACAAAAGGGAGTAAGTAGCGCCAGTTGCGGATGAGGGAAGCTAGTGGGGCGACGTACGAGAGGTCGGAGTAATAAGAGGGCCGACCTCGACATGTAGGCCAAGTACTGTTGGCTATATACACATGCTTGACGCTATCTGACATCCATATATTATATATTGCCTCAACTGGCTATTCCAACCTGGTCAATACCTTTGTCAACTGAAGAGGGACATATATGAATGTAGTAATCGGAAAACAAATATCTCATCACGATAAACAAAGTTTAAAGATGTTTTTTCATTGTTCGACTTTTTTTCTTTAAATTTTGATATTTTTCGGGTTAAACGAAATTTTGAATTATATTCGTACTGGGATATTCTATGAGCAATATTTGCGAATAAAGATTTTCGCGGGATCGAGTCATTTGAGAGTAGAGAAATGAACCGTATAGTTATCCTTCTGTCTTCGCACATTGAACGAATTTGTCGTATCCAATTTTGAACCAACAACGATGACGTTCGGTCACCTTCGGCGTCATCCCAAAACAAGCACACCGAGGTAAGGCCAGTACTTGGTTGGGTGACTGTTTAACTATGCACAGGTCCGCGCATCAATCATCAAGTGGGAGGCAGTTTTTTGAGTTTCTAGGGATCCTAATGAGCTGCATTACAAAAGAGAGGCTGCCAGCTACCCCCTTAGGGGCGAAGGCTCAGAATAAATAATAGTGAAGTGGAGGAAAAGTGTAACGTTGAAGATATGGGAAGAGCTCGTGAATACCTGAAATGGTATGTACAGGAAAAAGAAAAAAAGTTCTCAGATATATAGGATTCGCTGCATTACATTTGAATTTTCAAACAAATATGGAGTTGTCGTAGGGAAAACAATGAACGATAAATGCATTGCAAATTGTTTCGATAGTAGAGTAAATACTAATAACTAATGACCAACAATTATCAATTCAAGGTAAACCAAGTTTCAATAACGAGAAAATCCTATTTGTATATATTCTGCTTACATAATTGATGAATAAATTCGAGAATACGACAGTAATATTTATGAGCTTTTGTACATTCTAATTAATTAATGGCGGCCACGCATTTGCAGTCGGTGTTAAATCTCCGAGAAAAGCATTGCCACGCCTCAGCAAGTTCAGGATTGCCATTGTTTTCGCTATTCACAGTAGTAAATTGAACGTAAACAACGGTGAACACCGTACAATTAGAGCAAGCTCTGGAGCTTCATTTCTGGTCAAATTGATGCTGTCAAACCTGCGTGCGTTAGCCTATTCATGTGGATGGGCTTAGCGAAGAGTAACTAGAAAACAATTTGTCGCAGTCAGCTGATGGGGAAATTCTTTTTCTGAAAAAATACTTCGTTTCATTAATCGAAGTTCAATCATGAGAGTGATTCGAATCATGTTGGCTTTTTCCTCACTTTTTATGTCAAATAATAGATGAATGATGTCAAACAATAGATGATGTATAAAAACATATATCTATAAAAGTATCTATAATAATCTTTTCGAATTTGAGTCAAAAAATCTTAAATGACAGAAATTTTTTTTTTTTTACTCATTGCAGAACTATTTTTCATAACAAATCATATGATCACTTCGATCTTTTGAATCTCCATAATTTCACTATTCAAATAGTTCATGTTCGAGTTGAGCCAAATAAAATTGAATCTCCGGTCGGAGCATGTTAAATTGATTATAACTTGCGAAATTATAAAACAAACTTAGTTTTATATCTTCTGAGAAGATGCAAACTCTTAAACAAGGAGACAAACTTGATATGAGGTTTGGTGCAGCGTAGATAACAATATTCATAATAAAATCCCCAAAGTCCAACTATAAATACGACGGTAGAAAAAATTTCAATAGAACGCCACACTTCTC
Source organism: Venturia canescens (assembly GCF_019457755.1). Classification (NCBI taxonomy): domain Eukaryota; kingdom Metazoa; phylum Arthropoda; class Insecta; order Hymenoptera; family Ichneumonidae; genus Venturia; species Venturia canescens. Next base: position 25,893,450 of record NC_057421.1, read on the forward strand.
ATTTTCTATTCCACTTTTATAAAATGATCTTGCTGAAGACATTAATAAGAGCACGTTTCATTCACAGCTGTGATTATTCGCGTGGAAATATCCAATCGGAATTGTGTTAAAAGAGAGAAAAATCTACTAGTCAAATCAGTATCTCGATTGAACAAAAAAGTAAGAGTATCATTATCCATACATTGAGTTGGGCCCTGATTGGATCCCAGTAAGGATACTGCATCGAGGTAACTCCGTTAAATCCCGATCAGGAGCTCATCATAAAGAGTCTCGAAAAAATGTCTGCTTGGATTCCTTAAGGAAGTTCGACGCGAATCTAATGGAGATCGGAAATTCCAACTTTAAGAGTCGAAATTTAGAAATATGCTAGAAATATAAACCGTGCATCTATTCTCAGAATTATTATAGGATTTACCGTCCAGTGGCGAGAAAACAATTAACGAAGATCTCATTTCTTGAAGTGTTATGCACTTCGAAATGGCTCTTATGGCAGGCACACTTCTTGTACGACGATTTGGATTTAATGAAATAGGATCCTCCCAACTTTAGAGAGTCAAAAACGAGAATAAGAAAATATAATGTTTTTAGATATGAATGATGTCTTGAGAAAGCCTCGTTACCGGTGAAAATGACTTGGGAATGGAAAAAAACAAAAACACTTATTTGAGGCTAACGAGTAATAACGACATAAACGGTGAAAGGTTTGACAACACTAGCTGGTTTAAAATATAAATCAGGATACGCATATAAACAGAAAATGACTGTTGTCGCATTTGCCTTGACAATTTTACTACGAAAGTATTTTAACCGTTATCATTATATCAAAAATTGATTAATCTTAACAAATAAGTTACACATTAACACATTATTTTACTAATTGCGAGAATAAATATTAATCGTTTCTTTGATCATCGAAAGAGCAAAAAAGTTCAGTTGCCTTTTCGGTTCACAAATAACCCATTATCTTCCTTAATAAACGGAGCTTTATACCATGTGTTTTTTCCGAAATAAGCTCAACTTCTTTGAATCCACATATGCACTGAATTCAACGTAACAGATGCGAGAATAAAAATAATAAAATCGGCAAAGATCGTTTCAACGTTGTATCCAAGCAGAGTTTGTCAGCCGGCTTATCAGTGTGGATTTTCCTTGTCAATGATAACACGAGCAGGTTGACGTATATAGAGATAAACAAGAGGACAAGGAAACGGAGGACGTTCATGGACGTGATATGCTTAGAAAACTTGATACCGGCAATTTCAAGCGCGTATATCGATCTCGAGGCACGCATTCCGATCGCTGCCGAGAGAGCGCGAGTTATACCAACTATTCGGCATGAATGTTGCAACCGTACGCTCGACACGTCCCATCCGCCACTAGAGAGAACCGCGATCTGTAGGGGGATGAGAAGAGAGTTCCCCTCGATCGTAATCCCTAATATCGATTGTGATGGATGCACGACTAAAGAGACTAAAACACTGCAATGAAAATTCATATGCAATCAATTTCCGAATGGCATTACTGATTAATTGGAATGAAGGAGCAAGCAAACGACCCGAAATACGTGTTACGGCCATGATACAATTATTGGGATAACCCCAACGTTAAAATATTGAAATCCATTCTCTTATTTTTTCAATTTCGGTCCATCAAATCAGATTCAGAGTTTAAAATATCAAGGCGATTGAAAGATGCCAAATCTCAAGCAATGGAAGTTGAAAGCTAATTTATTAAGGAAGAGGAAATTTGGTTAATTACTCTAGTATTAAAAGTACACATATCGATCACATTGATTCTCTAATTTTATGAAATAACAGAGTCGTTGAGCATTCAGTTTCTATACCGTTACGTCTTTGAATTTCGATTCATTTATTCATTTTCAAGCTTGAAAATAATCATTGGAGAAACTAAAAACAAACACCGTTGAGTACTTAAGATTGAAAAATTCAAATACAGGAATCGTCAGTGAAAATCTAATCGAAATCCAGCGATTGCACAAGTGCATATTTTTCTGCTCTTTTTCTTTTCTTTGTTTTGCAAAAATTTATGGGGGTACACCATAAATCTGTAAACGTATTATCGCGAGACAAGTATTATTAATACAAGGAGATATGGCAAGGGATCGATACTCGTGTACACTTTGCGGCACAAGGTCTTTATACAAGCTGATATGGATGAAAGGGAACAGCGCAAGCATTTCTAAGCACGCATAGTATTGCTACCTGGATAACGTGATATCTCGACAGTCCGAGCTTGCAGAGGCATAGTTACGCCGTTCTATAGTCCGCGCTCAAGGGCTCTAGAGGGTGATATGAACGAGGCTCGAAATTCACACTTAAAGCTTATCATCGACCCCCTGTAGCCGGAGGTTTCTCTGAACAAACCTTCTCTATGGAGCGAAAATGTGTTCGTTTGCTCTAATATCCTATCGAGATATAGAATAGACTCGGTTGTATTGTAACTCCATTCATAATGATTAGCATCGACCATGCTTACTATTTATAATATTCACGACGTTATTTCTCATTAACTAGATTAAAACATTCCAACATTTATTGCTGGTTCTAAAATTATTTCAACCCCACACGATCCTTTTATTTTTCCGTCTCTATATTATTTTCCACCCTTGCAGTACCAACATGAATAATACATTCCATAAAGTCTATCGATTCGTACTTCAAATGACACTGACTGAAGCAATAATAAGTAGAAACAGCAACCAACGTTCAGGATATTCTAGCAACTACGGTGTGCCCTGTTTTTCTTGTACGTTTATGTTTCTACCTTTTTATTATGATGTGTACATAATGCTGTTTTATCAGAGAAAATCATTCTCAACAAACAATAAGAAATTTACATATATAGAATTGTTTGGAATCGAGTAATTTTGACGTTAGTTGCACGAAACTATTGTGATTACGAAAATCATTGTGATTATCGGATAATCAAACTCTCGATCTTTGATTTTTCACATCACTGAATCTCTCATTGGATCGATTCTCTACAGTGAGCAATGTCATACAATCCGAATTAAATATTCAATGAAATAGATTCGATTGCAATTTTTTTCGCTCATTTCGAAGGGTTAAAGAATATTGCTTTGGCGAAAAAGCATTAAATCGTATAATGAAAGGTAAGAAGAAGCATACGTAAGAAAAAGAGTCATTGAGTTGAATGCGCCAACACCTTGAAGATATGTAGAGCGTATGAATACATTATGCACATTGATATTTGCGTATATAAGGGGTACTGAGTAAAGTAAGTTCTACGAACTCTACAGAGCGCGCGCGGAATCGATTCGATAGTCGAATATTTTATGCCTCTCGAGCGATTCAAGCGATGCTCTTGATGCATACGAAGCCGCGGCAATAACCCGAGAAATTGCATGAGATGGGTTGCCCAGGAGGAGAGAAAGAGACAAATACAGAGAGGAGGAAAGATAATATGCGAGTGGAGCGTCCGAAAGGGTATGGGTAAAATAGATGGTACCTTGAGGATTAACTGCAAAGTGAGGAAACCACCTTATCGTCGCAATTGGTTCGGAGCTCCGTTATACTCGTGTATATATTAATATTAAGATTTTCTAGGCAAACACTTTGTATTCCTTTGAGCCGAAACGACTGATATCGTTTTAATAATAACGTTTGAATTAAAAATAATAACAAACGTCTACAACTCAAATATTAAATTATCACTCAATGGTGTCTTGAATTCAAAGTATACTTTGATAGAGGATTTGAACAATTTATCGTGAAAATATTTTTTATTCTTAGCTTATACTGAAAAAATGTTTTAATCAATCACGCTAGTGTTCTTTGGATGATGAATTAATACGAAATTACTTGTTTATGATTGATTCGGAGATATATTGTTTTTTGCTAATGTTTAATGCTCTGCTGAGAGTTTTTATCTCAGTGGATCCAAAGGTGTTGAAGTTGTATTACCATTATTATCATCATCGATTTTCGATACTTGCACTATACGATTTTGGCCAAGACGCTTTATCATAACTCGATGCTCTATGTTGGTCGTGTGCACTTTGCTTCTAGCTTATCATTATTATATACGTGTTACGTTTCTCATCGCTCGATTGCACTTTCTCCTCACGCAGTACCGATAAATTTTCAATGTACTCTCTCCCTTTCGCTGTGTATCCGTGTATATGCATATCCCTTAAACCCACGTCCTGCTACTCTTCCAATTTCCGTTCTCATCCACGAGATCAGCTTACGAACGTTCATACAGTAGATTTGAAACGAAGATCACTGAAACCCTGACTGGAGGACACTCTTCGCATGGTTCGTAGACAAGCGTGTTTTCGATACAAAAGATATTGAGTGATGGCGGAAATGATAACAATATTCATGATCCAATATCTTCCATTCGGATTTTTATTTTATAGAAAATTAATAGTAATCATATTTTTGTAAGTGTCGATCGAAACGTCATTGAAATGAGAAAGTATGAAAGGTTTATGAGTTCAGATGAAACTTTTAGTTTCTTATTGATTATAATATAAGCGATTTTGATGCTACAAATCATTAGAATGATTGCCCTTCGCTCCTTGTTATGGCTACGTTCCATTTGTGCTCTGCAATCTTGTTTATTTTAATATAAAACGATCCTACCGTGTTTTAATCATCTGTCTTTCTCTCAGGGAACTCAGGCTCGCGCGAATTTCCCACTGTTGATGCATTCCTAGTTTGTCGCGGAGGGGGCGATCGCTGAAGAGAAGGTTTTGTCGTCCTTGACATGGACTTCTCCAAACTCCTCGTAACTACCAACGTCAGCTATATGCACCAGATTGCTTGTTAGGGGATGTTGCAGACTGGTCTAACAGCAGTTGCAGTGATATTCTCCAGAGACAGATACAGCACATTCTCTATGCTAAGAGCAACAAACTCAGTGTCCAATGTTATCTCGATTGTTCCCCATGCCACATTGCGAGTTGTATCCCATGATACGCGAGCCTGCTGAAAACGTCAATAAACCAATCTTCGTGTATTTCTTGCACATTGTTTGTAACGTCATTGCTCGGGCCTGCTCAATCGGGCATTGATCATTGAATGGAAAACAATAAATAAACAGGTGAGAAAAGTGACTCCAGGTAAGATTTTTAGAGGGATTCACAGGGCTGAATAAGCAAGTAAGGCGAGTAAGAACTGGTGGTGAAACAATGAGAAAAGCAAGAATCAATATTTTTAAATGGTTCGTTATCAGATAATTTATTTTTTTGACTCCGTATATTTTTACCAAATTTTCTTGTTATTTATTTTCCCATAATTTAGCGAAATTTAAAATGCAATTAATTAGTGGGCATTTTTTACGAACGTAAAGTCGGTGTTGAGTGTTGTTTGTAATTTATGAGCTATCCGAAAGAATGGGCGTCTGAGAAGGCCTAATATAGGTCTGATGGGGCACGTATCGTGAGCGCGATATGCCACATACTGGGTTATATATGCCGTAATGTGGGAAGCTTTTGCCTCGTCGGTGCAGAATGTAAATCGTTAGGCGAATCGTGCGGCTAATATTATGCGGAAGCAGGCACCCGAGGTATGATAATGACAGTGGCATAGCTCACCGGCGGCGTCTGGGCGCTATCACTGCAGCCCCTTGCCTCACCCTTCATTTCCGGTACAGGTCCTTTTATAACAATGGACGCCCAAAAGGATTAGCATCATCTGCGACTGCGAACTAAACGAAATAAGGAATAAATGAACAGAGCTTAAACGATGTGGAGTTTTAAGAGGCGATCCGAGTAAAAAGAGATGGTCGAGATTCGAGATAATTGAGAAGAAAAAAATGGAATTTAGTGACAGGAAAAGAAAAAAAAACTAAGTGGATCAAAATTTCTGTTTCTCAATGGAGACAGGAGGAATTTGTGAATAATTGGTTCTGTGCTCCATCAAGTTGAAGAATCAGAGGGAATATTACTTTCACACAACGATCAAATAAACAGTAAAATTCACTACGAACAAAACCAAAACATTGCAATTATGATGTGAACATTAAAATTAAAAACTTATTATGGATTCAATCCCACGATAAAATGAAACATGAACGTTAAAAAATGTTCAGTTCGAAAGAATTGTTCGAATAAAATTTAAAAAAAAATTTTTAATGAAAATGTGCCTCAAAAATTTGAAGAATTTAGAGAGGGAGACAGAAGGAATTTTCAGTTGATTGAAGGATACAACAGAAAAGATGGAATACATGAAATAATAGATACTCCAAAACAATTCGAGATAAAAATATCCACCTCAACCAACAAACGGTGATTTTTTACAGCGAGTAATAATAGCAAAAAGAAATTATGAATGCAGCAGGTTCGAGTATCATGTTTTTTTCGGGAGTTCGAATTTCTCGATTTATGTCTCATTAACGTTTCACGTGGACCCGGCTATTCTCGTTTCTTTGGGAATTATCTCCATGGATGGAAGAAATGAAATGAGAATGAGTACTTTGCTGAGGTAGGATTGTGACAAGACTGCATATAATTGAAACTCGATTAGGGATCAAATAGCAAACTTCACTTATAATCAAATTGTGGCTTATCCGTTCCAATGGCGAAATCTGTATAATGAACAATATATTATAGTGCATTTATGGACTCAATTCATTGTTACATCTCATGAAGAAATACTTGTTGCCTTTGTTTGATCAGAACTGCATACGTGGACTTTTAACATAATCATTTTTCAATAAAACGATTATACTTAATTTCATTAGAATAAATGAGTTTTGGGTCACGAAAATACTGCATTTGTCAACGAATAACAGAATAGCATTGAAATGAGACTTCGGGATTCATTTTTAATCCAAAAGCAATATAATTTCCACATTTTCTGTCAAATGAATTTTCACGTGCTCTGATATTCGACAGAATTTCTTGTTCTTCAAGCTCTATTTCACGCGATTTATAATGAAAATTTAATTCGACATGCCATAGCGCATAAGCTCAAAATGAAGGCACCTTAATGCCAGCGGTACTTTTCGTTAAGGTAGACCAAAATTGAGGGGTATTTCTATAACGAATGAGCCCCTAAATATAAACTCACAACTTGAAGATACTTTATTCGGTGCGGGAAGTTTCCGTTCGTTTCAAGTTTCAATATTCATATCACTCATAGAATCTTAAGAGGCTGCACTCAAATTTGGCAAAAATAGAGCTGACTGAAAGAAAAAGCCAGGTTTGATTGCGGCGTAACTCGCAGTCCGGGATTTCCTGTTTCCGATAGAAATGGAGTCGCGAAAGGTGCACTCATGAAAGTCTGGTACGTTTCATTGGAGAATAGTCGACGTGACTTGGGGGTTGCGTGTAGACGCAACCATTGGCTAGACAACTTCTTACCCACGCGAGAGAAACGTGACTCACCTTGTTTTACAGCAACAGTCCAACGAAATGGTCATTTTAATGGGAATCCTTGGACTGGGTACAGAGCGAAAGAGAGAGAAGGAGTGAGAGGGGGAGGAGGATGTGGAACGTATACCAGTCGTGTTTCTAGCGGACCATTGTTCTCGAGCACAAGCTGTTACGACGTTTCGTGCCTTGTGCCTTTTCTCGTGTGTCTCTGTCATCACGTGTACTTTAGCTCATCTACAAAAGCCAGGTGGAGCTGACATTTTATCTCCGCAAATGAGCTGCTGGTCAGCTTAGTTCGTCATGGCTATAAAATCGCGAGTATTACGAGAGGCACAGTCATTTCAGGCGTGGAAAAGGGCGTAATTCGAATTATGTGAGGGCGTTAAGCAATCGAAAATTAAACCTTTTATTTCATAGCAACTAATACTTACCAATCTCACGTGGCGCGCGCGTTCCAATTTACGTGACTTGCGTTCAAGTAGAACAGGTAGCTTGAAATAAGAAGCGTGTTCCTGCCATGACAGGATATTATCATGTTAACTGCGTTTGCATTTGGAATCTGGATTATGTAATCCTTGAATAACTCACTTGGGTATCACCTGCTACCGGAGAGATAGTACAAGCCACGCGACTCAGACTTGTGTCAACGCGTATTAGATTCGTACCTAAAATTCCCGTCGCAGCATGTGTGAACTTACTGAATTGTATTGCCTGCTTGGTTAGCTTTTCCCAATGAATACAGTTGGACGAGAAATATCATCTATCTATCTTGTATCCAACGAATCTACCGGTAACTCTGACAAACTGCCTCGCATCAAACCTCTATTCGTACTTATTATTCCTGACACGTTGGATTAGAGAAGTGCATTCGAGTTTATCCGAAATTTTCCTCTTCCGTTGTGTCTTCTTACTGAGCATTCAGCTCTCGTATCGTCAAACAATGCTGAATATTAATGAATCTACGCACGTCAGATTTCTCTCTTGGTTATGATAGCTAAAAGGATACAAGCAGTTGGATTACAACGTCAAATTACTTTTGTATGTACACCCGGCGCTCCATAATGCACGCTCTTGTGGATATAACTACAGCCGAACCTTACCTATCGAGTCCCAACCCTAGCCTAGAATACAAAATAGTAAAAATTCTTAGTCAAATTCTCCACAACTCAGTTCCAAGGTTCGGAAGCTACACGATTGAATATTCAGCCTGAAGGAGTTTCTATCATCTTGAATTCATCTTTCGATATATCAAGTTCATTTTGACCCAATTGCCAGCGTCATGGACCAGGCGAATTCAGCCGGTATGTCCTTATGGAAACAGGTTATGGGGCAGCTAGCAAATGGAGTTCCAACGTTCTTAAGGATATATAAATATTTGAGAGACCACGAGGGAGAACTGCACATGTGCTCGTTACCTATCCGGCTTGGAGGATCAGCCACTGCTGGATATTGGAGTTAGATCGTAGAGTTTCCTCCTACCCGGACGTTATAACACGCTCACACTTTTGCCACTGGGTAGTAGTCTGACAAACCATCCCATCAGAATCCACCACACTCGCTCTTGTCTAATGAATTCTTAACTACAGAGGCCACTCGTGGCGGTGTGACTAATGAATTTTTCAGCCAACTCCGAGAGAGAACTCTCCCTCCGCCCGCCCCAATGCTGCTCCTCTGGTGCTTCCAGGCCTCGTTCCTTCCTCTCATGCCTACTTACCACGTATGCGATCATCGAGAAGGGTTCTTCTCGACTGCATCCTTACAATTTCCAAACTTTCAACGGAATATTGATCACCAGCGAACGTTGTAAAAACTTTTGAAGCTTAAACACGAAAGCCTGGGTAGACTAATCTAATCGTTAATCAGGATGCTGAGTTCTCGGGCATTTATAGCATCTGAAAAATTAATCTAATACTGGAACTAAACTTCGTTGTATATACGATCAAATAAGCTCTAGACAATGTCGGATAAAGCAATCGACGGAAAGACACGATGTCGAAAATTGACATCTTCCCCGTCATTTGGAAGACTTAATCGAATGATGTTGAATCGAAACCGGAAACTCTACCGAAAAAGTTCGCACGAAGCCCCAGTTTTGTATTGAACGAAACTAAAAAGCGCGAAACCAGTACATGTCACAAAAAAAATGCGAATTGAACTGATATTCCCTCGAGTGATCGAGCAGTAGAATTTAGGATGCTGCGAGGCACGCGTAACTCGCGATTGAACTCGGACAACAGATATCCGGCCGAAACGCTTTGTGCCATGTACGGTGAAAAACAATTTCAATGTTTGTTTGGGCAATTTCACTCGCATTGTTGAACCACGTCCCAGGTTTTAATACGTGTATCTCCATCCAGTGTGTATGCCAGTGCAAAACCAATGTTCGGAATGAAGTAACGCGATGGGCTTATCCACTTCAAATAGAACGCAACTCCGCAGCTTCAATGCGCTTAGTGTTGAAACGCATATTTTGTTTTTTCGCGTTTGGTGAATGAGCTTCTCCATTACAGCGCCAAAATTCATTCTTTTCAAAAGAGAAAATCCATTATTTCCAAAATTCGTTTCAATTCGTTAATCATCCGAGAATATCCTCAAATCAAATTCCATCATTAACATTACACAAATAACATAAAATTTTATCGACTCATTTATTAGGGTGACGCATTCCACATAGTGTTTTTCACATGTAGGGTGAAAATAACAGTTTCAAACTATAGTGGATCGATCATAAAAACAGGAAAATTTACACGTCACTAAAATGTGTCGATGACTTTGACGCCAGAATGCGTACCAGATCGATAAAACTTCCCGTCAGGATTTTAAGCGGTCTGAATTCTATTGGACCTCTAAATTTGAAAATTGCATAGACGCTACAATACTGACAGCTCAAATAGCAATTGTATTGTGAACAGCAATTATACGTCTACAAAATATTCAATGGCAAATAGATACATTTACCCACAAATTTATGTTTACGTCAAAGATTTCAGTATACATACATAGATAGTACGTAAATATCGTGAATGTCAGTGCATCTATTTGGACGTGAATAACAGTCCAGGTATTCATAGTTGATGAGTATGGATTTGCAACCCTTTATTATTTATTATACTGTACGAAGGGACGACGTCGTTCCATGAAGAGCTTGTCTCCCGTTACACTATTTCATTATTTCTCTTCTGTTGTGTAAACTTCACATACACAAATTTATAAATATTCATATACCTGTGGATTTTTGTCGACATAGAAATATCACAAGTGGTTTATGCTTGAAACGAGATCCATCTCCCCTTTCACAGCTTGGTTGGTTAGTACAACGGATATGAGTCCGTACCGCCGATGTTCTCTTCCGGATCAATAATTCGGCGAATTATTATAACCACTGACGAATAACGTTACAACACCGTGACAAAATACCGCACTATGGTTTTATTGTGGGAAGAATAATGGCTGTGATCAGTAAGGATGGAGAGAGGAGGTGGGCTAATAACTCACTTGATATTCACGAAGTATGAGAGGAAGCGCATATCAAAGTGAATGTGACGATTTCCTTGTTGAAATTTTTGAGAATAATAGTTGCTTTAGAAAGATGTAGTTACCGCTTAAGTTCCTGCGTGATGAGGCTGAAATATATTTGTAACACATTTTTGGTCATCTTGTTTGTATGACTCTTTAGTAAAAGTGTTATTGATTTGCTCATCCTCTTCTTATTCTCAGGCAATTATAACGAGAGTAGTCAGGATTCTTATTTCCTCTGTTTCGAAAAAAAAGAGTTTTTGTGGGATGATGGAAGCCTGGGGAGATGCTACGGTCTTGGAAGCTTGAGAACGTCGTCTATAATTCGCCAATTACTTGTCCAATTTATCACCGACAGTTTATCACGAACAAAGACGGCCTATTTTCCATCCGCATTTTTCCTAATGCTATATGCCGCGGATAATGCTGATGTTCAAGCATTTTATTTTTTTATTTGAACATAATTTACTTCCTGCATGATTTTTTCAGAAATTTTCACGATTTTTTAAACCACGTACGTTTTTAATATTTCTTTTAATATTTCGTCAAACAGATACCGCTTCAATGCCTCCCTGCTATGATCTGGAACGCAAGCCCAACACACTCTAGCGTTAGCGTCACTTATTAAACGTGATATTGAATTCATTCGTCCGTAATTCTCGGTGGTCAGCCGGCGCAGTCGTTATAATTTTCTCTTTCTCTCTCGTTTCGTGTTTTCGGTTGTCGTGTCCAACACGCCGAATTTCATTATGTCTCGGTGAGCCGCCGTTCGTGCGTGCATTTCACCGTACCCCACTCTTGCCCGTGATGCCTGATCCATGAATGATATTTGAAAGCGAGCGTTGCTAGATTTCGATGGTGGTCAGACGTTTCTCAATTTTTGTATATTTGCCAAATGTTTATTTTCATCATGTATCCACAACCCCTGGGAAAACACATTTTCCAAATAGTTATAAGCTAAAACAGTACAAGCTGAATGGGCAAAGTAAAAAAAAAAAAAAAAAAATTCGATCAAAATCAAAGATCTTCAGTTCGTAGTGGAAAGAATTTATCTTCTTGCTTTTTTATCCTCTCCAAAACCACAAATAGAATATAAAATAATTGATTCTTTATTTTTTTTTCATCCGGAGGGACCGTGAGTCACAAAAATAGATTCAAAATTCTGAAAAAAAATGCTCAATATCTTCGGTCCTATTGAAATATTAAATAGGACAAAAAGTTATTTATTCTATGGAATTTTGAATACGACTAAAGAATGAATGTCTCAATTTATTTCGGAGCTGTTAGTCACCTAAGTTGAGCAAAAAATAGAATAGTAACGTCATTTTAATTTGGCTGATATTTTTCCAGCGTGCACGTGACTCGCGTATTGATTTTTCTTCTGATTATGACGGTTGTTCGTAATTCCTCTTGGTATAAAAACGAGGCATAGAAACGTGAACTGCAATTCTTTCCAAGGGTTCTATGGACCGTAAATTTAGCTTGGCCTTGAATCAAAGCTTTTCAGTAAAATTAAGGGATGCCGATGTGAATCCAGCGGAATGGTTGCCCTTTTACAAGCATGAGCCATAGAATTCTCTACCGCAATTACATGTCGTCTCAATGATCTCCGTTTATTTGAATATGCATCTCGCAGTTGTGAGTAAGTGGGACATCTTCACTGACATCCGGACGCTGCGGATTGAAGCACGTTTGTTTCATGACTCTCGGCTATTCACTCAGTCCCGCCCCTCCCTACCTTTTCACTTGATCTTGACACATATATCTTTAATGAGATTCTACAATGTCTGTACCACTTGAAATGCGTGTTGCCGAGAGTTCAATCGATTTATCTCGGGCCCCGCATTTCTGAGATTTCGTATGTCTTTCGTACTATCGAACTTTAATAGAAGCTCAATCATTCCTTGCATTCAAGCCGAATAATGGACGCGGCGTTGTTCTCGCGGTTTTTCCCTCAAAATATGTTTAATTACTTACATTGTCACACGACGAGTGATAAATTTCCTATTGATGAAATTTTATAGAAATACACGTTGTATTTAAGGTCTCAAAATATAATTATTATTCATCAGAAATTCTCGTAACAGAGTCAACGGATATTGATGTCACATAAAAATTGACGGCATGACAATTCTTGTCAACGAAGATTATAAAAGCTCGAATTGTAATGCCGAAGTTTTCAATCAGCAATGAAATTTTGAAACTATTATTTCACAATCTCGACTCCTTCGCCTACTTTCGTATATACTATCAACATGACTGATAGTACCGAACTCGATAGTCAAACAAAAGCAATTTCGAATAGAAGTTGGTTATAGTGTTTGTTGTATCATTCCAATATTATTATTGCAATTCACGAAAGCAAGTATACCAGACGTTTTCATTGGAGGAACTTGAACGATTTCATGGCAAGTGTACGTTAACGATCAACGGGGAGACCGTGTCACAGTGATATTTGGGGAAAGTATAAAATAGATTATACAAGAGTATAAATCCAGCAGACATTCATTTCACCAAAATATTGAAAAATGCATTCCTACCGAATAATCGTAGGTCGTTGATCCGTGAGCGACCTGTCTGATTCGAGTGCCCATTATTTTTCTCGGTGGCATGACTCACGGACGTTTGGTTCGTGTTAAATACGCGTGAATACGAAGTCAGGTAGAAAATACATCAAAAGGATTCCGAATCAATAACAGAAAGTACTCCCAATTTATTCAAATATTATTAATGGAAGGAAGCGTTCAGGAATTTTGCAGTAATACCAAAAGTTTGATGGAAATATTAAAAAAAAAAAAAATCACGAATCGTGAGAATGAATAAGGAAAAAAATCCGCCCAATTCACAAAAAAAATGAGACAAGATTTACGCTAAAATCGTAAATCTGTCCAATTGATTTTAGGGATAAAAATACAGAAATCATAACGTAATAGATTATATTCAAATTGTTATTGTGAATAGAATGTGGGCAAATAATATTCCATCGACTATATTTTCGGCTATTGATTTATGGAGAGTAATACAAGAATTTATTCCTGGTGGTTCGGTCCTTTTTTTTCTTTCGTATCTCCAGACATGTTTTAACATGGATATAATGCGCATCGCGTGAAGTTTGCGGCGCGAAATTCTACGAATTTTTCGACGATATAAAGTCCGTTGCACGTTCCTCATGTACAACATCCTTGTGTAAAAGAGATTTATCGTAGTTGGCACTGGTGAAAATATAGAGCACGACACGATGCTTTCGTAAAACAGCAGCCTCTACTAAAAATGACTACACCGTAGAGAAAAGATTTATCGCATCTCCATTGTATTTTATACACTGCTACTTCTAATGTAGCTGCGAAACCTCACAAAGAATTATGTAAATTAAAAAGATCGGTTATCTTATCCTCAAACTAATAGGAACTACTGAGAGAATCGATGGGAGATCTAATTACTCTTACGAGATTTTCTACTTTACGAATTTTGCGGTTTAATGTTAACCCTTTTAGTGTGCATCTGGGGCCAGGTTGACCACAACATTTTTTTCTCACATAAATAGCATTTACAGATGAGCATCTCATAAGTAAAAGCCCCAATATTAAAAAATCGTTATCCCCTCTCTAAAAGTAGGGAGCATAGCCACTTCATACCTCAAAATAAATACACTTTTTGGAACGGTTCCAAAGTGGACTATTTTTCCCTTGATTTTTTACGAGAGATTTAACCGAAAAAGTGCTTTTTACGCGCACTATCAACATTGAGCACGTTTTTGAACAATGAAAAAAGATTTTTTTGGAAATCCGACTTTGCAGCCTTAAAGTTGGATCAATTCACTGCAAAAAGTGACTAAACCTTTTATTCCGAAAAGCGCATAGTTACCGAGATATTCGATGTCAAAAATGACCTGGGGTCAAAGTGACCCCATGTGCAGGAAATGTCTCGCTATGAAGGTGTGCACACTAAGGGTTAATTAATCACACAAGAGTTGAATAGATTCAATACATTAAGGATTGCATTTTATGAGCTCGAATTCGGTAACATAAGTGACAATTTCATTAAAGGAAATGGTAGATAATTTTCGGGGTTTGATTACGTGCAAGAAGAGGAGAACGCCAATTATCGGAAACTATCTTAATTACCGTCACAATCGATGGAAAATTACATTTTCCATTGGGCTCAATTCCGTATCACAGTTTACATACACATAATAATATTCCACTCATACGTACATTACAATGTGTGCGCCTCTGTGATTTGCTCTCTAGGAAATTACTGCAATTATCATAGTGCCCGTAAAAGTCCATGCCTTAATCGATGTGTCCGGATGACACGGCCAGTCCTGAAAACTACGTGCAAGTTCCCCGATTAAGCTAATTTGGCTAGTGTCAAGGTCAATCATTGGAGACAATGTAAGGCAAATCATGCACATATTCATTTACCAAATGCCTTTTTATTGTCGATTCGATTGATGAATAAACGGTAACTCGCTTATAAAAGTTGTACCAGATGTTTGTGTTAAACGATATTTTTGCTCGATAAAGCCAGTGCTTGGATTTATTCCCGTACGTCATTAAAATACCTATATTTCATCCGTTTCATCGAATACAAATCATTCCTCGTTTAGTCAAGACAGAGAAGGTATGTGCGGAGTAAGTTTGCCAGAGAACTCAAATGCTGAGGGGGATATAATTAATGAAAGAATCGAAATTGGAAGGAAGCAAATTGCTACGGGAAAAGAACAAAAGGAGAAAGGGGCATGGAGCATACTGAGACCGGCGCAGAGAGAGAGAGAGAGAGAGAGAGAGAGTATAGAAAAAGGATAGTGGTTGTAAAAACGAGACTGGGTGAAAGACGATGGAATGAGTGAGAAAAAAGCCTGAAATCACGAGGCACAATTGCCTCGCTATGCGAATTCAGCCTCAAAACAATGGAGCGGGTAATTGTCTGTCCAGCCAAAAGAGGTGAAAATGGAAACATAATAAGCGAACGCGTACGAGATACAAGTTGACCTGAATCATATTTCAGAAAACAGGGTAACCTTAAAAAATATGAAAAACGTAATTGCGAAGGTACATCCACTGATGATCCGTTGATGCTTTGTATTTGCTTCAATAGCTCGAATCGTTTTCAGCTCGGTGAGCCAATCTTGATTTTTGGTAGGGTGTACGTATTGTCATCATAAAAGTGGTCCGAGGTCGACAACATCATTCTTATGCTGCAATGGTACATAGCGATGAAATTAAAATTCAATGACAATGTTCGCTTTCCCAAAACGGACTGATGTTGCACGGGGAACAAAAGATCCAGTAATTTCTCTTCATCATCAGATCTATCAACTATATTTTTCGATCGATCGACAGTCAAAATTACCACGGCTTCAACTGAAGTGAAAACAAGTCCATTGATTCAGAATACATGACCGTCCTCAATACATCAGTGTGCAGATTAAAAAAAAATTCGATTGTAGAGATTTAGAAGATGTCCATGAAATCATCTTGTTCACCTGAAACGTATTGGTATTTCAAAAAAGTATTGCTGTTATGAGAAAACGAATTAATAGCGGTGTGTGGTTCCGGCGTTTTCCAAAGCTCAGCAGCCGCAGGCAAGAGTACTTGATTAATCGTGCACTAACTTGCGCATGAACCTCTGGGCAGGAGGCCATTTTTCTCAGTTTCTAATGACGCTAATCGATTGAAATTCCAGTCCAAATATGGCTGTCTGGTATGAGCGAGTTTTTTCACAGTTTCTCCGGGTGCTCTCGGGTGAATCTAGGCAACGGTATTTCACAGGAATATTCAAGAAAAGACATAGATGAAAAAAATGTACATTTTCACTGAAAATTTATGACATCTGATTGAGCCTGGTTGTGATTGTGAATTTGTTCGTGAACGTTGGAAATTGAGAGAGCAGCTCTTATGCACCTATATTTGATCAAGAGAAAGTGCAACTTTGTCACGATCTAGAACTTGGACCGGGGATAAATGCGAGGTGCGGGTGCAATAGGCCGCAAATCGCAGTGATATAGATGGAGGCTTTGAATCAAAGGCACACACGAGAATAGTCAAAGCAGGTGGAAGTTCGTGTATAGATTTAAGGGAAGTTACGAAAGAGACGGGCAACAAATTCAGCGGGCATATCCAGCGCAACGACCAAGGCGCTTTCGATTATAGACGTTGAGTCTCCGTAAATAGTGCTGAAGCTTGCAAGCACAGAATTTCGAGTCTGCCAACTTAGATTGCACGCGGACCCTTGAGACAATAGTGACTCCGACTAGGACTTCACGATGTTCAAGTTTGATGAGGGATGGATGGCTAGGCGAGTATACAAGCTCAGAACGAGGAAGAGTGCTCCTGGAAATGAAGAACTTATGGATAAACGGCTCACTGTTCTTATAAAATGAAACTATTATGGAAGAAGAAATTCAGGGGAAAAAATGAAGTACGCTGACAGCAGAATCAACGCGCGCAGATCTGAAGAACCCTTTTACTTCCAGAAAATAAATCCCTCCTTCGTCGTTTTTTAATTTATTTCTTTTTGCCTTCACACTCATTCATTCGTGGAAATTCCAATCCGATTTAATTCCGTTCAACGGCGCCTCGTTAGTGGAATCTTTTGTATTCTAAATTAGATGCCTCCGGACGCACACGTTATACGCGGACGAAAGGAGTTCCGAGAAACGAACAGTTTGAAATGTGTTCACTTTGCCAGCATGACGCGCTGTGTACTCCGAAAACGTTTGTACCGGTTGGACGAATGAGGGAACCGCTAAATCGGCTCTTCGTCAATTCACATAGCATTTTAAGGATTGGCAACATACAGGATGGTCTACTGAAGCCATCGCGTCAAAAGATTGGATGTTTGAAATTGGAAGTTGGTCGAAAAAACTACTTGAGCAAGCAATTTCCCTTCGAAATTGTTTTCGAAGGAAAGCGTCCCTCATTCATTATGTTTCTGGCGCGTTCTGTGATGAGAGAAATCCCAATTATGTTCACGTTTGTTTTCCGTTGATAAATGCAGCAAACTTTTATTTCTGAAACTCGGATGATTCACGGACATAACGAGTTCGACCGCTGTCGACCCATAACCCAGACTCACTGAATCTCTCATATTGCCATTGTTTGACTTCTCACGAAAAATAAAAAGCTCCAAACTAAATATCTGGGGCACATTCATTTGAAATAGAATTGCGAGAAGTTGCAGAAGTCCAAATAAAAATGAAGTATTGTTCAAGAACACGAACGAAATAAACTAATTCGATGATAAAACACATTTATTCGGAAATGTTTGATAATAAATACGAGATTAATTTCATTATAATGAAAATAAGGTCTGATTCGTTGTAAAAATTATTTTATGCAGCAACTGCCTTAATTACTTTTCGGAACCTTACAATTTTGATAAGAGACTATCCGTTGGAAAATCAAGTCCCATTTATCTTTAAAAAATCGTGGAAATTGGAGACATCAACAAATTAAAAGCAATATGAATTGGAGCCTTTATACCTCTGAAATACATGCGAACCTGTAAACGTTCTGATTAAACTAGGAGGTACAAAAATAGAACCCCAATACACTGATAAAGTCCACAGATGAGAGATTATATAAAACTTTCTCATATATCTTTATTTGTTTCTTGAATATTTCAAGTTTTAATATCCGTCAAAAGATCGCTCTGTTTTTGCGGACCTTAAAATGTTATCGTCATTTACACTTTTAATTCTCATCCAACTCGTTGTTTATGAGTATTTTAAAGTCGATAGAAAAATTTCCCTCGATCAAACTTTCTCGAACTTATTACTTAGCAGGTCATACATTTTCAATACAATATATTTAAATTTTCGTGGAATCTTTGAAGATTGTTTTTATTTTGTATGCTATTCGTGAATACTCTGACTTTTCAGCATTTCCACAATAGAAATGAAGGACTGCTCTCCAGCATCTTCTATAGAATGGTCATGAAAGACGGTAGTTTATTTTCATAATCAACACACCGGGAATTGTGAATGTCTGCTTTTTTTTTTTACAGATTTTACATAAATATTCCTTCGCCTCCAAAAGATTTAATTTTCCACCGAAAAATCATTTTTCTTCCATATGCCATTCGGTTTGAAGAACAAGGGTTGCTATTTGTACGGAAAAACACGAGGTCTGTAGAGAGCTTTTGAAAAATGACAAGAGATGTATTTGTTCACGAGGTCGGTACAGTTCAATGTTCAATTGTTATATTTAATGAGTTTCTATTTTGAATTGAAATTTGCTTAGAAGGATCACGATGCCATTTCCAATTAAAACTTTATAATGATTGCAAAGTTATGTTAATGGGGTAAAAAAA
Source organism: Venturia canescens (assembly GCF_019457755.1). Taxonomy (NCBI): domain Eukaryota; kingdom Metazoa; phylum Arthropoda; class Insecta; order Hymenoptera; family Ichneumonidae; genus Venturia; species Venturia canescens. The sequence goes on from NC_057421.1 coordinate 25,912,645, forward strand.
CATTTATAATGATTTGCATCCCGTGAAAATGTTGCGTATACTTTGATAAACAAAATACCGGGTTGGGAGAGGCTGGTGGATTTTGGCATGGAAATTTTCCTCGAGGATTTAGAGACACTGAATAAAATGCATGTCAGTGTATTTGCGGTTAAACACTGTGCAGAGCTACTTGAAGAGGATTGCATGCAAGGCAATTTAATCTCTACCACATACAACTTTAATTCACCGTCCCTACTTTATCGTCTCTATAATTTTGCAAGATTGCATATACCACCAAGTTCGCAGTTACGATCTTCAGATACAGTTTGGAGCCAAGGACTACGTGTGGTACACACGCATTTCCAATTAACTTAATTGTCACAGGAAAACGGAGCTACCAACGTTTTCCGGCATTCTCACGAGAAATTTTATGCCACCGACATTTCCTTTGTTACTGTCTGATTAACTACAAGATTCTTCGTGTGATTCGTCTACTGAGAATGATAAAATAATATGCACCACTTATGAATACACTTATAAATTCAATAATAAGAAAATTTATTCTATGAAAATTGGAAAGAGAAAATGCTTGTCGTTTATCACTTCAAACTCACAAACTAGCGAAATCTTCCAGAACAAAACTACTATGAAAAATCAATATTTTTTCCTCACAATTTATTCGAAATCCAAGGATTTGGACTTTGAATTTTTTATTTACCTAACAATTCAAAATAATTGTTATGCCACTGAGCAGACATTTTGAAGATTAATGCTTGAAACAAAAAAATAATTATCGACAAACATTGGACAGTTGGACATATGGCGGTAATTATACTTTTCATGACTGAGACATTTGTGAGATTTAGCGATTACAGCAGTGAAAAACAAAAACTACCTGAGAGAATAATCTAATCAATCTTTAAAATTCTACGGCCTTTTTACCCAAAGGAATATTTTTGTTACCACGTAATAGCCCCTGCCGAAGAGCACAAATTTCATTTGACATACGTGTATTCCTTAGAGGTTCCAACATAATTCCAGTATTAATCATTATTAGCTCACCCTGTACGTACAGACGTACACATATCTACGTATACTTATCATATAGTACAGAAAAGTGGAAACTACAAAACCCTTGTGTGCGGCTTCGTCTGGCTTTGGTCGCAGTCTGCTACTTTGTGTGTATCATCTCTGTGCGGCTCGCCGTGAATGTTTTGCAAAGTTGTGTTTCCATAGAGCGCGTTTCAACGGGATGCTCGGAAATATGCCTGCACGAGCATACTATTGTCTCGCATAAGTGTATATATGTATTGTTCCATGGCGACAAGATTGGAAGAGAGTTAATGATAAAAAATGTGTTGGAGGAAACAAGACGAGATTCATCCCGTCAACGAACTCCGCTTTCTTTTTTTTTCGTGTACGTTGCCATTACTATTCAAAAGCTTATAATGACAAGCCCTGGACTCTTCCCGTTTTCATCCCTTAGCGACTCCCAAAAGACTCAACTCCTACGCTCACTGCTCGAAGTGAGAACCGCTCCCACAATATGATACTAAAAAAAACGGAGGACAACAAGGAAAAGAACGGAAAATGGGAGATTATGGAGGATACGGAGTGAAATCTTTCGAGACGCAACCGCTGCAAAAACAGATCTGAAACCGTACGTTTCTTGGAAAACTGCAGTAAATTTGAAACCGGAAGAGGGTTGGGACGTTGTCACCGTCTGTCGGCAAGAATAAAAAGGGTGAAAATAAATTCGCCGTGTTTTTCGTCAGTTCTTTTTCTTTCCCTGTCTCACGCTCTTACATGTAAACCGCCGTTGTTTGGCCAAGCGATAAATAAAAGTCTTGACCGGACGTTCGATTGGTATTTTGTCAGTTTATGATCGGTTAAATTTTCTAATGACAAAGATAGATTATTTTTAAAAAAAACCTGCTGTTTCCCTTCGTAGCTGATGCTCAACTTTGATATTGCTTAACAAGACAATCCATAAACATTTTGTATGAGTTTGAAGCTCGGTTTGAAGCTCATGTTCACTCCCTTCCTTCCTTTCGTGTCATCGCCATTTTCACCCTCCGTACCCAGAAAAACTTCTTTTCCCTTAGCTACCTCTCTCGTTGTATCCTGACCGTACTCACCCCCTCACCGCTCCAGCCCCATTGTCGTATTTCAACGCTCGTTTCACAGCCCGGAACGAATCCCAACCGGAATTCCTGCGAGAAATTTAGGTCCCTGCGTTAATTCATTAACTTCGGAAGTCTCGTTCTGAGGAGCAACCGTGTTCTACGATTGGACCTCAGTTTTGATTTTCGCCGTTTCGCAGCGGGGCTCTCCCTAAAACGGCATTTCTCCAGGAAGCATCAGCGAGCGAGAACAATTGAGAGAACACGAAGATATCTAACTTCTAGGTTCGAAAGGATTTTGCTATTTCGGTCCTCAATCTATGTGGTGAAATGAACAGAGAAACATCATTATTTTAGGATCCATATTGACTAAGGATGTTCTCAAATTCCGAACTAAATTGCTGCATTATCCAGATAGAACTTCGTATTTTCTGGGAAATTATTTTTGTGTCTAGAAAAAATCTCTCAGCTTGAATCCAAGAAAGAAGAATTTACATCGATATATTGAGAATGAAAATTTGGCTGTAAGCAAGAAAAATTCTTATGCTCGAACCGTTATGGAAATATTCAATAATATGGAAGCAATGTTGAACGGAACAAGCTCGAACAAATTTTTTTTTCACGAAAAAACTATACCTGCATACATTCTCATACACCTACAAGTATTTCCGTCTAAAAGACAAACGATTTCGAGATGAAATTTGCTAATATGAGTCGCTGCGGTATTCGGAAAAAGTAATATTCAACAGTAAACTCGAGCGGGATGACTGCTCGTGGTTATCTGCTTCACTTGTGCCGGATGTTGTTCAATCTACACTGAGCTTAATCCCATATCTCGAGGCTACGAGTAAAGTACGGCTTCGAGTGTGATAACGACGCGAAAAGCCGGGTTCACGGATACTTTATGGAAATCTGATTTACGTGTTGCTGTTGAAGTTCGTGGCGAAACGCCCAGTTCCCACGGAGTCTCCGTTCCATTCTATACGTATAGACATGCTTATAACAGAAAAATTTGGCAGCTGCGGCTTCTCTTAATGCCCTGACTTCAGCAAGCTTTTCAATAAAGTCTGCGGAACATTTTCATCACGAAACATCCGATTATAGAAACCTTCGGTACATACTGGAGACCCTGAGATGATACATTTTATCGTCGTTTGTTTCCCTCAATGTTGGCGTTCCTTCACTTCGTCCTGAATCAAAGATTATTGATCGATGAGTCATTGTCGATAGTGATTCCAGTACGTTATGGGCTGGACTTTCTTCACGGATATTCCAGTGACATATTGCAATTTAATAAACGTCATTTTGAAGCAAACAATTCGAACATTATTGTTTTTTCATCAACTCATCCGATTTTTTTGTAATCGGATTTATTCACCCGAGTTGACCGGAGGCTAGACTCGCAAAAGTTAGTAGCTATTGGCTACCGCTCGTGCACTGGCTTGAGCACCAATCACTGAGCGGGCGGCCCATTTTCTGAGTTCCTCATAGTTCTAACTATCTGAAACTCATCGTCAGTGAGAATATAGACGCCTGTAGCCGCACTAGGTTTTCGACAGTTCCACCTCCGGCTCTCGTGGGGCTCGTGGGAATGCGATACGCTAGTGAATTAGGGAAGAGTAGCTGTGGGCAGCACTTTGCATGAATGAATGAATCAATTTATTGTATGCGCCGCGGATGAAAATAGGATGAGTAAAAATTCAACGAAAAAGAAGAGAAAGAAAAAAAATTTTAAAACGTAATCAAATCTTAAATTACCCCCATTTTCAAGTATATTCGTTTTCCGTATGAAATCTCACTGGGTAATTGATTTTCTATTTCATCCCTATGCACTCGCCTGGGTAAACACCAGCACAGAGCCCGTACATAGTTTCGGGCACTCGACATACTCTTTGTACCTCGCCACTTCCGATAGAAAATCGGTTCAGCCACCAAAGGGGTTCGTCGTTGCGGTGGTAAATTGTGTCACCTACCTACGGCAGTTCAGCTAATATCCTCTCTATATTGCAAGACCTCACTGCGCGTACAGGAATGTCCAAAGCGTGTAATTGCTTTTTGTCGCGGTAGACGCTGATTAATGGACTTTTTTATATATACTGGTGCCAAGTTTCAGCGTAGATTGCCGAGATAATTAAACGAAATAACGAAAGAACATTGAATCTTTCGGACGGTAAATGCAAGCTCGTTTATTCCCAAAATAAAAAGCTAAATGAACTAGAAAATTGTTATATAGCTATTCGTCATCGACGTGAAAAAGCCATATTTTATTAAAAAAGAAAGGTCCGATTCATTCATCTCGTAACACCGGGTAAGAAAGTGACGGATCATCGTAGAAAAAAATGAAATTGTAAAAGCTCGTTAAATCTACTTTTCTATTTCCTATTGTGCATATTTATAGTAATGGCTATATTCGATAGTTGGTCACCGCGTATTGCTGTTTGAATAACGTTTGTGGAGGTAAAATAAACCGGTTGATAAAGGGTCAGAAAAACAGGCACAGAGAAAGAGGAAGTGAGGAGCAAGAGCGGGGGGAGGGAGGGTGGAAGGAAGACGTGAACAAAAAAGAGTTAAAGGTGCTGAAGATAGATCGAGACTGTACCGAAGGCTACTCGGGGTGGCCCGTTAGGAATCTATTTCTCCGGGCAAGAAGGGAATTCCCCAAGAAACCAACGGTAACTTGCAGTCGAGGGGTGAAGAAAAACCGATCGAGATAAACAGGGTTAAGAAGGCGAAAGCGAGTGTGCGCGCACATGTTCGTGTGTGTGTGTGTGTGTGTGTGTTTCTGTGTGTGAGTGTAAGAGAGAAGAGAACGAGAGTGAGATGGAGGAGGATAAACTTCAAGTGAAAATCGTTACGTTAAGGGACGACGAAGCCTTTTCGGTTCCTGGTTGGTTGCACTTTACGAGAAAGACAGAGAGAGAGAAAATACAGCGAAGAGTTCACGAGGTGTAATTTCTCCTGGATTTACCTTCAGTCTATCCGATGTGACCAATATATCCTTACGGCTTTTCAAATTTCGTCATTTCACTGAAAGCTTTTCCTCTCAGTCTTGGCATACTATTTTCTTTGTACATGTCCATTTCCGGTGCCCCGCCTTGAGTGCAATCATTATTCGAAGAGCGTACGTGCAAGCGACCGTAATTTGAGCTTTGCAATTCAATTCATCGTGTCCGCGATTTCTCTTATCCTTCGGCGCTATCGTTCGTCTCACTCTACTCATTTTACAGAAAACGACGTAGTACAGGGACAATCTTTCTTTTCGATGTGTATGTGTACGTAGTATGTAGAAAAGATCCAGAATCGAGATTGCGTTAACGTTGATCCTTTCACTGTTCCACTGTACGAGGTAGCCCCTTTGATCGTTCAAACATTAAACGGAGGTTTGGTCGTTCGATGGGAACGAACGTGTATACGACGGAAATGATAGCCCTAGATAACGCTAGGAGAAAAATAAAGCCAATAAAAAAAATAAAAATACCAGGGAATTCAGACTGAAGAGATGACTATGTGAAAAGATGAAAGGCTGACAGAAAAGGCTGTGATCAAATGTCTGTACAAATGTACACATCTGCAAATCTGCATGGATCACACATTGTATGTTTTAATCATTGACGTTTTTTCATACTTCATAACATCGAAAGCATTTTAATGGTTATTTTTACACCAAATTTCTCAATATACGAAGAGTATTTTATAACAAACTCGTTAAATGTAGACATGTGCATGGAAATCGATTTCTCTCGAGTCTCATCACATTTAAGGTAGTCATCTCGCCAGATCAGTTTGCCATAAAATCTTGAGGACCTTTTTAGGACACTGTTATGTCATGACCTGCTAAATTTCTCAAGGATTTACCGTTTCATATTTGAGATAATGAGAATTCTATATCGAACAGTTTCATGTGTGCATGTACTTATGGAGAGTATTCGACGATTTTACATTTCCCAAATTCTGACCGTATTTGTTTGGCGATTCAACGATGTCAAAAGGTATAAACGTTAATTGAGTGAAAGTATTTTTTTTTGTAAACTTTCAACGTCATGAAAATAAAATTTTGCAGTATTTCCATGATGACCATTTACATGATGTTCATCATTACAAACATTTATCGTACATAGCAAAAATCATTCATTTTGCAAAAATTTTGAAATTCTCTAATGTACCGTTAATGACAGTGGGAAAGAAAAGAATAGAAAAATAATCACAAATCAACGGTAAGGAAAAATGGAGAAAGAGTGAATAAATGGAATAAAAATAACAATGTTAATCCAAGCAAAAGCAAAAGAGTGGAGAGGGAGAGAGAGAGAGAGACGCAGAGAGACGGAGAGGAAAAGCAGGTTTCGGAGATAATATTGATCTGTAATGGTTCTACTTAAGCATGAGGACGTGGGTAGGGCTTGGATGTGTACTCGATGTACGCTGGGTAGCAAGGACTAACCCCGTCCACTTATCGAGGATTACGAAGCCTTTATGAAGCGATAATTGTATTACTAGGCCCTGGGCATATGGACGCAGTATCGTCAGTTCGCCAGCAACAGCACTGGCAATTGAAAATAGGGATCGACGACGCTACTGAGAAGACTGTGCTCTACGGGGATGAAAGGTGTCAGGAGCTTTTGGAGTGGTTGGATTATTACTCACTGCATGAAGAGAATAAAGGACGATATATAATGTAATGGCCGGTATGAGGACAGGGAATTAGTGAAAGCCCTTGGTCATGGACGAGGAAGAGTAATTACAGTTTCACAGAAGTACTAAAAATGATTTTGCATGTCGTATCAGTCAGAATAATTCTCTGCAACGTGAATGATACTAATTGTACGTAAGTTCGTAAACCAGTTGGGTTGCAAGTCAAATATTCGACATTTCTTTTAATCGCTTAACTCAATCCACAATCTTCTCTTTCCCTGATTTATCGATTCATCGGTTGGTAGCTACATAATTCTGTGCACTGCGCTGCTTCCTGTCTCTTCTTTATTTGACTTCAAAACTTTCAAGTACTCATATTGTGATGAAGTTTGGATTAAGTAACAGCGAGTTTTCTGAAATCTTCAAATATTCAGCGGTTCGTTATCTTGCTTCTCTTTTGTTCATATCAGCGATCATTATCAATGTGCTTGCAATTAATAATTTTTTTTTGTCTTCTTAATTGTGATTCGTCGATTTTGGAGCAGGCATGAGATCTGCATAAAAGTATGATTAAACGATTATTTCAATGTGCCGAAAATCACTGAGTTAGAACTTGATGTAACGATCAACGCATTATTTCGAGTCAATCTTTGCCCTTTTTACATTCTTTTCGCTTTCTCTCCGCCTTCTCCGGCTGTCGGGCTTAGTTTTTGCGTTACAATTTGATCAAAGATCTCGACCAAGTGCTTTCTGGCGTCTCTCACTCCGACGCAAACTGGCCAAATTCCTCATTTCGTCGACAGGAAAGTATTGCTTTTCGTAGTACGTGTTCCGAATACATTCTTCGCGACTAGAAATCAGGCTTGGTCTTTCCACCCCGTGGACGTGCCCTTCCGGACACCCTAGCATCCCGACAGCCATTGCCGGAGGTCGACTCACGCTCAAGTCTCCTTGAATTTCTTTTTCCATTCTTACTATATATCCACATATGTATAGACATCCATTACAGTTTGTTTGCTGCTACTTTGCACATTGGTATTCTTTACTATTTCCGAAAACGATGTCTAGGGTGAGAATTTTCAAAGTCTCGACGCGGCCGCGCAATTCAGCATCGGACCAACTCACCTGCATTCTACTTTGTTTCGTCTTTGTTTATTCTCCTGTCTTGCTATTCTTTCTGCAGTCGCTCCTTTCATTTTTATTCTAGCGTCTACCTCTTGATGATTCGGGAATGCTGATTAACGAATAATAAATCAAAGCAAACTCACTCCCTTATGCTTCTCTTACCGACTTGACGATTAAACAACGTGCTAGTGTAAATTTTTTGCAAAATCATCGTTTGCGTTGTTCAAATGTATTGACTGCCTTGGAATTCATCCCGATCGCTACAGTTTTCCTTATAACGAAGAACCGAAAAAGGATGGGGGGAAGAATTAAAAAGGAAAAAGGGATAAGAATCCTTAATAGATTGGAGGGAGTGACTAATGGACGATTATGGGAATGATGGATCATCAATTTATCAGCAGTGGACAGTGCACCTGAACATTTTGTACTCGGAATTTTCATCGTTTTTCCAAGAGATCGTCGAATTTTGCAATATATTTCTTCATGATAGTCCTTGGAGAGTGAGGAAGTTTATTTTCTGATTCCTTCCTTTTTAACGGAAGACTAAAGAAAAAAGTGTAAAAATGAAAGAGTAGTTGAAAGTTTTGTATCTTACAATTATTTTTGTGAATATTAGGTACAGGAGAAAAGAAAGAACTGCAAATAACGTGCTCAATGAAAGATTTATCGATTTAAATGAACAATAGCAATCGAAAGTTATGACCGATCCGATTTGAGTGCGGAGCCAGCACACATGCATCATGCAATTTACTCAGGGACAAAGCTATTAGGAAATTCCAAATGGATAATTGAGCGAAGTTTATAGGCTTGATCGGAGAGAACGGAAACGAGTAGGACAAGGTGGAGGGACGATTTAGGGAGGGTCAGGAACGTGCTATTACGCGCAGAGGCACGGGAATGCGGCCAAGGGGTTCTACGGATACAGTGCCATCAAGCCGATGAGTCTGATGTGAGAAACAGAAGGAGAAGGAGCGAGAAGTAAGGAGTGAGAGAGTTTCTTGTTCGAAACGGTAGTAGTGACGACGTGTGAGAACTATGCTTACCGAAGGAGTGAAAGACGTGATAAGGGTAACATGAGAAAGGGACCAAACCTGAAGTCTTCTCAAGGGAAGGGTCGAAGTCACGTGACTTGCGTTAACACCGGGACGAGTCCGAGGACTGTCGAGGGGTTCAAGACGATTGAGAGAGGGAGAGCGAGCGAGAAAGAGGGAGGTTGACGTAGCCAGCAAGATAGTGAGGACATGGATCACTGAACCTGAACACATAGTTCGATAATCGATACAGCGTGCATGGCATGCGTCTCTGAAGTCGATACATCGAGCATATAGGTATTTAAAGTATCTTTGTGTACCGTGCGTATGTGCTGTGTGGACCTCAGGTATAGAGTGACAAGTAGATTAGGATTTGTACATAGTGAATTTTATACGTGAGGGCAAGCAAAGTCATTCCTTCAGTCGGTATTTTCACTCGTTTAATGAAATTTCTCTTCTTTTCGACGTGCTTGTATTTTCGTCCGATCGACATCGTTTGTCACACGAATACATGATGGACATTTTGGATGTCTGAAATTCTGAGACCGACGCTCGCTGCTGTGGAATCACCAAAAAGATGACAACGTTCGAATATACATACGTTCAGAAAGAATTTCTTACGAAACAAGAAAGGAAAGATACTCGCTTGAATGAAGCACTGTTCACGTATGCATTTAAGACGAAGTATTAAGACAAAAGAAGTCACTTGTAAATGCAGAGACTTTCGAATCGCGTGCAGTCCTATTGCGACTGTGCATCATTATTTAAGAATGAAGTACGACCAGTCGAGCTTGTGTACTTTTCGTAATGAAGATGAACAGGTTTTTTTTATACTTTTTACAGAACGAGAGAAAAAGGAATCAAAAGGCTGCTGAAGTATGAAGCCATCACTGCTAGTCAAGTATTCCACGACTTGTAAAAATATTTGGATTTGCCGTAGATTGTGCACAATTTGTGAAAAAAAATCAAAAGTCGCTTCGTAAAAGAAACTTCGTGGAATAAACTTCACAGCGTATCGATGAGTATCCGACGCTTGTTCAAAATACAATGCAACAGATTTCTTATCGAACGAATTGCAAATTTCATTTTAAATTAATTCGAGCCTCGTGCTTTTGCTCTTTCAGTTTCCTTATGTACAGCTTCAATGTTTATTTCAATCGATATGTACACCATTTCGACGTGTATCGAATTTACGATCGATCAATGACTATACTGTACGAAAGTATAAATAAGGAATTAACGAAGGTTCTTGGAATATCCGCGACTAGATGGACGTGCATTGGGCTACACGTAAATCGCTCACAGTCACAGACCTGTCATGCTTCCGCTGACCAACACAGGCAGGTTGAATTATCTCGTCAAGAATTCTTCGTTTATGCAGCAAGACTCTAGTCTTGCCGGGAATAAGGTATCGAGCGCAGTTAGCCACGAGAGGAAAGGACGACGTCGGTAACGAGCGAGAGTACATAGAAGTAAGGAAATACGATAGTTGGCCCTGTACCTGACCCTAGTTCTGGCGGAAGTCCTGGCCAAAAGACTGGTGGTGAAGGGGTTCCATTTAACTGCTTCGTAACACGAGAAAACCGCAGGAAACTCGTTTAGAAGTAGCGAAATAGCCCACGGGAAAACTCGCGCTCGTCTCCCGATAATTATTCGACCCATAGACAGCCCTTACCTCGTTGTTTATCGTTTATTTATGTCAACAAAATACTTTCCTTGGGTTCTGCTCAAATTTAAAATTGAAACGTTGGAATAGGGAGAATATTTATACGAGGAACCAATTTTTAATTGATCATGCTGCTTTACGCTTGCATGTTTACTTTTAAATGTCGAACGATCATCAAAACGTTATTTGAAATATTAGATTTTTCGATATTGTCTACTTATTTCTCCATAAAATGACGATTTATTTCTAACACCAAAATATTATAACCGCACTAGCTTGTCCAACTTGATTGAATTTTTGTACCATTTTGCAATGTTATAAAAGATTTGACAACGAATATAAATTGAATTCTGAAACAACGTTATCACAGTCAAAGCGAACAGTAAATGAAAATACGTTTTTCTCGTTCAGCCACAGTGTGGAAATTCTTTGACCAGAAGTATAGAAAGATTGCGGAGGAGAGGAAAACGGAGAACAGATTTTGGCACTAGTCGTGGCTTTTAGGGTTGGCTCTATTATATACGGTGTACCTCAACACATAATCTGAAACAAGCTTTGCCTCGTTTTGTTTTAGAACGATGCGCGGTATACCTCGCATTTCTATTTCACTTATGGGTACGTTCCAACTTCTAACAACCTCGTTCACGCTTTTCGAAGGCTCTAAATACTCCGAAAACATTAATGATCGTTTTATAGTTTACAGTGATTTTAATTATTCTGTAATCACTTTTATTTATAGCAGAAATATTTTTTATGACTTTCATACATACGAAGTGGAATTAAATCGAAAAGTTTCACACCGAAAATGTTTCATTTCTTTGTGTTGCAAAAAGGATGATTGACGCGAATAACAATCCCACGAAATATAATTTGACATATTAATTAAATTGGTAATTCCGAAGGAAAAATGTCACATACCATTCGAAAGCTGACCGGCGTAACGTTATTTCTGAAGAACTCTGTGACCGACATTTGCATCGAATTTATCACGTCTTCAGCTTCCAAAGCCAAAGAGGCTCCGACGCTGAATACTTTCTAAGGCAAAATAAGCCCTTTTAATTTTAAGCATTCGTTATAAAATGTGGCTACCGTAACTTGCAGTACTAGTTCGTACAGGAATGCACATAAGTTCGGGTTATACGAATACCTGGATAGAGGTCGTGCGCGATATACAAAACCGGTATGTTTCCCTCGTACGTTTTCACTCACATCGAGACGAGAGAGAGACTATATGTAAAGCGTACGCCAGGGGGTTGTATACGTACACGAAGAGAGTTTCATTCCCTTCTGCCGCTTCTGGCTTCGATATATATATAAACACATATATATGCGGCACCATCTCACGATGCGGTTTTTCCTGGCCGGCCTTACTTTGGGCTCGGCTTCGACTACTGGAAGCCTTCCAACTAGTACGAAAAACTAAAACGCTCCGCAAAGTCGGCAGAAATATGGCAACCCCCGGACTCTCATACATCAAATATTACTGCGGGCTAACGACTAAACCTCCAGACACCAATGGAGTACGATTTTTCGTACGTGACTGTGCATAATATATACATAAACATATCTAAATGTGTATGTAAATGTTGAAGTGGTAAATCGCAATTTTTACTTACCCTTTAAAACATGCAATGCCTTACAAATATACGTGCCAAAGCATAGCTCATGAAAAATTTTGCAATTGTAAGTTTTTGTCAGAAAACTGAACGTCGTTTCACGTTGGTTGGGGCTCAGAGTGTTTAAAAATTGACGTACCCGTGTAATGGAAACGTTTTGAAAGAAAAATTAACGAAAAATCAATACACGGATACTGATATCTCCATCAATACGATGGAAGATGATTACATCGGTCAAGAAAAATTAAGGGAAACCATGAAATCACTTTTTTGTCAATTAATAAATTACTATTTTAGAACTTTATCAGAATCAGACTAAATATCATGAATAACGTTGGTAGATATCAATGAAATGAAGCCTTCGATAAAGTGAACGGCTGTGCAGTGCTTGTAAGCTCAAGGGATGGAGACATATTTTTGGAAATAAAGAAACATTAATACTTCATTTTGATTGAATAGCCGATATCGAGCGTGGCTTGATAATGGAAGTCGACAACTGACAGTTGAATTGGGGTCTACATGCTAAGTTGCTATGGAAACAGGTCGAAGGAATTAATAATAGGTTCTTCATTGGACGTTCACCACCTTTCATGAAATTTCGTATCCTACATGCAGGAACTGAGGACTCTGAATATTTTGCATTCTATTTTATATGAATGCATTCTTTATAATAAAACGTATTTCAATAACCAACTTTCGACTTCACTTTAAAATGTATTGACACTCATATCATGAATATTCCGATAATATTCTACTACCTCCACTTCGCTTCATTTTCTGGTTCCATTAGTTCCTCGGATGGCATAATTTTGAAATTCTATTTGGATACACACCATCAGGGACTGTATTATAGAAAGTGTCCTCCGCTCAGTAGTCGATATGCGAGTCAGTGTAGCACCAAGTGGTCACTCATCCAAATATCGACCGTTCGGAGAGCCGCTCGACTTATAAAAATCACTGGTCTACGGTTCTATTTACAAAATATTTCGATTGGAGAGAATTCGTTATTTTATTGATGCATGTTCGTTCAATGTGGACGGCGATAAGGGCGCTAGACAGGAAATACTTTCGCTGCGTTTTCAACGAGTTCAGAGACAACACGTATATGGGTCTCTCAGCAACGTCGGAATCAAGAAATTGAAAACTCGTCGAGTGGGGTCAAAATAATGGGATCCGATCGTAAAACACCGGAGTTTCGTAAGGGCAATGACAGTAAAAATTGGTGGATTATCAATGTAGTTCAGTTTCAGGTTTGAAAGCTATGAAAGAAAAAAAAACAAACGACGATGGAGGAGAAAACTTGGAGCACATTACGAGTTGATGTAGGATGACACTAAAGCTGTGCACATGGCAGAGAAAATGAGTAGTAGAGTATATGGAATGCTGAGAACAGGTCAAGTTGCTGCAATCTCGATCACAATCCCTCCATAGAGTGCAGTGCCAAGTTTCTCTCGGTCTACCTCGGAACGCCTCTATCTCACGAGGTCCATTTGCTGTTAATTTTACTGTTCGTGTGATATGTGATTAGGAACTACGAAACAAAAGGGACCAATAATTTTGTTGCTGTCGTAACTGAAATCGACTGGTCATCCAATCAATATAATTAGCAATTAAATCTGCATCCCGGACTATAATTACTCGAATGATCGAATCGATGATAGTCGTGACGACCACGAATCATCATCAACCCGATTGAATTGTATTTGGGGAGGATAAATGATAATATCGTTGCATATTCATAGAAATGAACCATAAATTATTATTAGAGCAAGTTTTAGTTATTGAAACCTGAACTGGAGGAAATGTATTTTTATCATTATCAAATTTTTCATGATAAATATTCATCGCGTCACAGCCCCATGAGAGATAATTCAATCATAGCATCACATTAAAGAGAGATGAATATATTACAAATTATTTTATCTCGTTTTAGAGAATTTCATGCTGGAGGATCGTATAAGATAATAAAGTGGAAATAAAAAGTTGAACTTGGCAACTTTAAAAATTGGAGTACTGCGAAGGGAGGATTGAGAAGTTCATAATATAACGGAAATGTTCTCAGAATAATTTCTGTTGGATGGTAGTTTCCGGGCAAAGACAAGTCTGAAAAAAATGGAGGGATGAATAATAAGGTTGAGTGATAAATGCGAGGATAAATGCTTGAAGTGACATCTGATACAGTCATATACAGACGCGAGTATTCAAGAATATATTATCATCTATGATCGGTGAAAACAAACCTATAATACTTTCATATAATTTTAATATTAATTTCAATAATTTTTCAAATATCAAGAACTCGTAAAATCTATTTTTTCCCCGTGGATGAACAAAACTTCGATCGACCGAATGCGATTAAAACGCCAGAAAGTTAATTGACGGTCTTGAGATGAAATTATTGAAATATATATTTTACTCCGGTACGGAACCGCGTAGAAAACGAGATGAGAAAAGAACCAGCTGGCCTCGTTGCTTCTACAGATATTCAATGTTTCATTTACAACCGGCGTACAGACCCATTCGTTTCAGTTCTTGAAGATATAAAAGTTCGTAAAAGTTTTAAACAGCTTCAAATACAAACCTACACCAGCATCTTGCACCACTGAATATTTTCTTTCTTTCTTTTTTGAGATCCCATGGCTGCTCGGGGAATCGATGCATAATCCACCATCAAAGTTTTTTTTACGTCTGCAATCCCCAGCTTATTCTGACGTCACAAGCACAATCTCATATCCCAAATGTTCTTACGAATACCAGAGGAATCACCGAGCAATTTCAAGGATATCATAAATTAAATATTAAGAAATCAGAAAGACGGTTGGGTATACCAGAAAGAAAAACGAGCGCGCCCTTGTGTACAATCTTCCGATAGTTCCCGAATCCTACGAGAGCTTTTAATCCTGCAGCATATATTTGAATTTTCTTCGTTATTATTATAATTATAATCTAATATAGAAAATCAAAAATTATATAATATTTCATCGTAGAGTATGAACGATTTTAATTATTATAATTTAAATATCAATAAAATTTATCATTTAAATTAGAAACACTTGAATTTGAAATTTCACTTTAATTCCCTTTTGATATTGAGTTGAGAAAGAATATTCGAATACGTATCGATCTAACACTTTGAAACTATCGAGGTTCGCAAAATATTAACAAAATTTTGAGCCGTTCATTTCCAAATAAACTTCCACGAAACCGAAGCAGTAAAAAAAAGAATTTTTTATTCTGCTTGAAGAACGACTTTTAAAGAGTTGTCAGGTTCAGGTACATGCAAGAAAATTCCAAACAAAAGAGCGATTGTTCTCTCCCAAGGAAACGCCTAGCAAAAAGATCAAAGAAAAAATAGGCTGCTTTGAAGTTTGATTTTCCAGGATAAAAAGTTGAAATCTCAAAGCACTATTGTTGGGGGTTGTCTGGACAAAGAAAATTAAGGCGAGTGTAGTTTGGAAATGTGAGACACATGATTTTACGGGATGAACCTCTTCCGGAAGAAAATCTTATTGTACGTGCATGGTTAGTACAGCATTAATTCGACTATTCGACTGGCGCGCAATTTCATTCCAACCAATTTGCATAGAAAAGGCCCACTTTGTTGTGGTTTTTGAGCTTGTCAGATTTCTAGGTCATGGTTCGACGAATAGTTTTTGTTTGTTTAATGAAAACGGTTCGTTCGGCCTAATTGAATAATTCACCCTTACGAGCGTTACAAGAATAGATGGAAGAGCGAGCAAACAAGAAATTGTAAAATGCTATTCTATTTTTTTGGCGTACATCACTGTGATGCTTTTAACAATATTTCCATTTCCGTGATTGTAAACCTTTCAGCCTCTACAAAAACTCGAACAACCGCCAAGAAAATGAAGTTTTTCCAGTATCTTCGAGGTCATTTCCGTGGCAGTTTCTTTTTATTCTCGCCCTTCATGGAGTAATTTTCAAGTGTTGACAAACAACAGAACGGCAAGGCTATCTTGAAGTTCTTATAGACCAACCACCCAAGAAAGAACTTCACAACCCAAAGAGACTGAGAAATCTACGATTTTGTGGCACACAACAACGTTGCGAGTATCACGTCCGTGGTGTTTTTATTAGAACATAAAAATTTGATTGCACGTGTGACAATTTGTCATGAGAAAATTTTATTTCTCCGCGGGGTTGAATCGAATCCCGTTTGGCCATAAATAACCAGAAATTATTGAAATATTTTGCGGAAATTGACGAAAATTCGCCAAGAACTCTACTCGAAATTTTATTATTTATAAAGATTGCATAAATTTGGATTCTTGTTGTGTAAAACAACTGTACTGTGAACCAACTCTACTTAGAAATAATTGAAAGATATTTCGATAATGCTTGGATTCCAATGTCTTCGACATGCCCTTGAAATTTTAATCTATTCTACGACTCTTCGTAAAATCAAAATTTAATTTCTAATTACCCAGCAAAACTATTGTTAGGTGGGAATTAAATGTAGCAATTTTGTTTACAGCATTTTTACTGTTTCAAATAATTACACATGTAAAACGTCGGATACTGTAATAAACATTGCTGGAAGTGCTATTCAAAGCTACCGTAATCGATGTGCATACAATCATTCTATCACTGTTTACTTCGCCACGTTTCACGTAACGATCGGCCTCGAAATAACTTTGTGGTGAACCATTTAATGGTTTCATTACGACGCGAACGACTCTGCGGTAACTGCCGGTGGTGCATGCTGTTCCTTTTACGTTCTGAAATCCGATTTCATTTCCTTTTCTATTTTCATCTTTTGTCCCTGCTGATTCTATTCTTGCAAAAAAGCTGCCACTTCTTGTCATGCTATGAAGACGTTCCTCATTAGCCGTGAAGTATTCATTGCGAATGTAGTAAACAAGAGACCACAAATATACTTTTCTAAAGATATGAGAGCAAACCATATTTGGGGGATATGTCAGTTACAATCCTAAGAAATGACGGTCATTGGATTGAATTATCTTACAAAATTCAGGCCGCTGTGAGACTTATTAAATTAGAGATTTAATTACCTCTTCAACGTAGGTCGGTGGATTTTTTTCTGTCGAAAATCTTTTAATCTAATAATTCCGAAATTCATTATCTGTGATTCGAATGAAGTTATGGGCTTGGAATTCTTCGAAGAACAGTAATTGATTTTGTTGAAAAACAATACTTACGAAACTCTAAATAATTTCAGCTCTCGAGAATTTCTTATACCTTCAAAACTTCTCCACAATCTTAATGCTCTCGACGGAATAGTTTTAGCAGATTGCTTGACGGATTCTCTTCAGAATTCACGCTCGCATGGAGCCTTTTGATAAAATATTCCTTACGCATTTGATGGTTAAAGATTAGAAAGCAAATTCATTTATAAGGTTCGTTCGGAGCCACCATTTCATGAACCTAATATTCAGTGCTATAACCGTTGATATGAAATATGAAAATGCATGGCATTTTTCATATTTTCGTAGAATTTTTTGTAAGTGTGTCACGAATATTTTTTAGGAAAAGAAATTCACAAGTCGTATTTTCATTTGGTATTTTAAGGAGAATTCACCAAGTGTCGCAGTAATTTTTTATCGCCATGAGGTGGAAAAAGTTTTTATTTCATATACTTAAATGTAATTATGTGAATGTAATTATTTCATATATTTAAATGTAATAATGTACATTTTACATTATTATCTTTGTCGAGAAGTTCGGTCAGCCAGGTAATAAAACTTGTTTTTTCTTCTGTTTTATCTTTGGATCGCTCCATCGTCCGAACTACAATATACTTCGTCAGAGTTATTCCTCTGACATTATTGAAGTTTTATTCGTTATCATTTGCATTGATTATCGAATTGATTATTTTTTTACTGAATCGTCGCATTCATAGTAAAACAACGGAGGCTAAACACAAATCACAATATTTATATATGAAAATAGAGTTTTCTTTGTATATCATCAAGCACTGTACTAGCCGATAATCGGTTATCTCAATCAGCTGAATTTATATTCGAAGTGTTTATGCAATGGCCACAAGTATTTTTATGAATTTTGCAATGAAAAATAACGAGTCTTCAGCACTGAAGTCTGTATCTGAGAATAAGTTTCCATTTTTCTTCTGCACAGTCACGTCTTCGATACGAAAGTTTTTCAAACTCCTGACGAAGAAGAAAAGAATAAGTCAACGAGTCTCACCAGCCAGAAGAATACTCGTGATGCTTTCATGTGGCATGGCAAGATTTTTCTTGCTTCACACCTCTTGCTCTAACCTAAATCTACCAGAACAGCAAATCTTAAGACGACAGTGGGTGATAGGTATAAAATCGTACAGTTTCTCTGACAAGATGTGTATAGACGTACACTACCTTTAGAAAGTTTGAAGTATTATACTTTTCGTATATTTCATGTCTTTCTATTTCACATCTGCCTCAATGAAAAAAGCCTATTTCAAAAAAAACATGTTTTAATTGCCAATTTCACAAATACTCTAGAAATTTATTCACACATCATCAGTTTTAAATGCAAAAAATCTAATATTTTCATCGATTAAAAGATTTCACGAAAAATTCATTCGATCCAGGTTTAATTTTATTTTCAACCATTCTATTCAGAAATTTCTTCAATATCCTTTGGCATGAGTAACAAATGTGTTATGGCAACCAAGAAAAAGCACTCTGGCTACACGGAATCAACAGTCAAAATTATACATCGTTCGTAACTTTCTAACGCAAGTGTATTCCTAAGTCAACGAAAAATGGACGGGATGACGACGTTTTCTTACCATCGGTTGTGTCCATTTACTTTTATGCGAAGAATCGAAAGTAAGAAATAAACTTTTTGGGTATTGGTCTCCTGTCTGTCTCCTTTTCCTGAGTTTAATTTTTCCTTTTTCCTACTTTTTCTTTCTCCTCGGTACGTCCTTTTTATCCGCGAGACTTTTGTTCATTTGACGCTACGCGCTTCTATTTCTGCAACTGATACTATGGTTGATGAACACTGAAACGAAAGCCTTGGTTGGCAAATAAATTGGCCGGACGGAGAAACAGAAAACGAAATCAGGTTGCCGGTGGGGGGGGGGGGGGGGGGGGGGGGCAGTGATGGTGTATATACTTCAAAGTGTGAAGGAAAACTGACACTTGCATTTACACAATAAAATTTTATTATTTATAGAAAGCTCCATCGTATTCTTTTCTAAAAAGTTGTACGAAAAACATGAAATACGAATTTGTAAAAAAGTAGGTCGCTGCAGAAACTTTTTGCGATCATATACAGAGATATGAATTTTTATAGCAATCTACGAATATGTTGTGGGAATTTTACTGCGGGCACCATGGAATCATAGTAACGGGGATAAACAAAAGACTTTGGAGGGCAGCATCGCATAATCCTGTAGCTTCTGTGATCGTAAAATAAAATTTCTTTTTTAGTGTTGAAAATATTTTCGGTGAACTCAGCGAATTTTTCAATATGAGTGAAATCCACCGAGAATATGTTGAAAAATTGAATCCCAAAATTGAGGATTTTTGGTATTTGCTATTCGACACCAAAATGTGTATCTGACAACCAAAAATTTCTCACAACTGCCTTGTAACGAGGACTCTATGTGAAGCGATCTTACGTCTGTACGGATAAATTCTTCGAAGATGAAGGGAAGGAATGGTTTCGTCAGGGATCTCAAAAATTCGCCAGGCACCAAAAAAAAAATCCGGCAGCTCAAAACATCTAATGGTTTAAAATCATTATATGTTTATTTGCTTCTTGAGTTCCTAAAAGAAAAAGTTCCTAAAACCAATACCAAAGAGGGTAATATATGCAAGATTGTTTAAAGGTTGTACTACTCAAAAAGAGATACATGCAATAATAATAAAGTTCTCAATATGTGCCATCGAAGTTTTGTAATTTATTCGTTAAATAAATCCTTTCCTTGATGCATGTGACCCGGGAACTACGTGTAACAGTGGAGTCATATTAAAGGGCATTGGTTACGAATTTTTTGCATCAAATATACTTTTCTCATTCCATAATAGTCACATCGATGTTCTAAGTATGCTACGTATTTCAATACGAAGTTGTTACGTCAATGTGCTGAATATGCTACATGTCCGGTTACGTAATATTTATATCGAGATATTTAATATTTTACATGGTTTTTTCATGTAACTTTTTCGTAATCCCAACTTGACAAAAGGATGACAAATTTCAGAACAGGCACTGCTTCAATTAAGGAGCCTCGGATATAAATGTTACATCTAATATAACACGTGTTCTGCAAAATTTTCGTAACTATAATGTAACTGTGTTTGTAGGGTATACATGAAAATAAAGGCATTTAGAAAATTTCGTGAACTCAAGATAAAAACATTGGAAAAAAGATTCTCTGAATTGGTTGTTGGAAAAATTGAAGAACCGGACTCTGTGTCGGTGGGTATTCTACTGGATTAGTATCCGTTGAAGTAATCGTAGTAACACTTTCCGTGAATTGTTGTGATGAAATTTACTCTCCATCTATTCTCGTGTGTAGTATATTTTTTAAATCACCTCTAGAGGCGAAATGGGCTTTCAAAAATTTGTCATGAACTTATCAACGATCCGATAGCACTTCGCAAACATTTCGTTTTCCGGATCAGAATAATTTCCGGTCGTCAATCGATTCGATGTTGAACTCGAATGAATTTCTATAGGAAGATAAGAGAAAAAAAGTCCGTGACATATCATCGACTCTCGACTCTCGAATGTACAATCTCTACCCATGATCGTGAAATATTTTCGAAACAGAACAAGCACACCACCATTTAAAAGATTGGTGGACACACAATAGTGGTGCAGAATTATTGGATGACCAAAGGGAAAACCAACCATTTTAAAACTTCCACCAAAAATTGTAATTGCTTCCAAAAACTCCATTTGACGAAGTTCGGTCTTCGCTCTCGAAGTGCTTAACGATTCAAAACATCACGGAGTAGATGAATGACAAAAGTTCGGATATTTTTTTTGCATGCTAGAACTTTCTTTTTCGTAGACCATGAAATAATAATGGAAAAAATTTCAAGATGGTAGTAACAGATACTCTGTCATTGGCACAAATATAATCAAAAATCATCTTATGAGCATGAAATAGAGTCTTGGTCTTATGATTTAGACATGAATTTGAATCATTTACATGAATTGATAAGGCTTCAAAAAATTTTGTGAATACTGTACAGAATTGAAAGCATGTGACCTCGTTTAAGAATTGTGTACGCGAAAATGTGGATACCACAATTGGAACGTTCGTCGAGTATTTTTTGCGAAAGTGATAAGTTAAAAATTGGAATTGTAGTCGTGAAGGTAGATATGGCTGTCCTCAATATCGATAATATTAATTGCAATCGGAGAGTGCGAAATCTCGAAAAGTATCAGATCCATCGGTATGAGAAGAGAAAAGCTTTCGAAACGACGCTCTCTTATAGCAGAGAATCGATTATCCGCTTCTTCAGCGTCGAAGAATTAATTTCGTACTCTCGAATGCCCTCTCAATTCTATATCCCTACGCTGATCCTAGCGCGTCTCTCTTCCTTCTTCCTTCATTTCTCTTTCCTCATTCGCCATTGGCTTATCGGGAAGAACACTGGTGCAATTGATGTAAAATCAAATAGCTGTGGCAGATTAAATGAAAGGCTTCAGATTAACCTATTTTCTCCGATAATACTTTCGACTCAGGTGTACAGCGGATTGCGGTTTAATCGAAATATTTTGGAAAAAATCATTCGAAATGGTTCAGAAAATGATTTAATAATAAGTAATTCTTTTAAATTCAGTGACTTTTCTTTCCTCTCCCCAAAGCCAAACAGCTTCTCCCTCCAAAGTGTTGCTTAGCATGCCACTTGTATTACCAATAACTTGAAAAATAATTTCGAATGATTTTCACCCAAAGGATCAGTTTCGAACATTTACGAAAATAATTATCGATATTTAATGTGTGAAGTACTTTTTACACTGCAGGCATGCGTACGTTCTGAGATCCGGTGTAATTGGGCTGAGTTCATGAAGTTTTTCGTTGGTTGGTCAAGGAACTGACGTTCCTCTGAAGAACTCAAAAGACCAATTCTCTCAACGCACTAGAAAATAATGAGAAAATTTTTCCAAACGTTTACCACGTGGACGAGTCAAGCAGGCCATGAAAAAATAACTATTCATTGAAATCAGTTATTTTTATCAAGTAAAATCACGTGCCATTTCAATGAAAGCTTCCGATCGTCTTGATGCGGCTATTTCATGCCGAGGGTTAGAATCTCCAATGAATAAATGGAATGACGCACTTCATTCGAATTCGTCGATCCGTAAACGTGAAAATCACAAAATAAGCTTTTGGCTGCCATCACAACGCTTGTTCAGTACAACGGAGGATTTACTGATTGTTAATGTGAGAGAAACTGGACGCGAGACACCGTGTCCAGACTGGTCTATATATCAACTTAGAGAACGGGCTGGAACGTGGTTCCATTCTCGGGGAGATTGAACATTCGCGGTCGGCGAACGCGAAATTAATGCGCCTCCATTACTGACCCCGAATAGTGAACACCTATTCTCAAGCGCAACGTAAATTAACCTGGTATTTCATTGATCAAGTTGGCATATTTGAAAGTTATTAGAATACGAAGATCTCAAGGAAACCAGTAATAAGATCAGGAGCAACAAGCTTCTTGTGGGAGGAACGAAAGGTTTCGAGAATGCGGCTAAACTTTGGCCAGTGTCCAAGAAAAAGAATCATAAAAAAGTAAGTCACAGTGGTCACGGGCTGTCTGGAATAACACTTTTTTTAAACTTCATGATCCGAAATCCGATCCCAAGTGTAGAAAAAGAAGGACAGGTGTGAAATCGAACCCGAGATAAGACCGACTTTTCCCTAGTTTCGTTTTGTACGACTTCGTTAATCACAGCTCAGTGAACAAAGCACGCGCGTCACGGGGCTCAGAACAACGCAGTTCAACTTTCCATTGGACTTTTTCACCGTTTCATCCACCTCTGGTGCCTTCTACCCTGGATTATTTCTACTCCCGTCGTCTCCGTTCCTTCTCGAAATCCTTTTTTGCTTAATCTGGCACACTCAACTTTTCGACAAATTCAACTTTTTTCTCCGCACTCATCCTTACTTTTTAATATTCACTTATCGTGACGCTGTATCCACGAATTTTCTGTTTAAAAAGTCTACGAGCAAAGAAGTACAGATGCCAACGTTGCGAGCGTTCGAGACACCAATGCTAACTTTTTCATCGCGTATTTATAAATTTAAACTTTCACCTCTCCATTTTTATAAAGCAACATGTGCTCGCCTATCACAGATAATTCAATGAAGTAGAGTTCTAAAAGAATCTCTGTGAAAATATTCCATCTGCTCTGAAATACATCATTAACGACTTATCCTTTAGAACATCACTGACAAATTAGAATCATTCCCGTCAACTTTTAAACAGAAAAGAACAGTTACGAATGAGAATTATTCTGAACGAATCTGACAAAAGCAGATTCTGCTAGAACCTAAGTAAATAACAAATGTAAATATTTTATTAACATATTATAATTTTCATATCATACCAATGGTTGGATTAACTTTGATGTTCCATTTAATACTGAAAATAACGAGAAGCAAGAAGTGATCGCCTCAAAGTCGCCAACACGTGATTAAATGGGGAAGATGCGAAGCTTTTGAATAGAGAACGTAATTTTAGGATTTATCAAAACATTTTTCTGTTTCGTGTCGTAGAAACCAGGAAACTCGCCTTATTATCGTCGGGGCCACAAGATCTGCGAGGTCAGAAACAATAACCCCGATCCAAACGTCGAGGATAAAACCTTCTACCATCGCCGCAATCCTGCCATGACAATATCTCGTAATATTCACCCTCAAACTGATAGCCCCACTCTTTTTGCCTGGTTCTTACAAAGTCGTAACTATTTGCCCGGCTGTCGAAGGTGGACATGAAATACGGTACGTGCGAAAAGCGGTATCCCTTCTGGATCGATCCTCCTCTCGAGTTCCATTTCCCTCTATAGATAGTATTTGAATTATCGTCACGCACACTGGTACTACCGATATCTTAAAGTACAATAGTCCCGTATCGAACATCGGACACTTAACTGGCACGCTAAGAATCATTATTCACGAGACTGTCACGTATAACATTTACTTTGGAAACTTAGTCTTTCTGTGATACTCATATGAGCCATCAGATTAATGTACACAAAAATATACATGCATGTATACAAGCTAAGTATGTTACAGTTTCCTTCATCCTTTTTGTGAGCTTTAACGTTGTACAATATCTAGCATATAAATTCCTACCTATAAAACGTTTGCTTTCCAAACTAAACGCTATCCAATGTATCCAAAGTGAGGTATATAACGTGATGCCGTATAAAATTCAAAGGACGTCGATAGATCTGTACCACAAGAGTGCGTTTTCGAGTGCCGCCAAACCATTTTCAGTCTTTTTATTCTAGGGAAGAGGGGAAGAGAAAGAGAGTGAGAAAGTTAAAAGGTCTTGGGTTTCGCTTCCCGATCACGAAATCCTAACACACTCAAATATACTTGTCGATCTTATGCTATAGAAACTCTCTAGCTCAAGCTACCTTGGAAAGAAATGATTTAAAACTTCTGTACACTGAACTCTGAAATGGTTAAAAAAAACGATCTCTCTGAAGATTTTCCAACATTTCGATGCAGAAGGATACCCACTTCCCATTAATACCAAGAGGAACATATCTACCAAGTTGAATATGTTGAATGTACGGGGATTTTGTGCCAGAATCGATTCGTAAATCAGAGAACTACTGGGATAAACTTTTTGCTATTTAATTGCAATGATATATTCGATATAACTTTGGCATCATCGCAACTAATCAAAACTTTGAGGAAAGTGTAAAATCAGATATTTCAACCTCGAAAATATACGAAGCCACGGTAACTCTTCAAAACAAAAACGTCTCTTCACTATCCGAAGTCTTTGCGAGAGTTGAGAGAAGCATACTTTGATACACTCATGATATTAGAAACTCTTCATGGAGACCTTTAAATATTCTAAGAAAACTGGGTGTATTTTTCGCTGATCTGATTTGAGGGTGTTGATTGAGGAGCGAACAATAGGACACAGACAATAATACGAGCAATTTTACACTTGATTGGGCGGTCGAAATGCTATTTTCTCCAAACACCGTCTGCGTATTGGTGAAAACGTCGATTTATTAGTCAGTCTCATTAAGGAGGGTGACTACATTCGTCAAAATGATAAGAAATTGATCAAATTTGGTGATAATGTTCTTCAACATCAAGTGCGAAGACACAATTTTTTTCAAAATTTTCTTCTGCTTAGTTATCGAGTAATTATACGCATTAAAGCAGATTTCTTATGCCCGGAATGTATAGCTATATATAAAGAAACGCTATGCTTATACACGTGAACTTCAGTGATCAATTACTCGATAACTGTACAGAAGAAAAATCTTAAAAAATTTGTATTGTCAAATTTGGCACTAAAGAATATGTTCACCAAATTTGATTAAATTCTTATCATTTTGAAATTTTTAGTGTGTTTAACATGGTTTAGCATGGCAATATTGTATCGTCGTTAGCCACCCTCCTTAAGGTAAAGGCTGTTGACTCTGAAGGAACTAAATAAGGAATCGACGTAGTTGCGATCAGTGGTTTTGTAAAGTGGATCACTCCTGAGCCCGAGGTTTCTCGGGTCATAAGTTCACGAGTATGCAATTATTCGATTTCTATTTAATACAAAAAGAGTTTCTAATTTGACGTGGAAATCAGAACTATTTTATTCATTTGACCTGTAGTCTATAATCATACTATATTCTCGGATCAAATCAAAGAAGGAAAACTTCGAGTCAGGTTAAAATATGTAAATGGCAAATTTTTAAGATCAGAACTAGAAATAGTATCTGATTCAGAAAATTGGGTTTTCCGAAATATCGTTAATCAACGCGAAAAACCCAATAATAATTAATGACCAGCGGATGAATGGTCTATTATCGATAATTGAATTATAAATAATGATATTTCAAATTAAGTTAGTACAGACGACAAAAAGCGAGTATTTCGTAATTTGAAATATACCGCATTAAGAATATGGATCAGTCACCCAACTTTATTTGGAATTTTCGAAATCGAAATTCTATAGTTTGACCAATTAAAAACAGCTCTGTCGACCGCGCATGGCGATGGCAAAAATAGGCTGACATTATTATTATTTCGATCAAGCAAACGGTGTGGACAAATTTAACTTTCAAAATTTGCAGCTATCTCTCTCACACTGACGCTTGCGATATACCGACTGATCCATGCTCTTAAGGAGTATGAGTGCAAAAGGATTGATCAATCATGGGAATGAACCATTAGTTTCTAGAGTTTGAATTTATGTTACAAAATTGACTGTAAAGTTGTTTCGAGGTTGACAATGTCATTTATTTTCATCAAAAACTGCTTCATGAATTTTCCTTCTAGAAAAATTTAGTTGAAAAAACTCAAAGTGTGTAGACCGTATAAAAGTGGATGGACGTGCAACGATACTCATCGAAAAGATTCAGAGACTACATACACCGGTAGCCAATGAAAAGGCTTGTGTTGTTTTTTCTGCTCACAATGTTGTCTATCATGCTCAGCGGTATCTTTACTGACGGTTAACTGAACCATCGAGGAAACTTGAACGAGGTACGCGGGGTGGTCGAGATAAGCGAGAGCTTCCGGCAAGGTGGAGGTGACTTCCGGGTTTCGTAGTTGGTCCCTTTTCGACGGACGGGATACCTGTTTTGTGCTGGCCACGGTACTCTATGTACTGTCGATAAAAAAAGGTAATTATTTTCATCATTCAAATGATCAAACAAAACTGCCTACGTTTCCTTTCCACTTGAAATATTGCACTTCCAAATATTAATTTATGCTGAATGAAATATATTTCCATGCTACCATAGTACTGGGCAACTACCAGCACTTTGAGAACTTATAAAATCACGATATTCAATAAATTGTTATATTTTTGACTGAATGCAGCTCGATAGCTTTAATTGTTTTCAGGTGAAGAAAGCCTCAGAGTGCTGTGGAAGCACTCAGGAGGTCCAGTGTCTTGATAACATTTGATACAATCGTCTCTCTCTCTCTCTCTCTCTTTGGCTTCATACATGACGCTTAATCGAATGGAGACTGAGTAATCAATTGGATAGAACTCGACAGTCCGGAGGTGCTGGTTATAATGTCTTAGATTACTCAGTGATCTTAGTTCAATTAAGCTCAACAAAATGGATGAAAAATAGTACATCGTTATATATGTAAAATCAGGCATTGTTCGATTAAAGAGAAGAAATAACACAGTATTTTCCAAAAGTAATTCCTTAAAGAAATACGGAGAAGAAAAATACCAAGAGTGTGAAGGAGACAGGGCGGGAGGAGGTGGCCTCTACTAAGATGGATACTCTAAGTAAACGATGTGGAAGAACTGCGAGGAGAATTCATTCGCAAGTAATTTTCCGTAGAGGCTGCAGCATCGCTCCATTCTTAATATAAAAAGGAAGGAAAATGAGGAGAAGAAGAGGGTGAGGGTGGAATCGGTAGTCTCTTGTTCGTAATGGCGAAGGGCCATGCTTATTCACCACTCGATCGAAGCAAAGACTCTTTGACGCTTTTTCGCTCTTCAGATCGTTTCTGTTCATCTGCGTTGAATTTAAACATATTCAGGATCGAGTGCTGCTGAATCCAAGAGTCCCAGAGGGTCCAAAGACGGCTTTAGCACCAAAGACTTACTACAGGCTTCCGGTTCTACAACATCGCTAAGATCGAAGCGGACTATCAGAAGCTGCTGCGGCTGTATAGTCGCGAGGTTGCATGAAAGATTGAACAAGTTGGGGTCAGAACGAAATCGCGTTAAAGTTTCGGTCCTTGGTTTAGAAGCACTTTTGGCGTTATAGATCTCCTCGGTAACGGTATCGAATGCTTTCCCCCTGCCCCCTCTCCAGTCCTCACCCGTTGCGACCTCTTTACTCTTTGGCGAATCTCTCACTTTTCATTTTATATGCCATCGGAAAAGGAATCAAGAAGAGGAAAGCAGAAAGCAAACGATACGAGAAAGAAAAAAATGGAGGGGGGAAGATCAATGATCGGTTGGGTCACTGGTCGCTTAATCGGTAATGGGTTGAGCTCTATATTACGATATCGTCACCCTGAATCATATTGAACGGAAAGAGATAGTAAGTGCGCCAATAAATAGCATTTTTCAACGTTCCTTAAATGGCCAACGACTGCGGTTATGGTTTTACATCATTCCTATTGGATCTATATACATTTATCTGCGCTTTGGGTACTCCAGGAGCTTTTCCTCTCCTCGGAGACGGGTTTGGCGATATCTCTTGCCAGGATCGTCGCTTAATCTTGTCGAACTCTTGAAAAAGGGATCCAGAAAGTTCACAGCCCCTCTTTCGTTATATATTTTATATACGTGTGTTTATACTCGCGCACACACACACACACACACACACACACACACACACACACACACACACACACACACACACACACACACACACGCGCGCGCGCGCGCGCGCGCGCGCGCACAAACCTTTATATCGACAACGTAGATACTTATGTAGATGGTAAAATATAGCATACCTTAACGAAGACCGTGTCGATGGTCCGACCGATTGGCTGACGGTGTTTCTTGGAACCTCTCCAAGAAATTCTAGACCGATGAATTCTAGCTCTTGCTCCCTATCTCACTCTTCTTGCCAATTCGCTCACGATCACTTCTCGATACTTGCCTCTCCCTCTCTCTCTTTTCTTCTTTTCCTCGATCTCTTGTTCTCTATATTCTACTAGGTGCATCGGTCCTTTACATTCCCAACCTGCCTTCGACTTTTGCACGACGTTCCTTTTAGTGACCTCTACTTACTCTAATTCTCTCTCGTTCGAAAACTCTTGCACGCAATTTAATATCATGCACGCGCTTTTGTAATACTTTATCGAATATTGGAGATATTCCAGGCGAGCTATATTGCGTGGCTGATATTTCATAATGTTACGGGAAACATGAGAAATTTCTTTTCGCATCAAAATATATAAGGATTTTCATTATAACATTTAATACCCAAGACTATGAGATAGATCAGGTGACGTTTTGTTATTGATATGAATATATGAAAACACTGACAGCTTAGTTACCAACCTATTAAGTCGGACGTGATTTTTCCGTGAAAACGCCGAGTTTAGAGATTGCGAAAATTCAATATCGACGAAAACCCTGCTAGAAACCGGGGCCGTGATTACAAGATCCCTGCACTGCGAGGAGATACGATATTGATTTTCTAAATATTTTCGATCAGAATTAACAACTAAAGTCTTTTATCTTATATTTTATCAATAACGAACCATTCACTGTGAACGCTATTTCGAGATTTTTAAAAATGGTTGGACCACGGTATACGCTTGCTCTATAGGAACCGCAGTAGCTGTCACAATCTCTTTTTTTCCGACGGTCAACGGAAATGCTCTTGTATCGATTCGCTACTGCGAACCTCTAGCGAATGCAACATTCCGCACTGTCATTCAGAAATATCATAGTTTTAAATTCAGCTGCACACTTGCTGTTATTGGGAACTCTGCGATTGAATCATCAATATTATTTTCTCGGCT
Source organism: Venturia canescens (assembly GCF_019457755.1). Taxonomy (NCBI): domain Eukaryota; kingdom Metazoa; phylum Arthropoda; class Insecta; order Hymenoptera; family Ichneumonidae; genus Venturia; species Venturia canescens. The sequence goes on from NC_057421.1 coordinate 25,942,470, forward strand.
TATCCAACGTACAACGGTGACGCGTTACGAAATGGATCTAGGAATTTTCAACTATCCATTAAAATCTAGTGAGCCTTGTTACAGCTTCGAATGAGTTGAATCACCGTTGATAAAAAAATGATTAACAAACACATTTCTATCATACAGCGATTTTTTAACCTGTCGCGTTCCTTGAAGCATATTCGAAATCGAACATTATATACATGGGCAAACGGAATCTCGATATGGATCGGATGATTGCATACAATATGTGCACTTATTGTCACGTATAAGCTGCATCGATGAACATATACAGATTTAAACATGCCAAAGTGCATTGCGAGAAAGCTCACAGACTCCACGTATTTCTTAGATTCTTTTCAAATGTATGCTGCACGTGACTGGATATTTGAATTCGACGAGGGACCGACACAACGTCGAAAATCTCGCCCTCGCAGTGACCATGTTACTAAAATTACCTTAAAGGTGAGCAAAAACGGGTGGTGCATAAAGTCGTGTATTATACGGCTGATGCGAACAATGTCTCTATTGTTTTGACATGTCCACATGAAATAAATACTCGCTCGGTATTGTTTCACTGTTCCCCACGATAGAAGGGAATTTGATGATGTTCCGTGACTTTTTCTCCCTGCTAATTTTCTCGAGAAGTAATAAAATATTTATTTGGATGTTTTATGATTCGAAAGCATTGCAATTACCATAATTCAATCCAGTAGAAACTGTCGGAAAGGTGTTAAATGAGCTTTTTAAAAATAACGAACCTGTTGAAATTTAGAGAACTGGAGTCGAAGAAAATGAGAAGCAGAGTTATGAGCATTGTAATGTACTCGAAAAACTTAGCATACATAATTCAACGTATAATAGTGTTAATGCAGTACTGAAAAAATAATAAAATTCTTATTTTTATTATTACTTCATGACGTTAGTAGCAACAGAAGATATCGTGAGAGAACAGAAAATCCATCCACGAATGGCTAATCCGATAAGATAACCAGCTGACACTCGCGGAGTCGTACGCGAGTAGATAGAAAATTTTCACTCTGAGAAATCTAATGAAAGCAGTACCGTTCCAGCTTCAAGCGTAAACGAAGTTAAATTCCATTCAAATTTTAATGAACCTGGCAAAATAGGGCTCTTCAAAATTTCCATCTCACATATATTTATCTCTCGAACTCATTTTACCAGTACGAATGTGTTGAGTCTTAGTATACGAATAAACAAGCTTTTATTTTGGCCAGTCGGATATTCTTATTTTGCCAAAATTGTAAACTATCAATTCGCAAATTACTGGCCATAACTTCTATTTAAAACAACCGAACTATACCCAGGGTTAAAAAAATATGGTTATTTCGAGGCAGGCGAGGAGGACCTAAATTTATCGAGAAAAGATGGCACTGCCTAGGAATACTTATAAATACTTTTTGTAGTACGGCATAGTACGCTTAAATATGAAGATACTAATGAGCATTCGCTGTCGCCAATACAAAAGACTTAATTGAAAGCGGTTTATTCTTCGCTACATCCAAGAATAAAGTGACTAAGGGAAAAAAACTTTGAAATCTCTCCAACCGTGAACACGTCGAGGAATACGGCCAATATATTTGTTCTTTTACATAAGCAGCATTCGAGTTTGGTGTTGCAACCCTTGTCAAGTTTTCTTCGTAAGCCCGATCGATCATTCCGACACATTACGGGATTACGAACTTTCGATACCATTCAAGGGTGAAGCACAACACGTGGTTTGAGGGGTGAGGTGTTCGTGGAGTCGAAGAAAGTTCAGCGTATCCTTGAGGGAGTCTCGATTTTCCAATAGGGAAATCTATTGTAATGCATTACGGATATGATTCAAGCTTCCCGGGCTCTTCGAATCCGTGTAGAAACATTTTCGAGGGTTTGAAACTGTCCGGACAGAAGACGAATGATTGGGAAACCTTATGATGCAGGTTGGATATGCAGGAAAATATATTCTCTTCCGTCAACGGGCTGCATGAAAACTTTTTGGGCGTGATTCAAGTGTTTGGAAAATCCGATGATATATTATTCAGTACTGTCATTCGCAATAGAAGCCAAATGAACTATGTCTAACATTTTTATTTAAAAAAATCCTCCGAAAGATCGTTATGGTAACACAAGGTCATCCTAATCCGGGGCTCTACGAACTCTCATTTCTAATTTTCGATTGGAATTGATCTTAAATTCCTAAACACATAATCAATCTAGTAGATCGCGCTGTGGATAGAATTTTGATTAGAAATTCGAAGTAGTAATATGAAAGCACTTTTTAAGCAACTGGTAATTTTTTTATTTTTATTTTTAGCGACTAGTTTTTGTACATCGTCTCGGAATCTTGTTACAAAAAATATCTACTTTGAATAATTTTCCTTCTCAGTAATTCAGTCGGCAATCAATCCCGAATCTTTGAAAGAAGAATCAATAATGAACGAAGAACGACATTAAACTTTTATCATTCGAATTTTGACCTAAGCCACCAGGATAGAATTACCTCGGTACGATTTAATCGATATGGCAGCTGCAGAACTGATGAAACTTGTATTGAAATTGTTCCGACCTTTTCGAATTTTCCGTTTTCTTCGAAATTCTTAAATTTATTACAACATCTGTAAATTTTACGTCAAATTACAAACTTCTCTCCGTTTATTTTCACCGGTTAAAAAAATTCGTCCGTCGTGGATATTTCTATAGATAAACGAAAAGAATGAGGATATCGTTATGCCCAGTGGAGGGATGAATACATATACTCATTCAACGACCCACCTTTTCTCATAACTCGAATGGAAAGTCCGGTAATATCGACTTATAATTAAATTAGCGGCGAGGTGAAAGCAAAAGCGAGAGCGAGAGAGAGAAAGAGAGAAAGAAGAAGAAGAGAATTGAGAACGTTGGAAGGGACACCACGAGTATCAAGTGCGAGGAAGTGCTGAACCTCTTAATAGTTTATCCCTCTGCCTCTTCTCGTCCAGCGGGTAATGTAATTACCGGAGTCGCGTCGTACCTACCTAAAAGTAATTTTAATGTCCACCAGACGCGAAGACTAGTCGAGTGTGAACCCATTTTCAGTGAAGCAAAAAGCTACGAAAATCGATACTATGCGCCTACCCATAAAATTAAAAACTTAACTTCCAAGAGTCTCTACCAATTTAGATCCCTTTGAAGATCCTCATAACGTTTTCTACTTGTCACTCAAATTATGCTGCTCTGGAGCACACATTTCGTTGTAGCAAAATCTGTTTCTTACTTCTCGGTATGAATGAAGGTACTGAATTCGATCCTCGTATTGGGTATCGAAATTTAATAAATATTCACAAATACCAACGAGCTTGAACACAAAATTTTATTGATTTTCTAATTTTATTTTAAATTGGTTTTTCCTTGAAAATTTTCTTTCCGACCGATGGAAAAGTGTGATTACTGGATGTCCAACGATGCAAAAGCCAGTGATTCGAGTCACCGACTACAGTCGATAAAGGAGATACTGAACTTCGGTCACTTACTTTTTGTCGCAACGACTCCTGCATTGTCGACCACGTCATCATATCCAAGAACGATAACAACGCGAAATTGTCTATACACGTAAGATTAGTTATCTGTTAAATCAACCCTCAAAATTCTTTGGACCCAACGACCTTATCTGCATTCCATACGACAGATATCCAGAAGACTCGTGTTACCCAGTCCCAGTGGGTGTGTTCTCAACTAAAAAAACCAATAAGACATATTATCTATAATAATCGTGTGACAAAACTCGCCAAAATTTGTCACACTCACAAATTCTTTCTAACATTTTCCACGACAAGTCTGCTGCAATTATGGTTCTTGGTGATAAATTCTGATTAAATTCCTTTGTAATAAAAATGCCTAAATTAATGTCGAACCCATTACGGAAGATGAGCCAGGGAATTCGCATGCATACTTCAGATTGTACGAGGGTAATTTTGCGAAGGCACAGCAGAATCAGAGAGATTACACCCCACTGGTGAGTAGGAGTTCGCACATTATTCGGAAGGGATAAAAAAAACCGGTACGGTATTCCGTAGGATGTTTCGGGTTCAAAAAAGCCCAAGAGTTTTCTTTGGATAATGAAAAACGTTAATTCCGGAGAATCAAGTTTTCGTTTTTTTATAGAATTTTCAAACTTCTCGAGGATAATTGGGTATTGTATTGAACACGTGAAAGAAGAAGTAATTAAATTTTCGTTTGATGCAACTTTTAATGAACGCGAATTAGAGAGTTCATTATTACAGCAATCGGAGCAAACTGTTGGATAAAAAGTCTTCATATTTTGTGTTTGTTGTTCCTTGGCAATTTTTCAAACGCTATAAAAAGAAAACAACTTTCTGGTTAAAACCACAAAGAACCCAAGACCAAAACAATTAAACTGTAATTTTTTTTTCGTGGCTAACTACTTTGTACCTAAAGCTCCAAATTTAAGAAAATTAATCAATGATTATTTAACGAATATGGAAAACATATATATCTGTAGAGCGTCAGTTATTCAGTCCATATATTATTCACTCTTAATTAACGAATCTGAACGGGCTACGACGAAAGGCTTTGAGAGTTACGAGTTTTGAAGTGAGCTTGAAAAAAAGTTTGACCACTCGGGTTGAGATAAAGTCGAGGATATATGCGATCTAAAGTTTCCCGAGAAGAGCGTAGTTAACGGTCTTAACAAGCCTCAAGCTAATTAGTCTACGTAAATGATTTCCTCGGTGAATTTAAATGCTCGGGAAATCATCATTGATCTTTGTAACGAGAACGAGAGATAATAAAAGTCATACGAAAACCTTGATACAAAGTAATAATTGAATATTAATCTTTCAAAAAAAATGATAAAGTTTCGAAAGTGAACAGAAAACAAGGCTACAAATGTTATTGGAGAGGAATTTTTTTCATTGATACGAATTGACGTACACAAAAATCCATGTTCGACCGTGTGATACATTAGAGGAGTTTGGTTGTAGAGACATGGATAGCAGGGCTCTCACAAGAGTCGCGTTAAAGCCAGGTACACTTTCTAGGACACTCTGATACGCTTACCATGCTGCAGACATTCGGAGGATAGCCCATTGCTCTGCAAAAGTCTGAGCGTGGAATATCGTGCAGAAACGAGTACGTGGATATTGTAGGAGAGAAACCCAAGCAAAGCGAAAACTGAGGTTGAACCCAACAAGAGAGAGAGCGAGAGCGAGAGGAAGATGGAAAAAGTTGGTGAGAGCAGGATGGCTGGTTCAGTCAGTACGCCAACCTATCGTTTGCATCGGCTTGTTTACACAAACGGACACTCTGTACATACCCCAGTTGTATGAAATGAAACAACCAACACTGTGCTGCAGAAAAGGGGTGAGTGAGTATATACAGTTCATATCCATACTCGAGAAAACGGACCCGAAGAATATTGAGGCCAGCATGAAAAATGAGCGAATAGACGACGCGCCTGTGCCAAATGATAAGCAAAAATATTTACCTATGCAATATGTTTCTGTGGATACACGTTCTAGGTGTTCCACTATTTTTTTGGTCCTTCAAAATATGCAGGGTCTTCAGCTCCCCTTAATCCACCTTCCCTTTATTGTAACTTCTTCAACCTAGTTTTTGTGATGCGTCCCTTCCGCCTCTTCATCCAGCTGCACCTGACTTCTTCCCAATTGCACAGTTCCCGAGAACGAAGAGCGACTTCGGTTAACCTTGCTGACGCAGGTGCTGCCTAATATAAGTAGGCTCTGTGGATGACCGAATTAGCAGGTTCGAGTAGTATCGTAATGTGGTGCAATGATCCAAAACCAAACTCATATGAACCTAACTGAAATTTTTATTTTTTTTTCATTTTTCATTCAAACTAGATTGACGGATATATTTTAGATAGAAAAACAAAAAAAAAATAAATAAATTGCGACTAAGCATAAATCTCTACCGCAGAAAATATCCTTGTTCTATATTTCTCAAGCTTCATGAGTTAATAATTATAATCTTTGCTACTGGATGGGTGAACGACTTTATATGACCGCCCATTTTCCTCTTTCAAAAAGTTAGTGCTGCAGCTGTACCTATTACAAGGACTTTATTTATTCATCAGAATCGGATTTTTAGCAACTTGCTGATATCCCTGGGCAGAACTTCGTATTCGTTTGAACATTTTATCCTTTTGAAATCGTTCCAGAGAGATAGTTAAGCCAGTAAAGTCCCATTATCACCAAGTACAATGATTAATTGAACCCTAATACCAAAGTACCAAAATTTCAAATTATAGAAAAGTGGTTACATTTAATAGAGATTAGTTGAAAGTTTGCTACTGCTTGCATTGAGGAGAAAAGTACGGAGTAAATATTCACGAGTCCAAAAGCTAAGGCTAAAGGCTCTGGGCGTGGTCTCAATGTTCAGTGATAAACTTTCATTCCACTTTTCAGTATCCTCAAAAATCGACAAACGTTTCGTCTGTATTTCCATATAAAAATAGGTTAGAGCGCGTTATTGAAATCCATTTCATCGGGGTGAATTCACGCGGAAAATGCTTATATGTGCATACTCACTTCTCGTAATATAGAAGCATATAAATTCACAAGTGAGAAATGCAGGTACCAGCACCATCGTAGGATAGCAATTTGACGCTCGGTTGATATCCAGCGCGGATTTTGATTCAACAATATTTGGGATTTATATACAGACATCCTCCGAAGTTGGGTTCGACGATTCGGGTAAGGGATGTTGGGAGAGTCCAAGAGAGAAGACATTTATGTTTAAAGCCTATCCCGTATTCGAATCGCGTTTCGAGGACACCTAAGCCGAAGGAGAGTTTGATCCCGTGAGATGCGAGACCCGGCCTGTATTAGGGTTGAAATCCAGACACAACTAGGTATAATCCTAGAACGTCTCTTGATTTGCTTCACCGTTATAATCCTTGAGATTCGCCACTGAGGAAGGATCAAGTGGCAATAAAAGAGAATTACGTTAGGACTTTTCACTCTTGTATTGCCGGGGGTAACAAACCCACTTGTATACATTATTAAAAGGAAGACCGGCTCGGAAGAAACCCGACTTGGCTCAATATTAAATTCCCAAGCTACAGGTCCTCAAAATTGCACCCTGACGAGAGAACTTTTATACCGGACATTGTTACTTTTTTTTTACGCTCCTGAAAATAACGAGCCAAGCGGGTGCCCCGCAAAAACCGCAGTGCAGAATGTATCTCGTAACTCCTGACATTTACTTGCCCCATAACTACCCGTAAGAACCCCCGAGGCCCCGGGGAATCCGAGTAACGTAACAGCGATGAATCCTTCGCCCTCCCGAGTTCCCACACCCACTCCTTGCCTCTCTCTCACGCTGTCTTTCCTCGACTTCGCGTAAACCTCTTCCATAGGGCATGCAGCACCAACACGAATCCGGTTGGAGAGAAGCTCCGTGGTACGACATTCATATGCAGCAAATATTTCACATCAACGACCTATCTCGACGAAAGCCAACAGTCTCGAAGAAACCCTAGAGAGCGTTAGATAAATCGTAATTGTCATTGAGATAATGTACAAATTCATTGGCCACTAGAAAAAAGACAATCATCCAAAAGGTCCAACCATATTTTACCACGAATCTTCTAACTTTTCACCAAATCTCGACGCAGATGCGTTTGAAACATTTTCACCCACGGACCGATGAATTTTTTCATAATTTAATTCATAAACAAGTTCAGTGCACATAGTTGCCAGTTTGAAACTATTCCATATGTATATATACGTAGTAAAAGCCATAACGAATGAATGGGTGCATGGCCAATGTGTGTTTTCAGAAATCTCCGGCATTGAGCAGCCTCCGGCGAAGCCGAGGGTTAGGTGACCGCTCAGCCGTATAGCAGCTGATGCATCAATTGCCGAGCAGGAAGCAGTTTTCCTATTGATGAAAAGCACCACTGTGCAAAACTATAGCTACTTGTATCGGCCAAGTTTTCTACACTTTCCTGTCGTCCTATTGCAAATGCTCGTGCAGGAGAGCATTTGTAAAGAGTGCCTGTAGACTGCACTTTCGAGGGGCGAGAGCAGGCACCACAGAAACGTAGATATTAGGAATGTGGTGGAAAAGTAAGGTAAAGTAATGGGATGCAACGGTATGCAAAAAAATAATAGAGTAACGGAAAAATAGTTGAAACTGTGAAGCGGACTCTGAGGAGTACGTTGAATGATATTTGCTACGGGTCCACTCCAAAGATCCTATTGCTGCTTCTAGTTATCATCGGGGGTAGCGACTTAAGATTGCAATAGACGAACGTGAGAAGATAAATGTCACAGCTTTGTAGCTATTGCACTGACAATGAGAATGAATAGAGTTTGACGAATTTTTATTGCTTTCCTATCAACTTGATTTTTTTCGTTTCGTCACTCGACCAGAATAAACCAACTCGATGTGTTCACGACTTCGCTCAACTTCTGGTAACCTGGTTTATTCTGGAGACATAAATAGTTCAGCTGGCCTCTGATTTTCCTTTGTTCCATCTCTTATCACTTTATTTTGGACTGTAACAGAGATAGATGAAACCTTAGTCTCTTATAATCAAGGATTCTTTGGACTCTATTCCAGACCTCGGTAAGGTTACTCCTGACCAAGGACTGACTGAATAAACGATAATTAGATTTTCACTTTTATTTGAAAATTTCTGCTCGTTCAATCGTTGGAATATTTTTTATCCCCTTCGGAAGCTTCGAAAATTAAAGGGCTGTCGTCACTTAAGTCGTCTTTTTCTCGTTCATTCAGATAGATAAAAAAGTACGTCAACAGTTGTTTTTTACTCGTCTTCAATCACGAATCATCGAAAAATTTCATTACACTTGGCAATCTGAAGTCTGCAATTGTACGGGAAGAATTGCTTCGGTTCTGTAGAACTAAATATTTCAAGACATTACCTCTAGTCTTCTGCGGTCTCTTGAATCTTTTACCTTCTGCTACACAAGCTTGAGAATTCTCGTTGCCTGGTTTTCCTTTTGCCAGTACCTGAAACTTTGATAAAAAAAAAAAGAGAAAAAATACTAGACTCACAATGCGGCATAAAAAAAGTCAAGTAGCTCGGAGACAGAGCATTAGATTATGAGAAATTTTTCTTATGAAAAAAGATTGAATGTTCTTGCTCTTAAAAAGGGTTTCCAAGGTTTTTAAAAAATAACCTTTTTTAAAAAAACAAGCTTGCGTACCAAATCCTCGAAACAATTAGGCTTTTTACTTTCATACTTGTTAGCGACCTTCTTATTATTTGAAGGATTTAGTCAACAATCAACAATTTTAATCGTGTTGCCAGAGAGAGAGAGAGAGAGAGAGAGATAAAGGAAGAGAAGTTCGCTGATTTATACAAGAGTAACTTGGTTATGAGCCATCCATTATCTCAACCAACTCATACCCTCTATCTAGAATTCACAATCCTCCGCACAAGCCCTACTCTTGCTCCTTGCATTCCGACGTCATCGTTTCTCATCCTTCTTCAATCCTCTTACTAGCCGAATTCCTCTACATACTTACTTCTTCTTGGTCCTCTCATCCAGCATCTCAGTTTGTACTCACTCTCTTGCTTTCTCGTAGCATCCTTCTTTCTCAACTACTGCATGAACTACCTCCCCGCCTCTTCAAAATCTCCCACGCCACTCCAGATTTTCATCTCTTTTCCTGTGGTTTACTGATGTCCATCATTTCTCTCCGGAGTTTTCGTATAGTCGATTCCACATATATATAACATACTTGTTTTCAACTCATCAACTGAAATAACTTTGCCAAGACCGTATCTTCGTAGATAACCGACTCTTCAAGCCTGAATCTTGTTCGTTGAATTAACGCCCCAATCTACGTCTTTTCGATCTTCTTTGATTTATCCTTGTCTCATCTTAAGCAGTGCCTGCAGTTCATAATTTTTATGACTTCATTGCATACTTTTTTTTTTTATGCAAACGTATTTCTATTTTTATCACAAAATACTGGCAGTCTCGTAATCAACGATGCAAAAATGACTTTGATTGTACGTGGGAAAACGGTTTTTATTCAATAATCGAAACGTTGCAGAATGATAACATTCAGGAAAGGTTTCGACACTTTTGCTCCTAATAGAATATCTTATGAAGGGAGAACAACAAGCTTAATTGTCAAAAGTTCACGTTCTCATTGGCGTTGTGAGATTCCTAAAGATCTCGAGGTTCTGTACACACGTACGTTGTTACTACGCTCACTCCTGGAATACCTACGTAACTTTCAGTTGTTTGACGACGTGCTCTCGATTAAGCACGCGAGATAGCAAACATCGAGGTTGTGATGGAGGGAAAAAAAAGTCTCAGCGTCGACGATTTACTCTTGAGGGAGAAACAGGAGGAAATTGTGCTTTCGTTCAACCACGTGCGAACGGTCTTTGAAAGAATCATCGTCTAACAAAGAGTACTGAATCGTGGAAGGCACGTGGTTACAGTGTACTACTATTTTAGTTTGAAATTTATCACAAATGCGACTTGAATGAAGTAAGCACTAGAAATACCTGTGAGTAGTTTTTTTCGCAAACAAATTCGTCTCGTATAGCCAATTACTTGGGAAAATAAAACATTTCGAATTGGGACAAGAATTTCTTCATTGCGACTCTTCAATGACGATCAGAACTTCGAAAATTAGTGCAATTCAATTTTTATATCCAAGGATTCCCTTTTTTATAATTACTCATTCATAATCAATAAATGTTATTAGACCCAAAAAAGTTTACCGACTAAAAATCCCTCCCAATTTCGTCATGAAAGACTGACACGTTTCCGAAATTCGATTAATTCTTCATTCAAACAGCAGTGGAGGGCATGAAATTGGAAGCCCAAACCTTCGTGAGTTGGCACAGCCGCAATGTACATTTTACCTTTGGTAACCGCACTTTCGACCGGAGAGTACGAGCGTGAGAACGAAGAAGGGCTCGGTGCCAAAACATCGACATCGTGCTCGCCCTTCCGGACGGCTGCTACAGAACGTACTGCAACAGACACCCTCTTGTCTCGTTTCATTCTTCTCCGACCAGTGCCTAATCGCCATTCGGAAATGAAGAGGAAAAAGGGTGAAAAACATTGGTGAGGACGAGCAAGAGAAAGAGGAAAGGATCTAGGAAAAATGAGGGCAGAAAATGAGTGTAATATGTTGATGAAGATTGCAAAAAGCATTGTTCAATTCCATACAATGACTCGGAGCACTCGGGTTTAGGAAATCTATTCAATAGGAAAAAAATAACCTTTCACCTGTGCAAGAGCATGACCTAGTTCACTATCAGACCTCAAATTCTTTCCGCGCAAGAAAAACATGAAGTGATCATAAAAGCTAATTATAAATCATGATAAATCACATAAAACAGATGCGAATGTTGCCTACGAGTGAGTTGTTGAAGTGCAGCAGACTTCACTCCTCCAACATCAGTATCTACATTCAAATCATGTTACGTTATGCTTGAGAAATATTACATTACTGTAGGTAATAACTAGAAAGTTTCGAGCTTTAGCATGATATAAATATGAGATTAGATCTTGAATCTACTATATTTACCTTCGGTGTATCATCTTCCTGGCTGTCATCTCATCATACTAAGAAATACAATATGAAGAGATGTTTCGTGGAATATTTCAGAAACGCAGTACTACCAAGACTCATCCGTGTCAACTGGAACTTAAAGAAACATACCAATTTTCTTTTTAAAGACTGCGTATTTTGGTCCTGCGTGTTCGGATAGCTTATAACTGAAAAAGTTGTTATTCGATTTCTTGAAATTTCTTCAGCCGGTTTTACGTATCGTTGAACTTTTATTTGGTATCATTTCCCAGTAGAAAATTGCGATTGAAATTGTAATCGTTTCAACTGTTTCCTACGTTTACGTATATTCGTGACTTCAGTAATTTTTCTAATGTTGTTTTCACAGTGGTCGGATTCATTTTTAGTAAGTGGAAAAAGATTGGATAACGAACTATTATAAGAAAACAATTTTTATGTTTGTTCAGAGTCTTATATTCTTCAACAATCAATATTGTCAACATCCTCAGCCAGGATAAGAACTGCTGCATTTGCGAGAACCAAAACTCTCCCGTATCGTTGCGGTTGAAAGAAAATCTGTCTCGCCAAATCTGACAGCACAACAACCAATAAATGCATCGAATTTCCTCGTAAAAGAGGAGAAATGAGGCAATGCAGTATCGTACGAGAAAGAGCACAAGCTGAGAAGAAATGAAAACGGTGATATACTCGTGAGCTTCCACTAAACGCTTATTTGCATTGCATCTATATGCGCCATCGCGCATATCCCAGGCTTATTCAGAGTGCTCCCAGCCTTAATACTTTGTTAAGCTATACTATAACCATAACACAGTCAGGAATAAGCAGGCATGGGCACGTCGTTTCTGGCGAACGTTTGAATCGCTATCCAGCAAGAGTATTAAGCTTTTAACCCAACCACACTTTCTTGCAGTCACACATACACTCCCGTTCGTGAATCCTATTGGGATAAATTTAGCGATGAAATCTCCACGATCGAATGAAATCGTGCCGTAAAATATTCTCCTAATGGAAAAAAAGAGAGAAGGAATCAGCATACTTTTTTTTAATCTCCGGCTACCGAGCGTTTTCGCCGATGCAAAACTTCATACTTCGTATTCTTATGAAATTTTTAAGAATAAAATTTCATTTTAACGAAATTCTGCCATATGCTGTAATTGAATTTCGTTTTTAATAGATTGTTCAATCAAGGAATGATTCACTGATTCATCAATCTCGTATGTCGTCTTTCTGTACAACGAATTTGTAATTTAAAAAAATGAGACGAACAAAAGAAATTGTAGCGGATCATCATGTTTCCGGACATCGCATCGCGTTGTTGATGACAGCACACGATGATCACGGTACCGAAAATACTCACATTATTGAGCCACGGAAAAAGGACTGATTCACGGAATACATAAAATATGCCGTTCGCTAAACTGGTCCACATGACGTGCGAATCTCGATCTTATATTTACTGGTGCCCTTTGGATATCCACCTTGTAGCACATCTATATTGATTTATTTTTTACATCGTATTTGCTTTCTCACTTCAAGAGCTTATTTTGGCTCTCACTGAAGTACAAATTTAAAGTGGCTGGTTTGCTGCCATTGTAACTGGATGCTGAGAGTTTCTTACTGGAAAGCATAACTCGGCAAAGCGAGCATGTAAGTGATGGACGAAAGAAAAGGATCGTGAATGCGCTCGGTTGAGCTTCAACCTTGCGAGGGTTGCCAATCCGCACAAACGTCAGTTTTTCTGTTTCTTCTTTCATTCTCTCCAAGCTTTTTATCCTTTTTTTGTTTCTCGACTGGTTCGGTTATGTTTTATTTTTTATTTTTTTTTTAGTTACACATCGAACTGCGAAGCTTTGAACGATCTCATCTTGAGATGTATTTGTGGATTTCCCGAGCAGGGAAAAGTTGGAGGAGACGCCTCGAAAGGAAAAACATCTCAGTCTGGAGTGTTCGAAAAAATTCTTTGATACGAGCGTCGTTTTAGTTTTCCATTGGTTTGGCAATTGAGTCCGGAATCCACGACAGTCAAAGGAGCAAAAAGAATTAATTTGCGAACGCCGCGTTCGCGGGGGATGAGAAGAAGAAAATGGAATGTACGGGAGCTAAGTAAACGTTGGATGAAAGAGCGATACAAAAAAGGAAGTTGGGGAAGGTCGTGGAAATTACGGAGCCTCGATCGTCCCTAGGCAGGGCAGTCTTCGAGCTATTTCTGCCCTCTAGATTCTCCTTTTTCCATGCACTAAACTTTAAAGTGAAAAAAAGTTGTTGTGCGACACTATGAACTACGGAATTTCAAAAGTTACCTTTTCTTCGAGACTCTGGAATGTTAAGAAAAAGTTTTTATCACCCTCAAATTTAACGTACTCGTAACTTGTTTTGACCAGAAATCACAAAAAAGTGTAGAAAATGGTTAAAACAATGTTCTAATCGTCCATAAACGACGCGCACAATTATCGCAGCATAATGTCAAGCTCGTAAGAAATCACGCATTATTTTATTAAAATGGCCCAATTCAGGAACGATGAATTCAGAATATATAGAATATAAATCTTCGTGCGTTTGGTATTTTTATCATTGAACATTATTTTATATTCAATTCGTTCGCTTTCTCGATCGATGCCATTCCACGGGATATTCTTTTTATTCATCGACTCGGTAGACCGCCTTTTTCCCTGTCTTATTTTCTCCGTCTCAATATCGCGGCTTACCCCCATCGATTCTGTTGGAAAGTGCAAACCGTAAAGTGACTTTTGAAATTCTTCAAGAAGAGGCAAAGTAGTACGAGACAAGAAAACGATGAGAGGTAATCGGGTTGGGTCTGCACATTGCGTGATAAGGTCTCACAATTGATAGTTACAACTTTCGGACCGATCAAACTCGGGCTCTTTTCTTTTTTACTTTTTTCTCCATTCTCTATACCCTTACTCCGCTCGATTCCTTTTCCATGCCGAATCTTCTGAGAATGCATTCGAAGATCCGCGGCACTTTGATCATCTATAAAAATATTTCAAGTTTCAATCCGAAGGAAACTTTGACGAGTCGCATGATTCATAGCCCAGAAAGAGCAAAGTTTCCCCAATCACTACTCAAATTTCATTACACCTTCAATACATTCGTACGCTGACATGAAAAGCTACACGAAGCAACGTTATAGGAAGTAAATCATTTTCACAGAGACGTACCAACAATAACCAAATTTATGCTTTTCTCTATTCTCCTTTTTGCCTGAAAACGTTGTTCACTATCTTGACGAACAAATAAAATGATGAGTTGACAAAGATTGCTAAATATTTTTCATGCCATATACGGTCAGCAACGTGAGCGTGGTAGACAGCAAGATTTCACGAGTTTTCCATCAGGTCGCTCATATATGATTTCTTGTATGAAAATTAATATGAAATTCGAGTGTTTTCGAGTTGTTCAATATTGCGTCATTTTCAACGAGGATTGAGAAACGCCAAGCCCTTTGTTTCTCTCTCCAAGATGTTCGATTCACAAACTTCCTTATGAAAAAGTAAAATGAGAGACAAACGGAAGAACGCAACGGAAGACGATAGATGGGACAAAAGGTCTTCTAAACCTTTCTATGAACGTCTGTTGAAAATGTTTACTCTGGTGAAAACACGATCTTCCGAAATATCTATATATTTTCGTACCTTTTAATCGAGTGATATGAGAAACTTGCTTCAAATAATACACAGTACATGAAACACCATTTTTCCGAGAGAATTTCATCGGGGCATGAGAGTCTTCAAGGCAGCTGCAACGTTCATTGATCCAAAAATTCAGAGAATTTCGTAAGAATGCTGGTGAATTTCTCGAAAAATGTTTGAAGAAGTATGGTTTCATTTCGTTGCAAAAAATTTCGATCAAAATCTTTCAAACGTCATGTGATGTGAAAAAAGACGATTTTAAACGACCGCAGCATTAACTGTGAAATGAAGCGAAATTGTCTTCTGAAATAAAAAAAGCTCATCCTCAAATAACCTTTCGATGAATGTTATTTTATTACTAATTGTAAAATATTGAAAACCGGGTATTTTTTACCATTCGTTAAAAAATCATGACAGCTGACATTGGTGACACATTCTTTGTTCCGTTGTACGCCGACATCAAGAGAACCATTGAAAAGCACGAGAAACCACCCACATCACAGCAAGTCAATTTGACGCCGGGAATTAAAGGGCACACACGTGAATTCATGAGAAATGACGAGCGACGAAGGAGCATGACGCGAAGCTCCAGGCGCAACTGTGCCAAGTGAACGAGACTAAAACTATGCTAATGAACCTGGTGTGCTATTATCTTAACTATAGAGAGTGCCCGGCACTTAACCGAAGCATGGAGAATCTCTACCACGCTATGCAGCGATGCGTAACAGGCACTTCGAGGTCCGAGACAAAATGGAATCGATCGGAGTGAATATACACGGGACCGGCAATAAATTCAATCAACTCTCCGAACGGACAGTCGAAGGCACACAATAGCATAAAAATTGATACCGATGGCTCAAACGCCTAGACCATCAAGTTTTTTTCTCCCCATAGGATCAATTCTGAGTGGTGTTTTTTTGGATTCAGAGCAAACTAGGATTGATTTTGATGTCTAAATTAAATTGACTGAATGCGGTTGAAAAAAGTTTACCGATGTCAACAGTTCCTCATTACTAATTAATCGAAAATGAGGTGGATTATTCGAGAGATTTTATTTTTATATATTTTTTTCACGCGGGATACGATTCTTATCGTATCTCAAGTACGGTTATGAGTATAGCATCGGATGCGAATCTTAGCGAGTGTTGAAGAAAGTTTACGTTAAGTGTCGAGTTGGAAGATGCGAGTTCTCTCATTATTTTTTCCACGCAGCCACCGAGTTTTACGTTCTGCGGATAAAATAAGCTTTCGCTGAGTGATTAAAGCTCTCCACAAGGACCGCGAACGTTTCAGGAATAAACCAAGTTCCAGCTTACCAGATGGAAAAATATTCATGAAAACTGATAGTTGCCAGAGGTTTCCTGGTTTTCCGTGGTCGCCGCGCAAATGCGGTACATGGGCCACCATTACCCATGTACCGCATTGTGAGCAACCCTCAACACACGAAATGGGGATTCTCATAATAGCGTGGAAGTCCGTAAAATGGAGTCAAAATGATGGGATGAGATCGTAAAAACTCGAAAGGCTGTACGCACGGGTATTACAAATATTCAAGAAAGAGCATGAAGAGTGGAGTTTTGAGCCATGGGAGAGGTAGTAGAAAAAGGAAAAATAATATTGATCAGTTTAAACAATTCAAGCTGTTTTTCTTAAAAAAAAATAAAATAAAATAAAATAAAATAAAATAAAAACAAAGGTTCAATAAAAATATTCGTTCACAGTTTTTGAAAAGGAGATGATCAAGGCTGTGGGTTGACCTTTGCCACTTGACGAGCCAGTATCACCCCGTTATAGACAAAAATGCGGATAAAGAGATGAAAAAACGAGAGAAATGAGGGAATGACATGAATCTAGAAATTACGTGCTCTTCAATATTCATAATGAAGAACTTTGAGGAATGAAATAGAGGAGACAGTTTTGCATTGGAGGTAATAAAAAGGCAATGTGACCCGGAAAGGAAAAATGACGTGGCGAAGTAATGGTACGGGAGTGCAATAGGAAAAGAATATAGACGGAGCGAAGATGCAAAGGGAAGGAGAAAGGAAGGACAAAGGAGTGTAAGATTGCCGGACTGCCGCGGAAACACGTGTCTATTAGCATGGAGTAATGAATCCCTAGGAAGTAATTAAAGTTTTCCCTGGAAAATTTTCCATTGGAGAGGATGTTCCGGTGTCCTCTTCCCAGCTTTCTTACTATCTCCTCTCTTTCACGCACATCACACCATGCTCGGAATAGCACGTCGAGGGATCGTGCTATACTCCGCATTTTTCATCCTGATTGCGTTCCCTTCCTTTCCGGACAAACTTTAACCTCTTCCTTCATCGTGACATTCGCTCGTTCGTCTTATTCGCTAAGCGCACTTGCTATATTCCGCACGGCTAAATGCGCCAAGTCATGCGGATACGGAATTTGTGGGAGCGTGAAACGTCAGAAAGAAAAAACGAAAAGAAAAAACAGATTCACGGGAAAAGAAGAGAGATAAAATAAAGCGAGAGGGGACGACCTCGTCGTTGTGAAAAACGTGGAGATAATTGAACCCTTAAAAATTTCACGGACGTGCCACTGCCTCCCGGCATCTTTCCCCGCTTAATTTCCCAATTGCCTCGAGACTCGGAAAATGGAACGAAGAGAGCGCGCGCCCGCGCACATTACGAGAGGACGTTGCGGGTGCGCTGTTTGCCTCTTCTTGCCCTTTCGTTGAACGTACCTCGTATTATCGGCATAGCTTCCTGGAAAAAGGCTCTTTCACCGGGGGAGAGAATGTAGAAGAAGCAAAAATAAAAAAACAGGAAAAACGAGGAAAAGGTGGAAAAAAAACTTTTACGAATCTGGCGCTCGCTGTAACACTCGAGAATCTGACGCTGAGACGTGGAAGCTCCTACGCGCCCTTGTGCTTTCTCGCACGGCACAAAAAGAGAGCGGAACGAAGAATATATACACAGAGAAATTTGAGATTCGCGAAAGTGAGTGGCGCGAGGGATGAAGAGAGCGAGAAACGGAACGAGCTCGTGGAATGAGAGGCGACATTTAATCTCGGAGAAAGCAGCGTCTCTAATACGAGGGTCGGGCGACGTTTTACCGTAATATTCCGTCTCCCCCCGCCCGCCAAAACTATACCTCTATGTTTTAAATCCGACAAAGACGATCCTCCGCTACGTGTGTATGATCTACCAAAAAATAGGACACTCCATACATGAAACCAACCCGCTACCAGCCTCGGGGTTACGACAAACCGACGAGCCAAGACTTTCTCTGCTTGTATTCCCAGAATAATTCCATTGCTCTCTCGTATTCTCTCTTCTCCCGTATGTTTTTGTACCAACTATATGCTTCGAGATAATCAAGTTTTCTCAAACTCACACGTAAATCGCATAATCGTCTTAACGTCACCGACAATACGATACGGACGTACCCAACACCCTCACATTCACACCGTACTCGAAATAAATGGTATTCGATGCCGTTTCGTGTTGATGAAAAAATAGTCTTGACAACACAAACATATTTTAGATATCAATTGAAGTGAATATTAAGCGGTTGAATATTGAATGTTTTGGTTTGAAGAAGTCACGGTGTCACGGAATTACAATTAGTCAATTCAAAGACACATGCATCAGGTAATCGTGTCTGATTTAATTATTTAATCCTTTCATTAATGAAATTCACATGCATATCTATCAATTCACGTCTTTAATACGATCTGAATAGTCGTCTCACAAAATCTTTGTTGGAATCATGTGTCGATTTCGTGAGATCTTGTTGGCTGGATTTATGATTTTTATGGTTGCCCTGTATCATGAAATTGTTAATTGTTTGAAATACATTTACTTATTGTGACTTCTGGTTTAATCTTAATATCCAATAACATGAATTAAGTTTTCAGATGAAATAGAAGTATTCATCAGCACTCACGAAAAATGAATAATCCAATTTGTTCCTCTATTTAACACAATGTGTTCCGAAAAAAGCCTTCATAATAGACCATTTTCAGTTTCAAATCCTTCGAGCAAACAATCTGAAATTTTTATAATTTTATAAAAATATCCATTTCATAAGATTTTTTTTGACTGAAATTTATTATGATAATGCTCGAAACGAATATAATTCCCCGGGGGTAGCCAGGAGAAGATAGACAAAAAAAATGGTGAGAATATCAGAGTTTTGCTTCGGAATATCGTCGCGATGAAAAGTGTCTCTTAAGAAATTATATCATAATTCGGGAATTACAGAACCATCAATTACTGCAGTTTTTTATATAAATTTATTTAGTAGGATACGACATGAAGCAGAAGCGATATAAGAATGAAATGGCGTTATATGCGGGTCGGTTTATCGACTATAATCAGCGGCATAAACGCAGCGATTGGTGCGTTCCATCGTTTGGTAGCAATCCCTCAGGGCACCTTCACTCTATCGGTTTATCGTTCCTTTGGGAAGTACTAAACTTGCCCGCGTCGTCGCAAATGTGTGTATCCTGCAGCAAGAAAGCCATAGTTGATCATTGCCATTGTCGCGCAGTCAACTATTGGGATCAGGAACCAATGGACGTTGGAAAACTGATAGCATTCCGAAGCACTGTCAAGTTCTCTATTTTTCAACTCCATTAATCACAGGTATTTCACATAACTCCCATTGACCACGTATCTCAAGACACGAAATCGATTTTTCATTATTTTTCAACTAAATTCTTGATTCAATGCATCTCACCTGATTCTGCTCTATTTTCCATTAAAATGAATCTAAAGTTGATTCTCCTGAACAATTGATGCTCAAATGACTACTCGCTAGCCTGAATTTGTTTAAATTAAAAATGAAGACAGGCAACTCATTAAACTAATTCATGTTTGTTTTCACTAGAAAGCACTCAAATTAGCATCGGGAATTATTAAGTGAAGAAGAAACAGTACTGTCTGTTACTTCTTTCCCTCGAGCAACGTAGTCTTCCTACCAATCACGAGATTGTCTAATTAAACGCAATCTCCCGCTCATTACTGTTAATTACACCTGAAGTATGATGATGGACGGATTTTTTGACGATTCTTTTCCGAGCTCTTTACGATGTCGGAACACTGGTGAAAGCCGGATAGCCATTACGTTCGACCAAAAGCTCGTCAAAAGCTCGTAAAAAAAGTCGATGAAAAACCCGAAGCGCCAGAATTTTACGACTTAGTATTTTCGCCCTGTTTGAAAACGAGGGATGCATATAGCACCACGGAAAATCGGACCAGGCCAAGGATTTCGTCGATAGGAACGAAGCTGTTGGTTGAAGAGTTGACGTGGAAGGCGAAATGAGAAAGCGGCAGTCGGAGATTGATTACAACCTTGAATCACATTTTTGTGCCTTAGCAGCAATGAAATTTTAATTTCAGTGTGTCGTGGAAAAATCGCACGATGAATGATAGAAAAATGTTAATCACCTCTGAAACACCAGAAAAACGGAGGCATTGCCTTTCAATTGAATTTCGTCACCCATGTTCGTATAATTATGATTCGTGCAACGACCATTTTTATAATGAGCAAACGTTAATGCTATTGTAATTTCTGATGAACGAAAATTTCATTCACGTAGTCTGAAATGTGTATCCACGAAAGCTATTATCTATGTCAACTAGGTTGGCGAACAACGACGAGACCGCTCGTTATCGACACTTACCGGTCACTACCACTAATCGCCACAACAGGACAAGAGAATATACTGCAGGCCAGTCGTCTACCGCGTGTGCGATTCGTGTCCTTTCTGTATAAGTGGAAAGCTGCGGTTGCACCTAGTAGTTATGTCTCTCATTCGGTTGACCTAGCCAAATCTATTATATCACTTGCTAGTCGCCGTCCGTGCTCTCGATCAGCGAGCATTAACCACTGATGAACTTGCCTCACGAAATATTAAAAATATCATCTTTCCCTGAAACAACAAAAAATTTTCATGCAACAAACGAGCTCGTGATGATAATTTGAAGAGTACACATAAAATAACCGTTGCAGAGGTATAGTTCCATTTAGATTTTGTCGCGATTCACGATCGACTGAGTTTGCCATTAGAAAAGTGGGCTGATTTTGCGGCAAGAGCATTTCATGGTAAGAGCATTGTTGATTATTTGTTGTTAGTTTTTTAAACGATGGAAGCTACGTTAATAACGGTGGACAGAATTGGGAGTCAGAAGGTGGAAAGGAGGCTGTAAATCAATAGAGCTAGACGGGTGCACGTGCGAACGTGTCAATTCCATTGTGGAAAAGTTTACAGGTTGGAGGAGGTGGGGCTCGGCACCGGCTCGGTCGGTCATCTGCGTGGCAATCGCAGCCGTAGCTTTAGCCAGAGGTGGCGCACTTTAAATCAACTAGGACCGTGCGCTATAGAACGTTCCTCGTACACAAACCGGCTCTCCTTTGCCCCGCACGCTTATGGAACACGTGCAGCAGATGTTCCAGTTTAAATCAACTGCCTTCGAATGTGCACACGCAGCTACTATCTCTTTCTCTCTTCATCCTGGTGACAAAACAGCTGTGCTGTGCTTAATTAAACGCCTAGTTCTACTGCCACTGTCCCCGTGGTTCTTTATTCATCTGTTGTCTGCTTTGTCCCGAAGAGAACATGCTCGCACTCCCGCATGGTTATACGTAAAATCCCACGACAATTTTGGCAAGCCGCAAAATGACAGTTCCCTATCATTGCCCATACATCACATTGCTCTTTACTTCGTAACAATTCTGCTACATTCCGAAATATACTTTGTCAATGTTAGACGGATTGCTTCTCGTAGCAACAGTTTTCGCCCAATTTCCATCTCTGTGTCAAGCATCGACTTGTTAACTTGACATTTCACCACGCTAATATGTCACTTTGTTGATTAATTCGTCACGTTGCAAAACCCCGGAAGAGAGATTTGGATCTGGATGACGTTTTACTGTAGATGTGATGCGTTTTTACTGTAGACCAGAGTGAACCACCCCTCTAAAGTTTGCCTGTTTATCCAATCACAAAATTCTTTTCATTCACGAATTTTCAAACAGTCTTGAAGTTTGATATGGACGCGAATGCGGTAGAGTAGCGAAGCTGCCTTTGATCTTCTTGTAGACTAGAGCTCATCGTGTCATTTCTATCCTGTTCCATGTTTGAAGCTTGTGATTCATTGAAACTCAAGTCGAAACCACCGAGAAAAGATGAAATGCTAGACTGCTGGACAACTTTGAGAAGTTAGAGCAGGTGAATGCATACCAAATTGCCAAATTAGGATAATTGTTCACGGTTTCGAAATTACGACCAGTCAGGCAATGGCTAGCTAATTCAAGGATATAGGGATCGGTCGAAATAGATTGCAGTTCGAGAAAATTGACTATTAATATAGTTGGAGAATGCGGAGGACGTGTAGCAAAGTTTGCAGGGACCGAGCACCCGAAAGGCAAATTAAATGAAATCAACGTGCATGTACCAGAGTGCCTGACCAAAGAGTTGACGAATCTGGCCAATTCAGAAAAGCATGAAATTTTCGGTCATCTGCCTTGAAAGGTGATATTGCAAACACGGCTGATGAACAGCTTTTAGATGCAGATAAAACGAAGGATTCGCGTTGACAATCACTAAAACTGGTTTCTTAAAAAGATATATAAATGAAAGATTTTAGAAAATAGACAATAATGATTTGAACTAAATTGATTTTCATCACTCAACATATATCTGTGCAGAACTCTCGGTCGAAGTAATTTTAATTTAATGAGCAAAGTCGGAATATTTCAACCTTGCAAACTTCTGCCAAGATACTTACATTTAGTGTTTAGTTTTGAATCGCGCGATATCAGCGAACATGGAGTGCAAAATTAAAGAGGGACCTGGAGCTGTAAGAACTGATTTGAAATATTTTCCATCGTGACATATTTTGGCCACTAGACCAAGTTAGTTTGTCGGGTCTTGTTTCAATAATCCCCAATTGCATTATAACTATGGATAAGAAATAAATAACCCCAAGAGCGGTTAAAATTTCGAAGACGAAATAAATTTGTCAAGTGCTTTCTGTAAAGTCAGCATATTCCTGTTCGTTGATTTTCGAGTGCAAACTCGAAACGAATGAGCCGATTGTGTTCCGAGGAATTTATGATTCGTTTAACTTCGTTGGTGAGATCACGAAGGAGCAATCTCGGAAAGAAGAGACAAAAGAGCGCGAGAAAAGGAGACAAAACCGTAGTAACTTCCGATCCGACCGATAGGATACAAGCTGGGGCGAATGGTCGTCGTGCCATCCGAATGACGTATCGCGAAGATACGAGAGATCCCGGGGGCAACGTAAATCGACGCCCCGTACCCCCTTGACTTAGTGCGTTGGTGTTCGCTCGACAATTACTACCCCGGGATTTGAAAAAGGTGCTTTCTCCTCGATCTCCTATTTTCTCATGCGCTTCAGCCTTTCTATCTCTGTCGGTCTTTGTTCTAAATTCCCCCCGCCCCCGCTGTCCCATCGCCCTGACTCGGATTGTCCTTTTATCAAGAGGACAATTGGGCGCGTTCCGCTCTGCCTCCGATCTCTTATTTCCCTTTTCGCGTTGTGTACCAACCGTTCGTGCATCACGATGACATGCTATTCCAAATATTCACGAGCTTGTTTACAAGCACGTTGCTACAGTTTATTTTCGCGATAGCTTCGCTCGATTTTTTATCAAATGAGATGTATTTTTAGCTCAATAATTGCCTCCAACAATTCCACTCAAACTTCAGCTCGTATCATGTTTTATAAGTTTGTATTTTTTCTCTTATGTGCATTCAATGTTGAAGCTCCAACGTAAGTTTGTAAACTTTGTCTCGTCTCTGGTTGTCTCCGAGTCGTCCCAGGACACTGTCAGCGGGCGAGGCCGATCCCTTTTCAACTTTGACCGGAATCACTCTGGGCTGTTGTAATACAACTTTAAAACTACTTATAATTGGTTTTGTGGAAGCACGTCCGGATTCGGTAGAATTGAAATCTTCGAGCTTGGGAATCTCTCACTGGACTAACGATTCGCACCGCGGCACGTCGGACGCACATTAATTAGGCATCTGGATAGACAAAGAAAGTAAGTCAGCGAGTGAGCGAAAGGGATATTCGTACGAGGGAGAGCAAATTTGCAATGGGAAGATTCCGAGCGACGAGCATAAGGACAGAGGGAAGTTGGCTTGTGTACAGTCATATAAACTTGTTTGGTAAAACGATTCCTCCCTCGCCCCCCCTTTGGCTATTCCTCTCTTCAGGAATTTCTCTTTCTCTATCTTTCTCTCTCCACTGCTCTTTTTGTCTTTATCTCATTCTATTTCTCTTTCAATCTCGGTTTCTCTGGTTTAACGAAGGCCCCGGAGGTATCCGAGCTAGCGAAGCCCGAGCGATTTCAATTTCATAGTAGCGGTTGGAGTTATACTCTTGGAGAGCTCACTGCGGGTAAGTAATATGCTATGTAAGTATGCTCTGTGTTCTATCCTTATCTCGTAACTACTCTTGTGTACCGACAAATACAACACGCTCAGCTGAATTATATACGGATTCTCCTGCAAACCCTTCCTCATTTGCATCATCCGATTTGTTCGAACTTCGTCTCCGTACTTCTCCATTCGTGTCTCAAACATTTCTATCAAACACATTACATTTCACAATGTAATAACCGAGTCACCCATGCGTCATAAAAAATGAAGATTTTTTTATTGAAAAATGTAGGAATCTTCTCGTTTATTTCGTAAACTCGAGAATTTTTTTCTTCTTTTCTTGTCTTCCTATTGTCTCTTCATTTTTCACTGAATTACTTTTTCACGATAAAGTCCATTTTCTTGCTTGTTTTATATCTAGACAGCACGTCATTAAACTATAACAGCATTTGCTTTATCGACGTGGTGAATTCAACTCCCTTGCAGTGTCTCTCTGCACTCGGTTCCTCGTACAAATGTTTCGCTACGACGTGGCAGTACGTTTCAGGGAATGCAGCTGGAAAGGGTGAGGTGGCTTTTACTGCCACTGCGCGAAGAGTTGTTCACTAGGGGGTCACTCTATCAGAGAATACTAAATCGATCGGTCGCACGACGTGCCTTGCGTGGAGGGAAACTTTTCAAGATGTCAAGCAACGCTCCTAATATTCCTAAGCTCCACTCAATCAGCTAATCTGTGCGGAGCATTTGCCGTAAACTTTGGTTATGAAACTGCATGCTTATTAGAGCCTAAGTTTTTCTTCCGTTGGTCAATCATTCTCATTATATTTTTCTTTGTCGCAAACTGCACCGATCAAATGGTATTAAATACGTACATTTTTACTCGGCTTTTTTCCGCTTCCTATTTGATCGAAGCTTGTAACAAACGATCAGTTCTGTCTGAAAAATTAATTAAATTTTACTTAACCCACAGTTGGATTCTGCTCCAGTACAAATGAGCTTTCGGGGAAGCCCAGCCGACCAGGAAATTTCCGGTATAAATCACATGTCATTCTGTATTACTTTCGAATCGGTTGCTTTCTCTCTACCCAAGTATATTCGTAAATAAATAGAGAGAATCAGGAAAAAACATAAAACTGTGCTTTGGGATGGTTTCTTGTTTTGTACGAAATTTATAATGAATAAAAAATGAATTTTTCGTAGATAATTCATAATTGTCTTCATTTCAATTCATCGTAAAAACAAAAAAAAGATATTTTTCATTAATTTTATCATACCGACCCTTCAGGATTAACATTGCGAGGTTACATAATAAAATTTTTTCATGTTAATTGAGTGTATTCGTTTTAAAATATCCCCATTTAAGAGCTCCATTCATTCGAATGCCTCGAAAATATAACGGAATTAAACTAGAAGAGCCGAAGGGCAGACGTAGTCGAGAGAGGTTCGAAGTCGACGAGGAGAACGATGTTAGGTAAGAAACAAATGGAGTCGCTCAACTGTTCCAACAGCAGAAGCGTCGCTACGCTTCTCTCACTTCGTTACAACTTGCTCTTATCGAGCATTTCCCTTTTCCCAACCTCGATCCTCTTTCACCCACGAGACCGAAACTACAACATTTCTCTCTCACACGTCTATTTCTCTCTTTCTCTCACTCTCTCTCTCTCTCTATCCAACACCGACTCACACTTTCTCGGATGCGATGGTGAATCAGCGTGAAATTAATTGCCGGTATCCGCTATAAAGCAAGTACAAGCTCGTCTGAACTTTGCTGAAGCTTTACAGCCCAGCTACTCGAAGCTTA
Organism: Venturia canescens; assembly: GCF_019457755.1. Lineage (NCBI taxonomy): Eukaryota > Metazoa > Arthropoda > Insecta > Hymenoptera > Ichneumonidae > Venturia > Venturia canescens. The sequence continues at coordinate 25,968,850 of NC_057421.1, forward strand.
GTTTAGTGGAATGTCATGTTGCCAGAATCCTTAAGACTCTTTTCGACCTCGCTTACTGGCTACTGTTTAATCAAATTTCATTTGTCTATTGACAAAATTAATTTTATAAAATGATTTTAGGCATTCGAGAAAAAGAGAGAAACAATACCAACGTGTCGTCGAGATCTACCCAAAATTCAATTTAAATTCTAAATTTTTCATTGAACAAAAACGAAAAACTATTTTTCGAAGAACTATTACAAGTTTCGATACAATGAAAGCAAGGCCTCGATATTTTCATTACTACCGGTTCAGTTTCAACAAGTAAAAATAATTAAATGAATACAAATGCATCACCATTTTCCCAGCAACAGATAATAAAGCGAAATGAAAAATTCAACTAGTCATTGTTCGCTCTCGCTCCCTCTACCCGGCTTTTTTTCCAAAAAAAGTTGCTCACATGTCGATACGAATAGTAAAAAAGAACAAATTTCTGCTACCTCTTCGTTGGAATTTGGCGCTGACGCTTCTAATTACAGTACTGCTGATTAAGAAATGTTCGCGCACGTGTATTGGAGAAACGAGGATAAGCCAGGGATTGTGCCACTGGTGTTGCTACTACCGGGACAATTGGTCACTCTTGATCGCGATAGCTCGATCGGATTACCGCACACTGCTCCCCAACGATATACGATAATGCTTATCCAACGTCCTTATATCGATCCCAATTAATTAATTTGCTACTCCCACTTTCTCCAGCCATGACTGAATTAAGAATAAAGAGTTGGGTCGACTAGAGCCATTTGTTTTAACACATTCCTCCTGTTGCTGTTCAACTAATTATATATAACTAAATACAACTGTTACAAAAACGTTGAATTTGAAAGAATTTCTGTTCTGATGTCTTCCAATATTGTACCAATATTGTACCAATATTGGATCATATGAAAATTGTTATTCGATACAATTTCCCAATTCAATGAACACTCGGTTATTTCAACGTTATTTGAATTTTTGTTGTGTTCGCTCATTTTCTTTTTCCGGGATATCTGTTTCCGCATATTGAGAAAAAGAACAGAAGAAAAGTTTTAGGAACGTTTTTATTGGTCAACCAAATGAAAATAATCGCATTTCTCCATATTTTCTACGACGCTGACTCCACCAATAACTTTATCTACAGTAAATAGAGTTTCGCTCGATCATCTTGGACTGATAAATTTAGAGATGCTGACTAATCATTTGAATCGAGAGTAATGAAAGGCAACTTATCACCACTTGGATTTTTTGTCTCAGAAATGAAAAGGTTGAGTGACAAAAGTGCAGTGGCTACTTGTGATAGCAGGAAACAAAGTTCAAGAGGGACAAAAGGGTCGTTGGCAAAGAGGGTCTGAAATCATATTATTTCAGATCAGATTAGAGCGGTTAATGGACAAACAAAACCGTATAAAATGAGGAAATCCGGTGTGACCTGGTGAAGTAGAGAGCGGATGGTTTTTCTCCAGGATATCAATTAAACGGTCAACAAGAAGCGAGAATCACAGACGAATCCATACAACGATTGTAGTGAATTTTAAATATTGTAAGCTATATAGCCAAAGCTTCTTTATCCAGCTACATAGAATCAGTTATAATTAAATTTTTGACACTGACAGATAATAACGATCGAGTCGGTTGTCAGAAAATTAATTCATATTAAAAAATACTTTCGCACGTTTATTTATGGAAAGTATAAAGAAAAGATATTAGAAAAAATGTACAACAATCTTTGGAATCGAATTTCTATTGGCAGAAATTCCGAAGAGTTCATGATCGTGCTACGTGCAGGAAAGACTGCTTTTCACCTCGGCTCTTCAGCCACTTCGCGATTCTAACCTAACGCATGGTAAAATAATGCGAGAAAATGCCGTCCAAGTTTTTTTGCAATCTGTCAGACAAACAGGTAGGCAAAGAGAGAAGCGATTTATTTTTCGCAAGGTAAAAACTGACGAGTGACACGCGGGAGTGAATATCGTAGGCGGCAGAAAATTCCAAGTGAAGAATGAAGAGGTGGAAAAACGAGAAGGAAAAACAATAACAAAAAAAAGGAGCGAAACTCTGTTGAAAGAGTCCACGGTGGGAAAGAACTATGAGGGTAAAAAGTATAAGTTAGATAGAAAGAGAGAGAGAGAGAGTGAGAAAGAAAGGAATCAGTGGGGATGGAGAAATTCAACACCAAAAGAGCGTTGCCGGAGTGGAAAGTAGAGATATGCAGAACTGCGAAGCGTGGATGCATTTTCACGAGAAATAGGAGTGAAGTTCGTGACTCGTGCAAGAGGTCGTAAGATGCTTGGATATATCGATCTTTGCGTGTTTGTATTTCAGTCCGTGTTTTTGTGTGATTTTCTCCGTGTGCTCGTGTGTTTTATATGATTGTATTTGTGTTCGAGAGCAACGTCAACTGAAATGAATATAATAATAATGCATTCGAACACACATAGAGACGTATACACGTGAGAGACTCGTAGACTGCCAGAGTCATCCGTTCTATTGGAGCTTCTGCCGGTTTCTCCCCACGGGTATACCAGAATAGAAGAAAATACTGCTTGCTTTAATATTATTGTTATTTAAACCGCAATGCGCATTGCATTTGAGAAATCATACTCCTGTTAAAGTGTAGCAACAAAAGCTGTTCACATGAATGAGTATGAAGTGAACTGCAATCAATCGTTTATCGAAATTATTTGATTTTGATCAATCGACAAATTGACGTATGCGTTTTAAAGAAAAAAAAAAATAGTACGCTCACTCTTGCAATATTTTGTACGATTCATCATGGTTATAATAATTGTTAAGCAATCGAAAATTAGTATTAATTGGATCCCGTACAAATAGCTCTGGATATAATACAGGGATATAACACTTTCGATGTGTGTGCGGAATCATTGAATGGGTTCGGAACACTTTTGATGTGTGCGGCACAGGTGTGTGCGTGTGTGCGCGCGCGCGCGTGTGTGTGTGTGTGTGTGTGTGTGTGTGTGTGTGTGTGTGTGTGTGTGTGTGTATGCGCACGTGTCCTAATGTGAACTCCAAAATATTCAAATATACCCTGTTTCGTCACATTTTTTCAACAACTTTGAAACCCAGTAATTTATGTTCTTTATGAAAAATGTCAGTCTCGACGAAATTTCATTAATGGTGACTAATCGAAGCAGTTCGCATGCCAAAAGAAAATTCTTGCATCGATTTTCGGAAAAGCCGTACTTCTAAATATTTATCAATGTTTCCATCAGTTATTGATTCAGCGTGAATTAGGATATCAATATATGATTGCTAAAAAATGTTCTTTCACCATGGATAACACCTCTGAATATGTATCGTTAGAGATGGGAAATTCCGTTCACATTTCTCTTTTGAATGGATATTCAGCAAATGCAACACATTTTCAACGAGTGGTATTATTTGGATTTTGTGTAATGCAAGTGAATTCCGATTAACACAAACACTTTTGTATACATACGTGTGAGCTTTGGTCTATTCGTCACGTTCCTGCGAGAATAACAACGAGAAAATTATATTCTCGCGTTTGCTGATTGCCCATAATTTGTACATTTACATTTGCATCTGCATATCCATTTACATTGAAGCCAGTGTAATTGTTGTAGCGATTTGCATTGTAGAACTCCGTGTAATACTACGCGATGTAGATGCGAGCTTTCCATAGGTGATTAACGAGTCAAAAAACTCATCAATAATAATCATTCATTGTTAGATTACAAATATAGACTCGTTCCAGCGGATAAATGATTCATTATCCGGAGAAGTGAATAAAAAAGAAACATCATTATTGATATCCTCAAGTTTTTTTCCACATTCATTTCTTCTCGACTCTAAAACGACACATTTCAGCGAATGAGTATTAAATATTTGGAGAAAAACGAATTTATATATATTTTTTGTAGTGTTTATAAATGCAGTTATAAATCCCATGGGATTGTGATAATGTCTTATTAGTTAACAAATAAAAAAAAGAATCAGTCATCTTTATTAATCACTCCATTCCAATTCCCAACATCGATCTGCCCTTTTTTCACATCCCGCATTTCATCTTTTTTTTTACTTCACTAGGATGTAACAGCGCGTTCTGAAGCGCGCGTATAGGGGTTTATTTGCGTTGCAGCACCCAAGAAAAGCTTATAACCACTCGCGTATACACAACTGTCAAATTGACAGTACGCACAATTGTCAAACTGACAGCAGGACTCCGTATTTGCCCCAGCGACCAATCACAGTACGAATAAAACGACAACAATGCCCCCCGTTGGTGACCAACTTCGGGCGTTACTCACCAACTTTTTAAAAGGGCAAAAACACACACATTCCTACGCTCGCTCGATATAAAACATCTGACAGATACACGGATAATATCCTACCATTTTTGTTCGAAAAAAAATCATTTTTCGGAGGTTCTTGGATCATTTTAATAAGCAACAGTATTGTCGAAATTAAAAAGAACTTCTATTCACTCAAACAATGGAGAATTAATAAGCAATGTTTTGTGCTGATGAGAATATAAATAAATTATAAATAATTTGACCTTCACAGTCAGAATTTCTGGGTTGAGCTTAAAACACGTTACTACACGATCGTGAATGTTGAAATTGTTAAATGATGTAAAGCTCTGGTAATTACCTTGCCAATTTGAAGCATATTCGATTGTACATCGATTTTCTGTGTGAAACGTCGTTTTCTCATCCATCGTTCTACAATTTATCCAATATTTCACAATCTGAAAACATACACGGGTGAGATCCTCCATCAGAAAGGTTTATCGAAAGATCCGAGAGGATGCCGGAAAATAATACTCTCATATATGCTACAACGTGGATGTATATATGTAGTAGGAAACGAGTGGAAAAGGAGCAACAAAAGCGCGGCACGCGATCAAACATAAAATGTTTACGACGAACATCCATCATCTTCTCGATTACTATCTGCTTCAGCAACGAGGTGTTTTAAACTTTTTTTTCGCGCGTAGTCCAAAAGAGAAGACGGGAAGAGTAAAAAAAGGTATATTTATGATTTTGACTTTGATTAATTTTTCATCTTGTGCTTCTACACATTATGCTTTCCCGATTTTATTTTGCTCCTATATATTCTTAGTCGCTCGTTATGCAGTGTCTCGAAGAATTACCAACTTTTTTGTTGCCCGTTTTGCATTTCTTGGGCAAAGTGAACCGTTTAACATTTCTTGGGACATTCTTCACTTATCTTTTCAAGCGTGGCTTGTAAAACTTTGGTAAAGTATTTTCGAATTCCAGCATCCCCTTTCTCAATAATTCGTCAATACTTTTTTTTTTCCTTTGCGAACGAAAAATAGGAAATTCTATTCAGAAGTACGTATTCGAGCTTGCAAAATGCATAGTCTTTGTACCAACTTATTAGCCATACAGCACCAAATTAACATTTTCGAACGTACATACTAACCAACACCAACATTCGCTCCTGCTGATGCTTCAACACGTTCATTCAAAACAGATGCGAATGCGTGCATATTCACGTAAACGCATTAATGGAACACAAAGTTCCTTCTTCAATTCCTCCACCTGAGATTTCTGACTGCATGTTATTACGTGCACTCGCAAGAGAATTTCTCGTAAGTCATACTAATTGCGGTTCTCGTTCCATTGATACTTTACGCCTCAACGAATAGAATTATTCAATTAACTCTTGTTTTAGGATAGAACAATACTTAATAAGGAATTGGATGCGAGGAATGCTTTTAATTTCATCATCCATTATTATGTTTTCATCAGGGCTTAGTTTTATTCGATGAAAACTACCTTTACAATTTGGACATGCCCTTTCGTTGCTTTAATTTTCAAAGAAGCAATAAGAAATTGCATTTTTTTGAGTTTCATGGAAATTATTTCGTTGTCAGAGCGACGACAGGGGTTCTTCGACAGGAGATTTTTGAAAAATGGTTCCGTCGAATGAAGACGAATGAAATCCGCCGGATAATCGGACGTCCGGTCCGCGAGAGAAGATTTTTAACAAGGTTCCTTGGGCACGACAAAAAAATGGTTCGAACCGCAGTGGGTTGCGGTCGAACGAGATAAAAGGAACAAACGAAGAAATTCTCGTCAAAGTAGAATTCCGACTAATCTCCGAGTGGGATTTATATGATCATGCCCTTACTCAAAGAAACGAATGCTACTAGCGCATGGCATACGTGAGCGGTGTTTGTATATAATGGTGGAATAGTTGGGAATGAGGAGATGGAGAAAAACCAATGATGGACAGAAACTGGTAACCCTCGTAAGCTCATTCTTACGAGTTTTCTGCTTTCTCCTTTATAGTCCTTCAATTTTATATGTACGTACATCCACATTTCGATGTGTATTTTTATTTATAACATCGCATTTCCTCGTGCTGCACATCAGTCACATTTGCAATAAAAGCGCCGACATTTTCTCCCCGTGCGTTATCCTCATAAAAAAAATATCTGCGCGATAGTTGTTCCTCGTACTGAAGATGAAAGTCGTTACGCAACATACGTGTGTGTTCGACTGAACCAAAGTAGTCGCCAATTAGGGGAAATTCTTGCGAAGGTGGCAACTTTTTGAAAATATATTTTTGTTAGAAATTTCAGAGTCCATACTTGCATCGTCAGTTAAAATGAAACTGCACAAGTATACAGAGATGTATATGGAAAGCACTCGGCGAAATGCTTTAATGCACGGACTCGTATGTACACAATAACGACCGGAGATAGAGAGCTGAGAGATAACAGAGCACGATAGAGTTGTACATGTCGTGTATATTCGATGAATGCGTTCGGGACCGAGACTGTTTTGAGGTCGTACGCGACCGAGAGAGACCATGAACGTAGCGGACATTTTCAACGGAATTCACATGAGGAATCCGCATCGATTACTTCGTAATACAGTGCAATAATTCCCATAATACCCACCAATGAGTATACAAATACCGTACCAGAAAGAGACGTCCGATTACGCCTAGTACCGACCCGTGCTATTCACCATCAAGAATGCCATGTTATATTTCGAACCATGTTATTTTATGCTGTTTCCATCCATGTTCAGATACATTAATACATATATGCTAAGGTATTCCATATAAAGTAACATCTCAATGTATCGAATATTTTGATGATCAATTATTGCCCTGTATTAATATTTACTCGATATTCCATATTGAAAAATGGTCAAAAATTTCGAGTTTTTGAGTTTTTAGTGGCAAATTATATTGACAAAATTTCTCAGAGTTTAAAATGCATTTTTTCAAAATGATGAAACACATTTTCAGTTGATTGTCAATTTCCACTTTTACTATCAAAGTTTTTTAATTAACATAAAGGTGATGAAACTTTCAGAAAATCAACGTTGATCAGGGTTCAGGGTTCGAACCTGATGGATTTTGAAAAAAATGTTGAGACCGTATTCCTCCAAAAATATTGACAGCACGAGGTGTAATGGTTTCATAACGATTAGGTGAAATAGAAATAGAATCAGATTTTGTTGAAGAAAAAAAAACCGAAAAGAAAACCAATAAGGTAGAAAATTCCTGACATTTATTTACGAACGAACGGGTACGACTGTTTGAAAATGGAAGCGCATCGTTGTGAAGGATATAACATTCGTATTTTCATGTCCGGTTCTTGGCCCCCGGTGAGCATAGATAGGCGGAAACTATTTCATAGTTAATAGGAGCAGGAGTTATGCACTTACGAATCATAAATTCAGTAATGGCCAAGGGGGAAATCCCCATACACGAGGGTGTCACAGTGGTTGCCGAGCCACTCCCAAAGCGTTGCGAAACTTTTATATAACTATAGGTTTCTCTATTTGTGTAATCGCTGGTTATACACCGTTGAATTTTGGTACGAATACGATGGAATATCGAGAATTATGATCCCACTTTTGACATCGATCGATTTACGCAGACTGGACTTGATTAATTATGACTATATATTGGAGGTGTGAATTATCGAAAAACTCTGCTGAACTAGTCAGTTTTCCCACTGTAACCGTGTGATATAAGAAATATATGTATTTTCGCCTTTATTTTGCAAATTTGAATTCCTCTCTCAGATCACATGAAAAAATGTTTTAAAAATCGTGCATAAAAACAATACCCCGGATCATGATGGAATGGTCATGAAAAAAGCACCATAGAATAAAATCACAGATGTTCATGGCATGAGCAGGGAATGTATGATAAAAACGAAACACAATAAAACGAATGTGAAAATCCGGGTGTCGTATCATGTCGGGATATTAAACATGACAAGAGCGGATGTCACATTATTTGCCAGATTGATTATTACACCGCAGGCTATCCATCTATTCACTACGAAGCCATACATCAAAATTTAATTATCCGTTGCAGGTACGAAGCAAGAAAGTTGATACGTCGATAAAATTTGTGTGAGGGAGCGGGTTATAAGATTATCAAATATGAGAAGGTTCAGGCGTCTGTGGTGCCAACCACCAGCTCCCTTGACCATGAATAGTATCGTATAAACCGGGGAGAGAGAAGAGTCGATGCAGGTACGCGTAAAATGTTTCAACAATCGTTACCTCTTGCAGAGCAGGGAGGAAACGACAATTTCGTTATCCGCATTCCCTTTGAAAGAGACGGTTTAATTGGTCCGCACTTTCTATCTTTTTCCTTCTTCTTCCGTACTTTTATACCGCGTATTTCTCTTCCTCTTTCTCTTTGATGCCTTTGTAGTATCGACGAGAGAGCAATGCCACTTGTCAACTCAACAGTGGACCACCATGCGTTATCTCTTGTTCGGTATTTCCTTTATTTCCCTCGATCTATATCCATTGGCTATTCTACAGTGCTCACATCTGTTCGATACGTCTCTTCCTATCAGGCTGTTTAACTGTTCGAATTCGTTTCGGTTTTCATCGTTCATCACTTGGCTTTTTATGTGCTCGATATCCTGTGTCTACATTGTACGTCGTCACGAGAATGACCGGAAAGTATTTGAAATATAGAAAAGAGAAAACAAAAATTAGACGAAAGAGTGGAGCAATATTCGCGATGCCATGACGGTGAATCAGGATCAAACGTCACTCAAAACCTTGACAATTCTTACTTGGAAAATTTATCTCTCTGGCTAGAAGACTGAAATTCAGTTTATATGAATCAGCTCAAAGGAACCTCAAATCTTTGTTATTAACGAGAACTGCTTTAATCAGCTTCTCATTGAATAAGACTTTTCAATGTTCCAGCAGGCTCAAGTGCTTGTTACCTTCAGCTGCAACACGGAGTGAAGTAAGAAGATTCCGGGCAAATTGAATTTTCCAAGAATACGATGAGAAGGAAAAACCAGACAATCACGCGGACCGGTCACCCTGGTTACCCCGCATTGACTTGCTCTATCAAAGCCACCAGATCGAGGAGCATTACGTGCTGATGCTGACGTGGGTACGAGGATTCTAAACGATACAGTTAGCACTCGTAGTCCTTTCTCCTGTATAGATTCAGGAACAAGTTTGTTTGGACAGTTGACCTTCGACGTAACGTGACAACTTTCCTATCATCCCTCGTTTCTCCATCCCCACTTATCTTTCCCATGCCCGACTCGTTTTTCTTTATTTTTCCTTCTACAACCTCGTGTCCTTTGTATATTGCACACAATAAGTACCGGGACATGCTCGAGGTAAAAACGTTTCGGCTGAAGTAGCACGAAAACCGTACGAAGAAAAGGAAGTGAAGTTTCCAGGCTGGCTTTTCCATAATACACGCTTAAAGTACAGGATGTATTTTATATTTTGCAGAGACACTTGCTAAGCGACTCCGCCATACGTGCCGAGAGCGAACGACGATATTCTGCAGGACATCACTTCACTACCAAATCCACCATCCCAATTTCGATGGTTCTTTCAATCTTGAAGGAATGAAGAACCAGTTCATATTCTCTCACGCACACCAATAGAGTGCATGGGAGTGCCAGTCAATCACCAATTCAAAGCACGAATGGTTGTGGAGCTTGAGTGCAAACAAAATGAGGTGGAATGGAGATGTATCGATCGGTGTGCATATACACAATCGCACATAACCTTCGGGAATTTACTTGCAATCGTCTTCAAATGCCATTTTAAAAGTTGCCATATTTTTAGCGCAAAAATTATTTTGTTGATTGTCGCGAGTGCGGTGAGTTTGGTACGACTGAAAAATCAAATAAAACATGATCGAAAATATGTTTGAACGATTAGCATGTAAGCGAATAACTTAATAAATTGAGTTAAATGGTATGAAATTTGATGTTCCGTTACGTAGGAATTTTCGTGCTACTTCAAGAAATTCGTATAATCGAGCCGTCAGGTTTTCGTGCCTTCTTCTTTATCGCCATCAAAACCTTCAGATATATATTTTTTTTCAATAAATTCTTTTCAATAAATGAAAATACTGAAATGAATAGAAATTCCTCGCTTCTTTCGACGATCTGCCGGAGGACCAACGATTCTTTTTCCGCAGCATCGCAAGACGAAGAATGCATAATGATAGAGCGACGACCCCACTACTTTACAAGCATTTTTCACGCCCCCTTTTCCCTACCGCCGTACGCTACAAGAATCAAGAGGAGTAAGCATAGGCGGTGGAATAAAAATGCAAATAACAATGCTCACTTGTGAGGGAGAGTAACGAGGAATAATGTGGATCGAAAAATGTAGGTCACAGGGCCAAAACTGATGTCGGCTTTCCTATCGACGCTTGTCATCTTGCGAAGAAGCTCAAGCGGTTTTTATGTCGAGTGGAGCTCGCAAACCATCGCACACAAAACGCTTCCCCTGTTCCTATTTCTCTCTCTCACTTTCTCTCTGCCTCACGTATTTCCTTCCTCATTCCGATGCCCCGATCTGCTCGCCCTTTTTCTCTCATTTTCGTCGTTTCTCCGACAATAAACTTCTATTGAACGCCCCGGCCAAGAGTCGTCAGAAATTTTCACTTCTTCCGTACATGTGTGTGCACATTGCAGAAAAGCTCTGTCGAGCGTAACCCGGTGTAACGTTAACTCCATCCGTACCATGACGTGTCACGTCTCCCACACTCTATCCTCACTATTTTTCACGTACTTTTTTTCGTATTTTTTCAATATTCGAAAAAGCGACAATCGAGCGTCCGACACGTGAGAAACACACGAAGGAGGAAGGAGGTTTCTTGATTCATCCATTCAACAATCCATTCTTCACTTTTTCTTCGGATGTGTGTGTACGTACGCGTTTTTATAGAAAATTCGATAGTTTGTTCGAAGGAAAACTGACAACGAGAATATTACATTCGTACTAATGCGAACATTTTTGCACGCGGTTCTGTAAATTCGATCAGTCCGCTAATGAGTTTTCGGTTTATTAGCACCACTCAAAAAAACTGACTTCCGCACAACGCTTTTCTACGAACCGGTGCATGCATGGCTAAACAGCCAGCACAACAAATATTCTGGTCGAGCTCGCTTAGGCAGACCACACGACCATTACTGACGGTCTCAGAATAATTTACTACCATTAAATATCATTACCTTGTTTTTTAATGTCTTCTATTATAAAATACAACCGAATCAACATTTTATATGCCGTGAATAATTACGTTTTTTTCATCGAATCCATTTTACATCCTTTAATATGTTATGGGACATTAGTACATTCTACAGCAAGAGAACAACCAAAGAGAGAAGTTTAAGGAGGGTGGCTACGTTCGTCAAATTGATAAGAAATTGATCAAATTTGGTGATAATGTTCTTCAACATCAAGTGCGAAGACACAATTTTTTTCAAAATTTTCTTCTGCTTAGTTATCGAGTAATTACGGATTAAAGCAGATTTCTTATGCCCGGAATGTATACCTATATATATGGAAACGCTATGCTTATACACTTGAACTTTAGTGATCGATTACTCGATAACTGTACAGAAGAAAAATCTTAAAAAATTTGTATTGTCAAATTTGGCCCTAAAGAATATGTTTACCAAATTTTATTAAATTGTTATCATTTTGAAATTTTTAATGTATTTAACATGGTTTAGCATGGCAACATTGTATCGTCGGTAGCCACCCTCCTTAAATAGATTTTGGATGGAAAGTGGAGGCCGCATTTTCGCCACGTCCACTAAAATGTAGATTTCAATATGATTTTTACATGATTTGTCTGGACATACGATTTGGCTCGAAGAATCGGTCGATCGTTTCCTTTGTCCACTAATTATTATTCAATAACTGATTATTCGCTGCAATAGAGAAAATCAAAATCAGGAAGATAGAACGCAGTTTTCCCTTATATTTCTCCACCAATGCGGAGAGGTAATGAAAAGAAAATATTACTCGTTCGATTTCTAGCTCTCCAATGACGTGTTCGAAAAGCATCAGGGGTCCATTTTTATTTCAGAACAGATGAACCTTGAATAGTGGAAAAGTCGAGTGGCTGAAGTGGGTAGCCTCGAATCGTTGAGGGGACTTTACTCGAAACGTACACTTGATCACTCAGCCAAGCGTAAATCTTTCTCGATAGGAATTCCTTCGCGATTGCAGCTGGATTGTCGATTATTGCAATTATATTCTTGGAAATCCTCGTGATTCTAGAAAGTAACGATGTTTCTATCTCTCGGCTGACGTCAATCTCATTCCACTGAACAGCTCGACAAATCCTGCTCGATCGTCTCGACGCCGAGTTACTATCTTGTTGTACAACGCAGCTTGCGATTTTATTTTCCACCAGTAAATTGAGGTTATAATGAAAATATATTGAACAACCGACTCAGGTAAAGGAGATCTCCAAAATAATATTGACTTTTCGATAAAACGCTGACGATCGCAAGGTCGAATAGGTTAGGCAAAGTAGACAAGCTATTAAATCCAAACGGCGTCACAGCGTGTTCAATTCGCTGCTCAGTGATTCACCGTTGCTTTAGCGTGTCGATCGAATTGGATTGAGTTCCTTGACACTACGCTCATTTTATTGGTAATGGGATTCGTCGAAATCGTCGGGGTCGCGGAAAGAACATATCATTAAATTTCGAGAGACAAATGATCGTTCCCGTTTTCGGGTCATTCCATAACTGGCCAAATCTACTTCACGCGGCTATAAAATTGCAAATAATTTTACACGATTAATAGTGTACAAACCAACAATTCTATGAAGATTGAAATCTTGAAGTTTAAAAGTGACATTATGGCAAACTCCAAAATATCTTATAAAAATGAAAGTAACACTAATTACAAAAAATATATAAGTCGGTCAATATTATTTCAAATTTCCATGAAATTTTGCCTTACCTTGTACCTTCAATTTTCTTCTTGACAGATTCTTCCAGGAAAATATTTAATGATGCACGCGAAACAACGATTTCTCAAGAACCACGTTGTAATAAGATTTTCAAGACCGACTTAGCGAATGTACGAAACAATGTGCCTGATGCTATGGTAGATCGTATCGAGCCATTTCCATGGATTCTTCTTCTCTTCAATGAATAGTAGAAATGCCTGGTGAAGAATGCATACTCTTGAAAATAATTATTCATCAACGAAACACGAGGCGTGTGGCATTGCTGTCGTTCCTGCTGCAACAAAAACAAACACACCGTTCCATCTTCAAATTGTAAACTGTGCAGAATGTTGAGATACTGGGAAATTCAAAAATAAAAAGCAATCATGAATGGAGCATTCTTTGCGTCAAAATAGTTTTTCCTGCTTGCTTATGATCTGTACGTGGCTTGATGTTTTATTGTACAGGCGGTTTTCAGTTTTTGGGATTGTCATGAGAAAATTCTTACACATAAATTAGCTCAAATTCTGAGAGTTAAGCTTTTAACTTTGCTATCGTAATTTTCAGGTATTTGGGATTCGAAGCTAAGCACAAAGATGGCGCTCGATGGTGAAAGACGTGAAAAAGCGAATGTTGAGATATCCGAGAAGTTACGAAGCGAGGTGATAGACGTTCGTAGAGACAGGATTGAAGAATTTCATGCGACTTTGGTGGCTTGCGACCGCCACCAACAAGGTCGTCACATTTTTCTAACTTAATTATCAGAACGAAAGAGGCGAGTGGAAGAGAACGAGAGAGGGAGAGTAAGAGAGAGAGAAAAGGAAAGGAAGAAAATCGACGGAGGGGACAAACTCGATGTAGCAGTACTAAAGAAGGTCGTCCAAGTTTCCCTTCGAAACTCGCAATCTCACTTCTCCAGGTTGTAGATTCAGCGTGAAACTTCCGAATCACTCGTTTTCTCCGAGTTTTCCTCACTCTATCGTTTTATTTTTCTTTCTCATTTCTTCTTATCTCCTTCACCGAACCTGGTTACCGGGCTTGAGGTTCGACTATCAACACCCATAGTGAGGCGACATTTTTTTTCTCCTACTTCCTGTTCTCCGCGACTGTACAAATGAGTGTACCGGAAGTAACTTAATCCTGTAAATTTCCTCCGATGATTGTAATTTTCAGTCGATACTTTGATTCCATCAAAAGTCCTGCTTAACAGTATAGACAGCCATCGTAATTGTAAAAGAAAATTTATGATTCATTCGTTCCACAAGTTCAGAATTTAAATAAGTTGAACTTAAAACGCGCTGGATAAATAGAATAAAAGAAAAATGCTCACAAATCGTTACTGTCATTTCTACAATGATGGTCAACCTCGTATTTCTGTTAACTCCAAAAATTAGAGCGCGAATCGAAAAGAAAGTTTAAGTTTAAGATTATATTTGAAAAATTAATACTTTTCGTCTTGGGTAGTTCAACCACGCCGATCAAAACGAACGAATAATTTTGACTCCATGCTAATGCAACGTCGTATTGGTATCTATTTTAAAACGAGTGCGTATCATTGCGCAAGACCCAGATCGGCAGATTTTTGAGAGCTCTTACAAAGGCAAAGGTACAATTTGCCATGACTAGAATATTTTCTGAAGAAGTAAAGATCGTAGATTTTAGAAAGCCTGAGGCAACGAAGTCGCGATTTCACGAAAGGCACAGCTCTATGATAAAGCTCCTGACGAGGGTTTCAAGCTCGTATTCCGTGGTGAATTTATCGTCGGCTTCGTACCTCTTTCCTCTCGTCATAACTGCATACATACACTCGAAATGTGTACGAATTCACGTTCGGGTTTGCCACTTTCGTGAACACAAAGTTAGAGGGAGACGAGGGTTGATCGATAAAGATCGATAGCCAGAAAAAGCCTGAGGCATGAATCCTACGCACGTGTATTTTATCTACGACACGAATTCTCCGAGTGAAGATCGTTCTGCATGAACGACACCGGCTTTCATTTTGCCTTGCAATAAAATATGAAAAGCTGTAAGATTTTTGTATTTGGATGCGGTTTGTTTTGCGAATTCGTAGCTGCTGTTTCTTACATTTTTCTCTTCAATAAAGTCAAGATGCCGCGACACCACCGATTCATCACGATCGAGGCTGACAGCTTTTATTCCCTACCTCCTAGAATTTGAATCATAGATAGACACGAACAAACTCTATTTTACAAGAAAATCAAAAGACAACGGAGAAGTGCCGAGTGCTTGAGCAATTGTAATTCGTGCGAGAAGCCATACTAATATCTTGACAAAATACACTTCGGTGTATGGAAACATAAAAAATTGCGATTCCTCTATATTTTGATGAAAAATTTGAAATTTCTATTGACCTTTTGTAACGAAGCGTTTCTAAAAATCGAGCGAATATGAATTCCAATGAGCCGTCGTAGATTTGCTCTGTACGAGCCACGAATTGGAAAAAAAAACATTCAGTCGCGTGTTGAAAGGGAATTCCATGACATTTGGTCCCCTTTCTATACGTGTAACTAGAGAAATGTTGAAAATATTTCATTGCGTTAGTAGGAAACAGGAAAAGTGAGGTCTCTGCGAACACGAATATTGTATTACTTGTGCCCCTATCTTCACATGGCCTCGAGCCAAAAGCCCGAGAATTTTCAACTCTATGTGCATCATCCGTCAGGTGTCCGTATACGCGCTTCCCTTGCTTCAGCGATCATCGTTTCACTTGTATGCGCTTTCAAAAAGCTTCCGTGTTATCAGGAGATCGCATCCTGGAAAATAACATGAAAATTAAAATAATTTATTCATTTTTTGAATACATTACATTTATGTAAAAATTGCATCTGGAAAAAGGTAACCGTGCGTTCCCTGCTCATCGAGTTGACGATCAGGGATGCTGTAAATATTTTTTTTTTTTTTTAAGTATTTCTCTATAATTGGATTTATTGAAGGATTCTAACCCTCGATCGATAGTAATCTGACTGCATCCGGTAAGAGAGACATCTGGTTCAATCCTCTTTTTTCATTCGATACGCATAGAGACAGGAATAAGAACCTTGTGCGACCTCGATCGCACGATACTGTTGCTTATTTCCTTTTTCGCTTCATTATGACAACGGAATGTGTTTCATCATGGTCTCATCATATCTGTAACTTTTTTAATTAATTATGGATTGAATACTGTATCGGAGTTCCGATAATTGGATTTGGTTTTCTTTCGATAGACATCGCGTATCGAGTGAAAAAATGAGCTGCACGTCAATGGGATGTGGACCCCGCAAAATTCATCCACTTCTTTATTCAACCAGAATGACAGATCGAGGAATAAAAGTTCGCCAAAATTACTTCATTCGAAATATTATAATATTCAAAACCAGTCGAACACTAAGCCCGGTAACCGATTTCGATTCAAATTTGGTTTGACTGATATTAAAATTCCACTATTCTTCAACTATTCAAATATTGAAAGCATTGTATGGGAATCTCGTCGATAATTTAATTAACAACAACTCGCGATCATTGAAGGTACGGTGAGAGTGACTTCGTTGACTATTTCGGCTGAGTATCATTCCACGATTACATTGTTTTACGCTGAACTAGAGGCCTCGGTCAGCTACGCATTGCGCAGCCTTCACAGAACCTTTCTCAATGAATGAGAAACTCATCGTTATACTCTCACACTTTTACGCGTGGACGCGGTCACTATCGCGTCGACTTTTTCGCGTAGCGGTCTTAGTATTTGATTTACCTCAAAATTCCATCAAGTGATTTTTTTTTCGAAACGGAATGGACATTTGCTGAACAAAAGAGGAAGATCCAAATAAGTGGAGCTTACAGCTATATGAGTTGAGTCAGAATTTCTCATATCGTATATTTCAAGAAGGCTCGATCGACCAAAGCGTTGCGTGGACTCCGTTTCCGACAATTCCTTTCAGCGACCCTGCCGAAATCATCGAAGCAGCAGCAGTAACGTATGAGGGGACCCCAAAACCGAAGGTTTGTTTACTTTCGAAGCATGAAACCTGGGGAATATATTCGAATTCATAGTGCATAGAGGTCTGAAAACGTGTAGACCCACAGTAACGGGAATCGATATATGCAAAACCTGACGCTGGTGGCAGCACTGGTATGCATGAAAATCTCTTGGATATGAAATTTGCAATAAATGGTTTTTTTAATGCCGAACTGCTCAGAATTCCTGCGCTTTTTCTCGGCGATAATTTCTTGAATTTAAGAAAAAAGTGTCACATAAATTCTAAATTGCTATTGATTCGAATCAAAGATAAGAAAAAAATAAAAAGTAGCATAAGCTATTGGAAGATTTTGAATGACAATAAAAAGACATCCATAAAACACAGCGTTGTTGTAAATATACGAAAATTTTCCGACACGTTGTTTTCTCATAAACGAAGCAACGTTCAAAGACATCGTACGATTATCTACGATTGACTTCGATTTTCGAATAAAAAACAAAGAAAAGTTTACTCTTCGTGATACATAGATTGAACAGAGAAATCAAAGATTAAAAAGGTATTAGCGACTTTCATAAAAGTGCACTACAACGAAAGTTTAAGGTCTTGAAAAAAAATTTTAATTCATGAGGATTGAAGATTCCAGGTTGCTCGGTAAACCCTTTATCCGTGTACATTTTTATAGCTCGTTTGAATGACTGTGTGTAGGTGAGTATCGAGGACAAGGCAGGAAGGCACGGAGAACGAGAAAAGCTAGGAAAGCTCTATCGGATATCGGAAACTCTTTAGGATTACAGCCAATCGTGAATGCCAAACTTGTTACTGAGTTCGCGAAAACCATGATTTTTCTCTCTCCCCCACACGCGCTCAAATAATATTCTTCTCCTTTCTCACTCTCCATTTTTTCTGTTTTTCAATCGTTATCATACGCTCATGCATTCTGAATCTATTCTCGTTTCACAGATGAATTCTCTTCAGATCGCATAATGATGCAGCTACTTTTTGCCATTTCCAATCCAAGATAAACGTCCGAGATGGAACACATGACTTTTCTGCACCACGCCGACGAAAAATTTCATTAGAATGGAAAGAGACGGGGGGGGGGGGGGGGGGTGAGAAAATCACGGATTTGGTTTTTGTTACACAGGCTCTCGTCCTCTCGACGTCGGATGGCGTGAAGAAAAAGAAACGTTTCAAGGACAGATTCCCACGGATTAAAACATTCCTGCACAATGGTCAGCCGAGCTCATTTTTTTATATCACCGTTCCAACCTGGCATTCAGCGCAAAAACTGTTCTTAAATTTTCTCATGCTTCGAGTCTCCTTCTGGACTCTCTGGACCGGTCAGCTTTTTTATTTAAATAACCTTGCTCTTTTTAATACCTACAACGCGCATTAGCGAAACAGAAAATAATATTTACGAATGCATTATTTCGCACTCACGTAATTCTAAATCCGTTGTCTAACTTGTCTGCTGCCCTCAGCAGAAAAATCAAAGGACGCAGGACGATGCTTCCGCCATCAGTCACGGTTTAATCGGCCTCAATGGAGACTCAGCTGAATAGAAAGAGAGTCAGAGGTAACCTGCTGAATTCAAGAAAAAAAGCCTTTTTTGATGCTGGTGTTTGAAGCTGGCCCAGTTTGCTTTTCCAAGGAAAATCCCAATTTTGTACTCGGCTGGAACGGGATGAGCGGGAGATAACTAGCGAAGGTTGGATGGCATACAGTTCGCTTGGCGGAGTGCATTGTTCTCTGGGTACACCAGTAACTAAAGCTTCGCGAATAATAATACCTAGGTACAGGTATAATATAAAGTGCTTGAAAAGCGAGTGCACGAGTAATACGAAGAGTGAAACGGACATTACTTTTTCCGCTTCAATATAAATATATCCAATATTTCTATGGGTCTTTTATCACAAAATGTAATCGTTATCAGAAATGTTTTAATTTTTATGAATTCTGCAGGCCAGTTTTGGAATGGAATTCAATGCTTAATAATGTCAACAGAGGAAAATCTCGGATTTCTATATTATTTACGTACATATCAAACATTAAATTCATTATTCGTACGTAAATATGAAAGCCTATTTGTTGGACCGAACGTTTATATTTCCACAATGTACAATCATCAACATTCTCCTTTTCCTCATCGAAATGGAATTTCGAAATTATTGTTCACGTTCGTTCCAACGGAGAAAATGGTCTGGTTGAGATAAAAAAAACTCAGATCATCCGGATTGGCTGAAGTGGAATAAAAGCTCGTTGTTTTTATAACAAAATACCAAGGACTTTGTGGTTGCTATTTTGAAATTATTCCGGTTTCACGTCCATTTTATTTTCTTAGTATTATTTTTCGTGCCGTCATCTTCACGGTATAACGTCGAGTGAGCAGAATATTCTGCTCATAAAAAACTCATATCGGCACGTTACTAGTTGCTATACATTCGATAGCAATGCTTTCGCAAACTACATTATACCTTTCTATATTCTCAAGGAATATGCATAGAGGTTTGAGGGGAGCTTTAAGAGCGAAACAGGAGGAGACAGAATTGTGACGACGCCACGGAAATTCTGTCACGTGAACTATCAAAACGAAAGCAAAAAAATGAAGGTTTTTTCAATGCGACGATAATGGTCGACCATGAACCTTTCCGGTTGTTCATGAGCTCTACAAAATGCAAAATATTACATCCTGACGCATTATTACTTCATAATTATTTGAAAATATGATATTATGCGTCACGAGAAAATATTCGCTACTACATTTTGAAATTCAAAAGAGTCGGTGCATACAAACTTTGTGTACGGATACGATCCCGTGTGTGTGTATTAACAAAAAAAAAATAAATCATCGCTCGTAAAGGGTTTGAATCGAGCATGAATATGGGGCAAAAGCTCGTTATTCACATTTAATGGATTTTTTCAAAGACTCCAGCACACCGAACGAACTTCACCGAAGGACTTCAAAATATTTAGATTAAAGAATATGTAAATTTGTCAGGGCAAATTTACAAAACTGCTAATTCTGTTATTTGAATATTTAAATAAATATTTAAATAAATAGCATGTAGTCCATTCTTCAATTAAAATTTTTCGAGAACATGATTATTCGTTCGTTCAGGTAGAGGTCGTGACTCAAGAAGGCGAATTCAAATTTAGATTAAGTCCCTTTCAAGTACGAGCGTGCCCGGTGAGCTATTCGCAGGGTGTTGGAGATAGAAGATTAATTTATTCGTATTCTCGAAGGGAAAAGCTTATTATTCATAAGCAAATAACAAGAAATCGTGAGAGATTTGAAAAAAGATGTTCTGTAAAAAACATCCCATAATCAATGGAAACCCTTTGCGAGCAATGATTAATTTTTTTTCTCCTTCTGAAACACACTCTCGATCATTTCAATTTCACAAAATTTATATATAAACTCGCTTTTTTGAGGCTCAAAAACGCGTGATAAAAGACATTGAAAATATCCAATTGGTGGCTGGAGGTTTCGAGCAAAAGAATTCATGAAAACGCAAGGATAGTTTTGGCTCTCGTTAAAACGCACGATACATAATTCCCTCATGACAATGGGGCAGACGGCGCCGCGGTAAGCTCAAGGAAACAATTTCTAATTAACATTGCCAACGAGCACTTCCATAACCTCGAATAGATAGTCCGTAGCGGTGTGCCAGAAGCTCCGGGGGTCTCGGTGCACATGGCGCGAACGATATAACGGGAAGAAACTGTTGAGGAAGGTAGAGGAGGATGGTGATAGAAAGGAATAGCAACGGTCCATAATCGAGCGTCCTGAGCTTCCTTCTGCAGAGCTGCGTTATAGCCCGAAACCCCTTTCCCGTATCGACAAAGTTTCTGCGGAGTGTCTTTCCGTTACAAACGGAGAACGTTGCCGAAACTCTTGCTTTTCACAACCTCGGGCAATGTTCGGCTAGACTAGCCAGGTTTCCTTCGTAATTAGATATTAACGCCGAGGGAGGCAGTAAGAGAAAGAGAGAAAGGGAAAAGAGCTGTAGGCTTGCTAATAACGTTATAGATATCTTGTCAAAGGCTTGTGCGACGCCCTTTTGGTTCAGCCAACTTTAAACGCTGAATCGCCATCCACTCTTTTTCGGTACATTTTTTCGGGACGCGTCGCACGCACGAACGTGAACCTATTCAATAGAAATCAGTGAAAAATTATTTAGTGAATCACTCGACGTGGTTTGCTGCGAGAATTTGTAATGCCTACTAGCTAACTAAAGTTTGGCAACGTTACATCATTGGAAATTTCGTTGATAATTCTGAACTGGTAATATGAAATTGGGTCGAGAGAAGTTTGAGTTCGCTAATAACTCGTGCACCTACCAATAAAGGCGCGACGTCGGTCGTACAGCGTAGAGCAGACTACAAAATTAGCGCATACGTTCTCGACCTACTTATAAAATTCTCCATTGTGGTATATCAATATTTGTATGAGCCACAAAACCAAGAAACCTCTTCAGATGTAACATACAAAGTAATTCAAATTTGGCTCGAATGGCTTTTGAGTAGGATGCACAAGTTGCTCCGGAGTTTGCAGGGGATCTTGAGAGGATCACGTGATCACAATAGTCGAAAGCTTCTAATAGAATTTCATTGGAGAACGGAGCGCTTCTCGTACGTTTTTCATAGCCTGAGTTAAGCCTTTCACAATTGGAGGATCTTTCAGAAAAATCGAACATTTATCGGGCGGAGTATATCGAAAGTGAACGAGATTGTCGTTGCTCGGACAAGCCCACAAAAAGAAAATAGAGACAAAAAGTGAAGAGTAGCTTGGAAAAAAAAAAGAAAATGGGTGAGAGGGAATGAGAACAGGCTTTTCGTTCGTGAATAGAGAGATGAAAGTCAGGCTAGTATGAATACGAGATCGATCAAAAAGACTGTTCAGGGATTATCATACAACGCATGAACGATTTTGTAACGATCGATTAATCCGATAATTCCTGGGGATGCGAGAAAAGAGAAACGAATGCGAACTCGCTCCATCCAACTTTTTCTTCTTTCTTTAGAACGATACTCTTTTTCTCCCATTCCATCATTTTAATCAAGCGAAGCCTGTAGTGCTGCAGTCAAAGCTCTCAAACGCCCTCGACGAACGGTGAGAGAGTAACCGCGTAGACAAATATTTTCCAGCCACACTCTATAAGAGTAACAGTAACCTGCAGATTGGGGTATGTGAGAGCGAGTCCATTCTCTACTAACTCTCTGCGACCTACTCAGTTTTCAATGATCGCGAATCCTGAAATCCTTGTTACGAAGATGAATTGAAAAGTTTGTGCAGAACAGGCGAGGTATTTAACTCCGATTCACTTCCATTCCAAAACTGTTCATTATTATTTCAGGAGGATTTTATTACTCGGCATCAGCGTAAAGATTGAAAATTTTACCGTCTAAATAATCAAAGATTCGATAACTAATTTATGATTCTCAGCATCTTCAAATGCGGCCTCTCAAATGTTATTCTACGTTACGAAGGGGGGCGGATTCCCCTGGTTAGCTGTCATGTGATCTGGGCTCGACTGCAGCAGGGAACACTTTCAACGTAAGTTATTAACGATCGCGTGCGGTGTTCGATATTCTTAATATTTTTGTTTTCCCGAAATCCGCCTCACTTTCGAACACGCTAAGCGTTAGCTGGTGCAAACAGACGGAAACTTTGCAATGGTAACTCGTCGAGGATACAGCTATACGATGAGGATGAATGGAGTAAAAACATCCCACGCTTTCTTGGTGAGGTTGCAAACTTTTCAATCTACTTCCCATCTGAGTTTTCGATGCAATATTCCAACTAATAGATGAACACCGTCAACCAATTACCGCGGCTACGAGAACAGAGAACGAGGCGGAGGGTTCAAAATTTCAGCCCTTCTCATTACTTTCAGACAACTGGCACGAAGTTACGGCGCGCGTCTGGAAAATTTATTGAATTTTTGATACCATTTAATTTATATTTTCTCATCGCATCGACCAACCCTAAATACGTCACCTCGGCATTCTCAATTCGTAAGCAGACGGTTTCGGTATCGAACCTTAATGGCTCGACACTGATTGGCGCATGAGAAGTTATTCAAACAGACTTACGACGAACGTGAGGCCTGATCTAACAAACAATTAATAATTTATCAAGCACTTCTCGCCTATAAAAGCGAGAGTGCATGCGCGCTCCGAGTTTCAAAGGTTAGCAATCTGACGCATAACCAGTATTTCCGGTCCTTTTGTCGCGTCCAGTCTTTTCTAGTAAAACCAGCAGCGGGGAGCTTTTACTATGTAAATCCATGTTGAAGACGGTAGTGCATCAGACCCGACCAAGATTTCCAAGAGTACACGGGTTTTAATATTAACTCGTCGTAGGCTTTGCCACGCCACTGAAAGATGCCGGGAACTCGAAAAAGGAGAGAGGATAGCACTCGAGCAAAACGAGAAATCAGATTCAGGGTGGAAGAAAAGATCTGGCCAAAAAGGGAGTAATAACGGGACGAGACAAACCCCGAATATTCCGTGTTATACACCGGATAAAGCGAGAATAAAGCACAACTAGAAAAGAGTCGGAGCGTACGCGATAGACAGAGAAAGAACTTGGAAACAGCGAATTCCATTGCTGCTGGTTAACGCGTTTGTATGCCAGTTCGAACCCCGACATTTTACTGCTTTTATCGCCGCCCCACCCAACCGAACATGACGAGACTTCGTATTAGGCTTTCACCGTAATATCCGAATTCTACTGAGGAGAAACTCGCCGTGGCTTCTTACCGATTGTTTTTAAACTCGGAGGATTTCAGTAGTGGCATCTGCATGTTATCAGTAGCGTATTATCGCTGCTGAACATACGACGAAACAACAATTGTTAAATAATTGAAAAAAGCGTACTTCGTATTGCGACGTTTCTAGCTTCATGCGAGCACGCGCGTAAACACTCGATGCAGGACTCGAGTTAAACGAATTCTTCATTCAGCTCGGAAGGTCCATATCCCGAAGGTAAACCAGATGTTTATTATGACGAAAAGTTAAGAAAAGAGGTGAGGTTAGCCATGCTCGATGGCGACCGTTTGATACACCATTGTTCACGCTACGTCTGAACCACCAAGCCCTGTGTAGGCACTCTCAGTCCAAGCAAACTTTAACTGGCTCAGAGCCGAAATCTCCCTTGTTTTAGAAGGACACGAAAGGTGCGGACATTCTCCGTCTCCGCAAGCTCCCGTAACTTCATCCTGCAAGGAATCACTGTCCTTATCCAGCCAACCGCCCTTCTCGCGTTTCTCTCTCTTACTCTCATTTTCACCAGAACTCGCAATCCGGACAATTCTCCACCGCCATTAGAAGCCGACAAAGTTCAGAAGAGCCACTCTATAGTGACGTATCTACTCCGGCTCGTGCCTCCCTGCACGACGAATCTGGACTCATCCCCCGGTCGACCTCCCGCTGGGAATACCAACTTCCCAAATCTAGAACTATCTTCTCTCATTCTCTCGCACACTCGAACAACTGCACCCGGAGGATACAGATTACAGCTACGAGAATTGGGAAACTGTGGTCTTATTGGTAGAATGACCAGCCCGCACATGCAACTTATATCCATGATTCATGAGGTCCGTGTGGTTTTATGCATCTCAGTCATTTCCCGATACCTGTAAATGACGAATGAACACATCAGTGGGTTTTTTTTCTTCAATATTATTATAGCAAATGAGTATTCAGCTCATTTTTATTCGTAACTCATTGAATCTATGAATTAATGAGAAACCAGCGGGTAGTAAAATTATGTGCAAAACCCCTCTTATGAAAGTAGAAGCACGGATCGAATGCTGAAATTGTCGTGAGGATGAAATATTTCAAAAGAGCTCGAGCCCCTCCTGAATTATGGCGCGAATAAACGTGGCGCGTTCGAAAAATAATGACGATCATTTGGCTTTATATTAGTGAACGAAAAACCGTAGTGGCAACTTTCGAAATTCACTGGGTGTCTTAGTTCATCAAATCTACATTGGCACAGATATTACAAGGAAGTCTTGCCAAATTGAAAAATAAGAAGAAAAAATCTATGGCCGTATAACGCAGTTTTGTAGAAAAATCAAAATAAAAACAACCCATTATTCCGCTGTGTTTATGTTACATTGTGATTCGCGCTTGTTATTCACTCCATTTTCGTAGGCAAATTTTTAAACTTGGAATGCCCAAGAGTCGAAAAGTAATGCGGGAAAGGTGAAGTCAGCCAGAGTCACATATCACACTCCATTTCCATGCTAATATCTGATAGAATTGGCAGACGGCCATTCGCGTTTGCTCGATCTGCAGCCATTGCTTTGTGCCTCGAGTATTCATTGGTCTCAGAATATTCGCTACAGTACTCATGCTCTAGATCGTCGAAATATATAGCAAAAGAAAAGCTCTAACCATATTGAGAATGTTTTAAATATATATATGTATAAATGAGAATGAAGATATATAAAGATACATATGGATGAGACGAACCGACGGAATATCGGAAAAGTTTTCCATTGGGAAATGCAGAGACAACTTTTGCCCCCGAATAAGTGACTCGTCGATAGCAAACAGCACTTATATGCACGATTTTCGTATACATTTGCCATTAAACCGCACTCCGTTGTAATCTCACTTCGGAGTTGTCTATTTTTTTGAGGAATCTTTGCGTCCTCGTGAAAAGATCGATCCAATATATCGATAATGGGCGGATAGCAGATTGCTCGAAATATACGACGTTATTTCTGCAATATTGCGTGAAGATTTATGCCAAAACTCATCATACCCATAAATTCGATAGTGTACATTCGTTGATGTGAGTATAAAAGACGAAGGGACGAAGCAGTGAACGAAAAATAGCGACATCGAAGTAAGTTGGTGCAGGAAAAATATTTACTTTGTTTTGTAACAATTTTTATGTAGTTTTGGCATAGGATACATTCAATTTTTGTTTTCATATGCCGCATTTTTATTTTTGAAAATCTCGTGAAAACAGAAGTCTTGTGGCTTTAATATTTTTCTCAATTGCATCTATCGCATAAGAACTATCACAATCCCAAGCAATGAGGTATAATCGCGATGAAAAGAGGGCTACAATGATCTCTCCATTTGATGGGATAAAAAAATTTAGATTGGCAACGTAACAACGATGTATAATAGAAATCGTGTTGGATTGATGAAGAATATAATTCAACTTATCACAATTCCGTGATTTAAACGACAAGATGAATCTCGACGTTATTCATTCCTTTCTTCCACGAATGCAGACTTCTTGAAGGTGTTCTCAGACGTCGTCCAGAGATTTACTAGAGGAGACTCGAGCATCTGTTGTCCTCAGAAATTGAATGAGCGAAGATGGTGACGAAGAATTGTCTCTCGTTGATCGAGAAGGCGAATAAACGACGAGCAATGAAAACATTTTTTCAACTAACAATGAATCGACGTATAAACGTAGATGCGCGTAATGTATGCCAACTACATGCATTAAATGACGATGTTTGTACTAGACTTTCGTATACAGGTATACAGTTACGAAATATAAACGGTGCGGAAAAGAGAATCTCGCCTCGGAAGAGAGAATTCTCCCGAAATTCGAAGAGAGAGAGAGGGAAACGATTATCCTTACACGAAGCATTGGCTCACACATACACAGTTTCCATACTCACTCGTACGCATACCTTAATTACAGTTTTTTTTATAGTTTTTAATAACCTTTGAATCGCCTGACGGGTAAATATGGAAAAAATTTAATATGTCAGAATCAATACGGAATATGAAATAAATCTTTTTTTTTTTTGCAATGTTCACCAATATTTGCAGAGTTTCGAATGATATCAATAAAAATGAAAGAATAAAAAACGAGATGAGCGGCGAGAGAAACTGGAAAATGGCAAGTCTTGGGAAAAACTGTTATAAGCACTGACTCCGGTGGAAATCTTTTTGTCGACCAATATTTTTCCAAGATAAGCATATTTTCCTACGAGACGTGAGAGACTTTTTCCAATGTGTATGTATATATAAGTATATTTGTTGGAGATATTCGAACGGAACTTTTTACGCTTGGATTCGGTTGAAGCGTCCCGAAAGCCGTGATATAAATGTTGACAGGCTTTCCGCCCGCTAAATTGTTTGTCTATTCTGTACCGAGCTCGTTCGCTCGCGCTTCGCGTATCCTTGATCGCGTGTATATAACAGATACAGTAAACGCAATATGGCGCGAAATGTGGTCTTCTCCGCGCCAGCAAATAATATTATATCCCGCCTGTGTATTATACGTATTTTGTATCCTATACCACCATATAGTTATCTGTGCCAGATTCCAAAATATTCCAATGTTCGATTACGAAGACCCAGCCATACGTTGACACATATGAAAGGAAGCCCCGAACCAACTGCCACCGCGCCCCACATATTAATATTTACACTTAACGATGTTCAAAAAGCGAGAAACATGATTGAATTCTTTGAAATATCATCCTGATCAGAAATTTTCAAAAATATTGCATCGATAAATCTCGTTCCAACTCCACAAACTTAATGAAATTTTGTTTTTTTACTCGCACAAAATTCGTATCAGGGAATAACTAAACGAAAAATAAATTTTTCGTTTTCAATGGAGAATAAAATGGTTGTCTGTTGAAACGGTGCTTCTGATTTCAATGATAATAAACAGTACGAAAATCCAATGAATCAACAGTTCGGTACTACAGAAAATTTACGTAATTGTGTGTTTACGAGTAGTATTAATAAAACTATGTATTTTCAGAAGAACTAGGAAATCCAATTAAATTTATCTCTCGTGGAAACCTCAGCTAAGCAACGTCAATAAAAACTATCGATTCACAGGATAATGAGCTTGGCGTTGCCGGCAAAATTCAACCGAACGTAGAGAATGGTAATGCTTCCGATCGAGATTTAACCTGGTCCACCTCACTCCGATGATTTCTCTCCAATATTATATATCCAGAACAAACCATATTTTTACTTCCTTCATTTCGTAACAGAATATAACGATTATCGACGCTCAACAACTGCAACGAATTTGCCCATTCAATCACGTGGTCAACGCCAATTATATCGAATAATTCGTCCGATTACTCCGTACTGTCAATACAGCGCGAATACAGTATGCTGCTAAGATCGGTAGGATTTTATAGTAAATAGAACTTTTGACGAAAGTGTCACAACACTAGGATCGCGATTGTTGCCAATCGTGGAAGTGGAACAAAGTAGCATATAGATGGAAACAAAAATCGATATTGACGCGTTTTCGGGACAAATATCATGCAATCTAACAGAACGTTCGTCAATCCACGTCGCCTATTGCATTCGTTCTCGTATTCGAAACAGTGTTATTGATCTTGTGTACGTTTGATCGAGAAACGCTTGTTGAACATCACCTCCGGCATTTAGTCGTTTTCCATTTACAATCGTGGGTTTCAACTAATTTTCGTTTCATTGTCGTGTTGATCGCGAATCTATTCTATTTGACTCAGTTGCTTCAGAAAAATAGCTTAGAAACGTTAATTCGTACGAAATTAAATATTCCGCAATTGAAATAGATTTATATTTAATTGGTGCACAAGCTCAATCGAAAATCCGTTCTCGCACGAAGGAGCAACGAGAATTGTCAATGGTAGAAACATATGTAACAGGACTAGTGTGAAGGATACGAAAACCTTTGAGAAAAATTCTCAGTTGTATTATTGAACAGTAACAAAATTGCATTCCTGTGATTTTTTATGACTTTGTAAAAAGAATAAAAATATACTTTGGAAAAAACGTCGACAGTTGTGAATAAAGCAAAATTTACAGCGCTTCGTTCGGGTGATTGTGTAAAATATGGGGGAATCGCGAGGTCGGATTTATCAGGAAAGCAAGATATTCAAGAGTTGAAATAACGGGCGGTGGAAAGAGGGGTAAAATACGAGGAAGGGAAAAAACCCAGCGGGACGGTGAAGAAGGAAGAAGAACGGGGACAAGAAGCCTTCTTGCGGAATTCCGAGGATTAAAGAGGAAGAAATTATCCAGATACAGTGGCTGGCATTGCCGACGTGTACAAATGAGGGGCATTGAGCTCTCATGCCCTTTGCGCCAGTACACTCGAAAGCGGGTGAGAACGGTCGAAGTGAAGCCTCTATCTGCCAGCGCCCGGAGAAGTATGCAAAACAGCTAGATGACGAAGGAAGGGGAAGAGCGAAGGAAAACGAGAAAAAGACGAAAAAGAGCACAGAACGAAGCGAGTGAAAAAAAAAAGAAACGTCAAAGCGTGGTATACAAAAAAAACGAAAAGAAAAGAAATTTGCTAGACTGTTTCTTCAACAGCGGAGGTAAGAAAATGCTCAAAGAAGACAAGCAATATGTTCCAAGAGGCATAGTTAAGCCTGACTAGTTCCCTAGGCACTGAACTCAGAATGTGTCAGGGTCAACTTCGGTATACGAAACGGCACTGGAACAAGATTTCATACCCCTGATTAATGACCAAAGCATTAACGTTAAAGTCTGAAAAAATATGATAATTCGAATCCCTAAATTTAGAAATTTGCCAGCAGAATCACCGTTCAGAAAATCAAAATATTTTATGGCAAGTTCATCCATTCCAATGGATCACATTCTGTTATGGTATTTTCTTATTAGCAGGAATTGTCGTAGTTCAGCAATGCGGGGAAATGGCAATGTTAAATTGAATAGTTGCTACAACGGAGTTTCGAAGATAAAATATGCGGCATCCTCGCGCATTGAAGTGCTATCTCCTGGTCGAGTTTCTCCCGCCCATTCAACTTCCAAACCACATCTCATCCAGTTGATGTCTAGGGAACTGACAATCTTGCAATTTCAATGTGCAATCGTCACTTTGCACGAACGAGTCTCGTCGATTAGGATTCCACGTGACATCATCCATCGCCACGGCAAATGGAGCGTCAATTGCCATTTGTACGATCGACTAAATCTCTGTAATCTCCGGGAGGAGCCACAATTTACCGATGAAACACTTTGTACCACCGGATTCGATGTAAATTGATGTTTGATCGTACTCTTTCAATAAAAATCGAGTTCTTTATATTCGTCGTAATTTTCCTAATAAGTTATTAAATCTGCTTGTAATATTATATAATTATAGTTGTTAGCTCAAGAGTTAAGACAATGCCAACAGTCAAAAATCGATTTCACCTCCCAAATGGTGTACTTGAATTTAGAATCAACTAAATATTGATTTCTTTTTTTTACCGAGTTGTCAACATCTAAAAAAATGAAGAAAATTTCATCACCCTTTTCTTTTTACTCGATTCATTGCAATAGCACAGTAATAAATTATTTTGCTGAATATTTAAAGCTGCTAGAATTTACGGACGAATTCTGCCCGTACCATTAAATTTGCAGAACAAGATCGACAATGTATAATCCCTGATTCTCATGAATATTGAAAGACGTACCGGAACAACAATCCGGAAAACCGGAGATCAGTGCGATATGCATCGGGAAAGCAGACTCCGCGATTCATCACTATTGGGCCGCATTTCGCACACAGGATACAAGCCTCTCAGTCTCCCGCTGCTTTTCTCTATCCCCCTCCCTCTCGCTCTCTCTCCCTTATTTCGATTCGAAACATCACTGAATCTGTTAACACGACCGGGTTTGGGCGCGTCAATAATTTATTAATCGATCATTCCGAAAGTCCTCAACGAGTCTCGCACGATCACACTCCTGGCTCTCATCTCATTGTATTAATTATAGGGATCCGTAGCGGGTCTCGATTATTCAATTGGAACGCGGTCAAACAGACCGTGCCCGATGTTCCATGCAACGGATATATGGATCGAACTCGAGTCTCCATCCATTCGAGAGATGTCGAGGTCAACCTTCTGAACATGCGACCCGGACAAACGATAGTCATTCGATTGGAATTAATATGAACGAGATATACCGCGCATGGTAAATTTCGTAATCGAAATAACGTAACAATTCGAGCGACGCGAGAAGGAATAAACGAGGGAATTCGATTTGCTGAAAATTCTCGATTCAGTTTCGCGAGGCAGGCATTTTTATTCCTTCGCAACTGGAAAACAGAAAAGTTGAGTCTGAATAACTGACTGAGTATATCTGAAGTTGCTGTCACTATAGTTCGCGAGTAGAGTTTTACGAAAAGGATGGAAGAGGTTAGAGAAGAAAAATTTTCATCGAAGCGATCGTAAAAAAGGTCACCCTATGTAGAGGTATTTGCTGGTTTCACTCGACCAAAACCGATAGGAAGACGCGTCGAAAAGGAGGAAGCACGATATATAGCAAATAAAAGGGACGCAGAAAAGAGAAGCCCGTTACTCAAATGGAATGCCAATTCGCTACTGTGTGCTCTGCAACGGTTACCGACAAAAGACATTCTTCTCGTCCACGATTGAATATGCGATGCCCTTTCCCTTTCGCCGCAACTTTCCATCTCCCTCTCGCTCTCTCGCCTTATTCTTTCTCCTTCGTAACGTCTTTTGTCGACGTTAGATTCGTCGCGAAAGGCTTGCTCAGGCATCACCCAGCAGACACGCTTTGTCTTCGCTTCCGTTTTTCGCGCTATCTCTTTCGTTCCTCTCATTTCCAGAGCCGCACGATGCCTACGACTGTGCTATCATTTTATCCTTCAATTCTTTTTGTGACCGTTTTTGAATGTTGACTATCCTAACACGTTCTTGAGAACTTATCTAGGAGGAACTCGTGTGGCATAACACCTCAAAAGGTGACCGAGATCTTTTTCATTGAGGAAATGAAGAAACGAGACAGCACAAAAAAGAGGACAAGAGAGATATCGAGGTCGGTCAGAAAAATACGAGAAAATCGCTGATAAAATTTTATCAATTTGAGGCCTCTACTGCAACGACTATTCTTCATTCCGTGGCGTTTACGTACTTCTTTTTGTCTTCTTCGACCACATTGAATAATTTTTCTCGATTTTTCTCCTCCTCTTCGACATCAGCAAACGGAAACCGTCCGGTTTGCCACAGCCTCGCTTTTGTATCTTTCGCCGAGTTCCGCACAAGCTTCGGTAGGGACAGGGCTCACGAATCTGGCAGGACAAAATACAACGAGTTGGCTAGCCAACAAACCGACCACCCCCACCTGGGTTATAAATTCTATTCCTCTCTCACTCCCCTTCCCGATGCTCTTTACATTCCTTTTTGCATTTCTGCTCGTTCCTCTCATTGGCTTTTTTTCCGCTTCTTTTCTTCTTGGAGGTTGACTAAAATGTTGTTGCCTCATCTACAAATTTAACGGAAATGTAAAGGATTTTCTATATACACGAGCACAACGTCATTTGGGTTGACAATGCCCAAAATTGCAGTGGAAATGGATGTCTGAAGTTCAAAAGTAAGAGCTCGAGCCGAGGTACCGTTTATTTCGCTCGACCGGACGGGAAAATACTCAACTGTACATGCACTTCTCGTGAACCCAATTTCGTTCAAAAAGTCAAATCGCGTATCGTCTCTTCGTCTTTGCCTAGAAAAATCATTGATGAAGGAACGAATAAAACTCAATGCATGTAAAACGCATTTTCCTGAAGACACTTGTACACTTGGCGAAAATTTATTTGGGAAATGGATGGACTACGTTAAAACTTCCCATGTACGTACAGTCAGTTACCTAAAAATGGTATCGTCCCTTACTTCTTGTTCACCAAAACGTTTATGCAATATTTCGATTCACGGGTTGGTTTACTTTCTCGGTAATCTGGAAAAAAAAATTCGCATATGTTGACCGAAATTGGAAAATTTATACCGCATATCGTATTGTGAAATTCTTCTCGTTTAAAAAATTGACAGATAGTCTAATTCCTTTATTTCGAAAAATATAAAATGCACCATGCAATCTGTTCAGCGGTCAAGAGAAATTTTGAACTTGTCCATCAATCTAATAGACTTTGCGACCCAAAAATCTTCGTTCCTACCTGATTACTGTTCCGATTTTATCGACTGATACGATAAAAATGCAATAAAAGCAGGTCCAGTTAGGATATTTGACATTTAGAGTAAAATATTGCAGGTTTTAGTAGCAGACATATAAAGTTCTCGTGACCAGTAGAGATCGGAGATAGGAGAAATAGAAAGACGAAATGCAGTGCCGGGGTGTACTTGGGTGTAAACTCAAGACGCATTCTCGTCACGGAAATACCATAAACCAGGGGTAGTCCGAGGGCGTACCTCGTATGAACGAATAATTTCTCCCCGGTGAACCCATTGCGGTCGAGTCGTCTACATCATGATGAGAACGAGAGGAAGAGTCTGTTACGAGGTTCTCGTTGAATGGCCAATCTTCCCGTTTCTTTTCCTTTCTGCATGACGGATCTGACAAAGCACACGTGGATTTTATAGCGACAAAGAAAATCTACTGACTATTTCACCAAATTTATATCCTTTCGTTTCGATTATAAATTTCTTCGCCAATTCGTTACTCTTTTCGACGTACCCATTTCAGTCCAATTCTCACGAGACTCTTACGATCTTACGAGAAGCAAAGATTAGGTAATTCAACTTCCTGAAAATAGAGACTGCAAAAGATAAGAATATGCGTTGAAATGCAGAAATTTTTTATACAAATTGATGAAAAACACAGAATATCGTTAGAAGAGAGACTGATGAAGCGCGCTACCGAAATAAATAAATACGTAGCGAGTTTGAGGTTGGCTTAGGACTAAGGGCTTTACGTCATAAAGCACCCAGGAGAATTCGGTTTAGCGTCCTATAAAGTCAGTTACGTCCACGACCCCGTCACCGGATGAATATTAATCTGAGGAATTACTGTGGATACGAATGTGGAGACTGTGCTGTGACGAATTTATTGCCCCAATCTCCACAACTGTGCTTGTCGTCGGCGACCAGGCTGAGTGACGCTTCGAATGAGTTTCCAAACACAAACGCGATCCGTGATCTCCGGATGACAAAATTATGACTTTTCGAAAGCTCGTACAACGGATCACACAAAATTTGATAATCCGATGTTTGTGTAGGTTACATGACTGATTGAGAGTTGAAGTCTAAATTTTAGTTTCAAGTAGATAATGACCAGCATCTAAATACAGAAAGAATGAGCTGTGAAAAAAGTACTGAGCGGACACAAACCATCTGGTATAAATAAGAAAAGAACGACGAAAAGGTAGAAGGAGGAAAAGAAAGCTCGAAAAGGTGAACCGCCAAAAGTTTGCCCGCATAGCTGTTAAGTAAGCTGCGGGTCGGAACAGTCTGGTGAATAAGGAGAACAAAAATTGTGGAGTGACTGCTGCGAGGACATGAGGGATGAGCGAAGGTAGATGAATGAGCAACTTCTGTATGGTGGCACTAAGAAAGCTCGAGTGTTTTACGAGTGGAGAATAAGTGGGGTGTGCCCAGTTTCACACGGATCTTTTCGAGTAGATGATCGCGCAAGAGAGTTGAAGCGTGCCTGGTTTATATCGTGAAAATATAGAGGAGAGAATAGGATAGTCGAGAACGGAGGTGGAAAGAGCCGGTGCATCGTAGAGTTACGAAGAGCCTTTCTTTCTCTCATTCTCTTTGGTTTCTATCAACTTTAATCGGGCGAACATGCTCAGCAATAATTTTTGCCGCTAACGTACCACTGTCGAGAATCTTAATCGCTATCGTTAGAGTTTTCTTTGCCCACCGTGACCGAATTTGTCCTCACTTGGAGGAATTTCAGCCCCCTGGACTGCTCCACGAACTTCCCTGGGACAAGTTCACCGGGGTGGAAGCTTACGAGTGCAGGACTCGCTGAGAAATAAACTGGGAAAAGCGTGAGTTATATGGACGCGCGTTGCCCACGAAGTTCCGTCGTTTAATGCTTTGCAAACTGATGGAAAAAAACGTAATTCAGACATACTCCGAGTTTTTATTGTCACACAATGGATTTCTTCCATTACTTGATTTTAAAAATTAACACAAAATTTTTCCGGGTACGTTGACCACTTTGAGCAGAGGAAACTGAACAAAACTCAACCGATATTTCGTATTTGCATTTCGAAAACTTTCATTATACCGCAGAGTGTAAGTTTATCCTGCCAACTTCAACATAATTTAATTAACAGCAGAGAAGAGAATCTCTCATCGGGATGGAACGAATTTTCCAGAATTTTCATCAGCCACTTCCGATAACCCACAGCATTTCTATTGTACATGTTGGATTAAACGAGGTAAAAGTGGGTAAGCTTTCGTCCAACTCGTGTGTCATGGATCTCAACGTACAATGGAAGTCCTGACATAGCTCAATCGGTCCTTTTCTGCTTCAGATGGATTAATCAATACGGAAAAACGATTATTTCCACGAGATGATGAATAATTATCTTGAAATAGCTATTGAATTAATGCTCGCTCCACACCACTAATAAAACAAAGTCGTTTTTTCATCCCCATTAATTATCTCTAGACTTTACTTTCAATTGAAATTTTCAAAAAAAAAAAACAAAATCTAGCTCATTTGCGTTTTATCGAGTTCTCTTCATTCGTTTAAATTGATTGAGAATTGCCTCGAACCATTTCAACCATTTTCGATAACAATTCACATAGAAATTCTCCAATTAATTCCGCTCAAATTTCTCTCCGCTGTTCCGAAAACCTTCATTTCCTCTACATATAATTTTCAATACAATGAAATGCAGCCCAATTTTTTTCTTGTTCTCGTTTCGGATTGAAATTCCAGCTCGTTACGCAAAACCTCATAAAAAATAGCGAGCCCGAAGAAGCCTCGCGGCCCGCCTTTTGTGTCGGGTTGAAATCAATTTTCCTCAACTGCTACGCTCCGATAACACTTCCGGTCGTCTTTCCACAACGAGTTCTTTCATCCGCATTTCGCTGGGCAATAAATTTTATCCAGTCGGCGAGATCGCGAAGTGTCATCTTTCAAATAAGTACCACTGCTGAGTGCTCTAACGCACTGTAGGAAAGCTGGCAAACAAGCATGGCTCTACTTTTTTATTAGTTGAACATAATTTTGTATCTTCTTCGCTGCCTCCTGAGTGGAAATATTATTAATTTATGGAGATCGATCAACGATCTAAATCATATCTCTGAAGTCCGGGACTTTTGAAATTGCGCATTATTGTAGCACTATTCAGTCCTGAATCAACTGAAATATAAAGCAGTAGTTATGACGGTTCTCAGTAAAATAGTCAATAGAATAATGAGATTTGCATTGTAATCGTAGCTATTGAGGTACATAAAAGTACATTCGACGAGTGATATGAATTGGGAAACCGGAAACGTTGCTTTTGTAACTAGGAAATAAAAAATTTGAAGAATTTCGAAAGAGCCAACTCAAGGTTTATTATTTTGGGATACGAAGGGAAATAGCGATCTGAAGATTGCCATTGCAAGTCTACAAAAAGATGCTTAGTGAGCGGATGAATACAGGAAGAACGTATACGATGGCTAGTTTCTTACTCGTCTTGATATTTCATAGCTATAGAGGAGGGAGAAAGTCGAAAATCGTAAGTTCATACCGCTGAAAGAGATGGAACGAGTGCAACCCC
Source organism: Venturia canescens (assembly GCF_019457755.1). Classification (NCBI taxonomy): domain Eukaryota; kingdom Metazoa; phylum Arthropoda; class Insecta; order Hymenoptera; family Ichneumonidae; genus Venturia; species Venturia canescens. The sequence goes on from NC_057421.1 coordinate 26,005,573, forward strand.
ATCGTAAATGTTTCCTGTTCAGAAACAAAGAGGAAACGGGGTTGTTCTTCTAAGTAATCCAACGTTGGGAATACAGCAAGAGATGCAAGTAGGATGGGAAATACGGCGAAGATGAAGTTTATGAACTGAAGTGAAACTACCTCGCTACCTGGCGAGCCAATATGTAGCAGAGGACTTACTTTTATGTACCGTCTCACTTATTCACCACGCTACTCCACCATTCAAATGCTTCCATCCTGCCTCTTCCTTTATTCTCTCCAACATGAGGAAAGGATCAGCTTTTTTTATACATGCAGCTCGAACTTCAAGTTCGATTCGGAACTTAATTGTCGTTCCAATCTTCTTAAAAATAGCCTGGAAAAGAGAACGTTATGAAAGAGAGTTGGGACAAAAGGCGTTGAAACAACGACTTTAAAAGAACATTTGAAAGACCTTTTAAAAAAGAATTGTGAAAAAGGGTCGTAAAGAAGGGACTATATAAAGGGATTTAAAAAAAATAAATGTAATGCCTCCACCAAAAGCTGCAAAAAAGTACTTCGCCAGAAAAAATTTAAGCCAAGTTCACATTGAGAGAATTGAATCGAGTAATTCTGGAAATGTACGACGACCTTTGACATAAATTTTCAATGTGATATTGGGTAAAAAGCATAGTATTGATGAATACACAGTGGAGGGAAATTTGTTGATTAAAAATAAATTTTTATTGAGTCGACGAAGGGTAACGAAATGAATGGAATTCGTTGATTGTTTCGATTAACCGAAGTGTTTCAATCAACTAAACTTTATTTGAGTTGACCGATTTCAATTGATTCGCTAAGATTTATTGATCTAACAAAAATGTTGTGCGCAATGAACAAAATTCTGTTCTCAGTGTAAATTAATTCCATTCGTTAAAAGAAAGGCATTTATTCTCGTGCCAAATACCGTAGTGCTATTGTGTTTTGAAACCATCGTAGTATACGACGACAAATTCGTTTATGCTCGTAACAAATGGAAAAATTCTTTTGTCATTTAATATTGTTTGTGAACCTTTAAATTTGTCTCTGTTTAACCATTATTTTTCTGAAAACCCCAATGAAAAATGGACAAATTTTAATCAATTTTTATCATTAGTAGTATTCAACATAATGTGTAACAAATTTTTGTTGTTGCTGTAGTTATTATCATGCCCAGGACTGATATTATGATTGCTTTCTTATCGAAAACACAGTTTATTCATACTGTAAAATGTGCTCGTCTTTATCCACCTCGGAATTTGCATCATTACGTACGATGACAGTGAACAAGAACAGTTGCATGCAGCTTTTCTTTCCTTTTGTTTTTTCTTTTGTCTCCCGGTAAAAAACTCGAACGAGCCACAACGGAAACTCTGCCTGCGTCTCTACTCACATCCTCGTCGTTTCTCGTCTGAGGATAAAGTTGGATTTAATCGAGATTAATCGCTCCCCAGTCCGTGGTCTCTGTTATAAATCATTGTGCTGATTTTTTCGTTTGCTCTAATGTCCGTCCTATATCTACAGTCTTTCTTCGGGACGGAGAACCTTTTTTGAGAATTTTACAGAAAGAAATCATATTTTTCGTAAATTCGTATAGAACTCAACGTGAAACTCGATAAATGTGAAAGGAACAAAGTTCCGGAGCGTCATAATTTGAAAAAATTCACAAAATACCTGTGGAATACTTTTTTTATAGCAAAATAATGTTGTTTGAGGAAGTAACTGGAGTTTACACACTTGAGTATGCAGTCAACGCCAAGAGTGAGTTCCTCTCCTTCTGCTTTACATCCGAAACGTCACGCGATATATTTGTTGTATTAACTCTAGCGTGGTAAAGATTGTGGCGAACCTTTTTGGAGCTTGGGGAAAGCTGAGATTTTCTTCCGTCTTTATTTACTCGTTATTTCCTGAGGAGTCTCTTTATTTTGACACGTTACCAAAAGCCTTCTGTCATACGCCTTCTTTTCGTCTGATGACGATTCGAGTCAACGCGAGTCATTTTACGCTACTGCAGTGCTCACGGGACAAAGTCTCAGTGTGCTCAGCGAGACGTTCTGTACTTGGATCGTTATAAAATTTGCGCTGTAAACAGCCATGTGTTTATGTATTTACATAAATGAATGTATACACTCTGATCGAAAAGTTTAGGAATATCATCCACGCAGCAATAAAACCACATAGTAATAAAATCATTTAACGTTACATTCGAATTTGATGTAAAAAGCAGATGCGTGTTCACTACTAAGCAAAAAATAAAATGCTAACTTTTATATCGTGTTAATTAAAAATTTCAAGCTCTTACACAAGCTTTTTAGCTGGAGGAAACTTTGTATGAATTATTTCAAAGAATAAAAATGTTTCGCTACTTTTTGATGGTAGTGTATACGTGCTTGAGTGGTAAGCGAAGCAGCATTTCCAGCGGGTTGCTTGTGAAAAGGCAAATGTATAGTGGGGTTGAGGAAGCCTTGAAACACCTCACAGCAATTGCGGTCCATAGTACGAAGAACACCATAAGACTCGGGGGAGGAAAAAAAAAGAAAAAAAAACAGCAACACGCTTTCAAAAGCGTTTCTTAGACCAAGATACGAATAACCGCTAATTGTACAACGACTCGTAAGTCATTACAACAAAAAACACACAAAAAAAGCTTCAAGGAATCTCAAAGCATTATATAAAAAGCTTACGAGTATTGAATGATAAAGATACCATCCCACAAAGAAGCCATGAATATTAAACAAAATTGAACGGAACGCGTTGAATTTTCATTTTGATACGCCGCCGTTGGTTTTAACGTAGATTTGAAGAATGTAAAATTTTTCGATTTTTTTGAACGATGTATTTCAATGGGAGGAAAGTAACGATACGGAGCTCAATTTGTCGCCACATGAGCAGCAGTACTCAGTCCCATCTCATGGGAAATTCAACCGGAGGGCCTCGAGAACTTACGAAGCGGGAGAGACGGCGCGCACGTATGATTGTGTCCGTGAATGTATGTGACAAGAGGAAAGGGAGAGAGAGAGAGAGAGAGAGAAAGCAAAAGAACGAGTGCATGTGCAGTACGATGAGAGGTGACGGTTGGGTCGAGGGAACGTCACGAGCTTGGTGATTCACCAGGAAGGGATGAGCCCGAGGGTAGAAGGGCTTTGCAAAGCCCCGGGTGTCGACACGTCGAAATTCGCCGTGGCGGTTCAGGAAGTGCGCGTCGGCGACGGTTCACCGACGGTTGAATCACAACCACGCTTGTCACACACGGAGAATTTGTCCTTCACAAAGCGAGAAACGTTCTAATCGTTTGTCCAGCGTAAACATACTTACGCATGAGGGAACGAGCGATACTAATACTCATGCAACGAAACGGACGCGGATGTTCGTAACGTATTTCGGACGTTACACGACGAGCCAACGTGTACCGAACGTTGTTACAGGTGTCGAATAAACGTTCCTGCGCTTCTACTAAAACGACGTTCAACCAACGCGCGCGCGCGTGCACACACACGATGAATGTGTACACGCACACCCAAAATTAGCGGACTCAGGATACAAAATGGTATTTGTCGATGCTGCAGTACGCATCAACATCAGTGACGGTTTCCCGATGAGACCTTCCCATTGTTAGCCGCAGCCTAACAAGACTATGGAGAACATTGGCTTCGCGACTTGTGATCGTTGTTGCCAATGATCACAAACCGAATAATCAAAACATCAACTCGTCCCTTGCACTGTCTACGGCTAGACCTGGGAACAAATATACCCGATGCATTTCCTTTCTCGAACGGTGTCGTTTGATGTCGAAAAGAATTACCTTAGAGATCGAACTTCGACGTTCAAACTGCTCACAAGTCTCAACCATTGTTGTAATCGCACCAGAGTTTCGAAACTACGTGCGCCTCCAGTTATTGGAGTGTTTGTGGCTCAACTACGACAATACGTTTGGAAAGTATTCAAACAATTAATGTCTCCGTTAAAAAAGAAACGTGTTTTAGTGAAGCAAAAATAGCTAGCAAATAAGAATTTATTTAAAGATACAACTCATTCATTGGATGAGAGGATTTGAGCGAAAATCCTACCACGGTGCTATCTCCTTTACTAAATTCTTTCATTGCACAAAACCCGATACCCACTCCGTCCTTATCAACTCTTTTTCCCCTTTAAAATTCATACACTATCACTCCATTCGATCTAGACTCACTGGTGAACCCAGAATCCTCTTCACTTCCTTCAACACCCAGCACACATTCACTTCCTTCAATTTAAATCGTTTCCACATCAATGGCGCGGTTCATCTTCATCTTCCAAAGCATGACGACTAATTGCTATCAATCACGTGGCACTCTCTCTCTTTCAATCACTCTTTACCGATGAGCCTAAGGACATTCCAATACTTGTGTCAATCATTTGATCAAAACCTTCATCACAAAGGATTCAACATCGAATAGAAATATAATGCGATAGAAATGGAGTGGAACTGTTTGAAATAAAGAAAAAAAATGGGAATAAATCAATCGCTTTTTTCTCATGTTGAAATTTCGTTAGCAGAGTCCTCCATTCACATTTATCGACGTTTTAAATAATCGTCGTGTCTGCGAATCCACCGTTAAAGTCACCGGCGAAAAATATATTTTCTCTATTATACTTGCGGTGAAAATAATGCTTTTTATCTGTGCCGCAAACGAGGAAGATGGTGCATTGTAATCAACGTGAAGAGAAAAAAGGGAAAGAAGAGGGCAAAAGAAATTCCTGCTGTCGCGAAGAACAATCCAGTATAAATTACGTTGATTTAACAATGCCTCATTGTACACAAGATGAGCGAGCGGTCTGCGTTTGGACGATAAAAGAAATAAAACATACCGGCTTGGGTTGGGGGTTGGGCTGTTTTTGCCCAGGAAGTGTTTTCACTAGCAAGAGGCTACACAGCTACAATTGTAACGCGGCGACCACGAAGCGGATAATACCAGGTAGAGAAAGATGGTTTGGTTCATGAACAACACGCGAAACGGTGGTTGAAACAACCCGATGTATACAAAAGGCTCGGAACGACAACTCGATTGTATGGTTCGCCTAGTTATCATGGATCGTTAGTCTCCCCCATTCTGTATTCATCGATACGACAATTATATCCGCTAATTATGCCCTTCGAACTCGATAATTACCGCTACCGTTGTTCAATGACGACACGACCAAGGATGCGGAACTCTGTTCGTCCTTTCAATGCCTTTTTCATCCAATTTATTCATTCTTTCTCTACGTAATCGTAAAATTAATAAATTTCTAATATTAGGAATAAAAAAGGAATACCTTTTATTTTTATATTCCCATATTTCAACCAATCAGTATCAGTTACACTTTGAGACACTCTCCCACACCTCAAAAAAAATGATGATTTCACGAAAAATTTGAATGGCTTGAACATTCGAAATTGTTCTGTCTGCAAAATTTCAATAACCGCAAAGTAGTCGAGATCATGTTTTTTCATTCATTTCCGACCGTCGATATTTTCCGTCGATATTTTATTCATTCATTCATATCGAGTATCAGTAACCATTGCAATGATGTTTTCGAAAAGCATTCATATTAAGCATCGTTATATATGGGAGACCGGGGCAAAACGGGATGCTTAAAGAAATATTGAACTTTTCAGAAGTTTGGGAAGCTCTGTCTATTTTTTACTTCCAAAAGCTAAGAAATGTACTGGAATTCTTTTCAATTTTCAAAAAAAAAAAAAAAAAAATCCGAGACAAAACGGGGTACCCCTAAAAAACTCATGAATTTCTTTTTACTATGATATTAATTCAATGCACCTTGGGTGTATTTTACACCCGTAACCGAGTGCTTCCGATTACCGCTGTAAGCGTTGAAAGCGATCTCAGCGCTTACAGCGCTCAAACGTAAGTCGAGCGCACGCTGTGAGCGCTCTCAGCGCTTACAACGCTCTAACGTACGTCGAACGCACCCTCTGTAATTCAATTCAAAATTAATGATATGAATAATAACGAAGATTGAATAACGAATTAAAGAATTTGTATTCTTTGTCCACTGAATCATGGGTTCAGTGTCAAAATTGTGCAGAGTGGTCACATGATTCGTGTGCAGGTGTAACCACACATGATGGTCCGCAAACGTATATCTGCGATCACTATCGTAGACAGTAATCTGCGAGGCAGTAATGGCAGATTTACAAATACATTTTGTATATCTGTGCAAAAACGTTTTCACTTTAAAAGTGATGTAAAAAAAAGAGAATTTGAAAAAAACGAATTTTTTGACAAAAAAAAATAAAAATCCAAAAAAAAACAAGATGTTTTGGAAAAAATATGTTTCATGTTCTTTTGGGACTAGGATAAAAATTAAAAAAAAAAAAAAAAAAAGACGAAAAAATTTCTCTCATTTTTCGGGTATCCCGTTTTGCCCCGGTCTCCTCTATATCGAAATTATAACCAATTATAAGCAACGAACGAGGTCAATACTACTCAATGAATACCAATGTTATTAAATTACGATATTTTGACGAGATTCAATTTTCGTGTCCTCGTGCGTTTCCTCAGCAACTAATCTCACGCTTTAATGCTATTAACCAGTTCTCGATATCGGATAGTCCGTGAGACCAAAGATCATGCTCTGAATATTCGACATAACAGCGGAGATTTCATGCGCGGATAGAACAATACGTACCATATAACAAAACATCTTACCCGATTAGCAGAGCACTCCGGAACCGAGTGTTCTGGACTGCCCTGGTAGTTCGTGCATTAATTGCTTTGTTCAAGTCATCGAAAATAAAAATATTAATCCATAACAGAACAAAGCAACGATTAACATGGAAGTACACGAATGAATGTTTAACATTCAACTCGAGTATTAAAAATTCGAATATTAACTACATGTCGACAAAGAATAAGTAGCATTAAGAACGGTGAACAAAAACCATTATTTCTATTGAACGAGCTCCACGTAGGTTTACAGAAGTTTTCCCTGAGGTGTCCAACCACATGGTTCAATGCTGCAGATATTTCGTTATTGTACATGGGCACATATGAACCAAAACTTTAGAGTGGCAAAGGGGTAATTTTAGTATTGGAAAAAAATTGAGAGGCTTCGGCGTGGGTTCAACTCGCATAAACGCATTTGAACAACATTATTTCTCTGATTTAGAAATAGTTTTTCGGTTGAAAAAAATAAGATATGTTGATTCAAACTCGAAATAAAAACGAATAAATTATTTTAGCAGATTCGGTAAGATCTTTTCGTCGAGTACAAGAATTGATGCGAGACCACTAACCTTTGGGTTTTGTACTGTACAACCGGCGGCTTTCTTCGTAGTTTTCGCGTACATGGGAGAGTCTGACACGTGCTCCTTCTGAAATGAAAAGCATCGTTTAAAATAGACGGTAGTGTTTACGACTCGTTACACTGAATGTCAACTGTAATCAGTGGGGGAACGTGCTCATAGATATTCGCGTAAATGTTGGGTGCAGTCGGTGGTACCAACGAAAATGTCGATGTCATTAGCATCATATGTATTCATGAGACAGCTCGAATTACTCTAGAACACATGCAACAATATTATGTCCCCAGGAGCCACTTCAATCATCGTAAACTTTCCAACATTTACTCGAGGCCTTAATGCATACATTTTTTCTTACGTACAATTTACAGAGTTCGATATTCCGGAACGAGTATAAGTTTTCAGTGAAAATGTTAATGAAGTAGTTGTACGCCCACATTTTTCTACTAAAAAAAAAAAAATGATCATTGGAAGCACATTAAATCGAGCGAGTTTCAGCAACTTTTTGTAAAACTCCACATAAACTCGTAACTTTTACAATGACGTTACGAAAATGATCTAAATTGTGTTTGCTGGAATTTTTTTTTTTTAATTCTAAAGCGATTTACAATTAAAAATGACCAACGAACGCACGTTTTTTGTTTCAATGAACATATACTTGAAGGTACGCGTGCAAATGCTTAATACGATATTGGATATTGGTAAATTAGTTCGGTTATTAAAAAATGCTGGGCGCAGGTTATTTTGTTCTCGTTCGCACGTTATTTTGCTTTTGATTCAGTTCGATTCAGGTGCTTTATGTGCAGTTGAAAAGCATTTGATATCTTTTAACTTTCCTGCTGAATCAGTCATGAATTACACATCGAGTAATTCGTTGCATTAAATAATTGTTCTGCTAAGCGATTCGTTTAGTACGTTTTTGAAGAATCTGAAAAGTTCAGCATGGTTGTTGAAAGATTTTTCAACAACGATGAAATTATCAATTATGATAATTTCATTTGTGCTGGAGTATTTCACTGCGTACGATTCGTGAGTTGAAAATTTCTTGCGACAGGGCTTTTGACACTCCGAGTACGGGAATTCATCCCTCATGAAGCGCTCGGTCCCGCTGAGGTGTCCATGAATTGGTTGAAACGGGGATAAATAATATCGGGAGTACGAGCGGCGTTCGGGTGGTTCGATTGTCACGACACCTCGAGATTTATAGAGACCGAGTTGGAGCCTCTCGCCCGAAACGTTCATTGTTATTCATTGCCTTGCGTAAATAACAACTAGAGCGCCGTGATATCCGGTGTACAAAGCCCGAAAGAGAGTAAATATGGGGAAACGAGGATGCGAGACACGAAATATGAGAAATATGGATGCTGCAACGCTCCATGCAGTTCTCCGTGCTCTACTCTTCGCCATAGAGATGCAGTTGAGAGCGCGAACTCTCCTATTTTCGCGCGTTCAACACGCTGTAGACAAAAATCAGGATATTTGACGAACGAGACAAGCGCGAGAAATGGAAAGGTGGTACAGGGAGAACAGCAGAAAGAAAAGAGGGAAAGCGAGCGAGTGAGAGAGATCGACATCGTGTTTTATGTCATGTCCGATCTTTCCGGTCCAGCGACGACGTCTACTTCATCGGACTTTTCACTCCTCGAACTCGTCGCTTCTGTGAACGCAGAAAATCCAAATGTCTGTGTATGTAACACACTTTGCTAGCGCTGAGGAACCATTCCTAGAAGCCAAAACGATTCAACGGAAAAAATAAGCAAAATGTTTCATGCATCGGGACGGGGATTTCCTCATGAGCTCTTTTCGAGACAAATATGTGATCCTTGAACGTTGACTCTGTGATCCTTGAACGTTGAAAAGAAATGCCAAAGTCTCGTTACGGAGTAGAGACGTTCCAACTGACGAGGAAACGTTTGAGTATGTCGCTCGAAAGAACCAAATTCTTCAAAGGATCGACATTTCCGCATCAACGAGAGAAGCGCACGTCATTTTGTTCTTCATATTTACTCCATTTTTCCTCAAATTTTCTCTCTCATCTGATCATCCAAATTAATAAATTCGTTTCGAGTTTTGGTTCTATCAAGTGTGGAGGCTTATCGAAGAGCAAAAAAATTATTCTTCCCAGCCAAAGTCAATTAATTACAAAATTGTTGAGTTTTGTCTCGCTCTTTCGACCTGTTCTCCGCTTGTAGACTTGTCTCAAAAGTCTATCAAATACGTATAGCAGTGAATATAACATAACATTCAAAAGCCTTCGGATGTTCATAAGCCAATTTAATGAGAATTTTCTCCAAGGATGTGTATCTTGAAACGTGTATCCACATATCGCAATGAGAATATAAATCAAAAATTCAAAAAATCGACAGCGGATATTGGAGTGAGAAATAACCGGGAGATATCGAATGCCTGCGTTGAAACATATTTTAATGAACTTCACGGGCGAAGCGTGATATTATATCGGGTCAAGCTGTATAGACATTATAGAGAGACGGTGTATGCTGAAACGGAAGAGAGATCTCGAGCACGAATTCTATCATTCATTTATGTATACATTGATTTGACGCTCACATTTCCAAGCATGAATTTTTTGATACTAATTATTATTCCAGATCTCTATTAATTCTTGTCTTTAATATTAAAAAATCAATCAGGTAGAGGCGAGAAATTGTTAATTTTCATTATTTTTTTATTATCAAGTTTATCGAGGGTAAAGATATATTTACAACGTTCTTCCTCGCACGATTCCATGAGCCAATCCTACCACTGAGTGTGCCAACTCTCTGCAATTTTTCCTGAGACCTCCCGAGGCAATATTGTATCGAACTCGCACGAGGATCAGAGGCTATTTTTTTAGACAAAAACTATTTTTCGCTGAGTGTTTAAACAAAAAGGTTAAACATTCACCACGCAAAAAAATCGCTCCAGAAGTAAGAAATGGTTCGATTATCTTCGGCTCTTTCGACCCTTTTCACATTCAAAATATGCACAGGACCTCTCATTAATTTTGTGAATAAATTGATCCTGTCTAAAAGTCTATAAATATTTCATGAGCTAGTTTGACAAAACTTTTCTCGAGGCATATGCATTTTAAAAAGTTTAGCCACGTGTCTCAATGTAAATATAAACCGGGAATGTATAAAATCGATATCGGATTTCGCAATGAGAAATAACCGGAAGATATTGAATACCTTCGTCGAAAGGGACTTGAATGAACGTCACGGATGGGGCGCTATATAACTAGCCGACTACCCAACCAAGTACTGATCTCTCCTGAGACCACTAAACTCAAGGAATCGCAAGAGCCATGTGCTGATGAGACAGCTGATATCCGGATAAAATTTGTTAAGCTCGTTCTAATTATTTATTCGTATATATAGCTTGTTACGATATAAAATAATTAATACGTTTAGCTCGCGAGCTCGTTAATATTGTTATGGTTGAAACATCGATTGCGAAGTGGATCCGGAATTTCGCTGTTAACTTCATTAGGCATATCAATTCTAGAAAGCCTTTTATTTTCCCAGTGCACTAAGAGCTCGTTCAAATAAACAAATTGGAAAGGTTATGGAGGAGCTTCGAATGTAGCAAAATCTTACAAAGCACTTGTCGAGAAAGAACAACAAGCATTTTTGCGATGGCATGAGAGAGAGAGAGAGAGAGAGAGAGAGAGAGAGAGAGAGAGAGAGAGAGTGATACGTACCATTCGGAAATTGCATATTGATCGATTCTCGAGAAGAAAATCCGCATAGATTTGCTGGCAGTGTATTAGATGAATGAAAAATTGTACGGTACTATAGCCATTGTCATTTTTCACAACCGTCGAACGGAGTAGCAATGCAGGAGAGATTTTGTGCTACGAGTATATCCGAGAAAACTGAAGAAATTGGTAAAAAAAAAAAAGAATACCTTAAAAGTGTTAAAAATTCATCGTTACGTTGCAAGTGCATGGTGGTCCAAAGGTCAAAGTTCGTCGGAATGCACAAATCTACAAAGTTTCAATAAAATATATCGATCGTAACGTGACCTTGACTCATCATCTTTTCGTCTCAATGAACTATTGAGGAGAACAAGAGAATTCGAACATCCCCGGAGATTCACATTTCTTTCGCATGATGAGCCTTTGCTTTACCTACTGACCCGCATCACCCCCATTGCAGTCCCGCGGTGAGATGAAAATTTGAGAGTTGGATGCTGCGCGCACCTTGGCCGCGCTTCCTCTCTCTCTCTCTCTCTCTCTCGCGTTTATGTATGCATTTGTTACTCCTTCTCTCCGTCCTGCCTGAGCTTTAAAGCTCTTCATTTCTCCCTCCCTCGCACAGTAATTTCCTTCTTCCTCTCCCCGTCGGGAATATCCAGCGCTACGTATTTCTCTCTCTTTTTCGCACCCATACACAGAAACGTCTCTATCGCGATCTTTTCTCTCTTGGTGTCTTCCTCGCTCACCATAACGTTTCCTCGCTTACTTCCTCGCTCCTTTCCTCCTGCCTCTCCCCATCCCCATAGTTCGTGGGTGTCCCCCCGTGTGCTTCGCACATCTCTCGTACCGCGCACGATCGCCCAGTCTGCCGGCAACTCTTCAATGGGAGTGACGCGCTCTTGGACCGCACCAGAAACAGCTGCTCCTTCTTATGCTCCTCACATGAAAGGGGACATAGATAAACGCGCGTATCAGTGAATGAAGGGAAAATAAGTGACAGCTGAGAAGCACGGAATGATCGGTGTGATTTTTCTTACTTACCGTGTTGAAAACCAAGACTAAAACATACGACGAGTGAAGACACGCTACGATCAAAGGCTCGATCCCTCTGCTCACGTTCTCCAAGTTTATTTCATGCTCGCCTATTGAAAACAATTTAGTCCCAAGGTCATTGTTTCAGGAGTGTTTCAAGTGTAATTCATTAAGTGAAGTTATAGTCGAAAAACAATTTCAATGATCAACAGATTTACGCATTGCGGGAATAATTCACTGCGGTCTTACTAAACTGTGAATTGTGCAGTGCTAGAACTTGCAGGAAATTCCGTTGTTAATTCGTGTTTTCATCAAGGAAATAGTTGACGACAATGATTTGAGACATTCAAACGAATCGTCGATCGATGAACGGTGCACTTCGTGATTGTTGTTAGAATAAGTGAAAAATGTTTGACATTGAGTGAGAAACTTGAAGGTAAATATCAATGGGATTTATGCATGAGTTTACGTTTTAGATTTGAAATAAACGAGACGAGACTACCAGACTGTAATTTAGGTATTTTCTTCTCGCAAGCACACTCGCGAGCCGAGGGGAAGCTTCCTCATACATATAAACACGTTCATCCGCACGTACGTATGTGAAAGTGTACCAAAACTCCAGAATACACAGCACTCGCCTGTGTCTGTTTTGCACGGTCTCTTTCCCCTTTTCGCTGGCGCGTCTCGTGCTCAAGGAGTCGAAAGCTGTGGCATGCTCACTACTTTACGAGCCGGCTAGCCTCCTCGTCGGTCTGCCCCTTGCCAACAGATGAGAGAAAAAAGTACATGACGCCCAGTGAAAACTCTAACTCAACTTTGTGTACACTTAAACTTTGTCCCCTGCTACGCGCAACTTTTTCGTTCAGCACTGTGCTTCTGACCCGCGACCTCTCGTGAAATTTGATCCAATAAACGCTCCTTCCGAAAACACGCTTTTTACTCTACGCGATCAATCGTTGGGAACGGTGATTCATTATTTTTTTGCAAATTTATGTGAAATGAATGCAATCGTACGATGGGATTGAGCGTAATTTTGTACTCACTCGAGGTTTTTCATTGATGATACAGAAAATAATGGCGTAGGTGGCAAATTCACGAGAAGCATTTTTCTTCGACCTTCTGGTCATTGCTGCTCGAATGGAATGATTCAATTGCATACAATCTCGCAAACATGAAAGAAAAAATCTTCGTAATATTAATGGAGAAAGGAAATTTGAAGATTTGCCTAATTCCTGACAGGCACACTGGGAAATAACAGTCTGAACGTTATGGACAGAGCTTATGGCCCGCGATCGACTGTTTAAAAGTCCATTAAGCACGTGAATGGATTTTTCTCAATCTCCGTTGTGATAACCCAACCTCGAAGGGAAATATTCGGTTAATGGAAAGAACTTGAGAGTCTATTCGAATAGGATATTCGAATTTTATGAAGCATGCAGTCAGCGTGTCTCAAATTGCGGTTCTGATTAGAATCATCTCGAGTGTAAACTTAACCATCATCGGGCTCAGGTGTAATAACAATAATAATAATTTGACAATCAGACCTCTCTTTCTCTCGTACTGAGAAAACTCTCACGAATTATCTCGACGAAATTAACCAGAGCCATTAAGCTCACCCGTTCCCTGAGCCACCTGCTATTCTATGAATCGCATTCTCTTCTGCTCCGTCCCTCCCTGATCGGCCCCTGTATCATTCTTCGCTCACCGATTTTCATACATTTCATTTCCGAGTTCGCTCACCAGGACGAATACCCGGCGCATAACAATGCTTTAATGAAATCATAAAGCGTTAAAACGCAGTAAGAAAACAATTTTAGTACCACATTGGTCCATCATAAAGTTTGAAAAATATAAAAGACTTTGTTATATTCTTGAAACTACTGATCGTTTTGTTGGGATGCGTTCTTGTTTTATGAAGACAGTAAAAATGCGTATTATCCAGTGCTCTCTGTATCTTCTTTCGTTCTCCACCCTTTTTCATTATATTTCGTCTTTCACCATTTTTATCATAAACGTTCGGCGACAAAAAGCGTCCCTAAGCCAAAGAGGAAATAAAAAAATTCTGTAACTCATCTCTTCGTTAACGTCGTAAAAGAGTCCGGTATTTTCGGCGTTGAATGTAATTCGTTCAAAGTAGCCGACGCAGCAAATATTTTTCATTGCCTCGTGAACAATGGACGTACGTTTCCTTTTCTTTTGGTGGACAAAAAATACAAGAAATCTTGTACGCACGCATACACGCACATTGTGTACTGTGTCTCTCTCTCTCTCTCTCTCTGGAAATTCAAATAAAATCTACTCTGAAATGTATAGCATATATAATTTGAACTTGGAATGAAGCTTGTTTCGATTTCACAGAAGTAACTTCTCGAAAAACTACAAAAATCGATGACCCACGAGAAATGGAACACTCGTTCGCAGAGATCCAAATTTTCTGAAGGAATTAATTGTGACAACATTATTTTCAACTGCGTATGGCTAAACAGTTTACAAATATCATTGTGCTGAGGAAAAACTTGACGCTTAAAATGTCTGTGCTTTGATGAGTCGACGATTTTCATAGTTTTTCTCTATGCACGAATAGAAACAAGGACAAAGTGTGGAGTGGTGAAAGTATATCGAGTACTGATGAACAAGATTCTGTTTACAAATGGATTTTCAGATTTCTGTTGAAATCCTCTCCTTCGTTATTGGAAGGTTTAAATTAGGGACGTGTTCCAGGTGTGAAATTCATTTATAAAAGAGCAATTTCCGACTTCAGTCCAAATAGAGTCGAGCAGACTCGAATGAATTTTCCACCTCTCGCCTGGTTTCTTTTTACTTCGAATTCTGCACTTTTCTCTATCTCTTTGTCAGCCGTCTATTGCTCTCTGTCAGGTTCTATGATACTTTACTGGCCCCTTCACCGGTCTAGCGATACGTATCACACCTGATTGGGAATAGTGAACAGACTCTGTTCATATGTGCCTTGAGCAGTAAATTATAATTCGTTTTAACACAAAAAAAAGGGAGAAAAATCTCTAGATATTTTTTTCCAGAATCACAACCCTCGTAGGAGCAATTTTCGTCCCCACAAACGTAATAAAACTGGATTGCATGAATGGTGAATACGTTCGATTCCAATCTCAGATTGTGAGTTTAGCAGGCACAGTTAGGGCGCTCACTGGCAGGGAAGTTTGAAGTGATAAAGTTGTAGTAACGTACAAAGACAAAAGAATGAAGGAAGTAGGTAAGAGTATTCGAAGCTGTAAGTTACTTCCGCCAATGGCGTCTGACGAATTGGAAGTTTGACACGCAGGGGCGAGGAAAGTCAAACAGCGAATCACCTACAAAAGTACCACCAGTGATTCTTTGTTCCTGAATATCTCCTCGATGCTCCGAGTGCGCAGTTGTACTCGAGCAAACGTAGAAGTTTTTCGAGAGGTTTGCAGAGTAATGACCTTTGCATACTCCGCCCTAAATCTTCGTCAGTCCAAGTCACTTTGGACCGATTCGTTTCAAGTGCAAGGCTGCCGTTTCGTGATTCCCACGAGCCTGTAGAATCGATGAGCCGTCACGTATATTTAAAGCAGCGAAAAGCTTCCGCCGACCAAACGATGGATGTAAGCCCAGGTGGGATCGATCGCTGATAGGCGTGGCTCCATTCAAACCTCTTGGGAGTCAAATGCGAGATGGAACTCAAAGAATAGTTCAAGTTGAACGAAAAACGTATATCAAAATTGGATTATTCATGTGACCTCGCAAATACATCGTTTGGAAATTCCACCCGCATGACAGGGACAAAGTTATTGAAGATTTTGTTGCTCCCGATCGGGGACTATAAATCGTTTTATTCCTATCGTCGAAATATTGTGGTGCCTCGATGGATTGTTACAGCTATAGAGTATGAGAAAACAACGAAACCGAACGAAAATTTCAAGTGTTGAGTGTAATTTGATCAATAATATTCGAAAAAAATAAACAAATTTATTGGTGTTTCTTTGGAAGGATTAGAAAAACGATATTACCTGACATTGCTACTTAAGAGGAAAACTCATAGCGAGGAGAGCTCCAGACATAGGTAAGTTAGCTACTGTCTGTCTCTTAAATTTTTGGGGATTCATAAAAGCTTCAACGATAACTTGAAAGCAATACACTTGTACCTCGAAACTTCTCCGTGGGAAACTATCGAAAAAAGGCATCCATTTGTAAATCAACAGACAATCAGTTTGCAGGATCGAAGTAGACACCTGGAACTAGATTAACATCTCAAGTGATGATACTTTTCAATCAGTCCAAATTCCATTATCGTTCGTGAACAGTTTGGAAAAAAGTCGATCATAATCGGTTAACCCAAACGATGATCGTAGTTTATCGAAATTCAGTTGATCAATTCCCAATTGCATACCAAGGTGACATCAATATAATGGCGAATAATAGTTATAAAAAGAGAGGAAGATGGGCGAACAATAATGAGCAACATGCGAGGCGAGTATCAGGACCTCACCGAGCGTAATCAACGTTCAAGTGCACAAGGGCATAAGGGCTGATCATGATTATCCAATAATCACCGGCTGTAGCGCTTGATGAGGCCTAGACACAGATTGGAAGTATCGACGCGAGAACATCATAAGCACGTACTGCAAGCGAGAGAGAGAGAGAGAGAAAGAGAGAGAGAGAGAGAGAGAGAGAGAGGGAGACTGAGAAAGTCCCACCTAGATCCATCGTGACCTGGCCTCTTGCGTTTCAAATCCACCCACATAATCGTAATTACGGCGCATGTACGGCATGCACATTCGGAACAGTTATCTAGCATATTCAGCAACAGTAATTACGACAGCTGGAGTTAGCTTCCGATGGTTTAAAGGCAAGCACGTATCAATCTTGAAGTATATCGTGATGTATCTCGATGACGACCTTCTTCATCAGCGCAATGCGGAGTAGCATTTGAATATTCGGCATTGATCGCGCAGATATATTCTATCTAATAATTCTGCAATGGGAATATTTAACATATTTTATCTCATGCGAAAATGATATCTTGATTCGACACGATGAAAAAATGTTCTGCAACTCTCGACTAATGTTAAACTCATTCGGTCGTGATTGAAGTCTTCAAAGTTAGCACATCCGAACGTCAAAGGTTTCTTGTGAGAAGTTATAGTTCCTTAATTCATCGTTATAGTCCATTGCCTCTAAATCCGATTATGAGTCGAGTAATATACGATCGGGGAGCAAATACGAGAGAAGGAGAGAGAGAGAGCATAGAGAGCTTTTATAACGCTCGTAACAGCCCAGTAACGAGTGCCTCTCGTTCTTTGTTTTTGCTCTTTTTTAGCCCTCACTGGCGCACAGTCATGCTGAGTTACTCATACATTACTCGTTAATTCAGAGCTACCACTATAAGTTGGGATTAACGTTTGCCCCGGTGAATTCCGCAGTTTTTGCAGTACTTTGGAATAAAAATTTTAATCACTACGTAATTATAAAGCGACGCTATAAAACGCGTAACTTGTACAGCACGCTGGTAATTTCCATTTCGTGAACGGCGCGACGATGTTGACAAAAGAGTGCCAACTCTGAGTTACCGCAAAAAAGGGACAAAGCGATGTAGTTTTCTATTGAAATATATCGGACTCAATGCCCGGTATAACTAACAGATTTAAAAGAAGTACGCGAGCTGTGAATACGAGTGATGTCGATTAAAAATAAAACTCAAAGCTTCGCGTTACTCCGAAGAACATTTGTCCCGTTGAGAGATGCAGCCTGATGATTGTGTACGAAACGCATTCGAGAAACTAGTCTCAATCTATCTCGCACGTCCGATACGTGGAATGGAACATACAGGCGTGGAGATGGAGCCAAGTCGAAGCTAAATTGGACTTGGTAGAAAGCTCGTACGGTCGAGAAATCCCGCGGTTTCTACAGTAGCGGCATCGTACAGCAGCAAATTCGCAATACCCAGCCGATTGTGATTGAGGATTCCGGTGCAGAGAAACTGAGAGATCGGAACAGACGCGCGGAGTTCGGACTTAACCAGGGTCCTAGTTGCCTTGGGCTATCGGCTCGCCACAACGAGATGGTATTAGATTCAGATCTGGAGGATCTCGATTTCGGAGGCGCGTAACACCAGTTTACGTACCTGTATCGAGTGAATACAGTTATAGGGGAAGCGGCCGGTGATCACACACAAGAGAAGCCGGATCTTGTCGAGAAGCCTCAAATTAGGGACGAACAGCCACCTCCGGGGGCGCTGAATGGGGACAAGAGGGTTTAACGGAGAGGGATTTGAGGGGAAGGCGCAGTTCAGACACCCTGTGCATATATCTCGCATATGACAATGGACACACACGGGAAACGGTTCCTGCCACGTTTCCGTGCCACCGGATGTCATCACTCTGCGCTGCTTCTTGGTACACTCTGTTATGGGCATTTCATCTTACGCAACCTGAGTCATCCCTTATCAGACGAGGGGCCTCCGACGCAGTGTCAGCCGCCCACCTACTCCTGCAAGCTCTTACGTTAACGTTGAACAAGTCCTTCGCATCCCCACGCCCCTCCATTCGACATTCAACATTGAGAGGATCTGCATCACGGAGAAATACCGGCAGCCTTGACCAGCAATGGGAACCCTGGCCAACTTCATACGCTGTTTGATTAACACAGCTTGGAGAGTGTGGACGGCGCGGCTTTGGACCGCTGCATGTGACACTTTGAGCCTATCATCCATTATACTCATAGCCGCTCGAAACTCTTCCCTCCCATGGAACTGCCAGCACCTCTCAAATCCAGCTATCTACTTCGGCCGCGTCCCTTAACGCTGTTATTCATCCATCCTTCAACCGACTGGCATTGTTCACAGTAACTTTTGACTCTTGAACACATACCCCAACTTCGTCGTTCCCTTCGCTTCAATCTTGGCTGTCTTTAAACTTCAAAGCCTCGAATTATATTTCACACGAGATAAAGTACGATGGGGAATCGCGGTGAGCGGAGCCAACAAAAAAAATTCAAGCAAACCAAAGTCATCTCATCCCAAACATTACTCTTCGGAGATACGGAAAAAAATCTTCACACCGCACACGTCAACAAGCATGTTTTGATTTTGATTAACGATTTCTTATGAACTAGGTCCATCATCCGATGATACGTCGAAAGATATACCCGAGAGTTATAAAGCTCTATTAAATACTGCTGTAAAATATTGGTATATAAAAAGCCGCTCGTAATCCCCCTATGCGCCGTATTCTTCGTGACTGTAGATCAACTTAGGCTAGCAAGCGTAAAAGTCGATTGGCCGAAGCTTTGGGTTCCAGCCAAAAGGCTCGTGAATCAGTGAGCTTTGGCTGACCCCCCGATCCCCATAACTCTTGTCTTCACGAATATATGAGAATCCTTCCTTTTTGCCTACCTTCTGACCAGCACGTACTATCTTTCAGGACTTTTTAAAAGACGTTAAAGGAATGAATCACATATAAATTCTTACATGGGCTCTAACACGATTGCACCATGGGTATATTACGATCGAACAGCAGAGAGAATATTCCATTCCGTATTATATCGGGGTGATGAGAGAAAATATAATGGGAATAATACTGGGTGTGCTTGTCTCGCGTGACCCTGACTCTCAAAGAAGGGAGATACGTCATTGGTCATATATTGATCTCGTTCGAAAATTACTGATGACGTGAGAGGATGCAGTAGCCCGAAACGAAACTCAGATGCCTCTTTCCCCAATTTCCCATTGTCTATAGTACAGTAAAAATATAGAACACACGATGTTCCGTCGTATCTTATATACACACGTACATATATATATATGTAGTAACAAACGCAATCGCCCAGAGTAATTACCATGATTGCTCTCAGTCCACTGTTGTAGATTCTCTGCAAAATTACCCTTCTCTAATTGCGACGTTTTGTTCAACCGTTCGAGCCGAAACTATATATACGCACATAAATCGCACTTGTGTCTGAGTACCAGCGGAGGTCATTACCTGGCATGACATTTTATAGGAAGAAAACTGGCTTCGCACTCCTACGAAACAGCAAATTATTGTAGATTCACCCAATTCTCTTCATACACACATGCACATTCAATGAAGTATCATATACGATGATGAGCTTTTCCATTTGATGTCATTAGACCTCTGCTTTCAATGTTTTTTTTTCTTTCCCTTCAAGTCTCCTAAGAGTGCCTGACCTCACTGGAGTAACGAGCCTCTTTTCATCAAACGAAATCTCATTAAGCTCTCTTTGACAGCTAATACATCTCAGACCATGCGGCATCGAGAATTCCCATAGACGTCGCGAGTTAAAAATCTCTCAACTTTACTCTCCTCGCCTCATGTCTGATTGAATGTTGCAACGGGACGTGAGTTTCGCGTTTCCAATATAACCAACCATCGAGAAGCTGCATGAAGTACATTCATTCTTCATGCTTCATAACACGAGGATTCGAGAAGATGCTCGCAATGAAAAAAAGAGTATATGAAATGAAAAGTATTCCATATAAATGTGGAAAGAAATCCAGTATCATTGAGTCTTCCCCAGAATTCCTTCGACTTCTAAGAGCGAGCATTTGCTATGGTGGAGCGTACTTGATTAACCACTAATAACTTCGCGGAAAATGTTCACTCGTAATTAAAAATTTTGCCGACAATTTTTCATTTCAAACTGCGTTTTAACCTGGCGCCTTCGATCTCCGTCAGCAAGTGTGGAGAAACAGCGCGACCCGAATGCCAGCGTTCCAAACCGCAAATGAACGAGACAAGTGAACAGAATATTGCGAAAGGAGGATGCGCTAAAGCACGGGGGTGGCTGGATGTAAATATTTGCTAGGTGATAGATTACGGGCTCACGAATTTACGACACGTTGATTGAATGTGACGGGGGTTTGGGTAGCGTACGCGCATCCTTACCCGGCCCCAGAACTAGGTAGACGCGCATGGTGAAGTGCGAGTTGATGGGGCGCCGGCGAGACGCGATTGCGCTCAACCTGTCATAGCACCAAAGGAATATCCACGTTGGATATATCTTAATATATAACAACGAATTGAGAATTCGCGTTTTGCTTAGCTAACTTTGAAGCATAATGAAAGCGGTGTTTATATTGCAAGAGGAGAAAAAGTGTTCCGTCAAAAAAGTTTTGAATTTTTCCATTCCGTAGAATAATGTTACGAAGTGGGCGAAATAAATAATCAAACTAGTGTCTAGAAAGTATGCGGCGGTTTATTCTTTGACAGAAATACGATAAGATGCGTAATGCTTGAAGTTCGTACGTCTTCTGTGTCTCTGATATTGTTTACTACAAAGGACGATCGTTGTCAAGGAACGTAAGATCTTCATTTTAGTAATAAGACACAAGTAGATGCACATGCAAGAGGGAGAAACTGTAGCAATATCAAAATTTTTTGGTATACCAAATATACAGGGAATTAAGAAGCTACAGTGTCAAAATATTTGTCGTCATTTTGGGTACTGAATTGGTGGATCATACGATAATTGATTCTCGAACGTAACAACGTAGTTAAGTATATGAGTGTGTTCCTGGAGACTCGCATTACATTTGAATAATTCAACGAGCAATAAGGCAACACACAGGGATAAGGTAAGAGCATAATTAATACGTTAATAAATACATGAATGAAGAAGCAAGACTTTGCAGACTGTGCGATAAAGATTTAGTGGAAGTATAGGGGCATTAATCATTAAAAGTGTTTCTTCGAAAGTAGTTCACTTTGTTAATTGTACTCGAACAGAGATTGAGACGTTTATTAGATTTTGAAGAGATAAAAAAGAAACTTCGCGACGAATTATCTGTTTTTCTTTTGTCGGGGATCAGTTGGAAGGATTAATTCGGCGAGTTGGAAGCAAATGACAGCACGATAAGTGGGACCACATTTTTTGAGAGACTCTCATGGGTCGTCGCACAAGGCTATAGAAAAATCAATCCCTGTTGCTAATCCACTCAAATTTCATTCCATTTCATGCTAACAACATTCTTCGGCATCTCATCAGAATATTTAATTAACTCTCCGTGCTTCGATGTGCTCCATCGATTTTGTATCGGGGATTTATTTTCTGAATTGTACTTTCATTCGATCCCATTCGATTTTTTTTCGTATAAAATTTCGAAGGGTCGTTGATCGCGAGTTTATAAACGATGAAATACGAATCCAAACAGAGTTTCGGGCTCGTGACAAACCGATTAAGAACTCGAGTCATCGTCCCAATCGATGGGTTTTTGAAACAGATTTTTTTGGCGACCGTCGTAGAAGCACCCGAATGGTCGAATGTTTTCCACCAACGCATCTTGGTCAAATAAATTCGACGGTAAATCCGTGAAAAAAACGAACTCGTAGAAGCGTGAGATAGTGCGTGTG
Organism: Venturia canescens; assembly: GCF_019457755.1. NCBI lineage: Eukaryota > Metazoa > Arthropoda > Insecta > Hymenoptera > Ichneumonidae > Venturia > Venturia canescens. The sequence continues at coordinate 26,027,944 of NC_057421.1, forward strand.
TGTGTGTGTATGTGTAATGAAAAAGGGAGCAGACGGAGGCAGAAAGAGAGTATATGCGATGGGGGAGAAACGAGGATAAGGGGGAAAAAGGAGAAATTGAATGGCATCACGGGCCAAACGGAGGACGGGCCGAGTCTCGGGTACTACCCTTAACCGATCTTCGCCCCTTGATTCTTCGTCGTCTTTCCCTTGTCGGAGAGTGTCGCCGGGGAGCGATCGTATGCTATCGTTAATGGAGCCGAGACGGAAATTGGTTCGAAGTCTCCGATGCGATATCGTCTATGGATCGGGTAAAAGCGTGTGGTGCCGGGTCACTCGAGTTCTACTCTCACTGTATATGAAGCAAAACATATATGTGTACAATGGGCGAAGCCCCAATTCGTGCTTACCAATGGCAAAACAGAAAGATCTGAAGCGATGCACGCCGTAGCAGAGCGGCCAATAAAATGCGAATAAAAGCGTCGAGATCTCTGGGTAGCTCGCGCCACCGAATTCCTATTTCGTCTCATTCTCTCCTCGTTCTCTACCATACTTATCTCTTCCATCCCCTTTCCCCTTCAGCGTCCTTGCTAACCACTGAAGAACGCGAAGAAAAAAATTCTAAATGCGCGGAGAATCCCGTTGCGGCAATTGCTGCTGAAGAGAGACAGAGGAAACCCCGTTCCTGCCTTTGCCCATAAACTCAATTAGCCAATGGAGCTAATTGAAACACTTTTTTTCCTCTTCTTTCAACTTTCTCAACTGTCAGCTGCAATCAACGAGAAACACCCTTTGGTATCCCATCTAGTGCTTCGTCACTCCGTGCCCTGGAATTTTTCTTGACTTGTACTTTTTCTCCTATCGTTTGATCTCATTCCATCCTCAATGCAATGCCAAGAATTCCAAGCGCTAATGTACTCGAAAAATGTCATGTACGAATTTATGGATTCGCATCAATTCCGTAGATGACACGTCAATTCGTAGAATTTTTCATCTCGGTCCCCTAAAGCTACTGCGAGCCCTTTTTTTTTTATTGTTAATTGAAAAAATAATTCTGTCCAAAAGAGAAACTTCCAAAAACCTATAACAATGGTCTAAAACTACCTGGAGCGGAGTTTTCATATCAATATCGACTTTCGCGTATTCGCCTCTCGCCGTTTCATTTTTCGTTCTGTTTTTGCCAACGTGTCCCACATACAGGACCGTGTTGCATCAACTTTTTCACTCGCTACCGAGGGAACTTTGGATGACTCGCGATTTGCTATTCCGCATTTCATTTCGTGCTCCGCTATTTGTGCGAAATGAAAAACTCGATGTTTTAGTGGCGGGTACACGAAAAGGAAAATAATGCTTATATAATCAGGAAATGTAGACGACACCGGACCCCTCGGCTGGACAGTTATGAAAAAATAGATCAATAACGTATGGCAATTGAAACGTTCATTCGTAAAAGAAACCTCCGTTTAAGCTACGTTTCCAATCTTCAGCTATACGCAATAAATCCGTATTTCCACGTCGTCGGGATTCGTAAAAAATATCTGCAAAACATACAGAACTGTGTTTGCATTTGCTGCACTTAGTTGGAAACAGAGTGGCTCACAAAATTTTTCGAACTAAAGTCAAGTGAAATAGATATTTTTATCTCTCAATGGTGGAGTCTGATGGTTCAATCTCGGGAGAACTGAGCCCCCGACACGAGTTCTTTAACGATGCTTTTTTTCCTCAAAGCGTTCTAATGAAACTGGTAACTTGTCACGCATAACAACTGTTTCAATAATTCGTGCCCCATCCGCGTAAATTCATAGGTGAATCTCGACGCGACTCCGTAACAATTTATAGCCGAGCGTCTTTGCCCTTGTAATTTATCGGTCCACCTTACGAGGTTCTGTCGGATTATACGTTCGTTCGCCCGAAATCGTTTGAGCAAGCCGGAGTTCCGTTGCGCTCCAAAATAACTATAAGCCATTGAATCAAGCGTTTATAAATAAAACGAATACTTTTCGCACGCGTTCCCGTTAAAAATAAAAATAAAAAATAATAAAAAAAAACGATATGAGGGCGATCAGGGATTCTTTCTGTAGGGAGCTTTCGAAAATTTTCGTATAGCATGTTTGCTGCACAAGTTTCAAACTTCGAGCGTGCATTCCAACGATTTTATACGTGCGTGGAAGCTCCGATACCGTCGCGTCCCCGTACCTTTATGGGGAAACCACGAATAGCCCGTAAGTTCTCTGAAGCCCTCCTCGTCTATGAATATCTCCTCCACCAAGTGCGAGACGTACGATCGTGACTGAAGAGGGGAGACGCGAACCGCTGGCATTTCTCGAGCGCGATCTCTGTGCACGAAACGCCGGTCCACGCCAGAGTTCCATCGCATCCAGAGGCCAGTGCACCCGAACGCGTTCCAATAAGCACCAATCTCTACGACGACGGCTTAGTCAATGGCTTATTAGCTTTATCGTGCCCCTTTTACATTTGTATTATACATGCATACTCACACATGTGCGGACGCTCGTGCGCACATGCGTGTATCCATGCGGGTTTATTTAGGGCGATTGAAAAAAAAACGAATGTCAGTTTCCGATTAATTTAAAGGAAGTTATGAACGGAAGTATCCAACCGTTTTTTTTTTTAATGAACCACTACGAAGAGGTTAAATATCCTGACTATAAATATGAGTATTATGTGTCGCCATTTGGTCTTCAAATTATTTTCTAAAGGCTTGAATTACTCACAATTTTTCATGAAAGAGAATATGACTCGATTAGTAGTTACGTGAAAATTTGATATTAAACAATATCCCGTGGAGATTGCTCGACCTGGTTCATGGGCTGGTTGTCAATTGAATTTTACATTTGATCGTACATATCGTACCTACGATAAAAGGTGGGTGAAAAATCATGTAATATCATCAAATACAATGTAGGAAAAGCCTTCCAGGAATCTTTTGTCATGGTTTGAGGTAAATTACATTTTGTTCAGTGAAAAAAACGAGCGAGTCTTTCGGTTATCTCACGTACAAGTATATGCCTAAAGACGCCATACTTTTACACGGTTTATACGATATAAAAAGTGGAGCTGCGAGAGAGCAAGGGAGAGAGGGCGTGATAGTGAACACCTGGTTTTCTCTTGGGTATTATGGATATTCCACGGACGAGGGTTAGAACGAAAGAGCAAGCGCTTAAATAACGAGGGAACTTTATGAAAAGACGCGCGTTTCGTGCCTTATCCACGAGAGCGTTCGAGTTTTCAGATAGAATCGAGAGCGTAACGTAATGTGAAAAGCGTCAGAACGTCAACGACGGATTCTTTTTACTTTTGCTCTTCTATCTGCGCGTGTGTTTGTACTCAAAAGTTCCGTCCTCGACGAACCCCTCATCTTTTTCATCTTCCTATAAAGTTAGGCCTCAGTAGATATGGTAATTAGAACGATAACACGTAAATAAAGAATTACAAGCAAAGCGTGGTGTTACGACTTCTTTGAATCGACCATGCAAAAATAGTCAGGAAAATTCCGAAAAAAAAACACGCAGAACGTGATTTCAAACCCGCTTAGAGAAACACTGGCTACCGACAAAAGTTGATTGCCCTAAATAAATTCCACCTCTACGATTTTAAAAGAAACGTAAGAAAAAAAACGATTTTTTCACTCACTACTACGCTTTTCTACTCTTCGTTAACGCTTTTTCATTTTTACGGTTTTACCGGTTCTTTCTTTAGATTTTAACGAAAAATGATCAAAAGAAAGGACATTCGTGAAAGTTCAATGATTGAGCTGGCGGCACGTCGTTAAGCGTCGGTGAAATTTTCTGTATAAAATCGTATGTAAATCCGATAAAAACCTCTGCATTACAGGAAGTTGAACAGCAATTTTACGAAAAAGGGAAAATCATTCGCAAACTCTGCGTCATCGGAGCGATCCTGGTGAGGTTTTCTCTTCTCGCTGTTCCTTCAGTAAAAAGGCATGTTCTTTGATGCTGCGCAACTCGTAGCATTCCCCGTAAGGTCGGAACCTTTCAGACCCTTCGCTCTTCTCAATTTTGCTGAAAAATTGTACCTCGCCTTTTTGAACGATAAATCAGCACCGTACATGAATTAATACCAAAGGTTTTTATAAAATACTTCGTAGATAAAGACTCACGTGTGTTTTTCTGCGGAGCAGTTATAAAAAATAATTTCGAACGAATGATTATATACTACGGTAAACTTCCTCCCTGCACTAATTGTCCATAACCCCAACTTAACACTAGAACACTCAATAAAATGAATCTTGATAAAAAAGTAGAACATTTTTTCCACTCTATTTCTCACTTCGCGTGGGAGGCAACGGAGCCAACGTATCACGAGTTCGCCGTTCAATTTTTTTCTTCCCCCGCACCCGACTTTTCCCTGGGATCTCGTACGAAGCAACTCCGTGCATTTTACAATAGAACTTCATTACGATTATGCAAAAATCCCACCGTACGAACAGTGGAGAAAAATTCCCTCACCAAAGAACCGAAGTTCGTCATTAGTTTGAACTACTTTCCTGTTGCTTTCACCCTCATCCACTCGTCGTTTATTTTTCGGTCTCGAATTTATCTGATGCTCCTGATAAATCTAACAAATGATCAAGTAACTCGAGTCTAAAAAATATACTCGGAGCTCCAATTTCTCTGTGATTAAATAAATTTTTATTGCCTCTGATTATCTTAACGAGAGGCTTACGCATATACGTAGATGGAAATCGACAACAACTGGGTCCGCTTGTGCCGTAGTATAAGTTAAATCTAAAAAAAATCCGCAATTAAGGAGAAAATTCTCGAGTAATTATTAAATATGGGGTAATATAATTTTCTGGAATGTTCAATTACATCATCAATTTATGTGACCTTTTCGCTGCGACGTGGTACTCATAAAGTTTCACGATTAATGTACTGCGAGTATCGAGGAGTGAAAAAATCGTAATATTTCATTGAAATTCGATTTCGACTATTCCAAATGAAATTTCCATAAAATTTGGACTGCGCTCATCTCTTCGGGAATTGATTTTTCAGAAGCAGTTTTTTCCATGGTTCTCCGAGTGAGGAGACAAATAGTTCGTGTTCCAGCTTAATGATCCGTGGGTGCCCCAAATGTGCATGAACATAAGTGCGGAGGAAGTGTTGGTTGGGTGTCTGGACGAGTACCGGTCGATCCTATGGGTCAAGAGGGCGATACGGCCGATGATTTCGCAATGTTCACAAGCGCGCATAATATTGTGTACGCTTGCGAGTATCTTCTGTGTTGAACAGTCTGCAGGGTTATGACGCTCGTCCACTTTGTTTCATGAGCGTCCACCACGTTCCCCATTACGGAACGTTACAACTGGCATTATAACATGGCAGCCGTTCTATCTCCCCTTTGACATTTCATGTCGCCTCTCAGCCCGAGTAGCCTTCACGTTATGATCCACGCCCCTCGCTTTACGAGTAATAAGATGAGACCAGTGAGTGAGCGAGAGAGAAAGAGAAATGGAAAAGCAGGGGAGAAGATGGTCCAAATTCCCTTATTCTCGCTATTCTTGTATCTATTTCTTTCTCTTTTAATAATGAAAGTCCAAACAGCACTCCAAGTTTCATCAACAGTTACGTTACACATAGGGATGATCGCAACAGGGACTGGGAGATAGAGAGAAGCGTTGCCCGAATCATTGGGAATGCCTGAATGTTCGCTCGCATGTATGCAACCCTCTGCTCTCTTCATCCCCCATTACGTGTCTCGTCAGAGCTACAACTCGTGATTGCGCTGTTCGTGGTTCTGCTATCGTCCTTATTCTCTTTCTCCCTCGCTCGCGTCGTCTCCCTTTCGTTTCTGAATTAAAACCGCACTGAGCGAAATGATCCCGCCTATCAGCAATATTACCTGCAGCCACAATCATATCCACATCCTCTCGCCTCGAATATCGCTTCCCACTTTAGTGTTGTGTAGATCTCTCATTTTTTAGCACTTGCAACTTTATCCTCTCAAACCGTTCCACTCTCCCATCCATTCGGGGTCATTGTCGAGCGATGAAATTTTCTGAAATCATAAAAATAACTTTCTCAAAATTAACTGGTTTTGGGGGCTCTATTCTTCATCCTGATTCCATCGATGCTGCGACTCTAAGGAATTCTAAGACTCGACAGAAGTTTAAAGCTTCATTAAAAATTCAAGGCGTTAAATGCTCCCATTTTTTCCTGATGTTCCATCGCGTTGCTCGCTATGAAAAGGGAACTTGCAAAGTTCCGCGTTATCAGTCGCGCGCGTATACTATGAAAAAACAATAACCATAAAGAACATTGAAGCTGAATGAAAAAAGGAACATTCTTCGATGCTGTTAACGAGGTGTGAATTATGTCTTCCCGATGTCTCAAGGAACTGAGAGTTTCTCTCCCGAGACAGGAATAAATTTGCTCGATTGTGCGACGAGCTCGTTCCAACATTGTCAGAAGCTTTTCAGCTTCGGTTTTCGCGCGAACACAGTAACACGCCCTTAATGAATACATAACTACGTATATAGACGTTTATGTAACAGTGAATAAAGAAAGGAAAGAGCATCCAGTCTGTTGCAGCAAGGGTACAACGCTCCGGGAGCGTGCGATGCTGTAGCAAGGCCAATTATTTATCGTGTCTTGCGAACGAGCTTTATCGCGAAGATGCGGAAAACGCAGCTCGAAGGCGATACAGCGCGAATCTAAGAGGGCGGGTAGAGGCTCCTCTGTAGAAAAAACTTAACGAGAGAAAGAAACGGAGGAAGGGAGAAAAAAGGAAATGGCAGCAAGAAAGAACGATGAAGAAAATGTGAACGAGCTTAATCAGACATCTTCCCTTTGATTACCGACACCAGAAGGCGAATGTTTTTAATGTTCCCCACCCAAAATCAACTACATTCATGTACTTTATGTCATATTAAGCAGCTTAATCATTCAGAATAAGTGAAAGTTTCGCGATAAGAGATTTTAACCATTCTTAAAATAAAAATTCGAAATATAGTTTAAGAAAATAATTCTGCTATCTTTCGCTCTGAAACTAGAACAAGTACCAGCTCTATATTTTATCGTTCTGAATATTGTGAAACAGATTCATATTTATGACTTCATATAACATTTAGATTTTGGCTATAATCATGCCCATGGTATGTAACCCTTAAATACGAATGATAGTTCGGTATTGGAACGCCTGATTATAATTGCGGATAATTAATCCACGCCCACTGCAAAATATGCGTCGTTGCTTTATATCTGGGAATGGGAAAATTTGCTTCCGGAAATGAAATGATTGGTGGATTCACGTGCAACTGCAATTGCGTAGTATTTCGTCGATGATCTATAAACTTCTGTATAGAAACAAAATATACAACGACTGTAATAATGAGACACCCTTTATGATCTGTCACGTTGAAACAGAACGATGTGAAACTCGATGGAAAATCCATCGACTCCTCATGATCTCAGATCGAAAATTTTTCGAGGATCGTAAATTATAGTGAATGAGAGGAATAATAAAGCAGAAGATTCTCGTAATTGGGACGTTCGCTCGATGCCACATTTGCTATTTCCTTTGACTCGTCATATCTGATCACAAATGTACGAATTATTGCGTTCTGCAAACCAAACAGAATCATGATTACTGTTTAATTGGAATCATCAGGCAACGGCGTACGGAGTCACATCGTATAATTGCTTATGCGTACAGATATTATTCGGAACGTTGGAGTTGAGACGCTGGAAACGCGAGATTCAGACAAATTTTCTTATTGCGAGAAAACCACATTATAACAGTATGACATTTGGGAGATCTTTGTTGAGATGACGAGATTAATTTCTCGCATTAGTCAGGGGCGAAAAACTCGCATCGATTATCCGTCAGCTCTCGTTTTCCTCGAATAATATAAAAACGCCTTGAATTCTGAAACAATATCCTCATTCTCATCAAAAAGTTTTATTACGTAAGTCAAAATGACGGAAGGTTACGATAACAGTCTCGTTTTTACCTCAAAAAATAATCTGGACTAAGGAGAAAGGATTTGATGCCGTTGGAAAAAGCAAATTCTATCATCAATCTTTCGAGATAGTAGTTCAGTGCAAATCTCGATCGACAAAGGCTTTTATAACGCACCATCATAAGTAGGCCGCAACTTCATTCTCTGATGCGGGTTAAACCAGGATTAAAACTTTAACGAAGTTTGAATCCTGACAGAAATGATTTTTGCACGTTGCTCCAGCTATCGAGGGGCTAGAGAACGCTCTCGAAGAAGTTGTACGAGAAAAACAGATTATTATGTAGGATTCGGTGAAATGGAACGACTTTCATGAGGAAAAAAGTTTCGAAACTATAACCAATAAATGAGAATGCATGTCTAATTTACTGTAGTCGTACTTCCCGATGTTCTTTTAGTAACTTGTACTGAACTGGAGTTTTTGATGATGATTTTACGTCAAAAGGACCTACAATCAAAACAATGAATACTGCAACTTGTAATATTACTTTCTAATAAAAATAACCTCTGCCAACAATTTGAATGATGCGATTTCATTAAAATCATTGTTAAACTGTTGATAAAAATTGGAATGCAGAGCCTTGGAACGAAGCCTGATTGTTCAAAAATCAAACGAGCTACGCCCTTCCTTGCATTATTGTTTCACAAACATGATGAATCATTTTTGATTATAAATGTTTTTCGAGAGTTAAGAATTTATTGGTGTGCCGACGCTCGCAGCAATGGAGGACGCTCGTTTTGAGCTTTAAATCGGTTCAAACGCTGCAAATAGCTGCATCCTGGGAGCCCAAAGAGACGACACGAAAAAAAAAAATAAAAAATGCAACGGAGACGTATATGAATTCGAGCTGGGCGGCGAGGCATCGATATTCCCAAATGTCCGCGAATGCAGCAAAATAGGATGAGAGAAGCATGCATGGGAAACCACGCTCACGTTATAAATCCGCCTTCCGTTGCTCCAGGCATGTGCACGATCAAACGCCACACTCGATTTTATTGGCCACGGATTCCTAGGGAGAGATCGAAAACAGTGCAGCACATAAATTCGATAACTTGGTGTACATTTAGCTGGTGAAAAAATTATTTCAACTAAATTTAATTGTTGTTCGACGGAGCTACGAAGGTTGAAAAACTTCAGAATCTATTGAAGCGACTGGAAGACGATTTTGCAAAGATTAAAAAATGCACCACGAGAATTGTTGAGAAAAAATTACATTCCAACTCAGTTACCTATGACCAGGTTCGCCGATACGTCAAACTTGCAGAACGGTATGTATGCTTCATTTTTCGAACGCCAGGGATCCTTATTACACCACCGAATAATTTCACCGTTGCAAAATTGCAAAATGAAAACAAAAATTGATAGATTGTACTTCTGACGGTATGAGAACAATATGACATCAAGAGTCACGTATCTATATGTTTGGAAGCTATCCACGGACCAACGCGAGGTACACATTCGTTGCACATGTTCGCTAAAATGCACGCTTCGTTGATTCGGTGTCCATGGACAACGGGAGTGTCAGGAGAGCGAAAAAAGGGAAAAGAGGATGCTTTTCGTTCGCATCAACCGAACTGTCACTCCTATTCGTTTTCCGTGCTACGGATTCCCGAATTTTTTCCCTCCGAACGAAACCGTCAAATCACTTTCCTTTCATGCGACGTCACATGTCCTCGAATTGCGCATTGTTTATGCACACACGTAGGTCATTGGGTGAAATCACGTTTCCACAGGGAGACGGAGAAACAGGAAGGGAGAGCGAGCGAGAGTGAGAAAGAGGATAGAAAAATCAATGGCAAAAACAATAACTTCATTGGAAACATCGACCCGACGGCATACGAATCCCAATTTCATTCTCCTCTACGTAATACCGGAGTAACTTATTACGAATTACAGATTTCAGCGGACTTTCATCCGTAATCAACGCGGATAAACGAGCTTTGTGTGTGTGTAACACACACGCGCGAATCGAACATCAACATTATTCGTTTGAATAAATCGACAACACATACAGTCGGATGTGTTTCCTATTAAAGGAAACAATGTATGTTAATTGAATCGTTTTCTCGATCGTCGACAGAATGATGCACACAGTAGAAGTGTGTTTATTAAATTCAATCATGCTAACGGTCCAGTTGATTGTCAAACGACGTAAATAAAAAAAAATGTCATCGAAATATGCTGGATTTTCCCCTGAATGTACGAACACGCGTATATATTCGTTTTAAAAATATTGTTTTTTCACATTTTTGAGTGTGTAAGGTGATTTATTGAAATTGGAAAAGAATTATATACTTGTATGGATAGAAGAGAATCGCGATAGTACAAGCCCTGCGAATTACACGCTTTATTCTCAACACATTGCGCCTCGTTATGCTGTTGGAATTAAATTTATCCACTACTGCATGTTATACACTCTCGTTTTTTCATTTTTTTTTTTTTATATTTGCAAGAACTGACAATTCACATCGATTGGACTTATAGCAAAAATGACTACGACATAAAACGTGGACATAAAATTTCGAACTGAAACTTACAATGGTGATAACGTCGTGCGGATTCTCGTCGACGATTTTATGAAATTCACTATGGTCTCTTCATTTCAAACGCAATGATTATCGACATCATAATTTGCAGTTCAAAATTGTACCTGTGCAGGACAGAAATGATTACGTGTTTTTGAGTCCTTTCCAAAAAAGATGTTTCCATACTACATGATTCATAAAGATCTCTTAATGAGGAAAAAAATTGGCCAATTACGTTTTTAGAAGAAAAGACTTTTTCAAACATTTGTTCTTACGACGACCACGAGACTCGTAGCGCAGTTTACTTTTTACTCGTCATACAATTTTCATTTCTTCACAATGAGAATACAAACTTGTTGAAAAAATCCAGCAAAAAGTTCCTAAACGCTCAACGCTATGAAACTCTAAGGCACCTTTTCGTTCATACATATGAAGCATTCACAACACACAACAGTAAAATGAACCGCGTGGAGGAAGGTTGGAGAATTCTCGATCTCTATAGTTTTCTTCTCTTATCGCACGACGAATCATTCTACATTTTACTTTTTCAAGCTTGGTCTCCATCGGTCCAGTAGTGAGTCGCAACATTTGACTAATATTGAAACTGATATTAAGGACATTATTCATGTGCATTATCGCTTCCAATGCCTCGACAAAATAATGAATCGATCGTCCAACCTCAACGAGAAAAACGTTGATCCAATAATAAAAAAACGCCAACAACCTCACGTATCTCATTGGTTTTGACTAGGGGGCGGAAAAAATAAAAGCGAATTCCAGACCGGAACGGATATGGACTGTCACAGCTATTTAACCAAATGGCTGGAGAGAGAGAGAGAGAGAGAGTTGGGTCAGCAATCGGGTAGCACGATTTACGTGACGAATCCATCATACCCGACGCCAATAGAATGAATCTCGTATCCTCGTATAGCGAATAACGATTTACGGGAGCGGAAGGGATGCGTTTTCAGATAGAGAAGCAGTATGATGCCAAAAAATGCCACGTCAGGCCGGTGCATTGGTATGGAATAATGGTAACGGAATTGAAAGTACCACTGCGTAGAGCGCAGGGCGAAAATAGAGGTAAAAAAATATAAAATTCTTCCCATCTGATGACCATGCTCTAAATTCAAAAGAGAGCAATTAAATTCGCCTTAAACAAAGGTAATTTCGGTTAAAGTTAATCTCTGTATCCAGTACCGACGAAAGCTCGGAGCCTCGATCCAAGCTTTTTCCGACCTCCGGAAGAGGATTTATTTCCGTGAGATAAAATTGAAAGTTCGGATAAGAAGATGAGAACAAGAGAGTTGTCTCCAAATTTGCTATACAGGAAACGGCGGACTCCCCATTCCACAAATCTCCGGCGGTCTCATCGGGTTTTCTCGCCTCGGTACACACTATACCGGAATAGCTATTGTTCATAGGGGCATTGGTGGCCTCGTGTCCAGTGTTTTCCCGTAAAAAGAGTAACGCTCGGACGAGTTGGTCTCGCAATCATCGTTAAACCCAAAGTTTTATACGCAACTAAGCTAGCGGTATAGAAAGCCTGCCTTGAGTTGTCACTCTTTTTGCCTCCCTTCGAGTAGCGTAAAGAAGGAAAAAGTAGGGAGTGAGAGGAGGGATCGTTTTTGTGGAATTGAAAGAAGAGAAATATGCGATAACCGCACAACAGAATAGAGAATCTCCGCATTTTCGCAAAGCGACATTTTCCGCACACAACTCTTACCTTTGCTGATGAAAAAAAAAAAAAAAACGCCTGCAAAAGCCCTCATTCCCGGTCGCATGCAAAATAAGGAAAAAAATTGTATCAACAAAGAAAGGAGATAGAAAAAGGTAACAACGTTACCGCGATGCCTCGAAATTGTTTCGAAAGTTGGTAAACTTCAGTGAAGGTTTTCTGCAAACAGGAGAGATACTCCGAGCCACGATACTTCCATGCTCTCTCATAGTTTCATGCTTCCCGTACAGTAGAGAACCACTCTCGTTTATAGCAGTTCGACGCTGGTGCACCCTCACAAAATGACCTCACCAGCCTCCCTTTCTCTGAACTTCTTCTCCGTGGTATCCGTGCTGGTTCCTCTTCTCGCTTCCCCTCCATCTGGCCTTGCTAACCGTATCCCGAGGAATACACTTACATACATACGGGAATCCTGAACTTTACCCACGGCTTGGTCAAACTTTGTAGTCGACGAGCGCGCACGAGAGTTCACGCGGTATATCGATAAGTCAGACTCAACTACCGTCACGATAATTCCACTTTGACTGCAGTTTTCTCTGCCCCCTCCTTCCCTAAACTTTCGCGAGCAACAAAACTAAAATCCGCATTTACGTGTAACACCCGTATACGAGAACGCGCTATCCTCCGGTGCAACGTTCCCTCCGATTGAGTAGAAATTAATGTGCGCAAAGGAGAGAATGATAAATCGATCGCCACTTGAGCCTCTGATATTGAATTTTTCCGATATTATTTCCCCACAACTTGCATTACTCCCTTCCCCCCGCCATTCTTCGTGAAAATTAACAAATTATTTCACGGAGAAAATCCTCGTCGTTTGGTATGGAGTTACCATTCGTCATTCTTCATTCCGAACACAGACTCCGCGATGGAATGAAAGAAACTCTAGAGAAACAAGTGTTGCGTGCTATATACGTTCGTGACAAACACACCGGGCAAGAAAGATATTTTCGCGTGCAGAATATCAATCGAGCTGGAAACGACACACCCTTCAAAGTCCTCTCATTCGAATATCTATGGACTATTCCGAAGTGAGTGGAACGAATTTCAGGGAGACGAAATTTATCAAGTTATTCTAAGGCTTGATATTACAATAATTATTTGTTCACTGCAATCATTCAAGTTCGATTGTATTTTTTTATCAGTTGCGTGTTAAATAAAGACGATCGAGCATGATAACGTGGTTCGAAAAGTTGGAAATATTGCCTCCATTCAGAGCATTTGAACCCCCCAAATTGGAAATTTGGTTTTGAAGCGATACTTTTCAGTCCATTTTCATTTTCAATCTAAAATTATCAAATTTGCGTCATTCCAAATCCATGATGAGGTAAGCAGTTGCGTGTTTCATATCGAAACTCCAATTCTATTCTCCAACGGAAATAACTACCGCTCTCCAGTCGCGTACATCTCTCAACAATGGATGTAAGTACAAATGAGAAAAAAGTTTCCTCGTTGATGAAGAGGAAACTTTTCTGGAAGCCCTTTTATCTTCATTTGAATGGTGAGTACGATGAAAAGTGATCCTCGGGTTCACTGGACCGACTGACGCCGACTGTTATAATAATTGCCAATATTGGTCGATAATCCCAAAACGATAAAGCAAACCGTCGACTTCTTAGCGATTCCAGAAGAGCAAAAGATTTTATCGTTATACGTAAAGGAGTAGAATTTGGGATTTTTCTCATGCGACGGTAGCTGCGGATAACAGCTTAAAGTGACAAAAATAAATGGATCTTTACTTCGTCATCGCATTTCACTTTGGATAAATCAACGATAAAGCTGCAGACTGCAAGCAATCAAAGATTAGCGCGATGATACGTGGACATAATTTCATATTATTTGAATTTGTGGATACGATCTCGTTGCGTATTATCCTGGCTAAAATCTTGGTTCGACTGATCGTGCTTTTGCGGGAGTGGCTGGAGCACGCTAAGCTGATTCGAGGTCGAGATATTCTGTTTTGATGGTCAAAACAGTCCATCCAGTGTGGTAAAACGCAGCTCGGTTGGGCGCTGGTGCACCGCCACGAAAATTAATTAAAATAATCTTGGCTTATTAGCGAAGATAGGACCACGTAATCCTAGCTTGACGAGATAAGAGTAGCTTAATGAACGTAGTGCGATTACCCTGGAATATTTCCGAGCATGCAACAATGTCTATGGAGGAGTCTACGTGTACTTTCAACTCAACCTACAAGAGCGTCAAGAATTTCCTAAATCCACAAACCAAAAGATTGATTGCTTTTATAGAATCATAGTACTCTCTGCATTCATCAGCTTTGTAATAAGCGACATTCTTTATCCGATGAGTAACTTACTGAAGGAATTTTTTTTTTCTTCAATCGAACATTATTATTCCTCTGTTTAATTATTTGTCTCACTGCTACTCAGCAATATTTGTTTGACCTTGTCACGTCTATTACATGTCTGGCATAATTACGATGACCAGTCATCCACTTTTACAAATTGCAACGATCTTCGTAAATATATAAAAACACAAACTTCTGACACTGACACAACGAACTCACCGACGAACTGCTGCATTTTTCACATCAAGAATTGTATAAAAACTCATTAGTCTGCCACTTTGCATGGAGAGCGAAGCTCCGACTAGTTATTTTCCACGATCTCTCAAGTTCAGGATTCAGGAGTTTCTGACGCGGACTGTATCGCGCGTCAACCACTGCGCAGGAGGCAGTTCTGAGTTTCTGATGTTCTCGAGCAGCCAAAACTCAGTGAAAATTCATCGGTCCTCTATCGGCCAAGTTTTCTTCATCAGCTTTCATATGCATTCACAGAAATTGGGCCAGGAACGGTGAAGGAGAAAAGTGAGGTTGAAACGATGGCTCCGTAAAAACCTGAAACGACATCAACAGGGACAATGAAAAAGATAATAAAATAGCTATTTCCATTCAAAGAAATTATTAAGGCAACGAGCGCGTCTAAGCTACCCTTTCGCTGGGGTGAAAGAACTCACGCATTGAAGTACCGTGCAACGTGACTGATTGCACAAACATTTTGCACTCACTCAATTCTAGCTCAGAGCGCGACACCTGGTGAGCTCTCGTGAGAATAAAACAAACCATTGAAGTAAATGTACTTAAGAAATTTTGTTGTAGAAAACATTGAAAAGTGTGTGGAATGACGTTGCGTATAATCATCGGTGGAATAATATTTCAGTTTAATTACTAATTTTATTCATTCGTTCATTTATTCACGCAATGATTTTAATCAAGCGAAATTCACAAGTCTGTCGAATTTCGTATACGAAAATTTAGTAATTAACGTGTACAGTTGTATGACGACAAAATACAATGGGCAAAAAGGGATGGGAATTCCAGTCAATTCGTTTGTTAATATCCTTTATCAGTGGTTAAATATTGAAGCTCGTACATGCTCGTGTCAATAACGCGAATGAAAGAGATTCGAATGATGTTTTGATTTCGATGAAATATTTTGAAAAATGATGAAAAATGATTACCTCAATCGTATGCATTACGAGATTGAAATTCAGAATTTTTCGTTTCAACACTCCCGAACGTTCGTTACGAACTGGTTTTCGAATTCATAGAAATTGCGATGAAGTTAATTGCATGAGGGGGAAAGTCTAGGAAAGCTTGTATCAACATTTCGAAAGGGATGATAGCGAGGAGGGGCGTCGTCGATGAAGAATGGAGAAGTTCGTCTGATCTTCGACGGCCAAGAAAATTCTGCTACTATATACCGTAACGTTGAGAATGTTTTCAGCTCAGCGAGCAATTTCCTCGGGAAAATACCTATTGAATGAAGGCCCATCGTGGATGAAGATATTGTGGGCTATTTGAGGGCAGGGCAAAGGATGAATTTGCCACGAATCAGCCGCTTTCGCAAACTCGTATACTCGCTGGTTACTATTCTGCCTTTTGCCGAAGGGCTCCGTCAAATTTGCTAAAGTTCTCGAGGCGTTAAGGAGCGAAACGAGAAGCGAAGATTGCGAGACGAGTTTGAACGTCAACCAACTGCGAAAGTAGCTCACACATTGTACACAAAGTTCCTCTACGCATATAACCACAACGAATTTTATTTTTTTCGCCCCTTCTCCTTATGCGAGGGTAGCTTCTCTTCTGCCCAAGTTCATCCTCGTCCATCCATTCGAATTTTCAAACTCTCGTACCGTCTTTGATACTGCAATCATAAAAAGCGCACCTAGATTAGACGTTTCTCCTTTTACTGACTCTTATAATCAAAGGATTTTCGCTTCTCCAACTAGGACATTGAACAAGCAACCAAATTCATGAACATAGTACATAAACATCAACATTTTTGTAAACGATATTGTTAAATAATTTGCTCACGAATGTCGTAATTCCAGGTCGACGATGAATATCGTCGTACTTTATCAATAAGGTTTTATTAAATCTCGTCAGCTCACACGGGTTTTCTATTCCCGACGGTTCAAACATCGCCGGCTCATTGAGAAATGCCCTTGGCATTAATTTCGAGTAAGATTAGAATGAACGAGAGACGCACTCGACGGGGTTCATCCACTCAACTTAAACGAATCGCCCACTCGAAACGATTCGTTATCCGTCCTATCAACGCGTTTATTCGCTCGGGTATCAGCGTGAGAGAAGAAAACGCAGGAAGCCCAATAAAAGAAAAAAACAGACCGAATAAGGAGATGAGGCATAAAAAAGACAAAAAAAAGCACCAAAGTGTGTCAGCCTAAAATAATCTCAACGGCATAAACTTGTTAATCCGACGATGTAATAAATCATTTTACTAAATCATGTTACTAAATCTCAAGCCACCTCAACAGTGTAAAATTTATTTAATTCAGAACATACCAGTGTATCTCAGTCATTATACGCAGATGAAAAAAATGTAAAAAAACTCATGGCAACCGGTGTCCAAACTTGCTCGCAATTTGTTACTGATAAAGATACAAACTTCCGGTGCAGACACTTTGGCTACAATTTTCATTCTAATTATCCAAAATCGACTATTCGCCATTCCTGATAAACCACTTTTTCCTGTAATCCCTTCGTTACACAATTTCTCACACAACTCATTATGAGAAGTCAGTCAAGTTTCCAGTTAGGCAGTTCGGGAGTACATTTATGAAAAATCGTGAATCGCTGAAGCAACAATGCAGTATTCGTTGTAATATTACCCGAGAGAAGGATTGTTACGAGTGAATATACGTAAATATAGATCTTTCTGATATTTTGAAATATAACCAGCAGTCGGGATCGAGGAAAGTCATTATTTTTACTTCACGTTTACAAAACTCACGTTAGAGTCAGAAAAATGATCGAGTTTCATATAAACTTCGAGTATTCACATTTCATATTGAGGCACACTTTTAAATGAACGTTAAGTTGGTTATTCGTCAACGTTGATTCATCTATATTTTGTCTGACAGCGATTAGTGATACGACTCAACAAAATGTTTCATACGCCATATCAAAGAGCGCATAGCCAAGAGCATTCTCAGGCAAAAGGGGCGAAATATAATGCCGCGTTTTTCCGACTACACAATCGTTTATTCACGCCTAAACCCCCCGGGGTATCATTACCGTGATTACAGTGCTCGCGTCAAGAGGTAAAAATTGAACAAAGGGCGATGCTACTATTTGGAACCCGATGTTTTTCAAAGAGTCGAATCCGGAACAATACTTTATTATTTACTCGTACCCTGGAGCCCATTTTTTTATGTCCTGGTTTAGGGTCGCGGTAGCAACACGAAAGGAGTCTATTTACGCATACTATAGAATCGAAGACGCAACGCTATTGTAATATTTACTGAAACAGGGCGGGGTTTCGAACGAGTTTTGAAAATTGTTTCCAGAAATATGCAATTGATTAGAGCGTTTTGAAAAAATTCATACAAAAACGAGGACTGATTCATAATTTTTTACATATTCTTGACACGACAGCTGAGTGAATATTTTACATGATAACGAGCAGAAGCATTTTGATTGAACAAAATGTGGGCTCAAAGTGGTCCACTCATTTTTTATTTCTCGACGTATACACGATGTATTATGCATATTTGATAAACGTTTTGGCATACCCTCGCTCCATGCGTTGCTTGAAACTTTTTTTCCATCTATACTTTTTTAGTCGCCAATGTTGTCGAGATAAATTTGTCTCTCCCGTAAGTATAAAAAGGGAATAAGCAATGAAGGAAAATTCGAATGGGAATAAAACGGATTTCATGTTCTGAAAATCGAGAAGCAACCGAAGTGGAGCAAACGCAAAACTGAACGAGGTGAAATGGAAATGGGTTTATAAGTTGAAAGACATTTTTCGAAAAGTGTGTCATGGCTTTTGTCGAAGCCTAAGCTTTATTTTTCATCACCCAGAACTACTATTCGGAGGAATTTAAGGTACTCGTCTCAACTTTTCCACTGCAGCTATGCTTTTGCAAGGTAACTATGTCAGAAAAACTATTTTTTTTCCTTCTTCCCACGTTAAGTTCAATGACAAGACCGAGTTTAGCCACAAATTCGCCGAATAAATGTTCACCTATAACATTTCTACGTAACCTGCTATCTCTAGAGACACGTTTAAATTCGCCAGGACCCGAGTATTAAAAAAGAAACAATCGATCAACCGAAAAATAACCACTGAACGTCGGAGAATGAAGGAAAAAGCTCGCAGCATTTACAAGACCAGGAAACGAGGGAAATTACATTAACCTACTAAAATTCTGAGCTTCTACGAGGTAGCCTTCTTTTGTTCCATTCCTATACTCTCGAGACCATAAATTATCAATGTTTCGTGACCCTTTATCGCATACATTATAAAAGTAAAAGCCCAATATCTGTAGGCGAAGTGACTCGTAGATACAGAAATTCATATCGCTGGCTCTACTACGTACATAGAAAGAAACATACGAAACATTAATGGGGGAGTTCATGCTGTCGTAAGTTCGTTCTACATTCAGAGGCGGTTTGAGATGAGCTTTAATAACCTCCCGAAGGAAATACACCACCAGCTAAAAAAAAAAAAAAACAGTTGAAAAATGTAAAAATCCTACTCCTACTCCCTGCGAAATATTTTCAATCGTACGAAGAAAAATTCGGTGTTGAACTATTATTTTGACTATACAGACTGAATTAACATGAGAAAGTGTTGATTATGGAACAATTATACACAAATACGTTCATTCTCGTATTCTTCGACATTTGATAAAGTTTTGAAATTTTTCAGAGCACCTACTGCATAATGTTCATTATTCATAACAATTATCGACATGATTTTTATCTACATCCGTCAAAAGTTTGAAAAATCTTGACATAAAAAATTTCTTTCTTCAATATTCTTCGTGAAGGATTGGATTCAAGTGAGATTCGTATCAGCTACGAGTCTTTCGGATCGATATTTTTGTCGCAATATCAGAATCCCTACTGCAAGCACTTCTTAGCCCTGGAACCGTTGACGCGTGCGATTTAATTGAGCACCGACTATAGGATTGAGAAGGCAGAAAAATCTGGAGGCGCAGAAAGTGAGTGGAAAAAGAAACAGATAAATAAAACTTTTTAGTGGGAATAAAGAAGAGAATCTGAAAAAGTTGGACGTCGTCGTTGCACGATCACAAACTCTAAAATCGAATCATATCGGTCTCCGCATTTCCATTGGACGTAAGAACGAATGGAAGTTAACGTGGCGGGTATTGTAAACTTTTCTCTGCCGTCGAAGATAACTCGTGAGGCGGCAAAACAAATAGAAATAAAACCTGGTGAAACTAGAGAAAAATGAACACAAAGACCTACGCGGGGACTTGCCAACGGGCAAAGGATGGACATACGTCAATGCAGCTGCAATTCCGTATAACGAGAGATACGAAAAATGCTCAACGATGTGATAAAAGGTAAAATGTGAAAAAGTAAACGGGCAGACAGGAAAAGCAGAATAGCGTGTGTAGATGTCGGTGACAGAATGTGTAAAAATGAAAATAATTAAAATACCGCTCGAGAAGACCTCGCAGACAGGAAGTTTAAATATAACTGGCGTCCCAAGAGTGTTTGTATTTTTATCTTTCCTGACAAATAGTAATGACCCAACGTTATAATAATCAACGTGAACCGGTTAAAAGTCGTGAACGTTCCACAACGTCGTCACGTAGACGAGCCGGACGTAACAGTACAATTTCATTGCAATAGTTGTACGTGTGTTTATACTTTGAAGTTGTAACTTTGGCGTTCTCGTATATCGGGCATGCATTGATACATGTATACGCGTATGTCTGTCGTAAACTTTCTGTGCTTTGACTAATACATGTTTTGTACTTTCACCTGTGTCTATATTTACGACCTGAAAATATTCTGCATCATTTACGAGATCATACGCACGCCCATATGTGTTTAGCACTCACAAATGCACATTCGTTGCTTTTCTTCCCACCTGGTGCGCGCTGTAAAATAAAAACTCCATTTTCCGGATTTTGATAGATAAGTGCATAATCCCTATATTTTAATTCCAAATTTTCATGTATTATGTTTCAATGAAACGAATGAGAATTCGTATGTTGCCGAAATTCGTCCTTTAATTATTTCGATCCGTTGCAAGACTCGTATGAAAAATTATACGCTATTTTTCGAGCAAATATGTTTCGTGTACTATAAAATTCAATCATGTGTGTGTAAATAACAGAAAAAAATTGATGAAAAATCTTTCGAAAGCCGGTTTTATTGCCCCTGGATAAGCCCTTAATGCTCTACCCATTTTATCCATATATTTTAAATGATTGCGAGATGGTATAGAATTTTTTTAAGCAATGGAGCTTTACCTGTTATCATCACTTCCATTCGAAGCAGCGTTGTTCGCTCGAGGAAAAAGAGAGTCGATCCACATTTAGTCGTTAAAGCATAACTGCGAAACGTCTTTCAGATGAATAGAGTTCGGCTATTGTAGTACATAAGCAGGAAAATCTCGCCAAAAGACTATTTTGTCGACTACGTTGAAAGCGAGCGCTTTTTCGAAATCTTTTTGCCAGCGCACTTTTGCAATCGGGAAATATAAAAAGTAAGAGACAGGGGAGCGCGAGATAGTGATTTCGCACGAAAGAGAGTCTGCGGATTTTCATTCCGAATAAAAAGAAGAAAAATACTCGGAGGAGCTTATAGAAGTTTGTAAAATAGTCGAAATGAGGGGGGATCTTCTTTAGAAGGATATAGAAATGAAACGAAAAAAGAAGCTCCTGCATTTTACTGAACGCATCGAGAGTCTCGAACGCAAACAGCTCGCGATACTGCTCCGCTGTTTATACGTACGTCGATAAGTATCCATGAATTTTCAACAGTTCCAATTTTCCAACTGGACGAAAAATCACAATTTCGTTTTTCTCCTCACCGAAGCTAACTTTGCTCTCTGATTCGCGAAGAGTTCTCAAAGAATATCTCGATGCGACGGAAAAATCTATTCAGACTCATTCATGCTTATGGGACATCTTAACTTCGAGTACTCGCCAGCAGACACTCCCTTCGAAATACTTTTTAACCGAATCACTGGGTATTCGTCTCCCTGTAAAATCCAACTTACTCAGCAAAGTTATTCATAAAAAAACTGTACTCGAAGGAATGACATTGACTGTGAATGCTTGCCTTACTTGTATAGAAGTGATCGCGTTCAGAAAGAATTTCACCTGAAGTAGAAAAATCTCCGCACTTACGAGTATTGGATCTTATCCTGTGTAGCTCTCGCTGGGCTGATAGGCCACACAGTTTCTCGGCATCGAATAAATTTTGAATTGTATTGGAAATTGGATGCTCCCAAGGCGATGTATACACCGGTACGAAAAGCATCACGCTGACTTCGATTTGCAAAAGTACACATTGCAAAACACGCACGTGAACAAAAATCCTATGAACAGATAGAATATGTATATTTTCCGAGGAGGTTTGGCATGACTGTATTTCTGGAGGAATAATCGATGAGAAAAGGGGAGTGAGGTAGGGAGAGGGGGCGACTGGTATTGGATCTAGCTCGATAGGCCAACGTTGTATTGAAGGAAAGAAATACGAGGTCGAGAATAAAGGGCACGGAACCCAGCACGACTCGAACGTCGAAAGATTGCGGCCCGAAGGAAAAAAAAATATATCGATATATAACAATAGCTTCACCCGCTATTTCGTTCCATCTTGGTAGATTATTAAGGCTGCGTAAAAAAGAGTATGGAAAAAGGTTGAAAAAAAAAGCAATTCGTCTGTCCACGAATCATGGAATGAAGCAGCTTCAACGAGAGCTTTCCTTGACGGAAAAAGATACCGAGATGAGTTCGATAAATTCGTAATGCTTATAGATGGCAGTCGGCGAAAGGGATGGACGAGGGACCAGAGAGCGATGGGTATTGGAGGCGGGGCCTCAAGTGGATGCGAGCGGATGGAATAGTGTGGAAGTGAAAGTCGAGAGAAACCTTGGGTCTGATTACCATCGTATTAGATTTTCGATTAAGCGTCATTCCGTGTCCTTCCTGTCGATATTCGTCTCTGCCGCGTGCGCCTTTCGTCAGTGTGTCATTCCCGACCTCGATCTCGATTCTCCACCGAATTCCAACACTGAAAACATATTTCCGAATGATTTAGAACGCGCGACGAATATACCTTTGTAAAAGTAGAGAAATCAATACACTGCACACCACTTATCCGTATTTTCACGATGACGTAAGGACCTCTCAGTCGTGACGAAGAGAGCGCGAAAACATCTCGATCCTGTTTATCGCAGTCAGCAATTAACTTCCTCGACAGGAGTGAAAAACTTTCTTTCCTCAGTTTCGGCTGACGCAGCTCGTTTCACAAACAACTTCTATTTTCCATCTTATCCGTTGCTGAATGTCGTCAACCGTTGAAGCTCCTCTGCTTTTGGCCTCAGGATGAGATCTGTTGGATATATAAAAAACATTAAATATGAGCCATAAAACACCTAAGCGATGCTATATCTCACTCAATTGGGTGTGGAAAATATGAGATAAAGTTTGAAAAAAGAAATGCGTACACCGATACTCGTGTACTCAGGAATTCCGAAGGCGCTACCGTCCGTATATCGGGCTTGGCAGGATTGAAAGTCGATGGAACGTCCGTCGTGACGTGTAGGACACGTCAAAAGTGACATATAATGGCAGTCGAAAGGATCTCCCTTGGGGAACTCGTAAAACCACTCTGAGCGCGATAGGTTGCTGACATATCTCATTTCTCTGCTTCTGGGATGTGAAATCTTTGATGTTTGCTTCGAGTACACTTGTGCTTGAGATGCCATACAACCCGAGTCTTCGTGTACATATGAACATTTGGAAGTCGCTACTGTCTCAAGCGAAAATCGAATATTAAGAGGATGGATCAGTCGGTATATCGCGACCATAAGTGCGAGAGAGGTAGCTGCAAATTTCGAAATCGAAATTCTTTGACACAGTTTAACCGATTAAAAAAAGGCTCTGTCAGTCGATTTTTGCCATCGTTCTGCGTAGGCTGACAGAGCCTTTTTTAAATCGATCAAACTGTGTAAAAGAATTTCGATTTCGAAATTTCCAAGTGAGGTTAGTCGACTGATCCATACTCTTAAGCAACATCTGGGAAATTCGTTTTCGGGTGATGGCGTATATGCCATTGCGTGGGCGAAGAATTGATTATTTTTAAATGGATTTAAGCACGTGGCTGTTTGAGAGGCACGAAGAGCAGCGGGCAAAATCACGAGACCGGATAGACCAACTTTATGAAATGAGCCTTAGGCATCAAGCGCGTCCTTATTCAGCCCTGCGGACTGCGGTACGCGCGTTTCAATCTTTATGCATCAAAAACCGCCGCTAGTCTTTTGCCTGCTCCCTCGGGGCTCTTTGAACCAAGGAATAAAACCGTGACCCGACGCCAAAGGAATACGCGAATTAGATTATGTTTTTACGTTGCGGAATGGCTCTCTTCCGTTCGACGAATGAAACGAGAATAAACATGAGTCGAGTACTGTGCTTTTGTAAGCACTGGTGTATCACCACTTTCGTTTCCATACAATATTTTTGTAAAAGCCCACGATTCAGCTCGCGCACCTCTTTTCGTCTCCTTGCTCTTTTTGGCCACAGGCATTAGCGAGACCTCTGTTTATATTATTGATGCGAAACTCTTCGGGACGACGAAAAAGTGATGCTGAAATGTCTTGAGTTTGCCATGGGGAAGAGCTTTCAAAAATCTCTGTTGACTATTCCATGAGTGTGAAGTTATGAGAGTGATTTGGCAATGAATTTTTCGATATCCGATAATAAACTTTTCAAAGAAGAGGCTAATTTTTAATGATCAAGGGATTGTGAGCTCGTCGCGTTTGCTTCGATCAAAAGTTCGCGGCTATCTTTGTCGCATAGCGCGACGATTGCCCGATATTCCCAAATTTGTATCTGCGGAGAAGAGGAATTGCCCTCTCATCATCGCGGTTCGATTCCACGCGCTCGCTCCCTTCGCTCGGGGACGTCATCGAGGTGTCATTATTTCTAAAGTCGACTGGACAGTCGTACCGTACGAGATCCAATCTTTTCTCCATTTCATCGCCGATTTACCCCATCCACAGCCCCCGGGCAAGAGCCACCGAGAGATTCACCGCATAAAAAAATCGAGCCAAGTTTCTTTATTGTACATTTAACGAGCGTTGGGTACACGAGTGCGCGAGGAATGAGAATCAAGAGAAAAATCGAAATTTATCAATGAAATTGAAAGATATTGACGAGAAAAATCCTAATTTGTGAACAAATTTGAATAATTATTATCCGAGTGAATGAATTACGGAGTGATGAGTGTAAAAAATAATGATACACCATACAAAACTATAAATTTGACTATACATATATTTATATTGAATAAAGTGAAACTTACTGAATAATGATTATAAATAAAAGCGATGATTCATTAGTAAACTTTTGTTAAGCGAATCCCTGATTCGTATATCCGTCGCATATTTCGTTTGTAATTGCGGTGGGAATTGAGACACATCTCTGAGTAGGACTGTTTGGCATTACTCTCATCAGAACTCAAGGGTATAATTTATCCTGTACCGCGTGCAGGATAACCCCCGGTAACAAGCGTGGATGAAGGAAGATATCGAGTAGGGTATGCTGCAAACCACATACCACGTCACTCTGACAAATACACATAACTTGCGGAGAATATTCATGCGTTGTCATGTAATTCCGAAGCAAACCAAAGTAGCAAATTTCCTTTGTTTCCGCTCTTATCGCTGTTTATGGCATCCCCGTTATTTGAAACTTGAGGAAAATCCTGAGAATGAACTCGCTACTAGAAGTCACCACACTTATCGGCTTATTTAGAAAATGCAATAACGTTTACCGGGATATAATCTCATAAGGCGAACGCTACCGACTCGAAGCGAATCTCTACATGGCCTGGCAGATTTTATTTTTCATCACTGCTTCAAAATATTTTGCCCCATAATGTAAATTCCGGCCTATGGCGAAGGAATATTTTATGATGCACTTGAATCCTTATTCCATTCAACAACGCCTGTCGCGCTTTTTCTACCGTATGCAAACAGCGGAATTTCACGACACGAAAGTTACGAGAAGAGATGGGCTAGGACATCGGGGTTTCCTCCCTCCTGCGATCCTCGACTGCGGCGAATGCAGATAGACTATGTGCGCAAAATTCTGCCGCGAACGCGTTCGCTTCAAGCCGAGCTGGTAGGAAACCTGCTGGTAGGTAGAAACGAACCGACTGCTTTGTTCTACCATATATGTAATCCGGCATACGTACGTTAAGTCACGGGGTGTGCCTTCCTCGTTTCGCCGGTATTTCACTTGGTAAGAAGCCACTGGGACACGATACCACATACTTAAAATATTCAGTTCCTCGTATGCAGTATCTCTTCGCGATCGCACTTGGCAAATATTTCCCCTTCCTTTTGTTGCTTCATCACAGTAATGTAACTAAATTGCTGGCCCTTTCAAACCAATACAAAATAGGGTCATCCATTTTGGCACTTCCCCTTTGCTTTTTCTCTTCGTTTATTTTTCACGAAAGGAGAGCGTTCACTTGGCGAAATGATCGGAAGATGAAATAATTTAAAAATGAAGATAGGAAGCAAAGGACAGACGCAGCAAGGTACGACTGAGCAAGTTAAGGTGGAACGGTAGGATCTATCAAAAAAGAGGGATTTTTATGCAAATTTGTAGATACTTTCGAAAGTGTGTGGACCCGTGAAACTTCCACGGGTTCGACCTTACCGTTTCCGAGAAAATTGAATTAGTTTTTACATTGTCTCTGATGGAAAGGCGTAAAAAAACAACGGGGAAAAACAACTGTCAAGATAACTCTCGCGAAATTTACAGTCATTTCACCGTACCGTTTATCTGCAATGTGCAAAAGTAAATTAGTAAATGAAATTTGTTTCTCTCTTCTGGCGGACACAGCTTCAAACGCGGCCACGTTGCATCGATCAACGCACTCTTGTGCAGCTATGTATAAATGTACAGACTTACAGTTTGCCCCTCGAGCTTGAGCAGAGCAGCCAACAGTCAATAACTGAAACCATAACCCTACATTGCTGCTGTCAAAGCAAATGTTTGATATTTTGAAATATAAAAGAAGAAGCTTTTTCCGCCAAAATTGGGAACATCATCGTTGAAATAATTAATTTTTTTTATCTGAAATTACACTATTATCATTTTTTCATGTGTATTGAAAACCAGAAACTAAATTCACGTGCAGTTGGCAAGACGAGATGCCATATGTTATAAAAATGTGCCGAATCCTTTTTAATATCCTACGAACTTTACTGGAAAACAAAAGGATATGTGAGCATAAATTTCACCAGTCAAAAAACGAACACTTTTCAGCAGATAACGAACTTGAAATTAACAACGATATTGCGTTCATCAGTCGGCAATTGACGCTCATTTTCCTCGGAGAGTAACGTTCGACCAGGAGTGGTGAGTGAGTGATACGCGACGAGGCACTAGCCGGAGAATCAGCGATGCAGGATTCTTCCATGAGTGACAGGAAGCGAGCATATAATTTAGTCGCATCGACCGAACCTAGCAACTTTGTTTATCGATCGTAATTATATTGCGGTACCGTGTAGCAGCTCGTCAAGCGAGATTAATTAACGCTCCACCTCGTTCTCCGGGGAAGGATGACAACGACGCAACGTTCTTGTACGCAAAACGACGACGCGCATATACATAATTTCAATTCGACAACGATGCAGATGATTGGATTCGGAACATTCGCAACTTCTGCTCTTCGCGGGTGTGAACTTTCCAAGACCTCATAAAACGAAATATTTCATTGAACATCATCCACGTAAAATGTCGTTCTTCCGTACAGAATGGGAAGTTACAGGCACGTTTATTCACCGTCTTAATGTGATTTTCTTTGAACCTTCGAGCACTGAAAATGCGAAACAGAAAATCACGAGTTGAGTGGTTACGCAAGATTTATCGCGCAACAGCAGAGGAAAGAAGGCGGTAAAATTATCCCACTTTTTACGGTGTTTATAGCTGGCAGACGTGTGATATGTACAGCGACGTATTTCACAAGTAATCCCACAATCAGTGTGGAACACCGAGAACGACAAGCGTTTCTATAATGATAAACTCGTTGCTCACTGCAACTAGAGATTTAACCGCCATATTGTTTTCCATTTCTCGAGATGGTATTGCCGTCCCCGCCAGTCTATGCATGGCGAGGATGAATGCACTCGCTTTGAAAGGAAAAAAAGGAAGAATGAAGGTGGAAATGAGAAAAAAGGAAGAGACGAGAATAATATGTACGTACATAAGCACAGAGCCCAAAGGTAGGGAAAAATGAGAACGCGGTAACAACATAATAGCGAGGAGAAGATGAGAAAGCATAGGGCAAAACAGAGCGAACCAATTGGAGGAGTAAGAGAGTGAGGAATAGCATCGGGGATTGCACAAAAAGCTGTGGACAATGGAAAGTCATTGGAGCTGGCTGAGAGGAATGTGCTTCGGTCCGGGAGAGGGGAGGATACAGACAACTTCGTTGCATCCACACTCCCGCATAACACACAGCAGCGCAGTGTCGCCCTTTTGGCGTAAAATCCTTCCCAGGCATGTCCGTAAAAATATTTCACGTGACATGCCTGGGAAGGGTGAACGGGAGCGGTAAATTGGCCGCGAAAGATGAACGGGCATTAAATTTGTCATAGCAAAATTATGCAGGAGTTATATACGAGCGACACTCGGACGGAGCTAGCTCCGTTAGGTTGACCGTGCAGGTCGTGCGCATGAAAGCTCGGAACATCGGTAGGGGATCGCGCGCCCTATAGGACATGGAATTTTCGAATTGGTCGGCGGGTGCGAGAACGAAACCAGCAGCAACGGGACGTTCGTTCAAGAGTGTGGGGAAAGTAGTGAAAGGGTGCGCTTCACCGCGTTATTCCGGAATCGATATCCACCACTCGAACACTTGGCTACCCTTTTATTCGTTTCCCTCCGACTCTCCTGCCGGAGAATCAGCCCGCAATATCTGCTTAGAGTACTCGGCTACTCTCAAATGCAAACCCTAATTTCCATGCCTCTTGCTTCAGCGTAAACCTCCTTCAAATGGACAGTCTCAGTGTTCTCCCTTCCCCAACATCCACATGGCAATTAAGTTTCGGCCTGCAGAACCTCGTTCCTGTTTAACGATATTTCTTCAAGCATGCTAATCCTCCTACACCAGCGACCTCTGTATCTCATATAAGATAGTCCTTTTGCACTGACTCAATTTTTCTATCATTTTCGTCATTGGTGAAGTGAATTTTCACGCAGGGAGAACGAGTCTGCTCAATAATGCATTCATATCTTCTAGGAGACACTTTTCTCAAAAAATTCATTTATCCAGATGGAAAAAGTGTTGAAATAATTCAAATCAAAACAAAATTGTTCAAAGTACACAAAGAAAACGAGGCTGAAAACTCTAGAGGAAAGTACTAGGAATCTCGAAAGTAGTACTAAGTACTAGGAAAGTACTAGAATGTACTTTCGAATTAATCCTTGCAGCATTAATACGAACCGTTCTATCCACCATAGTAAAAAGACCAATACCCATAGCTTCATTCAAAGACTCGAGATGAGTCTTTTTCTCTATAAACATACAGTAAAAAATGTTTTCAGTATATGCATGGTAAAATGTCACATGTATTCGGTGCATACTCGTGTACCTATCATAGAATTTACTATGCTGACATTGAAAATTTGTGATTTACAACAGATTTCCACTTATCAGCAAGTGCTAGTTTGACATGATGAATAGCAGTCAAAAAAAAAACGAAATATGTAGTTCTCACGTTCATCACTTTTTGCTATCCACATAAATTCGCTGTTTAACATTAAAGTGACGAAAAATAAAAAAATTCAAAAAATTCTTTACCGTTTGTAACCGATGCTTGAATACTTTTAAAATTCTTGAAAAATATTATATTCCTCGCTATAAAAAACGAATCCGTTTTCTCCGTGTAGCAAAAGATTGCGAGTGATTCGAGATCTTTCAGACAATGAAGTATTTTGTGACGGCGTCTTTTTGTCTGAAATAATAAGATAAAATACTAATTTCAGGGGGACTGGTCCAGTATAGAGAAACTTTTATAAAATCTAATGCAAAATGTCGATCGGTTTAAAGTTTCTATGTCCACAAACCCCTTTGTTCTCGTCTTCAGGTCCAGTTACGAATCAATAGCAAAGAGAGCTTACTAGAGTGCTTCATAGGATTACGAATACTTGAGTGGATAGAAGAACTCATCCCGTACTCGAAAGGGACACGAGCGAAGGTCGAGAGTCGAGGACAGTTTGACTGTTTTAGATTGGGACAAGCGCGTTTCGGCGAGGAGAAAGAGGAGGAAGAGCAGAGAGCTGCTAGATAGCAACTATGCAAATCTCAATGATGTGGTATTGTCGGTGAAGTGTTCGGTCGGTATGCCAGAGAGAAAGAGAGAAAGAGAGAGAAAGCAACGAAGCGGAATGTAGATCATCCTGGTAGATAGGTCGGTTCGCATTACGTTAGCAAAGAACACACAACTTTCGTGCAGCAGTCTGCACATATGTCGAAGCTGGCATCGAAGTTGGCGAGAGTGCGCGGCAAAGGGAAAATACTTTGGAAAAACGAAGCGAAAGAAAACCGGAACGATATCGGGCATGCTTTATTTCCCGTAGACTTTTCGTTCCACCCGTTCCACCGTATCGTCGTCATGAAATTTAAATATATAGAAGTGCGCGAATAAAAGCCAAAGAGTCCACTTTGGTAGAACGATGGGCGGGAACCATGTTGCCGCAGTGCAAGAGCCCGGTAGAAAGAAAGCTCTATCAAGGATTCCCATTCAATCACTTGTAGGTCGCAGGTGGAATAAGACGCCCTCCGGTCTATTACAGGTCAGAAGTGGAATTAACATTACGAATTGATCACTTTGATTAAACTCCAACGACCCGTACAAAGAGGAACGGAACAAAAAAATATTACTCGAGGCTATTTTACAGCTGAATGATGAGCAGAATTCAATTGCGGTGCTTCGATAAATTGTATCTTGCTGACCTAGTTGAAAATCACGAAAATGGCTGTACGGTTCACTGAAATGTTAACGCACCGCACGGGCATTCTGGTTGCTCTCTTTTTTTTCATTATAATGAGCTCACAAAATTTCTACCAATCCTAGCAGTTCACTGCACAACGCACCAAAATTGTTCTTTGTGAGTTCACCGCCGTTTACAAAGCCGACCGAAGGATGAAAAACGAATGTGGAGCATCAGAAAATGTCGCAAAGACATTCAATCAAGGAAAGTGCTGGTACACTTCCACCCCAGACAGTCATGCCAACCAATGGCCTGACAGATAAAACTGACATTGGCACCTATCAGTTTTAACTTTTAAAAGAAAAGTTGAAAATGCATGCAGAGATATCGTCCGACCTCATTCCTAAATCTCGATCGATTTGTTTCTGGCTACATTATTTTCACGCTTCACGTGTCTACCCCATCGTTATTTCCAATTCCGATACTTGGCTCACTTATATTTATATTCATCATTTCTTTCATCGAGTAAACGTTGAACGAAAATAGTATCTAACTGGCGAAATCGATTCTCTATCAGACAAACGTCGCATGACACGTTCGATCCTCCCGAACATTTTCTGGGCTTACAAGGTTAAACGCTGTGCCCCGTCAGAGTTAACGCAATCAAAATTTCAAACGATTTCAAAGGAAGTTGCCAGGTGAACCACTGTCTTTCGCACTCAAGCTGAAAGTTCTTAAAATCCATAGGACGATAAGGCTAAGGTTGAAAGGAGCTTGAACGGCCGAGCGTCGATCGGTCCTCGATAAATCCTCGAAGAAGTTTAAAGGACGTCTTTAATGGATTCGAGACTATATATTTCGGGACGTCGAATGACTGGAGCGAAAGATGGGAAAGCGAGCGAAGCCAACAGTGAAAATAAAATGAAAAAAAAAAAAAAGAAAAAAAAACAGAAACTACAGAATCGCTTCTCCTGCAACGCTTCGAAGTTTCCATCCTTCTCGTTTTCTCTTTCAAACTCCCCTCCCCCACCCTCCTTTCTTTCTCTCTCGTTCTCACTTTCTCAATGGTTCTTTTCGACGATATCGTCGAGGAGTAGACGAGACGGCGATTCTCTTGAAGAGGCCCGGCAAGCACTGCCATGCGCAAGGCGCAACGAAGCGAGCTCGGTAGACGCTCGAACTACTTTTCCGTTGCGCTCGCCATTCGAGAAATCGAAAAATTCAACGTCCAGCTTCGATTTATCGCTTGCATTCGACCGAGAGAGAGAGAGAGAGAGAGAGAGAAACAGAGGGAGAGTTCAACTTCGATTCTCTTTGTGTGCGAAACGGCTTGGCTTGAATAAGCGATTCAGACAGCTGACAGAACGAGAAGAGAAAAGATAAATATGGTGCAAAGTAAAAATGCGCAAGGGGAAAATCGTTTGAAAACTAAAACGTATCGAGTTTTCCGGTTCACTTGAACGGTCGAGACGAATATCTGAACGAATGGGACGATACAAACGATGAGAAACACCACCTGAAATCTCATCGAAATCCATAACGGACAGTTCGCGAACACTGAGCAATTGGAAAAATAAACAATAAGAACAAGATTCAATGATATTAAAATTTACATATTGAATTTAACGTGAGCTTAAGCACAGCTGGATACACAGAAGATATCGGATCTCTCTTTTCATCGAAGTACGTTGATTCAGGCATAAAACGCATCGAAATTAATAACAGAAAAAATATTTCAATTCAAACTAATCGTCACGGTCAACAAAAAATGTTTGTTCATTGAAACGAAATTCGCTTCTCTCGACCAATAAGAGCTCGATACAGGCAACGTGATATTCCCGGGATGAGACGAGCAATTGTGTCTCATTTCACATTCCCACATATTCGCGTTCATGCGATATAAGATATCGAAATAAAATAATTTCGCTCATTCCTTGGACGGAATGAGTTCTAGGGAATTTAATAATTGAAATTCAGAAAAATATCATTGAAGCCACTTCAACACGGAGCCACGTCGACGACCCAAAAAATTGTTCAACCTGCCATATCCTCGTTCAACAAAGAGGATTCAATTCACTCAACAATGTTTTTTGGGACCAGAAATGATGGAAAATGACAATAACTTTTCGGAATCTATAAAATTCATTTTACAGTGCATTTTTCGGCACGCCGGTAGCACAAGATCGATAGAGCAAGCACCGAGTAATTATCGTATCATATAACACCCCTCCGCCGTCTCCAGAAACCGATATTGGCTGATTCCGCCATGTTCATGGCATTAGTCCAATCGAATTTTGGTTAGTGTGGACGTACCAGTTTGATTGACCGTTACATGCAACTAACATAACTACTCCCAACCCATTGGCACACCGTTGTACAACATTCTCAAACATTTACTCCCCTAAAACAGAGTAGTTTCGGGTTATTGGAAATTGAGTTTAGACGTCACAAAAAGCCATGCACTAAAGACAACCTTCGAAAGCATTAACAGTTGAATACTGTGACCGATTATCGATAGATTTTTCTACTAATTTTCAATAAAGTTGCTTTTCAGTTGGTTGTTTTGCAGAACGAGAAAAAAGATTGAAAAAAAAAAAAAACATGATCCAAACAAAATTTCGTACGGGAAACAGACACTCGACCATTTATGGTGCTGTATGTATGAATGGCCTGGTTACATATCGTACAACGTTTTCGAGGGTTCGTTAACAGATGCAATAAAATTGCATAAGCATCGTCAAGGGTTTCTCATGAAATAACTTTTCTGGTGTTGGATCATGCTTGCACTAGTTGACAAAAATGCTGAATCAGGAAAACTTCAACATTTTTTCGAAAAAGAAGAAAACAATTTCGACAAACGATACAATTATCTTTAATTATGAAACAATTAAGCGTGAAAGTGAGAATTCTATTAACCCTCGTTTTGCAGCAAGACTCAAACTTTTTGAGTTACTCAAACCCAAAAATGGGAGACTTCTTTCGCTACGAAAGTTATAAGAAAAATGTAAATGAAACTCTACTTTTTATCGTGGATAATAAGACATGAAAAATCGTATGACGATGAATAGTAGCGAGGATACCGAGAAGGAAATTTCATTCAAAGTGCTACACATATACGTACAACGCACACGTTTATGTACCATGAGACAAGCACGAAGATAGTGAAACTTTGGCCCAGCGTCTGAACAAGACTGATGCACACTCTCGGGTCTCATCCGTTCCTGTTCCCGAGGACAGACGTAGACTCGGTTTGACTATACATCGCTGTTGCTTTAGTAGCAAGTATGTACACACTCTTCGTGATGCTTCTCACTCCTTTAAAGATCAAGCAGCGTCTTCCCGATAGAACAGTTTTCATTTTGCCTCCGTCGCACGACGAGAGAAATAGGTCGAGCTCGACAGGAAAGCATGAGAATTATTCCAGGACACGGAAAGCAAAGATATAAGGATAACAACCAATGGAATTGAATGTGTCAAAGATGTCCGTAATGTTTTTCACCCTCCTTCGTTTCAGAAGCTCCTTTTTGGCGGCAAATTTTTTCACTATACCGCGATAGAAAAAATATCGACGTTTCACCACTGTATATGGGTCACGTAGAGTCAGAGGTGTTGTTCCCCTTACTTCCTTCAACTTTGCTCCCGCATGAAAATCAATTTGAAAGAACATTCGTGCTTGGCGGAAGAGAGAATGTCTCGCATCAACATCGATAAAGACTGGTCCTTAAAACAAAACAGCAACGGATACTGCACAATGAAATACGAGCGAGCGCGACGATTTGGTTAATTGTGATTTACGGGGCACGTGAACTGGCGATCAAAAATAAACGCCCTCTCATTCAAGAGCGAGAGAGAAAGAGATATTGAGGGAGAAATAAAAACAGCGTTTTCTTCGGAGAGTGGAGTGATCGAGATCACAGAATTTCTTGAATAAATATACGTCGGTATGTACAATAACGAAGGAAATATACTTGAAACAAATTTGCCAGTCTTGCCCGAGACTTTTTGTAACACTGTAATATATTTTATCGTGATTTACGAGCAGCAATGAGCAAACGCTTGAAATGAATACCGACTAATGAATACGAGACGAAAATAGGAGCGGAAAGGTGAGGAAGATATACTTAATTAAGGAGCGAATTAATCGAAACTTTGGACGATTTTTCCTGTAAGGATTCCAGAGGGTACTTGCGATATGCAAAGATTTCAAGAAAAAATTCCTCGAGAAGGGGTGCTGACATCGAAAAAAATGTTTCAGAGGAAATGGGGGGAAAAACGGGGTACCTAAGGAAATATTGAACTTTTCAGGAGTTTGAAAAGCTCCGTTTATTTTCTACTCCCAAAAACCAAAAAATGTGCTGAATTTTTTTTTTTTAACTTTCAAAAAAGAATGTTTCCCCGGGGCAATCTCCCTCAAAAATTCGTGAAATTCTTTTTTTTTTACTATAATTTTCATTCAATACACTTGAGTGCGTTTTCATTTTATACAAAGTTGTGCGGAGTGGGCACATGATTCGTGTGCAAGTGTAACCTCAAATCAAAGGTAGTCCGCAAAAATAGGGGAGCTCGGGCAAAGTGGCCATTCGAGACGAAGCGGATATTTCTCAAATTTTTCATTTTGGGGCAAAGGGGACTTGAAAAAATTGAAGATGAAATAAGTTTTCAAAAATTTTTGAAAACTTATGTCGTAGACAGTAATGAAAATACACAAATTTCCGTACAAATACTTGTTCACTTTGAAAGTGATACAAAAAAGAGAATTTTTGAAAAAACGAATATTTTCTTTATCCAAAATTTAAAAAAAAATTAAAAAAAAAACATCATATTTTAGAAAAAAATACGTTTTTTTATTCATTTTCGGACTACTGCGATAAAAACTTCCTCAATGCACTCTCGAACTAGCACGATTATTTTCGTTTTATATGTGTGATACTATCTGCGTTGATCTAACGAACATGATTCGTGTTGGAAAAATGATCGATGGAAAGAAAAACAGCGGAAATCTGAGAGCTTCAAAGTGAAGAGCAATTCATAATAAAACGAGGAGAACATACGTCAGAACACCACGTAAAAAACTCGTAAAGTTTGATTAAGATTTAAAGGGCTTTGTTAGAGACAAACGTAACGCGTTTATGGCGATCGTGTCGAGAATTTCGTGCGAGGTTCTCGTCTCGATACGCCACGTGTCGGATAAAGAATATTGCCGTGATCTCGTGCGTTTCGGTCTATAAGAGAGAATTAAATGCTCAAAATTTTCACAGCTATGCCGGGCAACTGGGAGAATTTGTCGACGATGGTTGAAAAAAGTTAGCACAAAAGCACGTTTTCCTGCGGCCAAAGGTGCAAGAATCCAACAGAATCGCCACTACAAGCCCATGGTGTGGATTTTGAGATTCTACGTGATGTACAAGCTCGAAGGCATTTGAAGGCTCTCGCTCCGCGCGTCGATCGTAGATTAATGTACAAATTGAAAACGCCAGCTGAATCGCTAAACGACCACAGCACCAAATGCCAGAGGCATCGTAACCAACACATTGCTCTACCATCCAACAAAATCGAGATTCTTTCCTACCCTCGATATACCAAGCGCATCCAGCTTATATCGCCATGTTGAACGATGGAACGTGGTCTGGCAGGAGCTTCCTTCTTACTGCATTTATCTTCACACTCAAAGTCTCACGATACACGCGAAAATGTATGAAAAAATTCAGTCGATACCTATATATTGGTCCCACGTGTAGCCTCCGTTGCTCTCAACTTCTCTTTGGATCTATTTTATCGGAATTATTTTATTTTTTATTCATACGTCACATATATCAATCAAGCACAATTGAAATTTTGTGAATTACGATACAATTGATCATATGAATCCACGGTCGAAATATCTGGTGAATTAACTAATTCATATTTTAATTCTGCTTGAAATGAGAACTGAAATTTTCATAAATATTATATAGAAAATCAACATATAAACGTATTAATATATGAAGTATGTTGAGAGAAAATGAGAAAAATAAAAGAGGGCACAGTCGTGACAGAAACGCCCATATGCCAAATCATGATTTTTCTGTATCAGAATTCAAAAATGTTCTTGTTCTAATAAAATACTTTCGATCGATTTTCTTTACTCCAATTTATTATCCTACATTTGTTCGTTCTATACCAGTGTTTGTATGAATAAATAGTTCGTTGACCGTTCATACGTTAGAATTGACACAAATAATTTGCCTCGTAATTAAACGTCAAATTCTTTCTAACAAATCTTATCCACATTTTACTGACTTAGTTCCGATTCAGTTTTCCCCATGCCGTTTCTGCCCGCGGTTGATAAATCGATGACTTGTAACTTCACTCGGAGGAGAAATGAGTGGGACACGTGACTTTCATAGCTCCATTACCCAAAGTATGATCTAATCTTAATTAGGCTATTAATTCGTCCTCTGCGGGATAGCGGTTTGAGGTAATCACTGAATTCTTCATTCTCACCCCACATGGACCAATGAAACGTCTCAAGATTATTATTATTATTATTATTATTATCATTATTAGAGAACGACGTGTTTAACTGGGGCTGATATGTCAATGGTCAGCTTCATCGTGACCGATCACAATAACGATCTCTGGGTGTCTCTAAAAGCACATCATCCCTTTCGTCAACGTTACGCCTTGTTAATAGGACCCTCGAAAAGTTTCGTTATCTCTGTATACACGCTCAGTTATCTCACATTACCGGGAATAATCTGCCATTACGTTTTTACGACGTGGCCACTGAAATTCAGGGTAGAAAATAAAATGAGATGTGAAACGCACTTCACCGTGCGATCCTATCGTAGATTTACGGTCGTCTTGTTACGTGATATTTCGTAGCTTATTTAACGAGTTGTCGAAAAAAAATGTTATAAGTAAACAAAAATATCAGGACAGTTGTTCACCAAAGAAGGAAAACTCATTTAGCAATAATACGAGAGAAATAAGCACGAATGTTTAGCTGCTGCGAGCGATCCTCACGAAACAAAGACGTTTTCGATCCCATGATTATCAGAGTTTGGCCTACTTCCGTAAATAAATAAACACTCGTACTCACCAACGTAGAGTCAGGAGAATTGAATTAGGAAATTGACGGTTGACATAAACGTTGTACGCATATGGTGACTGTCTCGGTCCACGCCCTAATGACATTTCCAGGCGGAGTTCTGCGTCTCGCTCGTGCAACTGTAACGAAATATTCCAAGTTTACATAACCGTATCTGTCTTTTGCCTCATGACGCAATTGCGTTCTCTCGGTTTCCTCCTTCCGTATCTATTTTCGTCATTTCCCTGCAGTACACATCAGATACAAGGACGACCATAAGAACTCGCTTTTTTCCCTTGTAAATCGACTCCATTTGCCTTCTGTTTTCCATCAGTGGTCACCCTAATTATTCAAACAGCACAAGTCAGAGCACTCGTGGCCCCGTGATCTTAGTACATTCACGATTATTTTTCAAAGTTTCATGTCACGGAAGAACCAGTACGCAACAATAATGATGAAACTGGTTTTATGGGTAAGAAAATTTTTGCTGAATTACGACAAAGGATGTGTACAAATTCAATGGCTACCATAAGGTGCAAGAGAAAATAAATTTTTTTCAATCCCCATGAGGAATGAACGAAGCAAGAAGCGATCACAAAGTATTCGTGACTGTCAGAAATTTATTTTCGAGTACAAAATACGTCAATCAAAAAGCAATTTCACATCTTTGTTGAAAAACTTCGAAATTGCACTTTTTGCCCGATTGCACATCAACGTTCACATTTCAAGGTGCATGAAAACGAAGAGGAAGAGCCACTCAACATGAAATTTTTATGCCACGTAACGTCGGTCTGTGCTATGACCGATTACCCAATGGAGTCAAAAAAAATCTCCGCGCTCGTGAAAGAGCGAAAATACTGCTCCTACGAAAGTAGCAACGGATGTTCAGTCTATTTCCCAACGAGCACTCAACGCTTCTCCATCTTCTTTACACGTATACGACATCTTCCATTCCTTCCCTACGTTCTCTATCTTCGTTTCTGTCTCTTTTTATGCTTGTCCATTTATTACTCTCGCTCATCCATTATGGAATTCTTTGTTTTCATCTGCTTTCGAAAATCCTCGAGATGCACCAATAATCGTTATTCTGTAACAAAATTATAACGAAGCCATTGAAGTCTTCCTCTCCACCGGCGTACTTGACCTCAAATCCCAAGACAACCGCAGACGAATATGCTTTTGGAACAAGAATATTTTCCTGAAGCATTTGCTGGGCTATAATCGAATATACTCAAATAAATTTTCGAAATGACGCTGAAGTTTCCAACGTTGGAGCCCAACGAAATGATCGAAAAAACTCTCCAATAATTCCAGTAATTATCCTATTTTGTTGCCTGTCGAATTTGCGATTCGTCGTTTTTCAAGCTGCACTAACGATTCGTGAAATAAACAATTGGTGAATTAAAAACGTTTTTTTCGTTCATTTCGTTGGAGTCCAACGTTGGAAACTTCAGCGTCGTATTTTCGAAGGAAGTCAAGGAACGAAGGCACTGATTTTCTGCGTGAAAATTTTCCACTTTGTTGTCGAATTCAATTTTTCACAGTTGTTTTCTCTGCTTGCTAATGGGGAGATTCATCTTGAGAGAAATAACACATATTCCTGATTGAATCTTTCGACGGTACACTTTGTCATCCACTGCGACATCTGAATTCGATTCGAAACAAATGAATCTAGAGTCCACAAACACACGTGCTGATTCTATTTCCGTTTCCATTTACGATCTGCGTCGATTCTCGTCGATGTATCCGAGAGATCAATGTTCCTCTATTCGTTCGTTGGCTGTTTCGGTGCGGTTTTACCGACGTGGAATCGCGTCCCACACCTCCGTGTTGTCGGAGTAAACTCACGGACGTTTTTTTTTTTTTCAAAGAATTTCAATTCTACGCGTCTCATTTTCGTCGTCAAGCTCCGAGCTCTCTGGGAGTTTTCTGTATTTTGCCAACTTTTTAAATCCCTTTTGGTAATGCGGCTTTAAGCCGACGTTGACAGAAAAGTGGAACCAAATTATCGAATAAATCTGGGCGAGGATGAGAAAAAAAATCGTCGCGATGGTCCGTAATGTAAATCGTTTCAGCGTACATTTAGCGATAATTCTCCTGTGCTCTCGTCTCGCGTATCCCTTCCGCGAGAGCAACACTAAATATAGATTTTTCCGGCGAGTCCCAATGGCAGACACGCTCGAAAAACCCAGCGTAGATTATCCTGCATTACGTACGCATCGAAATATGACGATTCGACGTCCTAAAAAAACGCCTAAATATATATTTCATTTTTTACTCGAAAAATGTTTTCATTGAAATCGTCCGAGTTAATGAGACTGACGGGGAAAGCATACGTCGGAATTACACTCAGCGAGTAAAATCCGTGGAATATTACGGAAAGCCAATGGAGTGAGAAATATAATCGTTGAGGTAAAACTCGTGGAGGTGTCATTATAAATATCCCTGTGAGAGAAAAATGAATAAACAAAAATAATAATTAATCAAACTCGCACCACATGAAACCCGTGAAATATGACGCGGAGTCAAAGTTACCGGTTGGTTTAATGAATTTACATGCAATTAAAAGCTGTCTGAAGATTTGATCAACGATTTAACCAATCATTTTGCCTGTATCGATACAAGCTACTAATGAGTCTGCGTCCCCAAACACGTTTTTTTTTTTTATACCAAGAGTCTTTACAGCCGGAGTTTAAACCAAACGAAGAATGACAGGCAAAGAAGGATTTCAGCTGAGACCCCTCGCGAACTTAATTGATTCCATCGTATCGCCCCAGACTCAAGTCGGTACACGGCTAAGCCTCGGAAATCGAGTAATAAATGCCTCGCAGTGGAAAACTTGTTGAAAATACGAAACGAGGGGGATACAGGCGGGAATGGAAATCGGGGTGAACACATCAAGTCAACCTTTATGCTCAAAGAATCTTTAATAAATTATATTTAATTATTCGAAATGAGATTACCAATGCTATGAAAATTGGCTTTTGGAGTGTTTTGGAGTGTGGACTAGAAAAAATGTGTAATAAATGCAAAACAATATCCGTCGATTTTCGCAAACATTTCATTACCCATAATCATTTCTCGATTAGTCCATCCTCGACTGAAAATATTGAAACTCTATTTCGTTCTTTTGCAGTAACAACGTCGAGAAGAAAATTGCTTTCCAATACCAAAATCGTCGACACACCCTTCACTAACTGTGACTTTTTTACATAAACGTGGTTACTATGATGACTTGTACACTGTTCCAACGAGTCACAACGTTCCTTCGAATTCCGCAGACTCACGTGACAAACTATGCTGCAAAGAGGAAACGTTGAGTTTCAGTCATGGTGACACTCTGACGGCGTTTCCGAACTTTAATCAATCCACTACGCACATTGAATTTTCAGGCTATTTTCATTTACACCAGATTAAATTGGATTCGGGAAAGTTGATTATATGAACTGAAAACTAATCGTCGGATGACGCTTCGAAACGCTAAAAAAGACAAAAAATTAGATGAATTTTATACGAAAAACGCCGTTTTTCATTTCGCCATGGGTTGAGAAATATCTTAATGAAGTAATCCAATTTTCCTTTTCATTTGCCTTAAAATATGAAAAAATTAAAAAAACAAAAACAAAAAACAAACATGTGGCAGGACTGGAAATTTACAATAGCAGAGCACGTTCAGTTCAACCGAATGAGATTTATCGAAGATCCTTTGATTTAATTACAAACGAGGACTGATACTTTTTTCTCGCAGCATAACTGCAATTAAATAAATTAACGCCGGTAAATAAGGGTTTAATTTGGACTGACAGAATCCAATTAAAACCTTCAGCTGGAAAAACAACACCGCTCCGTATAGCTTAATTAGTTCCTATAAACCTGATTGGATAAATGAGAAATTTCATTTGTTCACGACAGCGCCCAATATCCGTCCCTGTTCGTCGTTTTATACGAAACATTTTCGTTCTATTCGTTACAGATCGTGTACATCATAGAATTCTGTGTGAACCCTTGTCTCGGATGTGACGATAGAATGACGGGGTATCGGGAAAGAGAGGGCGATCGTAGGAAAAGTAAGGTCCCACGTCTTTTGTGCGCGAGACGACTTTTCTTACTGAGCTTTCTTATACCTGGTCTTGGCACAACACCGAAAGTTCGAGCTCAAACACCCGAATGTCCTCCGACCGAAGCCATTCCTGGATGTCCGTGTTACAACTTCGAAGATGGCCTTTTCCTCGAGTGCCCTGGTGCGACGGAAGACACCATACGAAACACGATGATCGGGGTTTTGTCAGAAGGAGGTGAGCATGAGAACCAAGTCGAGGAGCCACGATGACACGAAGCTTCATAGCTTTCATGACGTGAGAAAACTCGACACTATTCAGCATCCGACTCGTAACGTTAGATGAACCAAATGGATAAAAAACAAGCGGTGTCAGAATTGAACTCGTCGCAGAAGCTCAAACTCCCACGGCAATAATGATCCCTAAAAAATTTCAAATAATTAACGAATTTCGAGTATTTTCTCTCTTTTCTATTATCATTTTTCTGCATGGGCGAATGAGTTGAAGAAACTAATGGCCCATCATTAGAGTGGAAAAGTGATTTTCAAGTTCTTATTTTTATTGTTTATCGCGTGAGCAACGTTTCGGGGTTTAGATGGTTGGAACTTTGAGTATAGTTGGAGTTTATTGGAACTGCATAAAGAGCAATCGGAGACCGTTAGACGAATGTAAAATG
This sequence comes from Venturia canescens, assembly GCF_019457755.1. Classification (NCBI taxonomy): domain Eukaryota; kingdom Metazoa; phylum Arthropoda; class Insecta; order Hymenoptera; family Ichneumonidae; genus Venturia; species Venturia canescens. Next base: position 26,070,469 of record NC_057421.1, read on the forward strand.
TCGAAATATCTCGCGCACAACTGTCATATAAAATAGTAGTAATAAAAGCACGCGGGTCAACTTGATTCTGAAATCTGTCTGTTACAACAGGTCCAACGACGGTCGTTCAATCCTTGAGCATCTACGAGTTGGACAAGAGCATTGAGAAATTAAAGGAAGGCTCGTTCCCGATGGGATCGCAGATAAGACATCTACAGATATCGCACTCCTCGTTGCAGGAGATAAGCGACAATGCTTTCTCGAATCTGAAGGAAAATCTAGAATCGCTGGCACTCGTGTCCGGTCGTTTGCCACAAGTGCCGCAAAAATCTTTAGCCGGTCTTCACAAGCTCGCTGCGCTTGATCTCGCGGCAAATCTCATACACGACTTGTCCTCCTATTGTTTCTGGGGTTTGAAACTCATAAAGCTCAGTTTAAAGGGCAATCAAATATCGAAGATATCCGAACACACGTTCGCTGGCCTCGAAGACAGTTTGAGCGATCTCGATCTCGAAGAGAATAAGCTCAAATTGTTTCCCATGACTGCCCTTCGTCGACTGGATGGTTTAGCTTCTCTGCGTCTTGCTTGGAACGAAATATCCGAAATAGTCGACGATGGATATTCGAAACTGAACTCCCTGCTCATCCTCGACTTGAGCAGCAACAATTTTGACAAACTGGGTGAGGACTGCTTCAGACCGTGCCCGATACTCCACACTCTCTCGCTTTACTACAACTCCATCGAGACAATTCACAAGGACGCGTTCGTCTCTCTCAAAGATCTCGAATCCATTGATCTGAGCAACAATAAAATAGTATTTCTCGACGTAACTACTTTCAAGGGAAACGAGAGACTCCGAACGATCGAACTGAGCCACAATCACATACATTACATTGGTGGAGTTTTCTCACGACTGCCAAAATTACGGGAACTCTATTTGGCGGAGAACAACATACTGGAAATTCCAGCTGATGCCTTTGTCGGAAGCATTTCTCTCGCGGTTATAGATCTACAGCAGAACGCAATTCGCAGGATAGATGCGAGAGGACTATCAAGCCTGACGCAACTTGGACAACTTCATTTGAGCAACAATTATATCGAGACAGTGCCAATGGAGTTTCTCGAGCACAGCGAAAATCTATCTTCCCTTTCGCTGGACGGTAACAAAATTCGGAATCTACAAGCCGGCACATTCGTGAAGCTTCATCAATTACGAGAACTCAGGCTACAGGATAATCGAATTGGTGAAGTTAAGAGGGGTGTGTTCTCCCAGTTGCCCTCCCTCCTCGAGCTCCATCTACAGAACAATGCCATTACGAACGTAGAGACAGGAGCTCTGCGAACGCTCAATGCCCTGCAACACGTAAATCTACAAGGAAACCAGTTGTCCGTCCTCGGTGATGTATTTCAGCTGTCAACTTCGGACTCCTCGAGCGGTGGCAGTTCACTAGTTTCCATTCAACTGGACAGCAATGGACTTGAGGTATTACACAACGATTCCTTACGGGGCCAAGCATCCGTGAGAATAATGTGGCTCGGTCACAACAAGCTCACCCACCTCCAAGCGCCGCTCTTTCGGGATCTTCTGCTCGTCGAGCGTCTTTACCTCACCAACAATTCGATATCGATGATCGAAGACACCGCTTTCCAACCGATGCAAGCGCTCAAATTTCTTGAGCTCAGCATGAACAAACTGAGTCACGTGACGACAAGAACTTTCTCCGAATTGCACGAACTCCAGGAACTCTATCTCCAGAACAACGGGCTTCGTAAGCTCGATCCTTACGCCTTTACAACATTGAAGAAACTCCGTATTCTCGATTTGGCGAACAACAATCTCACTACTCTCGAGAACGCCATGTTCCAAGAAAATCTACCAATAACGAGCTTGAATCTGCAAAACTGTTCAATCGAGAACATCGAGACCGATGCTTTTCGAGGGCTCAGGTACCTCCTCGAGCTCAATCTTGAAAATAATCGTCTGACAGCCACTGCCCTTAGGAAGCTCACGTTCTCGAGCCTCCGAACGTTGACAGCTTCGGGTAACAACTTCACCCAAATTGCTGAATACAGCCTGTACGGTTTGCAATCGCTCCAAGAACTTTATCTCGAGAATGCACAAATCGAAGAGTTACCCGAAAACATATTCACCCTCAATCCCAACCTCGCTAAATTTCAAGCAAGCCGTAATCTCCTGAAAGATTTGCCGCCTCGAGTATTTTCAAGATTGCACTCGCTGCGAGAGATTCATCTCGACAAAAATCTATTGACCGCCGTTCCGTACACGGCTTTCTCCTTCGCTCCAAATCTCGAGATACTATCGCTCTCATGGAACAAAATTGACTCGGTCAACGCCGCAAATCTGACGAATCTAAGATATTTGAGAGAGCTCGATCTCAGTCACAACAGGATTGAGAGCATGTCGGGTTTCGCCACGGCCAATATGTCACGATTACTATCCGTCGATTTGAGTCACAACAACTTGAAAGCTCTGCCAGTCAATTTTTTCGCAAGATCGACCATGCTGCGTCGAGTTGATTTATCAGAAAACAAATTCGGACAGATACCAGCGATGGCCCTCTCCGGACACAATTTGCCCGGTTTGATCTGGCTAAATTTGACGAAAAATCCACTCAATCGGATACACGATGTACCTGCCGAAGCGAAGTACCCGATACTCCAAGAAATTCATATTTCCAGCACGAATTTGAGTATCGTTACTTCTCAGGATTTCGAGGCGTTTCCAGCTCTTCTTCACTTATTTCTCAACCAAAATGGTATACTTCGAGTCTCACCCGGAGCATTCAGAAGTTTACCCAATCTTTTGACTCTTCATTTGGGCATGAACAGTCTCGAGATCTTGCCAAAAGAACGATTACAGGGAATAGAACACTTGCGAATATTGAATCTGACTCACAATCGTCTTAAAGAACTCGAAGAATTTCCAGCCGATCTGAAATCACTGCAGATTCTCGATCTGTCGTTCAATCAGATTGGCATTGTCGGCAAGGTGACGTTCAAGAACCTCGTCAGTCTGGTCGAGCTTCATCTCTACGGTAATTGGATAAGCACTATATCGAGCGAAGCCTTCAGACCACTTAAGAAACTACGTCTATTGGATCTTAGCAGAAACTATCTCGAGAATCTACCTTTGAACGCTTTTCGGCCACTTGAAACTCAGATACGGAGTCTTCGAGCTGAAGGTAAACTTTTAATGAACAACATCTCACGCGTCGATTAATCATAAGCTCGATGCGTTGTTAATAATGTGTTTTAATCAATATAACGAGAAGTTCACTGGACCGAAATATGCATGCTTAATCTTAGTTGAAAATTTACAACTTTTTGAGGCTCTGATGATTCAGGACTCCGTTGCAATTCAAATTTCCTCTCCCAAGTTTATCGAAGAATATTTTTGACACATTAAAATTTCAGAAAATTTCAGAAAAATTACAATTCGATATTTGTATTTGAATTTGGTATTGAATTTTCAATTTGGTATTTGAATTTTTGAAAGGCAATAGCAGGACATAACACACTTGAACATTAAACCACGAAGCGTCAGATTCAGCAGGGTTCTCGAAGGTTCTTGTACACCTGCAATTTACTCGTTTGACAGAGAATCCGTTACATTGCGGTTGCGAGTCCCAGGAATTGTGGGAATGGTTACGCGATCATCAAAAGCTCGTGGGTGGAATTGGACGGGATCGTGAGCGGGGAAGTAATGGCGGTGTCGGAGTGGGTGACGTCGAAGCGGGCTTACTCAGATGCGAACAGCCACCGGAACTCCGAGGACTCGTCTTTCTCGATCTGGACCCTCCCGCGTTTTGCTCAGCACCGCTTGTACCAAAGCTCGCTATTCAGGACATTCAACCGTTTTCAGTTTTGGTTTCCTGGCAGAGTAGAAATCATTCGGGATTGCATGGCTACCAGGTCGCCTATCACGCACTCGACAACGTCGACGAGGTGAGTGCTTCGTTCACGTTTCGTCATCTATCGAATCCCAATTTCAACGGTGGCATTGAAAAATTTCTATCGGATCTGGGCGAACAGTTAACGATGAACCAGTTGCCCTCAGCCTCAAATTACTCGTCCGCACTCAGATTAAAAAATCATCGATTTCATAGCACTCGATGTTACTGATGAAAGATTTTATTGCATCGACCAGCACAGTGCTCAAGGTTAGAATAAATGTGTGGTTCGATCGAAAACTAATCGACTCGTTCAATGCTCTCGGCGATTGATCAGTCAATTATTTGAATACTATTGCGAATGTGCTATCGAGTACCGCGGAAGCAATTGAGGCAGAAGAGGACGTTAAAACAAAGATAAAAAAATCATTTCGCTTGTTCTGTATCAGGTTCGAAGGAAGCTCCTGGGCCCGGAATCTCGTTCCGTGCGGCTTTCGAAATTGGCGTCGGACACGCGGTACCTTATCTGCGTTTTAGGGCTGGGAAGTTGGGGGACGCCAATGCCGGAGAGCGTTAACTCATGGCAAATGAACGGTTCGCACGACGACGTTATCGAGAGTTCAGTGCCACCGATTATGATCGATTCGCCGATGAGTCGATGCACGGAGGTGAGAACCCTGGACGCGCCTGATACCGTGATCGGTGAAGGATCAGTCGGGGATCGAGGCGGATTAGCGAGTATTTTAACCCGCCGACTGGGACTCATTGTTGGCAGTTGTATGGGTTTCGTCGTCTTTATCGTATTGGTTTCGGTGTTGGGTTACATGAAAATGAAAAAGCAACGCGCTGCGATGAAGAGGGAACAGCCCCTCCCGCCAAATCCGCCCGAGTACATGTCCTACAGACACTTCTCGTTGCAAGGGGGCGACAGAGCCGAAAACGCGTGTCCCAGTTTCATCAGTAATATTGGCACAACACCTTTGAACTCGTAGCACAAGATTAATTCTGCGCGAAAAACGAGCGAGCAACGCGACATCGAACTTAAAAGTGTGTCCACTTGTACCGGGATCTACGGTTGATGATGCCAATGGAAGATGCCAGGAGAGCAGATTCAAGAGGAAATATATAAAACAATGGCTTTTCAACGTTATGAAAGGTACTCGTGGAAGCGGAGGGAACTGAATAAAATTAGTTTCGAGGGCTACTTCAATCGAGTAGAGAAGAGTGAAAAAAAATTTGTAGGAATTGTTGGACAAATCGAGAGCCATCGAACCCGTGAAATAAAGTGTTCCGCGTATCGTTTTTTACAGTTCATTCGAAAATGACGAAAGAACGAAATATGTAACGAGATCACGAACTGAATACGAAAAAAAAACAAAAACAAACGAACTTTTAGAAAGTATTTAGCTTCGATTTAAAGATTGAATATTAATGTTTCGCGTGTGTCGCATGATCTCTTCGTCAAAAAAGATGTTGCGTCGCCATTGAAGGTGGACGTTAAGGCAACGTGCTGCACCGACCGAGTTTCCAAATCTCGTGCTTTTCCGAGACGACACGACCGATCGAATCGACAACGCACCGAGTCCGTATTTGCCATGTACTCTTTATCGATCGGCTCTATCGGTTCGGAGAATCTCAGTTTTGACGCGTCGAAACGGTTAATGCGTGTGATACGCGACCTTAAAGTGAACGAGTCTAGTAATAAAATACCCACTGGTATGCAATGAAAACGAATGAAACGAGGGTAGAGTTTTTTTAAAAATATATTTAAAAACGACGTTTCAACAACGATTCAACACGATTCCCAGATCCTCGTATCTATCCGCATTTAAGACTGATTTTTTAACGATCAACAGATACACACACATATACACATAGGTTCTTTCAGTTCGAACCTCGCTGAACCATTGACATTAAGTTGTAAGATAGACAATTTTTTGTAAATAACATAGCTAGGTCAAGAGTCGAGGAAAGAGAAAAAATTAAAATAAAAGAAGAAGAAATGAGAAGCGAATAAAACATTGTCGAATCGAATATCCAACGCGATCTTGTAGAAGGTTCTGCCAAATGGTACTCGAAAACGAAAAACCCAATTTTCTAACCCAATAGTCTAATCGTCTAACAACCATGTTTATGTAACTAAGCGAACGAGTTATTAGTACGAGTTCCCGCGGTACGAATCCCGGAGGGAAAATGTAATTCATTGAACAAGTAAACACTTTATCGAAGCCAAATTTGATTCCTGCCAAAATAATCGAATTCGCGAATTTGCCAAAAACAAAAGAACGAAATGAATATTATTAATATTTACATAATATGTCAATAATGCGACGAAACTTACACACACGTACACGAGTTCAAAGATATTTTGCGGAGGGACAATTATATATTGTATATAATTAGAGATAATAATGAAGCATATTGTACATTACGAGTCTAGACTAAGGATTAATAAAAAAATGAATAATACCAAAATGTTTTTTATGAATCGGGAGGTGCGGCGGCAGCGTCTTGATGTCAGTTTCAAAGAGAACATTTTTCAATCGGACAAAGCAGGACGTGCCACGTATCTAAATTATCTCGATCATCTTTTATTCCCAAACCTTCATAATTTTTTTTTTTCGCTGATTTCTGGAACACAGCAAAGCAATCGATCGACGAGAAAAAAATTATTGACGACTCTAGAGTCAAAACGGACTCTGAAAACGGCCCTCGGAAAAAACAAAGTCGGAACGGGAATTAGGCCAATGTCTCTAACACAATTCTCGGTTAGAGGTCTCAGGAGCCCGTGAGAGACTGAACTTTTGGCTCGGTAACGTATACATTTGGGATTCACACGGATCACAGGTAAGATAAATACACGAGGAGAAAAGGACTTCAAAATTGGGAATGTCCTTCGTTCGACTACTTGATGAATACTCACTTTTTTAACTACGGAGAAGCACGAGCAATTTAAAAATGGTGCACGACTGGAAAACAGCTGACGGAAGAGTTTTATAAGTTTTCGCAGTTGAGACTCGAGTTTGGCGTCGCAACGCGATGAAAATAAATTCGAATGTGACGGAAACATTCGCTGCTATTCAGTAGCCGATTCCATGCACCAACTTTCTTACTGCTCAAGAGAACTCTGGGTGATTCCATTAATTCAGACTGTAACGCGAAAACAGAATTTTAGTATAGAAACTTCAGGTTATTTCCATATTAATTGATCAGGATAAAGCTGCATTAGAGACTTTTTTAAATCTCTTTTCCTGAATTCGTCGCAAAGTGGCTGAAGAATATTATCATTTTTAGATAAATTCAGTCGACTTCTGACAAGATAAAAGAAACTTCCGACTGTGGCGATGAAATTTGTCATATCGAAAACCACTGAGCTGCGTATCTCTACCCATGAAATGTCCATGAATTCTCAACACCAGATCACAACGTGTTGAACGAAATGCTGAATTATTACAAAGCAAAACCAGAATATCATTTTGTACATTTTCATAAAACTACGTGATATAAAACTGATTTTTTTTTTCATAGCACTGAATTTGCAAATGCAGGGTAGGAATGGACAGCAAGGCAGAGGAATCAATCGAATTTGAATAGTCTAACTGTAATTTCGTTTTCGATTCGTTTCCAATGGAGAAATGCTGAATATTTGAGTCATTTTTTCATTTGTAACGATCGCGCGTACTGCAATAATCTCAAAATTGGAAAATCCAGCAAACCGAAGCGCCGAGAGCTTGAAAATGCACCCGCGTGTATGTATACAACATAGATTTAATACAGATTACAGGAACATCGTTCCGGAAAATAAACGAGAAAGGAAGTTTTTAAAAATGAGATATTTTGTTGGAAAATACGTGGCGAGTGGTGTTCGATTTAGCGCAGAACCTCCGAGAACGAACGCGGTGGAAAAACAATTTGCCAAACGGTTGTACCAAAACGTTCGAAACAAATTTAACTAAAAATCAGTGACATGCTCACGCGAATACACTTTAGAGTTTCTTCATGTGTGAATTTATGCCCGTACACATACGTGTGTATATAGACTTTGGAAATTAAAAACTCGGCCGAATAAACGTGTCTTTGAACTAGAACGAGTTTCGATGGAAAAACCACCGGAATCTTTCGGGTTGTCAGCGCATTCGATTTATACGTCGATCCGACCATTCAATCGAGCGGTGACGGATCGAAAAAACAATTAACAAGTTATGAAGAACGGACACGGACGTAATTGACTTTTTCTCGGCATGACGCGCAATTTCGCCGATAGAGATCATTCTGTAATTCACTTGATCGAATCATCCCCCCGCCCTGCTTTGGCTATAGGGAAAACCGGGGCTAGTTGGCCAATGGGGCAAGTTGACTAATAAACAATAATATCTAAATTACGGAATGTAAACGCATACGTCCGGTTGATATAATTGTTCACAGTAGCCTCTTTCCGATTCGTGTGTCCCAACGCGTCGGAGCGCACGTCGTTTAGGAACAGTGAAGAATTTTCGTAAATCCAGATACAAAACCAAATTTTTACGTCAATATTATCTATCTTCTGCTGTCTCGATTTTTTTCCAATTATTAGAATAATCCTCTGCACGAATGTTCATACACTTAACTATAATTGTGCATTATATTTTTCTCAATTATCGCTATAATTTGCTGGTAGAACGTTTTGTTGCTAAAAAAAGCAGTGTGAGGTAAATAAGCCGACATGGAATGGGCGATCTGACATGAGTGATCTGAATGGGCCCACTCAAGGTGTGCCAGTAAAAAAATATAATATTCTATGTGTGTAAAAACTGCAATCCTGACTTTGATGACGAGGATGAGAATCAAATATTCCTTTTTTCTCACACTTATGGACAAAAATTATCTCTACAGTCACTTGTGTCAACATTTTGTATTCATTGTTCCAATCATCAAATAAATGATATTGATAACTATCCGCTTTTATCAATTTCACTAATACGTTGTTGATTATCAGGTAAAAATAGTACCACAGTCAACTTGCCCCACCGTATAGGGCCGGTCTCCCCTAATTACTTTTTTTTTTTTTTTTTGATGTTTTATCGCATATCAACATTAAAATTTTTGTTGGAAATAATATTTGACGCTTTCCCATGTACTCTCGAAACACATTCGCTCATAAAAATAGGAAGCAAATATTGTTCATCGACTGAATCAAGCAATATTCGTGAATCGAGCGAGAAATCATGGAACGCAAGTTGGAGGAACGAAGGAAAGCTGCGATGGGTTCATGTATCTGTGATATAAGCAGAGATTAATGCAAACTGAGCGGATTCCCGTTCGTACCCACATCGCGCCCAGAAATTGATTCATCGACGCTTACTCAGGTGGAATCGGTGCGAAGACACGAAGATAGATAAATGCTTTGGAATTAACGTTGTCGTCTGATATTCTCGCACCATCTAATCTCGATTTATTGTCCAAATAGCGAAAACCAGCCAGGCGAGAGAATTCGTGAGTACCCATAACGTAAAACGGGCGAAAAAATGTAGTTGCCCGGAATTGGGGATGATGAAAAACGATAATTTTCGTGCATCGTCGATGTTTCTTTTGTAGAGTTTAAAATGACTGCTTCCCTATAAAATTTTACTGATGAAATTACATTTCGTTCGCATTTATTTATTCATCACGGTTGCGGATATTAATTAAAGTCGTTTTCAATTATATAATGAAGCGTGAATACGTTGATAAATATGACGGTCGACTATATAAACGTGATCGTGAAACGGTACGTGAAATCGCAGCTGAAAAAACTTCACTACAAACTTCGCTACAAACGTGCTCGAGCCAGCTGCGCTCGAATGCAGCGGATTTTCCAATATTTTTATATTCAACTAAAAGTAAATAGAGAAATGAAAATGTTTTGCAGCTGTTGTAATAATTATTTGCCGGAGAGCGCCACTTCTCGATTCGACATACGACCTGAAGAGCTGAGGGAAAATGAAGCTATTAAAATTATGAAGAAAGTTGCTTGATTATGAAAAATTATTGTTTCGAACGCGCCGCTGGAAAGTTTGTGCATTGATAATGAAATCAAATATTTTTGTCAATAAAGTGAAATGAATATTTCGCGAAATACGTAAGAAAGTTTCCGGTACCTTGTCTCCAAAGTTTCGGCCAATCTTGATAAATGGGAAAATTTGCGACTCCGTTAAGTTGATCGTGGACGAAATTCGCGCTTTTATTAAACTATGTGACCAATTTCCATTCGGCTGTGAACCGAGGAACAAGGCGGAGTAAACACTTTGCACAACTTCAACCGTAGCAGGATTCAAATTAAATGTATTTTAGAAGCAGGGAGCTGCTGTTAGTGATCGCAGTGCCCGGCGTATTGCACCGGAAGTAGTGAGACCGAGCTACTTCAGAACACGAGCATCTTAACAGCGTTTGGTCGATCCAACGCTCGCCCCTGCCCAAACAAACCGTCGCAGAACCAGCACTGTTTATGTGTTCATGAAACTAAGTGAGTGTCTATTCACCACCGACCCAAGTAGATAAAGTTTGTGCATTCAGGAAAGCGTGTTATCAACATTATCAATCCGTTCGACGTCCTATTGAAATCCCATTCTCGATAATTAATCACGTCATAAATGATTGTGCAGTTTACATCGTTTACCACTGAATTGACGTCGTTTGGTAGCGTCTGTTCGAACGTAACGGTTATCGCGAACGAGCGAGAGAATATGCAGCAAATAAATTGCCTGGAACAAAAATTCAAATATAAAAAAAAAGCATTTGAAAATTTGATTCACCGATGACTTTTCGTTTTTCAGGTCGGTGAACAAATTACGGTTGAGACAAAAAAAAATGACGTTTCCTCCTCCGATGTGGCCATCGAAATACTATTTGGGAGTGTTTAATCGTTGGTCTGAGTGGTACTCTGTTGTTTTTATGAGTCATTTTTGAGGATATGCGATTGTGTAACCCGACGAAACGAGCGAGCAGTTTTTTCGAAACAAACAAAAGTGGAGTAGCGAAAAACTCATGAATAATCCGTGAGAAAGAAAGCCCGTAATTGACTATTTTGATTTATTTAGCATATCCTAACGAAGCAGCACGTTCCACAAAAGAAATGTCATACCTATCTTGAATAATTACGGTTACGAAAAAGGAAGATCGGACTAAAGTCGTCCGAGTACGAAATAAATCTTGCGGGCACAGAAGAGTGTCGTTGCGAGAAGCGTTTTTAGCCTCGAGGGTTGAGACGAAACACTCTCGTTACTATTTATTGTATGGTGCTTAATAAATTTTCTTCAAAGCTGCTCGTAAATCGCTCAGCTTTCCGTTTTCTACGTCAGGTTTCTTCTCTCCGGCTCGTCTCTTTTTTTTCTCGAGTCTCTTCAGTTATCCTCATTCTCTAAATCCCAGGAGCTTTCAAACGTGAGCGCTACAATGAGGGAAGAGTTGTGAAAGTAATATTTTGGAAATCCCTCCATTTTCAAACGTCACAACGCTCAAAAAAGCTGCTGCGGAATCCGCGATATTATCTTTGAGGTTAAATATGTGTAAAGCACAAGATTTCATATGGTCACAAATCGAACGTGAGTTCAGGAAAATGTGTTTCCTCTTTGAATTCACAGCTCGTTCATTTTATCATATATTTTTTAGTCATTTCTCTTTGGGAGAGGTGGCCATTGTTTTGGCGCCGGAAAACAAAGTAAAACCGCGTAAAGGGTGTCCCTTTTAGTCCTCGCCAATTCTTGCAGCTCAGCCACGTTGTTATCCTCGAGCGGAGCGACACGGTGGTGCGGTGCGGGAAACAAAGGGCAGAGGGGGAGGGAATTCTCCATGGCAGTCCCGTAAAATCTCTTGTCATAAAGTTTATGGCCCGAGTCTCAGTTTCTGGCGCGAAGTGGAAACGAGGGAAAACCAACGGGATGAGTATGTATATACGCTTGAAGAAGGAGGACGGAGAAGCGGAAAAACCAACGTAACGCCTGAGCTTTTCTGCTGTGCGTGTGTGCGCGTGTGTGTGTGCGTGGGCAAGTGTGTGTCCCGGAAAACTCTTTCCTCAGCGTTTGTTCTCGTTCATAGCGAATGGAATGCCCGAGATTTTCGTACGACGTAGTAGATCCAAGTGTGAAACATACGACGACGGATAAGACGGAAGACCGAATATAAGGAGAGCTGGAGAGAGAGAGAGAGAGAGAGAAAGCGTCAAGTGAAAATCTGGACCACGCGCGTTATGTCGTCGGAAATTTCTTGAATAAATATTTCCAACGCCGTGCAAAGCTTCCTCTCGCATCGAGGCTTCGACTTGGAATGTGTGCAGGACATTCATGAGCGAAAAAGCAAGCGATTGAGGAAGAGAGAGAAAGAACAATGGAGAAGAAAAGAGAAAGAAAGTACGTAAGAAGCCAAGTGCGAGCGCGGCTAAAGCGTAGGGAAATTCCAAGGGAGATACCATAACCTGCTCAACGATGTGCACTCGCGGCGAATCCACGAAGAAAAACCGACCTCTATGACGAGAAAGACGCTCCGAGTACGTAAGCGAACGAGCTGGAAAATCTAAGGAAAAGCCGAACTGGCAAATATTTGGATAGTGTGTAACTTTGGAATTTTTAAATTTAGGTGACGAGTGCATACACTTTGAACGGAAGTATGATGTATAGAATGTACATATATGTGCATAAAAGCTGGAAGAGAGTATGTACGCAGTGCATACCTCGTGAATCCGTAAAACTCACGCAATCAAAGGCGGCAAGAGCTCGAATATAGGAGTTTTCATTCAAGAATATAAATCTTTGCGATAAAATTTCGAAAAGTTGCAAACTCCTGAAACGGAATAAAACGTATTTTTTCATTGAGAAAAACTCTGGGAAATATTTTTCTTCTCAATTTTACGATTAAATCAGGTTTATCGAGTTGTTGAGAAAACTGAAAAACTATAACTCGCGAGAACAGTTGGAAATTGTTTCTTGTTTTTTTCAAATTTCCATTTGACATATTCAAACAAGATCAACACTGGAAATTTCGATGCACAAAAAAGAGTGCTCCGTTAATTTCATTGTCAGATCGTGTTCGTATTCGCTCTTTGAAATTTCTTCCGAATCAATTAAGTGATTCTTGGAGATTGTATCTGCAGAATTATGACTTACGCTTTTCGCAGGGACGGCTGCAAACATCGATCCTTGAAGTGACACATGACTCGATGAAAGTCGACAAGACTGAGCTTGATACAGAAGATGATAAAAAAGGAAGGCAGCTAATATCTCTATATGTTTGAACTTTTTCTCACTTTCCTTTGACTCTGACGGAAATAGTCCTGCAAACATAGAAGGAATGCGATTTATTTTTCGTTCCAATTTCAACAGAGAAAAAGTTTGAGTTAAACGAGCCAAAAAGATAAAATTTTGCGTTATGAATTTGGTTATCTCGATGCCTTTCATACACAAACTGAATCAGTTCGATATGAAAAAAAATCAACGAAAAAATCTGTACTCCATATTCCATCCTAAAAAAAATATTTTCGAAGCAAAAATAAAATTGATATCACGTGATCGCAAAGCAACGAACTGAAAAAGCGTATTTTCGCATTCATTCGCAGCAGAACAGATTGCCGAGTAAATTCTAATAGTATTGATGAGTAGTTGGTAAAGATAATAGGATCGTATATGGAGCGACGTGCAATAAGGCTAATGGCTGAATCCAGATAATTGGAAAGTACTGCCACGAGAGGAATGCTTTAGAAAATATTAGTACGGATCGATGAGTTGCACACATCTGCGCATATTTGAAATGTAAGTATATATGGATAGAATGTGGAATAACAGGAGGTAAACTAACGAATCGAAACTGTTTGGAAGCTATTCGAATGCACAGGAAGCATTTTGAATTCTGTGTTGCCCACGAAGCGCGGGCTAACCGGACGAAGTGAAATTTTCGAGTATTCGTGTGTCGTGCAATCGTGCTTTACATTTTGTTATCTACATGGTCGAGGCTCATTATCAGTTGGATGCGGGATAACCTCAACGAGGCATACGAGCAGGTATAAAATGCAACGAGCGAGCGCAGTGCACACATTTATCGGGATAGTCCTCAGTCCTCATTTACATGTGTGTTAACGTCAGGCTCGGAAACTCGCTCAGTAACAGAAACGTCGCTTCGTCCTTCCTTTCGATCTTTTTCGTTTTTCTCTATTCCGCCCTGTCAGCAGTCGGTCCCTCTCGCAGTCGTACCTTCCAGCAAAGTCTACTAATTTCGACAACGAAGTCAACATCTGTAACGAGTTTTTAATTTCATGCTAGAGAAGTGAGAGCCCACGCGAACTAATGGCACCGATACTATTTGCGTATTGGGGCAAACACGCGCGATCGCACACGGACACGCGTTCGTACAATCTCATATAAACAGCCACATATACAAATGACGGAGTGAAGAGGGAAGCCGGGAGTCGGAGGATCTGGGTGAACCGTTCGAGCTCGAAATTCAATCGGATTACATACTCATTGTCCGAGTGGAGAACTAATGCGGCGGACGCGACAGTGCGCCCGTGTACATATAGACGTAGGCAAATCCGCGAGCCGAGCGCTCGCGCGAAACCGACCTTTTCCCCTCGTAAATTACGGGAACCAGAGTGGACCACGCTTTCCCATGCGATATATTAATGAAAACGTCTGGACCCCCTGGGGAAAGAGAACAGCTCGGATACGCTGAAGTGCTTTAAAAACCGGTAGATGAAAATAAACCTTCGCCGTCTCCCCCCCCCCCCTCTTTCTCTTTCCTCGTGGTAATCACACTAAGAAAAAATATTGTTGATTCAATAGAAATTGATGTTATTGGAAGAGTTTTGTCGATTAAACTGACGCAATGTTCCCGCGGTCAGGATGAATGTGCAGTTTGAATTGGAACAAGGCTGTTCGTTCAACAGTTTATAGCGCTGCGATCATCCTATATATTTCATTGAGCCCGCCTATATTTTGTTGCTCCACGGCCCTTTTTTTCTCAGGATAATACCAACTTTTCGGAATTCTATGGAATATGATATTTAATCATAATGTATGGCGAGTTGCAAAATTTAACGTAACACGACACACGAGGTGTTTTTCTCGACGGACGTATACCACCTCTGTGGATGTGTAATATAACAACTTAATTGCCGATGACGTTGTCGGAGAACTGGAGATATACGGATGGCTTCGTAACCGGGGGTTTTAGGGATCAATTCGTGCAATGAGAGAACTGCCGGCTGCCATGCAGCCATCGGTGGCGACATCATACCATCTCGAATCTTAATTACGGACGAACGAGGACTTGAATTACGTATTTTCGATTCGGCTCGCTGACGATGCGTTCTGATCATTAATGCAGGGTCAAAGTTTATATTTCGAAATACGATACGCGCAACTCCTTGTGTATTGGATTCATTACCAATGTCAGGGAAAAGGTCATTAAGAGGATGGATCAGTCGGCATATCGCAAGAGGGATATGCGTGCGAGAGGGATAGCTGCAAATTTCGAAATCGAAATTCTTTGAGACGGTTTGACCGATTAAAAAAGACGATGGCAAAAATCGGCTGACAGAGCCTTCTTTTAATCGGTCAAACTGTCTCAAAGAATTTCGATTTCGAAAATTCCAAGTGAGGTTAGTCGACTGATCCATCCTCTTGAATTGCTCGCAGCCAAATCTCCACGAGTTAAGCCACCGATGAACAGCGAAGTTTCGTTTCTGAATAATTTACGATTTAGTAAAACATGCGCGGTTTTACGGTTTGACTTGAAATTTCTGAAGAGGTGTATTTTTTGGCTATTTATTTAATGTTATGTGTGCTCGAACACGAATTCGTTGTCTCGTTTTTCATATTTTTCAAGATAAATAAACAACAAGACTTTTGTACGTCGAGGAAAATATATTTTCGTATAGTTTTCTACTACCCAAGAAATTGCGCACGTACATGGACCAGTGTCTCCTTCGTTTTCGTGCTCTATTCCGCGAATAAAAGGGACATTTTTTTACTATTGTTACGACAAACAGAAAAATGTCCATTGGAAAACTCGTGTCTTTCAACATTTGTGAATAACGATATCTTCGCGGCTGTACAAATTTCAATATTCGATTATGGACGCAAACCTTATTTGATCAACGTTACGATGAGGCTTTGAGTAAGCATCGATCGTTTGCCAAATACACACAATACATTTGCAGTCTATAGATTTTACAGTTATATCGGTCTAGCAACGGTGTCCGTGCAAAATGTATATAGATTGAAAGATCATGAGTGCCAATAGGATTTGCGGCGGGCTGCGGTTGGAAATTCGGTGCGCCTAACCAGCCAGAGTCCGTGGTCAAGAATTACCTCAATTGAATCATTCAAGTCGAGCGCTCGAATGTCTCGGTATATTTTTCCATTCGAACATATTACGCGATGTGATCGACGCTCGTCGATGTGGCGGTGTATTTTCAATATTCTATATAGCACAGCGTAACAAGGTAATCCACTCATGGAACTAAATGGAAAAAAGAACCGAAGAACCAGATGGAATGGAAAAGTGGTACATCGAAGAGCGCAACTCACCGGATCGTGGAAAATCCATTTTCCTTTAGGGGACGTTTAAATCACGGTCGGAGACCCCCCTGCATGATGCTATGCTTTTTCGTTTCGTTCCATCTCGAACGTGTTACGCATAGCGGATTGTCAGCTTTGTACATCAGCTTTTAATTCCCGTTGACATGAACCATTTAAACGGGAATCGCAATCTCCTTTTCGTCATGTAGCACACTGTCAAAAATATTCTCTTATTCGATTATCTGGGAAATATATTCGTAGGCGAAAGTGATGAATAAAGCACACAAAGTATACCAATTATTCTAGAATATAAAGCATCTTATCGAGAGTCCACGTATCTGTATAACATCTGTAAAATTTGATGCGCTTGTATCGCTTCTTGAGGGAATTAGGGGAGAAATATACGAAAGCATTTGAGGTCGTTGAGAGGCTTCGGAGCGTCTAGAGTCGTTTGCACGATTGTGATATCTAAAGGATCGAAGGTGGTGGAGCGGAAGAAGGGTTTTCCTCAATGACGATACGTTACGATAAATTGTAAGGGTATAGAGAATCGTAGTGGTAGCATTTTGCGATCTATACGTTGAAGAAAACGAGCTTGCTTGAGAAAATGTACGGATGTGAAAGCGGGCACAGAATTGCGATTGCAGTACAAAAAAACGAGCAGCGGCCACGATTCTTCCACAATTGCAGCAGCGTCTATGTGCACAAAAGTATCATCTACTTCTTCGCCGATGAGGATCGTTAAGGATCGTGGAGGAAAGACGGAACGTTATAGTCACATTTTTAGCCATAGCGGATGAGTTGGTAGATCGTTCGCGAGCGGAGCTGCTGAGCCATGGGCAATCGCCTCGTAAATTAAATAGACGCGTTTCTCGCCATCTTCAAGCCGCGAGTGGAGCCCTCGCGAACAGCTAAATCTGAGGAGACGCGTCCATAAAGTTATACGAGACCATCTTGTCGAGTGGCAAGTGCGGTGAGTTGCTTTTTTTTCATCATTTCATCAAGTTGCACTGGATACATCAGAAAAATAGAACCGCACCTACTCTCCGCAAATATCCTCTATCAATCACGTCCATAAACGCCCGATCAAAGTATACGACGAGAAAAAATCCGTCTCGTCAATAAAGTATAATATTGAATATTCCAATTTTCGAGCATCTGAAACGTTCAACGGGAGATATTTTCGAAAAAATGTAGTCGTTGGAAGAACGACCAGCAGTCATTCGAAAAATACGTGGTCGATTTCGGTCGAATCAAAACGACCTGCGAGCTCAAATTCCTCGCGTATTTTACCTAAGCGAGAGTCTGCTTCGCGGCCCGAATTTTTCAATGGGAGATCATTTTTATATGTCGTTCCGATAACGGATTTTTTTCTCCTGCCGTACATTGCATGGAATATTATTGGTAAGAAACGTGAAGAAAACGACGGAGTATATTTTCGTTGAGAAAGTGATTCGAGTGGTTATATACTCGGCAAAACATTTCTGACAAACTCTCGGTGACCTGCAATATCGAAATCGAGCGTCAGACTGAACTGCACCTGTTAAAGCCCACGCAGCGTGACGCATCCTCCTCCCTCTGCTGGCATGCCCCTTTGTTCCCTTCAGGCCTTTTTTCTATGCTGGAGCACACGAACTGGCGTTTTCTAGGGCTCACGCACTCGCCACGGGAATACGTAATGATGCAACATTCGTTAAACTCGCGGATCCATTAACCCTCGTCGCCAATGAGAGAGCATTGGTGACCAAAAACATTCGGATCGGTTAGCGAGAGAATTCAACGAGTATAATGTACATAAACATGGGAGCGTTTACGCTATTTCCATTTAACGCTCCGCAAACACAACATCCTACCGGAATTTGTTTATCAATCGCGGCTAACTCAGACGAAAGGGATTCGCGACGCGGTTTTTTACGCGATAAATATTTTTTCCAAGAATAACAGAATTTTACACTGCACATGAATTGAAAGTTTTGTTCACGCATCTGTGCAATTATAAATCTGTATTTTTCAACTCCTGTGTCCTCGAAAAGTACGCGAAAAACCCCTCCAATAACTCCAGCAATTCCCCAATTTCGTTCCTTGCTGAATTCGTAGTTTTTCAACCACCACGATACTTCGTGAAATAAAAATTGGTGACTTACAAATGTTTTTTTCCTTCACCCCGTTGGGCTCGAACGCTGCAAACTACAGCGTCGTGAATCCTTCGTGTTGGCGAGTTCGAGCTCTCAAGTCGTCGACGTATTCAAAAGAATGACGAAAACGACACTCGTTACTAAAAAAGTCATCAATTCCGGACTTTACCTGGAGGAAGAAGCAAAACGTCAGTCCGCGACTCCAAAATTTCAGGAGTTTAGAATCGAGTGATTATTTAATGGATTTATCACGCAATTGTTTCTCAAGAAGGGGCTGTACATGAGACTAAATTGCCCAGATATCCTTAAGTTCGTGGTACGATACGCATAACGATAGATAAAAGTACGAGAAGGCGACGAGGACAAGTGAATTGCAACGGGATGTCGTGAGGATGTTCTTAACACGAAGAACTGGAAGAGGAAGCGCGCTAATAGGGAAGCATTGCGGAAAGATATGGGCGTAACTCCGGTGGTTCGTTGGCCCGAAACTGAACAAGAGCCATCGCGTATACACGGCAAGCTCGCACAACGCTCAAACTTTGTCGCTTCATGCACAGTTTCGAATAAAGCCGGGAACAACTGAACGCCACGTGCCTCCTCGTCTGGTTTCCCTTGGATTAGATAAAACGAGGACAAACAGATTTATAAGCAGGCTGGTCTGTCTGTTGGCAATTTCTCACGCACTCCTGACTCATTAACGAACTCTGCACCTGTCCAATTCAACTGGATGTCTGGAATATTTTCATATTTCGAAAATGGCGCCTCTCGCAACTCGGAAACTCCATTATTCCTCAGGCATATTTGCCGTTCTTTTATACCAACAGGAAAAAGTTTGATTCCCTCTCGTAAGGAGCGCAATACGATTTTCCTGAATTTTCACACGGCTAACCTTTTTATTAATTATTAACCTTCAGAAGACCTGAACATTTGTGTGTACGGAAAAACCTCTAAGCATTATAGATAATCGAAATGACACGAAGTACGATCGGACGACGAGTTTTATATTAATCTTTTAGAAAGTCAAAGAGGACTGGACACGAGTGATGCACGTAAAGTGCGACAGTCAGAAATCGGAAGTAAACAATTTTGAGGTGTTAAAGCCATCGATGCACACACTACCAATGAACAAGTTGCTATTTTAAAATGCGAATACCGGAGTTCCGGGCATCGAATGTTCCTAAAGCAATAGAAAATAAATATTGAAATGAGCCAAATTCGTATAGTCACAAATGCACATGAATAATTCTTGTTCGACTATTTGGGAAGGACAGAATGGGCCAAGACGTACTTGCAAACCATTATCACGATATATTTGAGTTTAAGAATTTCACATTTGCCATAAAAATGCTTTTACAGTTAAATATGAGGAACGATTATCTCAGACTCGTTCGAGGGCTGGGGGGTTCGTAGTTCTCGAAAAAATCTCCACGTACTTGCGACAGGGATGACTGTCTATTTTCTTCATCGCGAAGAACAATGAAATGCAGACAACTTGTGCATGTTCATCGAGGGAAACGGAGATGTTTTGTCCAAACAACGCCTTGAATCTGGGCAAAATTGCGGGTATAACGCCGCACTATTTTTCTTCTCAAGTGTACTTCTAAGTACGGACGACGCTTTCGTTCTATTGTTTCGTACTGCCATTCTTCAGCCTCTTCATACGAAAGGATGTCGAAACGTCGAAACTATGACGATATTCGGAGCTCAATCGATTTAGCGCGTTAATTGGGATTAAATGAAAGCAATGACAGTTTTACACAACATTGATTAAAAGCTTGACGAGGTAAGAATGACGGTGGCGGAAATAATTTCGCAACAGTAGAAATGCCTGAGGGAAAAAGTGAGAATATAAGAAGCCAAAGAAATCGTGACCGGATTCCGCGATAGGAAGGCAGGCCGCGGAAGAAACTCGACGGAAAACCTGAAGTTTCCGTGCAAAGTTTATTAACGATGCTCGTAGATTAAGATTTGTAATGAAGGCCAGTCGTGCGGAAACGTTAACGCAGCTTTCTCGTTTCTTTAACTGTAGCACAAAATGTGTTGCAGAACGAAAACTGATCCGATTAAATATTGATTCAGAAGCGAAGCGAAAAGTGTTTCCTCTAAGTTTTATCAAATGGAGTTGGCTCGTGATTTAATGAAAGACTGACAGCCCAAAAAAATACGCAAAATAAATATAATTCATACTTACGCATGAGCTATTCTAGAATCGATTATTCAATAACTCTTTTGCATATGTGAAAACAAAAATCTAGCCGGGGGTGGATATGTAAAAGTGGGCGATGGGAAAAAATCAGTAGTTAGAAAAAACGCTATGCGTTCAAATACTCCAGAAAGAGGATCAACGTCGTTACCAGGCTGGGAGAAAATCGAGGCAAATAACAGAGCTGGGAGGCACATAGGTTTTCCACAAAATCGAATTTTTCACCCGGTGTTCGTCAATCGCAATAACATTTTTGACGACTCACGAGAGGCACATATCCGTGTAGATATAAATTATTTTAAAAAACGAATGAGGAAAAGCGATAGAAATTTAAAATGCTGTGGACTCGACGTCCATGCTACTGTCAGAATAGTAGTACCGATGAGTGAATTTAACGTCCCCAACGAATGAAGCTTCACTGAAATGTGGATTATAAATAAAAAAAAAAAAAAAAAAAAAAAAAAAAACGATTCGTGCCCCTATTTTTCTTTTGAGTCACTGTCAATGATGAAAAAAGCGAAAATATATCTCGCAATAGGTCGCGTTGGTCAATTTTACTGCAGTATTTTCAATGAAAATACTCGAACTTGAACTCCATTTTATGTAAAAAAAGTTTCCACGTATCGGAGTTTGTCTGTGTCGTTGCATTTCTTTTTCAAAGCGTATAAAACATTGGAGAGAAACAGGTTTTGTGGAAATGAACATATATTTACTCCATAAATATTTTTGAAAATTCACAGAACCTCAAAAAATGGGTAATCGATCTCATGATTTGTTTTTAAACTTTGTGTCTTCATCGGTGCGTTCCAATAATTCGAAACTCAACGCATAGTAATGGTTAGAATTTTGTTGAAAAATCCGTTTCGACTCAAGGGACCACTTTATTCAAACGGGTTATACATACCCGTCTGTATAAAAAAAAAGCCCGTAAAATAACTTGCCAATCTTCTGCTTCTAGCATTTTCACGGGGATATAGATCGATAATCGTAAACTTTGACCCTTCCGATTCCGGTTACGTGTATCGTTGATTTTGTATTCTGCCAGCGTCCCAATATGTCCATATGTCTGTATATATGTTGAGTAAATGGGAGAATCAGAGTTTGATCGAAAGGTTTTCGAGGGTGGAAAAAGGTCACGAGACATTCGGATTGATTGGTAAATTCTCACTGAAATCCAAGAAAAGGTTTCTCCGAGGTATAAGGTATGAAGGAACGTCTTGATCCGCCCTCTTACCCGAGGCGAACACACACATTTACGTTTCACAGAATGGAAAGACTCCAATCGAACAATCCTCGAAAATGAGAGCACGCGAAACCTTGTCATCTCGTGTTTCAATCGAACCATTGTTTTGTCCGTAAAATCCTATCGTAAACATTGCTATATTGTAGAACTCACGCGGAAATAGTGTTGTGCTCATTCGTAAACGAGGGATCTGCATTAAACGATCGCGCCACGAAAATATATCCTATGAAAATTCGACTCTCAATCGGCAATTAAAAAATTTCGACATTCCGAACTTTATGAAATCGGGTTCGCCATTATTTCACTGACATCATAATTCCACGCTCCAAGTTTCGATAAACAAAATGTCGATAGAACGTCGCAGTTCAGTAACTTTTCAAAGTCACGAGAGCAACCCTCAACTTCGAAAGTGACGAACAAAAAAGCACGCGAGTCCAAGTAAATAAGGACGACTCATTGAATATTTCGATGACCTCCTCTAATGGCAGGACTGTTCCTTTTATCCTCCATCATCGATTGCCTTAAATGAGAAAACTTTGGTAAATAGAAGAATGGAAAGAAAAAATGATATTGAGTTTTTGTGTCGAAACTACTCCGAGCGAGACAATGGTCCATTCAGTGAGAATTTGCTGGTGTGTTTTCTCGCCCGGAATGAGATTGAGAGGGATGTGTCGGAAGAAAATCGTTGTTGTCCTCCAGTCATTGCTAGACAATACATAGAAGAAGGTATGAAAGAGAAAAGAGAGACGGGTACACAAAGAGCAAAAGAAAATAGAAAAAAAATTGGAAAGAAGAAGAACCACCTCCCGCGTTCACAAGATTTCCTCCCGACTAGTTCGATTAATTGGCTTCACGACTTTCACGAAGGAAGCAGCCTCGAATTCCATTCTTTGCGGCCGTCCCCCTTAAGCCCGTCTATTGGCGAGTCCATTCGATATAAAAGGAGCGAAAAATGAGGCGTTTACTCGCTGTCGCTGAATGAGCTAATAAGTAGTTTCAAGGATAGCAATAATAGTGACCTTCGGATGGGCAAGGTCAAGAGAGCAGGGCGACGCAAGAAAGCGATGGAAAGCACAAAACACGAGCCTGCCATCGAAGAGAGTAAAAAAACTCCAGCTTGGTAGGAATCTGCAGCAAAGGAGGAAGAGGCGAGCATAAGAAACAGGAGAAGAAGCAAATGACGTACATAGGAACTCGGTTTGCATTGCTCGCGTCGTATGTCGATCTTCAAGTACTGAACTTTCATCAGAGCAATACCACCAATTCATGAGATTATTCCCGAATGCATATTTTTCAATAACGAATAAAACGAGCGATGAGTCAAATGGTCCATGACACTTACTGAATAACAGCTCGGTCACGAGGTTTCAAACATTTTTCGAATCTATTCCCACCAATCGCAGAAAAAAGGATCGTGTGTTTTAACATCTAATCGTTATCAGGAAACGGGTTCTATTACTAACACGAACGTGGCGTATTAGCAGTAATTTGAGACCACTTCGAGCATAACAGAACAAAAGTCAAGGCATTGACAGGTGCAGATATCCAAATAACTATAGACACCCGCAACAACGTTCTCATGTCTCCCAATACCCTAATAGATTTGACGCATCAAAAATATTAAATCCCAAATCATTTATACGCATTAAGAGATTGGTTTCCATCTTTTTCAATTTGTTAATAAACTTTTTTGTTTTCTTAAATATACTCAAAAATAAAATTTGCTATAATCATACTCGATTATATCTGCTTGTGACGAAGAACCAGATCCAAAAATTCTTTATGTCTAATCGTATGTAATCGGACATTATCGTGTGTAAAGCTCTTTCTGATGTTACATGAACAGGTACGGTTATTCATGAATGAAATTTCGTATTGAATGTATAATAATGTGATCGTGTTCGAACCAACGCTCTCGTCTCTGTTTGATAGCTGTAACATCGAGATTGAGCATAGAGCGTGGAGGCTTATTCCGCTGCGACGATTCTCCTTCCTCCCAACCACTATTTCCTATTTGAAAAACGTCAAGATTATCATATTTTCCTTTGTATTTAAAATTTTCGTCTCAGCTTTCTGCTGCCCACGGAATAACAATTTAATCCAAGTGAGGTAATGAATTCTGCGCGAATCGGTGCTCTTCTCCAATAAACTGTCGTCCAATCGAATGGTGTTAGGTACTTCCGGTGAATCGAACTTTGGAAAACACCCGGTCATGAAATTTTGCTTCGGCATAGTTTCGAAATGGTTCGTGTCATACGAGAATTTATTGGTGAAAAACAAAAGAAAGGCAAGGGACGCAACAGGAGCCTAAAACAATTGTTAGTGCTGACGAGCTTTCAGAATGAGGACAATGGAAAAGTCAACGAGCGAACAGTAGTCGAAGCAAAAGTCACTGGCCGTATAATAACGGATACAGAGGATCTATTCTGCCGCTGTCGTGATTATGACGAGCAACTTGACGTAAGCTTCGCGTTAACAGCCCTCTCCTCCTGCACCTCACATCCCTCAAGTCCCTCGAGGCTCTAATTCTCTACCTCATCACTCCTCCTCCGCTTTCTCCCGTATTTTCTACGTCAACATGAGGCCGAGTATACTTGGCTAACCACTCGCTACTCCCCTTCACCAACGAACCCTCATCTGCCTTGATAAATTCGATAATGACTACCTTTGAAACACCGTTATTAAAATTAGCGACCTCTTGACAGCAAGGCTCACTTGTCAGCCTCGCCAAAAATTTTAAATCTCTTCAACGAATACATTTGAATATTTTCGCTTGTCGACATAAGAATGTGGAAAAGGTTTTCCTACGCTGAATCATGGTCGACGTACATGAAAAAAAAATCATTCTCAGTGAGCTTTAGTAATTCAGAATTCAATCCAAAAAAATTCTATTCGATGAAAAAATAAAAATGTTGAAGCATGTTCATCGTTTGACCTCCTGATTTCGGTAACCTTCGTACAGTCTCTCGATCATTTCAAACGAAATCGTCGATAAAAATGACTCATCATTTTCCAATCTATCTTTCCCATCATAACTTTTTGGGATTTTACTAATTGTCATCTTTTCACTCCATTTTTTTGGGAAAATGGGAGTTCATCTCAAAGTTGGGTAAAGCCACTTCGTTGAAGATGCGATTGAATTAGCAAAGTCGAAATAGAATATATTATTCCATCGAGGTGAAGCCAGATCAAGCTGAATAACGAGAATTTTTCTGAAAAATGGAGGAATGCACGAAAAATGTTTCTATCTTTATCTGCAATGAAATAACAAAAGGAGACATTTTGTAGTTCACTTTTGTAGTTCATATATATCTCACCGTATTTACAGGTTTGGTATGTGTGCACAATTTATCCTCGATTTATAGCGAACTCCATCGGGTGTCCGAATAGTACGTCCATCACTACAATGTAACAGAGTCATTAGCGGTCCGGACAACCATCACAAAAAAAATAAAACGTACGGGTCACCGAAAGAGAAAACTCCTGTTATAAAAACATGATATTTCGGAGTGAGTGTGTGGGAACAAGATTTAAAAGTTTTACGTAAAAAATACGCGGACGAGGCATCGTACAACACAAATTCAGTGGATTTCTAATTTTGAGGGGTGAATTCTATACATATTTACAAATAAAATACCTGCTACTACGATCTGCAATTCAAATTCATACGAACCTTTCAAGTGTATTGAAAAAACAATGAAAATAGACAACCGGAAATACTGTTTCCAGCTACATTTTCGTTATCAACAAAGACTTGGGAATGCGATATTTTTCGCGTTCAAAAAAGCTAAAACGTCCAAAAATTCGAGTATCTGTGAAAGTGGTAAACTTTATATCCTAAACCAACGATTCAAAAGGATTTGAAATTCTTGAATAAGATTTTTAGGTTACACTTTTCTCGTTACAACTCATATCGGTTTGATAACTTGATCATCTGTATAGGCAACGTTTTACCATTCCAAACATGTCCAAGAGTTCAAAGAACAATCCCCACCACGTTTTGTCAAGCTCCGAACACTTTCGCAATTTCCTGTAACCGAGTGATTGAAGTTGATAAAGCTCTGTAGGAAAAAATATAATAGCGAAACCTGCGAAGCGGCAAGTATGTTGCCTTGTGCTCATAAACTTAGAGGTCATGAGCAGCACAGAGTGAAGTAGTCGATGATCGAAATATGGTGATATTGCGATATGTTCAAACGATGTGTAACGTTAAAGTCGAACAAACAAAAAAGTTTGCGATTAATCATAACGTACCATAAATAAGAACACTGCCCGGCATATGTAGAAAATTATGTCAAAATCTGGTCAAGACAATTATCACAGTTTCCGAGAAAACTGCGGCGACGTTTTTCGATAATGTTTTTTAGCCAGGAAAGGTGCAAGTCCTACATAAATTATCGAGCATATACGACGAATGATGAATTTTTACTGGGTCATGAAAAACACATCCTCCAAGTTTCACATCTTCAAAGTCATATTTTATTATTTGCATCCCTACAAATAATACCCCGTGTAAACGCTCAATCAATGGTAACGCCCCACAAATATTAATGTGAACGTCGATATGTACCATTTGATATTAGAGGTCGTGCCCGAGTTTTCCATAATATGAGTATTCGGTTAGCTGATCTCTGGCGGCTATCGAATGAGTCAGCGTTAATGGTCGTAGAAATAGAGAGAATGAAGAAGAGAGAGAAAGAGAGAGGAGGGGAGCTGCAGAGGAAGGATCGGTTTTAGGGGCAGGGAATATTCTCTCATACGTTTGTACAATAGAGGGCTGCCTCGTGCACACTACCGTTAAACTTAGGGTATACCGGATATATTTTATGAACGCGTGCTATCGACGCTCATAACTGATTGGTCTCGCACTTTCGGCGGTTGTTGCACTATATACGTGTATATATATATGTATTTAAACACATATTTATATCTGTATATGGACAATATTATACGAGGATGATCAAGCAGGATCTAGGATGGCTTTGTCCGACCACGAGGACCTGAATCGGGGGGTCATTAAAATAATTGGTGGCAGTATATTTTCCTCGATATGGGCCCTCCTGTTCGAGCGTAATATTCTGATGCTCCCTGTCCTAGTTCCAATGTCAATGCGGTAATGGGCCGCCTCCGAGATGAGCAGCCAGTAAGAGTTGGATAAAAAACAGGAGAGAAAATTATACCGAGGAAAATGATTCTCCCCGTGCTGAAGAGGTTCCAAAAATTGTTCGACTGATTACCAATAACGATTTTCTATCTCGTAGGGAACCCTGAATATCAGTTGACTTGTTCACAGATCACAGAGTTAAGCCCTTTATCGGATTTCATTGAACGGTTGCCGGAAGTTTGTAATTCCAGGCAAGAATAACTTTGTTGCGAAGCACAGTCGTTTTTCAGATATAATCACCGTAATATCGCGGGATCCATTCATCAAAAAAAGACCGAAAGTCGGAACGCAAGCGCCGCATTTGTTGTCGGAAATAGGGCACTCCAACAAAGGTTCGCAGAGAATAAGAAGAGCATCATTGTCGATAGTTCTCGGGAACGAGGTCGTCGTCAACATTCCGGGTGATCGAGAATGAAGTTTTACAGTAAAATTTTCCAATGTACTCGACGAGCTTGTGACCATGACCCAACTGGTGCTGTACGTTGAAGAAATCTAGCGAAAATTCAAAAAGCCTTGAATGCACTTGACTATTAATGCTACAAAGTTTTTTTGCGAAGTCGAGACTCGAATGTTTATGACTCGTAAGCACTATTTGGAAGGAGTAAATATACTCGACTCAACTTTTTTTCAGCATTTATACAAAGTTGAAAGATCGTGCATTAATGAAGTGCGGCGAAGCCCAAGGAAATTCGGAATTTCTCTGGTTAAATAGTTTTTTTTTAATAGTTGGCTTCAAGCCACTGAAGAGCCTTGTAATCAAACGAAGGGACCGAGGAATCACGAGGTTCCAGATATGCCGGTTATTCTTTCAGTCTGAAAACAACCTCTACACGGCACGACGAAAAGAATCGTTAAGCCTCGAACAACCTTCTCTAAGAATCAGCATGTATACGTTCGCAACATCAAATAGACATGATTTCGTTTGACATAAATGTACGTGGGGCTAGAAAGAGGGAAAAGGTAAATTCAGATGTCTGATATCGTAGCAAATGTACGAAAGGGTGTAGTATAAACGTCAAGGCACTGTTGCGAGAGTGAAAGCCAGATGTGTGCTGCGCTCCTCAACTTTAAATGCTAATCCTTGTTTCTTGCTTGTCTCACAAGACGTGGAAAGTTTCACTCGACACAAGAAGGGCTTGTCTAAATGTCACGACAAATTTAAATAACACATATTACGATAAGTTATGCTCGAGTATTTCACGATATACGGGAGACTTTAATAGCGATGGAAAACGCGGATCTCGTGAAGAAAACGTATTTTTATTATAGCGCTGAAGTTTGCAACGTTGGAGTCCAACGAAATCATCTGATCAAACTCTCAAGTAATTCCAGTAAATCTCCAATTTATCTCCCTGCCGAATTTGCAATTTTTAGTTTTTCAACCCGCATCAGTGAAATAAAAAAAAAAAAAAAGACGAATTGCAAATGTCTTTTTCGTTCATTTCGTTGGACTCCAACGTTGCAAACTTCAGCGGCGTTTTTTATTTTATCATCTACATTCTGTTAGGAACGAAAATTCTTTTGAACAAACCTAAGCAGCCTATGAATGATTAATAAGTATTCAACTTTAATTATCGCAGTCCCCATTACCCACCCGAAGAGGAGACGACCATTGATGAAAGTTGTACCTCAGACTCCAAAATATCTGGTGCGTATAAGTAATAAACGCCTCGAAGACAATATGAAATTCTATGCAGAACGCAGAGACAGCGCTATTTTCAATTATCAGAGAGCCTCGAAAGTGGCATATAACGATCCAATGAGTACGAGAAAACGAAGTTGAGACAGTACGAGAAACGTTCCCGGAGGCTTCGTTATCCAGTATTCCCGGTCCGCAACTTCACTGAGCCCGTCGCGAGCCCTCTACAGGTGTATACGACTACACTCAATGTGTATTATTAGCGGTACGGGAATTGAAACGGTATAGCGAGAAATCGTTTGCACCTCAGCGATGAGATTGGGAAAGGGGGAAAAGGGAGTTCCCGACGCGTCTCCGAAACGCAAACTAAGCTCTATTCGGTACACAAACCGAGTCTACGAAATTACTCAGCTCAACTCCGCTGAGAGAACTATAAAAAAGAACAAGACGTAACTGTACCACCAACCTGCCTTCTCGAACCGCATTCCTCTCGCAAAGTTATCATTCGCCCAACTTGTAATTACGTTTTGCGAAATAATGTTAGAAATGCGAACGAATGAGCAGAACTCGTGCGCGCGGAGCTGTGTTGACTCGACAAGTTTGTCCTTTATATGATTTTCCATTTGACAAACTTCTCGCGACCTTTGTCACTCGACAGCCGGGCGTATTCGAGGTCGAACGGATTTCCAGCTCCCGGCAAATCTAAAAGTCCCGTGGCGCTGTACACATATCGCATAATGTACTACACGCGAAGACATTCCGAGGCTTTATGGAGGATGCGAAGTCGGTCGATTGCAGAAAAGTCGACAAACGAAGAACCCATAGACACTGAAATACAGAAATTATTATGCTTGATTTATAAATTCAGCGAGTTTTTTAAATACATATTTAACCTTCATTGTCTGTCTCGTGAAAAGTACCAAGAAAATTCAACGAAGCAGCCTCATAGCGTGCAATATTTTCAAGAAGGCTTTGCCCGTTCACGTTTATTTTTTCACTCATACGTGTCATACCTTCGCGAAATGAAAGACCGGAGAAGGCAGACTCCAAACACATTTAAGCATTGTGAGTGCGAAGCTTTTTCATCCGCGAATTCCACGCGAGCTCCGACAGTGTACGTGGCCAGGATGGTTCGATATAGCGATGGGCCAGTGAGAAGAGTTACGACCCCGACGAGGTAGTACGTACCCTTCTGGGCTTTGCCAGAAGAGGTTCGGTCGATGGGAGTCGCGAGCCAGCACTTTAAGTATTTTCGAAAGATATATTCGTTGTTGAGAGGCACGAGGCCGTGGGCAATATTTCACGGCTCGTATGCGGTGAAGTTTGCTCTCATGCACACCCTTAAAACTCTGCGCGTTATGGAGCGCGAGAATAAAAAAGAACGAAAAAAAAAAAAAAAAAAACAACAAAGAAAAACCAGAAGGAAAGGTAAAGAGGGAAAGAGAGTTAGTCGGTGAAAGGAGACCACAGAGTCCTTGGTCGCCTAGACTCTTTCCTTCCGTTCTGCCACCCGCACCCTCGACCCGTTTGATCCTTTGACGTTATCGAGATTCTGAGAGCACCTGGCGCTGCTGTGCAACTGCACCGATGCAATTTCGTCCTTTCTCCCCCGTTCCTCCGATTCAACACGATTCTCCACACCCGCTCTACTCGCCAGCCATCGCTCCTTTTCTCTTTAAACATTCTCCCGAACCCTCTCGATCCTATTTCGTTCCTTCGGGATGCGAAATTCTCGCCGCTTCCGCTATCCAAACTTGCCCCATTCGATCTTCAATGGTCCGACGCCCAAAAAGCTCCCGCGCCCCTCAAGCACGCCAAATTTATATGCCTTTGGATATCTTTCAGATATTTCAATCAGGCTTCTCATATCAAAGCGGCAACGAACTGCCTTTGAAAAAAGAGATGGCGTAGTTTATCCGAAATTATCATTTCGATTGGAAAAGTAGAAAAAAAATAGAATCACTTATAGCACATGCGTCATAGATTTATAGATGGAAAAAGCGCATCGAGAAATCACTGAATACTTCATCAAACACCTTCATCTCGAGTGTCTTTAATAATGCCGAAGTAAGTATATAAAATGCATACTGTGCCACCTCGTAAAGTCGATGTCGAAAAAATTGAGATCGTTCTGGACCCCGTTGGGGAAGATGCGAATCCGAGACCTTCTGTCCCGACTCTTTTCAATATTCGACCCCATCGCATGAGCCCGAAAAAATTATGTTATAAATTGTGAACCCTCTTCCGCAGGGTCGGTGTGTTCATCAGTAGCTGATTTACTAGCTATGAGCTATGATCGAAGAGGCGCTATATACGGTCGGTACAGTTATATGTCGCATGTGTCTTTTTAAGCTTTAGTCTAACGAATCCATCCATTCGATAGACAGATGGTGAAGGCAGATTGCAAACCTCTAGAATATCTCATTTGTTTTATGATTCTACGGCGACTCCCCCGTTCGTGAGCCCTCATACGTCAATAACCTAATGACCTATGTTTACGTAACCAACAAGAAAAGACATCATCGCAAAGCTTGAATAACTCAGAAACCCATCAAGAACCCTCCCCATAATGCACGAGCTTAATGAACGGCTGAACTTGGAAAAAATTCCATGCAGACCATAATCGCTGCACGGAGAGACTTTTATAGCAAAAATTATTATGTTTTTATAGTAACGTTGGACCACGTCGATATTATAATAATAATCGCTACAGAGTGTGTCAAATAATGCAAAAGTTTGGGGAACCACAGTTCAGAGTAGATAACGCGCTGTACTACATCAAAAATCAACACCGAGCGAATTTTTATAAAAAACATAGTAAATAATGAAATGATTTGATGAAAATTTAGGAGATAAGACAGCAGTCGTTTCTCTGTGCTATACGAAAAATTGCATAGTTTCGTATTTTTTCTTTTACCGCACCGAAATGTGCTCAACAACATAGCAAAATTCATGCGCTCACCAATCACATGAGGCGTTGCGAGTATAAACATGAGAATTAACCAGTGGCACATAGTAAAATTTCAAGCAATTTGTCCAGTCCGATTCACCAATTTTTAACATTTCGCCAAAGACACGAGTGACATTCGGATATCGATACATCGTTCGATACAAGAACGTCGCAGACCTGAATTTTGCCTGTAGTAATCGGCATCAAAATTACTATGCACTTTGGTGAAATGTATAATAGAATGGCGATATAGAACAGCGCTGCTACAAAATATAGCAAAATATTCGTATAGAAGTCTCTCCGCGTGGGTCCTTGTTACCAGCATAAGCAGGCAAAGTAGATGCAGAGAAACGGTAGCTCGGTAGCTCGAGTTACCGACGTCCCAGACCGAGGTTCCGACGTTTATCGGTCGAAAGTTTCACCAATGTTGTCAAGCAAAGGTGTCTGGACTATTGTCCATGCGGGACCTGTTCAGGATGAAGGCCGCTCGAGGATCTACTTTTCCAATGGTTCCGGGGGTCACGTTTCCTCCATCGAATCCGTATTCTTCTCTAGCCTTCTCGCTTCCTCTTCCATGTTTTCAAAAGCCCAAGAAAAAAGGAACTCGAGGATATATTCGGAGGATGAACAGCAGGGCCCTTGGGGTGAAGGGGTGGCCCGAGCGGTCAGGCATCACCGACGATCAAGGAGATCACTGTGGCGTCCACGTTCGCTTAGGTATGACGATACCCCAAACCGCAGCATTGGAGATAATCCCTTTCGCTAGGTGGGTATCGAAAAAGGGTCGATTTCTCATAGGAGCTTACGAACACATACCAGCAGCGATGGTAGGAAAAAACGATGTAGGTACGGTGATAAAATGAGGAGAAACATGAAGCGAAAATTTGGTCGGGCGCCCATATTTCGTCACGAAATGAGCCGCTACATCGATATCGATTTGACCTCTCGAATGCCGTCATAAGAAATTTGTCATTCGACCTCTCTTTCCAGGTCCTAATTGTTGTGATCGCGGAGTGAGAACACTTTTGAACGGTATAGACGAGTGAAGGGCCGAGCAGCATGGCACGGAGCATTGGAAATAACTCGGATCAGCTATAATTAAAGTAGAAAATCTTTTCCCCGAACGTGCAAACCGCAGCAAGTTTCACTACCATCCAAACCCATCGTAGTACTCTTTCGCTTAATAGTTGTTTAACGACAGTAGTTTTGAGAAATCTCAACGCAACATTTGCCATTCAACTTAATGCGCGCACCGGAGAAACGTGACCGAAAGCCATACGGACAATAGGAGATGGACCGAAAGTTCCTCGTGCAACATTCGGAATCCTGATGTAGACGATAATGCAGCCAGCCCAACGAGGCAAAGCTAACAACGCTGTATAGCAACTGTAGGAAATTGAAACGAAGACACGTTCTTCGCGTTGCTGCTTCAACTATTGCGCTGAGCCTACGAATACGCGATCTAAACAAGAGCAATTCAAATGATTCTGCGAGTCTTTACGAGTCGAGCAGATTCAGTGTCGAGATTATCGAGGTATTGCTACTATTAACCGTGATAACCAATGTGATTAAGGTGAATGTATTATTTCTTTGTGACAAGCAATTTATTTCGTAAGATGAAAAAAACAGAAGGACGTTTGCCAAGATGGGTGCCACATGCACGCTTTACTTTCGAATAAAAAATTATATTAGCTGCGCTACTCGAAGACTCAATCGCACACATTATTCTGTAAGCGAGTGTGCCAAAGAAAAAATTGAGACGATAAATCACGATTCGGGAGAGTCCCTCACTATCGCATTATTCTAATAAAATGAACATCCTCTTGTGCCCCGTACACGATCAGAAATCGAAGTGTCACCAAAGAGATAAAAGGGAATCCAGAGACTGATAGCTAGTCCATCTATCAAGGAAAGTCAAGTGGCGACGATCGTTCGGTGCTGCCTTGACATTCTTTTTATTACTGGTTAAGCAAGACCCCTCGTCGAGAAAACATCCTAAGAGGATAGCAGCGCTGTTGTTAACGAAAGAGAAATGGTTAGGAGGGTGCCACCTAGGAATACTCCCAACCCACCGATAGCATACCTCGTACATGCACACATGTTTGTATGTATGCGAAGAATAGGGCACGGTTGTCCTTCCTCTCAGCCAGTGAAAAGGGATATAAATAAATCCTTCTCGCTGGCGCCGAAGAAAACCAACGAAACCAAGTGCTTGCAAAGGTGGATGATCCTACGATATACGTCACGGCTAATCTTAGCTTACGTAACTATCCCCTTTAACGCGTCCCACGTTGGGGCTCTCGTCTATTTCCTCACTTCCTCTCTGGCTTCACTCTCTCTTTCTCTCTCACTTTCTGTATCTCACCCTCTTTCTCTTTCCAACTGTCTTTTGGGCAAACCATAGTACTTAAGCGGATACCCCCGCGTAGTTGGTACAAACTTGCCTCGCAAGGGAATACTTCCGAACAAGGATTCTCCCTACAGTGATTTGTCCACAAAACTTCGATCCTCTTTACCGTCACAAAATACGTACACGCCGTTTATTTATGTACCCATTCATCTGCATGACGTAATATGCAAGGATAATGAAGTGACTTGAGTAAATTATCTGCTAAGAAAGTAATAAAAAAATTACGTACAGTCACACACGAGAAAGCTGACGCCCAATAAAGAAATCCTACGATTTTACCCAGCGATTCCACGCCATTTTTCCCCTTTATTGTGATTTTAAACCGCTATAAATTCCTATCCTTCACGAGGCTTTATATACTCAGAAGGTTGATGAGAGGCAGAGGGGATGAAAGCTAACATCTGATGGAACTGTATCACGCCGGAAATTGAAATGTACAATCTTTTTGTTTGAGGGCTTCTTCGTACTGCGATACTTCCTCCCCTTTTTATTTTTATAACGAGTTAATACGTTGCTTTCTCGAGGGGTTATATTCCTTTACTGAATCGGTAATAAGAGGATTGTAGCCGGTGGATATTCCGTTATGGCTTTTATTCATAGAAGCAATGTTTTCGTATCTGATAACGCGAGCTCGAGGTGATGAATTTGAAAGTTTGTGACGTATCGCAATCCATCGAATTCTTGGAAAATTCACCAATTTCGAAGATTCTTCGATTGCAATATGATAAATGCGAGAACAGCTCAAGTCAATATTTTTCAAAGTCCTTCACCTTCTGAATTATATCCACGCAGAATGAAGAACCCATAGACCTTATAGAAGGGCAGCTCGTTCAACTTGGGCGTGAAAGTCTCGTATCGCACGGGGGAAAAACGGAAGAGGAAGGAAATGAAATACAACGGGGCGCTTGAAGCGTTTACAACCAGGAGCTTTACTTTGTAGACAAAATTTATGGAGCACAGGCTAAGAGATCTCATGCAAGAAATATGCGGCAAGGGAGGGGATCAGTCGGATCATTGATTAAAAACCATGTAGCTGATACGAGCCACGTATCGTACATCTGTCCCTGAATAACTCATTTTTCGGACGAAATAATATTTGCAAAAAATCATCTCATGGGGCCAGCTGTTCCCAAGAGGAAAAGATATTGGTGGTCAGCCTGTGTTCAAATATTGCAATAATTTCGGAATTTACTTGCTAGAATAATTGGTGAATTCTAAAACAGAATATTAAACAACCACGAACTAACGAAAGCCCAGCAGTACAAATGCATATGTTAATGCACTAAAATATCATTCGCGTGACAAAATCATTTATTCATCGTTATCATTACCGTTAAATCCATTTTCAGTCGTTTGAATAAATTAATTTTTCAAATTTTGGTTCAACGTCGGAGAGATTTCGGACCCTGTTTATCAAAAGGTTTTCAATTCCGTTGATATTTCTATGACAGTCGTGTTCATGAGTTATTTAGACAACTTCGCTCATTCCGAACATTTCAAATTACTCTATTTAGTTAATTCATTGAATAATATTCATGACTATTGTAAAATTGCCCAGTCTGTCCGCTGTGATTTAAAATGAGATTATTTTGAATATTTCGCGTCGTTTCGTGAGCGTAAGTACAAGCAAGAACAGATGAAATTTCCTTTACCTTAGAACGAAGAGAAATTAAAACTGAGACCCCCCCCCCCCCCGCCCCCTCTCTCTCTCGCTCTCTCTCTCTCTCTGTATGGAACAGTAGAATTTACTTAATGTATGCGCAATTAAGCTCCAGCAGACCGAGAGAGAGAAAGAGCGGTTGTAATACTACAGCAAGGGAGAAGTAGATTCAAACTTTTCTCATTGCCCGTTGCAGTGGAAAAAATGCAGTGTGGTTCGTCGATGAAATTCAAATCATGATAACCGTGAGCCGGCAATAATAACGATAATAATAATTACAATCATAATAATTGAATTAACTTCGCAACGATCATTTGAATCTTCATTTAACGAAAAAAATAAAATAAAATGTATTAAACCTTTCGTTGAGATACATTCGAAAAGACAATTTTAATATTCTAGTGTGAAGAGATTTCAAAGAAATTATGAATTCGATCTCTAGTTTTTGGAAAAAACCGCACACTCGACTTTTTTAATGATACTTCGTGTTACCTAAACATTTTCCAACACTTTGATCAAATTATCGGTACTGACTGAATATTACGTCCTAGGATTACGCTGAATGTCCCTCATTTGATTCTTCCCACTACCATGACGCATATTTCCAAATTCCCATCATCATTCGTCGATAAGCAACTTTTATCTAGTGACACGTCTAAGCATAGAATGATACACTACAATCAAATTCACTCCTCTCTAAATCGGTGACTGCGCGGTCCCGTCCAAATCTCCCTCTCGGGGCGTAACATGAAAATAAATAGAAATGAGAAAAAGACAAACAAATCAGAAGAACTGGTAATTTCATTGGAAATGCTTGTAAACGAGGTTGAATGCAACATTGCTTTCATTCTGAAGTACTCGGAGCCACTTTTGCTACACGCTAGTTAATCAATGGCAGATAAACAGAAATCTTTCGTTGTTTCAGCATATTTTACCGCCAACAGTTTACAATGTACAGCACCTATCTCCCGTTCCGTTATAAAGTCTTGGACAAACCTTCTTCCCTCTCTTTTTCAACCTCGCACTGTGCATCTCCTTCGTTATAAACCCAAGACACGCTTTATTTTACTATTCGGAAGTTCATCCAAAGTAGAACGACTCATCAATTACCATCCGCATTTGCATGATGTTGCAGTTTGTATGCAGCACATTTCCCTTTGATAAATAGCCTTTATATTTTTCTAATTGATTGAAGCTGTAAAAATCTGTCAGAAATTGTTCCATCAATGAAAGTAATGAATAAAAAAAACAGGATAATTTTGTCATCGGTGAGAACCAGTGAAAAAATATACGAGAATCGTCAAAGGGAGCAAAAAATACTTTTAATATTCATGTCAATCGAAATCGTGTATTCTCGATGGAGTTCCGGACTGAATAAATTAATAACCGATCGGTTTTCATCCGTTCAAACGACTTTCGAACCCTCATTCGAAAAGGCATGCTATAATATCTATCGTCATAAAGTCTTTGGCACACCGTACTCGATTCGATAAATAAATCAGACAGCAAACTTGAGACGGAAATTAATAACTCGGTGTGATGGGACAATAGTTTCTCGAGGTCGGGGCGTTGAGTCCTCGAAAGGTGAAAAGAAATCTCGACGGGTTAAGCAACGAGATCTAAACGGATTGGGAAAGTTTCAGGCGGCGGTGGAAAACAATATTTATATATGAGTTCCTACGTATATAACATGTACATAATCTCATATATTATATATATATATATATATGGGTATTATATAATATATAAATGTATAAAATTATGTGCAGCCCCCCAAGTTGGAGGAACGTGGATTATAGCCGCGAAGCATCCTGAACTATATTCAATTCCCTTTGCTTCTGGTTGTCCTTGAGATAATTGGATGAAAGAAAAGGAATCAACCAAGAGAAAAGAAATAACCGAATGACGAAGTGCTCGAGAAAAATCTTCGAGACGTGACAACTGCTGGGAAAAAATAAGTAGATAAATGGGTGTTACTCGATAAAGCCTGTGATGTGAGAAGCTTCCGATCGAATAAAGCGTGATGGGTGATAACGATAAGGTAATTTTTCATCAGATATATTGCCTCATTCAGAGCGGAATATCTCCTAAAACGAGGGAGTTTTATTGGGCTCGAATTACAACGATAAATAACGATAAATATGGTGGCAGTGAGAAGTCGACCGGAGCTTACGGATTCCTTTTTGGCACATTCACGAGGCACGTTGCTCGGTTAACCGTAATTACAGGATGAATAAATGCTGTGTCAAGGAGTTTTTCTTCGCAGTCCGGACCGCTCGAATCTTATATAATAGCCAAGGGGACCAAAATTACTTGAACCTTGTGTCGGGGTCTCAGTAATCGAGTGTGTTGTATGGATGTGAAAAAAACAAATCGTTTCCAAACTAATTGGGTTTAACCCTCTCAGACCGAGACCTATTTCGCGTTGACGGAAAATGATTCCCTTCATGATTTTATCTCAAAATACTTTCTAGTTTCCGAATCCATTGTGACATTTCGGTTTTTTTGTCGGGAAATATGAATTTTTGAATGTTCGCTGCGCGCAGCACCAGGTCCTTGGGGAGCAAAATCAGGAAAATTTACGAATGAATCTAGCACCGAATACCTTAAATACATCATATTAGCTTCCCTTTGAAAGGAAATAACGTTTGGAGTACGAAAAAAAAATTTATACCCACTTTTCTTTTGCGATAACTAAAGCACCTTTTCACACAACGCCAACTCAACATGAAACGCCGACTTCATATTGATATTTCGATGAGTTAAAGCAGTTTATCTCTTGGTTTAGGAGTATCTAAGGTGCCATCTAACCTTGCTTGATGGAAATAGGCAGTTAGAACCCCGACCTTACTGACCGATGCAGTTTTATTGGGCCTGGAAGCGCGTGTTGCGTAGAAGCAACATACGGTCCGAGAGGGTTAACGGAACTGAAAGGGGATGAATTAGAAAAATGAAATTCCTTCCATCTCCGGGCGTGAATATACTTTTATCGGTTGCCCATTTGTTTTCTGCACTCTCCGCAGAAGCTCAGTATTTTATGCACTTACATTTATATCAGCGTAAAAATCAACTATCTCTCGGATTGGTAAAAAGTCTCTCCACAACGAATTATAAATACTTAACAATAAGATGAAATACGATTCCCAAAACAGTATCCCGCAGCGTTCAATGCATTCGTCGCGAACACTATAATGTGTCTCGGTATATCAAGGGGTAAGGGGATCAATTTTATTCCCGGGTGAATATACACTGTCTGGGAAAAGAGCTCGAAAAGTTGCGAGTTTACGGGTTGGTCATGAGTAGAAGAATAGGAGGGATGTACAAAGGGCGTAGGTGAGACGAGCAATGCTAACACACCAAGATAGAAAAAGCTCTGGAAAACGTTCTCGAGGTGACAAGACTTGAAAAAGGATCTTCCTACTTTTTACTATTTTCTCTTTTTCTATTCCCCTTTCTTTCTGCTCTCCTTTTCATCTCTCAGGCGGCCAATAGTTCGGTCTTGTCAGGAAAATAGAACCAGCGGAAGCACACACGAATAAAGAGCGTGTCTATCAGACTACACACACACCCACCCAATCCGGATATACATACACGGAAGATG
Organism: Venturia canescens; assembly: GCF_019457755.1. NCBI lineage: Eukaryota > Metazoa > Arthropoda > Insecta > Hymenoptera > Ichneumonidae > Venturia > Venturia canescens. The sequence continues at coordinate 26,109,889 of NC_057421.1, forward strand.
GAAAATGTATTACATTTTGCGTAGTGTATAGAACAGTGTACTGAGTACATCGAATCTTTAGCGGGGCTTCCTCATGTGTCTCCGTGACCAGGATCGCTCGACGTGGTCTAGTCCTTTTTTCTTTCCACTCGTCTGAGTGTAAAGCCGAATAAAAAGGAAAAACTCCATACAGGCTTGTCTCAGAGGATCGATTCCGGTTAGAGGGATGGAAACTACGCTTCCGTCGCTCCTCCTGCTCTTGTGATTCTCTATATCTGTATATATTGTCCGATACACAGCACCACACATGCGAGAATGCGTATCCATGAGGTATTCCATGTGGAAACGTAAGGCAACCTTCTAATTTGCCCAAATGAAGTTCCAAGCTTTCTTTTCGTACCGATAAGAACAAACGATCGGGTACGTTCGATATTCGTACGATTCGTGTTGGAAAAATGACTCTGCGACATTACCAGTTAATTTTCATTGGATAGTTTTGATACTGGATTACTGGGATTAAGAAACGTCAAGTTCGAGATGCTTCGCGTTGTCTTTAATCGTCTCCGGAGACAAGAAAATTGCTCGAGACATAAAGGGATCAACGAAATTGAAATGAAGTAAACAGTTTGGGAGATTATCAGAAGTCTGTCAACTACGACTGGAACGCTGTGTACATGTATCGTATAATATAACACCAGATCCCCCATGAAAACCCTCTTCCTCGGTCTCGGAAGCAAAGGCGAGAGCGCGCAAATAGCCTTTCGCACCAAACGGATTTCAGCGAACTCCATCAGGGGCCTTTTCCCCTCTTACTCTCAACATCCCGCGAGCAACGATACGCAGCACTTTCGTGTTCAGCCTGCACGTACAATAGAATTGTACGTACAAACTGAATGTGCGGTTGGACAAGAAATGCTAGTGTACATTGATTGCTGGACACCAGGAAGGCGTATGCCCAGTTGCATAAAAAATGTTGAAAGCGTCTTTCTGCTAAAAAAATCAGCGCGATTTTGATTAGCCTGTGCACACGCTCTTTCTCTACCTCTCCTCCTTCTCCTTTTTCGTTCGCCTCTGTATCGAGAATATACTTGGTTCTACATCAGGTAATACAAGCCAACCCAATGTTTTAAACCAGCCCTTTGGCCCCATTGAAAATTGCCTCAACCGTTTCAGCGCAAAGCTCCCTCTTTCTATCCTTCACTCTGCCCCTTTCTCTATTTCTTCTCTCTCTAAGCCAGTTTCTCGTGTTTCACAATCTCGGAGTGAAACAATCGAGTGGAGTATTCGTGTCGGCGAAGAACAGTACACTGCGTGTACACACAGGAGATAAAGGACGAGTAAAGAAAGAAGTGTCAGCATACGTGAATCCCGTGGGAAGCGAATAGCCGGTTCCAACACAGTCGAGCAACATCGAATTTTCCATGGAGCCGAAAAATAAAATAAATACGAATCTATTCTTCTTTGTCGTATACAATTATTCAAGGAACGAACTCGTTTTGTGATTTTTCGAAGGGGAAATCGGTTGGACCAGTGAATGCTAAAAAAATCGATCACCGAAGGCATTTCAAGCTCCCTGAGTCACGTAACAAAGTTTGGGTCGTTGCAACTATCAATGCACTCGGTAATAACATTAACTCTTTAACGTTTTGTGGGAATGAGAATTTCGAACGGTGAATGCGGAGCTCGTTACAGAACAATTTATTGTTCGCTTTTCAGGGCAAAACTTTTCTCGTAACACAAATTTCAATGGCCGCACGTTTGAACAGCGTTAGCCTTTTTTCCTACGTGAAAATTATGGTGTTCAGAGTCGTGAAGGAGATTTTTTGTTCGATTGTTTAATAATGGCGCGTTCCGCTTCTCCCTGCTCATACATGACATAAATTTTAAAACAAGCAGGAAATAAAAGATGTCGAAGTTTCCTGGAAAATGTCTCCTTGTCACATCGTTATGAGCTTTTGAAAATGTTTTATCGGAGTTCGATGTAAGCAAAATATAAAGCGACCCAAAATTAGGGTTGTCAGCTACTCAGCCAAATGTTTTTCGTGCCCCGTATCTCTTCCTCACTCGTTCTCACTCTCCCTCAAACACTCTCTTTCTCTTCAAAGCTTTTCCAACAAGAATCTGGTCGAAAAGTTCGCCGGCGCCACCTGGTGGCTCGTTTTGTGCTATCGCCGCGCTTCCACACGGCCAAACGATGGTTCGGCTTTGGGGCTTGAGACCATTCCCCGCGTACGGTGAAATATCTCAGCTCTTGGAAGCTTTAAATCACTCGTGCTCGAGTCGACCCAGAAACAGTATGGCTGTTATGAACATTTCCTCTTCGAGTAAAGGGAGCCCGCAACGAACTCAAGCAAGAAAATTATTCGTGGTCTATTACGCCTCGACGTTTTATGATTTTCGACGCATTCCTTAATTTGGCGAAACCAGTTTCCCCGTTTCGACGAAACTCCAAAAAAATGTTTGCTCGAGTGTATCATCGTGTCTAACAGTCAGCAGGAATGATGAAAACTCTGCTGTGTAGAGTTTGAGAATACTGACTGAAACAAATAATTGAGAATAATTGAAACAAATAAGCAAAACCGAGTAAAAACTGTTGGACCATCAAGATTTGAAATGAAGAAAATCATCAAGTTTCAGGAAGCTATCAGGAAGAAGAGAATAAAATGACTTTATTCTCTAGCGAAAAAAATCCTGGTACAGAACAAATGAATTCAAGATTTCATGCACCTCGTTTCAACTCCTATAAAATAAAATGTCAGGTTTGAATTTTATTTTTTTTCAGCTCGTCGAAACGACGCGGCGAATTACTCGCGCGACGTGTGTCGATTGAACGTGCGCGACGACGAAAGTGCACCCCGCCTTAATTATGCAAAAAAAACCATCGTATTCTCCTGAAACTAAAACCATCTTATCACTTCGCTGTCGGGCTTCGTTTTACAATGTGTGTCTTGCCGCGACGAGCCAACGTGTAAAAAAAAATTGAAAAACGTCACCGCGTCATCTTAACCCTACGTTTTACTACCATTTTCCAAGCCAGTTTGTTACTACCGAGGTCTTTTCATGATCCAGTCAACTTTATATGCTCATAATTCTTGAATTAATTGCTTCTTTCAAATCTTATTTCAAGTGCGTTTTAATTTAGCTGAAAGAGACAATTTCAGCGTGCTCTAAAATTACCGAAGTTTAGAAACCTCAAGTTCAATACCAAATAACAATACAAAAATGAAACAATGAAGCATCCTCGAATAATAGACGTAAAATATCTTGCGATATTAAGGTCATTCTGTCGTTAAAATGTCAATCTCGAATCGTCAATGAAGAAAATTCGTCTGTTTTAACCGCCAAGCATAGTTGTCAATGTACAAAACCGTGGATAAACCCTCTATTAGGAACGGGCACCTGAAAAATCCTCTGTACGCAACCTCACATCTCAATTTTCCGACAATTCAAACAATTGAAACTCCTTAATGCAACTGGTACATAACTGGAGTAAACTTTTCGAGACAAACGATGGAGACGATATGCAAGGATGCAGTTTATCTGGCAAACAAAACCTCCTGGAGATTTCCGTGTCTCTCAAACACATTTACACGCGTATATGTATATGTAGAACGGATATACGGACGATGCTATGAAACAAATAGTTGCCTTTGCGCATTCAATGGAGGAACGCGTCTTTGTCAGCTCTCAAAGTAAAAGCTTTACATTCGCTCTGATATTGGCTTCCACAAGTTCGCAACTCGACGAATGATTAATTGGCAAACTCTAATTTAACGCTCCTTTAGATATGGACTCAAAATAGCAACGGTTACCCCGCAAACTTTGAACAAAGCTATTCGAAGTTCTATTGGCATCGTATGGAGACCCATTTTTCGGCGCTTCCGCGTTGCTCTGTCCACATGCCTGATATACTTCTCGTTATACTTTCATTTCTTCGAAATTCATTCTCAAGGGAATTGTGGTGTCAAAGAAAATCGAGCGACCAAGTAATTTTCGTGCTCATCAATAAAATTATTGGTCAAACGAACCTTTCGTAGTTCCTTTCTTATAAGAAAAATTGACAGCCATTTTTTAGCAATTTTTCGTCATATACTGAGGCGTATTTGATCTAGACACGATAAACTGTACACATTAAAATATTGAACAGTTTGCTCACCGCTATAGCAGGGCGGTATGAAAGAGTTTACGATTGACATGCGGCCCAGAACTCGCTGCGCATATCTCATGCAAATAATCTTCTTTATTTTATGAGCCCGTGATAAACGGCCGTCGATAAACCTGAAAACTGGTGAAAAACGGCAAAATAGTGAAGTAGTGAAATCGACACAGCTCTGAATACAAATGTCATTTTTTTCGAATCAATTTTCATTCCGCGTTCACTGAAATCCGTGGGGAAATCATATCTATTGAGGAAATTGGAGCAATTCCGAGGTTCACCGATGACGCTCTATTCAATCAACGCAAAAATACTCGCACGAAAAATTCCACAAAATTTTCCTCTTTTTTGCTGCAATAAACCTCCGAAAATCCCAAGAAGACTTCGTTAAATAGAATCCCCAGTTTTTTTCGGAATTTCCGATGTAAGAAAGAGCAATTGAAATTCTTTTTGAAAAGAAAACCATGTTATGCATCGGATATTTTCGGCGAAGCCCAGAAATTTATTTTATTCCAGATTCACTTATTCAAAATTATCGCGCACTATTCCATCGACAGATTTTATTAGTCGAGGTGGTTTTTCCCTCCTTCGGAAAGTCCATTGTTCAAATTGCATCACTTTAAGGGCTGATGCTGAGAAAAAAGATGTTGCGTTGCTCTCTAACAGTGCGAACATCAACCCCATTATACTTGGAACAGCGCCCCTGACATACAAAAGACTTTTGTGCAAAATATTCTTCTAAAAAGATCATTCGGAAACGATTCGGTAAGCCAACTATCAGAGAGGAATACTTTTCACCATTCATGTATGATCCTTTGACTAATTGGAATAAATGATGAAGCTTTAAACGCGAGAACGTTCTTTGCCGCGTATGAAAATTGCCTAGAGATGGCAAGTTCTTAATTCAATAGTGTGAAGCCTCAAATGAAATTACGAATTTATTTCTAAAACGTTGAAAAACTTTTACGAACTATAATTCGCCGCAGTTTCGTACTGAATCAAGGGGAATTCCGCAAAAGGCTAACGACGAAGCTTCGGAACACCCTAACGAGTGAGAAACAAGGAAAACGTTTACTGCATTAATTATTGCGGAACGTAATTGCGGTCAAGCTGTTTGTGACACCTTACGCAAAAGAGCCGAGCACGGAAACTCGATGTCCAGCAAGGCAAATGTTCTCGATAAATACCTTCGAATACTGGACCTTGATAAATTCCCATTGAAAATGAAAATTTCAATATATGAAGAAATAAAAGATAATTTCGTAGTAATGTTCATCTTAGTTGATCGATTTTTCACGATCAAGCACGAAATACCGTTAATGTAAATCCCCAAAGAGGCATTTTTTTGACTCACAATCAAAACGAATGTGAATCGCTGTTCAATTCCTTACGAAATTTATAGAATAAAAAAAATCACATGACGGAACGAAGAGCTCGTTAGCAAGAAAGTATGAAAATAGCCCCCAGTAAAATAACGATAAAAGAGAAAAGAAACTCCAATAAACTCTGTCGATGATGCAGACTTGGAAGGAAAGTCAAACAACTGTCGATAAGAGAAACAGTGATGGAAAAAATGAGAATCTTGTCGCAAATGGAAGAGTGCATTTTTCCCATTGATTTTGTGAATTCTATTACCTGCAAAATTTTCAGCTTCAGACGAATGCTGCCATTGTATCGCCTCAATTCCAACCTTCCAGTGCCCCTCGGGTCAAAACACCCTTAAGGTAAAACAGATCTGAACATTTGAAAATGTGTAAAAAATAAGTTAAGTCAAAAATAAAACGCTAATACTGATGAATTAAGTAGAATAAATAGAATTAATGTTCCTATTAAATCAGTATTTGTTCTACGAATAGCATGAAAGTTCCTGACAACAATACTGTGACTAATAATAATTCCAGCAGTTATAGGCTCAAAAATAATCATGATGAAATTCAATACAAAAATTATAACGAGGGATTCTTCTACTTTCATTCAATTTCAAGCAAACACACTTTTTGCACTTTTCGTTTCAGATTATCTGCCAATCATTTTATAATTTTGTCATATCTTCCGAAAGAAAAAATCCTGTACGTAGGATTTATTCCATACTCACATATTTTACTCGTTCGGTGACGCCACTGCCTGTTTTTTTACGAGTTGAAAGGAACGTCAGATGGCGCAGAACGGCGGTGCGCAGTGCGCCGCGTCCCATTCATCACGGTCACGAAGTTACGAGGCTTGGGTCAGCCGCCCCGTGAGCTCGTAGTAATTGTACGTCGAGGCAAAACTCCTGCAACATTTCGTGAGAGTCGGATGGTGTTATTTTACTAAGTATCCAAGGAAATGTCACGATGAGAGTTCTCAAGTGTGTTTTAATACTGTTGACGGCTTCGGTCGTTCCTTCAACTGAAGCTTGTAAGTATTGCAATTAAAAATATATAATCGTGAAGAGAAAAAAAATCTTACGCATCATCTGATGCTCGTAACGAAGCACGACATACTTTAAGCGTGACTCCTCCCGACCAAGCCCACTCTATCAACATGGCGTACACTCCGATGTACACACTTTCGATTGTTTAATCAATAAGCTTATCATTTAGGCAATTGTACCGTTTATAGCTTAAATGAATATCAATTTTTTTCTGCTCTCTACAATCACGCCCAACCATTCTTTTTTTTCGTCAAATCAAATTTCGTCACGATTTAAAAATTTTAATCCAAACTCGATTAAGAAAAACGCTGCTCCAGCCGCATCTGTTATATCATAATCGTAACTTTCAATAACTTTGGAATTCAACTTGGAATCGAGTATGAAAATGATTTCAAAATTTTCCGTAATATCCGTGTACTGAATTCCTTTATAGACATTGTTCATCACCATAATTTTCTACTATTTTTCATATATTTCACCTAATAAAAACCCTGTTGATTCGTACATTATTTTTCATTTGAATTTCAATCAATTATTCGTCAGATGGTAAAAAACATGGCATCTGAAATATCGTCAGGAATCTGTGACAATGACTCACTCTTTCTGTCTCCCAACAACCAGCGAATTACTTATTATGTATGACACATGCAGTTTTCGTGATCCTGTTATTATCGGTAGCATTATCATGATTGTACTGCAAGTTTATTCAAACACGCTGCCCAAATATGCTTACCCTGCCGTTTGAAGTTTTTTCATAGCAAAGATAATCTCAAAAACCATGTTATTTGAGAATCTTCCGTTTTGATTTTACTTTTAATTCTACGTTTACTATATTCATTGGTAATTTAATGCTAAATAAAATAATGCAAATTTAGTTCATTATGCCCATGATCAAAATCAATTACTTTTTTTGTTGATTTTATGCACAGTGCCATGCAAAGTTTCTCAATAAACGGAACGAATAACAATGCTTTTCAGATGACTATGAATGCAATACACCATTGATGGATAAAGCTGTGCTCAGCGCAACTTCATCAGCATCCGACAGAGGCCCCAGTCAAGCGAGACTCAATGGTAAACTTCTGATAATTTTTTCATAATACCTTATTATATAGAATCTGTATCCGATTCTTAGTTCGTTAGTTCTCGAATCATGAAAGTATTGCATCGTTGAGTGTTATGAATAGTGAAAGTTGGCATTGCATAAATTTATTGAGATTACTGTAAATTTTGATAGTTTAATGGTTGCAAGTACAATGCAAATGGCAAAATTTGATTTGAGCTTCGACTCATTATGCATTTTTGCACATTGATAAGCCAGTTTGTAAAATTTTTATTTCATTTGAACACGTTAAATTGTTACTTATTTCGACTATACTGTATTACATTTATTTACTTATTCCATACACTTTTTATGGTATGTAAATATTCGAAAAATTGTTTTAAATGACACGATTCGTGTCTTTACACCTCCGCTCAAAAAACTTTCATGCAAATAGAGAATTATGAGAAATTAAAATTTTTTTCGTACTCCATTCTATTTCTATATCGCTAGATATTATTGAAATAGATAAAGTATGATATACGTGTTTGACCATTTTTCTATTCCCGAAAGTTATGACCTAAAAACGCTCGATCGTTTGTTGCGAACAGTCTCACATTTCAAGAGATACTGAAAAGCGATACCTAAATGTTCATTTGAAGTACATTCCTCGAGTGGATAGTGACTCGTAAATCGTGAATATTCTTACCCTTTTGCCAAAAAACAGCGAATCGACCGGTTACGATAGAGGTTATGCGGATAAAGGGACGTACATCGTACCGTGCATCCCCTCCCCTCTGTCGCAGCTAACGTACGCGCCCACGTACAATTATATCCATGTCTAAAGCATTTGACCAGTAACCCACTGACTCGTATCATAATCAGTACTTTGACCTCACTCGTTTATTTGAATATTAATTGTCTACGATAACGAAACGAAAAAATACTCGGTGAAAATTCATGGTAGGTGTACGAAGGAATGAAAACACTACGATATTACGATAAAGAAAAAGTACTTAAGTAACGTGCAAAAAATATCAAGGTTCTTGAGTATCAAAATTCATAGTTTGGTGAGAAGGAGAAAAACTTTTTGAGCGTTCACGAGAAAAAATAGAAAAAGCAACGTACACATTGCGATTTGTCCTATGGAAAACAACGCTCTCGGCGTCCAAAATGTCAACCTCGCGATAGTAAAACAGTGCTTCTGTTTGCAGCAGGCGGACACTAGAACAAAGACAAATCCAAACGAGAAATAAAACGGTGAACAATCAGAAAAGAAACACTTACCGTAAGGCTAAAAAAAATATTATACGAGAAAGGGAGAAAGTGAGAGTTGAATAAGCAAAGGATCTTAACCATTGCTACGAATGATAAGAAAAATCGCTGTTGCGTCAATAAAAATGGCCGACAAGAGCGTGAGATGGTTTATGAATTGGCACGATTGGAATCCAACGGAGGCGGAATTTCGTCGGGCCATATCGTTTATACAATTGAACGAAAAGGAGAGACTAGAAAAATATGTATTTCGAAAAGATGCCAGAGCATCTTTGGTAGGACGTTTAATGATGCGAAAATTCGTAAACGATTATTGCCATCTACCTTACGAGCAAATAGTGCTCTCTAGAACCGATAGGGGAAAGCCGATTTTGGAGAATTCTACAACGTCCGAGTCCGTAAATTTTAATGTCTCCCATCATGGTAAATTTACTGTACTCGCGGGAGAATTGAGGGATGTAAATTTGGGGATTGATGTGATGAAACCCGAGTACGATGCTATCAGAGACTTGGATGAATATTTTCGTATCATGAAACGAATTTTTTCGACCCATGAATGGATGGAAATCCGAGGAAATCCCGAGCAATCCGAGGCCGAACAGTTAGCCATGTTTTGCAGGCACTGGACACTAAAAGAGAGTTATACAAAAGCTCTCGGCTCAGGCATTGACACTGAACTCTGCGACCTCGATTTTCATACAAAATCAAAATTATCGATTAACGAATACGCCGAGGACACCACCCTCTGGATTAAAGGGGTTAAACAAAATTGTATATTTCATGAAACATTACTTGATCGAGATCACCATGTAGCTGTCGCAATATCTACAGACAATCAACAATACACAAACTCCACGATCGTTAAATTCAAAGAATTAGACTTTGACGAACTCGTTGTTAACGCCATTCCGCTATATCCTGAGGATTTTCAATACGCTAGAAATTATTTTGCCAAAGAAGAAAAACCACGTTGTTCGAGAAACATTTAGTGTTTTTTTACTCTTTTCGTCATGTATCAAATATCGTAGAAACAAACTTCACTTTTCATTTATATTCACACACGTGTAACAGTCAGTGAGCTAATAAATGAGATTTATGGATAACCTATCCATGCACTTGTGTATAAATTTACCCCTAACCTCAATAAAATATCAAATCAGAAACTTTTCGAAAGCATCTTTTGTTATATAAAATATATATTTCGCGTCCATTTTGAAAATGACCGTTTCTCCCCGATGAGACTATTTTAGAAAATGCCCAAATAACGCGAACTCTGAATCTTTCTTCTGTTAATTTTCGAATGTACAATCTACCGATAAATTTTTAACTCTTACCTGATGTGATGTGACTCTGCATAACTTCAGTAATCCCTTGTAGAACATGCTTTGTTTCTCTTTTTTTCGATTATCAACCTCTCGATGTTGTATTGATATATCCACAGCTTGACGAGAATGTATACGAACTATATGTGATGTGTTATATCTTCTGTCACGCTTGCTTCCTGTATGCTGAGTTATTATTTTATCTCTTCAAAACTTTTCGATTCGCTGGGTTTTGTTTTTGTAGCTCTCACGGAACACGTTTCATTAGTTTGATCGACATTTTCGGGCAACGTTCGAGCGGGAACTGCCATTTTACTACGTAAATCAAGAAGTGATAAGAGATGCAATAGCAGTATGGCACTGTTGTGAAACAAAAAAACAATGATTATAACTACGGAAATTGTTATTTTTTAAATTTAAAAAAAAAATTGACGGAAATTCCATATGATAAAAATCAGTTTACCCATGAACATCATGAATTAATTTTTATCACGGTCTTGACTAGTTTTAATCACTTCCCGTTAAACTAATCCAAACTAGCAAAAGAACATGAAAATCATGAATTCTCAATAGAAAAAATGTTGATTTAAGGAATTGAAAAAAAATTTATTCTCGCCGAGACCCTATGAACGCAAAAAAGTTGAGTTTGAGTTGCATGCATGAGTACGTGTTATTGTGGCATAGGCGAAAAGGCATGGACCGCCAGGGGCTCAGACAATTATCAGTACCTGATCATCGACCTGGGTGATGTGAAGAACGTCACTTCGATCGAGACCCAGGGTCGAGCGAATCATGCCGAATTCGTAAAGGAATATACAATCAGCTATGGCACCAATAACCGCGACTATGTGGACTATAAGGAGGCTGGAGGCAACGTAAAGGTAATTTAATACCTTAGCAATTGGCTGAGAATCGTGCTAAAAAAAACAGAAAAAAATATATTGAAAAATAAAGGATTATTGGGGAAAAAAATGAAAAGTGATCAAATCGAGTAACAACATCCTGATGGTCGAAGAAGCTGTAATTAAGAAGCACTGTCTCGTTTCGTTAAGAAAAAAGGAATGATCCGGAGAGTACTATGCGAAATGAAATGCATGCAAAAAATATTTCTGCATGCCCTTTTTTTAGTATAAGTAGAAAGCTATGGAAAACAGGACTCTGCTTAGTGAAGTAGTAACATTAATTGACAGGCTCTAGCACTCTTGTCATTTGAACACTTGTGTACTAATTTTACATGTAAAATTATCAATCTCAATGCATGGGTGAACAACTTTTTAGTTGTTGTGCAAGTGTATATAATTGTAATTAGTGGTGTTTATTAAATGAATAATGTTTTATACCTTCCAGAGAATTCATAACTGATGAATCTGTGTGACAATACCTCTTAACACCCAATTACAGAAATTATTAAATATTTGTGACTCCTCTTTAATTTATACGAATCAAAACCCATAAATGTGTTATATTTTTTATATATTTTTTATTCATGCAGATAAGAATTCTTTTTTTCTCACTTAATCTGCTTGGCTTCTCACCTTTTCTCTATCTCTTTACACACGAATATGGGGCTGGGCTTTGCAGGGAATAGCGCGTGGTCACCCGAAGATAATACTTACAATCAACTACTCACTATGGACTTGGGAAACAGATGTGAAATACGGAGTATCGCAACCCGGGGTCGTCGCAACACTAAAGAATTCGTGACAGAATATATCATTCAATATTCGGATGATGGCCAGGCCTGGACTAGTTATGAAAGCCAGGATGGCGTCGAAGAGGTATCCATAGAAAAAAAAACGAATAGAAACAAATAATACTCAGGAGAACAAAAATAAAATTCATTTCTTGCAGAAAATGAGATGTCTCAAGTTTGTACATTTTTATTCTTACAAACGATCATGAAAAAGAGTAGTTATTATATGGGAAATCGTGCGGTCAATGAACAAAGCTTTTGGTCCATCTTTTTTCTGTTCTTAATAAACAAATACTTTAGTTCTCAAGAATATGTTTCAGAGTTGACAGAGTTTTATTTCAGTCTCTTTTCAAATATTTTTACAACGAATGGCATAAAAAAGGGAACGGTTGACCTGTTTTTATCTCCACACGGTGCATCAACCTAATTTTCTTTTCGCATTTACTAACCCAATTTTGCTGTTTTAACATAATCATATGGTGGGCACTTTTCAATTTGTACAATGAAATAACGAAGTTCACTTTAACAAACTTAGTATGATATTTAAATCAATAAAATTACTACACATTTGCATGCAAATTTTTCAGAAGTTCTCTCACATGTATACGATAGGGACTCTGTTTTGATCTAATACAAATTTCTTTGAAGCTCTAAAAATTGCTTCTTATTGTGAAAATATTTTGTCACAGATGTTCAAAGGAAACACCAACGCAGAATCTATAAAACTCAACAAATTCGAAGTACCAATCATCGCTCAATGGATCAGGATAAATCCAACGAGATGGCAAGATCGAATATCCCTCAGGCTCGAACTTTATGGATGCGATTACGGTAATGTTTTAACAATTCTTTCAATTGATTTTGACTTTGTTCCTTTTTTCTTCATTCTCAACTTTTTTGTATTATTTTCAAAGTTTATTTCGAGCAATTCTCGAGTGACATTTTCTCGGTTCTGAGAATCAAAGTAGAAGCGAATGACTAATGCGATTATTTTTTATAACAGTTTCCGATGTGTTGTCGTTCAACGGTTCGGCGCTCGTGCGAATGAATTTAATGAGAGATCCGATCGAGACCGATCGCCACTCTCTTCGTTTTCGGTTCAAAACGAACACGGCGGACGGTGTACTCCTATATTCCCGAGGTACCCAAGGTGATTTCATAGCTATTCAGTTGCGGGACAATCGCATGTTACTGAATATTGATCTCGGATCGGGAACCCCGACGAGCCTCTCGGTGGGAAGTCTTTTGGACGATAATATGTGGCACGACGTGCTGATATCTCGAAACGGTACAGACATTGAGTTTTCGGTCGACAGAGTTTTGGTGCAAGGTCGAATCAAAGGAGATTACCACAGACTCGATTTAAACAGAAACGTGAGTTTCGTTTGTTTCTAACAATCAAAATGATTGCCTCGTATTACCAATAATTTCATTATTATCGATAGAATACGATGAAACCGATATAACGATACGATTCTTCCATACAAAATAACTTATGATTAAACGTATTCATTGTACCAATTATTTCAGTTGTACATTGGCGGCGTCCCAAATAAACAAGAAGGCTTGGTCGTTAACCAAAATTTTACTGGTTGCATAGGAAACTTTTATCTGAATAAAACGAGTGTAATAAGGGATTTATACGATGCGGATTATACCGGAGAATATCTGCATTACCACCGAGTGAATACGATGAGAAATTGTCCGGAGCCTCCCTTAGTACCTGTCACATTTTTGACGCCTCGGACATACGCACGTATCGAGGGATACGACGGTGTGACTTCGATGAACATTTCTCTCGCGTTCCGGAGCTACGAAGAGCGAGGGTTGATCGTATTTCACGAGTTTACTTCTCGAGGATATGTCAAGGTAAAAAATTAATTTTAGAGTAGAAAAAAACTATAAATTTAACTCCAAAGAAGCAATCGAACAAGGTTTTACAAGAAACGTGATGAAACATACCAAATTTCCCATATTTCAATTATTATTCTATTTACAGTTGTTCCTGGAGGACGGAAAACTCAAAGTAGAGATCGAAACGAAGGATAATCCTCGCACGGTATTAGACTATTTTAACGAGAGATTTAACGAAGGAAAGTGGCATCAGGTTATATTATCGATATCGAAAAATCGTTTGATTCTCAACGTCGACGGCCGTCCGATGGTAACCAAGCGTCTTTTGGATATTTTGACCGGACCGATCTACCTCATCGGTGGTGGAATTACAGGAATGGGCACGAATCGGGGCTTCGTTGGTTGCATGAGAATGATTAGCGTCGATGGTAATTACAAATTACCAACTGATTGGAAAAAGGACGAGTACTGTTGCGACAATGAAATTGTTTTCGGTGCCTGTCAAATGTTGGATCGTTGCAATCCAAATCCTTGTAAACACTCCGGAATTTGTAAACAAAATTCTCATCAATTTACATGTAACTGTACTGGGACTGGATATTCTGGAGCTGTTTGTCATACCTGTAAGTGGCAAAGAATATTTAAAGAAATCATCATTCGAAAAGTGTATGAAAACTAAAAAAACTTTGACTTGAAAAAAAGTGGAATTGAAATGATACGCTTTTTTTTCTCTTTACACGTTGTCAATTTTTTTTCTTAAATATTGACAACGTAAATATTGACCGTATATTTGTATTCAATGCTTATAGCCTTGAATCCCCTTTCGTGCGAGGCGTACAAACACACAAACGCGGTGAGTCAAAGAGCGGACGTAACGATCGACGTTGATGGCAGTGGCCCGCTAGATCCATTCCCAGTCACTTGTGAATTTTACTCGGACAATCGTGTTATGACAGTTGTCAGACACAGCAATGAGATTTCTACGCCTGTCGATGGATTTGAGGAACCAGGAAGTTTTGTTCAGGTCATCAAATACGACGCTGACTTCGATCAGATTGAAGCCTTGCTCAACCGATCCTCCAATTGCTGGCAGCGAATTAATTACGCTTGTAAAAATTCCCGTCTTTTCAATACTCCAGGTAATTTATAAATGTACCAATGAGAGAGAACGTTATGAGGAAAAACCATTGCATTGGATTATACAAACAATTTCTTATTTTTGAACTCTTAGTAAATTGAAAAACAATGCAAAATTTAATAAATGAGAAATCACCTCTTACAGTCGACCAGAATGCTGAATTCCGGCCAAATTCTTGGTGGGTCAGCCGACATAATCAACGTATGGATTATTGGGGTGGTGCATTGCCCGGATCACGTAAATGCGAATGCGGGGTACTCGGAAGTTGCGTTGATCCAACAAAATGGTGCAACTGTGACAGCGGATTAGAAAGTTGGCTCGAAGATGGCGGAGATATCACGGAAAAGGAACATCTTCCGGTTAAACAATTACATTTTGGTGATACTGGCACCCCGCTCGACGAAAAAGAAGGCCGATACACTTTGGGACCTCTCATCTGCGAGGGTGATGGTAAATATCAATCTCAAAGTTTACAAGATTGAAAATCTATCGATTTTATTTTATTCTCTATCATTTTTTCCACTTTAGTCCATTTTAACAATTGCAAAAATATTTTTTTGACATCATGATGGAACTGAGAATCACATTTTCCATTCGCAACTTGAATATTTTGTACGTCCATTTAAATTGTCTTTAATAATCCCGGGTAACATTCAATTATAAATGATCCTTCTACAGACGTGCATTTGACTAATGATTATTTTTAAATATCTAGAAATGTTTCGCTACCGATCGTCAAATAAAAATCTGTTCTTTTTGTTCACCAGATTTGTTCAATAATGAAGTAACTTTCCGTGTGGCTGACGCAACGATAAATTTACCCACTTTCGACATGGGTCACAGCGGTGATATTTATTTCGAATTCAAAACAACCCGTCGAGACGCCACTATCATACATAGTACAGGCTCAACAGATGAGATCAAGGTGTCGATAGTCACAGGCGATAAAATCCAATTTAAATATCAAGCTGGTGATGGCTCGAACACAGTGAGTGTTCAAACGTCTTATCCTTTGGACGACGACCGGTGGCACACTGTCTCGGTCGAGAGGAATCGAAAAGAAGCCCGAATCGTAATCGATGGCGCTCTCAAAAATCAAATATTAGAACCTCCCGGACCAGTTCGAGCTCTGCATTTAACTTCCGACTTTGTTGTTGGCGGTACGACCCATTATCGTGATGGTTTCGTCGGTTGCATACGCGGATTGTTACTCAATGGGCAACTCCAAGATTTGAGGCAATATGCGAGACGTGGGCTCTACGGTGTAAGCGAAGGATGCTCCGGGCGCTGCGAAAGTAATCCTTGTCTGAACAATGGTACTTGTACCGAAGGGTACGATTCTTACACCTGCGACTGTCGTTGGACCGCTTTCAAAGGACCGATTTGCGCCGATGGTGAGTTTAAGGGGAAAAAATCATATTATTCAACCCAATAATAATTTTTTAATTGAGAAATTTATGCAAATGAATATTCTTAAAAAAAAGTTATGAATATTTTGATTCTAACTATCGTTGACGAATGAAAAATAAATCTGTACTTCGTTTCTACAGAAATCGGAGTAAACATGCAGCAAAGTTCGATGATAAAGTACGACTTCGTGGGAAGTTGGCGTTCGACAATAGCGGAGAAGATACGCGTTGGATTTACAACGACGAGTCCTCGAGGATTTTTGTTGGGTCTGTTCTCAAATATATCCGGAGAGTACATGACGATAATGGTGTCGAACAGTGGCCACTTGAGAGTAGTTTTTGATTTCGGATTTGAGAGGCAAGAAGTGATATTCCCATCAAAGTTTTTCAATCTTGGCCAATATCACGACCTTCGGATCAGTCGTAAAAATTCCGGAGCAACGCTTGTCATACAAGTTGATAATTACGAAGAAAAAGAATTCAACTTCAACATCAAAGAATCGGCGGATGCCCAATTTAATAATATTCAATACATGTATATTGGAAGAAACGAATCGATGTCCGAAGGTTTTATCGGATGTATTTCAAGGGTTGAATTCGACGATATTTATCCGTTGAAATTACTGTTCCAAGAAAATGGACCCTCGAATGTAAAATCAATCGGTACACCGGTATTCGAAGATTTTTGCGGTGTCGAACCCGTCACTCATCCGCCAAATATCGTCGAAACTCGTCCACCTCCACGCGTCGACGAAGATATCCTGAAATCTGCTTACAACGAAACCGACACCGCGGTTCTTGGCAGCGTTCTTGCAGTTATTCTTATTGCCCTCATTATCATGGCCATCCTTATTGGACGATACATGTCCAGACACAAAGGCGAATATCTGACTCAAGAGGACAAAGGAGCCGAAGTCGCTCTCGATCCTGATTCCGCTGTTGTTCATTCTACGACCGGACATCAAGTTCAAAAACGAAAAGAGTGGTTCATCTGATTACCAAAAACCAAAAAACTGATAAAAAGACGAAAGATGAAGACTCTGTTTTATTTACTTTCACCATCTTTACTCTTACGGAAAAATATTATTCAATCTTTATTTTTTGACGGATTTTTTCAAAAATACTATGAATATATGAATTCATATATTCCGGTTTGGACGATCTTTTCAATTGTTCGATAAACACTTCCAAAGTGCTCTCAAGATCATGGTCCATTGTGCCTTTGAGTGCCAGAAGAATAACTGCTTTTTTACCGTTTACATGAATAATATTTAAGGTTCAATCATTTTTTCCGTGAGGAAAAATTAAAAAATTTTCATCTCCACTCATTTTTTATTTCGATTTGAACGAATAATGCATTTAAGTCATTATAAAAAAAATCTTATCTTCTTCCGTTTGTATTTCGTAAGACGTAAAAATTTGTTTTATGCGAAGAAAAAAAATCAAACGTTCAACGTATAGTTTTTCTTATGATTTGAAATTTTACGAAATTTGTTTCAATTTTATCTTTTTTATTCGTGTTTTATAATCGAAAAACGAAACGTTTTTCTCACCAAAGTCCACAAACCGGAGAGCTTGTAACGATCGAATCTCATCGTTATTCCTCATCCACGGAAGCAATTTTAATGAAAAAAGTATTGTTTTTTTTTTTTTACTTTTTTCTAAAAAGAATTTTTTTTAATATTGTCACGAAACAAATTACATAGATACCACAACTAACACTCGGAAGGTTCGGTCAAATACTCGAAATTAATTCACTACTAATGAAGTTTCAAGTTGAAAATTTAAAGTCATACAGACTTCGTGATATGAATATTGATCGTATGTAAATACAGTTTGGAAGAAATATCTCATAAAGAGAATCAAAGAAAACGAACACTTTAGTATAATCAAATTCTTGACCGAACCTTCATCGAATAATAGAGCTTTCTCGACCCACAAACAATGAATTTTTTTTTAAGAATTAGAATTTAGTGCCAATCAACAAGGGTAGCATGTACCTTTATTATCATTTGCTCGATAACATTTGAGAACGATTGAAAGCGTTACTCAATGAAAAAACAAATTGTCACGAGTATAATAATACCATTTTTATTCGAGGATGAAATTATAATTTATAATTTCATCCAGTTCGCAAACAGACTCTTAGAGGAGAAGTAGATAAAAAAAAAACTAAATAAAAAAAAAAGAAAAACAGAAAATAGTCAGTCGAAGGTTGATGAGTGTGTTCATATTAACCTGTACAAAAGAACCTTCTTGGCACATGTGCGAGTGTGTATTTTTGTTTCTCGTCCAATATCTTATCTACTTACACAGTATTAGTCGTAACTTTTACCGTCCAAACTGCATTTTGCGAAATATTTTTTATTTTTATTTTTTATTTTCGTTTGCAATTGTGTTATTTTTAATTTATAATGATTTAGTTTTAATTTGCGATGTTTATTCTTAGTTTAAACCCTGCCAATACAAAAAATTTCAATCTTCAGGAGAGCTTGACACTTGCGAGAAAAAAATATTTTTTACAGAATAAAAAAATCGCGGTGGAACGTCCAGTCACGATTGTAAAACGGTTTTGCAATTGATGAAAAAATGTCTTACGACCGATTTTCCCAAACGTGAATATGAATTTGAGAAATTCATATCGCCTGCGTAATTGAATAATCAAATCAAAGTGACACCATTTTATACACGATGAATCGTTAGAGATTGTGGAGCTCTCCAAAAATTTACAGTGTGGACAACATTAAAAGGAAAAATCCACAGCTAATTATAGTTTGAAAATGAAAACACTTGTAATACTGAGAATGTATATATAATATATACGTGACTTTTGTACAATGAACGGAAAAGCAGACATGATTATTTTGTACCCGGAGAAAAGAAGAGATAAGGGAGCAAATATACGTGTACAGAATTCTCATACATTCTAAACTCCGCAGTTTTATTTCTGATTCATTTCATTTTTCCTATTTTATCATTTTATTTACATCGATACATTTTTTGCACATTAATAAACACGTATACTCGTACGTCAGAAGATTCGAGGTTGATTCCAGCCACTACTGGAACATTGGCTCAAGTATTGAACAATTAATCCAATTTCATTAACTTGGAGCTACAAGATTTAGCAAACAACGATTTTCGATGATAATAATACTCAAAGTTACCAACTCAATCAATAATCGCTACAACCTTCGATGAATGTTCGGACCATTTTTCTTGCTCTGCTCACTTAATTTAAGTGTATAACTTTTTCATATTCAACAGTAATTAACAAGTTCGTGTTGAGCGTAGGAAAAAATGTGTTGATTCATTCCCCCATCATTTTTTCGAAATATTTTTGAATAATTTTTTGGTACTATTATCATCGAAAGTCATGTTAATAAACAGTCAAAGACGACTTAATTTGTAGTTAGATTTTAATCGAATCATCGAGACTGATCGATCGAAGTACCGACATTCTAATGGAATAAGGCTTTGGCCGGGAACGTACGTAGAACGTCCTGACACGGCTTCTATATTATTTGAAGTGAAATATAAAAACTCAAACAACTAGAAAATATAAATAAAAAATAAGCTGTGAATACGAGTGGGTCTTTCAGGAGGTGCCTTTTGACATATCGTTATCGAGATTCGAATGGTTACAGAACAGGCAGTTGAAACGAAAAAACTTGCTATTTCGATGACAGGGAATAAGTAATACAGCTTTTGAGATGATGGAACGAAAATGAGATCAGAAATTGTTTAAAATATGTCAATCACGAATTTTCTTATTTACAAGACAAGTACTTATTTCCACTTCTTAGTCAATACAAACGATTTCATATTCCAGTACACAAAGATGACTACACAAAGAGTAATGAAACGTAGAATGTTTAACTCGAAATGATTTTATACGAAGTTGTAGACTATTCGATAAGAACACAGCATATTGTTTTTCAATTGTTCCATGAGAAATACAACCTTCTTGTTAACAAAAAAAAGTAATGCAATCTTTCATTGTTTTGAAAAACGCAGTCACTATCAAAAATCTTTCGATAAAAGACAAAATTTCCATAAATTTTGACCGACACATTTATTGGAAAAGTGCTTCCATTACGGTCATTCACGAACAGACAAGCGCGCAAGATTGCTATGTGAATTTTCCAGTCAACCGGGTCGCCTACCAGCGATCGCCTTTCATATAAATGTAGAAAACACCCTCCTCGCAAATTAGCCATTTTCTTGGACTTTTCGTATAAAAACAATTTAGAAAATAAACAAATATTGTTTCGTCAATAAAATCGGTCTAGTTGCTATAAATTTGTGCATTATTGAACCCATGCTGCAGCATGGGCTTTGGAGCTTTTCAATAAAAAAATACGTATCCGTCTACTATCGTCGGAACTTTTTCGAAAAAAAATGTATTCGAACCCCGTTCAAAATTTACGGACGATCGAAAGTCGAGCATATATTCGAAAAGAAAAGAGGCTCAAAGGCTCAACGAATCGATCGTTGAATTACTGATATTCTAACTCCCTCATTTGGGGTCGACGAAAATGGAAATAAACTCCAAAAATCATACTGCTGATCGACTGTTGAGAAACTTCGAACGTTCCATTTTCACGCGAAAAGTGGGTTATTTCTAACGTATTCGGTTATAGTGAAGAGTGTACATTTCGGTAAGAAATAATCAATATGAGTACTCAGAAAAGTCTCGAGCATTATGCAACATAAAATAAACAATCACTGAAATTTCAAACGAATATCCCGTGACTCTAATTCAAAATGTACTGGCTGTCAGAAATCACGTGCTTCATAGGGGAGTCGCATAATTTCTGACAGACAGTGAATTTTTAATCAGGGTCATGGTACACTCGTTTAAAATTCTAACGGTTGTTTTGTCAAACTCATCAAGTTGCCAATATTAACACTGTGTGCTTTTTACACTGTTACATTGTTTTACCAACGTTTGTTTATAATTTTACATCGAGACTGAAATGTAAAAAAAACTTAGTAATGTACTTGCGCCCAGAAATAATTCAACAACCAGATTGGTTTACCATCAACTCTTGAGGATCTACAGGATCCTATCAAAGAAAGCCTAATCCTTTACACCAATTTCTCAATAAATGTCACATAGATACCGGAACAATAATGAAACCAACTTTGGATCAATCAAGTTCATCGATAGCTGGTATATGCTCAAAAATATTTTTCAAGGATTTTCTTCTCATTGACTTGACTCTAATCCAAGACTGGAAGAAAAAAAAAACAATCAGTGAGACTTAAAAAAACTCGAAACCATCACGAGCATTGCGCTGTCTTGGCATAGCCTCTGACGATATCACGCGTATTTCGTAACCATAAACAGTTTGAAACAGTAACTCAATACCATATGACGTATCATCATATTAATCACATGGCATTTTATATATAGTCTCGGCGAGCCTCGGGCCAGCAAACGACAGGACTGTCAATGTACTTGTCCCGAGACTTTACCGAGACTCTTGATGTATACGTAAAGGTATAAATTTACGAAGTTTCCTTTGTTTCTTTATTCTTAACGTTGAGCAAGGCTTGTGTTTTCGGCTTCACTTTGACGTACTCCTCGTCTGAAAAAAAAAAAAAAAAAAAAAAATCCAGTGAAAATCACATTTTTTGATCAATATGTAATGAATCGTAGTTTCGATTGAGGTCAAAAATTGACGTAATCTCGTTGATTACTACAAAACAACTCCCTACGCATCGCAGTAACAATACAAATCTTTGTGCATACCGGAATCATTGTCGCTCATTTGACGAGGTGAAAGTCTGCAACCTCTAGCCAGATAAGATTTCAATTTGCCAACACTTGCAAGAATGAGACCCAAAAATGGTGGCGAAGGGTTTAATGGCCTGGACAAATACTCGGGATGATATTGAGTTGCAACGTAATATGGGTGGTCGTCCAACTCTATAATCTCCATACGTTGGCCCTCGTCGTCGTGACCTAAATTCGTAAATTGCAAAAAATTAGTGATTTCGATTTTCCGAATTAAATGAAAGCTCCTTCTAAATAGTTTTAATAGTAATTTTTTTTAAAGATAAATTCTTTCTGTAATCGAATTTTTACTTATTTTTCATCGCTTCGGATGATGTATCATTACGCAATGACTCATTAAATTAGCCTTACCAACGAATCTGAGGCCAGAAGCTTCCAAGTCCGTCACGTATTCGGGATTGACTTCGTACCTGTGACGATGTCTCTCCTCCACACCCTCAACGTTTCCGTATAGTTGTTCTATAGACGAAAAAATAATTGAAGTTTTATCAAACGTTCAACATACTTTCCAATCTGACAGAATTAATCATCAAAAAAATCTAATCATGCAACATCTCGAGCCCTAATAACCTCTGGATTGAAAAAAAAATTATTTTTTAATTGAATAATTTTTTGCTGTGCCCACTTATTCGCAACGAACTCACTAATGATTGAATCTTCGGTCCTGAAACGCGTGTATCTCTTGCCAAGTCTCATCGTTCCACCCATTTGACCTTGAGTGTGTTCGGGCATATCAATAACGATAGGATACGGAGATTCGGCATTGATTTCTGTGCTGTTTGCCCCTTCGAGACCCAAAACGTTGCGGGCAAATTCAATCACAGCCATTTGAAGACCCAAGCATATGCCAAGGAACGGCTTCTTTTTGATTCTACACCAATTGCACGCTGCGATCTTACCCTCGATCCCACGAGTACCAAAACCACCGGGTACGATTACACCACTAGAAATATTAAACCGTTGCATGTTTAAAAGAATTCAACTGCGAAGATAATTATTTCGCGCAGTACAACTTCAAATTGAGACATATTCTGTTTGTTGAATTGAGTAAATTTTGATAATAAACTGTATAAACTGAATAAAATCAAAACTCACTCGCTTTTGCAGAGTTGTTGCCAAGCCTCGTGATACAAGACAGGATCGCTTTGTTTCGTTTCTTGCTCTAGGTTTGCAGCCTCAATATACTGAAATTGAGCAATAAGATGTAAATAAATCGAGTGATTAGGTTGAAAAATCAACTGAAATCAATAAAAAATTTTCTCATACATTTTTCAAAGTGTTGCAAAATGAAATCGATGAACCTTGCCAGTTTAAATTGTTCGAAAAAGTACATACAGTCGAGTATTTCTTTGCGAAAAATATAACAAAACGCACACAATGGAATGGCGTTGAGTTGTAACAGTGATAACTTCAAAATGTTTTTTACTGTTCACTCACCGTTAAGTTCAATGAACAACCGACTTGGATCGAAGAATGTTGAAGAGCTTTTCTCACCGAAGCATAGGCATCCTCCAATTTTGTGTACTTCCCAACCAATGCAATGTTAACTTCTTTACGAAGATGTTCTATGCGTTCGGCAAGATCGCGCCATTTTTTCATAAATGGGCGTGGCCTTGGCATGCTGATGTTCAGCTGGAGCCTGTCATTCAAAAATTCTATGATACCCTGACTTTCCATCAACAATGGCACTCTATAGATCGATGACAAATCGTGAATCGTTATGACCTGAAAATAAGAATAATAGACGTTGAAGATGTTTCATTGACGAGCCGTTCGAAAGTATTTCCACTGCTTTTCTTGCAGCTCATGAATAATTTACCTGTTCAGGGGCAACGTGACAAAAGTTGGAAATTTTTTCCTTCACTGTTTCACCTATTGGATTTTCCGATCGGCAAACTATTAGGTCGGGGGAGAGACCAAAACCTCGTAACTCTCTCACACTCGCCTGTGTTGGCTTTGTCTTTGGTTCTCCTGTCGAACGGGGCTGAAATGAACAATTCAGTTATAATTTTATCATTTCCTCTTCTGTTAGCTTTTTCATAAGTTATAATTAAGATTCGCTACTTTCCACGTTTTATCAGGCTCAAAAAATCATGTAAACCACAGTATTCTGTGAATGGAATCTTCAAAAAGCCCTGAATTCAAATGAATTTTTTTTTTCTCATCTCATCATATTCACAAACTACTTAGACTGCATACTGCTACAAACCTGTGGCACGAGCGATACATGAGCACAGCAAAAGTTTTCCTTTTTAACCCGGAACTGGAACTGCCTGAAAGCCTCTACATAAGGCATGCCCTCGATATCTCCAATTGTGCCACCCAACTCGATAATGCAGACCTGATTACAAAGGCATTCGATTGTTTTAACTGCATATAAGAAGAGTCACAAAAAACATTGACACATTCGTTCTTGCCATATGGTTTATGTCTTTATTAAAATTTCTGTCCTATAAAAGGACTAAAAATTAAAAAAAAAAAAAATATAGGTCATAACGTATGCATTTTGAACGTTAAAAATTTCATATCTATTCCATCTAATCAATCATTATTTTTTCTTTCAAATGTTATTAAATATTTGCAGCAGCAAAATTCTGAAAGAATGAATTATTGGCATAGCATGTTTGTGTGAAACTTGCTCAAAGAGAGATAATTCGAATGTTTGGCTCAATTACCACTGGCTTATCACCGTCTTCCGTTACAGGTTGATTAGACACTCGTTCAACCCATTCTTGTATGGCATCAGTAATGTGAGGTATAACTGTAACAAGATAAAACTTATCGTGGTATCCTATTACGTTTTTAATAAATGAATAATATCTTTCTTTTTACTATCGATTCAAACCTTACCCTGGACTGTCTTTCCCAAATAATCACCCTGTCTCTCTTTTGTTATGACGCTCTGATAAATTTTTCCAGTCGTTATATTGTTGTCCCTATGAAGAGTGACATCAAGAAAACGTTCGTAATTTCCGAGATCCAGGTCGACTTCACCACCATCGTCGAGCACGTAAACTTCTCCTACAAGAAGTTAATTTAACAGATACATCGCGGATATGCTAACCAAGTCGATTTTTTTTACAATTACTTGATAAAACTTGCACATTTTTATATTTCAAATATTTTACCAATTGAAAATTCAATCTTTTTTCCAAATTCGTCAATTTTCGTTACCACGGAAATTTTCAAAGTCGAACGATGTTACACAGCATTCGATTGGTCGGGAGCAGATTAAGAGAAACCACGTAATTTTTTCAAATCAATGGGTGGCAAACGGAAACATGAAGCGACACATTGCGCGAGCGAAATTTTTTAAATTTTCGTACTTTGATCACCGTGAACGGATTAATTTTAGATTTCTCATTTTTTTTTAGTGTAAATCATTTTTCCAGCACTCATCGTAATTGTCAGATCAAAATCGACGCTTGTCAGAAATAAGTTTACTGGAAAAATCGAAAACAAAGCTGCGTAATCTTAGTTGATGATATCAAAATTTTGAATTTTTCAATAAATGCATTCGAAAAACCTCAATAATTCACATGGCAAGCTACTGCGTGCAAGAGATGGCAACAGCGTGGAGAAAACGCGCACGCAAGATAATTTTTCAACGAAAGCGGAAATAAGAACGAGTCGACCTATATTCGAACGTCAGTAAATACGAAATTTTAAGTAGAATATTTTGAAACAGTTTAAATTGTTTTGTCGAACGAAATGAAAATATGATTATGAATAATCGAGGGAAATAAAAATGGAGGAAATCAGAAATGCAGATTATTAAAATTTAAAAAAAAACGTAAGTATTAAGAAAAATGTTTGCACGCACAATAATGGACAGAATTTTTAATGAGTAGTACAATTATAATTGTATATGCTTATTCGTCAATTTAAAAATTTACTCAATTTAATGCGGTGGAACACGTGCTATCTTTTTTAAATACTTTCGCGCCGAGCAGATTTCAGCAAGCCTGCGGTATTTTTTAGATTTGGTCATCTTTTCAAGAGATTTTATTTGTGTACTATTTCAAAGAACGAATTAGGTTTTTTGATCTATCTCCGCCAAGGGCCTGACAAACGATTGAAATTTTAAAAATGTATAAATCTAAAATCAATCAGCCAAATTCACAGAGGTCGTATCTTGTACAAAACGTACAGAAACGGCGCGCTACGCGCTCACACACAAAATGGCTACCGAAGCCACATGGTCGTTGAATGACGATTATTTTAATAACCCGTACATCTCGATATATGGAAATTCGTTTATAAAATGACCGAATAATAGAGGATAATTTGTTACGAATTTTTTTTCATCCATATGTTTAACTGCGTGAATCTTACCATGTTCGTAGGGTGAAAAAGTGCCTGCGTCTATATTTATGTATGGATCGATCTTGATAGATGTCACATGAATACCACAGTGTTTTAGAATAGTACCGAAAGAGCTTGCAATGACGCCTTTACCAACGCCACTTATGACGCCCCCCGTAACCAAAATGTATTTCATTATTTATTCCTTTTTTTCACAATAATTTCGTTCGCAATGTAAATGGCGACTGTAAGGAGAGCAATAACGGAGATCCCTACGCTTGCCAGACACTTGACGGACTGGACCAAGCTAGTACAGTGCCGGGAAGAAAAACTCACTAGTTCTCGCTTTTCATTGGTTGTAGCAACGCGCAAATTATACTACTGACGCCTGCGCTCCTGTGACGACCTTGAATTTAACGGCGCGGTTGTAATTCGCGCAATCGTGATGTACGACTGCCCAATGGATAATAGCATTGTCAAATTGACATTAAGCGACTTAAATGCTGAAAATATCGTTTTGAAAATTTTTGGCAACGTCACATGGTTGAAAATGCCAAAATCAAAATATATAACAATCAATTGATTGTCGTGCAGCTCTGACGCGTGTGTATAGCGAAGGGTCGATGGCGGCGTCGCGACCACGTGGTTATTTCATTATCACACGATATGAGCTTTCAGTTTTCCAGATTCGTGAATCGTGAATTCTGTTCTATATGAACTTTAGTCTGACTGTGAAATCGTCAACCTTATACATTTGAGAGCAATTCTCCACTTTTCAATAATTGACTAGATTAATCTCTGTAAAATTGTATAATTTCTTCAAAATTTTGGAGCTGTTTCCACGTGTTTCACGTGTTGCATGTACTTGTCCATTATTTACGAACTGTCGTAAAATCTTTTCAACCACCTTTTGAAGTGAAATTTAACAAAAACTTTAGAAAAATATGGCGAAATCTTTGTGTGCCAAAATCGGACCATCCATCCTGAACGCCGATCTAGCTCAACTCTACGAGGAATCGCAACGTTTGGTTGATAACGGTGCTGATTATCTTCATCTCGATGTCATGGATGGCCACTTTGTGCCTAACCTCACTTTCGGACATCCTATTGTCAAGTGTTTGAGGAACAAGATCAAACATGCTTTTTTTGAGACCCACATGATGGTTTCGAATCCAGAACAGGTGTGAATTTTTAAAATCTGTTCCAGAAATTGTTTGGCGTTTCTAAATAGTATTTCACATATATACATTTCTGTCATATGACGAACAACAAAAATATGTCTGTAAAAAAATAATTAGATTGACCCAGAATTGTTTATGTTCTAACTTAAAGTATGACGCATATTTTCTATCTACATAGTTGTAAAATTGATTTGAAGATTTTGAAATAATTACTGTTGTTCTTTCTTATCAGTGGATAGAACCTATGGCTGATGCAGGTGTGAATCAATACACTTTTCACATAGAGCCTGTTAAGGATGTACCATCATTGTGTAGAAAAGTCAGAGAGGCAGGAATGCAGGTAACTCAAAATCAATCATTTCCAGAAAAAAAATGGACGATAAACAGAGCTAAGGATCGCAAAGGTGCATTATTAGTCCATGAAATCATATAGCTTATAAAAGATGGTTGGTCGTAGGAGTTGTGATATATAAAATTTTCTTACTCAAAATTGAAGTTCTTTTACCCATC
Source organism: Venturia canescens (assembly GCF_019457755.1). Lineage (NCBI taxonomy): Eukaryota > Metazoa > Arthropoda > Insecta > Hymenoptera > Ichneumonidae > Venturia > Venturia canescens. The sequence continues at coordinate 26,137,969 of NC_057421.1, forward strand.
GAATATATTTTAAAAATCATGAATCCATTGTTGTGACTGAAATACTCTGATAATTATGAATAATTTGGAAAAGACTGGTAACAAAATCGGTATTCGTGGGGGAAACACTAAAAAATCAGATATTCGTTAATAACAATTTTTGACTTGTGAGTATTTTTGAAAATTTAGGTGGGTGTTGCACTCAAGCCTGGTACACCTGTGGACGTTGTAGTTGATTACGTAGACCAAGCTGACATGGTCCTCGTAATGACAGTGGAACCAGGATTCGGTGGGCAAAAATTCATGCAATCAATGATGGAAAAAGTTGCATGGTTGAGAAAAAATTACCCCTTGTTGGACATCGAAGTCGATGGTGGTGTGGGTCCGAGCACAATTCAAGCTTGTGCACAAGTAAAAAGAAATTATTCTTAGAGCAACAATAAACTTCAAGGAATCTATGGTTGAATTGCATTTTTATTTTATAGGCTGGAGCCAACATGATTGTGTCAGGAACAGCTGTAACAGGCTCGGATGAACCAGCCAAAGTGATTAGAAGTTTAAGAGACACTGTAAATAGCTGCATTAAAAAATGATGAAAATTAACTATCTTATGACACACTGTTTACATACAAAATTTGTGTAAGTTTATTAATTATATTCTTATAAAAAAAACTAACACCTCTTCAGAACTGCCATCATTCTTTCAGTATAAGAAAAACTAAAAATAACACCTTTATGGTATCAAAACTATATTCTGAATGTAGCACAATTTCGAAAACAAAAGATAGTAACTGTAACCACACTTGTGATCATACAGCCTAATATATAAAAAAAATGGTTTATTATATGAGTAACAATCGAAATAATTGAATTTTATTTGCTCAGTGTTTTATTTTTTATCATTGTATATAAAATTTTGTGAATATACACGAAGAGATAGAAACAGATTTCGTTTTACACAGAAACGTCAGAATTTCTCATTCTTTTTTGAGCTTGTACTTGAGTCTGAATCATACACTTTTTGTTCAGCACTGTTATTTTCACCATTCTTGATGTTATCAGAGTTCTGATTATTCAGAGGTACAGATAGGAATTGGGGATGCGGAAGAGGCGGATTATTGGGATTGAATTTAGTTCTGAGTTCAGAAAGACTGACAAGAATAGCTTCTTCTGTGCGTATAGTTCTGGAGCCTTGCTGGGGACACGTATTGATATATTTGTCAAAAAGAAGAGCTGGGTCATCCAAATTAAGATGCGGATCCAGGTCCAGTGCAGCTTCGAGTCCGGAGAGTCCACCAAAAACGATTAGAGCATGATTGTAGTTTAAACTGTTAGGCTCGAGGTCATCTATTGATTGACCTTTATCAGAAGTTCCCACAGTCAAGTCATAGCCTTTTGGATAAGGACTTTTGGTAAACACTTCTGTAAGATTAGCAGCTAATCTCACAGTGTATCCCCAGTAAATTCCTGTTTCCAATCTTGGCGCCAATGGTGAAACTACACAGCCTTTGAGTTTCTTTGAATTGTCTTGGTTTTCTGACAATTTAACAGTAACTCTAAGGCCAGTCGTCAAAACTTTGTCAACGTGAACGTCATTCAGTAGGCCTACATTAACTTGAGAGCCTTTTCCAGGTTTAATGGGCTTGTTTGTAACAACACCTTCACGAAACACAGCTGGATCTTGCTGTCTTAGATGGTGGGGTGCGTCAAGGGGATTCAAAACTCCTGCATACTGCAAATCTTTATGCAGTGGAAAAAAGTATTTTCTTAAATATTGAGGACATTCTAAATATTGTAAAATTCTTGCTAATTGTAAACAAGCCACTCTTCCCTCGCCCAAAGACTCGTCTTTACGGATTTTCCTCTTCTCGTTCTCAGTTATTTCACCTTTGTCGTCGAAGACTATAACCTCGTCGATTTTGTAGACACACGCTGCCCGGGCAATTTGTCCAGCCAGGTAGGTTCGCAATTCAGCCGATTGTGCATTGTCCAATATTGAACCCGGTACCGCTATACTAACAGTCGAAATCGCTGGTCTTTCTGAAATTTTTTTCTTCTCGTCCGCTACCTGCACTTTTGCGTCGTTTGCTGTTTTTTCTTTTTTAACTTTCTTTATTAACCTCTCTTCCCGCCACTTTTTTCGTTTTTCTTTGTGTAGACGATTATGCTCTTTCCAACTTTTTGAAACACCGATAGGCACCGACATTGCAACAAAATTTAATTTATGATCTGTTAAGTTCAACAAATTCAAAAATCTCGTACCTGAACTTGATTCAAGTTATTGAGGGTACATTCTACCATTCTACTTGGAAGCTGACACCCAAGGAGACTATAGGGAAGGAGTCCAATCTCTGTATTGGGCGCCTGTTAGAAAAACGTCCGTGAAAATGTCGGGAACCCGGGTTCGAGGAACGGCCACTCGCGTCGCATTGTCGCTTGTGTACGGATATATATAGTAATAAAATCAATGTCGTTGGTGAAACTGACCGCCATGGCGGCCGAATCGTGGATTTAAAGAGCTTTCGCGCCTGTCAAAAATTGTTGAATCAACGATTATGAGTGCTCGTAATCGAAAATACTAATATGTATTGTAATAATATTCTCCAGCAACGTAAAACCCTGTGCTTTACACATTCCAAATATCAGCTTATCTCCCCTCGTATGTCGCGCTGCTAAGAAAACCATAGCATCCGGGAAATTGCCGGTTCACATACTCATGTCGAAAGAAATTTATTGTCACAAATTTTTTTTTGCATGATATTTATGAATATTTTAAAATTATATTGATAACTATAGCTTTTGTGACCATAGTTACTGTTTCATAAAACCTTAAAATATCAAGCGGCCTGGATGAACCAGTAGCATTTTCTGCCATTTAGGATACCATTAGCTTACGTGGTGTAATGGTTCAATGACGGGCTGATACCCGTGGAGTCCACGGTTCAAATCCTCCTTTGTTTTATTTTTTTTTTCATCATAGATAGTTATTGTTCTGACTATAGCAGAAGTTTAAAAAAATCAATTGATTTTGTTGAATTATGTTTTTTTTTATTCATTCATATAAAAAATAACTGCAATATGTTAATTTATTTTAACAGCAATAGCTACTGTGTCAGTGTATTCCATTTTACAAAGATAGGTTAGACCCACAAAAACTATCAACAGTGTCAGCTGGCAGCAACGCATGCGCGTATATAACGCGCACATAATGCGCATGCGTTAACCCGTACACTACCTGCAACAGCGCCGCTCGAGAGGAACCCTCTTTCCCGACACTTTTACGGACGTGCCCGATTGCCGAGATTGGACTCCTTCCCTATAGTCTCCTTGCTGACACCGTTGCGTTCGACTTGGCGTGTAAACGCTACATGCGTTTAGATGGGTGCGTTTAGAATTGTGTTCTCAACGCTATCCCGACTGCTCCCGACGTTCAAGTGGTTGAACGCATCCACAGAGAAAATCGTCTGTTATCTATGTTATCGTACTACTGCTTAATTGTTTCGCTGTCTTCACTTTTCGATGAATCTAGGGCGCGTTCAGGGAGTCGCTATTTGCGCTAAAAATATAAGATATAGTAATATCATTCAATGATAACGTTAGCGTTTGTAGCGCAAATAGCGACTCCCCGAACGCGCCCCTAGTGTTATTTCGTCGAGTGTAATTGAAAAAGAACAAATCACTTGTTGGTTCCGCCATTTTGTAATCGCACCAAGTCGAACATGACGTGAACGCAACCAGCGTCACCGTGTTCACTTCAAATCGAACACGTTTTAGCGTTATTAGCGTTAACGCGGTTAACCCTGTCAGCATCCAAGTAGAATGATGCAAAGTGAAGTGAAGTTGTTTACATTGCCCATAGTCTCCTCCGAAAATTACATTTCTGCTATGCAGTTGATGTCGCGTCAATCTACTTTATGGAAACTCGATAAAAGAGATTCTCAAAATGCCGACAGTTGTAAAAAACAATTCCTGCACAATTTTTGGGCCAGCGGATAACTCAGCTAGAGACAGGAATGCTGCTTCGAAGATAACAAATTCAAAGTACTTCATTTCGACTTATTAGTCGACAAGTTTTCGTATTTCATCAAATTTTATTATATCAGTCTAATAAATGCTAGAATTTCACATATAAAATGAATGAAAAATCAATGAACATGAACACCAATCGAAATGCGTCAAAAAAAGAGTCTTGGGGGCATCGACAAGGATTTGGAATTTAATTTTTTGCGAGATTATTTCGTCCTAACGACTATAACCACAGAGTTTCCATTCCCGCAATAATCGTTGAAAATCACTAGTCAATGAATAATAATAATAGTTAAAATTATTATGCCCGAAAAATCGGTGAAATATAATTTCGAAATAGACTCGCAGCAGAACATGATTTTTCGAACAAACTTTCTAGATCCGGTTCACCTCCGCATTTTCTTTTCTTCCAGTTACGTAATGAAGCGTTAATGACGTCATAGGAAAAACCATGGTTAAAATACTTATTGAATATGTAAAAGAATCGGACAAAAATTTATATAATTAAGATTTTCGCCATGATTCGTTGGAGCACATTTGGATATGAAATGTTTATTTACCGTTGTCTTAAATGTGCACTTGTCGAACATTTTCTGACTATACAACAATGGCCGCCGGACTAATCGCGTCAAAGTAATTGAAAGAAGTCGTCGTTAATATTGACCGTGGAATGCATACAGTATATTCAAAAGTTTATATGCGATATAAAAAATGAGGCAAACACACGGTACTCGACCAATAGCAACATCAAATTGGCGTATAAGAATGGGGAACGAACGGAAAGTGAAGGTTCTTATGTGGAGTGGTAGAAGCACCGAGCACCCAAGCACGACGGCCATGGCTGTGCAATGGCGATCGAGCTAGTCGCTTCTGAGCCGTTGCTCAGCTCGTTGAAGCCGGGTCCCTCAATCCTTCGAATAAACTTGATTTTTGAATTAAAAATCACGAATTTATGCGGGATTTATCGAGGTTTTTCACTAGAATTTGCAGTCGAATCAAACGAACGGATTCGCGTAAACATAAATTATAACGAATAAATCGCGGTCGGTAAAAAATAAATGTTTGGTGATTTCAACGCACGAACTAGCGACGTTCCGCGCATGAAAACTCGCGACGAGTGAATAGTTTCCCCGCAAAAACGCGGTCAATTTCAGTGTCGTTAATCTCACACGAAAATATAAACGACTTGTTAATTTTTTCGAAAATAGCCAGAGCACGCTATTTGCTGAACGCGACAATAAATCATTATTCGACTAATTTCATATGCTCGCACTCGGATTTCAATCGGTCACTTGGCACACTCCAGTTCTGCCGATGTTAAAAAATTCGAGGTAGGAAGCACGTGCCATGGGAGTCGCTTTGGGGTCACTCTCGACGATCACGTCGATACTGAATAATGAGTTACATATTTTTACGTCGCTAGTCAGATAAATTAATAACACCCTTCCTTTTTTGTGTTGCTAATTGAGAAAGTGCAGTTTTTTGGTGATGGTGTTCCTTCCATTATTGAAAAGGAAGTCCGTTAATCGATGATTTCCGATTAAACAAAATTGGAACAACTCAATCGGTTCATTCGCATCGAATACTCGATTCATAACCTAAAACGAAAGTTCTCGCGACACTTTTTTATTCTCGAAACCCACACGTCAAAATAATATCGAAATGATTCAAAACTTGTATGATTTGAGACGATACGAGCCATAAGTTGCTCCGGGATGATCGAGAATAATCTCGGATTCTTCGAGTGACGAAAATTTGTTGGGAGGAAAAAGAATCGTTGGCAGGTGACTCGTCTCGCGCGAAGTGTGTCGACGGGCCTTCTCTCTACCGGAGGCACAGTGTCAACACGAGCATCGAAGTTTATTGAGAAAAAACGTTGGCTGATGTAGCGCAATGTTTTTTGGTTGGACCGTTCTGGCGGCGGCTGTTTGCCTGCTTATAGGTGCCGGTAAGATTTTTCATTATATCCTTTATACAAACATTCTCTTCACCTTTACATGTCGAAGTTGATTCACCTCAGTGCGAATAAAAACAAAAGCAGTCGTGTTGTTATTTTCAACGAACGAGAAAAATAGGTCGAGGATCGAGCCGTTGCACGATTCATTTTGCACCGAATTATGACGAACGAAATAACCAAATTGAACATTTATTTTATTGCATAAACTTAAACACAAGTCACTGTAATATTAACTCGAAATAAATTTGAGGTTACAGTACCGTCATTGTGTTTGTCGGCGGCATAAATAAGACTCGCGCAACAATTTTTTCCCTTCCCAAAGCTTTACAACTTTTATCAATTTTTAATAGTTTTCAAGCGTAATTAATTCAGTTTTATTTCATAAATAATATTCGGCCTAAATTGTATTCTGTGCGGTGGTGCTTTCTAAACAGTACAACGATGCGACTGTGTGGTCGAGCGCGTACATTGCGGACTCTACCATATCGCCCATAATTTACGAAAGCAGTTCCATTATTCAGCACATAGCACATATCTCGTGTTAATATAACCTGATCATTTTCATGAAACTGTACTCGCCGGTGTATCCGTGACTATCGTGTTTCGCTCTTGGCTTGTGTACGTCTCAGTGTCAGGACCAAGGAAAAGTTTCGTACGTTGAATTTTCTTTCAGTAGAAGATGTAACTGCTCGAATGTGCTTTCTCATTTATTTTTCGAATAAAATAAAGAAAAAAAAAATTTCGTTCTAATTTTACAAGCGAATTTTCGCGATCTTTGTGTATTTTCTTTCAGTAAATATTTCATCGTATATACACCGACCTTGATGCATCGTTAGAAAATTCTTTTACCTGACAATCCTATGCGCATTCCTGAAAATGAAAAACATCTTCTGCTTCGAAAAGCTGTAACGTTATTGAAAAAATGTGTAAACTATTTCCAAGTGTTCCTGTCTTATTGAAACGAACCTTTGAGAATGTTCCGTTGAGTTATTGCGGCACTGTTTTTTCTCGTACCGTAATTGGTGTGGGTTATAAGAGAATCGGTATTTTCAATTATTCATATTTCTTCTGCATCGTAAATCGACGGGGTGTAAAATGTTTTCCAAGCGAAGTAAAATACTGAAGAATTCATAAATGAAAATGAATTTCTTGCTGCATTTTATCAACGACGACGAGATTTTACATTCGACATTTAAGGGGGTAAACTCAATGGCTGATTTCGTCGCAAAACAATCGCGCGCGTAATTGTTCTAAAAATTGAAACGGTAAGCTCGCCTAATGAAAGCGTGTGCGACTCGATCGCACAATAATTTTTCCTCCGACATACCGAAGTGCAATAAAAACGAAAAAAATCCAGAGCGGAGGTAATTAAGCCTAGAAACTTGGGGAATAAAAAGAAACAAAACATTCTGGAGGTACAATAAGAAAAAAAAAATTGAAAAAACGGGACGCGCTTGGATCGGAACGGAAGGAGGAAGTAAAGAATGGCATTAAATATTGAAAAATCGCGAATAATTATATTTCGAATGTTTCTTAAGCTTCGTGCATCGCCGGATTAAATGACAGGCTCGTATTCCCGACAAATCACCGTAAATACGGGGAAAATATTGCAAAGCGAATTCCACACCGAACATCAACGAGAAAAGCCGTGAAGAGACACATCGAAAAAAATATGACATTTGCAAAAATCGATATCGATTAATAATGCACGAGAATTTTTGCACTTTCGGATCTCGAAGTTCAACCCATCGCACATTTTTTTATGTCAAAATGTCATTTCACCTCAGACTCCTTCATTTTTCGTGATTATTCAAAAGTAGCGTTTTCTTCGTTTTTGTATGCGTTCGCGTACAGGGAACAGCGCACAGACGTTGAATCGGGTCACCAGACATCGGGCAAGAAACCGAGGTGAATCTTTTACCGGTCTGCTGCGGCGAGGAGTAGCGCGAGGGGGGGGGGGGGGGGGGGGGGGGGGTCTTCCACGAAAAATGTATCGTGCCGACGCAGCTTGTAAAACAAACAAATAACAAATCTCTGTAATCGGGAGCGCGTGGTGCGCCGACTTCTTTTTTAGCCCAGCAACGATCAACGGTATTTAAGAACAATTGTTCTTTGTTGCATCGTCGGAATGAATTGCCGTGGCATAAATTTGAGATTTTTTTCTGTTGTATTTGAAAATACAACAGAAGAATTGAACGATACAAAAACTTGCCAATTATTTTGATGATTTTTTAATAAACTTTTATTCAAGTAGATTTTATCTTGTCATTCTATTTTTTTTTTTTATTTTGTTCTCTGCAGTGTTTTGCACGATAAAAATCGACGAATTTGTCGTCGAAAATAAATCGAACCAGCTCGATCGATTCAGTGGGACAAAAACATTTGTAATTGACCAATTTTTTATTTCACGAAGTATCGGTGCAGGCTGAAATACCACGAATTGTAAATTCGGCGGGGAACGAAATTGTAGAATTGCTAGAACTATTAGACGGGTTTTTTCACATCGTTCCGTTGCTAACTTCATGTTGGAAAAAAATCCTGGCGAAATAACGAGAACCGAAGCCTGACAGCTGATGATAATTTCACAGTATTTTTGAAGCGTCGAATCAGCCGATAGTAATTAACGGATTTTCCAGCACGCTTGTGGCGTACGGTGGTGAAACGAGGCGATCGCGCGATCAACAAGCACAATGATCTATCTGTCCGTTAGTCACTCGCATTTAGGAGCCAACGGCGTTCCGGTATTTTCCTCATACGCACGCAATAAAGACTCGATGATCAATCAATAGCAATGTTAATCTGCCCGCAGAAAGGCCATTTGTCGCCGGGACAACCAATGACCCCGCGAATGAGAGCGGAAATAAATATTTTCTCGAATTTTTAACTCAACTCACGAATGTGCCCGTTTTTATGAGAAAAACTTTGACGTTTTACACAAATTCGCAGTAAACTGCTCAGCATATCCTTCATTTTTCTGTATTCCAACGTCTCTCGAACTCTCGAGTTTTTTTATCAGCTTTTACGAGTCCATTCCTGATCCCGTGTTCATATCCCATTTGACTAACTTTCGTGTGCTTGAAATACTTATCAAGGATGTTGCCGACGTTTGTATATTCGAGTGCTGGCACAGCGCAGAACGTTTTCTGCATGGACGGTGCACAGGAGACGGGAGCAGCGTCTCTCCCAAGCTCCCAACATTCCCTCAGTCCCATATCTGCTGCCAGGATTATCCGCCAAGCGTCCATTAATAAATATCATTTTTTTTCTATTTTCTACTCTCAATTCATTATTTATCGAGTAATATTTTTTTTATTTCAAATACACCATTTCGATGTCGGGTTTATCGTTATTTTTTTTTAATTTTTTATTTGACGATCGTCGAACCAGAGTTTCGTCGAATCCGGGGATCGCTGTGCTCGGTGTTTGGTTGAAATAGAAACACGGAGCAATGAGCAAAACAATTGAAAGGACAATAATTTTGATTTAACTATCGAAAAACACTAGTGCGAGTACAAATTTTACGAAATGATGGATGACGCTGAAGCTTGCAACGAAATGATCTGAAACACCCTCCAATAATTCCGGCAATTCTTCAATTGCACCGATACTTTGTGAAATACACAATTGACGAATAAAAAATGTTTTTTCCCTTCGTTTTCCTCCGTTGGATTCCAACCATGGAAACTTCAGCGTCCTAAGGATGGTCCGTGAAAGACTCGAGAATATTGCAGCGTATTTAAATGCGCGCGGGTCTTTAGACTCGCACGAGATAAATAATGATTTCGATTCGGAATGGGAAGCTGGAGAAGAAACGTCGTGTTTCGTACCCAAGACTCGCGATATGTGCGCTGGCATATGGAGAAGGCTCGGGGCTCGTGCATGAAAGTGAAGCGTTTTGCCGTGCTGGTCTCGAGGAATATTTAAGAGAATTGTATTATGAGGAGGAAGGCGCGGCGGTGGCGGCGGCGGCGGCGGCACGACTTCGTCGTCGTGTTCACTGTGTTATGTGCATGCGGCCTCAACGAAGTGAAAGTTCTCTTCTACTTTGGCTCTAAGGCAGCGGGTTTCCGACTGGTTTTGTTGCTTGCCGGACTCGTGAAAAAGTATTTTTTCAACACGTATGCTCACCTGCACATTTATATATTTACCTCCATAATATACACGCGTGTGAAGAGTCGTGTGCGTTGATCCTCGAAAGAGAACTCTCGGATTGCGAAAAGGTTTACACGTAATTCGATATATACGCGTACAAAGACGCGTTCCGAGGACCCTTCGTTCCCGGAAACGCGTTGCCAGAACAGCAATTTTATTCGATGTCTCCATATACGTCCTTGAACAGGTCTCTGCACAAGATTCTCTTCCCACTTTTCAAAAGATCGAGTCGAATATAAAACTCCATTAAAAATGTTCTCTTTTGCGACAACAATTATGACGCGAGCGCTTTGATCACGCGGGGAAAAAACTCTCCGAGGAAATGCATTTCGTTTGAAAAGTTCATAATCTGCTGCTTTTTAAATAGTCGAAAGTTTTATAAAAACGAGAACGTATGTGAGATTTCGAAATATACTTTGTAAGGGTAATGAATCAGTTAGCACATATACGGGGTAGAACTTCCGTGGGCCAAATTCAATAGATTCAAATTCCCTTCTCATTTATTCAGCTAAAAGTAATGTTTAATCTTAATGAAAATATAGTGTTGGAGCGACTGAAAATAAAACGAAAAAGAAAAATGGAAAATAATGGAAATTTATTTTTCATTGTATCGTCGCTTCTCGCGAGTCCGTTACTGACCGTTGAGAAATTAAATCGTGACGAATTGTTTGCTGCGACGGGGTTTCAAAAAAATCTAAATAACTCATCCGACATGAGAATATTTTGCACAGGGTCGTGAAGTGAGCGAAGATTATCACGAAAAATGCGAGAGTCCTGCGGTGTGCCAGACCGCAGAAATACTAAAGCGTCTTTCTCTTCGTTGCTCTCGTCGTTTCTTTCTTTGGCGTTTTTTTTCTCTCAATTTCTCGTTCGCCTTCATCCGCGTAATTGTTTCGGACGATTCCACTACTTTGAGTCCTTTCCGTGACACCGAACCTCGACTTGAGGAGGAAATACGAACTGAAAAATTTGTTGCTCACCATCGGGAATGGACAAGAACCGAATGAAAGTTTAACTCCTGTCGCAACGAAATTAACGCTCCCTCGCAATTTATTTTGAGATGCAATATCACTTAGAACGACGCTCATATTGAAAGCTCTTTCCTTTCCTAAATTATTAATCGTTTTTATTACGGAATATTTCAAGCCTTATATTCCAGCTTCGATTCGAATAATTCGAGGCAATATTAATGATCCGTAAAAGGTATGTGACTGATCAATAGTAAATCGGTGTCATTCTATTAAAAAGATGAACCACAATCTGCTAAAATATGAAAGACCTGTTCCACAGGCTAAACTCTTGTTTTAGTAACAAGAAAAACAATAAAATAAAAGTACTGCAATGTATTTTGAACCTTTGAGAAACGACCATAACGATTTTATTCTATTCGTGTTATCTTTAATATTAAAAAAAAATGTCAAAGAAAAGAATGCAGAAAAAATGACTTTTTTCACAAAAATTGATGTAGAAATCGTAATTTACAATTTAAAAAGAAATCAACTCTTTCTATAACTTCAGCGTCGTCGGAATATAATAAACTCTACACACATTCATTCAACTATCGTTACAAAATAAAACAGCAATGATAAGAGAAATTTTATTCAATCACTGCAGCGATCGGTCTGGCCAGCCGATCCGAAGCCCGAGGTCTGACCGTCGATAAAAGCGACTTCAAAAGTCCAAAAGAGTCTAGAATCATCTCCTTCTCATAATCACTAAAGGAGTCGAAACTAATTTCCTCTTAATCTACATCGAATATCACACATTATTATTCACATCTATAATTTTCAATTTGTTCATTCTTGTTCTATTTAAACTGGTTTAAATAAGTTGGGTTTTTTAATGCCTTTTAAAAGCTGTTTCCCAAACATTGACTTTACTATTCCATTTATTTTTATTTAAAAATTTACCTTTATGAAACAAACAAGACCTATTTTGAAGTAGCAGAAAATACGGTGTTCTTTTTCCAACATTATTGCCGAATAAGAAAAATCGTTGGATCCTATCCGTGTGCGAAGACGAACCCCACCGCTTTGTATTTTTCAGTGATTATATTCGAGGAAACGTGGCTATTTTTACGCTCGAAAATAGAAATGATCGGTCGTTATAAAATTGCTCGAGAAATTTCACGAGGATGTTTTTACATAGCAAACACGGCATGCTTTTCCTTTCTTCGCGCATTTCAATAAACACATGGGATAATAGCTTGGGAATTTTCGAATGCTTATTCGGTCGTTCTGGTTCAACGAACCGGCTCCTTCCCGGTAATGAATACACACATTCCGCGAAGGACTTTCTTCCTTGTGCAACGAGAGTGGCAATGCCTTCGCAAACACTTTTTCGAAAGTGTTTATAAATTCGTACCAGATTGTCACACGTTGTTACGTCGAGGCCTGCGTACAATTCAGCGATACAGTGCTCGTTGCATGGACACCTTTGACCTCGTCAAATTATCGACATTCACCCAAAAGTATTGCGCTAGCTTATTTATCCCAATCCGTTCTAAACGATTCTCGCTACGTTTATTTCTCAGTCACTATTTTTTTCTCCGGCCAAAATTTCGCTAATTATGGCGATTCAGAGCCAAGATGGGAAAATAATAAATTCATGGAGCGTCGCTAACGTTCGTTTTCAATAAAAATTATAATACTCGGTAAAATGTGTTGGGAAATATGCGAATCGGAAATTAGTGGAAAGTTTTAATGAAAAAGTTGCTAAGGTCAGGCCTCAAGGCGCGGGCGACGTGAAAAAGACGAACGCATGGACGAAAGAGAGAGAAAGCGAGAAAAAGGTTTTTGTCAGATTCGTTCAATTATTCCGTACATGAAAGTCGACGGTGACCGAAATTCCGATACTACGACGACGAAGTTTGCAACGTTGGAGTCCAACGAAATGAACGAAAAAAACATTTGTCATTGGCCAATTTTTTATTTCACGAAGTATCGCGGCGCAGCTTGAAAAACTACGAATTGCAAATTCGGCAGGAAACGAAATTGGAGAATTACTGGAATTATTGGAGGCTTTTTTAGATCGTTCAGTTGGACTCCAACGTTGCAAACTTCAGCGTCATCCGATACTTCGGACATCTTTGAGTACTGCGATAGCCACCGGATGAGAATTTGGACCCGGCATATATGTGCAGTCTATCGCGAATCGATTCTGTTTTTTTGCAGGTCGATTTTAAGACATTTCTACAAAAAAAAGTAGCGATGACTACTCCACAGAGCCTGATTATCCGAAGGTTTTTTTCCATTTTCCAGATTCATCAAGAAAATACTCACAAAAAGTTGTTGACGAAAAACAAAGTTTTACACGCTTTTAGACTCATTGGAGCAACCGTTCGAAAGGAGCTCGTTTAATGAGAGTTTTTTCTCAAAATCTCGAGGCACTGAGGGTACCAGAAGTGATTTTACATATGCAGCATCGACAATTAAGTACTCTCGTGTACGTGTGTGTGTGTGTGTGTGTGTGTGTGGGTTGCGGGATCGTAAAATATTTCTCGATGGAACAAGACCAGCGCGGCGGGATCGTGTCTCGTCCGGAGCCGATACAGGAGTTGCTCGCGCAGTACAAGAAAAACTTCTTCTTGCTTTCCCTTCAGGTTTCTCTCTTCGGAGCAGTAGCGCAGATTTGAAGTATATTCGCCTCGATTAAATCAAGTTCTGCATATCGTAAGCTGATGATAAGAACAAATAAAATTCGCACTTTGCCGCGATGAATTAATGCATGCACGAGAATGAAAAAAATGTACATTCGCCGAGATACCAGTTGCTTCGCAAGCGGATGTCGATAAACCGCCATGTCCTTTTTTACAAACGTTTAATTTTATAAGGCCGTCTGGACGTTTGCCAAAAGTTGTTTCATTCTCGAGTGTGGTACACCTGTAAAGGAGCGTACAGCCCGGTAAGAAAAGTCTACAAAAGACGCCGATGTGTGCGATAGAAACACGGAGAGATTCGAGTCGCGGCGAGAAAACGGTATAAAAGTCTTCCTCGTGTGCGGGTACATTGTGGGATGCTTTGGAAGTGGGGACAGGACAGAGAAATGAGGAGAGAGAGAGGGAGAGAGAAAAGCACTCCAACTGGTAAAGACCGTCTGAATAATGGATATCATTGCGGTGAATAAGAAGCGAATGGTCGTGAGTTGCGACCACGATATGACGACGCAGGTTCTTCTGGTTTATATATCAGAGACTTGTTGTCAACCGTTGGCTGGGGATCGCTTGGTTAATCTCAAGCTTTAATTAGAATATGATTTTCTGATGGTCTTGAAAAATCCTTCGTCAAATTTGCGTGGATACTTGACTCTACAAACGGAAGAAAATAGTTGAAGCGTCCAAGCTTTTTGGCGGGACGGTGATGCTGGTAGCGCTGTGCCAAGATTGGAAATGACTTTTGAACGAATATGAGCACGGAAGGAGGAACGATTTGCCATTTGGCTTCATTGCTTCCACCGAAGAAAGTGTTTTTTAATGAATTTTTTAAGAGATTTCTTCGCTGAATGTATCGCGGGGACAATGATGCGGGAATAATGTTCGGTGGATTGAGATATTTGAATTGGTCGTTCTCCGTGTCCTCGAAATACGAGTGAAAAATAAGCAACGGACAGAAAAGTCCGGAACGCGTTTTTTCAGTCGGCGCATCTACTCTCGTCGAGCGAACATCGAGGCTCCCTTCTCGTTTAGTCGCACTTTCATCGTCCCACTTTCTCCGAGTCCCTCAAGGTGCCGGACACACCATGCGGCGCCTTTTAGTATACCGTCATTTCTATATTATATCTTGAGAATGTGTTATGTGCCATGCTGGACTTTCCGGTGGACTGCGACTGCCTGAAAAATCGTCGGAGAGCTCGAACTCCTTTGTCGCCGGAATTTTTTCACTCTCGCACCGGGCTCGAGCTAGTTAATTGCTCATCGTGCATTCCGGACACAAATATCGGATCAATTTTTAACTCGCGGTCTTCGAGAGACCAAAATTTTGATTATTCGCTTGCGTGAACAAATTATAAAAACGGCTATGTTGTCGTTAAACTCGACGAAAGGTTTCATTTAAATTATTCACAAATACCGTGAATTTACAGAATAACATTCGTTACAATTTTCATCTTGCATCCAATTGAATTTGATTTCGAGTGCAAACTCGATTGAGAATTTAATCAACCCGAACTTTTGAGTTTTCTTGCTTCATTTTCACCATAATTATTATTCAATTGTGATTCTGAGAAAATAACCATTTTCCTCTGCAAGGCATTATTTATTCGGAATAAAATAACCGAGAATATATCAGCGACACACTTCCATCCGTTTACGCAAATCTGAGCGCTCGTAAGCTAATTTTGCAGATCACTTACAGCAGAGCTTAAATAAATTGAATAATTGGATAAAACTTTATGAATTTGCATGAATTGATTGAGTTCCTCATAATTCGTTTACCAAGAGTTCGATAGGTCAACTTGCCAAAAATAGTCACGTTTTCATATTATCGTTTCTTGTTACAGATTCATTTGAAAATGAAGCATTTCTCGTGCATATTCATAACGCCGAAGTTTGCAACGTTGGAGTCCAGCGAAATTATTTTAAAAAACCCTCCAATAATTCCAGCAATCCTCCAATTTCGTTACCCGTCGAATTTTCAATTCGTAATTTTTCAACCTGCACCGATACGTCGTGAAATAAAAAATTGCTCAATTACAAATGTTTTTTTCCTTCGTTTCGTTGGACTCCAGCGTTGCAAACTTCAGCGTCGTGCATATTCCTCGGTGCTCTGTATCGTTCGAGAATATCAGATGGACTTTTAACGAAATACCGTCACTCATCGAGTTGAGTCCAATGTTCAATTCAACGCTTGAGACCATGGTGCATGAAAAAATAGAAATGTACCAGACTAATGCTTGCGCAGGGGCAATATTTTCGCTTCACTGCGATCAATTTTCAGTATTATACCAAATCGTTTATTTCACAAGCTGTGATGCGTTAATTTGAGACGAAAAAAAGGAAAGAAAAACGGTTCATTCCTATCGGTCGGCCAAGCGAAGGTCAGGCACCGAGTCCCAGGGTCACACTCTACTTGACGATATGAACTCGAAATGCCAGTAAGATGCGTATCAAGGCCGATCTCTCATGGTGTACTATAGCCAGCGTTCTTTTCCCTTGTACATGGAAACCACTTACACGTATAGATATACATACGGAGGCAGAAACCATCGGAATATTGCGAAGAAAAGCCTCGTTCCTCTTCCTCTTTTCTCCTCCTCCTCCTCCTCTCCCCCCTTCCTCTATTTCTCTCTTATTATCATATCGCGAAGTCCGTAGCTAATTGGAACTCAGCGCACTACCGAGCGTAACTACGAACCATGAAAGAAGTCATTAAAAAGAAGAGAAAAAGCAAGATAGATCTTTTGCCAAAGAATACTGAACAATCGAAGAAATCAAAGAATAGAAATCGATAAAAGGGGAATTCATCGTGAAGTTTTTAAAGAGAAATTTCCGAGCGTTGCGTTCGTAAAACGAATTCGTTTTTTTTTATTTTTATTTTCAAATTATTCCATTGTTTTAAATTGGAGTGTGAACCGCTGCTTCATTCAACAGTTTCTTTAAATGCAGTAAGCAATAAAGAAAATATGTTTGATAAAAGAAGAGAATTGTTGAGAAAAAAATGTTGATGAAATGCAGCTTTTTTCTCTCGATTTAAAATGCCAATCAACGATCGTTTGTTTTGCAGACAGTCAATTCAGCGACAATACGCCGCCAGTTATGTGGCTTCAACGTAATTGGGTATTGCCGGATTCCGAACCCGTTGGAAGCATCGTTGACAGGGTTAGAGCCGGAGACAACGAGCAGGACGATCTGACATTTGGTTTGGAGCCCCTCGGCCACAGTTACAACGGCGACGACAGTCCTCAGCCGCCATTACCATTTTCCATAAACAACGCAACTGGTGTGGTTTTTCTCAATGACACTCTCAAAGGAAGGGTAAATAGAAAGAAACAAAATAAATATCAGTTGGTGATTCGTTGATGAATTCGAGTCACGAGGAAAAAATTGGTCGGTCATTACTCTTCGGTAAATGTTGCGAGGATGAAGCGTCATCAAGGCTTCTTTGTCCAATTAACAAACATCGAGATTCCAACGAGAATGTTACAAGAAAGTTACCGAGCATCTCGTGTCGGACGAATACATTTTACGATACCCGCGGTGGCTCGCAAATGAAGAACTTTGTTCTTTTTCGCGGTTCTTTTGTTGTCGCTTTTTTCTCACTTCTCTTGCCGGTTCGTAAGGATGGAAGATTTAATGAGGGGACAACTTCTTTGAGCTATTTCGCGGTCGCCGTGGAGAAATTTACGCCGCTGTATATGAAAATAAATGGCGGAAGATTTTATAAATTCGTAACCTAAAATACGAGAAAGAAAAACCATTGGAATATTTTTCTGATCCCGTTGATGCAAAACGGAGAACGAAAAGCGCGTCAAGCCTTCTCGGCCTTGGCGGATGATCTTGCGCCAAGGCGTGTTCCTTCGTGGTCATCGTCAAATGATTATTCTATATTTCATCACGTTGCGTCACGGAGAAAAAATCTGAGAAATTTTTCGTCACGGGAATTTCGTAACGGAATGTGATTCGTCACAGTTTCGAGCTGAGTTTTTGTACATTCCCCTTGCACATGGAAGCATCTTGGTATAGAAAAATTGTAGCAATGGGAACACCGAGAACGATTGATATTTCCATCGACGTATCAAACCCAAGCATCGTTATACACAATACACATAATACGAACCGTCGAAAAAATGCGTTCATACGATGAAAAATCAATGGGAAGGCTCGCAACTACTGTTAACTACGATAATCTTCTTGTTTCTTGGTTCCAGGGAGGCCAGAACCTGTTTCTATACGTGACCGTCTCCGATGGTCAACTGACTGCGAAGACCGAGGTTTACGTCAACATAAAGAATAGTTCGTCGCCCAATGGAGGACACACAAGGTAGAGTATACTGTTCTTCAAGTTGCTCAAGTGCTTTGATGGATTTCTTGTACGAACCGACGTTTATCGACATGTTCGAGTCCAAGTTCCACATCTCATGGGACGTTCGTTATAAAGTTCATTCACAATGGCGCTGAATAGAATTTTCTGAAAATATTGGTCAAACTTTTTCTCCCGGGGAAATTCTATTGCAGGAAAAATTCGTTGAATCACATTCGGATTTATTGAACTCGGCAACATTGACCTTGCTGGACTCTTGAACAAACAGCAAATTGGCAAGTAATTTTTCCTCCTTGTGCAGGTCTCCGTTCCCGAGTCAACACGGCTCCGGCGGACGAATACATCCTCCGCTGATTGGTCTCCCCAATTTGCCAAGCTATCCGATGGTTCATCCGCCGATGGTCTCGTCGCCAGTTGGCAACGGACAAAAAACTACGAAACTTCAGCCGGAGTCACCTCGACCGGAATTCGAAACGACCCGTCGAACGACTACAACGAAAGGCCTGCCCGAAGAATCTCCTGAAGCTAACGAGGTCGAAGGCACAGCCCTTACCTCCAAGATATCGCCGAGCCAGGCACCACCCAGCCAAGATATGGCCATAACCTTGGTACCAGTAGCGGCTGTTTGCGTCTTGCTCCTTGGTTTTGGCCTCGGCGTCTGGTCTATCAGAAACAAGTTTTGCACCGCCCGAAAGTGCAAGGAGGACACGGTAATAATGACTAAGTCGAAAGAAGACGAAAAATTCTAGCTCCGAAGTCCTTTCATTTTTTCGAATACGTCGAACTGTATTTTCATCGAAACCGAACCAAAGTTTTTGGCATTTTGCTGGTAATTCGTTGAGATCGTGAGAAATACGTACAACTTTGTTGATGATTCAATAATAAGGTTTCGATGTTGTCAACACCTTCCTATGAGGGTCCTGGTGATGATGAATTGCTTACTTTTTGATTAGTGTTCAAAACGTTTTTCATTCCTTTTAAGTAATCATAATAATTTCGATTATTTCATTCGATCACGGTCGTTATTAATCCTCAATGCCATTGGTTGTTTTTTGTTTCAACGCATTGATCAACGAATTATCAATCGCATCTTACGAATTTAGTTTCATTTCGTTAGTTTTTGCGCTCTAATAAATTTCTTCAATGTTTTCAGAAAGAACAAGCTTCCGTGAGCGTGTCAAATCTTTCGGACGATCCTTCTCTCGTCCTCAAAAGATGGCGAGGCCAAAAGGCTAAAAGCAACAGATACGAGCCTTGGGAAAGAGACAATCATGCCGGCGTGCAAACGAAAATTCAGAGTGATAAGTGGGAATTTCCAAGACACAGAC
The DNA here is from genome assembly GCF_019457755.1 of Venturia canescens. Lineage (NCBI taxonomy): Eukaryota > Metazoa > Arthropoda > Insecta > Hymenoptera > Ichneumonidae > Venturia > Venturia canescens. Next base: position 26,157,387 of record NC_057421.1, read on the forward strand.
TTAAGGTGAGTTCATTCGAAAAAAAGAAACATTCTATTTCGATATGACAACGTGTGAGAAAGAAAAACATTGAAAGTTAGAGAAGGGAGAAAGATTTTTAGCGTTTACATTTTAACTCGTCGGAAATGGAGATATTAGCACTACTCGGAATCGAACCTTTCAAAAAGTACACATTTACATGAATATATAAATAATTGAAAAATAAGAGGAACGCTTGAAAAAATATTTGAATGTCGATTGATCAATTTTTATCTTTAGGTAGAATACAAAAACGAAAAATACAAGCAGTATTATTTTATGTAGTTTTCCACAAATTGAGAAAAATTCCGAACAATCAGAATTTTTTGAAACAACGACGCTGAAGTTTGCAACGTTGGAGTTCAGCGAAATGAACGAAATAGTATATAATCGAAAGAGAATTTATTAATTGGCTTAAACTTCAATTTTCAAGTTGCGAAATGACTCCTGAGTTTCATTATTCTACAAAATAACATGTCGATTTTACCCCCACTACCACGAATGTTTTTATTCAGAGATAATATAGTCTCGGCGAGAGCCTCGGGCCAGCAGACGACAGGGCTGTCAATGTACTTGTTCCGAAACTCTACCGAGTCTCTTGATTACACTAACACTACAAGGGCAGAAAGTTTGAAATTCCTGCACTGCGCGTGTGGTGTATACTATTTTTCTTTACAGCCGGTCGAAAGTACGTTTCTTCCGAAATGTTCGTTTATCGATAGAAGATGTTTTGATGCCTGCCCCGACATTTGCGGCACGAGCGAAGCGAGTGCCAGCTGGTCGGGGACAGGCATCAATACAAAAAACAGCAAATATAATTAGAGTAAAAAAACAACAATAATGAGTTCATTTTTTTATTTTAGGTTATAAATAACGGAACAAGTATAAATAATCGAACGATACAATTATTATAGTTTAAAGAAGGCTATGTCTAGTCGTCTGGAAATCGTATGAACAAAGTTATGTTATCAAAACAGCGCTAAACTGCTACAAGTCCGGATGGTCCGGACTACGGATTACGAAAGTACACACGACAAAAGTTCTCAGCAGCAATATATAATCCGGACGAATAGGCTAATGCTAAATATACGGTAACCGGACGATCAGACAATGCGTTTAAAGAAAAGTGTGTACTTTCGTAATATGTCACTGCTTTTGTTAAATTTATTCCACGCATTTTCATTTTTCGCTACATGCAGTTAATTAACAATTTCTCTTTGAATATTTCCCGCTACTATACTTGATAATTTATATGAATATTTGCTTTCCTATGCACCTGAAAATAGACCATTGTTTCGGACATTTCATCAATTCGATTACATTATTTTTTGTCGTCGCATCGATTTCATTTGGAAGAATAGATGCATGTTATTCGTCCGGACATGTAGCAGTTTAGCGCTGTTTTGGTAACATAACCTTATTCATACGGTTTCCAGACGACTAGACACGGTCTTTCTCAAAAAAAAAACTGTGTAGGCAATATCGATTTAAACGTCAAACGTCAAAAAAAAAACATCACGTCAATAAAACTATGTCAAACCTTTCGGAATGCAGACAAAATTGTTTGCTCCCGCTGAGACAAATGACGCGCGTGCAGTTTTGACAGTGCAGAAATGTTATACTTTCGGTACTAAAATTGGTGCAAAAACTGTGTACTTTCGACCGAGGTGTAAAGAAAAAGACATTCATAATTGAATAATTTTTTATTGCAAGAAGTATCGGTGCAGCTTGAAAAACTACAAATTGCAAATTCGATAGGGAACAAAATTGGAGAATTACTGGAATTATTGAAGATTTTTTTTGGATCATTTCGTTGGACTCCAAAGCTGCAAACTTCAGCGTCATTTTGAAACAAGCATTATCGAGAATATCGTAATTATTAAAAATCTTGAAATATCGTGTGCAGGGATCAAAATTTCAGGAATAAATATTACACGGGCTCGAGTCGTACGGCCCAGAGGGTGAAAATTTCAGCCCAATTATTGAAAAGTAGGTCAACGAGGCTACACGAAACCACTTGGTCTAGACAATTTATATTCTCAGGGCTCTCACAACAGGAAACGAATGACATTTTCTCGTATTATGAATTTTATCGGTTCATCTAGAACTTGATACTTCCATCGCCATGATGAATTAATAAATGATTACCCGGCTTGCCACTTGCATATGTCATATCTGTAACGCTGTAATATTATTATAATTATAACTATAAATTTACTAAAACATGGGAAACAATTGATAACGGTTCTGTATTCTTGAAGGATCTTTATAAAAACCTCAAAACTTGCTACTCCATCGTCTCTAATCCTTGACTTTTCATCGATGCAGGTTTTTAACATTCTCGGGGAGGGTTGTTTCGGTCAAGTATGGCGAAGCGAAGCTATCGACATAGACGATAAGCCCGGTCCATCGATAGTGGCAGTTAAAACCCTGAAGGAAAATGCAACCGAGCGGGAGCGGTTGGACCTCGCACAGGAGCTCAAGGTCATGAAAAGCCTCGAGCCGCATCCGAATGTCGTTCGTTTGCTCGGTTGCTGTACAGAGCGAGAACCAATGTTTGTTATTTTAGAGTACGTGAGCGGTGGGAAGCTTCAAAGTTTTTTGAGAGCTTCGAGAGAAGAGAGAAATCATGGCGGACCAGGTTTGACGTCGCGGGATCTAACGAGTTTCGTCTATCAGGTAATTTGCTGAAGTTCAAAGCTCCGAAACCATTTCAATTTTATAAAATAAGTCGAATTTTAAATTCACATCAAAAGCTACGATTTCTAGTATTTATTACATCGAACCTGATGTTAACTTCATTTTCATTTGTAATGATTCATTACCATTAAATATTTCTATGTTTGAATTATCCAGGTGGCAAAAGGAATGGAATATTTAGCCTCAAAAGGTATAATTCATCGAGATCTAGCAGCTCGAAATATTCTGATAGACGAGAATCGTGCTTGTAAGGTAGCCGATTTCGGGTTCGCTCGAGACGTAGCAGCAAATCAAATTTACGAGAGAAAATCTGAGGGACGTTTGCCAATCCGTTGGATGGCACCGGAAAGCCTTTACGACAATATATTCTCCGTTAAATCGGATATATGGAGTTTTGGTGTTCTCATCTGGGAAATAGTGACACTGGGTTCTACACCTTATCCGGGTCTCGCTGCTGCTGAGGTATTTTATCATATTAGATAATTCCTCCTTCCTCATTTCGTGCCGAAAACTGAATTGGCTATATTAGTTCGTTATTCATCCCCTTCCTTCGTTTACTTTTTAACGAACTCGGGCCAAATCATAATCGGCTCCGTGACACATATCTATTTTTGAGATTTATTGTATTCGAAATATGCAATCGGTAGCGAGATAATTGGGCGGACGAGCACAGAGTCCAATTTAAATATGCTTCCGATTAAGGTCTCGTGAACAAAGGAAATTGAGTTTCGCGAAAATCCTCGTACTAAATATGATTCCATTTCGGTATTCTCACATCAGCTGAAATATTTCCATTTTTCATTGACACACTCGAAACGTCTATTATTGTCGTTATATTCGCAAAATCCTCCGATTGTTGTTCTATTTCATAATTTTTTAAATCATAATTTCGTTACATCAATATTCACTCCATAAGCGATTATTTCCCAAATTTTCTAGCGAGTGAAATCGATGTCGCGCGTATCCAAATTTTAGCGGAGGTTGAAAGAAATCATTGATTTATTTGGAACCAAGGACACGCCAGATATTCATTATCGTTGTAAGTTTTCGCATGGTAATTCCAGAATTGAGAAATAGTGAAGCTTTAATTATACAGAATCGAAGATTTTATTGGACAATATTAAAGCTACGGGAGCGTGACGTGTCCGATACGCGCAATGAATTTTATTAGAAAACCCAACGACACTTTTTCGAATTCCAATCAATTTTGCCACCTGTTGGGTTTCCCATAGATTCTCTGAGGTATTTCAAGGGCTGGTCAGCATCTCTACGTTTCGTTGACTCGAAATTGAGACTGAATCAATGAAACAGAAAGCGAATTCGTCATGCGAGTGTTTAATTTTTCTGTTCAATTTTATAATGGTGAATAGTCTAGGAAAGACTGACACGAAATTTGTCCTATTTCCTTTCGAATAAATACTCACAAAACAACTTGAGAAGGGAATTAAAATAAAAAATTTCTCACAGAGTACCAGAAACGAGGGATTTTGAAATTTTTTTTTTTATTATTGCTACATTAGGTTGCGAAATTTTGGAGAAATGAAATAGAATTTTTTAAGCTACACTAAAAAATTCATTGAATTTTAATGGAAATTTGTAATTCGCTTGGTGAATATGACCAATGTGTTCTGTTCCTAAATGGTAGGCTACGTTTTTCATTTTAATTCTTTCCGGATGTTAACGAAATCCTGTCCCTTGTAATTATCAATTTACATATAGCGTGCATTAACCTTAATTCACAATTGCAGGTAATGCGAAGGATAAAAGAGGGCTACAGACTGGACAGACCGGAGCACTGCAAGCGTGAGCTTTATAATATAATGTATTATTGCTGGGACAAAGATCCAGCATGCAGACCATCTTTTGGTGAGCTCGTAAATCTAGCGGAGGGTCTTTTGCTCGATGAGACGGACTACATCGAGCTGGATAGGTTCCCGGACCATTCATATTATAACGTTTTAAATTTAAGTGGCGAAAAGCTATGATATCACCGATGATTATCGCCAGGAATGCAATATTTATGTACCACATTAATCGAGTGCGCGATCGATTCGAGCTCAATGATAAAAAAGCGGTCAAAACCAACGAAAAGACGAATAAAAATGTCTGGCTAGCCGAAAGACTCGATTATTCCGCAACGTCAGATATTAATATCGGCATCTCGTTGAAAATGGCTTTATCAAATGACATTTTAAATATCAGATAGGCCAGTGCGTACGAAAACTTCGAGAGTGCGAATTTCTGTTACCTAATTTTTCAAAAACACATTATTATCGCTATCGAATTGTGTGAAAACTAATTTTCTCATCGAGCGTTGTGTATATATATATAAAATGTGATTTCATTAAGTTATTGCGAAAAATACTGTCACCGTATGTTTCCGAACATAATATAATAAATAATATTTTAATTTTTCTACGTCAACAGATATTCAATAATTATAAATTTTATACTGACCAACTCTTTCCTTCAATAATTTATTCGATACCCAAAGTATCATCGCTCGAATAAATTTTTGACAATAAAATATCGTTTCAATTGGAAAATATAATATTGGATCGACATAATTCCTGCAATTGCCCGCATGATCACAATGATCAATAAGTTTGCATTTATTATTTTATGAGCAGTACATTTGTCGTCAGATTTACTAATGACATTACGGAGCGTAGTAACTTTTTGATTTGTAATTATGAGAGTGCTCCACTTTTCATAGAGGAATGTAAAAAAGAAGTCGAGGGACAAGGAATATGCTCGGTGAATACATTTGAATTTCGAGCGAAGCAATTAAATTTCACTTCGCAGCTACTCCGCGTATATTTACACCGGTGCGTGCGAAGCGAGAGCTTCGAAAACAGTTCGTACAATAGCTCCAAAAAGTTTAAGGACATCGTGATTGCATAAATATTCTCCGCTGTCCGCACACACTTGGCCTGCACAGTTTCCTTTTTTACTTACACGAGCCTCGAGCCTTGACCCAAGGTGAGCGACTAAAAAAGCTGTGAATGAATAATGAAAATAATTTTTTTCAAATAAATGTCAATGTATGAATAAGTCGGGAAAGAAAGTGGAGCAATTAGTGGCATTAGTTTAGGGTCAACGAATTCATAAACAGTTTGAAGCTACACTCAAACTATTAGCAACGTTCTCATCTAGCGATTAATCGTGGCCGTGTGTCTGTCAAGTGACGGATGAAAGTGATGGGCCATGCGAGTTCCGCCGAATCGTGCTTCGGTTTTCCGATATCGATGTTTGCGCCGATACGCGTATTAAAAATAAAAAACGCATTCTCCTGCGGCATTCGCCGAAAATATCGAGTTTAAAATGAGAAGAAAACAACATCATGCGACTCGCCCGAGTATCTGCGGTGGCTGCGTCCATCGGACGTGTGCATCGACGCGATACGATAGTTTTATTCAAATTTATGGAAATTCCCTCGGTGTACAGCACGGCTCTATGTAAAAAAGCTGATACCAAAGCGTTTTGTTCTCGATACCTCGATATACCGTTCAAAAAACAAAACGTTCACAGATCCAGAGGAAAAAAAAGCTTTGATGTAAGTCACACACAAAACTCGAACCATGTTGGCTACGTAGAAGTTAAAATAAGAGGCTTCAATTTTTGTTTCTTAATTCATCGAAATTGATTGTTGACATAATTAATTCGTAGTCGCTATGCGTAAATTAATTTGACCTACAATTTATGTGAATCAAAGAATTCGGAGCCTTTCGGTCATTTAAACGATCAATACACGTGAGGCGAAAGAATTGACATTTCGCATGAAATTTTTATGAAATTCTTAGAAAATTTAAATAAATCGTATAACCACGAAGAAAATGCAAGAATAGTTGAATGGAAAATTTACAATCTGAAATTCGTTGGTCGTTCCACCACATTTTTCTTCCGCGAAATAATAAAATACGAGCATCGCGCAGTTGTGGAGTGCTCTAATTTAATATTGTTGCAGGAACCACGTTCCGTCTCTTATACGCGAGAAAAGAAAGCAACCAGAAGTGGAAGATACGAAATGGGGTAAAAAGGAAGTCAGAATCACCGTAGACACGAATTTTTCTTGAGAAAAGTATACGTCGTGGCTGGAAGGACTACGTGCGTGCAATACAGAACGGATTTTCACCGAGGGTATACATTTTTTTTTATACATACGTATATACTCATTACATTGCAAGCGCATTGTCTGAATATCATACAAACTGTGCATATCCTGTTACATTTTTTCGTATTTACAGGTTCTTTCTCTTTATAGTCTCATCTTCGCGTGAACAACGTCTCACCACTGTCAATAAGTTAGAAGTCGATTTTTCTGTTCCAATATGCGCTGATTCCAGGCTGCATTTCAAATGCACGAACAGGCCGATCGCGGTTACATTGAAAATGGCGTTTACCGAATTTTCTGTACGGCATCCAAACACAAAGTATCGCAAAGATGAGGCACCGATGGCTTTTCTAAAATAACTATTTCAACTCATGAGCTTTTACAGGAAAAAATGACAATTAATCACTGTCAAATCTATTCTGATAAAAATTCAATTGAAGAAGATTTATTGACGAAAAAACCTCGTCAATGTTTTCAGAAATAGAACGCAAACGGTCGTTGAAATATTTTTGATACTTCTGTCTTGATGTACATTGCGACACAACACTAATGTTCGATAGCTAACAGATTGGATAGTTATTCCATTATCGACTAATAATAATCTGTCACAGAATTCAAGAGCACCTGTGTATGAGAACCCCGAGGGAAATAGGATTCAAATGTCCATCTCTCGTACGTTCTCCAAGGACAGAAGACTATTTGATTGGATCCATTTGTCCGTCACCTTCGTCGATCCAAGTGGATTATCACGGGATAACAACGGTGTAATATCCCAGAAACATTGTTCAAGTTAGCGAGTAATATTGAAATCGATGCTCGACCGCAATGACTCCATAAGATAGTACGTTGTCAGGTCAATTCGCACCGAAGGCATTTTTTGGGAGTCCTGATTTTTTCAACGTTTCAACAAATCGAGCAGAATTCAACGAAGCTTGTAATTACATAAATCAAATGAACCAGGAAAGGAAATGAAATACAACGGAAAATAAAATGTGACTAATTGCGTATAAAAATGTTTCCAATTTTCCGTGAGTTCAAGTAAGCTCTAGCTCTTGTTTATCGAGCGCCCCTGCAAGGTGTAACAATATTGTAATACTAAAGTCCCGAAGGAAAATGAGCCTCGTGAAGAATTGATGAAGGTTGATTTATTAATGAAACACTTGAAGAACAAACGCGCGTAATATTGAGCATAATTTATGGTCTCACACAAAAAGAAACGCCCAAGTTTGGGGAGAAAGAGGAAACCCCGATGTACTGAATTTTATTCTTATAACGCATCGTTAACTGGGAAAAACACGAGTGAAAAAAGCGTTCTATCGGGAAGAGCACACACGCGTGTATTTTTCCACTGACAGATCGTCAAATCGTATTTTTTTCTCCTTTTATTCTGACGGATGCAAACACGCAGGAGCATCACAGCTTTCTATTGTTTCGATGCAATGACACGTTCTGTCCGTCGCACAAGCCCTTGACGTTGCGAGAGCTCGACTTGCGGTTTAAACGAGGGTTGATCCAACGGACTGACATTTTCTCGAGTTTCTTTTTTTTTCAATGTTCTTTTGCAATGTGTAAACCGTGCGCTGCTGTTACTGCGAAGTTTCGCCATTGTCTTTTACATACGAGGCAGAACGACGGTTGTGCTAATCCCCGTATCGTCGGGAACATTTTTTTCGTTACCCTCAGGCTGCTGATACATGTGCGTTTTTTAAATTGTCATGCGCCTTCTCTTCCGTGTTATCCTCAACGTTGAAATTCCCATCTTATTGTTGTATATCTTCATCATTGTCAACGTTCACGGATACATGCGTGCGATTTAAGTGATATTACAGATGTAGATTAGCCCCAAGTTGAAATGTCGTTAGGTATCCATTACAAATGCGCGCGTGTCGGGGCTACGAGAAGAATTATTTATGAGTTATACATTCCTGAGTCTTCGTAATGATATTAGTCATTATAATGATTATGAAAGGGAGCAACTAGGACTGTAAACTGTCGTTATTATTGTTATTATTTTCATACTTCACTTTAAAAATAAAAACCTTTGGAGGAGTCTTGTAACGATTGTACGAATAACGATATTTCACAAGAAATTATATTAATGAGCTTTGCCACTGGGATTGCGATTCGCGAATGATGAGTGACTTGACTGCCACTTGAAACTGTGTTTCAACATCGTATTTGGCGAATACTCTCGTTACCACTTTCGAGAGTAATAAAGAAAAACGATCTCTAATGAAAATCGTTCATAGAGCATGAAAGGGCTTCGTTTCCTGCTTATACACATTTCATTTATGTTCACCTGGAACATGCAATGTCTCACAGCGAACCGATTCGCTGCTGCGATCGATATGCGCACGTTCGCAAGCCCTTTGCGTGCATTCATATGCAATTATAATGCTCGTGACCTGGAATCTTTGGAGTTAGGAAGTCGGGTGAGAAGAAAAATAGGAAGCGGGCGTCTCGAAGGATTTTTCGGATAATTTTTAAGGGAAAGCTCATTGCGGAGTGGAAGAAATTTTGGAGAATTCATCAAACGCCTGAAATTGACTTCTTTGAGGAAGTACTTTGGAGTATTGGAACGAATTTCGTTGTAATTTCTTCTCGGAGCAAAAACATTTGGAGAAAGAGGCGATTGAAATGAAAAGTTGGAGAGCTTGCTCTGAAATATAAATTACGCTGAATCCTCTTGTCTGGTAAATCTCAAAGAAATTTCCCATTAGAATAAATAATCGAATTTTCCGCTCGGACGTATATGTTGCCGTATCATACGAGGGTCAGCGAGGCAGTGGAGAGAAGACGAGGAAAAAAGGGACTTGGACCGAGAAAGAATTTTCGTGCAGCGATGGAATAAACTGATTAAAATGCATAATAAAAGGGCATTTAATTGTACTTTTTAGGAAAAAAAGTTGGACATGTTCGCGAGTGAAGCGGAGGGTGAACGCGCGATGTTAATAAAGAATTTAGCATAAAGAGATTTGCTGCAGTGGACAGGAGAAAATTTAAAGCGTCAAGAAAGGAAGAGAGAAAGTTCGTGACGTGGTTTCCCTGCCCGTTCTTTTACCGACTGATAACTACATGGGACTAAAACACGCACTGCCTTGCCACTATAAAAAAGAACTCCCCCCACCCGATCGTTGTGCAAGTCAATTATGAATCATCGCTATCCAAATTTCTGTTTTTCATTTTTTCTAACTATTTCCAACCGTACATACAACTCGGCAAATCTTTGTTTATCATTTGCTTAAATTATGGAATTTCTATCATCCTACGCTCCCAACCACCAGAAGTATATGACACACGCGCGGGGCCGGAGTTTAGACGATGATAAAAGGAATGAGAATCCAACGAGAAATCCACTCGTCTAGTATGTAAACATACATGTATATACAAACATGTAGAGACAAGGATAAATACACGAGTCATATTGAATTTTCTCACTTTTCATTCACGAATGTCTGTGCCTCGGAGACATTTTCTACATGAACTTGGGAGCGTTATATTTGTGTGAACATTCAAGGTGAGAAATAATAAATGTGAAAATCTCAGAAATGGTTCGGGGAGAGTTTGATGGGAAGGTAGAACAGCGAAGGAAAATACTCGAATATTCTTCGTTTGACAAGAGTTACAGGCTCGAGGTCTGTATGTATATGTATTAAAAAGAAGAAATAAGGGCAGTTTGCCACGGTTTAACCAACGATTTTTCCATAAATCATCATCCACAGAGGGTTCGAGGTGAAGAAGAATTATTGGCCTCTATTTTTATCTCCTTCGCTCACGGTCCCCAGATGCTTTGTCTCGTACTTCTCGTGCTTGCGTCATTACCAGACTGACGTTAATAGATTTCCCTGCTTCACTCATTTTCTTTCTTTCTCTTACCCTTCCCACTCTCTCTCCCTGCAAACTCGTTGTTATATACACAGCTGTACGTAAATTTTTAATACTGCAAAAGTGCGATACGCACGTTTATCCACGAGCACATCTCGCCATTCGTATCTCTCGATTCACCCGGCGTATCGACCAGTGATATTACGCGTCCGTAGAGCCTCGCACAGACGCGATCCCACTTACTCACACACCGACGTACATCTCTATAAAAAATTTGCGAAAGGCATTTATCAAGGTAAAAGAACAAAAAGTGCTGCTCACAAAGAGCGGGAGAGTTATTTCGGGGGGGTGGGAATGGACATTGAGTACTTGGAAAGAGTGATGGATTATCGTCGCAGTGAGGAATAACGGCGAGCCGCTATTCCATCGGTTGCATAAAAACACGAACGCATGCTCCCGTTCAGGTGGTATCTATAAATATTTATTCGAGTGCTTGCACCTTTATTTTTTCATTCGTTCTTCCATATTATCGCATAAATCGGTACGAACCTTTTCTTGATTGCATCGGAAAGGAAAAACTATGAAAATCGAGAAAAGAGCAGGCTGTGTTCTGCAGTTAAACTAAAGCATCGGGCACGATGGTGTCATCGGTCGCTCGGCTCAATTCCAAGAAAAGCGTAAGTCTGTTTTGGAATCGATTTGCCACAAAAAATTCATTAAATTTATTCTAAACATTTTCCAAAGTACGGATGAGAAAAAATTTCGGTAGATTTTTTCATAATTCAATGAAATTTATCTGGTACCGAGTTAGTCAAAAGAAAAATTGTTGCTACCAGCGTAGACGGTCGAGTGAGTTTGGCAACGCCGCGACCTCGTAAACTGTACTGTTTATACAGCTGTTATTGACAGAATTTTTCACGCGCTTTCCTGTCATAATCAGTGTACAAACGTTTGGTATAATTGAAACATGTCAGAAACATTTGAAAAAACAAATTTTTCTCAATTACATTAATATTTTCTCATCCATTCTTCACATTTTATTGAGAATCCCTAGTGTGAGTTGCGTCCATCGGAAAACGTTTTGAAAAAGCGCGCGGTTGCAACGTTGCCATCGTGAAAGTAACGCGTGGGTTAACCTCCCAATAATCACCATTTTTCAAGAAAAAAAATCATTAATTGCGAACTTTATGAGTATCGAATGAATTTTACGAAGCTGTAAACATATTCTTCAAATATTTTTCCATCTCTTACGGAAGTTTCTGCAAAAACTGTTTGCCAATGCCTGCAAATTTTTAATACAAAACTGGAAAACCACTGAAACCTGCAAGAGACCGTATTAATTTGGAGAGTCCGTTTTAATTTTTTTCTCACGAACAAAGTATATCCTCGGGCCTTGAAATGAGGACAGGGCATTTTTTGATTATTCGTAACCGGATTGAAATTTTTTAACCGAAATCTTTTTGTTGATTCGATTACCAGTTGAACTTCCCCAACAAATAAATCTCGAGAATGAATTTTTGTGAAAATCATCACAGCTTTATCGCAAACTCGTAATCGAAGTGGCAGGCATTTTAATAATTTATCTAAAGGCCTTTCCTGTACAGTGATGGACACGCGAGCTTATATGTACCCACGTAACCGAGCATCAGTGGCCAGTTTATTGTCAAATTAGTCAGATGTCGAATAGACAGTTATCAAGAGGGGTGAGATCTCGCCTGGACGCAGGGAGAAACGTATCACGAGGAAATTTTGATAATACTGTCTCGTAATCTCGTTAGAGAAAATTCGATTGTTCCTTGTTGGCTCGGCGGACGGCTTATGCTAATTCGAACTGTCATTATTTCACGATGCGCTTGTAGAGCAGGCCATTCGTCACGAATGAGAGGGAGAAAGTTATTTATAGAATATGTACGTCGGTACATATATAGTCCAGTCAACAATTGTGTTTAGACCTGCGATCTGCGGGTCCCGAGCGTGCCTCGATTAGCTCGAAACCCGCTGATCACGAGAGTCGTCTGTGAAGCGTTGGACAAGCCCAGCAGGGATACACATTCGATACCATGTAACCGTGCTATTTGAACACTGATCGGTACATCGAAATGTGCTCCGTTTATTTGTATAAACATTTATCGATCAAATAAAGTTTTAGTACGGCATGTGTCGTCTATGAGAATACATTTTTTGTACGAATTTTTACGTTGTTATGTTGAAAAGTTTTAGTTTTTTTTTTTGGTACTTTTGACTTGGCATTTCGTGGGTTAAAACAACGAATCGAGCCGGCGAACTTGTTAACAGGCGAAACGAAAACATCATTGAATTTTTAATGAATCAACGTCATTCCAATGTCATATTCCAAATGATTTATTTGCCAATGCATTCACTGGAAAACCATTCACTGTTCATACGAAACATTGTATATTTCAATAATTAGTGAAAGTAATTGAAAGGGGACGACGCCAACGAACGGATACGGTGTAAAAAGGCAAAATCGTGACTACCTTGGATAACGTATCAATTAACGCTGCGCTCGCATACATCGACGTAACCATCCGAACAATGGGAAAAAATGCGTGCCAAAAAAACACACATGTGTCGATTTTACCGGGCATTGATGGAGTACGAATGAAAATTGAGGCCAAAATCAATGCCTGAAAGCGCATGACCCTTGGCTCATTACATTTGCAAAATTGCAGTACCATTTTACACAGAATTTTAGATGAAATCTTTTTCAACAGCGTTATAAAAAGCCAATTGCCGATTGCTCGCCAAGTTATAATTGTCCCTCGCAAGTTACCGTCTAACGATCATGGCATTATTGACGAAATCAAATATTTAAATTCATCTCGCGCAGATCGAGACAGAAAAACTAGGACAAATGGAAATCCGTCGACAATTATGTATTTTCATTTCATTTTCATTGGCTACAGGAAACGAAAGTGTATTCTTAGCTTCACATTTTTTCGAATATTGTAGAATCGTGCTTCTATTTAATCGACTTTTCACATTACAGTGAACTCGTGAAAATCACCTTTTTGTCAGCGCGTTTTGAACTTTTCCCACGGAGCAATTTATACTCGATTGATGATGCATGAATAATGAAAAAAAAAAAAAAAACAGGCATCGAAAGGACTTAACAAGCACAGTATATTTTCAAATTACGGATACCAATGCAACGTTTGATTGTCATTAAAAGTAGAATATTTTCGTGGTTGCCTCCCCTTGAACCGGGAAAATGCAGAATCTCTGCAGAATTTTCGCACATACCACAACGTTTCCGAGTCTCTCGATACGTATAAATCTGAACGCAGTTAATTCCATACGCTTTCGCGAACCCAATCGTTTTCCGAGTTGAACAAATTTCCGGACAAATTTTCAGCCCGATGTCGCAAACTCAATTATGGAATAATAAATTGAAAAAAATCTTTTTTTTTCGATCTAATAGAGCACCGCAACGAAGCTTCGTGGCAAGGAGAAATATACTTTTGAGAAAAGTACAACGACATGGGTACGTGTGAGACGATTATTCGAACATCATTTTTTAATTGTTTCTCACGAATCCACTTGAGAAAACTGGAACTGCAAGAATGTCAACTCCAAATAAGTCTACGTAAGAACAGGACTTCTGACCTTGCTGAAATCTTGCCCTCAAAAAAACGATTGTTTTCACCAAGACCCATAGAAAGGCCCATATACCGACGAGGTATGCGGATCAGAGGTTGCCCAAGTGTAAAGGCAAATAGTGGTCCCACCGTTCGACGGAACATTGTGGTCGCGTATGCAAATTCGGAATAGGTATACCGCCGAGGTACCACCATCGACCATGAGGATTGTCATCATCGCGTATCTAATATGAGGCGTTTCAAGTAAAATTATAATCGTGGCCGAGATTGGCTCTTTCTGATTTGCGATAAGTTTTTACATATTTTTCTATTCATAGGATATTCGAGTGCGAACAATCTCCGAGAGTGGTTGGTCGCGTTGGAGACATAACTTGGGTCTTTTTGCCCCAGCGAACCGGCGGAAACTGCTTTCCATGACGTTCGTTGGTTCAGCAGTATTTTTAATTTTTTCAGCCAACTGGTACACCGGAAAAATGAATTTGCTGATTCAACAAATAGCATGGCGAACAAATGCAACTCGTTGATCCGGAGTCGATTTTTATGCAGTAAGAAATATTTGAGGAAACAAATCATTTTTCGAATCAATCGAACTTATTCTGTTTGGTTTGACGAGTTTCATTTTGTACGGGGCGATTTGTTGAGGCAACGGAAACTATTTACTGTGTCAGCAAATTTTTTCTACTTTCAATTTTTTGTTTCTTTTGTTATAGATTAAGCGATGAGGAGTATTTTTACTTGCAGTTTCTCGTGTGGTTGTTGAGTAATGGGGTGCAACGCGATCGATTGCAGAGCCGAAACAGTTTCTCCGGTCTATAACAAATTCTGTACAGACTGTCTTGAGTAATTGCAATCAATTCAACGGGCGCTCGTCCTGGTCCATCGAGGACGGAGTTACACGTGTTATAAGCGAATACACTGACCGTTGAATAAATAAATTGATACAAAAGATAGAATGTTGCAGAAAGTTTCGAGCGAAGCGTGTGAAATTTTCATTTGTATCGAACTTCCGGGGAATGGAACCATACAATTTTTTTTTCTAGATAAAGGATTAGTGTCTCTGGCAAAATGGACGAGCGCGACTGGATTCGATTCCAACCCGTCAACACCACACTGGTGGAAATGTCAACGAAAATTTCAAGTGTTCATAGAACTTCAAAATTTCTTCCTTCAATTCGTCCATTTTTCTCCAACAAAACTTGATTTTTCAATTTTTTAAATCATTCTAATCGATTACTGAGGAACCGTTACCCCTAAAAAGTCTCGTTGTAAGATTGATTTCATGAATCCCCGGATGAAATAAAAACGTTTTGAAAAGTCCAAGCGCAAATTTGCACCAGTGTGGCGAGTGCGTGACCTCAAAGGGAGTCTGGCGTCTTTGGTAGCCCAACTTAGTAGTTCTCACGATTTTACAATGCCACCAAAATCCAACGTGATTCGCTCGGCCTTTATCAGGTTTCATACTTAGAAGCTGATGCTGGCATAAGGCTGCCGATGCATGGATGAAATTTCTAGTCGGTTGGTCCATCGTTACACAGAAGATCAATGAAACGAAGCACGATGCACACGTTTGGCATTCACATATATGTATGCAAATCGATGTTTTCCAGGCAAGCGAGCCATCTGAAATTTCTCCGCTGGTTTTATGTTTTATCGACAGCCCGCGATGTTGCACGGTTGCAGTGTCCGTTGCATGAATACACCTGTGCACATGCAAGGGTGGGAGAGGCAGAAAGAGGCCGGGAGAGAAATGTTACGAGGGGGTGAAAGGAGAGAGAGGACGTGTGGACCGAATATAGAACCAGCAGGAAGTTATATATGAATAATTGCTGCCTTAAAATGCCGTTATAGTTCTTTTGGCGTTATTAGCTCAAACGACGCAGCTATTGGACATTCCCCGGTTAAATGGCACTCGAAACGGTATGCTTTCCCGAACAGAAAGAGTTTCGAATGGGCGAATCGTTGCTTTTTTTCATATTTTTCCCTGGTCGATCACTGGATCGAGTCCGGTATTCGGGTTACACCAGGCCAGGTTAGTCGTCAACTTCCTCGTGCTGAACTCATCACGCTTTTCTATTTGGATCTTCATCCTTTTTGATAACGTTGTTTTCCATTTCGTCCTCGCTTTTCCGGACGTTCTCTTGCTTTGTCTTTTTCTCTTGCATTGCAGTTTTTCAATGGGCTATTTTTCAATTCTCCACTTTCAACGTCATACCCGTAACGTACTTTGCTGTGATCACAAAATTATAAAAAGTCTGAAAAGCAATATCGTCGCACAGAATTGTCGTTCTATAACGAGCAAAAGTTCGCGATGAATAGTCCTCTGACGGAGCCTCGAAATTTTATAAATTCGTGGAAATCGTATAAGCGTTGGACATTCATGGTAAAAGCATAGAGTGAGTATGCACATCCGGAACAAAAGCGAGTCGTGAATGCTCGAAACAGTGTTTTTTTAATTTATTGGTTCCACGAATTTTTCCATTCAGCCCCATATTTTCCATCTCTCAAATAATTCATACAAAGTTTAAACGGCAGATTAGAAAAATGTTCACAGCATAGATCCACCCTCCCAATAAAACGATGCCATTAAATCGACGAACGCACGCGAAACAGTCGTATTAAATTCAAATTAATTCGTAAAGAGGGCAAACGCGTTTTCGACTCGTGTTTGAAAATTCCCAAAAAGGATATCAGTTATAAAGCAACCTCGGAAATGATAATACGAAACTTCTGTCCAGATATATCGATAGTTTCCGGTAGGAGGCCTGAAATTTCGCATTGCAGTACTCGAAACAGGTCTCCCCGTATATAGAGACACGAGCGTATGTAGGTCTGGTCTGGCTAATATGTATGTATCGTTTAACAGATGAACAGGACTCGTGATTGGTACAGAAGGAACGCGTGTGCTGGGAGTTGAAGTGTGAAAAAAGGTTTACGATGCCAAATGAACTTTTCAGCTTGCCGAGAGTTCAGCTTCGCGTGTTGCAATGCTGAAAAAAAGGTCGTACAAAAAGAGGAATAAAAATGATGAATTTACATAGGGGAGAGAGAGAGAGAGAGAGAGAGAGAGAGAGAGAAAAAGAGTGATCGAGACCAGGCAGGAAGACAGGGACATGAGGAAGCGAGATGGGAGTGCATCGATGGAGTTGTTGGATTGTGGAAGCTATTGGTGCCTCATCAATCGGATTTTTTTCACATCCGTAAATAACAGTTCGATTTGTATTCCAATACTATGTCCGTGATGATTGCATATGTCTACAGATATTTTTTTATATGTGACAAATTGCGAGGGTGGAAAAGTTTGTGGAGTCTCGAACGGATTCTTCGAATTATTCATTTTGATAGATCGAAAACGTGCTCGAAGTAACCATTGAAATGGTGTGGGCTAGTTACGGGGGGTGGGAGAAGGGGAGGGGGGTCGGAAAAGAGGAACAGAGTGGCAGGAAGTCGCGTGGCATACTCGAGGGGTCACAGCGGAGCTTCGTTAGTTCGATTGTGGTAAATATCGATTTTAGTCGCTACACATAGCAATCTCCATGGCAAAAGTCATTTCGGGAATGAATTGTGACATTCGCCCTCGAGCATACGTAATATTAGAGAGGGATCGAGACCCAATTCACGCAGGGATGAGACAAGAAAAAGGGACAGAGAGACAGGAGATTGACATTTGTAATGCTCGTGACGAGGCCTCGGTTACAATTTCGCTAGGGGGCTTATACATCGATCGTGTTTGTAGAAATCTACAATAAGGGACGATCGGAAGGGCGTAATACCGAACGGATTCATCCCTCGAACCGTGCCTTTATTCTCCTCCGCTCAGGTTATGCCTCCTTGTATTCCCCCGTGTCAAATTTTCTATCCCTCTGTCCCTTTCACTTTGACATTTCTAAATAATAAACATACATGTACATAAGGCTTCTCGTGGACACGAACGTGTCACGCTTCATTCTGACGGATTTATTCGTATACTATCGTCACGGAATTCAAAATTGTTTCGTTTGAATAAAAAAGCCATCTTGGTACATTTTTTGCCCTGTCGGAAAGACCTTTTCTCAGCGTTTCATTTCTCGCTATAATTAAAAGCATCGGATGCTCCTTAAAAATGTAGCAAAGCGCATCGCGCGAAGTGAATTAAAAAATCAGGATTCCTCGGCACAATTTCATTCTCTCTTGAACTTTAAGGAGGCACATCAGCTTGAGAAAAGTGGTGATAGCTTAATGAAACTTTTAGAATACATTTTTCGATATATTGTCTGTATAGCCTCTCCAATTTTTCATCCATTTCATTCAGCCATTTTTTAGTGAATCATTTCCAAACTTCGAATATTTAACACCTACGCACAGGAAATAACTCGGCAGACCTCATATTTTCATACTCAAAAGCAAATTAAATATGGCGATAGGTTAGAAAAAAAAGTACAAGTAAAAAATTCCACAGTTTGAACTCCAAATAACCTGTGTGCAAAATTGGAGGTCGTTTCATTCTACCATTTTTTTAATATTCCACATAAATTCCACCCAAAAATGACGCATTTTTGGGGGTTAATCCCGTATAATTAAAAGCAAACTGGGCTTACATAATCTAGATAATTTAGATAAAAAAATGAAATACGTATTTACGTAACCTCACTTTACGCGAAGCTGATGTTCCTCCTTAACACAATCATCAATTATCGTCATCGCATTGAGCATCACTTAAATCATGTTGAGAGATCGTGAATGTTTTAAATCGTGTTCAAAGATTCAGGCATCCCGGTAATGATCCTTCGAGGAAGCGAAGGGCTGGGGAGAGAGTGACGAGTGAGGGTCGCACAACAATCGACGTTTGAAGTAAATTCAGGCGTTATCGATCACCTGTTATTCGTCGAAATGTTGACACGGACGATTTGTACGCGCATAGTACAAATGAAATTCTATCTGATAACCCGTCCATGTTATAATTACACGCTAATTACAGCAGGATCGTAGCCATAAATCATTTATCGGTGACAATTAACGTAATTAATGGCTTTGATCGGTTCGCTTGCATCTGTGTTTATAGGCCTGTGTTAGTAGTTACTGTAACGTTGTATCCCCTTTTTATATGAGAATTTAGATACGTCAAAATGGGAGCTCGTAACTAGAGCCTCCCTATATAATTTTACGTGAGTTCACGTTAAATCACCGTAGAAAGTTAGACTAAAGAGCTTCACCACTTGTAATAAAAATATGAATATTTAACTCGAATATCAAATCAATTTATTTCATGGTGGCGTACAAAAGAGCGAACGGCTCAAATATGGTATAAAATCCTTCAAGTTCGAAGGAAGACAATTAAAAAAATTTGAAATTCGAAGGATAAATGTTTGTTTTGTAATGTTTATAAATAAAATAAAAAGACAAGAATCCTCTTGAAATACAGTTATTTCTGTACGAGAAAGGAGGATGGAATTTCAAGAATTGCTACAACCGACAAAATTCCAACGAGAGGAAACGAAAAAAGAAACATGAGATTCGAAATTGTTGGGTGATTCATGCACCCGACTCGATCTTCCCTTCTCCAACTTTATCCGAGTGTCGTGAGCTGCGTATGACGTGGCGAGCTCTTAAGGTGAAGTGTCCTATATAGATTCTCTCAGGTTAGCAATTTACCAGAGTATATACATGTACAAACTTATCTGTATATTCTAGTGTGTGTGTGTGTGTGTTTGACACGAGGAGTTCCGGAAATCAATGAGTCTGACAATTTCTCGTGGTGACACACACCGCGCGTATATCCGCGTATAAGTGGCAATAAACGTTCTCGCACTCCGACGAATATGAAAGAGCTCATTCTCAAATAATATATTTGTGTGATATTTATAGCAGTGAAAACTAAAACGAATAATCACGAAAGTCAATGAAAGCTTCGAGCTTTCGGAGGTAAGACAGAATGTATTTTTGATGCATCATTTTTCCTAGAATAGAAAGCCCGTTGAGGCGCGCGGCTAACCCCAGTCAAAAGTAAAGAACAATATCACTAAAATGCTGTCAATTAACGTGGTACGTGATATTCGAAGGCACGTGAGTTTGTATACAGAAATGTGGGCGACGTACATTTGGGTATTGGACTATTTATCAACGTTCGTTGCTCCGATCGATCATTCTAACATGAAAAACCATATTTTTCATATATTTTTAATTGTAATTTGTAAAAAAAATTGAGACGGAGACCCTGCAATATTTCGGTTTCCTGTACAATTAAAATTCTCCCAAAATTTCAAAGCTTCCGAGCAATTTTTATTTATTTTTGAAAATCTGACGGATTTTATAGAGTCAGAAACGATGCGAAAGAGTTCGCATTATTATTCCAATGGAGAATTCGTCCTCGATGATTGAATCCCCGGATTTGTGAGTGAATCCCCGCAGCACGAATTTTCGATGCTTCAGCCTTGAAAACTGACTCTCGCAATTTTCAGAGTGGCTCGATATCATCTCTAATCCACCTGCTATTTTGCCCTTTGCAGCAGGCCCTGCGCCCGGAACACCTGCTGGATGTTAACGCTGATGCTGAAGCGCGTTGAAACTGCGCTGTTTCATGAGCATATTCGGTGAAACAATTTCGAATGAGAAAAATGAAAAATAGGATTTTCCTACTTCATTTTTTCGCGGCGCTGCTTCAAAAAGAGACGAACACACGGACCGAAAATAAAGAAAAGAGGCGAGAAGTGAACACACGGAGAGAAAATTTCATTAAAAATTACTATGGCGCCATAGAAGTAGGATTCTATATCGGTAATATTTATTTATTCTTACGAATACACATAGTAATTTTTTGTGAAGCGACTCGATGAAAATTGATGACTGATGTCAAAATAAATACATCGGTACACACGTATACCGACGTATTATCGTGCAATCGCGAATGAAATTCTCTTATTTACCATAGTAAATTTCTAAACACTTTTGCGTATGATCGATGCTTGTGTTCGAGCTCCTCAAATTTTACTATTGGCATCTGACAAAATTCGTGAGACATCTGGTGTTGAATTTTCCAACTATAACCGGGGTGCATTGCTCATTGATACATATCAATTAACATCAGTGTTTTTGCACAAAATTAAACAAAAATGGGAGTAGATGTGTTTACACCTCACGAATAATCCAAAAAAAGAAAAAAATAAAATAGAAAGAGAAAAAAAAAGAAAAAAGAAGTTTTAATATCTATGAATTGAACCGGACCATCAATGAATATCACTTTTTATTAAAACTACCATTATTTATTCTAAATATTTATAACTAATGCTATATTTACATGGTGAGCCTATACCATACACGGGCTTAACCTATGCGATTGCACCCTCATCTGCGCCATTTTAATTTTAGGCCACGCCTCCATGTCAGATCCCAATATATTCATCTGTAAATTTAAATTGTGAAAACAGTACTGAGTATAGCAAAACGGCATAATAATTCTACTTGCCAGTTCATCATCGATGAGTCAACATAAATTTCACAACGTTTACTTGGTGAACTATGTTAGGAAAAAATAGCACAGTTTAAACCTTTGTCACAGCAAAATACGCAATTTAAAAATTTTCATTCATAATTGACTTGGAAATTACAATATTTTTGGTAAAAACCTTCAAAATGGGCGATATAAAACCCCGAAATACTTCGATTGGGTGCAGCCGTACCCAATTCGGGTAGAACATTTTTGCGGTTACTTCATCGAGCTTGGGCCATAGCTGGAAGGAATTGAGGCGTTCCTGTTAGACGCACGCATACGTAGTAGCTCGCGGGATCAGTTCAGGACCCTCGTAGCCCGGAGTATGTGATATCCCACACGTTTAAGCTTTGATAAAACCGCCTGCTACCTCTCAAGCCCGCAACAGGTACTCCCGGCTGCAGCCTCCAATACTAATAGCTTTTCACATATGGTGTGTAAAATGTTATATGTGCGAGATGTGCATGACGACGTGTGTCGGGCTAATACACAGAATTATATGGAGATGATCGAGCCACAAGCTCAATTAGTTCAATCAGTATTATAGCTAATACGAGTTAGCAGTGAAAGACGCGAAAGACAGGAAACGCACGCCTGACTTTCGTTCGATAAAAATAAGACGAGCGAAAAAGGCGTTTTTTATTCACCAAAACTTGCGTGCTGCGAGCGAGAAAACGCTCGGACGTTTTTTTCGCAAGTTTTATGCAAACTTGCTATGAGCTCGTAGCTTTAGCGTGACATAAAAATTTTTCGGGTCGTGGATGTTTGCTGATGTTTTTAAACCGTTTATTGTTGTTACGTTAACCAGTTTTTGTACATAAATTATTATTTTATTATTGTTTAACCAACTCTCTGGTTCCTCGAACTCTCTGCGAGTGGGAATAAGAAAATAATAGTGAGGAAAAAATATATTATTGGAGAAGAGTGATTATTTGGCTTATGCATCGCTGAACCCTGGTCATCCATTTCTGCCGATAAGAGGCTGCACGTGCTACTTGGAGTATTCTCACCGAAGCTCGGCAACTCCCATGCGGAGCTCTTATCAGATTAATTATCGTTGCAATATTTTAATGAGTGTTCGCAGAGCGACGCAGATGCAGACACACGCTTTTTTCATTAATCAGTTTTGTTTTGGTTTTTAATGAAGCATCTTTCGTGGAATCAGGCATGAGGCGATTCATTTATTAAGATAAAAAAAACAACACTTGTGTCAACAGAGGGATCTCATTGCAGGATCGGTGATGGAAACTTTGCTGCAGTGCGAACGGCTCAGATCGAATATTTCTTCTTTACTCATTCTTTTTTTCTTTCCATCGTTTTCATCTTGGGCGTACGAGCCTCGTCGCATCTCTCCGTACGAAAAAAAACGCTCGGATGACAGCCAAAAAAAAGAAGAAGCGAGTCGAAAAAAAATAGAAAAGAGAGAGGGGAAAGCGAGGGAGACGTGAAATCTTTCTGGTGTACTTGATTCGAGCAGCTCGTGAACTCAATTAGATCGGAGTCACGACGACTGATTGAAATAAACAGATATGGACCGGGCGCGTTGTTGAGTGTTTCGTTTCGAAGGCTACCCGAAGGGCCAGATTCAAAAGTCGTCCAATTTCGACTTTTCTTCTGACGTCACTCACATTCGTCCACCGCGGAGTCATCCACGCTCTGCAATGTCACATGGGAAATGAGATATTTCTCATTCGAACTGGAGCATTCGATCTCGAAGCTCATTCGCATGAAAATAAACTCAAGTTGAGAATAAAATGAAAAATTAGTCAACATCGTTTGACACTTCGGGGAGAAATAAAATATCCCAGCGGAAAATTTCGATTCGAACTGACGTTCGAATCCGTTGTTTTATTTCGTCGATTGGTGGATTTTTGTCCGAACGTTCGCGGCTCGATTTTTCCACGAAAACTCCAACATCCGCAAGGTCGTTTTAGTTCCGGCAGTTGCATTCATCGCGAAATTCACCACGGAAAAGTCTCACGTACGGGGCATAACTTTACGCGAGGGAATGTAATTTCGAAACGATCGAGTTTGCGACTGTATTCGAAAGAAGTATTATTACTTCGTATATAGACGCTCCCCCGTTCTACAATGGATTTTTCTCTCGATTCTATCGTCTATGAGGAATAAAATATGTGTGTTAGTTTGTAATAGTCGATTGTGACAGCGGTATACGCCATTCGCCAATCGTGATCGAAATCGTCAATTACTCCGGAGACCCGCCTGCTTCTCTAGCCACAAATACAAGAAGAATTACGAGCTTTTTCCCGGACAATGTTGTACACGAATTTCCTTTCGTGCGAATGTATTTGCTGCGAAAATCAACCACGATTTTATTCAAGTTACGATTTCTGTCGATGCTGCTGCTGCTGCTGCTGCTGCGTTGGTGGATTGTAGAAATAAAATAATAAATACACTAAAATCGCTTATTTCGCGTCGTCGAAAAACGCTCGTCGTAAATTCCCATTTCCCTCCAACCCAAGCGCACGTTTTTTTCTCTCAACCTCAATCATAAATAGCACTGAACGAAGAAGCCTCAAAAAAATGTAAAAGCTTACATAAAAATGTCTATTGATATAACTGCGTTATATCCTCATCCCGAGATATTTATTCGAAAAACGTTATCGCCCGAGCGATCGATTTTAAGGAGGCATCAAATTTTACGTCCGTCTATATGGTCGATCAATTTTCTATGTGCTACGAAAACGTTGAACAATAGCGTATCGCAGATACGCGGTAAATTGAGAGAAGCTTATTGTCGCCCGAGAAACGATAAGGGGGTCATTGAGAAGAGCGACGACTCGGTTAAAGATGATTCGGACATCGTCTCGGGACGGAGGAATTTCTTTGCGATTGCCACGACGCGATGTTATGGAGTTGAAATAAAAAGAGTGCTGAGTGTTGTCGACCAAGCGGGGAGGGAGGAATTGCACAAAGCTTGGCGAATTGATGTCGTTGAACTGACGTAAATTTCTTCCATCTGTGAACGATACGCGATGTCTTTTTGAGTGGTCCGCTTTCTTTTATTAACGAGAATTTGAGCCCCAATTTGCTGCACCTGCAGCAGCAGTTTTTGATATGCATGCGGAAGGACAACGACGAAAACGACACTTTTTCCGAAACCGAATATTACGCCTGCGACGCAGAGTGCCTCGATTATTTTCGCTTGTCCATAATCATTTTATCGAAGCGTCAAATTTTCATGGTTTACGATTCAAACGAACATTGTCACAAAGTTTGCTCGTTTCGACACGGAATATTGTGGCAGGACCCTCGTTTCGAAAGCTGCAAACTTATTTGCCATGTATTCATGGGCCAGCCATATTTTCCGTTCACGGCTAAATTTAATTTTCTCCACTTTCTAACGGCCATGTCATTTAACCAGAATTGATTATTTTTATAACGACGAACACCGTGTTAAATTTTCGTAGACCCACGATCGATATCCATCGAGTAAAATCGATTATGATCGACACCGAATTTCGCGGCTTGAAAGTATAAAAACTGATTCGATATTCTTAAATCCATTAACAATTAAAAATATGTTTGAAACAATCTGAAAGAATTTCAACTGTTGAACTATATCCGGCCCCGAAATTCGAATGAAGAGGAACAAAAGCGCAGAGTGTTTGATGCTACGGACCGACAGCGACTAAAGGAGAAGAAGCGCGTAGGTACGGCACTGGACGTTCAACAAGTAGTTCCTACGGCACTAAAGTGACCCGGAGGAGGGGGTAGTAGGATCTGTTTGTATGCCACGAGGTGGGGAGGGGAAGCCACGAGAGTGCGAAGAGAGCCGAGTCGGGCCGGTCGCGACGAGGAGAGCGAGTGGAAGGTGGTGGAGGAAGATTACGAACTGCCGCGCGGCCGTACACCGTCGTGCGAGAGAGAGAGAGAGAAAGCGCGGGAGGTAAAAAGTGGGGGCGAGCGATCGCAAGGCATCGCACGTTCGACGAGTTCAGTTGGGTGAGCGCGTTTGTTCGGCGTCGATCCTTGCATCGCTGTAGCGCGCTTCTCGGGATCACGAGACGGGGAACGCCGAGTGTTCGGATTAAAAAAAAAAAGAAAGAAAACAATAACAATAACACGAGTAACAACTGGTGAGGGCGCGTAGTATTTATTGTCTATATATCTCTCATATATCCAACGAGTGTTAGCATTAAGAATGTGTAGCGAAAGCGTGTACGTAACTGAAAGAAAAAAACACACGAAAAAAAATTACGATAAATGATTGATCAGGGTTTAAGATATAAGTGAAAACCATGCGCTAAAGTTTCCTCTCGATCAAGCATTCTTTCGCTCGGTATGACGCGCGAGATCGCAACTAGTGGTGGTTAAAAGCGAAGGTGGAGAAATCGGTTGTTTTAGAATAACTCGGTTTTCCGGCTCTTGTAATAATAACGTTGGTGACGAATACGGAAAACGAGGAAACATCAAGTTTGCATTGCGGAATTAATCTTCGCTCAGTACGGCAAAAAGGAGAAGCGAAATTTTATGTATTGGAAAATAATCGAAATATACTTCAGAAATACAAACGTGTCTGTGTTCTGTGACAAGTGTCTCTTCGTCCTGTGTCTGTGTCGCGTGTGTTGTGTTTGTGTAATTGTGCTCGAGTGCCCGAACCAAATTTTCGGAGAAGTAACAGAAAAAGACGCCAGCTAGTTCTCAGCGCGAAAAGGCGATACGGACTACGGTGAACGATACAGAGGAAAGGTTGAAGACGTGAAAGAACAGAGAATGGAGCAGCGACGGTCCCACGGAGACTCGGGCTACCGGTGGACCTGGGCGAGGTCCCAGACACGACTCTTATTGTTGCTCCTGCTTTACGGAACTCTAGGTGAGTCGACTCTACCTTTCTTTACGTATTCATACACACGCACGCACCTTTCTATAGTTGTGTCTTCTTACAATGAGCCAAAGTCAAGGTGCACACACACTGAAAGGTATAGCGAGTAAGAAATGCTTGAAATGAGATCATCGAGGACACTTAATCGTCTCATTTCGAGTTATTTATACAAACGAACCATTTTTCCATCACGAAACACGTATCCGAAAATAGTACATATAACGAAATTCTGAAAGAATAATAAAGACCAGAATGATAATAAAAATTGCCGCGTTTGTTTGGTTTGGTAACATTTTTTTGCGAAAAATTTGTGTCTCATACAAAAGCCTGGACAAAATGCATGGCAACTGTGTGGTGAGGATAGAAAAAAATTGTCCCTTTATTTATTTTTCAATCTTCACATGGATTTGTATCGCCATTGAAATAAATATCCTCATGAAACTCTTTGAATGGTGCATTCGTCAAAAGTTTACGACACAATATTTTTCGTAGGTTTTTTTCAAAACGTTATCTACAGCACAATATACCTAATTTAGATTTCTATCGTAAAACTACAGAAACTGGCGTACTGAATATGGTTTCGTCCTGGCAATTCGAATACGCGATCATGCTGGAGTTATTACAATGGTTTTAATAAGCAGCGGTCGGAGGGCGGGTGGAGGGGAGGGGGGGGGGGGGTTGAGGCGGCACTGTTTCTTCATTGTCCCGAAGGTGCGATGATCCGGCAACGGAATTTGATGATCCCATTGTTTTCACCATTATGTCGACTCGACCTGCACTGACAGCTGTCACAGGATACCGTTCACTCGCCCAAAACTGATTTATTTGCGTGATTTTTTTTCCCCCGAAAATGTAATTTCGGGAAATGCACTTAGAGAATTCGGCAGTTCCTCATCGCTCGTTGCCGCAATGTCAATGTATTGTAAACTGTCTTGTGAAATTTCGGATCTCATCGGCATTGTGCACGAACCTTAAAAATAGTTCGAGCAGCTTTTGCCCTCAGGTGCTCAGCGTAGCGCTGGTCATCTGTGTGCCCCGGCACATGTGAATGCATGTTTTGTTCGCGAGTGTGCGTTTGTCGCGGTCTTGAGCGTTGGAGCGTCAAAGATGGCGCGCATGCGCATAGGTGAGCGTCTCCGGGCCTCACAGCACCGTACTTCGAGTGGGGGTGTACGTATGAATTTTTATGTGTGTGTGTGTGTGTGTGTGTGTGCGCGCTGCGGTTTTTAACGATACGGGCTTACCAGGGCCCCGATTCAGCGACCGTGTGGTGGGATAGGACGAGTTCGGTGGACGCCAGAGGTCGGTTAACCTCTGCGAACGTAGCGCCATCGGCCCACGAACGGCAGCGAGCAATAACTGAGGAATAACTGAACAGAGAGAACAATAGAAGAATACGTGAAACAAAATTCATAATTTCATTATCGAAGTTACGTGGATACAGAAAACTCGCATCATTAGGCAAGAATATAATTTAAAAGTTTTCTAAAACGATATTAGCTTTTTTTATTATTGAGTTGATGAAACTGTAAACTGAAATTTTACTGTAAAGAAGTTACTTCGAAGAATATTTTTCAGGTATCAGTTTTAATATTGTGTCATCGTGCGTGAATAAAGCATTTTTATACTGTTGAAATGTTTCCTTTGGAACAGCGTTGCAAGGACTGTCGGAATGAACGAGGTTGTACAGAAGTGTGTGTATGCGAGTGCTCTGTGACGAGTGAAGGCCTCTAAACCCTCTAAACCCTCTGAACAACTGTACTGGCTCGGAACGAGTCCTCGAAGAATGTGTAACGGTGCGGGAGGGGAGAGTGAACCCCGAGGGGTTTACGATCTGTGACGCGTGTCGAAATGAAGAATCATGACAAATTGCAGCAAAACTTATTTTTTCTTATTTCTTTTTTCTTTTCTAAATATTCATAGATGGTCACCGAAGCTCTCGAGTACTTGAATGGTTCCTCGAAAACGGCTGGGATTTATGGCTCTTTATCTCACCAATCGAGTTTCCATCATTGAATTTTTACTCGTTCGAAGAACTTGTTAAATACTTTTTGACCCTCTCATGATAATATTTATCAGAAGAAAAAATATAACTATCAACTCCTTGATGGGATTTCGACAAAAAATAGATCTTTTTTTCGAAGCCTGTTGCATGCGTAGTTATACAATTTTTTTTAAACGTTCGACCTCCGACATTGAGCTAAATGAGTTGGAATAAAGTTTCACAGAATATAACCCAGAAATCTCTAGTCGAAAGAGGGACTCTGTAGACCGACAGGATTTTAGTGTATTTTTCCGAAAATCAATCGACTCGAAGCGAATCCAAAATGTTCAACTTCGCAGCAGGAACTCGGTAAACGCGTTGAACAAACTCCTCCTCGCCTCTGTAGCCAGCGATAGATGGAGCGGAAGTTTTGGTTTTTTTCATCGGTTTTCAGAGACGTCAAGGAACAAATCAAACACGAATTTGAAGGGATCGATAAATTATTACTCGCCGTTTCGAGCAAAGCCTTTACTTCAACGTGCAAATAAAAATCTGAACATAAAAGTCATTTTATCAATTAGCAGAGAAGTTTAATACACTCGAATTATAAAGAGGACAGCCGGAGGGAGGGAAGGAGAACTAAAAATATTGCGCGCACAACGTTTCGCGGCTCATCTCGCGTCATCCTGCTGAAACATTTTTGCTCGTATTCCGTTGTCCTCGCTTCCTATTATTTCATCTGTCTTATAGCGAATCTTCGCACCCTGGCAACTGTCACTCCAGCTCAATGCTCCGGACATAATTTCCAAACATTTTCGTACATTCGTACAGTCAAAACGTTTATAAATATCGAAGATTTTTTCATGATTTTATTTCGCCCTGAAATTCGAAGCGAGGCTTCCGAGCGATTTCATAGTTTCTCAAATATTTGACTCCGCGTCGTCGTCACAATTTCAAAGATCGATCAATTACTGTTCACTTTTCCACATTTATCTTCGAGGAATGGAAATTAAGGTCTTCGTTTCGAAATAAAGAACAAAGTTTTGAGGGCTTTTGAAATCTTTGCTGCAACGAGTCAGTGAACCGCTCTCAGTAACGCACGTTCTCTTTCATCGACGAACAATGCGGTATTTTACAAAAAATATTTTTTTCGTGGCCCGTGAATTTTTCTTTTCGCCTTTCGTCCAGTCCGGCATGTTTGCTTTCTACCTTATTTTTCTTCTAACGCGTTGATGAATTTTCGAGAGATGAAAAATTTGGAAACAAACTAGAAATTGGTCTCATTATCCGCGAGGCTGAAATCGGCTTATGAAGCTATTACCGGAGCGTTTTGTCGAGCTGAAGCACTTTCCATTCGTACTTTTATACCCCTCGGAAAAATATTTAACATGCGATTTAACGTCAAACCAACAACCCGTGCTCTAAATTAGCCACAAATTCACTTTTATTTCTAGAAATATGAGGGGAGAAAAACCAGTCGGGAAAACATGAAAAATAACATTGAAAACTTTCAGTACACATTTCAACATTCGTTATTATTTCGCATTATTATAATTATTTTCAGCTCGTACCGTCTTTTCATTTTTCCATTCACTCGCTCGTTTTCCTTCCCGTCGTTTCGTCCTGCGGCATTATCATTTTATTTTTTTGAACTCTCGCGGAATCAGGTGAATCGAGATTCATTTCTATCGTTTTTTCTCTCTCAAGAACCGTATAAAAACCGTTTCGTAGAATCGGCGATATTTTATTCGCCAAATATTGCAACATTTCCGTCTCTGACTCTGAAATACAATTATCGAATGCGCACGAGGAAATTCGATTTTTGTGTGGCTCGTCGTCGCGTTGAGAACAAATGTCGCGCACGACGCTGAAGTCTGCAACGTCGCAGAGTCCAATGAATTTAACGAAAAAATCATTTGTAATTGAGCAATTTGTTATTCAACGAAGTATCGGTGTAAGTTGAAAAACTACGAATTGCAAATTCGACAGGAAACAAAATTGGGGACTTACTGAAATTGTTGGAGAGTTTTTTTCCATCGTTTCGTTGGACTTCAGCGTTGCAAACTTCAACATCATTGTCGCGCTTGATATGCGGTTCTTTGTGAAGAAATTTCGTAACTGCTCCCTCCACGAATTCTCATCTCCCATGAAATTTCTTTTACCTTATTTCATTAAGGAAACACTTTTATAAAAGAAATCTTATGTTTCAAGGTTTATTGTTTGGTGTTACGAAACATTGGAGTCGACGGATTGATATAATAATTGAATGAATGCCCATTGAAAAGTTAATATCACAAAAGAAATCAGTTACCCACGAGAGAATTCGTTGCTACGCGATAGTAGTATGGAGAACGTGAGATCGAGAGAAGGAGGCAGCAGAGTAGCTGGTGCTTTGTTCCGACGTGACGCCGCTTACGTTTATCGGATTCCGCGCCCCGTTGAGGTACATGTACGTTGCGGAACCCAAAGAGCTGCTGAAAGGAGAGAGGGAAGGTGGAAAATGAGTGCGGGAGGAGAAGAGAAAGAGAGAGAGAGAGAGTGATTGACACACGCTCGGCATACCGCTGCAATTTCCCATTCAGAATTGCACTACCAGCAGCTCCTTCCATTTATGCAATTTACCGGGAAATACTCGCTCATTGACGTATTAGTAATCGTTCCATATCAGATTATTCCTCCACCAAGGCTTGTTCGTTTCGATTAACTCGAACGTGCACGCGGGCGTCGGGCTGTACAAAATCTTCGTCATCCTTCGTATATTTACATCTCTCTCGGTCAATTTTTCTATTCCTTGTCGTCCATTTTCCGATTTTTCCACTTGATTCTTTTCGTGGCATCACCGTCGTTTCATTTGTTATTATTTATATCCATTCGTCATCATCCTCAATCCTCGTTTCGTCACCTTGCCAGTTTTTTTCTCTGAGCTCAGCCTGCTGAGATTTTTTCTTAATTCGCCTCGTGCTCCAACGTTTCCAGCAGGATTCCTCCTAACCCTTGAAAAGCATACAAATCTAGACGGTTCCGGGCGGAAACCCATTTCCTTTTGTCTTCCTTTCACTGTTTGCGCTATCCGTCCACCCCCTTAGTATCTGCTTAACGGCGCGCTATAATTCCGAGCTAAGAGGATGACGAGTTTTTGTTTTGTTTCCGAGTTATACATGAAAAGTTGGAACGCGTTCGTCTTCGTTGATGGGAACGTACGAAGAAATTGAGTGCAGATTTCAATGCTTTTCGCCCGTTGAGCGCATCGCGCTCAATTTTCTTTTTTAATCCTACTTCTAATCGCCGTTTTTTTCAACGTCGGATGAAATCTATTTGTGATGCGCGAAAAATATTTCGTTTTGATCGAAATCGAGCAAATGAAAAGTACGCGTTGCAAATAAATATATCGCAAATTGTCGGAACAAAATCATCGCGTCGTTTGATTGATAAATTTTTTTTTTTTTAATGTTCACAATTTAGTTAAATACACACTAAAATATCCGCCGTCCAATAATTTAACATTTTGGGTCTACCAGATTTTCCTCAATCGAATGGATTCACTTAAATGAACAAATTTTTCTTACTTAGTTTAAAAGAAATATTGAAAAAAAAGAAACGAATTTCCTCCGTAGATTTTTACCTCTGTTTATATATTTTCTCAGTTTCTGCAGTGAATCCTTAGTACGCTCGACGGTACTGGTATGCTGTAAATTACAGCATGCACAGGTTAACGAAGCCATGGACGTGGGAAAGACTGAAGGTATTGGTGGGGCTGCTGAGAGAAACGAGAGTGTGTGTACGATCCGTAACGGATTATGCAAATTGAACATACGTGGAAAAACTATGAAGTTTCATACGTTCTAAGCCGTAACGTTATAACTACGAGAAAATCTACCATTAGGTGACACGTTTGAGTGGCTTGAAATACTTTATACTGTGCCCTGTATTTTAGCCTCTGTTCGAAATGCTTTTTCGTTATTTGAATAGCACGAGGAGGTGAGCACTTTTATAAATATGAATCTCGATTAATCGGACGAAATGGAATGTTTCGGGGTTTGCACGTTTGCTGTACGAGGCGCACATCTTTGCGTCCGGTATCGTTGAACTTTGACTGTTTCGTGTCGGCGTGCGTTGTTTTATACATTCGTCTAAATTCATCTTCATTAAGGAAGTTGAAGCGATATATATAGGACATCATACGAAAAATACATTAGATTTTATTATTCCAAATTAACGAATTGAAAATTTACGTGAATCTTCTTGAACAGCGCTTAATTATGTGTGAAAAATTTGGAGAGGTTTCACCGCCTGGTAATCGAGATATTCATTGTTGAAAATGACAAGGTTAAACATGGGCCCTTATGGAAGCTTTTAAAAAATTGCTAACTTCAACAATAAATATCTCAATTTCACGACGGTGAATCATCGGCATATCCCGCCAAAAGTTTAATGCTGTCTTAAGCTTTCTGTTTAAAAAATTTTAATGTGTGCAAAGTTGGAAAATAGTTTTAACACAAGATACGCTTCAACCTCCTTAAGTTTCGTACGAAAGTTTTGTTTTTTTTTTTTTTTCCATTCGATAAGTTGATTCGAATTTATCGTACATTTTCTTGGGGATTTCATTTATTGAATGTGCATCATTGAATTTATTGAACGTGAAATTTTGAATTCTCGGTTAATTCTCAGTGGCGCGAGTTTGCCAATAATGAGAGAAAATTTCAAAAATATCGTAAGCTTCCACCGTTTGAACGGGACGAAAGAAGGTCGATTGAAATCGCTCACAACGTTTCTTTCATTTGTAAATGAAAAATGTTGTAACATCGACGTGCGTGCGTGCATCTTCTGTCGCATACCGCGTGACGATAAAAGCTTTCTACCTCGACGATAAAGTCTTCCTCCCGCGCGGATTTCCGTTTTCTTCACAGCCAGAGTTCCGGTGTCGATCGTAGCGTCGCGTCAACAGAGTCTTTTTTATCTGTGACAAGGTTTTTCCTCGACAAATAGTGACCTTCGATCGAATCTGCTAAATTTGGGGGAAACCCCAAATCTGCAGCTTTTTTGCTCTCGGTTTTCAGTGGTGCCTCATGGCTACGAGTTTTTCACCATATTTTTCTCACAAATATGACAATGAACGGTGAAAAGAGGACGGAATAAGGAAACGCGCAATGAAACATAAAAGCTACGCAAACCAAAGAATAACGTTAAATTCAAAGAGCGCTCGAGGGGGAGCTCGCACATATACGAGATTCTGTACTGCCTCGAGGACAAAGAAAGCAACGCCTTTCCTTTCTAACCCCTTCTCGGTTTGCTTCTATCGCTGTGCGGATTTGCCACTCGCGTTTCCCGTTCCTGAAACGTTCAGCCGATGCACAAACTGCATGCCTCGTATGACCACCGGCGAGCGGTGACGCGATACACGCCGCAACAATGTGCTTCGTTCTATGAACGCACAAACACTAAATTACGTTTTTAACTGCTTGACTCAACCCCGGCCCGGTACAAAAGTCTTCCACTCTTTTTTAAAGCGCGGCGTCGCGGGCGAGGGAATGAATTTTTCCGCAGTCCTGAGGAAGCTCAATTTAGGTTGAGAGAAAAATCAAGTTTTTGTAAACTGACATTTTCGAGTCGCCTCCTTCCGAATCGACTTTCTCCAATCGAAAGTATTCTTCCGCCTTTTTTTTCTTTCGAATATATACATTTTCACGAAGCGAGAGTCTACTTCTGCCGACTCGCGCACGCCCACCGGGATCCGAGAAAACGATGTTTTTTATTCACCTTCCAATATGCGCGAAATACACTCGCATAACGCCAAATTCGCGACTCCGAATATTTTCTGGCTCATCGAATCGCGAAGCTCTTTCAATACTACATAAAAGCAAACGAGAAAATAAGTTTTGGTAGAGGCGCTCGACTTTTTGGCTTGCACAAATATACGAGAACCGATTCGGTGCACGCGTACGTATTTGCACGATATAGACGTAAATAAATATTATAGACTTTGATAAGATTATTCTCGTGACGAGCGAGGATGAGTCTTGCGATCGATAAATTTATAATACCCGCCTTCAGAGGCATACGCTTTCAGCCAGCAGAGTCCCACGCGGGCTCACGCAACCACATGAAAATAGAGAGGGTACTCGGGCCGTTTAGAAAATCTTTATCGCGGCGCACCAAGATTACGTGTCACTGCGATAACGGAAGGTGCGAGGGAGAGAGGCGCGGCCGTGTCATCGAGCTCGCCTGGCGATCGGAATTTAAATATATCACTAAAGTCGTCGTTATAAAAAACGAAGAAAAATAAGATGCAATACTCGCGGTGCTTTCTGTCGAGCGGCTGATTATTGAGACGAGAGTTCGAGGAGAAAAAAATGTAAAAACGAATGTCTCATTTCTGCCATCTCACGTACGCAGAACGTAATTTTTCATGCTTTCTTTCACGACGCTCCAAACATGTCGAGTAGCTGAGAACGACGCCTTGCGCGTTTTGCCTCGTTACAAAGCTCTCTTTCTCTCTCTGTGACGGAGCAAAATCCAAGAAAACGCTCGCACCTTTTAGCCGTTCGAACCGCGGCTAAAAAGAAACCGTAATCTTATCACTTCCTCTCTTCCCGCTCTCCTTTAAAAAGTGTGACTCTTATCGGGGCTAGCTTCGCCAAGTCGAGCGTGCGAAAATCACGCGTATTTTCGGACGGACGAGAAAGAGAGAGAAAGCGGGGAGTTAGCTCGCGAAAGATATGCTGGGCGCGCCGGAAATTCAGTGTCTAAAATTCTATACAAGAATCATAGTTTTTTTCCTGTTCAGTGGAACGAACACGCTACCCATTCCCGCACAGGCTTACAAGCATTTTTTTCTACTCTTTCCAATCCATTTACCTCGATATTCTATGCATATTCACACGTCAGAGTTCAAACCGTTGTGAGATGCGCTGCCACGCCTTTGCCCTGCTCACTAATCGTGAATATAAATATCGTTTGCGTTCGTAAGCACAACGGGGTGTGGTTTTTTAATTTTCCTCTCTCGCTATCCTTACTTTCTCACTTTTGTTTTACGAGCCACTGTGGGCTTCCCGGCAACTAATTGCGATCAAAATTTCACCGAATTATCTGCTCTGTTCGGACAATAAACCCGTTATAAAATTACTTTACACCGGTAGCGATATAAAATGCGAATAAGTATATTATTAAAATAACACCCGAACCGCGCCCATCACGATAATCGTTTTCTCAACGTGTCAAGAAGCTTGAGTGACTGACGCGTCCAATAGGCCTCATCCGAGTTCACGTATCCACCGTATTAAACAACAATAGAAAGCTGGAAAAAAGAGCCAGGCAGATGTACGTGTATCCGGGGTTCGATGAAGCATGGAGCACCGGACGACGACCCGTTTATACATATTCATTCGTGCATTATTATAGTGAGCGCCAGACGCATATGCATTCGCGATATATCTATAGATAGAATGTAAGTCAGCAGTTGCTGCAGAAAAATTTAGCCCCTTGGAGGGAAGTATTAAATTTGTGGATAAATCTGCGGCTGTAGACGCGCACACGTCGCCCCAGAAACGTGGCCGCATGTAAGCTCGCGATTTCGAGGACAAAAGTATCCTCGGTATTTCGTAAAATGCAAGAATGCCTGCCCCGGAAACATTTGTCTCTTGGAAGGAAATGAAAGAGTTTGGAAAGAGAAGGAACACCGCGAGGGAGAGAGGGCGAGCAAGGAAACGAAGGAGTAAGTGAAAGCGGGAATGGGAAAGAAGAGAAAAAAACGTAGACGTCATAAAAGTACGACGCCGGACGTACAAAAGCGCATCTTGTTTTGGACGTATAGCTAAATACGTGTGAGAGCAGCTGGAAAAAATAGCGAATTCGCTCGTTTTCAGGCAGCTTCGAACTGTTTGATGCCACGCACCGGGTCTTGCTTCGTTCGAATGCAACGAGATTAATTAAGTTTTTAAAACTCAGGGCCTTGAATCTACGAAAACGACTCCGGACACTCGGATATTTTGTTGAAGCAAAAATAACTCGATTTGTGAGTTCACTATTTTCACAGTGGCAACGATCGATCGAAAAAAATAGAACGCGTGAATAGCTTCAGTTTGTATTGGAACGGAAAAAATATGCTGCGGGATGAAAATTTAATGCAATAGAGTTTTCATGCATTTGCCCATTTACGATCTCATTCCGCTCTCTCCATCGGACTCGCGGAGCTTCGTATCCAGCGCGCAGAGGAGGAATCTTCGCTAGCGTGACGCACACGCTAACCCCTCGTGCAGGCTTCGATATTCACATATTTTTACACACACACACACACACACAAAGAGAGCAAAAGAGAACGCGCGTTCGTCTCGCTCTCGGAGAAGATGCTCGAGAAAGATGAACGCACCGGATGACCACGACATAACCCGACGCAAGAGGACTGGTTTCTCGCGTCTTGCTCACGAAGGTCGCCAAGAGCAGGCGATGCTTTTATCTAGCACTCGAGAAGTACAACTCGGATTCTTATTCTTTCACGTATTAAGGTAACTACTCTACTGCTTGCTAGACAAACGGGTGCTAAGGTTTCACAATATTTTTCTAAACTCACTTTAATGCAATGAGTCAACTTGCTGCAAAGTAATTCGCGAGAAATCGTGTCTTCGTAAACCTAAACCAATATAAATGACGATAAATTTGCGAAATCGTCGACCAATTAATACAAATTTCCATGCTGACGTATAACAGGTCGTCTCCAACTTCATTTTCGCTCAAATAATGCCCATTTTTTCACACGATTCGCAACTAGTTTGCGACGGTAAATCCGTCAAGTTTATAAATAACCGACGTGCTGAGTTCCTGTGTCACGGTCAATTAACAATGATGGATTATTCTTCGAAATGTGCGACCGAGGCAATCCGCGTTACACTCGCACCGAAACAATCGTAAAAATTCAACTCGTTTGACTGGTATGCTGTACAGTACCTTAAAATATGACCACATCACATGAATTTGAAGAAAACGACCTCGTAACGAGAAATTGGAAGCCGAGTTTTATCTCAAAATTTCAACGTATATTATTTGAGCGAAATATTTCTCCGCGACTCGATTACCCCCCTCTCAAAGTTTTTCCGAGTCGAGGTAGATCGTTGAATTTAAGGAGTAGTGATCGAAAGATCGAACGAATAGGTCCGATGAAACGAACGGGGCTTGAAAGCGACTATTCGAAACGAAAATAAAAAGATAAGTTTCATTCCTTATGTTGTGAATAATATGAATAATATGAATAAATAAATCAACGAATAAGTTTTGTTCGATCTTAAAATTTCTATCGTCATTTTTCCGAACACGAAATAGAATTGTTACAACCTCGACGAACTCCTCCGAAAATTTCCAATCGAAACATTTGTCATTTGTATAATTTCGTGCTCGTGCTTTCGATGTCAGTGCATAACCAAATTTCAAATGATTCTTTTCGAATTTTTCATAAATCTAGCCCCATTTCGGACTCGTCTGTACGGACAGATTCGACAGAAAGAATAAAATTAATTTATCTTGCCATACTCATTCGAGTAGTGGATAATGGTTTTTAGCAAAATAACTGACACTCGTTCCAATCAAATAATTAGGTTGGATAACACGGTAGAATTAGTGAGGAGAGAATATAATTCCAATAATTCGAGTATTCGTCGTAGGGGACATGAATAATCTTCGACTAATCAAGCTTCCATCAATCAAGTTGATTTTTCTCAGCGAAATATACAAAATCGTCGATAAATTCGTGTCCCATTTAAAAAAACATTCGCCAACAGAATTCCCATTTTATCTTAACACAAAAATTTTGTTTTTAACCAATTGGAAGCTACGCTTTTTTTCATTGTAACATGCAGCGATTTTCCAACGTTTTTGAACATCCGGAGGAGTTAATAGACATCAGGACCGTTTATAAATACGAAGTTGTAGGTGCTCCTTATCGCCGTTAGCCCCGCGTGTTTTTTCCCAGTCCTGTATGCACGAATAGCTGCTTGATAAGAGCATTCGAAGGGAAAAGGCCACGTGATGCTCTTACGAGGAACTCGACGTCGAGTCAGTCGAGTGGTGTATCGCGCATTTTGTACAGTTGCGAGTCTACGTAGCGCTACATCTATAAGCTCATAAAATATATTACGCACGCACACATAATTCATGTTCTCATACGGTTGAATAAGGCTCGTGTACTGCTGCTCGCTCGGAGCCCTTGAGGAGTAAAAAGTGCACGGCTGGTTGTGGCAATCTGTTAGTAAGAACCAAGAAGCCCATCTCACCTCGTGGAATGAATCATCCTCGCGGGAGAGAGTAAATAAGCGAGGAAAAGAGAGGGAGAGCAAGAGAGCGTCTTCGGCTGTCGCATTTTCTGTCTCTCCGTACAGTATAACGCGACAACCGCGTCCAAGAAAAAGACGCTCGTCGCGCCGCCACGACTTCCCGTACGTGGCACGACCAGGTAAAGCGCCTCTCTGACATTGGCGTAGCGAGCAACCTCATCCATCCCGTGTGAGTTGTCCTAAAAGGTATCAACACTTTTGAGGCGTGCGCGACGTTCGCTTTACCTCTCGGAAGATCTGCTCTTCGTCTCAGTCCACCCAGTCCACCCATGTGGCGCGATGAAACTTGCCATTTTAATGAAAATTTAATCTTACGTGTTGCCTCACGAAAATGACATCACATTCGAGGGAGAGAGAACAGAAGAGAGACGACGGAAAAAGATAATCCGGAGCTCTTATTTATCGAGGCGCGTTTGAATGTGCGTAAACGTAAGGTTAGTGACTTTTCCGGGTTCCCCGTAAATTTGTTGTGTCTTCGAGTGCCCACAAACCGCATTGGAAAATGTTTTTGCTTGGAGAACGAAGCTTTTCCCGAGCGTGGAGAAGCGGAAAAACAAGAAGGGAAAAATAAAAGAGGGGAATTGGGATTAGCGGGAGTATAACCAAGAAATAGCACAGACTCGCGTAGGGACCAACGCTCGCTGTGTCTGTGTGTACGTTTTATCTTAAGATGGCGGCCGGAGAACCGAGTGGAGTATATTTCTTGCTGTTGGCCGATGCTACGAATGGCCGCCGATCCCTTCGAGCAATTATCACGAGTCGCTCTCCGTCTCTCGATCTCTCTTTTTCTCTTCTCTCCTCTCGACGAGCGCGCACCGTTCTAATTCGGTAATTCGTGTTAATTCGATTAAACCAGACCGGCTAGAAGA
Source organism: Venturia canescens (assembly GCF_019457755.1). Lineage (NCBI taxonomy): Eukaryota > Metazoa > Arthropoda > Insecta > Hymenoptera > Ichneumonidae > Venturia > Venturia canescens. The sequence goes on from NC_057421.1 coordinate 26,197,144, forward strand.
ACAAGTTCTGCCAACCAAAGATAAAAGTACGGAAACGTGAACGGAACGTCCGAGGGACGGAGGGAGGGCTATGATAATCTGGACAGTGGCACTGTCGCGATTTCCAACATTGAATTAGTTAATTACTCTGGATCGTCGCACAGGCAAATTGAACGAGAAAACTCTCTTCTCTCGCGCGGTGTCTCCTCGTATCGTTCATTCGCCGAGGAAAAGAAGTACTGGCCATTTTTCATGGTGGCCGCGGACCCTCGCCTCCGAATATTCCCATCACTTTCGCTCTGCCTCGACCCCTCCGTTTTATCTCCCTGCTTTTTTTACTCCAACGCGTGTATTATGTCCTCGCGAGAAAGGATAATGCAGTTGAACAGAAGTGCGCGCTGGATAATGTCGAGGATAATTAAACACATTTGTGCCATTCAAGCCTCCAAATTGTTCAAAGTAATTCGATCACACTTTTGAGAAAAAATAAACCGAATTCTAGTTTAAATCTATTACTATAAGATTCGCCGAATATGAATTCATCTTTTCATCTCGCGAATATTGGACGCCGAAGTCTACTCTTGTCCGAAGTATTAAACTGCCACTCGATAACTCGAAAATTCGACTCGAATCAATACCGAGTACCTACTCCGACTCTTCCGGCTATTTTCGTTCGTTCTTCTCATCGCTTGCTTTTCCACTTTTTCTTTCGGCTTTCATTTTACTGTCTGCGTATACTTTTTTTTTATAACTGCGGAAGAGCATTTAATGCCACTGAAGAGTGGACCACCACCCGACCATCGCAAACATCCTTCTCGGTCCTTCAGATTTGTCGGACGAAACAAAAGCACAGAAAAAAGAAAACGGGCAAACAACTATTCACTAAGCTAAATCCGATTATTATTAAACTTTTGAAAAAACGAAAAATAATTAATGCTAACAAGATTAAGGACTTGCGTCCGGAGAAAATGGGTTTCAACTCAGATGCATCTTTATATATATTCTTTCCTGATATTGTATCGCCTGATGTTTTTCGGTATACAATTTACTTGCTTAATTATTGATCCGCAACATTAACTAACGGCTTTGTTCACAGTAGAATATATAAGAAGAGTCTCTTCACAAGGACTTTCATTTCGTTGCAGATTCCCTTCAACCTTCGCTTCACAAATATGACTGCTCTCGAACAGTAAAGAAATATTTACAGTTAAAATTTCGAGTTTATAAACTTTGAATGATAATATGGAGGCAGATCAATTTGACTGGAGCTTTGAATGACGAAAATAAATGAAGCACAATACTTCAAAGTTCGAAGCACGCTTACACCCAAAATAGAATGTAACAATCGCTCATAGAGCGTTGATAAAAATATCGACTTTCGATTAATAAATTATTACGAACAGCAATACTGTGAATATTCACTATTTCGGAAATATAATAACCAAAGACTAAATACTACTGCGAGGCTAAAATACTGGAACACCAAAAAGTCGAACGGTCAAAACGGCCGTTCGACGAGACGGCCAAAAAAGGAATAAGAATTCCGAATTACTTATTTTTCTCCAATCTGACATTACCAATCTTTTAAAATTCCTAATTATCGACAGTTCTACAATTCGATTATTCGACATATTGAACCGCACTCGATAAAATTTATCATTCCGTAATGTTTTTAATGTGATCATGCACAGATTCATTGGGAAATAGCAGTAATTCGATAAATAACTGAATCGAATCTCAACTTGGCGATCAAAAAATAAAAATAAAATCACATTGCTAAGAGAAACCAGAGCATCTTTTGTGTGTCTGAAATAACGCGATAATTCACTCCCCGTCGATTAATCCGAAACAATAACAGAAAAAATAAAATAACAAAAATCACAGGAATACGAGAGTTGGAGATTAAAAAATATGACAACAGTGGTATTTCACGGCGGAGTTTCAGATCGTTTTTTTGTGCTTATCCCTATCAACGTGCGGTTCAATCACACACAGCGTGGATATGTATGTCGCGTGAATCGGCTCCGTATCAAAAAGTGGTTTTAAATCGATTCCCGGAGGCGAGAACCCTTGTCCCTTGTGGCAGGCCCTGCTCGCACGCTCGACGCTCAAGCAAACTCGTTTATATATAGGGCTCGGGGATAAAACTCTGAAAAAATACACGTATGTATTCCACACAGAGGCACATATTCCCACATAGATTATATACAGGACGAATAAACATGTACATATGTATATGAAATGTTGAGTATTGAAAATGCATGTATCACTGCGATAATACCCCGCGGTTACCGTGTCGGCTAAAATCGCCCCGAAAAAATGGATATATCTATATTCAGATTGACGAAGAAGAAGTATCGAGTCCTTTTCCCGAACGATCTCACGTCATGCGGACCATTTCCGTACGACTGACTCCGAATGGAATGGAAGTTGCTTCAAGGATGAGGGATGAATATCGCGCGTTAAGCCAAGGCAGAAAAAATCCATTAACCTTTCAAGTATATATTCGAGAGTCTGGTTATCTTCGCGATTCTCCTACTCGTTTTTTTTGTGCTCGTTTTTTTCGAGTGCCTTCGTCACCGAGTGTCGATTTTTGTTCGCTTTTAAGATGAATTCAATGTCAGTTTGAAGCGAATTAGCGTAACTCGGTCGTGCAAAATTTGTTTTGTTTTATTTTTGTATTTTTTCTTCGCGTTTGACGCCATTATTTTCTTGAATTAATATATTCATTTTTATGAAAATACATTCTCAATGGGAATTTCGATGAAAATTATTCCGTTTACTAACATCGTAAAACAAGCTTTTTCAACGCTCGAGATTTCGCGTCGTCACGATAAAGTCGCGTTTCTGCAAGATATTCGCCCCTTAAATTTTCTACAGACACGCGTGTAATATGCGCAACCAGGGAATTCTTCGAGATACCAAGTTTATGTATAATTCACGTGGCAACACACTCGCTTTGGTCGGGACGTTCCTCCAGAGATAGGAAACCCATTTTGGATCATGGATTTGTGTGTGTCGGTGTGGTCCTACACTCTTACGTGCAAATAAATTTTTCCATCACGTATACATATAACTCACGAGCTTATCTCGTTACGTGACGCACCGTAAACGATCCCAACCAATTTGATTTTAGACTTGCAATGCCAATGTTATTTTGCACATTCCTTTATCTCCTCAAAAATTTCTCTCGATCGCTCATTTTTTTTATTGAACTGTTGTTCGATCGAAATAAAACATCCGCGTTTTCCATTTTTTTCGATTCTAGTATGCGACTGTCGTCGTAAATGATTAGTTTGCAAACAAAAATCCGACCAATTGGATTATGACTGTCGAAAAAAAAGTAAAACTCGGTCCGCCGCACGACACTGAAGTTTGCAGCGTTGGAGTACAACGAAATAAACGAAAAAACATTGGTAATTCACCAATTTTTTATTTCACGGGGCATCGGTGTAGCTGGAAAAACTACGAATTGCAAATTCATCGGGGAACGAAATTGTAGAATTACTGGAATTATTTGAGAGTTTTTTAGATCATTTCGTTGGACTCCAACGCTGCAAACTTTAACGTCGTTGATCGCATCAGCTGTTACACACCGCGCCACCATGGAAAATCTACCGCTATCGCAAATCTATTCACTTTTAAACCAGAATTTCAAATCATCTTGTCATAAGACATCTTCGGCAAATGATGTCCGAATTTTGGCAATTGGCGGATAAAATGTTCGTTGAATCAAATAAAAATTTCCAGTCAGAATCTCATGGTCGCACTCCCTTAATCCCATTCGATTGTTGCCTCTACTAGTATCTACTTTTTTTCGATCGGTTTCGACGATTGGGAACGAATACAACGCCCTTTCAATGTGTTCTGAGTCAATACGATATGACGATGATTCGATGAACAGATTATACGTGGAAATCGAACGCAATATTATTTACATAGATTATTAATATTGAAGTAACATATTAATTGCAACGCTTGTGTCAACGATTTATTTGATACGATTGGGCATATAGTAGAAAGCCTCAATCTGTTGAACCCGATGTTGCCTAGAGGAATAACTAATTGAAGTAAAAATCTATACATCGAAAGAGAAGATCATAAAGTCAATGGAATAGTTTCACGACAATGCTGAAGTTTGCAACGTTGGAGTCTAACGAAACGGAGGAAAGAAACATTTTTAATTCAACAAATTTTTATTTCACGAAGCATCAGTGCAGGTTGAAAAACTACGAATTGCAAATTCGACGGGAAACGAAATTGGAGAATTAGTGGAATTTTTGGAGAATTTTTTTAGATCATTTCGTTGGACTCCAACGTTGCAAACTTCAGCCTCATGTTTCACGCGTGGGTAGGTGTTTGTTTTCTTTTCGCATTATTCGTTTGTTTTTTCTTTTCTAAATTTCGAAACGCGGACGCGCGACACGCAAGCAAAAGTGTTTTATTACTAATAGTTGTTTCACGTAATTCAACAAAATTTACGTTACTCCCTCGTTAACCGTCGAATCATTGCCTTGTTTAAAATTATAGGAAGCTTCGTAATGCAAATAACACCGCACGATTTGTTGGATATGTACAAACAAAAGAGAACGGTGTTTACGCTGCCATGTACTGGACATGAAATTACTCCGATCTCGTACATAATTGTTCCCGACCTCTTCACTCTCCCCTTCGAAATTCTTCCCTCGTCCCTCGCGTCCGCACTCTCTCGCAATCGTATAATATAAATCCTCCGGTCGCCGCGGGATACGAATTAAACGCAGTTAACACGTACACTGATTATGCATGCGCGCGGGCCAGATGGGTCGCCATTTATGTGGATTTAAAGTGTGTGACAAAAAGAGGAAAAACGTCTGATGGAAATGCCACTCTTGATGCTCCCATTCCCTGATGCTCCCATATTTTTCACGGCAACTTCGTTACTGTCTTTTTTTTTCTTATTTCAAATCGAATTGAAAATCCACAGACATGTGAACCCGGATCCTCTCTTTTCCAATTTCATCGCATGAAACACGACGCTGAAGTTTGCAACGTTGGACTCCAACGAAATTAACGAAAATCACATTTGTCATTCACCAATTTTTATTTTATTACACGAAGTATCGGTGCAGATTGAAAAACTATACGAATTGCAACTTTGGCGGAGAATGAAGTTGGAGAATTATTGGAATTATTGAAGGCTTTTTTTACATCATTTCGTCGGACTCCAGCCATGCAAACTTCAGCGTCATGAGTGAAACATTTATGGATTTCTGAAGAAATTTCCAGATGAGTCCTATTTTCAGAAGCTTCCTAACATAACATTGAAATTGTATTCATGGAATTTATATTGGCAATTGCTATTTTTATAAATCACGTACGTGTGCTATTATTGTTAGAAGTTTAACGCGCACATAATGTTCCCATTTTACTTTAAAATCACGTACGTGTTTGAATTGATCGATTGAAGTAAGGAGAGAAGCGTTTTTTTATCGTTTGGTAGCGGAGGCGCCGAGCCCAAAAGGAATAAGACAGAGATAGGAATAAGAAGGAGAAAGGAGGGGAGAGAGAAAAAGTGCTCACCACAAAGGAGCTTTGTTCCATAGAAGTTTCAACGTCTCGTCGCGTCGCACGCTCCATCCGCGAACCGAATACTTCTATGTTCTCTCTTAATTCTTTCTTTTCGTTAGCTCTCGATTTTTTCTCCTTGGATTTGTCCTACTTGGGATTGCCAGTAAAGACGAGTGAGCTTCGATACTCTCAGCTCTCAAGAATAAGCGAGAGCACGAGAAAGGAGAAAGAAAGTAAGAAAAAGGGATCTCGAAACTCTCGACTCACGTTGTGAACCCTTGTCCGTCCCTCTCTTCTTCTCTCCCAAGTGTATGCACAAGTTTCTTTCGAGTGCTGGTTGTAAAATCATGCGCTTTTGACCGTTGCACCGAGCGTCGTTCACTATTTTATTCCCCTTTTGTGAAATACATTTCTCCGATTCTCAAAAATAAATAAATAAATAAATAAATAAAATTTTAAAAACATAATGGAAAATAAAATCTAACGAATGTAACAAAACTTACGAGCACATTAATCGGCTCGTTTTTTTTTTTTTTTTTTTTATCCCCGCTGTTAATTCCCTCGCATTATTTCCTCCGGGCCACCGTCGAATGGATTCTCTTCGAGGCATCGACATCAAGAAATCGATCGACGAATGAAATCAATGCTGGAAAATGCTCAGAACCATTGACACTCGAGGGTATCCAGATTTAAGTGCGTTTCACGATAATGAGTGACGGTGCCAATTATCAGTTACGGCGATATATCTATATAACGCCTATTGGAGTTTGGTATGAGCGATCGAAGCGACCCAGAAATCAAAGTGGTGCATTATCTCAAGAACGTATTAAGATGGTAATGTGTGCATGTGTGCGCACGCTCGTATACAGAATGGTTCATGAACCTGAGTGTAATTTCCATAATCTTATCACGCGGAGTGGCCAGAAGCCCTTCACGATGGGCTCAAGCAGCATGACAGCCATCTTCTCCCGTGCAGCGTCTCAGCTCTTCATCTTTTAGCCCAAAGTCACGAGAGCCTTTTTTTCTTACATTTTCTTCATTTTTCAAGCCTACACTCATCAGCCACCAGCTGCTCTCTTATACTTGGATAAAACCTGCCACCCTTGCACCACCGAATGAAGGAGCAGGAAAGACTACCCCGGCGTCCATCTCCCGTGGAACATAACCCCTATGTTAATAACCGCAAATATAATGCACGCCAAGATCTTTCGAGGAGAAACTAAGGGAGGAAGCGAGGTTACGCATAATACAGTGGACCGTACAGCCTGTAAATATCTCGGAGCTTCAGGGGCTCGACAACTACGCTGTGCCGGAGGGCCCCAATCAACTCGTGTCCCATGATGGACCCTCAGAGGCTCCGATTCAAGCTTCTTACCGAGACTCTGGCATTTCTTCTTTTTTCGTCACCACCGCGATAAAAATGCAACTCCTGCAAGGGCGATACGAGCGATGCCATGGTTTCTGGGCACCTTCGGTGTGCTGCTGCTACTCGCTGTATCTCGGGTACTACGAGGCCCACTATTATTATGTATTTTAGAACATATATATCTATGGAAAGTCGGCAAGAGAGACTGGAAGAGGCGGAAACTTTAACACGGAAGCTTCATAAAATCCTCTTGAATTCACCTGTTTAAGGAGAAGATTTTAATGAGCTTGTACGAACTTAAAAGCGCTGGAATAAAAGCGATTTTATTCGGTGTACGCCAATTTTTTGGTGGTAGCATTTCAACACATTTTTTGTACTCGTATTCCGAAACAAAAAAGTGCTATTTCGGAATTTTGAACCACGTGTTCTGAACGAATTAGAGATGATTCCGAAATCTTTATTCGAGTTGAAAAATACTGACACACGAGACCTGTAATTTCGTCATTGTATACTTTTTTCAGAGATTACCACGAAAAATACGAGAGCCACTCGTGATAAAATGCCGGGTATTATGAACTTCTGTTTCTCATAATATCAAGGGATTATGCAATTTTTCGCTTCAAAGAGCCCCGGATGAGGAGAGTACTTTGAAGGGCTTATTCGAAAAAAGTTTGGAATTTGTAGTTTTTTTTCTAATCATACGAGTTCGAATGAGAACTTCACGCTTGAATCTCTCGTGAATATCATACAGAAATATATGTATTACAGTACTTTCGGTGCCTTTTGACAGATTCGTATAAATCCGAATGCAACTTTGCTAACAACGTGCACACACATATTGAGTGCCAACCTCGCTAGTTTCATATAATCAGCTTGTGCGTAGCTCTTCCATTTATGAGTAACCAAAACACTGTCAAATATTGACTCTCTTCATAAGATTGAGGAAAACCTGCATAAACGAGGAAATGTGTGTTTCGTCGTCTTTCTACATAAATGATCTGAAAAAACTCTCCAAGAATTCCAATAATTTTCCAATTCTGTCACCTGCCTAATTTGCAATTCGTAGTTTCTCACTCTACACCAATTATTCATGAAATAAAAAATTGATGAATTTCATTTTCGTTAATTTCGTTGGGCTCCAACGTTGCGAACTTCAGCGTCGTCATAAATGATATTAAGACATTGAAACGTTGGCTGTCGATGAAATAATTCACGAGATAGAAAGCAACGAATCGATCGTTTCGTTTCTCGTAAGACGACCCGTCATAAGTAACAAAAACATGAAAATTCAATTATATTGATGAATTCTAATATTTTTTATGCACTCGCCTGTGCAATTGGTGTAGAATGACCCACTTGTATCCGCTGACACAGGTACTACGAATATACAAAAAAAAAACAAAAAAAAAATGGAATGGTACAGAAAAACAAACGGGGATTGTGAAGTACGCGGGACCCCGAGAGACTCCGTGAATCTCTGATGCGCTTTGCGCCCGTTTTATTTATTTCCGCCCCCCCCCTGCCCCTCCCCTCTTTTTATCTTCTCCGTTCTATTCATTCATCTCTGCATCGGCTTTCCATAGCTCTCCGGGAAATCTCGTTGACACGATTCTGCTATTTTTGTTCATTTCACACATCGTGAACGGGATTCAGGGGTTTCTGGCGGTTTACAGATTTTTATATCTTTTTTGTCCCCTCCCGCGACCTCCCGCCCTCATCCCTCGGTGTCTCTTTTTTTCTCACGTTGTCTCCTCGTTCTCCTCGCTCATTCCCGTTCCGTTACATTCATCCTCTCGCCCGCTAGCGCTTGTGCGTGCTCGTCAGCTGGAAACATCGAACGATTAGTCATTTTGGAATGTGACAGGTGTGCAGCCGCCTCAATCATTCTCGTTTCTCGCCTCGATTCACAACACCCACGCTACCGTCCTCAATGTGCGCGTTTGCCATTTGGATATATATATCAAACAAAAAAACATTGCCAGCTCGCGTTTCGATAGGTGCCCTCTGCCCGATTGGTCGATTTTTTCATCCCGCACAGTTTTTATCTAAACTCCTATATGCGCGTGTATGCATTTGTTCGTATATATTACTTTTTAACGCGAATGGAATACGCGGTGACTGATCGTAATGACGATCCAATCGAGACGTTGAACACGCGCGCTTTTCCGGCACCGCGCGACGTTCCATGCAACCGCGCATATTTTTATTCACATAATGTTCCGCTGCTGCTCTCGTGATAAATTTGCCGAAACGTTGTCAAACTCGCGCGACGAAGAATGTCTTTGATTCAAACTAAAAATGCGGCCTGAATGGAAATTTAGTGTACAAGCCTCAGGTTGACTCGCCAGAAAACTCTTCCGGCACTTGGTGTATACACAACTCTACTCTTGATGCACAAGCTTGAATGAAAACGAACGAGTCGCATGGCACGGGTCACTTTTGGTCGTTATATCACCAGGCGACTCTAGAGCTTTCCAGGCATTCGTCGCATTAACAATGAAAAACTCGGTCGCTCATTTTTGTCCGGCATGGAGCCTCAAAAGATTCGCTGCCGAGACACTCCCGTGAATATACCGCCGAGATTACCACGGGATATATATAGGCCAACCTACAGAAACTTTTCTACGGCATATTCAAAAGCTAAAAGTGAAATATTACCACGAATATTGCAAAGAACCTGGGGATGCTTCGTTTTTCTCTCTCTTTTATTCGTTGCATATTTCTCTCGAAAAAAAATGAATAAAAAAAAAAAAAATACGTGCACCGTCTCAATTTGGTGAGGTCGAGATCTCCGATTCAAATTAATTTTTCACAATACAAAACGTAGATAAAGAATAAATCGTTTTTCTTAAAAAAAAAGTCTTCCCCGGTACGCTCAGCTCGCACAATCGATGTTTCAAAGTTTTGTGTTAAAACTCAGTACCGTTGGGAATGAAGTTTCGCTCCTTTCGAGCTTCGAATTCGAGGAGCTCAGTCACGATACAATTTCACTATTCTCTCCGCGCAAGCCTTCGTAAAGTTTGGCCGAAGGGCGTGTGCTATGGAATATTGCAGCTTCGGCGATTTTAATTCAGTCCTAGCGCCAAAGCATCGTGTACAACCACACGAGCGGCGCATATCCTGTTCCTCTCTATCTCTCCATTACCCTCTTTCTCACGGAGCTAGGGTAGAAACTGTTAGCTCGGGATCACGATGTCTGCGAAAGAGCAGACCGAAGGGAAAAGCGGATCGTTACCGATTGATGCTAGTCCTCGGGCTCTTATATAACGCCAGTGTGTGCTCCGACAGAAACTCCTCACCAAGTCGTAGGTTCTTGATGAGAGAAGTTGCTTCGGTCAGGTAAGACCGCCGCTGTATTATAAATACTATACATGAAACGTGTATACCGGATATGGATTCATTCATTCGACAGCGCAGAGTTATTTCAAACACGGGAGTTAGTACGTCTCGGGATGTCGTTAGAAGTTGCAAGATTCTCATTACATTGTGGATCTGATCGTATGTAATAGCAAATGAAAAGATTCCATCACCCTAATCAATGTCATAAGAAAGATCTTCCACTGATTGAGGATCCTAACAATTCTCCACCAATAACCTGCGCGGCGAGTAGATACCATGGGGGAGTTGACCCAAATTTGGCATCTCCGAAAATCCTCGTTTCTACACGCTACGAGAGACGCGCGCCGTTATCTTTTCAGTTTCAATCACCAATTGGAGAATAGAATTCGCGTCAAGACCAACCGAGGTTGCAACGATGCGAGCTTGATGACAACTCCGAACAATTATTAACTCAATGTAGTACGAATCTGAATCTTGATCATAGCATCGTTAATCTAACCGAACTGGGTGATGTTGGGTCTCTGAGAACATGGCAGTCTGAATACACGGTTGCGTTTGCCCCCCTCGCATGATGGCGAAAACTTGGATAGTCCACGCGAGAGACGAGTTTGTACATTGTTGATACACGCGTCTACGGTCGTGTTGGCGACCTCGTCAAACTGTATATAGTTATGCGAGGAAAATAAGCTTCTGCTCGCGGCTGTATCGCGGCAGCCATTACCTTCGTCTCGTGTCCTGGTCTCGCTCCTCTATATACGACTTCATTACTGCAGATATTATAGGAGTGATGTGGAGCCAACATTGCCAGCACGGTATAGAGAAAGCCCGCATCGTGTCCTCGCCGTTCTTGACGTCCAGCCGGTTCACCAATCGTAAGATACTTTGGAACGCGCACACAAACGTCCGCTTCTTTGCTGTGGCGAACTCTCGCCATGTTCTCTTCAAACGCGACATTTTACTCCGCCATCCATCTGCGCCAGACGAACCAACTCTTTCTTGGCTCTCTTTTTCTATTCTCCGTGAGATCCTTTTTGTCGGCTACACCTCCACGCTGTTACTTGTGCGAGTATAAAAGTCACTGAAATAAAAGCAAAACCAGTAAAACGTGGATACTATCAAGAGCCGCTGCCTGCATACGCGCATGAGGAAAACACTGTCGAGTCAACCCGCTTTGTACAAAAGCTTATAATAACCGGTGCGAAGGATGCATCGCTCATTGTTGAACCGACGATCCAATCTTTCGCTGTTTCTGCTGGTTCTCCACGATACTCTTCTTCCACCCGTCACCGTTATCTCTTGGACTTGTAGTCGCTACTGCTTTCTAGAATTTAGTAACTGCGGTGCTGGCAATAAAGTTAATTTCTGATGAACACGCTTGAGACGAATTAGGTAACAAAACTAGAAATAAATTACGAAATTTTAGTGAAATGCGACCTCTTCCTCACTGTTTTCCTGGACTTTAGGATCTACGGACGCGCTTTCCATTACTTTAAGGAGGTAACCACGCAGACTTGAACGGAAATGATCTGCACACCGGTTCAATATCCCTCGTGGCTGCTTCCTCTTTGAGTCTCGGTTATCACTCAATCCTCCAACCCACTCCATCTGAAAAGCTTGGACGCTTTTCTTTTACCTCCTTTACATTTAATACATCGAACTTCTCGAACTTTGTGATTTGTGATGCGAGCATTGTGGAGAGTTTCGTTGGCTTTAATTCAATCAGCCCAGAGGAAACGCATAAAAGAACGCTATTATTAGTGGATCACGAAGTCTCCCGTGCAGGGCCTTCATTTCGAGTCCGATGTCCTGCTTCCTGATTCTCTTTCTATGGCTCAACTTCGATACTGCCGACGGTAGTTCTATTTGGTCGAATAGTTCACTCGTACCTACATTGTGGATCGAATTACATGCACGGCCCCTCCGAATACGAGTGCTTAATATCCCTCGTCGCACAATGGCAAGACCCGATGAACAAGAGAAGTACAAAGGTCCTGACGGTGGCGGTTTGTCATTAGCGCTTGCGTCGACCACTGTATGACGTACGAAAGGATCCTCGACCAATGTACTTTTCTCTGTCCAGGGACGAATATATAGACAGGGCCAATGTTTCTTTCTCTCGACATGACGCGAAACAACGCGACGCTCTCACTTGATGAAAAAAATTCATCTCAGAATCTACGCTAATTTGGTTATTTCGATTTTTTCACAAATCGCTTCGAATCCAACATGCTCCATTAAATGACGCTGAAGTTTGCAACGTTGGAGTCCAACGAAATGAACGAAAAAATGATTTATAATTAATCATTTTTTTATTTCACGAATCGTTGATGTCGATTGAAAAATAACGAATTGCAAATTCGGCAGAAAACAAAATTGGAGATTTACTGGAATTATTTGAGAGTTTTTTTAGATTATTTCGTTGGACTCCAACGTTGCAAACTTCAGCGTCATTCCATTAATGTGTGTGAGATTCGATGCTGATGTTTTTCGACATTTAAAAATTTTTCATTTACTGAAATCTCGAATAGCGCGAGGCGGGAACGCGGAAGAGAAGAAGACAGAAGAGTGCACGAGAATATGATGACGGACTGCACTTCTGCCTTCGCTATATTCCGGCAGGACCGGTTTTCTCGCTATATACACGGATCCACCATTTTCATCGTGCACAAGGTCCTACGACTTTCCAATCCTCTGGGGTGTTATTTGCGAAAGTGGGTTATAGGATTTCGCGTTCTTCTTCCCTTTGCCTTATTTCTTGGATGGTTTTACCGGAGAGACGAGATTCGGAAAGTCCAATAGATGCCATGTATTTATATGCCTTTACACGCTTTCACCATGTACGGATACCGATACCAATTTCCAACTGGTTGACGTGTTGAGAATCTTTGAACGGTCAATCGGTTTTTCAACCCTTGCCCTGTGGTTTTATACTTTTTTCATCTTCCTTCACCTTCACGAGTCCAACATACTTGTTAGCTATTTACTTTTCTGTTTTTTCGGTCCTTTCACTGCATTACTTTTTGCACCAAGTCCATTGTCAAAAGCACATTATTACATATTTCATTGCAAAAATCCAAAGAATATTCTCAAGTACAACGATTGACCCTTGTTGAAATGAACCCCTTTCGGTTCAAGAAAATTTATGATTTCTGAAAGGCCACAGGAATTTGATTAGGATTCAGTGATTAGGAGGAAAAATATTATGATTATTGATTCGGAGCAAGACTAATCGCACACGAGAAGAGAATTTTCACGAGACTCGTGTGAAACGATGATGTACTTGCTCCGATTTGAGAATTTATTTTATTATTAATTTGAGACATAACTATAGAATTGAGGCAATGGATACGATAGTTGTTGAGGAAGAACCTCATTGAATTAGAGAAAAAACACGAGTGCATGAGCAATCGAACGGAGCATAAAGATTATCACACACAAATCCAATATGATTATTCCAATAAAAGTGTAAATTATTAAAAAGCGTTCAGTTTTAGTGGATTACCTGACGAAATATGGATTAACTGTAATTCAGGTGAAGGAAAAAATGTACTCCATTAATTCATCACCTCCATCACACGTTCGTTTGATCACACACAGATGTAGACCTCGTCACGTTAAGAAATCTTCTTGTTCTTTGGCAGCTCAAGTACAATTTTAAGGGTGAAGACGTAATTACAACACAAAATATCGATGTTAGATAAACTAATTGAATATTTCCATGGCATAAACTTTACGTTCTTGTTCACCGTTCGTCGGAGAAAAACTGCCTCCAAGTAAACAACCTTCTTCACTTTGACTCAACTAGTCAAAGATAGTGTAGCCATCTTCACTGTCAACACTGTCAACATAGAATGACCCATTGATCAAACAACAAGTTTCTTTATTTTATAACATCTTTTAAACAATCCTGTGTTCTATCGCAGTCGTTGGCTCGTTGTATCGCCTCTGCGTTCAATCAAAGTAGTACACACGACGAAGCGACCGAGTTCTTTCGACGAGCGTGTCCAACTATTCCATTATTGTTGTTGTTGTTCGCGGTACATAAGCCATGTACTACTTTTCGAGCTCACGCGAAAGTCCTTTTTTATCTCACCTTTTGCTGCACCACCGCATCCTCCCCTTATTTTCTTTAGTTTTTATTTTCTCGCGACCCTCCCTTTCACCTTTCATTTTACCTTTATCATTGCTACGCCTCAGCTTATGCTTCAACAGTTCGTTGCCTTTGTCGTCATTCCGAGATTCGCTTGTCAAACTCGCATACAGCCCCTCTCCCCTCTGCCTTTTTCTCTCTCCCGCACTCGATCTCCATCGTACTTCTCGTTCTTCCTCGCTTCGGTGTGCACATCGTGACTTCTTTTGCACCATGTTTTTACTGCCCCGTCGTGTTTCCAACATCGGCATCTCGTTGAGCTTTTTCTTTCCTCTTACTCTTTGTCTTTTTCCATCGACTTTTTACGCTTTTTATCCAACCTGCTACAAAGAATAATACACACCGTCAACATTTCACCCGTGACGATGTTCTTTCCTCAAAGACACACCCGTGAGGTATGTGCGCACCTACGGATCCCATCCCCTATCCCCTATCAACGACAACTTTTCCTCTCCTTTCTTGCACCGAGTTCTCTCCTCGTACGCTGAATTTTCACATAGCTCGAGGGACTCCGAAATGCATGAAAAAGAAACAAGGCTCGGAAAGTTGTCGCAGCTAACGTAAATATCAATGAATATGAATTTTCATCCGTTTCGAGATTGCGCGTTTGTCAAACTTACTTGATCTGCTTTCCTAAACAACATTGATTATGATATGTGGTGGGAACGAAATTTTTATGCTGCCACCAGCACGGAAAGTTGCGAAAAGAATTTGACCCCATAGCAGCGATCCTTTTATAGTGAGCACACCTTAAGTCTATTACGTATTAACATGGTAGAGCTTATGAAATTTTGCAATAGTATAATATGTGCTTTCTTCTCAAAAAGAATTTAGACGCACAAAGGCGCATCATCGCTCGTATAGTAATTCGCAAAGCCCACAGTGACTCACCCGAACCAAAGGAGCTCACATTTTTCCACCCTGCTCTTTCTTTTAGTTTCCTTCGTATGTCAGGGCATCCTCGTTCTCATAGAGAGCCGTGAAAATCTCGAGAAATAGCCGGCGATCCTGCACTCGTTCCGCGTCCCTCTCGTCGTCGTCCACTATCTCGCGGTTCTTTCCTCAACTCGGTTCCCCTATTTTTCATTCGCCCATGTTTTCATCCACTTTTCTGGATTCAACATTGTACGATATATCTAAGAGAGCGGGAGCGGAGACATAGTAGACGGAACGCGAGCAATGTGAAAAAAGCGGAAGGGAGAGAAAGTAACTGTGCGCGGAGCCGCGGGAAATGCATGGCTTTGCAAAACTTTCACGTGTCTTTACCCCTGGCATCCCTGAAACGCGTTTCCTCTTCGTTCTTCCAACTGACTTTTTACACTTTTGCCACTGCTCAATTCAGTTGGTTACGCTCTCTTCACCTTTCTCACTGCTCGACGCGTTTAATCGCCTTTTCGTACTACCTACGAAACTTGCCGCTGGTCTTTTTGCCTTTGTCTCTTCCTCCTCGCGGCCTCCTCGCGTCCTCGTCGTTAGCGAATCTTTCTTTCCTTCTCTCCCGCTCTTCCTCAAGCTCGCTTCCGCGTACATAACACTAGGTGCCATTTCTGTATAGCTGGAGGCCAGCTCCAGGCTCGGATGTGTCTCTAGCTCCAGCACCTGCACGAGCTCTCACACCGACTCACCTTTTCTCTCCCGACGTATAACTCCGCCCTCTCTCTCTCACTACTACGTGATGACACGTACCGCGTGTTTAGAACGCAAACGTGGCCTGAACCAACGAGAGGAAAGGTCCACGAAGAATTAAATATTTCCTATGGGAGTTTTGTTATACCGAGCGTGAACGTCCTCGAGGAGGAGACGCGCGGAGCGCCGCCGGAGCGCGAATTATCTTCGCCCAGCAGTTGACGAGAGATGCTCTGTCTCTCTGTGAAAGAAGACGCTGCGAGAAACATTTCAAATTGAAACTGATTGACACTTTACTATCCAACGAGCACCAATGTTATCGCGTCGGCGTGGACCCTCGCTGCCTGCGAGTCATTCACAATCCGAGTAAACAATAAAACCGACCAAATTGTAGCAAGAAACAATCTGAGTTAACGGTTAAAGTAACCACGTTATTGTAGCAAGAAAAAAATCAATGTGTTCCGAGGTCATCGTACTATAGTTCAACGATCATCAGATACAAGCGTTGACACCAATTTTCTCTATCTTTATAAACGGAAATTCATGCGGTTCCCACCTTCTTGACGCAAGACCTGCTATTAAGCTGATAGTCGAGAAGAGACGATGGAAAAAACGAATAAATAAAGCCACCGCCGCACCCCCTTGAATACGTTCATAATATCTGATCCATAATCTGTGTGCACATCTGATAAAGCCGCGGGCGTGTAGAAAATCCGATATCGGACCACTGGCTACATACACTGATACAATTAAGTAGTCCTGGTTAGACGCGTGCTACTATTTACGGACCCGGAGTCCCTTAAAAGATAGGCGCGTATATTTATGCGTGTGCAAAGGTGTTGGAATTTAATGACGTCAGGTCAAACGACTGTACGTTTCCTTATAAAAGTGTTCTTACCAGTCCACACCGGCCATGAACATGAAGAACTTTGACACTCCAAGGGATACTGACTATGCTGACCGTAAACTGAGAAAAAAAAAGTCATTGGGACAACGAAATGTGAACTAGAACATCACAAGGTTAAGGGCTCTACCGTAATTAGATTTTTCGAAAAATCGATTTTTTTTATTGCATTTTTCGAAAGTATACATATTTAAAAGTATCATACTAAAATTTTACCATGATCTGAACAGTCCGAGTGTACTTTTGAGCGACGTTTACTTGGCTGTCTGAGCGTGCCTTTGTTTAAAGACGTTTTTCTCAAAATTATTTTTTTGTCGTAACACGATTAAACGAATAAAATAGTTTTAGATAAAACTGCATGCTCTCCGAAAACATTGCAGTTAAAAGAAAACTCTTCCAATAACATCAATTGCTATTGAATCAACAATCTTTGTTTTCTCAGCATACTCGGCGATTTTTCTTCGAACGTCTATTCATTTGTGTGCTCAAATATACAATTTTAACGCCTTAATATTTTCATGAAAAAATACATGTCAGCGTATGGGTGGCTGCTCATATCGGTGCCCTTCAAATAAACGGTAGGATATCACCTTCGTGCCTGTTTTCCATGAGACAAGTATTGAAAATAAATAACTCTTGCGCTTTTTCATTGGATAACAAGTGCTGTTAATATTGGACAGTTGGCAGGGTGAAAACGATTTTGAAAGATGAATGGTTCGTATGATGACGAAACACACACCGCGTACAGCAGTTCGGTTATGAATGCGCTGCGTACACTCTGTTAATTGAAGCTTCAATCAATCGATTCCCTGATAACCACCATTGAACATTTTCTATTTCGTTGGTTAATCGGATTTACAGAATTCCTGTAATAAAAGCTTCAATCCATTTAGCTTTCTCTCTTCGTTCTCTTGTTCTTTCGTTTTCTATTCAAATTGGTATCTCGAATCTAAAACGTTTCATCAGACTTTCATTGTTAATGGTACAAAATCAATTCTCTCAGAATTGTACATATGAACACAAAGTGATGTGCTTCAACGAAGGACCGATGGTGCAACATACCTTATCCAAATTCGGTATAACGCTCCCTGCCTAAAATCGATCTCGCACACCAAATCGAATTACTCGTGTGAATGAAGTTGAACGGGGAACGCACGATCGCGAAAGGAGGGGATATTCGATAACCTCGTCGTCGTATTTAATCATATTTCGATTCGTCTTCTACTCAGCTGCATAATCGCAGTCCGCCCTTCCGAGCTATGAGCTACACAAAAAAATAGGAATTTACTTGCGTCTCGGTTTATGGAACTTCCGGCAATGTGAACGTTCGGGCATGCATTTTATTACCGTGTAAGATTCAATGTTTCATGCACCTCGAGTATCGACGAGACTCGTTGAAAACTTGACCGATTAAATTTTTTTGTCGCATAGAATTCCTAACTACCCTCGAACTGCAGCTTAAAGTTGTACGATTTACAAGCACGACGATAATAGAGTTGACGAGAATGGCCACCGCTTGCGCTTGCGCGCGCTCGAATGCATTATGACGACATAGTTCACGTGACACAAACATTACAACTAAGTTTTATGCATAAATCTGTTAACGGTTTTCGTATGTAAAGTGTATCATGGGTCGCGAGACCCCGTCTATCCCATCACTGTTTCTATAATACCAGGCTCTAGATTTTAGCATCAGCCGACCACCAGAATACACTCTTTCATCGAAGTTTCCGGAGTAAGCCTCAGGAAACTTCCTCTTAACATCGTTTTCCAGTTGGGCTCATATTCATATAACCGTTGCTTGCCTCCCGTTCTTCGATCTGCATTATGCATAATCACTACACTTTGGCATCAGCCTTTCTCTCCATTTCGTGTCTTCTGACGTACGATCGATTGACACGCTTGCGGTATCAGTACGAATTTCCTTCGCTCGACACTCGTGCCTCGCGGAAGTTTATCATCGTTTTTATCGTTGAACCGTAGACAATTTTCTTTCAGACGTTCAATCCCAAATTCCAGGAGCGCCACTCTGTGGTAGGTCCAACAGACGAACCGCAATATTATATTGTAGCTCCTAAAATTACAGGCGTTAATTACACACGAGGTTGAAAGAGTATGATAAATGGTAAACCGTTGCGGAGCAGGGGAGTCTGAAAATCGAGTCATGAAATTGATAAAGCATCGTGACGTAATTCTCTCCCGATGCAGAAGCCTCGTCGGTGGCTGACTCAGGTATGGGTAAACTCACGAGAACCAGCGACAGAGATAGAGGCTTCGGCTTTGTCACAGCCTGCGTGAACCTGGTGGTGGAAGTCTCGGAAAGAAGAGAGGGAAAAATGACCAAGAATAAGAGATATGTGGTAAAGCGATAGGCGATGACGTCATAAATTCTTGGCTTCGCCGTCGCGACTCCGGAGAGTCTTTGAAAGAACCAACGGCTCTGCAGCCACGGTCGTCGGTTGTACGAGTTCTCACTTTGTAAATTGAGAACTTCACATATGTAGTTCATCGAAGACAACTCTCTCGTTGAGGGGCACGTGCATATGCAATGGAAACTGAGATGCGAGTCAAATCGAAGGACTCTCGCTACTTCGATTCATTAATATTTGGTCAAATGCAATATATATGCGTTTAGAAATATCAGTTATCGATATAAGAATTTTCGTGCACGACGCTGAACACTTTGCAACGTTCGAATCCAACGAAATGATGTAAAAAGCCCTCCAATAATTTCAATAATTCTCCAATTTCGTTGCCAAATTTGGAATTCGTAGTTTTTCAAGCTGCACCGATACTTCGCGTGAATAAAAATAATTGGTGAATCACAAATGTCATTTTCCTTCGTTTCGTTGGACTCGAACGTTGCAAGCTTCAGCGTCGTTGTTTGTGCAATGTGAGTATGCCTATTATAAACAAGATATCCATGTCATTTCGCTGCACTGCAATGTGGGTCGCTCCAATGCACGAAAGACTCGTGTACCCCTCCAGTCGATATTACACCTTGCGAAAGTGGATGTAGGTCGTCCCTTATTTACCAATTGGACAGTGAATAAAACGTCTGCTGATATTCTCGCTCCTTTGCGCGATCGCTCGATTCAACTCTCCGACTCTTCTGTGTGCATGCGCGTCTTTCCATTTGAATCTGACAAGGCAAAAGTCATATGCGTGATTGCGACTCCCCTCGAGGTCTTATAGTCACGTGCTTCGTGACTAAGTATACACTCTCTCGCGAAACTTCCGGGACTTTGTCGATGAATGTCCTCGTCTCTCCTACTACAGCGTCATCTCGAATGCCTCTTACGCATTCTTCTGTTTCGACGTATATCCAGCTCATACTCGATTCGTTATTTGACTCAGACGAGTCGAATCTCTCGAATGGATTTTTATCGAAAAATATTCGGTTTGATGAAACATCGATTATTTTCGTGAAATACACGTCGATTCGATTTCTTCTTGAATAAATTAATTTGTCTATTTTATTAATAAAGCTTTGCTTGACTTGGATGTGGTTCCGAAAATGGGATTCTTACGATCACTAATTTTGTAAATGCACCAAAACCTCACCGTTGTCCTTCGGCAATACAGACATTCAGTTATTTCGATCCGACGAGGGATAATTACACTTGGAGAGCTCAAACGTCGAGTTCATTTGAAATAGTAGCCCTGCAACGCCGCTTCTCTGTACGCTCGAAGTTTTACGCTCAATTGTTCGTTATTATAATCTATAGTGTGCAAGAAGAAATCATGGTAAATAAGCCGGTGAAAAGGAAGTTGAATGTATTATTTATGGGGTTGCAAGGCGTTACGTGGGAAAACGAAACGTAGCTCGTATATCGTCGACGCTATGGTCACTGGACATCACGTGAGCCTGAAAACCCAGCGTCAAAGTAAGGAACTATGAGATATAGAGGCTTACGTACAGTTTTATCATCGGCATTCATGGCTCGCGTGGTACGATTTATAGCTCACGTTACACTTATCGTACTTGTCATATTGATGGATATAACATGTGGTTTTATTATGTCCCTTACACGCAGGCTTTAGAAAAACTAAATCATCGCGGCATAGTTTTTTCGAACGGATTCAGATAAATCAAAGCTTAATTTATCTATTTTCGTTCGACAAGAAATTGACGAAGACGATAAAGTATTCGTCGTTATCGAATATTCCTCGTAAAACTCCATGGCGGTCGATACTTTTTGTTCCTTTGAAACGGGAATCTATTATAAAAAAAAACCATTTATCGAATTGTATGAAATATTTTGTGGCCGTGTGGGAAAATTGAAAGTGAGCAATCTTCGGACGAAATTGCTTCATGTAGCCATCAATTGCACCCACATACAGGAAGGAATACGCCGAAAGGGAAGCTTATTCGTAGATCAAAGAAGGTACTGCTCTGGCCAACCTGCGAGTCTCGTCAAAATAACCGCGGTAGGTTTATTAGACTAAGTGGTGTAGCTTGACCTCACTTCGTCTACGCTACTTCAACGACTTAGCCAAAAGTGTTGCTTTGCAACAGAACAAAAAAAGCTATTCATTGAAAAATCAATGAACGTTCTATACATGACTAGACTTTGATCGAACGTGAGTGCTGGTTACCTGAAACACGAATTCGTATCGACTCGTCAGGAATCGTAAAAAAAAATGCAGAAATACTGTCTTAGTTTACATTAAATAACACGAGGAAATCTGGATTCTCTAATCGACGTATGATTACAAGCATCGCTTTACGAGGTCATATGCGCCCACCATGAATGTCAAATTACTTTTCCAGGTCAAAGCTATCAATACTTTTATTAGAAAAGTTCCATCAAGAGAATCTCGCTATTCGAAGGTTTCTCCGCAGTATTAAGTCTTTCATTTTTTCCCTTTCTCTCTTTGCATGCTTTGTCTGTTTTATCGAGGAAGGTACAATGGGACAGGCTAGTTGTCAATTCACCATTGTGGATTGATGGCTATTTCGCCAGTTCAATATCCAATTTCGTATTCTCATTCTCTCGATCCTTCATCCTCTTCACCGACGCCTTTCTCATTGATGGATATGCACAAATGCGGCAGTGAATTCCTTTTTTCTTTCTTTTCGTTCGCGAGCGTCGTTACATTCGTGTGCATTCGGTGGCGTAAGAAATAAAGGAATGTGCTGGGGAATAAGACCGAGCGACTGCGGTGACCCCGGCACGTAAAGGGAGCGCGCACTCGTGAATATACGTGCTCATCATCCATATGGATACGGTTGTATATCCACCCAACTACGTATGGGTAGGTACAAGTGTGCGTGGATCCACGAAATGGATACACACGACTAAACAATCTACTTTCCCCCTTCTCGCTGGATATTGCCGAGCGCGCAATAACGTGCAAGTATCGTTTACAAACGAAGGGGAAAACAACCACACTTAATTGCCCATACCTTTCAACCACTATGTGAGAATAGAGAGGTGCCGCATCGAGGGGCCCCACCACATTCGTGAGAATCTAGGAGCAGTTTCATCGACGCGAGTATAAATGCCCCTGACTGTGGGGGCTGTATAGAGCGGAGCATTCGCGTCGGGCTCACCTCTTCAAGTGTACGTTACGATTTTTGAGGCTCGCAAATCTACACGAGCGTCGGCGCTTTTGTGTAAATTCTTTGTCGGTTTGTTCATATGGAAATACGGGAAACCGTGCTTTCTCGATTGGAATCTAATATTGTTTATTGTTATCGAGTTTCTGGGTAACCGAAAACGCGTTCAAAAGTTTGGCCACGTTGTGTATAATCACGCTTCACAATACTGTTAATTTCGCAACTGTTAATTAGTTTAAATAATTACTAGAATCAGATTCAATGAACGATAGAAGTACGAGTAGCCAGAACAGTATTGGTTCGATACCATTAACGTACTCGTAACAATTCGATTCGCAGAATGATTTTCATTGGTACTTTCGTTGTTGAAGCATCGATAATGCAAGCATTTGATGCACGTATACTGTTACGGAAATGTACGCGTAGACCATACTTCAAAGCTCAATGTAACGTTACTTGCCTCTTTTCATGGGAGGAGGGCTTTCAGGTCTGTCATCATTTAGGAAGATGTGAGCCCATGTACTGTTCGGGTTCATCAATTCTCTCTCTCCCTCCCTTTTCCCCCTTTCTCTCGGTTTCTATTTCCGCAGTGGATATTCGGATATCTCTCTGTTTTCACGGATATTGTATCTCGATACTACAATGCCCGCTCGAGTCCCTAGATCTCAGCGAGGAAAATATTGACGTAGGTGAACGCTCATAAACGAATTATCCAATAGTTTGCAGCGTTGGGAATTAGCGTTGCTGCATGGATAAACTTGATACGATGCACCGACGAAACTTTCAATTTTTCGTGCCCCTTGCCATTATCCTTCCCTTTCTCATAGGCTATGAAGGAGCGAACTAACCACTCATCCATTATTTTCCCGATAAAAATACGGTGTGCAATGGTTAACGAGGATATTTTTGTTGTACGAAGTTTTTATCAGCTGAGTTTATTGAATGCTTATACACTGGTGAAAATGATTGATGTGCAGTAAAAAATTTTCTGCTGGCATATTGATTTGCGTGTTTTTTTTCTATTCAAATAGCTCACAGTTCATTAGATTCATTAATAAATTTACTTTTTTCCTTAACACCATGGCGAATAGTTTTATATTTCCTTCGTTATAGTAGAGATAAAAAAATGTGCGGTTGCATTGTGTGGTATTTGCTAAATCCTGACGAATGGTTTTGTTTCACAATTTCTGCATTAAAATGGAATAAGTCGAAATTGAAACGGTTTAAAAATAAGAGGCGCCTGCTGCTGCAAACATCGAATCGCGTTTACAGCTGGTTTGTCGTGCCTAAATAGATTCGACGATACATTTTCGTGTAAGGTCGCGACAAAGGTTACAATTTATCGATAACGACTCGTTTCGCTACAGCACGTACGTTGAGTCTTGACTTTAAACATTGATTTTTAACCGCGTTTGTATATTTATTTTGCGGTACAGGATCGATGGTCGCGATAACCGAACAAGTTCACTCACGCGGAGTTTCTCCGCTATCGTACATCGCGAATCTCTCAACCGTGATCGCGACTCACCATCCAAATAACATTTGAATCACAATTTTTTTATACCGTTTCGAATTTTCATAAATCGTAAGTAAACCGCTGGCGCAATACCGTCACGTTTCGACATTCGCGATAAGTTGCGAGTTAAGAATGACGAGTTTTTTTTCAGTTATTTTTGTGTTTAATCTGCTTTGCGATTCCAGGGAAAAAGTATTTTCTACTAATTTTCCATTTAACAATTGAAAGTTTCATGCAGCGAGAAAAAATCATTGGTCCACCGGGCGAAGGCTCGAGCTCGCGAGCCGCGGCTTCCGGATTCGAATCCCAGTTGAACCACCAATGAAATTTCGAAAATTTTTCCACGCATTTCTCCAGTAATCCCAGGTGGTTTCCACTTTCATAAATTCATGGCTAAAATACCTTCCTGCGATGCGTGTGCGGTCAGTTTACGGCTTTGGTGGTCTCTCGTGGATCCGCACTGAACGTGCGGACCGTGGTCCTCTAGCCATGCGCTCCCTGACTCATTCCATCACAGCTGAAGAGGTACCCGCTGAGCGCCTCTGGTGGCCGGATTGAGTGAGCTCGCATTGCGACCTCGTTTCTCGCAGTTTCCCTCGGCCTCGCTCAGCTTATTCGCTCGACTGTAGTAGCACGTCGAAGAGGGAGGGGGGAGTTGGAGAGATGAAGCAGGGAAGAGTGAGATTTTTCTTCATAAAATAGAAAATATATCAGGGCTTGAAACTCCTGCCACCTAAAACGTGTCTCGCCTTTTGATACGAGTCTTCGTAGCTCGATCAACAAACCCTTAACAACGAGTTTAAGGTATACTCTTGCTTTAATATATACCGAATATATATTTGAGGATCCTACTGTATATTTGAATTTCTGAATGTAGATAAGAAACTCGTCATCCAAAGTATGGGAGGTGTGAAACTACTGCGATCGGTTGGTGAGAGCTCTATCGAACAAAATTCTCGGCTCATTTATCGACATCGAGAATTCTATCCGCTTTCAATAGCTATAAAAATAATATACGGTTTTACTGAGAACTGGGTCAGCACCGCTCGATCGTATTATAGCATAGCAGTAATGCCGTGAATCAAAACCCGTATTACGACTTGAGATACTCACGGAGGAAGCCGATTTTTTTGCCAAAAACTTGAACTTGAATTCTTTACCGTCGCTTGGCAAAAAATGTTCAATTTACAGACTCTTCAGCAATGCAATGTTAATAAATTGATTGGAGTCTCAGGCTTTCGTGTATCCAACAGGGGTAAGGAATGTTTTTTTTTTTTTTTTTTTTTTTTTTCACTTGAAATCCGGCCGTTGTGTGTGATCAATTGGGCTCACGTTCGTTATACAGCGGATCAGAGAGCCACTGGGTCTTTTAGCAGAAGGAAAAGTTCAAAGGATAAAAGTCAAAGTAGCTGTGTGAAGACTGAAAGCAGTTCGTCCACTTGAAATTTTCTGTGTAACTTCTCTTTCACGTTCGTGTAAGCATCGCATCGAGTCTTTACTTGTGTATCGGAAGATTCGTCAAGTGTAATAATGCAACCGTTCCTCTTCTCATTCTCCTCTCCTTCCTCTCCTTCTGTCTATCGGTCTCTTTTTTTCTACACTTGTACGAGCTCGGAGTCTCTCAAAGAGCAATACACTTACCTTTAGATACTTGAGTATACTGCAATACATTGGCCGAACTAGGACCGAAGGAGAGTACATAAAAGAAAGATTTGAAGTCTGTACTCTGGTGCTGACGTTGCAGGAGTTGGCACAAACGTCGAACCGTCTTCTCAAAAGATTTTTTACACAGTCTCAATACAATTTTTAAGAGCTTTCTCGCAGATTAGCCTTCCGATTCGTTCGACCTGGAAGTAAGGTTGTCCCTCGGACTCGTTTCTACGTCCGTCTTAGCATTCTACTCAGGAAAATTTGCAGCGACTACAAAATTTATGAGTGAAACGTATGTATTACCGTTTGCAGATAAAGTATCTTCCGAAACGAGTACTTTATGTTTCGTTTAGGTAAAAAGATCCCAAGAAGCTTGACAAAGTATTGTCGAAAAAGCACCATCAGTAAAAGCCATTTGTATATAGTAAGTCGAGAATAAGAGTAAAGTAACGATAGCAAAGGGAGCATAGGAAACTAAGTATCCGCATGTTCATCAACACTTAAATTTAATGCGCTCCCGGCGTAAACAGCCTTAGGTGCTGGAAACGGCAACTTTTAAGATGTCACCGAGGGTTGGCTGTCTTCGCAGTAGCTCGCGATGACGTACAGCCACGGGGAAAAGCACGATGAGCTTAAAGGATGTGCCGGAACTGCTGAAAGTTGATACGCGCTAGCTCGGCAAGGTTACACTCCGTTATACTCGTGTACCCAACTACGATTATATATGTATATACACAAACGAATACTATACACACAGAGCCATAACGCTACACAAGCGAAGCTGGCCAACTTGCAATGTCGCGCGACTCCAACGAATCTCCTAACAGTGTCTTCCCCGAGAGGAGGTCATTTTCACACCGCGGAAATGGCAGTTAAACACGCACATCCACGTACCAAGATATAAATGTGTGCGAGAAGACGGAGTGGTTGAGTTGCTCGTTTCCCTCGCGCGCGCGCGCGCGCGCCCGCGCTTGCCACAGGCGAGAAGGAGAAAGAGATGAAGAGATATATAGAGAACGAGAATCACCGGTGCGAACAGTAATGAGCTAAAGTAATGGAGATTGGTGCTCGCTGCTACCAACTTCCAAGATCTGTATGGCCGTTGGCTTCTGCGACAACCTCTTTCCTCTTGCTAGCCCCGTTTCACTGGCATATATGAGCCAGAAGCAAGCAACGGTGATAACCGAGGACCGCGAAGGATTCCTCGCTTGTTTGTCTCTTGGTGGTTTTCAGCCACAATGCACTCTACGAAAGACAACTGCGAGCGAACGCTCGCATGGACGTACCGAAACGCTACCTCGGGACACCGCTCCGTCCGAGTGCAAAACTTTTGACCCGCCAACGGCCAAATTCCTACTGCATGCGTTTTGAGTATCGCTCGAACCAGTCCAGGTTTAGGTGTATTGAGCAAAAAATAACCGAGGAATGCTACTCCTCGCAATAGTGGCTTAAAGTTTCCGTGTACAGGGCCTGGACGGCCCATGATGGATGAATCGCGCGAAATAAGCCTGGTATCGGAACACATTTGAGTTGGTAAAAAAATACTTGGCGTTGCTGTATTTAGAAAATTTCGGGGAAATATGAAGGACCTTGACGAAGAAGAAGATTGAACTGTTTTTCTTCGAGTGATAATGACTATAGATTCTGCTGCTCCACTTAGCTCGATAGCTGTTGGATGAGAGCACCTCGCAATGAGGAAGAAAAAAGTGAATTTTCTTCGAAGTTTTCCCTTGCCTACAGTGACAGCTCTCTTCCAAGGGGAAACTCGGATGATCGAGATTCGTGGAGAAAGACAAGGTCGAAAATGAACCGGGAAAGCACATCGGCCACACTGTATTGTCCACCGTATATTCCAACGTATCTTGATTATTACCTTTCCCAGAGAATCACTCCCCCACACTTGGCATCTTCTTGATGGAGTGAGAGATCATACGATCGGGATGCGTGTGTACGAGATAACCTCCGAGGAGCGTCCCAATCTTGGTCGTGGAAGCTTGGGCTGATGAAGATCACGTAGATACTGATGGAAGTTTGGAATTGGAGGATGTTGCGTGTCGTGATGAAAGATGTGTACGTTGGTGCAGAAGTGAGGAATACGAGAATAGATAGTCGTACCGGAGCTTAGAACTTAAGTTTGAAGCGAGAATTGCCAGTGGTGCGCAACGGTTCGAGCATACACGTAAGACGTATCTGTGCAACGTTGCTAGGTGTCCCAAGTCGAGGAGCCCGGAGGGCATCATATACGAGCTTGATGCTATTGACTTATTCGTCAACATCTTGTTTCGCCATGCAAGAGCCTCGATCACTCAGCTTTCCTCTAATGTCACTGAACACGTGATTTCTCATTATGGGCTAATGAATCTCTGACTTTCGATATCACACAAAACTGTCATTAATAGTCAAATGTTTTTTTTTATAATTGCTTAACGAAATGAGAACATTTTCCGTATTCCGTTTTCGTCCGTTTGAACGAGACTTTTTCGGAGCAGTCGCAGTAAAGCTTCAGCCTATCCGGAATCAGCGTAAATTTTCGCTGCTCAAATGCTCGGCGAATTTTTAATTGGAAACGTAAAAATGTTCTCTTCGATATCGATCGTACTCCTCCCTCGTCTCCTCGTGACAGAGCTCATCCTCATTCCGACCTCATTGTTCTTTTTCACTTCCGAATCTTGTGCTCCCGCGCTCCACTCTCTTTCTCTGCCTCTCGCAAACGTGCACACACGACTACACTTCGTTTTCTGCGCCACGGTTGTCGAGGCCCGTGGAAATGCCTCGAGGAAATTCTTTGACTTCTAATTGAATTTCTGTA
The DNA here is from genome assembly GCF_019457755.1 of Venturia canescens. Lineage (NCBI taxonomy): Eukaryota > Metazoa > Arthropoda > Insecta > Hymenoptera > Ichneumonidae > Venturia > Venturia canescens. The sequence continues at coordinate 26,225,596 of NC_057421.1, forward strand.
ATCCGATTTCCGGAGAGGCGTTCGCTTAGAACAGAGGCTCCGTATAACCGCGGGGTCCCGAATCGGTCATACCCAACCCCTTTTTTCACTTCCCACCGCACAGCTCCCTTTCTATCTCTCGTCGCGTACGACTACTTCTTTCCGAGACACGCACACTTTCATCTTTCATTAGCTTTTACGAGTATTCAAGCCGTTTATTCGTTTCATCACTGTATGCTTTCAGCACGCGATGAGTACGTACGGGGGTTCAGGTGTGTGGAAATATATCAAAAGAAGCAATGCTTCCGAACCTAATGACATTGTACGACCTCGCAAATAACCCGACGGGGGCAGCATTTTGCTCTTTTCCTTTATTCTCCCACAATTCGTACAATCTTTCATTTATTCTCCTCGCATATATTTTCGACTGAAGTTTTTACGCTCAAGTTATTCGCATTAATTCCAACGATCACCGCTTTCGTCGAAGCTTTGTTCGAAAGCTCTCGCTCTGTGCTGGTCAACATTGCTTTTGTGATATTTCTATAATGCCGGAATAATGAACTCCGCGCTCACTTATTGCATGCCCCGAACTCTCAAAGCTTTCTACTTTTTCACCTAGTTTCGCAGGTCGACAAATTGTCAGCGAATCTACAACAACTACATGCTGCGATTCTCTCTCTCTCTCTCTCTCTCTCAATAGGTTTCCAGTCGTGCGGAACGGTAACACGAGCACGGGACAATACGGCTTGACATATACGTATGTACTTAGTGTACGCAGGGCCTGGTGTGAATTTGAACCAGGAAGCAAATTCGAATTACGCAGGGGATTGTACGCGGTAAAACGTTCATCGGTCCCTGAGCCATTCGTCACCGTGCAGCTCGTAACATTTTCAAACGTTGAGAAGCAAACTGGCCTTCTCAATGATTTGGAGTGCCACAGTTCTGGGTCCACTGGGCTTGCTTCCTTGATCAGTTGTTTCGCGAGTCATTTTGGCCCGGCGTTTCGACGCCAGATATTTTAACGCTGGGACGATTTGGCGCCTGGAACGTTCTCGAGTGAACTTACGAAATTCAGGATGTATGCGTGGAAGCGGCTCTCGTGTACCATTTCGAACTTCCATCCTCCTGAGCCAATCGCACTGAAAGTCACCGGGACCACGGCAAGCAGATCATTAAAATTAAGATAATGGTCCGAATTTTCACTAACTTCTCTCCGAGCTCATGTGAGTACACGGATCAACGTATGTTGCCCACGATTCTACGGACTACACTGTACGCGTACAGAGATTCTCTCTCGGCATTTGCCGTAGACCGACGTAGCCCCCGCGCGAGGACAGTACAGAGCCCGATTACCGGCCCATTTCCGGTCACGTTACAACCCTCGATCCTCCTCTCTCCTTCTCTCTCATCTTCCCCTCTATGTGGGTCGCGAATTTCGACTCGAATCTAATTAGGTCTTGGTACACCAAAGCTCGTGTACGTATACATGGATATACATTTGTAACTTCACTCACTCTCTGTATAGTTACGTCTGGCCAACTGTGCACGAGTGCACTCTTCACCAACACGACATTCTACCCACATTTTCTCCTGTTCAGCTCCCCCTCTCGCCCTTTCTCTCTTTTCCCCCTCATTCGTTCGAATTTACACGAAAGTTTCACCCTCAGCGTAACGAAATTTAACGTTTCAACCTTCATTCGACATACCGCGTTCAATGTTTACTTATAAAAAGTTTATTAGTGTGTATTTCGACGTTTTTCCATGTGTGCCAGCAATCCAAACACAAAACTCGAATGCGACCTTTCATTCAATCTTATTTGCTCCACACGAGTATCGATTCAACTTCAAACCACACTGGTGCAAATTTTCACCCACGAAAATTTCCGGTATTCAGAACCTTAAAATTCTTTTCTTCAATTTGGCCATTCTGTTATAATGAAACTTGATTTTTCTATTTTTTAAATGATTCTATTCGATTACTGAGGAATTGTTACCCCTTAAAAGTCTCGCTGTAATATTAATTCCATACGTTCGTGGATGAAATAAAAACGCTTTGAAAAGTCCAAGTGCAAATTTACATCACTGTGGTGAGTTTGTGACCTTCTAAGGGAATCTACGGGTTAATAATCAAATGATTTACAAATAATTTAATATCATTCTACCGGCTTTGGTCTCCCGATAATTCATCAACTTGTTACTTATTCCCGTATATGGGAGACCGGGGCAAAACGGGATACCCGAAAAATGAGAGAAATTTTTTTGTCTTTTCTTTTTTCAATTTTTATACTTGTCCGAAAAGAACATGAAACATATTTTTTCGAAAATATCTTGTTTTCTGGATTTTTTTTTTAATTAATTTTTTTCAAATTCTCTTTTTTTAAATCACTTCCAAAGTGAAAACGTTTTTTCATTCCGCTCAATTTTGGCACTGAATCCATGATTCAGTGGATAAAGAATACAAATTTTTACAAAATAAACATTGGGAATCTTCGTTGTTATTCATATTATTAATTTTTAATCGAATTACAAAGGGTGCGTTCCGACGTACGTTAGAGCGTTGTAAGCGCTGAGAGCGCTCACAGCGTGCGCGCCCGACTTACCGTTTGAGCGCTGTAAGCGCTGAGATGCACTCGGTTACGGGTGCATTGAATTACAATTATAGTAAAAAAAATTTCATGAGTTTTTTAGGGGTACCCCGTGTTGCCTCGGAATTTTTTTTTTTTTGAAAATTGTAAAGAATTCCAGTACATTTCTTAGTTTTTGGGAGTAAAAAATAGACGGAGCTTCCCAAACTTCTGAAAAGTTCAATATTTCCTTAGGTATCCCGTTTTTCCCCGAGTATATGCAATAGGGTGCTTCAAAAAAAATCGATATTTTTTTTTTTCGTGGGCCGAAGAGGGGTGTTAGTATATGTAAAAAAAATGACTTACTCAAATTTTCAGATCTTTTGAAAAATATATAACGGTCCCTCAAACGACTTTTGCATTTTTTTTCTGTTTTGGGGACAAACGTCATGAAAAAAATCATAAACCGTTATGCAAACATAAAATGCACTTCTCCCTTGAATACATGAAACTTTACCTTTGTGTTGAAAAAAAAATCATTAATTAAACGGTCCCTCAAATGACTTTTCTGTTCGTATGACATTTTTGTTCGTACTAGTGCACTTGTACTTGTTACATTGTAGACCGTGAAGCAATATAAACAGAGCCACTGTAACCACGACAAGGACGAAGCTCAACAGCTACATGAGCTAGGGGCTTCGCAAAAAACATGGGAAAAATATGCTTCATATTCAGCGCAGAGAAAAAATATTTCCGAGCTAAATATTCAAAAAACATATAACATAATTTTGCGATGAATTTGCGTAGTATACTGGAATGCACATGTTCAGCGCATTATTCCAATGTATTTTATGCTCACAATATTTCACTTATTCAACAAAGAAAGTGCATTTTATGTTTGCATAACGTTTCATGACTTTTTAAGACTTTTTCCATGACGATTTTCCTCAAAATAGGAAAAAACATAGAAAAATCGTTTGTGGGACCGCTAAATATTTTTTTTTTAATCTCAAAGTTTGGGAAAGTCACTTTTTAGATCCCTCTTCGGCCCACGAAAAAAAAAAAAAAATCGATTTTTTTTGAAGCACCCTAATATGCAACCCAGTTTTTCATCACAAATCGATAAAAAAAAAAAATACAGTCCTATTATTATTGCATTCCGTAGCATTTCAACAAATGATAGAAATTACAGGTCAATTGTCATTGGCGAAAATTGGTGTTGCCAATGCGATAAATTTCGATTTTTAAAATCATACACACTCGCCTAAACAAGATTTGCAGAAAAAAACAATCGAGCCATTTTACGACGCTGAAGTTTCCAACGTTGGAGTCCAACGAAATGAACGAAAAAAACGTTTTTAATTCACCAATTATTTATTTCACGAATCGTTGGTGAAACTTGAAAAACTACGAATCGCAAATTTGGCAGGGAACAAAATGGGAGAATTACTGGAATTATTGGAAAGTTTTTTTCGATCATTTCGTTGGACTCCAACGTTGGAAACTTCAGCGTCATGCCATTTTGAATTAGGAAGCGCGATGAAGAGCCGCAAATATAAATGATAGTTGAAAGAAGAAAATGAACGACTTGATCTCAGGAATGTTGTCTGAGGAAAGACGATGGAACTCATCGTCTCGTCGATGGGGTTGCGCTCTTCAACCCCTCTCGCGCGATTATACGTGTATATCTGTACGGAGCCCTTATCGTCGCCGTGTCGAGAATTTCAAACAAAGCGTTTTGCTTTTGCACCCGAGTGGCTCGTGTGGCATCCAAGAAAAGGATCGAGAGAAGCCCGGAACAAAGAGCATATCAGTGTGGTTGAGTGACGGACGAACCAGCAACCAAGAGAACGGTTCAAGCAAGCGGAAATGCTCATTTAAATATTTACCCACCTCAAGCTATTATCTTATATAGCACGTCGTATATCCGTGTGAAAAAAAAAAAAAAAAAATACAAGCACAACCTGATCTTAGTCGTTCTGTCTCTATTCATACGGGGCTTTATCGGTATGATAATTAACTCGAAGAAGATCGTTTATCTCGTTTTACGCGGAAGACACCCTCGGTTCGTCGACAAACTTGATTCATCGCTGATTAACTCGTAGGAATACTCAACCATGCAATATTCAAGGGACTACTCAAAACGATCGCTCCAAGGGATTGATCCTCTTACTCAAAATTGTCTGAGCAATTTGCGTGCGAAGAATTTAGCTTGTTTATGAAAAATTCTAAATTAGTACGTCGATTCAATCCCCGTTTCTCCGGGAGTGCGCAGAGGCCCATCACTCCTGTCGAGTTTAACTCGAGCATCGAATAACTCGTGTTCGTATCCTCTCCTTGATTGCACTTTCAAGAGGGTGACCTCGAGCAATATGTTGGCTCAAGTGAGGCCACCGGCAAAGTCGGCCAAGACGGAGTCGACGACGCTGACGATGACGAAAGTAACGACCGCAATGAGAGGGACGCCGTCGTCGATTACCGAGGAAGACGGAAGATGAGCCCCAGCGAAGTCTCTCGACTCCGATGTTCCTAACGCTCGCTTTATCGACACCGTACGCTCAACGTTCACGATCGTTATCTCGTTACAACGAAGCCGTACACCGCTACCTCGTATACACGCGCACACAGTGATCGAGTCTCGTGCTTTCTTCTGCGCTCATACGATTGTTATACTTTCGGTGCGCTATTAAGATTCTTGCCGTAAATAGAAGCAGCTCCGTCGTTGCTTGTTTACAATCGATGCCCACCACAACAATCTCAAATAATCAAAATACCAATCGACTAATCAAAATGCAAATATATTGCACCTGAAAGGAACTGCAGCTTCTTGGAAACGACGCAGTAATTCATTGATCTATGGCGTGAGTTGTGTGAGTGTTGACTCCGTCCGGTGTCCAAGCTCCATACTTTTGAATAAAACAATGTTTTTGTGCGCGATGACGAACAAGCCTTCATTTGATTAGACGTTTGGTTCAACCGGAAGAGTCGCACCATAATACGCGATATTGACGCAAAGTCAGCCAGACTGAAACGCGAAAGAGGAAGCCATGCTGAGAACAATCGACATTGACTTTAGCTACTTTCATACTCCGAATGCTTCAGTCACGGCATACCACGCTGACGAGCACAGTTCGTTAGTATCTTTGTCTTTAAAACTACATTCGTGTCCCAGATCATGTACCTGTAACTCATACCTTTTTCGCAATAAACATACACTCGCTAGGCCTGCTCGTACTAGGCTCGAAATCGTGAGTGACGCATGATTGAATAATTGTCTCGAGTTTGAGCAGAAAAAAAGGCGACGTACGTTATGTGTAACAACCTGTGATGGATCAAGTGTCGTTCCATTTCTTTTTTTTTAATAGAAGCCATGATCCTCGTACAAGCTGTCTCAGTTTACACAGTTAAATCAGGCACGTCGTTAAATTTAATTCCAGTCTTTGCGTCGAGTATTTTTTTTTTTTTTGTTTTTGATCGCTGTTCGATTATTTTAAACTCTCATATCCAAGCAGTTTTTCGAAGTATCTATAACGGTTTTCTGTGTAAAAACAGGAACTAAAGATCGATCGAATTGTACGGAACGGCCGCAGCTTTCGAATATCATATGAACACTTTTAAAGAATTTGAATATTTAATAAGGGTCGCGGTTTTTGTAAAAGTGAAGTAAATATGTAGACTGATAGGGTAAAAATAAGTGTTCAGGTCTAGTCGGAATCGCAAATTTTCAGATCGCTTCGATAAAAAAAGCTTACTACCTCTAATCCAGATGAGATGCAGTAACATTTGATCGATAACTATTTTCTCTAATATATCTATTTTGCTTCTTCGACCCATTTTGACTATTTTTAGTATCGTTTTTCAATCTAGAACTTCTCAAATGGAATCGATTTTACGTTAGCGTTATAGGAGGCAAACTATCGACTCTACGTATCGCTGTAATTTATGCATACGCCACAGATATTTCATTGTAAAGTACCATCAGCTCTATTCTTCTTTATTTTACAAACATGTCGATAAATTAAAGCTTGAGCGGAAGGTTTTTCATCCGCTTCCAACGACACGAACTTCGATACCGTGAACATAGATCGACCGGACGATGGGAATGCTCGTGAAATCACTCGGGTATTTGAAGTATCGATGAAAAAAGCGCACACGTTCTTAAAAGCGTTTCGAAGGGCTTGGAAGTTTCCTGAAACCGTTAGAAAGTATTCAAAAAATCGGAATCTTGAAGTTTTTTTTGAATGCATACTCCCTTCGACGTCGAACACGACGGCTACGGAAAAAAAAAAAAAAACATAAAAATGTTCTAACGTGACGATCTATTCGAAATCTACTTCGTCATAAGTGAATTTTTTTCGTCTTGGTTATTTTTATATCACGTTCACAAACAATGAAACCGCGATGAGTGCTGGACTCGTCCCAAATAAAGCTCTTGATATCCACGTCCATGATCGACATGTACGCCAAACTGGAGAGAAAGTTCCTCGAAAGCTCTTCTCTAAAAGGGTATCAAGTCCCATTTGAAAGACTTTATTCGAGACAAGCTTGCACACTGTTTAGCTTTTGATTCTGAGTCCTTCGTTAAAATACAATTAATTTGTGCAGATAAGCAATCTTTTTTATGCGAAAGCTGCTTTAATTCTTACAACTTGTGTGGTCTCTTCACCGTATGTTCTTCAAAGCACAAAAATAAATGCGATAAAAAATGCTCTGCTCGTACGTTATACTGCGAACTAATTCAATGATTTATTCATGACGAAATATCTCATTTTTAGCGCATTGCAATGAGTCAACTATCTTTACCTTTGAAGTACCGTATACGTTGAAACATTTTCCTGAGTGCTTTGGGTAAATTTAAAGGGTGTATTTCAAGAGTATAGCGATGTTTGGAAACGGAGCATGCTGGTCTTGGCTCGAAACGGGTCTGTCGAAAATACGTCGGTGTAATTATAAGTTAAACCACGCTACTCTCACCTGTTGGTTAATATAGGATAGATCAGCATGCGCCAATACCTACATACATGGGCACACGGGCCCACATATGAAATAGAAATATTGCCTCCACGGTTAACCCCTGTTGGGTTCGATCCTGCATAGTGTACATGGGAATTCGTGGCTCTGGTATCGAGCTCGGACAAGACCTTTGCCGCGCGGGCTGCTCTTTTAACTTCCTATCAAATCGGGCTGGACGAGAGTAAATCTAACGATGAAACGCTGCGTCAAAACTTCAAAGGGGAACAATTCTTTACAATGAGAATATTTATTTCATGGGCTTTAAGTCATACTTAGTTTTGTATGAATTTCATATTTATGAAAATGCTGTGCGCTATCGAAACTCGAATGAAGCGAATAATTAACTGATGTTTCCTCTTTCATTTCTGTTGCAGGTGAGTACGAAAATATTGTCGGAAACGATGAAACGAAATGGCGAGTCGAAGTATTGCAACAGTGAGTTTATATTCAAGCTATTTTAACAGTCCTATTACCACAAACTGAAAGAGTTATGAAAATTGTTCCGACCGATTCATCGTCGATGCGTACACGAGCCAGTGAATCGCATGCCACGTAGACGTCAAGCAAACATACGCACACGCACACGAGTCAAGTAATACAGAGGCTCCTCGGTGCGTTTTAATAGTCATGTATCACTGCGTCGTAAATTCCGAGTGTCTTTGATCCAGAAACTGAACACAGAATATTCGGTATAAACGAGCTTTCTCCCTTCGAAAGTTACACATGCCTGTTAAACGTTTCGAAGTGGCGGAGATTCCAGACATTCTTGTCCTATAATCGCAGGGGAGATGTTATGAATCCGTTTCCACAAGTCTGACTCTGATATTTCTAGCCTCGTCTCTCTCGAGCATCCGCCATCGCCCTCTCTTTTTCTCCGTCCATCTACGATTCTCTCCTCCTTTGCAACAATTATTCTGGAAGACCCGCTGCAGCAATAGCAGGACCCGAGCGATCCGGCGTCACGTGACACGTAGACAAAAGTACACACGAGCAGCGATGCGGCTGCGTTTAGGATTTATCCGGAACACACTGTAACGACATAATTCCACGAGAGAAGCCTGCGCCTAATTCACGAACGAGAGAGCCCTACTAAGCCACGCGTCCAAATGGAATGCACATCGAATTGTTACTCCACTGTTATGCTCTCTGCTGTTTAGCCATTGCGATCGAGCGACCGGCACTCTCCCTCTTTACGACATACTTCTGTCCCGAGGCCGCAGGCAGATTGTATCAAAGCAACAATACAACTTTGTGTACTTACACGCCGTGATGCGAGGTTCGCGCGCGCACAGCCCCGCACACACGCAGTACTCTTTCGCTGCAAGTACGACTCGAGCCCGAGCGAGAAATGAACAACTCTGTACGACCTCCGACCCCGGCGAGCGCGCGAGAGCAATCGTTTCCACGACCGTTAGACCTGCGTGGGACGGCTATTCTTGTTGCAGGGTGCTCGAACAACTGCTACAAACGAAAGAATTGTGCACACTCCGACGACCGATCTTCCAGAGGATTTTCCAACCACCGGAAAATAAACCTTGAATTCTTTCAATAACTCGGGACACCTCGGAATATGAGACTGTGAATTCGGATGGATAAATATATGAATACCTATTTAAAATAGGGGAGCGAAGAGTCGACGGAGCGTTGGAAGGCAAACTTTGGCAAGTGTCAGATTTCAGTTTGACCGAGATCCGTTGAACGGCGAGGATTTTTTTATTTTCCTTTTACTCTCCAATCTCACTCGGTTCCATCCAACCCTCTATTTTTCTTTCCTTCAAACTTCTATCCCAAGTTCTATATTCTCATGCCCTTATTCCACAATGTTCCATCGCAAGTAGGACATTTTTCTCTAAAGGCATCTATCGCCCTGTTAGCCGCGAAGGATTTCTCACGGACCTCAACCTTCAATGATACTTCCGATAATATATTGCACGAGATATTATATTCCGTGGTTTATCAGACCAAGCCGAAGAAGAGGGGAAAGATTCCAAGTTGGAAAAGCGCATCAAAACGTGCATCGTCAACACTCCTTAATGATCGTTTATACAACATGCGCATAGCCATGCATACGTAATCTTCGAGATATTGTTTCTCCATCACGAATAGTTATCCCCCATGTTCATATAATATTCACAGTGTATGGATTGTCTTCATTTATCTAGGATGCTGAGCTTGCCAAACGGAACATCGACAACTCATTGTTCCTCAAGGCTGTTGTTCTCAGCTCTGGTAAGAGGGATGTCGTTTCCTTCCCTCATGGACACTTCATTATATATTATACTCTCCTCCGCTTGGTGCTGTTATGCCCGCGTCCCTGTGTACGTGTAGACTGTCGAAATTGCCGAATACGGAAGTAACAGGGTGAGGCGCGGGGGTGTGTGATGCAGCAGGGAGGGTCTCGGTGGGGCCGAACATTGGTTGTTTCGCAAAGGGAATACTGCAGAGGCGCGAACATCCCCGTGGTGATCGTTATTGGCAATACACGAGAGAGGATCTCATGATGCCCTTCCAACCTCGTTTTCCCAGGAGGGAATAAGGGAGTTAAGTCCCCGCGATTGCCCATATATCTATAGAAATATATATACGTAATGCTGGCAGCCAGAGCACACGCCTTGGCCATTAACAGCCCGCCTTCGAAGCCACGGACTTTGAGACGTCGCCTGCACCGCAATGTCGTTCCCCCAAGCTATTATAGCGGGGATGCATACGGCACAAAATTAAAGAGAGCTTCAGGGTGAGCAACTGACAATAGATTTGCGAGGAGCATATATGCGTGGAAGGGAGAATGAGAGGAGGAACCATGGCCTCAAACCACTCGCACAAAGTGGTAAACCAACTCTACGAACTGTTGGAAATGGACTGCGTAAAACGATAGCGCGCGCGGTGAATCCTAGCAACAGCGAGCTACTACTTCCTTCCAAATATATATTGAGTCAGAGATGGCGATGGAACGGGAAAGAAGGAGAGGCGCGATCGTGAACGAGATCCTGAGATTTCGCGACATCTGGTTAACCAACGAGCCGGAAAATCTAATCGTCCTTGGAAAAGTCTCCTTTTCCCAAACGCATACACACTGTTCGGCTTTTACTGTGCTCGCGCATCTCATGGTAATACCAACCCGCCATAATACCCACATACAATCCACTTTCTTCTACCCCATATTCCCACTCTTCGCTAACTGCTCCTCCGTCTTTCCTTATTCACCCCACCGCATATGTGTTTTGAAATCATTGTACGAAACCGCGCGCTCTCCCTCTCTCTCTCTGGCGCCTCTTAACCACTGCACCAACGCCATCGAAATGCTGATATAAGCGTTACCGCATTATACAAAAGCCACTAAAACCAACCCTGTGTGTTATTCGACAACTCGTCTTATCTCATGGCTATTTTCTCAAACTTTCGCGCCCGGCTATTCCATGCTACATTGATTCCCACTGCTTATCCTCAATCTCCGCTTTCTGGAGTTTCTAATGCTCATTATATTCATTCGTGTATGATAAATAATCGATTCGCTGACCGAAAATGCTCTCTGTAAGATTATTGAAGCACACTGCAGGCACGTTATACCTCAGCGAAATTCGCACTGCTTTGCACGCTTTTATTCTCGCGGGACGACGATTCATAAATGCTCCTAAAAATCATTTTATTCCTGTACAAAGTATCGTAATAAGTTTGTGACTTTATTACATCCGAAATATGAAGGTGTACAGTTATTGGAAATATACCAGAAGCGAAGAATTTTACGAAAGATCGCACAAACTGAATCATAAAATGCAAAACTCTCGGGCAATTTCATGCGAGAGCAGTTTCGAGACAAAAAAGATTTTTCTGATGCTCCGAATGGAAGCAAACTTTCGGGGGGTAATCGATGAAGTTATCCCGACGAAATAACCGTTCAAGCTTTTCCGGCTTACGATCAAAACACACCCACGCATATAATATGTTTATCCAGAAAAACTATATTCGCTGACGGGTTTCACTGATGTTTTCGCAAATTCTCAATTGCCCGTTTACTTATACTTTTTTCCCCACACGAACGAAGCATAACTCTGATAAAAATGTTTACAACACCGCCTGTATATTTTGCTTTTTTATGGCAACCGACCATTCACTGTTTAAACCAAACGCTGATATCGCGGTGAACCCTTCACTTCGTAATCCTCTCGTTGTGATATAATATTTTCAACTATTGCCCCGTGGATGCCTGCGCGGAACTTGCTGCGTCAGTGGTGCATGGTTACCCAGGTGTGTTTTTCCATGTTTTACAATTACCGAACGAGCCAGAGGGCGAAAAAAAAGAGAAATCGAACGCAACAACGATCGTCGCGCATTCACTATTTACCGCGTGTATTTTCATGAAAAATCGAATAATCGGTCGCGTTAACTCTCGCGACCATGCGCGCACACACGCGCAGGGGAGAATCGTAGATTCGGTTCCACATTTCATTACCGAGTCCCAATGGTTTTATGCAATCATCATAATTCATGAAGTATTGCACGGATACGCTGATTTTTCGATGTTTTTTTAATACTTTTATTTCTCAATCTCCATGTATCATGAGCGCCCGCGCTGCGGTTCAATCAATAATCGAATATTTCAATAGCGTATCAAACCCTATCGAATCGACGATTTTCATTTCTCCGTGCGGCCCATAATCGGTACAAAATTCATCCCTCTTTCTCTATTCATACGTAATGCGTAGTTTGTAGAGGTGAAAAAAAAAAAAAAAAAAAAAAAAAAAAACTGGGAAAGAGAACGTGGGGCAGACTGCTGATGCAGAATATCGAACAAAGTGGATTCTCAATCTATGAGTCATCGACGAAACGCGTACAGGTATAGCGGCGTCCGCGTCCACGTAGCGTGCATTCGAAGGTGAAGTTTTTCGTGAAACTGACTGACTCGGTGCATGCCCCTTGCCCAATATTTCTCGTACGTTTCCTAATAATCGAGTCACTTTCACGAAACAGTCTTCGGGTCCACGTACATGTTTACACTGCATGGAGGATCGCGAACGACATATACATATACATTCTCGCTGGCCCAGAGTGTGGAGAGGGACTGCAAGCGAGAGTGAACCAGCAGGAAGAAGGGAGCCGAGAAGAATGAACTCGATGCGGCGGAGAGAGACGAAGCACGTGGGCACCGGGCTAGAGAACCGTGCGAGATATATGGGAAGCGGGCATGCAGACAGAGGGTGTTTGGGGTGAACGTAGAGCAAAGTACGAGAAGAGAGGAAATACGAGCTGGACTATATCGTAGCAAAAATAAAGGCAAACAAAAAGCGATATGGAAGGGCTCGTTGTGCATCATTCCCCTCGATGTTGTCTCCCCGAGCCGCCCTACTCTCTTCGGACCAACGGGGAATGTACGTGTTATATTCGAAAATATACGATCCTTCGTCGATAAATATCGTACTCGATACATATTTGAAAGCGCCATAGGTGCGAGGGGTACTTGTAAGATTGTTCGTCGGGCAGATATTTTCGAAATTCGCATCGATCTTCCGATTGGTCATTCGTCCGAGATGTTTGAAAAAATTATCGTTTTATCGAAGCATAAGATTGATTGAGCCTCGATAATTAGGTTGTACGAATTTCACGTGAACGGTGGCTCGAGTCAACTTCTTACTTACTTAGAAAATAGAATTACGTGCTTGGTCGTGTCGGCATAGACGGACCAGTTTTTCTGAAATAATTTCTGTCAAATAAAAATCACTGCCAAGCTCTGTACCGAGAAACTTTTGCTTTGTTCTTACGTCCGCGCTGACAAGTGTCGATCCACCATCCTTGTATTTCCACTTGAGTAGCACTGCTTCCATTCTTCTCTGAGTCATCACTCCAGCGATCTGACACACCCTTTAGTCATCGGAAATTACGGCTCTTATACGCTGAAGGCAACGAGTGGCAAAATAGCACATATACTGCGCTGGTAACGTCAGTAAAAGGCATTTCGAGTAAGCCTCGATTGCACAAGTGCGTTTGTTCTATAGAAAACCCATAGCGGGAGTACGAAACATGGCACATGTGAGAGTGAAAAGTCTACGGAGATCACGAGGCGAAGAGAAACGGCAGCAGCCACCGATGCGCTTTCACCCCTGTCGTAATTACGCGCGACATGCTATTTCGCTCACCCAAACGTCGGCCTTTCATTTCCTCTCCTCCTTTTCTGCCTCTTCCTCTGTCAATTATGCCCTCGTTCTTCCATCCCACTTTTTCTCCTCCATCAAGGGTCCTTTGTAGAAAACTTCTCAACGGATTGACGTTGGCCGGTGCTCAAACTCTACGCAAACTTCCTCAAGCCGTGCACACTTATCGTATGACTCATTTCGAGGGCGCTCTCGTCCTCGAAAAAGTAGCCCCCTGTACGAATAATCGATTATCCAAGATTTCGAACCGGAGAAGTACACTCTTCGCTGAGGCATTCTGCCGCATTCTTATGACAAAGATTTTCACGATTACCGATTCGAAAATGCAAATGTTGAATGAAACCGTTCAATTGTCTGTGTCGAGAAACCGCGGAAGGCTGAAAGAAATCAATTTTTTGGGTTTCAACGTTGCTGAGTTTGAGGCACTTTGCAACACAGCTAGAGGGCACCGCGTTCGTGACTCTCCAAGATCTCGATCTTCGTTCGGGGAATCATATACGCTAGTCCGAGGTACGATTTACTCCTGTCCCAAAAGAGTAACCGCCACAGACTTGCCAACAGCATCCACGATATTTTTAGTCTTTTCCTTTCGATTTTTATTTTTTCTTGACTCGTACTCATCCTCCGATCAGCAGCGTGCTTCGAGCTCCATAACTTCTCCACACATCTTTCTAATATACGACCCTCCATCTTTCTTACTCTCACCAAGTTTAATACAGTTTTTTAGCTCCTCGGATCTACTCTATTATCCGCAACGTGTACACACACGTATACACACGATACCGGATGTGCAACATTGCCATATATTTTGCCGGTGTAGCCACTGCGAGAAAACTTGGTGCAATAAAAACAAAAATAATGGACTCTGAGAAAAATGATTTCGTAACCCATTTTCGCTGTAAATATTGTCATGTTAAATGCGATCACCCAATTGTTTTACTCGCGACAAATTATAAATCGATGTCCGATCCGAAGATTTTTATTTTCACTGGGTTTTTGTTGGTTGAACAACTTTGATAAATCAACGACAAATTTTTCGAGTTTTAGAGAAAAAGCGATCTCGATATTCGCGTCTAAATTTTTGTGGGAACCGGAACAACCGCGCGAATGTCCAAAGATAAAACGACGCGACGTCTCAATTCATCACTGTCACTTATCCCGCTTTTTTATCGCGATCAAAAGCAACACTGTCAATTATACTATTCTTCATCTCTCTCATAGTGACGATCGAAAACTGTCGATTGTTCAAAACCCCCATCCCCAGGACGGCCGACAGTGACTCGCCGGATGGTTTCTTCTTCCATTTCTTCAATATTTCCGCCGACAGCCAAGACATGGGACGTAATGAGGCCAAACCTGCAAAATCGAACTATTTGATTCCACGTCGATCCCGAGTGTTATCCCCGAGCCATGCTCTCGAGTACTGTCGATTGACGTTTCGTATAAATGCGTGGGTGTGTTCAGTCTTCATATCAACTTGAGTATTTTTTATTTTTTCAACAATCCAAGCCCCATGACTTGTGTCAACGCCGAATTTTCTTTATTGTTTATGAAACCAGAGTTCTCGCTGACGTGTTCAATCCATTTTTCTCCGCGTACCGGATATTTTACGTCTCAAAAACAGCTCCGGACGAAGAGATTTTCTAAAAAAATCTCATCCAAATTCGAGCAACACCATCGAGACTAAATCTCTCATTTCTTATTCACTGAAATTGTAACCTTTGTACCTCGGCAAAGGCTGTCAGTCGAATAACACTTCCATCAGAAATAAAACGGTCTATAGACCCTAGAGCCGCTTGCCGTAAAACTTTTATTGGCTACGTAAAAAAAAATAATGCATACCGATACCAACGAACGAATGAATGTGCGCTGATAACGTTTGTGTGGCCTACTCTCACCGAATTTTTGCACGACCGGAGTCTTTCTCCTGCTCTTTCGCTATTCCCTTGGTTTTCGCACCCCTTGAGCTCATATCCACGAGTGTTCCGGCAGTGTACGGGTATAAGGAAATAAAAAGGATATGCCCAAGAAGAGAAAGAGCACGTATTTCAGGACTATCTGTTACCGCAGATAGAAGAATTCGGTCAAACACCACGCTGGAATATCAATATTTCGAATCGATTGAAAAACGTGTCCGTGTTCTCGTACCGTGCCCCTGTACGTATTTCAATATGAATGCAATAACTAGAAACAATATGTTTTTCAACTCAAAGCAATATCATGAACGAAGAATTCGTTCATTATGCTCGAGCCACAAACTGAAATGATGAACGTGAATATTGAGTTGGAAGTGAATTGCGCGAACGTCGAATGAAAACTAAGTTAACCGTGCGGAGAATTGATGCCTGGGCCTCAGTGCAATGCCTAAACGCAATTACGTATTATTATTATTATTTAATATCAATAAAGTGCTGATCCGCTCCTTCCCAGACTCTTCGCTCGCTCGATCCTCAAGTTGACGTTTTCGTCGCTCATCGACGCTATTTTATTCTCTTCAAACACTCTCTCAAACGACCTCCATGAATTACAGTAAACTGACAAACAGATTGATCAATTGAAATTCATAAAATATCACCGACAGCCGCAAGTACGATGCAAGTTGGGACAAATCGTAAGCAATTAAATAAATATCGATCCAACTCGAGTACCGACGTGATGACGATAAGAAATAAATCTGTAAAGAAATTATTAGCAATGAAAATTTCATCATGCTAGAACGGATCGTGTTTCGGTTGGTAATTTGGTCCAACGAAAATCCGAATTCCTCAGCAAGCTATTAAATTAATTACGACGCTTGCAAGTACAATCAAGATATTTTGAAGTATACGCAATGAATTTTTTATTACTCGAACTGCATTTTCGCCAGTAAGAGTGTCCGTTTCGACAATTCAAACTCGAGATTCTTGATTTTCGTAATATTCGAAAGGCAAATTCTAAACGAATATCATAATTTAATAATACAAAAAATTCTCATATAATTTGAAATACGAATGAACAAGAATTAATAAATGTTCCCGCTGAAAAGGGAAACATTACAGCCCTGCATTGTTTCGAGTCGATGAAAGTTCTTCGAGAAACCAAGCTCTCCGTCTCAGTAGTCAGAAATTTATAACCCGGTTTCTACGGAGTCTCGAAAGCTTTGGTGGACTTTGGTGAGAGCCAACGGGTTTGCTCGACAGCAGCGAAATTAGCCCAACGATGGTCCTTAAAATATATATCGCACACTTATATACAATACGGGCACGGTATGTACGAATTTTGGGTCGTTTATACATGCATCGACAGGAGGTTACGGTAAATAAAGGACATATATTAGACCGTCACCACTGAGGACAAGAAACTTTGAGAGGCTTTCGGCGTTTGAACGACGAATTAGGATCCATTCCCGTGGGAAGTGGGTACAGCTCTGCCCATGCTCTTTCCTGCTGTATCTTGTGTGCAGCTCCGTCCATGAGACTGCACTCTGTATATACTGGCCGTTCTCGAATCATTGGTATTCCGCACGATGAGTTTCTGATTTGACTATTAGCCATGGTATTATACAAGGTGGTTCAAAACATCCGGTCGATCGTGCGGTGACGTTAAAAATCCGGGAATCGCGACAAGGCTTCTCTATTTTTCATATCGAGTGTATCGTAGTATTCAGAAATGAGTCGTCATAAAAACGATGAAAAAAATAAATAGCAGAAGCCTGACACCCGCCGATTTGGCCATCATTGCTGCTAATGACGCTGAAGTTTGCAACGTTTAAGTCCGACGAAATGACGTAAAAAGATCCTCCAATAATTCCAGTAATTCTACAATTTCGTTGCCTGCCAAATTTACAATTCGTAGTTTTTCAACCTGCGCCGATACTTCGTGACATGAAAAATTAGTGAATTCCAAATGTTTCGTTTTCGCTCATTTCTGTTTTCGTTAATGGCTTTTTCGTTAATTTCGTTGTACTCCGAGGTTGCAAACTTCAGCGTCGTAAAACGCTCGAGGCATTGACTCAAGAATTGCTTCATCTCACCATTCGGCACGATGACAAAGATCCGGATTTTCGAACCCCCTCTATGTGTTAATATAATTTTCGTTTGCCAGGAAGGACGAATAGGATTGCGCGTGAATTTGAGAATTCTCGAGATTTCACACGCCGGTAATGAGTGAATAGTAGAATATACGTGGTGCGAGTCCACGTGGGGATTCAAGAGTACGATACCAAACCTCGATAATTATTCGAGTAACAGAGGGAGTATCATTTACATAAACGTGTGTAATATGTAACATGCGCGTACTTCAGACACAAGGATATTCATGCAGTCCCCGCCGTCGTCATATCGTTCCTCTTTGCTCCTATTCTTCGCACACTCGCCCATCAGAAACGCCCTCCACAAACTCCAATGGTCAGTTTATACGATATGTACGTAATACGATTGGCTCCAGCAGATACAGATCCCTTGCGAATGCTCTGCATAGACGATTATTATCCCATCCTCGGATCCTTCCCCTTGCATCTATCTCTCGAGTACCGCAGTCAATCGAACGGGATATCATTGGTTCCGGCAATCTTCATTACACTGTGATGCTGTATTAGACAATGGCTATTAGTACGACATTGACTGAAGAGGTTCACTCAATATAGATTAGTTAGTATTTACATGAAAATACGCGTGTACATTCGTAGCCGAATGCACGTTATGCGAGGTGAGAGAAGATTTGGTGCTTAGGTTTGCTCGAATTGGCAAAATCGGCGATCGTTTTAGTGAAACCTTTGCCTTTGAAGATCGCTTTAGACGTATCGGCTCTGTCACGGCGAATTACGTCTACTCGAAAACGCAATAATCTTTCTTTTTTTTCTTCATTCGACACTGCGATTGCGTGCTCTTGTTTTCCGATGATTTGACAATAAGTAAAATATCCAATTATAGTGTTATCACCAATGCCGAAATAACACGTGCCGCTAAAAAGTTGGCCCGTGGCGAATAATACTTGCGATGGGGGAAACGTTAAATTTGCATAATCCCAATTAACAGACAAAGAGACTTTACGGGAGGGAATAATTATGGAGGGGTGAGTTCATTTCATGGGGCATCGAAATATCCTGATTCACGAGCAAAAAGCACGTCACCCAATTTAACGCAAAAAATATTTCCAACTTGCTTGACCCCGCTTCGCTTTATATTAACGAGGCATCACCGCGCACTGCTCTGCCATTCGCTTTGGCTGTTGGACCCGCGAACTGTGTCCAGCGTAGTGCGTGCGTAGTCTACCGCCCGAGCCTCTTATACAAGCGCAATATCTATGTGCATCGCACTGTGCATTCTCCATTAATCCGCAGCGAAAGGGCGTAAACGCAGAGATTTTAAATATGAACTTACCTCAACTACGGTCCTTTTGATTTTTAGGACTTTCATTCGCGTCTATATAGACTCGTTCGTGATTTATTAGACGGAATCCCGGTGCCCCTGTCAATTCGAATTGCCGCCACGCTTTCCAGTGGTCTGTCAACCGCGGGACCATCCGTTGCGTCTATCTGCCTCAACCCCCTCCTGCCCCTTTGCTCTTCTCCTCCTTTGTGTCGTTGTCGTCGTTGCGACCCACGCGTCACGTGGAAAATGACATTTGCGCTTCTACCGAATATATTATGGTTTATATACATCTATATTCGCGTCTATGCGAATATACACGTATAACCCTCTGTCAACGAAAGCTTTGTCGCCCTTAGGTCCCTCTTGCGCTATCGCGCTGCCAATTATCCGGAGATTTATTCGCCGGTGGACCGACGTTATTCAATGATTTAATAACCAAATCTATTACTTTGTCCGCCTGCACACAACTTTGGGTACGGCGCGTGATCTATAGACATTCGGATTCTTAATCTTAGCTTGAACGTTGGGGAGAAGCTTGGAAAATATGATAACGTTCGAAAACCTCAATGTTGTATTTCAAAGCGCTAAATTTTTTAATATTTCTGTACGATTTTAGTTCGGGCGATAGTTACCGCTTTACAAATCAAAAAAGCCTCTTTGCTTTTTCATCTCGGATAAACCAATCTCCCGGAATCGCGGAGACCATGGAGAAACGCATGGGTTCCTGTATGGAGTAGTTTTACACCGAATCCACCCGAGATATATCAGAGTTAGAAAATTCTTCCACAGAGTTGACGTATCAATAAATAAACCCTTCACATTTACGATGCTAAAGTTGGAGCAACGTTGATATTTCATCAATTTTTTATTTCACGAAGTATCGGTGCAGGTTGAAAAACTACGAATTGCAAATTCGACAACGAAATTGGAGAATTGCTGGAATTATTGGAGGCTTTTTTAGATCAATTCGTTGCGAACTTAATTCAAGCGTCATTCAAATTTCAAAATGTTTTTTCCTCACCGCAAAAAAAACCCTAAAAAATCCGACTGCCCTTAATAATGTCAGTATCGAAGATGCGCTTACTCTTCTCTAAAATGATATTGAAATTGCTGAGGCAGCAATAAGAGCAGAGTAACTACATCGACGCCTCAAGATCTTTATGAAGGAGCATACGTACAAAGGAACGTTCGTGTTACATGCATCTTTAATATAAATGCAGACAAACAGATGTGATTGAATTCACTTTGCGTATAGCGTTGGGGAATTGACACTTTTTTCTCCACAAATCGCTGTGCACGTGACAAACACTCGCACGCATGCAGGGACGCGCGTCAATTCGCAATAAATGAAAGTAGTGGGTAGAAATGAGAAGAAAAATAAAGGAAATGATGGAGCGAAGATTCTTCGTGAATGACGACGAATATATATCCCTCAGCTGGGTACGGAGTGAGAGGACACTGCAGAAAATTGAGCTTGAAACATTATAATACCCCCTCTCATCTCGATGGAGTATTCTCGTGCTGTTCGAACTTCCTACTCTCCGAGATTGAAACCGTTTTTCGCGAGACAAGCGGCACCGAGGGAAAGCTGGTAATATAATAAGAGAGGGGGCGGCAGGGCGACGTTTTGACACACTCGAAACCGTGCTTATATACACATACACACGAATTTATTGTTTATAAACGTAAATACGTGTGGGTATATATCGGAGCGATGAGCATCACAGATTTTACATTCCCCTCATCCGACCCATCAAAGACGTTATCATCGATGCATTAATCATAAAAGTAACCGTTCTCCTGTCCATTAACAAGATCGATGAGAGAATAACGCGGATTACTGCTTCGCGCACCAATTCTCTTACACTGTAGAGTCTCTTGTTAGGAAATATTGCGTATTTGCGAGAAAAAGTCTCGGAAAAATGATATTAATGATTGATTCAATGATTTTTTACTTCTGCCTTCCAACTGGAAATTATGAATAAACAGGCGATAAGTTTGAGTATGCAAAAAGTCACAGAATTTGTAGAAATAAAGGCGGAATAACTTTTGGTTGTATTTTTGAAGTAGAAAAGAATTTTTTGCGCCAAGTTACCGAGTCGCCGCGCCTGGCGTCGACGCAAGTTTGAAAGCAACGGGAAGCCCAATGTTGAGTACAGGTATAATACAACCAGGGCGTCTTGCCTTGGACTTGAAAAGTATCGATTTAATATTCAGCCTCAAAAAGCTGGCGCATATCTAGATCAGAGGTTCGATCAGTTTTACCGTTACAAAAAAAAAGTTGTTATGGAAAAACGACCTTTCGTATTTAACGCTAGTTAATTTTCATTGCATCGTAGTAATTATCGATGCACGGGTTTATGCAGGTACACAGCGGGTGAAAAAAATCGTATAAATGAGCACACCAGCGTCAAAGTCTCCTCCCCTGTCCCGCATAATCGAGGTCATTGATTAAAGTAAGCGCTACGAAATATTCTAATTTGCAGGACGATCAATCAAAATTTTATGCATAATTAGTGGTGCAGCGATAAACGTAAATTCATCAATTGCTCTGTCTACTTCGTGATGAGATTTTCAGGTCATGCATGATTTTCTATACGGGCTGCGTTAATATAAGCGAAAAGCTATGAATTTCAATATTGAAAAATCGAGCAAACCCCTCAATTTCAAAGTACGTGTCCCACTATTTGATTTATTTATAATTCAATTTATTCGACCAAGCTTTGATACTGCTCTTTATAAGTTTTTCTCTGTAATATCGACACAAAGCTCCATCTGGATTGATCCGATCAAACAAATATTTATTTATACGACTACAGCGGATTACGTATATAATCGTGCTCATTTTTAACGTTTTGCAGAAATATTAAATTTTCATATAGTCGAACGATTTTTTCCCACAATTAATATCAACAACGGATGAGAATGGCAGCCGTCTGTACTCAGTGGAGCCAGGTTTTCGTGAAAAAATAAATTAGCCTCTAGCACGTAATATTAGACCCTGTACCAGGTGAATTTTCTTTCATATCTCCAACGATTTGAAAGATGTCACCGATTTTTATAGTCTTCATGAACAATCTCTCTCATTATACGAACTCCATTTATGTTCTCATATTTTTCCATATCTGGTATAAATAGCATTACCGAGCTCGTTAGTGATACACTTTTTTGTTAAACTGTTTTCATATATAGCAGTGCCAGAGAATTTCTAATTTGCATTGCTCAAAAGGCATCGCATCGTGACTCGCCATCGTATCTCTAGTTTTTTTCTATACGTAAAATTCTACGACATAATATTATAAGCCCTCAAATGGATGAATCAAAGAGAGAAAAAACAGCATAATACGAACGAAGCACGCAGGCGGGAAAGAGGAATAAAAAATGAGAAAGAAAAAACATTGTTTCACTAGAAATTGAAGGTAAGCGTTCAAAGTACAGAAAAGTGCCCTGCACTCAAAGTGCATAAGCGAATGTCATCGGTACTATAATCTCCGGTACGACAAGCGTCCGTTATTCACTAGCACGAAACTATCGAGTCTTTTTTTACTCAGTGAAACATACAGGAATCGTAAAGCAAAGAGACAAAATAACGTTTTCGTATTTCAAGTGTTCATCAAAGAACATGAAAAGAAAAAAAAACAAAGGAAAAGTCACTCAATTTTTCTCGTATCATGTTACCTGAGACAGCCATGAAATGCACGATTATTTTCACGAAGAGTCAATTTCAGCTTCGAGAAGTGAACAAAAACAGTATAGACTTGCATTGTATGAAAGTTGCAACGTTTGAATCCAACGAATTGATCTCAAAAAACCCTCCAATAATTCCAGTAATTCTCTAATTTCGTTCTCTGTCGAATTTGGAATTCGTAATTCTTCACCTTGCACCGAAACTTCGTGAAATAAAAAATTGGTCAATTACAAATGTTTTTTTCCTTCATTTCGACGACGTTGAAGTTTGCAACGTTGGAGTTCAACGAAATTAACGAAAAAGACATTTGTAATTCACGAATTTTTTATTTCACGAAATCATTGGTGTAAGTTGAAAAACCATGAATTGCAAATTCGGTATGAAACAAAATTGGAGAATCGCTGGAATTATTGGATTACATCATTTCGTTGGACTCCAACGTTGCAAACTTCAGCCTCATTCGTTTCGTTGGACTCCAACGTTGCAGACTTGAGCGTCGTTGTATTGTCCACAAAATTGAATTACATAATTTCGCAATTTGCCATGCACGTTGAAATACAACAAAAATATTCGTTGCAATGAAGACCGATGTTTAATCTCAGGGCCACGATTGTTTGAAAAAATGCATTCATGCCGATAAGCTGAACCTGTCAAAGTATCAAGACGATTTCAAAAATTGGGGAATTGATGATCGAGCAAAAGTTTTTCGTTGAATTCTAAGGATGCAAACTTTAATAGCAAATAAGAACCATCCCCTGGCACAGTTTGATTTAAAAAAAAAAACACACAGGCTCGGAAAAGTTGCTTGGTAATTCATCAAATTTTAGTTTACCAAGAACAAGAAATAAATATTCACGACCAGAAGTTTGATAGATTGAAGAAGCATTGTTTTTCCGGACTCGAATCCTAGAAAATCCAGTAATTCTCGAGATTCGCGAATAAGTTTACCCGGGTGTATTTAATCCTCGATGAATTATTTATCCGGTTACAATATTATCAGGTGGAAATAGGAAGGAGGGTTCTGGGAATAGAAAGTTTTGCATCTTAAATTGAAATTTAATTCTCTTATCTCTGTTAATTAAAGCGTAGATGGTATAGTGCAGAGAATGAACGTGCAGAATCGTACAATAATAACCAAGACCACACTTTCTCGAGTACATTTCCGTCTTTTTTATCCCCCTTCCCTCTGCTCTCGAGTTCTTTCTTCGCCACCCTTTCATTCAGCTCCCTTGTGCTAGGGAGTTTGGCTGCGTTGGAGGATAAATCGAACCACCGGTTTTCGTCACAGAGCGTTACGCAAGGAGGGAAACTGCTAATGGGGAAAAGGGGCAAGAAAGCAGACGAGCCCTCTTTTCGTCACGCGATTTCTAATCGCCTGAATACAAACACCGATATATTTCCGTTTTCTCATTTCTCTCTCTTTTTCTGTCTCTCTGCATCCCCATTTTACTTTCAGACACTCTCACCCCCGCCCCTGGTGCTTCCTCTTAGTCTTGCACTACGAACACCCCCGTACAGGTTACTCTGCTCGGTCAGCAATGTCTCTTCCCAATTTCGTGATGGTGCGTTCTCACCCTCGGTCTCCCTCGGGATCCAGTTGAAAACCGAGGGATTATCCTGAAATCCACGAGCACGCATTCTCGATGGTGTTCCTCGAGTTTGATACGCTTTAGGCGATGGAAAACGCAGCTTTCCTCGGGGAATGTACTCTCGGTTCGCTCTTGCGAAAAACTTTGAAATATTCTGCTCACATTCAGCCATCAACTGATATACGAATATGAAAAATTCCTGATGGTCGAACGCTCCGTAATCGCGTCGTTCTCTAGAATTCACTCGGTTGCTTAAAGAATGTGAGAAGCATGTGATTTCATGAAATTTCTTCGCGTTTTTTCCACAATCCCCTCGACGCTAAGTAATATTCTTATCACACAATTCATATTATAAATAACAATACATTTTATTTATTCATAATGTTGAGTTAAGAGTTATTTGGTTCTCACAGTCGCGAGAGGTACTTATTTGAGAGCAGCTGAGAAAGCAGCGTGCCCAATGAATCATAGGACTTTGTTGTTTGTAATAATTAAAGCAGAAATAGAGGATCGAACCGGCAGGACGAGGTTCCCTCGTTCAACTTGGCCTAAAATGTCCTATATATACCGCTTTGTTCGAAATCCCTAGCGGCTAGTTCTCTTATTCGCCCACGAGCGTCACCGACTATGAAATTTATGATACAATATTGACCGCCGTAAGGTTAGCCGAGTTTTGTTAGGAGACGCTTTTATATATTGCTCGCAGTATCTGTTCCATCGTTCGCACAGAGCGTAAATGCGATAGTGGGAAAAGTCGAGTTAAGTTGGGGGTTGAACACTGCGACACTCTTGGTGACTGGGAAATCACGTTGGCGTAAGAATCGGGGTTATAAACTCGATTGTCGGAGAGCCATAGGCGTGTCCTTTGCCGAGCGACACGCGGCACTGATATTATTTGGAATAATCGTCAAATATTAAGCTCGTCTTATTTGCCTGAAAATCGTCGTCGTCGCGCTATCACACATCGACAGTTTCTTGTTTCCATCGAGCGGAAGCTGTGCCTGTTCGTCAACGAAAATCAGGAACTCCAGTCGATTATTCATTAGCCCCATCGAAATATTGAACGATCGGCGTTTCCTAATCTTCGCCTACACACACAACAGCACACTCCGTTATCCTCGAGAATGATCCGGTAAATGGGCTATCAAATACATCGGGCTTAAACTCATTCGTGACTGGGTTAGATGCGAAGTTAGCTGGAGGCACGCACCAACCCCGGTTATCTTTGCGCGCAAGCATGCTCGTCCATATTGGCGACGATCCCAGTCCTACATTTGCACACGTATGCAACCTCTACCACCTGCCTATTATAGGAGAATAATAAGTGTGTGTGTGTGTGTATACAGCTGGCAACTCCATGAAATCCGTACGTACACGAGGACGAGCAACTGAAGCAATGGGTAAAACATATTTATCGGTGTAAAGTATAGTATTCGACAAATCTAAAGAGAAAAAGGGGAAAGGCACACACAGCAGCTCAGTGACCGAGTTCCCGTATCCGGAGGCCCGAAAACCCTTGGGCATCGGATGGCTTTTTATTCTCAAAAGACTAATACATCTGGCTATTTTTGTGCGATTAATATTTACGAGCACGCGAGGGAGTTTACAATGGGTCGTTAGCTTGATACAAATAACGGGACAGTGGCGCAGCTCTGTAATGTAAATGGAGCTGGCACGTGGCATACGTCGTAATACATATGGCTTTAATATGATGCTGATGAGAGAGCGAGACGTGGTCAGCGATGATAATCGCGTCGCCTCGATGTGTGCCTTCTCGTGTATCAAGTAGAAAAGCACACCAAAGCCCTTTGCAGTTCACTAGCGGGATACGATGCTGCGATACGAAACGCGCAAGACCGCATTCGCACGATCCCAAAGATCTGACGGCGCACATGTGTGACTGCACGCCAGAGTTTAATCTATGAAACGACAAATATCTGAGAGACCGAGGCTAGCACGTATCGATAACGTGTAGAATATGAAGCGAACGAAAGGCAACACGCGCGCCGCGTGCTTTAATTCAAATTCCTTCTCCCGTGGCGTTACACGCCCATGATTTACTGACTGTTTGCTCCGAGTCAATTAGACGTGTGACGCCATCCTACTATTGCGCGTTTCCCAGTGCATGTGTTTAGCAGAACTATATCAACGAAGATTAAATCTAACCTTTGTGGAACTCACGCGCGCGCGGCCCGTGTATGCCAACGCAAATCCGTTGTACACTCTCCCGAAAGATCGACTAATTGCTGCTGCGTTGCTTCTCACGAATAATGTACGGGAAAAATACGTGTCGACGCATCCCAAAAGTTGTTAAGTGGTCAGACGGTGGTGTTTTTGTATGAGCTGTTTTTCGATTACAAGACAAATGAGGGAACGACTCCGATTGACACGTTTGCAACTTATCGACGACAAAAACCAAGTCTTGTAATTATACCGGCGATGCAACTCTGAAGCTGATATTTTGCGTTTCAAAAATAAAGATTAAACCTTAATTAAGGTAATCTTGATAAGTAAAACAAACTCTGTCAAGCTCCCGGCGTATATCTGAGTCAAAGTTTCAAAGAATACTGGTCGCAGGCTTTTGAGGGATATGAAAAGCAGAAAGTCTGATAGCTTTGAAGCTCTTGAAGTTGGATTCTCCGTTTTGCATACGCCCATCCAAAGGGGACCCGGTATCAAACATTTCTTCATCAATTCCGACGTATATCCCGTTATTATGACAAAATAATCTTTTGGAATATGGGGGGCGCACTCTGAAAGCCGCTATTGAAGTACGTTCGAAGCCAAAGTAACGTTTTTGTGCAGTTTGTCCTACGTCATCTACTTACAACCACGCGGTGCCCAGCAATCAGCTCGTCACCATTCATCGTTGTTCGTCTCGGAAATGATCAAAGGCCCCGAAGAACCCAAACAATAAAAAAACTCCTAAAACAACAATAATCTCGTCTTCATTCAGCTTCGCTTATTTGCCATCCAACAATTGAATTTAAGGTAGTCTCAGGATACAGTACCCATAAAACCTCAGCAGCAAATCTTTTCCACGCAATTTTTCCCTGGAAGGTTCAGGCTTGACAAATATCGTCAAAACACGTGTCAGAATAATATCTTTCGATGTTATACTTTAACGTGACCAAGTTCGTTCACATATTCAAATCAGATTATGAGGATCATACAGTGTTGAAATTGGTTGACATTGTCACTCCTGTTGGAGTGCAATGTGTCATCCATCTGGATTAAATGGAGCCGTCATTCCACGCTGCAGGTTGATACTCTACGACTAGAACCTTTTATCTTTACGACAGAGAAAGCGTGTACGATTTGCAAGATTTCACTGTATCATTATTCTCGATTCCCTTCCCCCAAATGTCATGAACTGTTGGGCTAGGGGAAGAAGAGAGGGGGGGGGGGGGGCGTGCAGCTGGAAAGATAGAAGTGATTCACCCAGACGTTCGCCCTCTCGTGTAACGAAACAAAGTATCTACCCATCGTAGCACATGCATCCCCTCGCCGAATGCGTTATTCTCAAACGGGCGGCTTCGACCGAAGTGAGATTTTGCGGGATGTTACAGAGCCTGTTTTACGATATTAAATAACGCCAGCGGAGCTTCGGGCGGCTGGTCCCCTACGCGAATCCTTCCCTCTATCGTTTCATGCCCCTTTCAGTTGTTTCGTAGCCGCGCGTTACAAATTTACAATATTTCTCTCTTGTTCCGGCGCCAGCATACATGCCTTTTTACTCGAATCGAGCTGGAGGGCCGGGGGCCGGTGATTTCATTCTGCGGGGGTTCGTCGAGTAAGCCTTGCTCCGCTTGCCCGTTGTTGAAATTGATTTCATTTGCATATATCACTCATTGCACCCCATCCCTCTTGATACTCGTGTACAGTAGCAAACGCGCTAGGTACTCGGCCTTCATGCCGAGCGGTTAAGCCACGTCCTCGCTCTCCCGAGCTGCTACTCCTTTCACATAACACTCCATTGCGCCCACAAGCCTCCGCTGCACGAATGCATTGCACACGAAAACGATGACAGCGGATATGTACAAGCCAGAAAACACAAAATCCGGCCGAGTCCGAATCTCAAATGTACTGCATTATTCCTTGTATTAGTAGACACGAATCTAGCGGAGGGATATGCCTGTGTAGGTGTTCAATGTATACCGTTCATGACCTACGCGCTCTACATACATACGTATATAAGTTTACGGCCATTGCAGTACACCTACTGCTAGCATCTTAGAAATTATGCCTTCCCGTATGCATCCGCATGAACATATGTAGACAAAACTACTGTGTATGCACGCTCTCTGCGTGTATATGACGGTGTGTATGCGCCAAGTATACACTGGGGTATACACAGGTCGAGGTCGTCCATTCGCGTACCATTCCTTCGATCACCTGAGAAACTTATATTACCTTGGTCCATACCGAAGGGAAATTCACTCAAAGTGACGAGTCAATTGTCA
Source organism: Venturia canescens (assembly GCF_019457755.1). Lineage (NCBI taxonomy): Eukaryota > Metazoa > Arthropoda > Insecta > Hymenoptera > Ichneumonidae > Venturia > Venturia canescens. Next base: position 26,254,389 of record NC_057421.1, read on the forward strand.
GGGGAGCGGTGCGACCTATGAACGTGATTATTCAAACTATGATAGCTCGAGTCATGGAGGAGGCGAGGCTCTCGTTTTTGGATGTCGATAAGATCGAACCGACTCGTCAGTATTGCTGATTAGTTAAATTTTTCATCAAAGCATATCCGTTAATCGCTTGTTTTTTTAGACTTCTATTTACTTTGATGTAATGATGAATTGAGCAGTGGCATCTCTCGCCGTCAGACTACGAAGTCTGGATAACTTTGACTTTGACAATCCGATACAAAGTCGAATGACCCTATTAAAAGTATCTATGCGGCGTTGACGTGGTATGACCGGAAGGCTATTGGGCTGTGCGAGGATAATATCGAGGAAATGCTCCGTAGCCTCAATCCAATGACGTCGTATAGCTTCGTACTGTGGGAAGCTATAAGAGTGTCTAAGTCCATTTGGATCAGCGCTTCTGGTAGTCGTTACTCGGGTTAATCCGTTTGGCAAAGCACTCTTTGCCGCGCTGATACATCCTCAACTTTGAAGGGATCAACGGAATTCTGGATGGCATCCGAAGCGAGGTTTTCCTACTGCCTAGAGGTCGCGCTTCGCTACATTCGTGCCGAAGTTTTCACGCTCCATCGGGACTGGATTGTACACGCCACGAGGAATACACGCTTTGTGCGCTATTCCTCCCCCCGTGTTAGCAGGTAAATGAACTTCGAGGGTAAGCAAATACTGTCTCTCCTACTCTCGCCAAATTCCTCGACATAACTCTTGGGATTAGTTTTATTCCGCTTATCGACGCCTGCCACTTTTCCTAGTCGCGGCGCTTCGGCCCCCCTTTCTGTTTGACCGTTCGAACGAGTTACCGCGCTTCACTCGTGCTCCGTCCTTCTTCGAACCTCTCGCTCACCCTCCGCCACCCAACCACCCTTCGAGAGATCTTGCTAGCACGGAACAACCGGCCAACTATGAATAAATTTCAAAGCAGTACACGAAAGGAGTGTTTCAACAAATTGAAGTGGGTCGAATACCGTGCTATGCATAATATAAATAAACCTCGTTGAAAATGGTCTGACCATTGCAATGCATCATTTCGATATATGCGTATGTATGAGTGTCCAGCATTCCACGCGATGTGCACTTAAATATATAAGAGGCTTATCTAGATAAAGGATTTTACGCCCCGCGATGGATGAGTGCACATTGGCTGCTAGTTGAAAGCTATTTTACGGTCGTCACTTCAGCAATCGAAGTATCGATCCGGTTCGTTCGACAATGTTTAGTATTTCAGCTTTCTTCCAGCGAATGTTTTTCAAACGAACCGCCTCACAATTTTTGTCTCTCAAATCATTACAATTGAATTCAAATTTTCTTTATCTCAATAAATTTGTCTCCATTTCCATTGTCAATCTCTTTACGAGTACGAGTTACGAGTACATCGCAAAGTTCATCTAAGAATTCGTTGGAAACGTAGCTGGGGCGTACGTATTTGATATTTCTACACAGAAAGAACTACAGAGATCTCCCGGTGCTGTTTATACGAATATTGTATGAAAAGTTTACGTCACGCGAACAGCGTGTAAATATTTGACGATGTTGAGGTCTCCGATATCCGATACATTTTGACAATGTGAAATCTATATATAGGTTCTCAAGTCTGCGACAGCGTTCCTCGCAATCTTTAATTTGATGCGCACGAAGATGTTGAATACGAGTTATAACAAATATCATAACATGAGTGCAAAAACAGGCTTTCTGCGAAGTAATTTTCCGGAGTTCTGTACAGTCGAAATGAATTCGAATGGCAGAGGTGAGTACAAAGGAGCTGGAAATTGGCAACGCCTCGCGCTCCGTTCCCGTGTCTATTTCCATTTACAACTCTTTATTCCAATCTCTGCACACGTTAGAGTTTGAATCCAAGTTTCAGCAGACACACGAAAACCAAAGGTTTTACATGCACACATGAGCAAATACGTATATTTTATATGTTCTTCCGGTTGACGGGTTCCCGAAAATGAAAGACCGCGTTGTGACTATACGATTCGAGCGGTGCGAGGGTCTAAAAAAGAGCGTGCGTTCGCGTATTGTACTACAGAAGAATATCGACGGATCCCCTCGCTTGTAAACGCGGAAGAGCGCTTTAGCCAGCAGCAGCACTCGAGAGCAGCCCCCGTTCTTTCATTGAATGGAAAAACGGTAATACGCAGTTACCACGTGGACAGCACATATGGGGATGCCAATGGTAGAAAGGGATTTCGTTGACGAGATGAATATATGGTACTGGCGCTTATAAGCAAAGATTCGTAGAAGCAGTAGCTTCCGTGTGTACATTCTACACTACATTTTCTCGCTCCCTTTTGTACGGTATCGCAGTAGCGCGCCCCTCGCCTTTGTTATCCCATTTTTCTGACAGCCACACTCGAGTTCTCGACAAGTAACCCAAAACAGCGGTGAATATTATTTCATATCGATATTCAATCGATGAATAAATATTGCGAAAATAGCCAGAATCGATGATTTCTCCGCATGTGACATTTGCTGCATTTCGTATGAAATTGAGACCGTCCACTCACCTTTTCGGAATCGACACTGATGCCAGGGTAACTTTGGTCCAATGAGCAGGTCAGCGTTATTATTAACGCCAGGCGCGCTGTCAACAGACTGTCATAAGTTTCCATTTATAGTTGTTCATCATCGCACATCTTTTCCCGGTCGTTTTTAAATTTACTCTCGCCCTCGAAGTTCAATAAAGGACTATATAGCTAACTCGCCGAGAGCCCCAAGTTTAAACTGCATGTTTAACATGAGTTGGAACTGGAAGTCTCCCTCTGGACAGACGAAAAGTTCACACTTGGGGTCCAACAGTCGTATATTCAATGCGATAAAAAATAGAGAAGCTTGTTCATGTTATGCCCAAGTTTTTGTGCCGTCGATGTCAAATCTTTCGGTGCTCGGAATGCTTGGTATAAAGAGCGTCCGAGTCGAACTGTTTTTCATATTTTTCGATGCATCCGTTTTATTTGTTTAAAAAACAAAACGCTGTCAATTCTGCAGCTCGGCTTCAATGTTTCTCCTCGGAGAACGCTACTTTAAACATTTTTTTTTAATCCAAAGTAAGTATACAGCTATTCAGGAAAATGTTCCTCGAACAGTGAAAATCGACGCGTTTGATTTATGCTCAATTCCCCGTCCTTTAGCTCCTCCTATCTATCCTACTCCTCGCGATATTTCCACAACGTCTCATCCAATCTCCAGCTTCATCCCCTTGAGGTTTAATGCATCGACGTCGCAGCTGTTTTGCTCTCGCAAACATTTTGCTAATACCACTAGGTGCACAGAAAGCTCGTCGGCACGTAGACGTGCTAGCTTGTCCTTTTAGTCATAACATTAGTCGTTCTTTTGCTTGAACGTTCATGTTCCACTAAAAGTGGGTCCCGTGGATGTGGTAATCATGGATAAAGGCCGTAATCATCACCCCGGGTCCTGTTAGCGTCGACTATGACACGTGCGTGCCGGTAAACTTTAGCCTCACGCATGTGAAGCTTACAGCGGCGTTTTATGTATTATTGGATCGGACTAAAGCTACCCAATTTGCTACGTGTATGCGGTGAAAAAGCGTGTGCGCGCACGTTCTTATTAACCGATGAAAGACGTTCATTTACCTTCTCTTTCTAAACCCCCTCGAACATGTGGATAAAGAAAATGGGAGCAAATTGACGCTTCTGGCTTGGTCTTTCAGCTCGAAGAAGCCTTCTCTTACAACTTATTTTCCATAGGCATCGATCAGGAGCCTAGGCTTGAATTTTTTATCAGGTCTCCCTAACAATTGGCTTTTTATGCATTCAGCTACTCGGACTAAACTGTGGGAACGGAAAATGAAAGAGAAGACGTATTCGAAATGCGCAAAAAATAATTGAAAGTGGAGAAAAAAGAAAATATCAAGAGAAGTGACAGTTTTTTTCGTGAACCTCGAAGAACAGAGTTGTTAAAAGAAAAAAAAAAAAAATTTGTTATTCGTTGGAAACTGAATAAAATAAAGAATTTCGAATTTATTATATCCGATACCATATAACTGAATTTCCTTTCTTCCCAGTTATTCGTTGAAGAATATTGACCGATTTTCCTTAATGCGATCACAATGTTCAGTCCCCTCAGAAATAAGGAGATTCATCTCTGCTATAGATTCATTGGAGTTGGACCCATAATACGATTATTTCGCTCGAGTATCCACGTACGTGTCCTAGTATTATTATTATTAAGTTCGAATCCAGTGAGAACACAATTTAATCTAGCAATAACAGGTGGTTCTACAATGAGCACGCTTGTGGATGCGATCAACACGGAAGTTGATGGCTCGATGCCCACTTACATCCAAACTTTGTTTCATTCGGGTAGCCATTGCCGGTACATGATCTTCCTATTTTTACGTATTTTCGTCCGACTAAATACCGTGTACATTGCCAACTTGGATATAAAAGTCGGTAACAATACCGATAACCTTCACCGGACCATGAAAATATAAGTCTGCACCTCCTTTCATCTCGATACTGAAAAAGATATATAAAAAAGCAAAATATGAAAAAAAAAAAGAAAAAAAAACGAATTATGAACTACAAACTGTGACACGAGTAACCAACAGCCAATAAACTTGGTTTAGGTTTCTCGTAAACTTCGTTGACAGAAATAATACATAGACGCGTCCTATGGAACGTGCCTGCATCCGTAAAAGTAAAGGCTCTACCAGAGAATGGGAGAGGATAGAAAATCCGAGATGAGACGTTAAAACGCTTGAGGCCAGTGAACGCATCATTGGAAGGCGGAGGCCGTCGAGAAGATATCGAGTCCAAGTTTTCTCTGAAGAAAGTGCTAACATAATGGAGAGGAATGGTCGATTCCAACGTAGGGCCGATTGTCGCTCGTTCGTAAGGTGGAACATTCGTTCCACTATAAAACAGTTGCTGCGTGCGCCGCAATAAAGTTTCCGAGGGAATGAAATGACGTAAAAAGGTATTGACATAAATAATGAGAAAAAAGAAAGCAAACGATTCTTATTTGCGACGGTATATCAATCCTTTTAATGACCGAGAATGGGGCCCGTCGCATATATCACGAATAATGGCAGCTGAGCAATCGTTTCATAACCCCCTTAACCTATTGCTGGCATTGACGTAAGAAATAATCCTTCTCTCTCGCCCTGGTTCAATTCTCCGAGTACATTATTTCCGCTAATTGTGCAGGCCGTAAATACTAGCACTTTTTTTTTGCATAGATCGCTAATCTACGAATGGTACCAGGGAATATAGGGAATTACAGTAAACCAGGCCCATTTACACTTGCCATTCGTTGTACATCGATTTCTCCGGTAAAACTCGAAGACGAGAACACGCGGTGGGGGGGGCAGCACTTTAAAAGTAAAGTTAACAAAAGAACGAGATCGTGGAAGACGGAGTATTAAGGTGGCGAAGCGAAATCGGGCTAATGGTACAAGTGTTGGAAGTAGCGAGGGTTGTTTTTCAGCCAGGTGGATTATGTTTAACTGCAGACGTTGCTCGCGGTCGACCATGTAGAATAGCACACAGGTGCACCTAGGTATACACGCGTAATAAAAAGTATACTTATCCCTGCGCTCTGTACTTCTGACAAGCGCTTAACTAGCGTGTATCTCGAGACCTGCCAAATTATGCGCACGAGGATGCAAATGTTGAGTCGCTCTCAACAATTCACCTTTTTCAACCCTTCGTTCCTCGCATACATCTCGTTCGCTGGCTAGTACGGTAACACGAGCCACGCAGCCCCTGAAGAATCGCGTTGGAGCGCGAGGCTAGTCTCTCCCTCGCATGAGACTACGCGCGTGCACGTGATATTTTTACATTTTCAAATACAACTCGAATCGGACCGAAGCTATATATGGATAGCGCGTTGGTTCAGGCCGCGAAACGAAACCGAACTGGGAGGTACAAACGTCAAAGAGGAAGTTGTCGAAAGGGCTGGAATAGAAATAAACACGGAACAGAAACATGGTTTTATATAGGACAGATAAGAATACAAGAAATGCAGATAGACATGCGATCAACGGCGAGTCGAAAGATGAAGACACGCGAAAGGAATGAAGCCACAAATACGTGTAGGAAGGATAACAAAACCGGGAGCATAAAAAAACGTTTTCCTGTAAAAACCGAATATAGAGATAGAGTAAGAAGCGTGGATCGGCTTTCCAAGGTGTGGTAAAATCGGAGATATTCGCCTGCGTCATAACCGAGAACAACTGCCAGTAGGAATAGTAGAATACTTGCGCCGTTCGTATATCGAACGCCTCGTTATAAATATACCGAACGAATAGCAATTAGATGCAGGCAAGCGGACGTTTCATTGTGAGAAGATCGTGATGAAACTTGAGCACGAACCGCACGGATGAACGCCAGCTGCTTTCTAGCGCATCGTCAAAAAGGTCCAGTTTGTAGTTTGGAGTCCGCAGTCATCAAGATCAGAGATTGGAGCAGAAAAATGTGGGTGTTTGTACAATTCCAACTGGGAAATAACACAATCGTTCACCACGTTTGTAAAGCTCGGCTAAAAAAGCTTCATTTGATATAAGAAGAGATTGAATCCTTTGTCAAAGAAAATAAGAATCCGACACTTGAAAAAGGATACTACGGAGAGCATGAAATCGAAGAGCGTCCCCGGTACTGCAACGGATGCAAGTAGATAGAGAAAGATAAAAGAGAGGTTGCGGTCGGCAACAGCATTACCACACCGACACACCTCGCTGGACGTAGCTCGGTCTCTAATTATTCGCGAACTCTTTTACGTTCTCGCCTACCCTGTCATTCGCGCCACCTTCTCGTGGGAGAGAACTAACCAAACGAGGGCCAGGTTGTGTGTCCATATTCCCTTTGACCTCTGACCACCTGCCGACACCGTAGTGCAACATTTGCAGGAGCTCCGCCGCTACCACCTTTGCGCAGAGCATCATGCCCCACTCTTTCGTTCTTTGAATACCTTTGCCTAGGACACGACACGTAAAATAATACGACATCGCTACGGCGGATCAAGCCCAGGACTGTTTTCATCCGATGTTTTGTGTTGCCGCATTATAAAGAAGCGCGCGTATATCTGTGCGTCTCTCGTGCTCATTTATTTCTATCCATCAGCAACCTTCCAAGTGAGCTTTTTCTGTAGTCGAATCGAAATTTCACAGTGCGGAGCGATTCGAAATACAGAAAGAGAATAAACAATGCAGAAAAGAGCGCCGGAACTTCGATGCCGGAGCTTCGGCTACTGCTACTTCTCTTCCGCTTACTCCCGCTCGTATCTGTCTCGCTTTGTATATAACAGCTGCTTTATTCAACTTGAAATGAGTCTGCCCCGGCTAGTCTTTGCCTTTTTAGTCCGGTTTTTATATCTCTTTTGATAGTATACGCGAAATGGGTAACGCGCTCCTCTGGATACCCGCTACACTCGGTTATTCGTTAGTCTCGTCATCTCGTTTGGCGCAAATACTCGTCTATGGACACGCTTCGTACATGTAATTTCGAGTGTATCCTTTATACTCGTTTTTGTGGGGTGTGCATTATCGCGAAAACTTCCCTCTGCATATGCATCTGATTCTTATATTTTTAGCCAGAATAAACTGTGCGGAAGGAAAAAAAATGTCACGGCACAACTCGGCAGGGTTCACTGACTTTGTCCCGATAAATAGTTGCGAGTTTGCAGTGTCTACATCGGTCTCGTGTCTGAATCGATCCGGTATTACAGCTTAAAGAGGCGTTTCGATCCCACCTAAGCCACCCTCTGCTCGCTAAGTTATCGGATATAGTGACCCCGCTTGTCCATTCGTTGCGCGCCTTCGGATTATCCTTTGTCCTATTGAGGCTACCACGGTTTATAGAATTTCTTATCGACATATTTCCATCCGCTCGCTTTCCCTCCCTCATTAGCCATTTACACAAAAATCTGGTGTATTTTATTTACGACACCAGGTTCGTTACGACCCTCATTTGTATGACGAATGAAACCAAAGACAAATTCGGCAGAGTTACGGCACGAAACTCAGCTAAAAATGCAACATCAAAGTGATTGATTCTTTGCCGTTTCTTACGGATAATCAGAAAGACGAAAAGCATCATTAGCGTCCCTTTAGCCCGTTCGCCAGCAGCGATATCGCAGAGCACGAGAGCACCCGCAAAAAGAGCTTTGACTCGGAGATTATTATCTGCAAAATAGTAACTTTATATTTTGATCAAACGTGCACACGCGGCTCACATATATAAAAGGTGAATGTAGTTAAATAGGGGCGTACAGAGTTTTTTTTGTGCGCTCAATCGCGGAGATGACTATCCGTTCAGACGAGGGGAAACTGCCTGTACCCGTATCATTATGAATGCAACCTTCGTCGCACAGTGGCTCGAGAGCTCTCTGTAACGGTCCCGCGTATATTCTCCCGCGGACCGGAAGCCATGTGACGAGAGTCGCACTCGTATTTCCCCGTATATCGTTGCTGTCCTTAACAATGCGTGCGACAAGAACCTCCGCGCTCATCCTCGAGTCTAATCCGTATCACAATCGGTTGAGGTAAATCTTCGAGATATAGCATGACGGAGCACGCTGACAGCGTGGCCTTCACGGATGCAGCGACTCCTTCCGTTGCGGAAGAAAAACTCGAGCATTAATTCTGCTCTAAGTCTGAGAAAACTTTTGTTCTCCATTTACGTGTGCAGAAACAACGGTAAATTTGAACGACGCAAGGTTAACGGGGCTCGAGCAAATTCTGTTTTAATTCGATTTTGCCGAGAACTCGAACAATTCCGTATTAAGGAGGGTGGCTACCGACGATACAATGTTGCCATGCTAAACCATGTTAAATACACTAAAAATTTCAAAATTATAAGAATTTCATAAAATTTGGTGAACATATTCTTTAGGGCCAAATTTGCCAATACAAATTTTTTAAGACTTTTCTTCTGCGTACAGTTATCGAGTAATCGATCACTCAAGCTCACGTGTATAAGCATAGCGTTTCCATATACATTCCGGGCATAAGAAATATGCTTTAATGCGTAATTACTCGATAACTAAGCAGACGAAAATTTTGAAAAAAAAAAACGGTTTCTTCGCACTTGATGTTAAAGAACATTATCACCAAATTTGATCAATTTCTTATCATTTTGACGAGTGTAGCCACCCTCCTTAAATAGCCGTGTCATCGCGATCAGGTGATTAACATTTATTCGCTATTGGCTATTGGTTTTTATTTTATGAACGAATAACCGTTAACCAGGCAAACACAAAGATGTAGCAAAGCAAATTTTTCGCATTGTTATTGGTATAGATCGAATAATACTGTACGAGTATATGGGCTCGTGTTTCTGTCCAAAGATATATCCAAAGTTGTACGGTAACTTGGCTTTCTGGGTTGAAATTATAGGAGCAGTAGGTAGTTCGGGCTATTTTAATACTCTACAGCAACAGGGGTGAAGCAAGAACAGTATATGAAGATATTCGTGCTGAATGTGTGGAGAAATCCATCGATCGTACATGGCATGCAAGCTTTTGTACTGTGTATACACATGTGCTTGGCTCGTGTAACAAGAACCTTCGTGTTACATTTGACATCTCGTCTATATAGAGACAGAGAGCTGCTATTAATATGGGGAAAAGGCAAGAAACCGAAAATTTAATTGTAAAGGGCGTGAGATTATTTTAGCACCACCGGAATCACCTGCACTCAATTGATGAAGGTGATAAATATGAGTAATAATGTTTCGTGTCGCACAACACGATTAATACGATAATGATGCTTTGTTGATTTCAGTTCGCTTGTCAGGAAAGCAAAGGAGGAATAATTGAATGAGGCCAAAGCTTTTCGCATTATTTACTGCTGTAAAATATTATCGTGATTCAGCTTTTTTCTGCTTAATATTCCGATGATTATTTCATAACGGTTAGCGTTTATTTATTCGAAAATCTCCACCTTCGAACGAATCCTTTAACGAGATTTTTTTATCATCTGTTTCTATTAACGATCGCGATAGCCTGTCTTCGTAAATAACGATATCTTTTTTCATCACGTACATACTTTTATCACGACGTGGAAATAAGACAATTGGAAAGCTCATTGCACGATGTGGCATACCTCGTTCCATTCTTCTATTAATGCATTCGCCAATGAAATTAACTATTCCATTAAAATCTTCAATGGTATCACTTTTGTCGTCGCGGCATCGCAGTTTACGACCCATTCGAATCCCCGGAGTGCCGAAAGTGTACTTTTATCAACCCTCTAAATCTCGTCTTCGTCTCCCGAGTCTCGGACGTCGAACGATACTTCAAACTACAAAAAATCTTGCGGGTATCCGCTGGCTCATTAATTCCTTTCAACTACTAATTTCGATCGATGATAACCGAAGTAACAAAATTCGTTTTGATTTTGTTATAAAACCCATTTTGAATTTTACTGTTATCTGTTACCAATGCGTTCTTCGATCTTCCTTTTTCCACGGTAAAAATTGACGATGGATGTCATCGGCGCTAGTTTCTTTTCATGCAAGCTCGCGACGTTCACCGCGCGGTGTCAATCAGGCGATCGATTTTTTCATGCCCGCTCCCGTATCCAGCAAACTTATGGGATTACATCGCGAGAAAAAGATAAAAGAGGTGCAACGAACGGCGGGAAGGGGCAGGGGCAGAGAGAGGGAACAGTCGTCAGTGTTCCCACGGCAACACTGTTTTTTCTTTTCTTTTTTTTTTATCTCATGAAAATATGATAACACGCCTATCGATACGTGTTTCGCAGACAAGAAAAATATGTCATACAGAAACGTCTATAAGTCTTCATCGTAAGCGAAAACTTCGTGACACATGTTCCGATAAAGCGATAAATAATGTCGTGGATTATGCAAAAGTCTCGCCAACTTAAACTCCTCTCCTTTTCTGAATGTGATTAATTGACGCTTATGCATATAATTAATTGACAGAATTGTACGAAGAGTAGTCTGATGGGCGTTAAATTCGGTACAAACTACTAAAAAATTGATTTTTTCTTTTACTCCGAACTATTTGTTCAAACGAATGACCTACAACTCGATTGTATCGAATTTCTTGCATGAAAGATGAGCCACTCCACATCAGTCCCCGACGGATTGGATCGCAACGCACTTTCGCAGAAAATACCTCAAACGACTAACTTGCATTCTGTTTTTCTGCTGATCCCATCAGAAGTAGTTTAGACGCGGGTGAGAGAATGCCAGCGCTTCGTAAGCCTCGATTTTAGCGAGGGGTTGGTCATCAAATTCTCGTAGGAAAATGTAACGGTTACAGAACTCGTTCGGCGTTAGGGCTGAGCGGTTGCATGCCGTCGAACAAGCAAAGCTTTCTATACATCGAGAAAGTTGAGAGACCTTAACGACGAGAAAAACTCCCGGGTGATCTCGTCAAGACACCCTCGCCCTCTGTGATAATTTCCTTCGTGCCATCATTTCTAATCTTTCGGCACGTACTCCCCCGACGATTCGTACACTCGAGCATCATCAAAACAGTCCACGATGGAGGGGACACCGTATTTATGTTGCAATAGAATGAGTCACAAAAGACACAGGAAATAAGAAACCTCGATGTGATGGGCAAGAGAAACGAGAGGGCAGACTAGGGTCGTCTTTTTGTAATCACGCAGTACCTCAATTTGAACAATCATCAGACTATTATTGTTTCTTTCTCTCTATACCGACCACATTCCGCAACAGTAATGTAATATATTAACGCTGTTGTTGTAATGGGAAAACTCTTCGAAGAGCATTCGATTAAAAGAATTCGAGAATTTGAGACAACGTGTGCCAGAGGCACCAAAGCACGAATCCAGTATTTAGTTAGAGTGAACTGTGGCCTCATTTTGGGTACGAGAAATCACGAATTGGGAGAATCTATGTGGAAGATCGTTTTCATTGTAGGGCGAAACGATAGCAAGGCGAAGATCGTGTCGGATTTTTTCTACTGATTGTTGATTTCAATTTCTAAAACGTTTCATCTCATGATTTTATTAATTTTCAATGTACTCCGTGATTGAAACTCTGATCAAAGTATGTATTTAGATATTCATGGATTACGAGAGACCGGAACGCCCTACAAAAATTTTGCTCCCTGAACTTTACCCTTCAACTCGATACTCTCAAGCATATTTATATAGAACTACGATATTATTTCTTGAGGGAGAAACGGCGCGTGCAGCCACTGATCGAGAATAGCATTATTTTTCCCCCGAGGAAAAGGGCGCACTTGGAGAGGCGACATTTCTAATTAGATTTCCCGCACAGTTGCTTGTCCCATATCTCTGGACTGCCCGCCGTGCACCTTGCATCCGATTCTGTCATCGAAGTTGAGAAAATTCTAAAGGGAACAGAGTGAAAGAGCCCGCTTTTCGTCATCTTTGTTCTCCTCATAATTATATTATAACTTGGAAACCGTAGTAACTATTTGACGTTAGTAACTTCTCTTTAACAGAGGATTTCGCTCTCTATAACTCTCTTTCTCGTCTTCCTCTCTCTTCCTCCCCCCGCCCTTCTCGCTTTTCTTTTCCACTCATTTAAACATTCTCACAAAGTTGTAATCAAATTCCTTTGCATTCAGTCTCTTTTTAACAAGTTTTATAAAACTTTCAATTTATAGACATTGTGCAGTGAATAATTTTTCGTATTATCGATTTTACTCGTCGATAATGAGGTTAAACACGATGGTTGCTCGCGTAAGACGGCTGAAGGGAGGTTAATTGAAGGAGTAACAAAGTCTTTAAATATTCAAACACTCGCTGCAGTTCGAGACGCGACGGAGATTCCACGGAGTTCTCGGATCTGATATTTAATCCTTATTGAAATAGCCATTATTTAAAGAAAAATTTAACCATTCAGTTTACGGACTCGCCCAATTTTTTAATTTTTTCACGTCATCTGCAATGTGGCCTGAAAAGATGCTCGCGTTCTCAGAGCTCAAAATACACAAGTGAGTCTCTATAAAAGTCGTTGCATGTGATATATATACTTTAGGAGATATAATTTCCTGGCTGAGTGAGAATAAGCTCTGCGGCACACGAGGGGCTGTAAAATTTTCGTTACCTGTAATTGGGTCAGTACGATGTGCATTAATCGGGAATCCGCATTACGGCTGAAAAGACCACATCATCACGTAATATCCGAGCTCTTTTATTGCTAGTGCTGCAGGAACCGTTACTTTCCGAAAATCTTTCATAAATGTACAATTAACCGCAAGGTAGAAGGGTGCGCCAATCATTCAGACTTGTGAATAGAAATGTTTTAACGATGATTGATTGATAGCTGAATATTTGACTACTGGATTTCCTCATTTAAAGCTCTCGAAGGCTCAACAAAATTGTTGGCATTTCAACCTTTTTTCGACAGCTTGAAATATTCATTTTGCGTACTCAAAAAAATGATAAACGATGTGATTAAACGGAATATCATTACATAAAATTCTTCTCTTTTTTGTTTTTTGCAACATTGTTACGAAACGATCATTTGGTTTATTGCTATCGAATTTGTTGCGATATGATTGGTGTTGCAAAGAATTTCCGGAAGTGCTCACCGGAATTTCCAAAATAATATGAGGTGAACTTATCGACCTCACTCGTTTTCTCACCATCGTAAAATGTCGCGGCGACTTCCACGGCCTCAACATAATGCGTTGAAGATTCAGTTTTTATAGCCCGTTTTCTTCAAGAACGCTGCAGCTAGTCGTAAAAAAAAATGCCTGATACGTGGACAATCGATGCGGAAAATTCTACACGAAATTTTGTGTTGATCTGTGTAAATAACTTTAGTGGAGGTTCTCGTTGAAAACCTCATACTTCCCTTTTAATACTTGATTTTTATTCGTTATCTACTTCTGAACAGTATTGCAAAATGTTCAACGTTCAATATGTTCGCACGAATACACAGCTCTGAATACACGGAGAGAAAATTTCATGTATATCGGTATATTATCGTACAATCGCGAATGAAATTCTATTATTTACCATAGTAAATTTCTAAACACTTTGGCGTATGATCGATGCTTGTGTTCGAGCTCCTCAAATTTTACTACATTCAACTGTAAATTTCAATTGTGAAAACAGTACTAAGTATAGCAAAACGGCATAATAATTCTACTTACCAGTTCATCATCGAGTCAACATAAATTTTACAACGTTTCCTTGGTGAACTATGTTAGGAAAAAATACGCAATTTAAAAATTTTCATTCAGAATTGACTTGAAAATTACAATATTTTTGGTAAAAACCTTCAAAATGGGCGATATAGAACCCCAATACCATGGCAGCATAGTGATTCTTACTATTTTTTTCTCTCCGTGTATTCAATGAAAGATCAAATCGTATAGATTCACTTTTTCGATGATAAATGCTTGATTCACTGATATGTAAAATCTCAAGTCATCCAATATGTTCACACTTTTCCATCTTTTTGAAAACTTGCACTCGCCGAGAAAATCTCATATATTTTGGTCATCGAAATCTATTTGCAAAGACAAGTCACGAAGGAACGAAATTATCGTTCCATGAGCATGAAAGCGTTTTCACGTCTCATTTTCATTAATCCAATCCCACAATCGATATATTCCCGTAATCTTTTCATCGCCGAAATGAAATAGACCGAAGAGCGAAGCAGCATAACTGCAACTAATTTCGTACAAGCTCCAAAATAATCTGCTCCGTAGCAAATATTTGAACCTTCGTCGACCTAAAGTGCGAAGAAACCCTTTTAACATATAAGTTACCAAAGACGTACGATCATCATGCTTTCGTGCGTGAACTCAAATAGATTCTATGACGACATCCCTAGTCAAAATGAAATTGGGCCGTCGTCATGTTAATCAAGACTAAAAATAAAAACTGAGCCGTACTCGCGAACGGTATTTCCATCATCCTGCACAACGAAATTATTGGTTTTTCCTTAAAAATTTTCAGTCATTCTCACAGAATTTGTGATTTAATTTTTTTTTCAGCACACTCGAAATAAAAAGTGTTCTGAAGCTAATCACTATCGACGTTCTTACAATTATAGAAACTTCCATTTGCCCGTTTCATTATTTTCCAATGATGCGCAGTACGTCGCCTGCCCGTCGCGGTGAACACAAACAAATCCAAAGTACTGAGGATGAGCGTACGGGGTTAGCCTAGAGCCACGATAACCCACTTTCTTCGGCAGCGCTAATCGTCTCTAAGCTAATTCCCCTTAATATATACCAGAAGCTCGACATTTGTATCCGTATGTGCATGGGTAAACTCTAAATCGGAAAATTAGTGTGGTTTATTGCAGAACGACCCTGAAGTTTGTAAAGTTATAGGTTCCAACGAAATGAAGCAAAAAAATAACATTCATTTGTAATTCACCAATTTTTTATTTCACGAAGCATCGATGCAGAAATTGAAGAATTACTGGAATTATTGGAGACTTTTTTACATAATTTCGTTGGGCTCCAACTTTGCAAACTTCAGCGTCATTTACCGCAGGGTCGAACAGTGTTCGTCTAATACGAAGAATTGCTACACTCATTCTCATATTTAATTGAATCGTATCACTTCTTCACAAAGCTTACATCGATCACTCTCATTATGCTACTCTAGTTTGACGCTTACAATGAAAGTGCTCAATGCGAGGATGGTTTACTGATACAATGATAACACTGTTCACATAGAAAGATACCAAGCATCGAGATAGGTTCTCGGTGCTCGAGTTTTGTGAGAAACAGCCGCGCATACTTTGTTTATCCTCTTCCTCTCCTTCCTGCGCAAACATATCTGAAGTTTCGACCTGGATTTGTATAAGCATCTTCCGCTGATGCAGTTCTGGTAAACATGTTGAAAATATCTTTGACTCAAACTATTGCGATAATATTTGTGGTTTCGTTTAGTCGTTTGGAATGATAATGAGAAATGTTAAGTTGTAACGTTTTATATAAACTTAATTATTGGGCTCATACCCTTTTACACACTACCTTTACAGTTCTCATAAACATACTATTCCATAGGAGTTTATAACCATCGTGTTTTTCTTTTAGTAGAAAAGTTTGAAAACTTCTCCATTACGAGGAAGACTCTCGTAAACGTCACAGACCCAGAATGCACTGAATCCGAGTATTTTTATCTCGAGATTTTTTTTATACGACCCTATCCCGAGTTTGATTGACGCTGCTGAAGAGCCTTTCATTTAAATAGTTAAGAATCCACGCGCACTTTCCCTTTCAGCGTGAGAATAACGCAACGAAATGTTTTTAATGCAAAAACTGCTAAAATCTGCAAACAAAAATATATACCAGTTTTTTTCGAATGCTACGAAAATTGATGAAAAATTGTCACAGGTAAAAGCCCCGATGAAAAATTCATGGTAATATTTTGACGAGGCTCCTACGGCTCCGAATTTCCTGCTATGTTCCAATTCTCTATTTTTCTTTTCTTGAAAAAGTGCTAATATTTTATTCAGGGTTGTACGTGATTCGATATTCTCTGCATAAAATTTTGTTCGTCCGTTGAAACGTTCGTTTAAATGTATTCGCCATGTACGAGGATAAACAACGTGTTTCCAAAGTCGTGGAACGCCCTATCAGCGTCTCTCTTTCTCCATCTCTATTATCACTTGATGAGGATAAATTCGAAAAACGGGAAACCGCACCGAAGACTTCTCCATTCAATTTCATTTGGTGTAATCCTCGGCGTCTATTAATTCTCGCGGCAACATGAAGACCGTCGAATTTTCACGGGAGTGCCACGAGATATTTAGGTAAATAGAAACAATGAGGACGCGCAGGAGCGAGAGAAAAATGCTTGATAAAAAGGGTGAATCAACCACCGGCAAGTTTCACAACTCGTCCTGTAAAATGGATTCCTGCTTTTCGATTTGTTGCCCACTTTCAAACATATCAATCTTCACTAAATGAAATTTTCTCTTTGTTCTGTACAAATTACATTTCAATCATAGATTTCATTTGCAGGAAAACAAAAATTGTTATTTTTACTTAAAAATCTCTGTGTTTCGATTCCAAAAATTATTTCTACTCGAAAACTTACCTTTTCGAATGAATAAAATGCAATACAGTGAACACAAAACGTGATATTTGGCTATACCGAAATCGATCGCTCCCGCGCTAATGAGCCGCACCGCATCCCGAATACAACAGATTTTTTCACATCGACTTTCGTGAATACCATCAGTGAGAATCTCCGCTTCAATGTTACAGTCGTTCTCAACCAAGTGGCCTCAATTCGATCAGTATTTCTACGATGAATGACAAAATCCTCTGTGTAAATTTTTTTTTAATATTCCCCCGGGGCTACCGCCTTTATTCAGCGAGAGTGCGTATCATATTTATTCATGAGCAGCCAAATCTGAAAATTTCAAGTATTCTTTGCGTATGAAAAATTAATTCTGAGCATCCGCGGAAAGCATTAATGGCAAGGTTTTTTTGTTCGAAAATTATGATTATTTCACGAATTTAATGGTCATTTCGTCGTTTCAAAGGGCCGAAATAAGGAGAGCCGAATAGTCGGGAGTTGGGCGAAAAATTAATTGTACCTGCTGTGCCAGTATTCACTTTCATCAGCTCAAACGAATATATCCACGAACGTATACTATTATGATAGAAGAGGAAAAAAAAGTTTTTTATCAATGTACGCGGAAAATTGTGGTCAATCGTTAGTTCTGAGAAAAAGTAATTAGCTCAGTTAGTGCAACATGCCGCGAATGTTTCGAAACATTCTGCCAGCTGATGCTTTTCACTTCTGTTACTAAACAATCAACAGAAATCCATGATATACGGATAAGAAAATAACAATAAACAACTATTAGCGAAGTACTCGAAGTTGGAAACGAGAATTTTGGTACACGAGACTTTATTTGAAAAAAAAAAGAAAAAAAAATACTTTCAGCACATTGAAAACTTGTAAATTTCTTTTTTCATTAAAATTCCCTACACTACTCGTAAAAGTGGTATTAAAAATATAAGGGAAACGTGATTGACTCGATCCTGGAACACAAAATTATAAAAACACTCGAAAAAATGTATTTTTTCATGTAAAATCGCAGCACTCGAGACAAGTACGTTGAAAAATAGACTTTGCTTCAGGAGTTCATATGCTCAAAGGACCACGTTTTCAACTTTGAATGCTTTAGAAAATTGTTTCGTGAATATTCAATCAAGTTTGTGAAACAACGTGAAAATTGTAGTGCTCTGTTTTCGAAAGCGTTGCCATTTTTTCAACTGTTGGCGTATTCCATCCCCACTTTTTCGTGGTTCAAACACACCGAATAAATGTTTTCAATGGAGGGAAAAAATTCCAATTCGGTTGATGCGAATGTAGCAGAGGTGAAGCTTTTACTCTATTCTACGCTTCGCACTCTAACTTCACCGGAAAGAAGTCGAATAGTCCTGCAATTTGCGATGATGATGTTTGAAAAAATACGCTATGAAAGGAAAACGAACAATATAAAATAAACTCTCTAGTTCTCCAAATTGATAATCGTACAACAATCTGTTGAAAAAAATAACGAAACATCACAATTTGCGCAAGTCCAAGGTTAACATCTTTCAAACCTTCATGCCCGATCTAAATGAGAAAACTCCAAATCGACATTGCTATTTCCGCCTCATGTCCCCGTATATAAGTGACAATGAGTGACGATTCCTTGCTCGAAGGGTGAAGTCGATCGGAAATCAATTAGATAAGTCGACACGATCGGCATGGGATCGAGTGTATTCGAAAAGATCGGATGAAGGATCGAGCGAAAATAGCCGTTAACTAGGCCATCCTTATTATCTGTGTTCTCATTTTCTTCATTACATTATGATGTATTGGTTTTCGGAGCTAGCCTTAAATTTCTCCGAGTTCGAGCACCTTCCGCTGTTCTTAATATACTAATGATTTTTTTATGAGATGTAGATTGATTGATATGCTACTTCTGGCATGTGTGATGATTCGATTATAATTAATCGTTATTGTATGATCGATTGATGGGATGAAATTAATATGCAATGTACTTTTAATAATAAAATGATTGGTTGCTTACGAAACTTGGCAAAATTATTGATCAGAATTATAGAGAGAATATGGAACAAGAAAATCCAACCCATGCACACTTTGTACGGTAGCTTATTTCAAAAAACATTCTTTAGCTGCAGGTTAGTTATACCGTCGTGCATCAGAACTTCACTGTGAACACTTCAGGCATGAGTTCAGGCACTGACAGTCTTCCAGTTCTTCGAACTATTTTATCGATTTACGGTGGATATATCACATTCGATTTTTTTTTTATTCACTATTATTTCACATGAAACTATAGTTTTATACGATTTCCTCGTCATCTATTGAATATTTCAACATTGTGCTAGGGTTCTGCCTTTTCGTACGTTTTTTTTTATACATATGCATTGTTTCGATCGATGGTTGCGTTTGCGGAGCGCTCGTTTTATTGAAGTTCCGTTTCTTTTTCTCGTTACGATTGGTGCATCGAAATCTCGATATGCCGACATTTTTTAACGATTGGGTTTTCTTCAATAATGAATTTCCTGTCGAGCATCGCCAATTGGAATGTCACGATTCATTTTATAGTTTCACACGTCGATGAGTTATTCAAAAAGCATCTTCAAAGACCGGCTAAAAACCGGAGAACGTAAAAGTGAACGGGCACAATATAAAACATGGAAGAGAAGAATATACGAAAGGGAATGAGGAGCAAGAACAGAGGATCCTCTCGTCCCGTTTCAGTCGCGTGCTGAATTCTACTCCGTAGTTCGTAGACTAAACCCATCCCTGACAAACTGAAGGGCGCAATTTATGCGATTTAACGCTTGGTTCATTCTTCTTTGTTGCCTGCCATTATGTGCTATTTGCAGGAGATACACCAAGGGATAGTCAGTTGATAGCGTTTGTTCCTTGATAAGCTCCCGCGGATAATCGGACTTCACCATTACTAGCCGCAGACTCACGTGTAAACTAAGCTTTGAGCAGCAGCTGTTCAAGCTTCGCTCTCTCCGACGATTCATTTACACAGACACACACCCCTCCGGATCTATTACGAATTCGTAACAAATCAATAATATATAAACGTATGAATAAGTTAGTTAAACGCGTTTGAAGACACTCCATTATATTTGATGATAAACTAAAAATTTCGTGAATCATGGAAATTAACGTTCTGTAATTCCTTCAATAATCAAACTCATTTCGCGCACTGAGAAAATAAATTACTAGAACCAATAAAATGTAGTTTCGAAGCGAAAAAATCATTTATTTCATTATGCGCCAAAACATATTATATTGGTTCTCTCATATATTTACTTGATTAATTTATTTCAGTCAATTTCATAAATTTTTGGTTTCAATAACAGTAGTTGCTTTAATCTGACAATTTTTTATCAATTATATGTAATATGTAGTTTGAATCAATAACACATTTTATGATTCAAAACATGGCATATTTTTGAAGGAAGCACTTATTCTTTTTATGAACCATGATTTTAACTATATTATATTGTTTATATATTTTAACTATATTATGTTATCAACTGCAAAATTATTTTTCACTGCCCGTGATGGTCATCACAGTTTATGGTACATCTCTGAAACCATTTTAATCGAAGAAAAATTCCTACCTGTATGAGGATTCGATACCGATCTACCTACCTACCTACCTACACTTTTCTAAGTACGCGCTATCCACTATACTACGACATTGTTGGATATAAGCTGAAAAAGGAATTATATAAGTTGCGAAAAGTATTATTTCGATTATTTATTTGTTGAACCTTGACAATCGCTGTTAATTTGAAAACATATTTTCATGGATCTATCACTTCATTATATTAAACTCTTATTTAATAGTAACAATTGGATTAATTTTTTTAATAAAAATATTTTTAGTAACAAAATAATGATGAATTCATTGCAAGAAAATAATTTGTTCGAAAAAAGCAATTTCATATTGAAGTCATTTTGTAGATTCAAATAATCTAATGTTTTTGATGCGATAAATGTAATTAATCCAATCAATAAAAATTTAATCAAATCTATCATGCATCTAATTGATACTATTAAATAAGAGTTTAATATAATGAAGTAATAGATCCATGAAAATATGTTTTCAAATCAACAGTGATTGTCTTGATTCAATTGTCTTGTTCTCAAATTCAATCATTTTTTCGCTCAGTGTGATACTTGAGAAAATTGGTTTCTTGATTTCTGCGTTGGTCTTCATGGAACAATGAATAAAATTTTCAAACATTCCCTACGCTGAATGAAAATATTTTTTAAGGTAGTTCGAAAAATAGGGTGCAGCCCCCTTTCTGTGTGAACATTATTCGTTGTGAAATATGTTCCAAAAATCATTCAAATTATCGTTAATGATGAGTAAAAAATAAATGGTTACGATATTTTACTAAAATTTCATAATTTCTCGTGATGTTGGAATTTTTATATTTTTTATTTTGCGTACGCCCCTACTAGAATACATCTAAAGTATAGTGATAATATCATGGCTTGTCTCACGCGACAGCTTTGCCACGTCGCGAACCTTGAAATTCTCCCACTCAAATTTTCACACGATTTTTATTACGATAATATTTTTCTCAAAAACTAGACGGTAAATCAAGGTTTTTTAAAATTTTTTTCTTCAGAAGATACTCTAACACTGGTTTTTAAAATAAAAATCGTAAGGACCGTTCGCGAGTTATTTCGATACACATTTTTATTTAAATCGATTCGCTAGATTGTTCTGCGCGATATATTTTTTTCAAAATGTCCGTAAGAAATCGGATTTTGCTATTGAACAATCTTAAAAATGAATATAAAATAATGAACGTTGTGGAAAAGAATTGGAAGGAAACAATTTATAAATTTTTTTACTCCTCTCACCGCTCATAAATATTTCTCGCAGCGTATTTTACAAAACGTATGTTCAAAAACAACATATTTTCCAATTTCGTAGGTACAATTCGTAAATTCGTTTGACGTCTGAAGAAATTTCAAAATTTCTCGGCCTTCCCAATATCCCATGGACTCCCGTTTATTCGCGATGGATATTGCGCTATGAATATTCAACCAACGTTTTTTTTTTTCAATTTTGTGGGTCATTGAACCTACGATCGCGTTTATCGTAGAATTTCAATTCAGCTAGTGTTCGAAACCTTGTTGAGCAGCGTTTAATTGGAATTTAACTTGCAAGTGCACGGTGTAGCGGATGAATATATATATAAAGAAAACTACCGCTCCACTGCTGATAGGAGTAGGAATTTACCCCAAGTCGTGATATACTTCTGTATGCATACGTACACATGATTAACCCTACCTTTGTCTATATACACATGGGCTGGATGAATCGAAGGAGACCCGAACAAACGCCGGGCTCGCCCTCAATCACGCAATTATATGGCAAAATACACAAGGGTAACTACAAGTATTTTATATATGAAACGCGAATTTACCCAAGTCTACATTGAATACAGGTTTGTGTCGAGTACCTCAAAGAAAAAGGGCGTATCCATTTTATTTATTATCGTGGAATACCTCTAACTTCCGGACATTTCAATGGACGTTATTCACGACGGAATGGACTGAAAGGTTTCCGACTCTTCAGAAAATTGACTAGAAAACGGACCTTCGCATTTTGAATAGAAACGATGTTTCGTCACTTGTGACGGATCGTCAATATCAAATTATCTTTATACGAAGCCTTTTCAATTTATTTCGTCCATAAAGCAGAAAAACCAATATTTCTGAAGCGAAAGACGTATGCAAATAAAATTAGATCGAACAAATCGTGTGAGAAATAAGAAAAAAAAAAATAACAAATATCACTGCTCCGCCTCTAATCGAGTTAATTCCAAATAACCGGGCATAGGTGTATGCAAAAGTCACTCACTCAAGGCCTCAGAGTAACGCGTACATCAGAAGCATTTGTAGCCATGCTGGGTGTGGCGCTACGCTCGACACAATCTTGTGTAATTTGACCATGTTTTATGAACTCTCTGCGCCCTCGGATGAGCAGAGTAGGGCTCTCGGCCGTTGCCCTACGAAATAGGCCGTTTCACTCTCCCCACATTGTGCGTGCAGGCGTGCTCGCATGCGTGTGTGTTGTTGTTGTGTGTGTGTGTGTGTGTGTGTGTGCGTGCACTCGTGTCCTTATGAATATCGGTCTACTGTGATATTGACGAAATAAGGACCATGTCTGAGCGTGTCCCTTGCAAATGAAACGCCTTTGTCGATGAGAAGTGGCCTCTGCTCACGCTGTATATATGTAACGAGATGCATTCATGGGGAGACCACTCACCTCACATATTGAATAGTCCGGTACCATTGAATGCTTGATGATATGGGTATATATGAGACATCTGCAGATCCATTCGTGGATACGAGCCATATGAAATTCATGGGCAGCATGTTCGACCCTCATCCAGCAAACTTTTTATTGTATTATTTAATTACATGGAGTCTCCAGCCAGACCAAGCACCGTATCGATTTAAAGGAATTAAATGTTCATAAAATCACTTTGCATTGCTGTAACAGTAAAAATCTCTTTTGAACAATGCTTTCGCTTCGTCAACCATTTTCCTGTATTATATTTTTGTGGAAACTTAAAACGTGGATAATTCGTTGGAATACTTGCAGTTCGAACCGTCCTGCGAGAATGATATTTTTACGCTGTTGAAATACAACTGCAATTTTTAGGGCATATCGCTGTCGGTGCGGAATTTTGAATAATTTGGTAAGTGCGAGAAAAAGCAGTGCCAAAAAATCTCAATTTCTAATTCTGTAGCGTGGGGAAATACTTCAAGATTTAAATCAGATCGTATACGAAAGCTGTCGGTGATGAATAAAATTTGTAAATAACCGAATTGACCAGAGAGGTCAGAACAGATCGTGAAACGAGTTTAATGAGAAAAAGTTCCATTTTCAAACTTCTCATTCATGAATCGTGACAGAAGTTTTAAAATCGTGAAATTGCCACTAAATTGCTTCTTTCTCCTGCTTTGACGCTTCACCTTTTTTCGCATGTTTCGGATGGCAATCGCTGAAGCGGCGCTCGCCACCCAGGGGAGAGAAAAACCATTTCTACTCGACTTGAGCCCAGCCTCGGTGATAAAATAGTCGGAATCAGGCTCGGAGAAAAAATTGGGAAAACATCGCGGAAAGGCAAATTAAATTGTTACGCGAATTTACTGAATGTTAATTAATTTAATAAAAAGGGGTGAGAGTAGCCGCATGGGAAATCATATAATATTCACCACGTATGCGAGGACAAACGAACTTTTATGGAAACCAATATGTCGAACCAAGTCCGCTGGAAAATACGTCCGAGCCGAGAACGAAAAAGCCAAAAGACTGATCCCTTTTCGCTCAAGCGGGATGCCAATCACCCAATTTTTTGCATTGCACAATTATATTTACCGTTTCTATCAGTCAACAATTGATAACTTTATTAATTCGTACCAAAAGTTCTTGAATAATCACTGAATCTTTCACCACAAAGAAATTTTCAATCAATATCCTCCAATACGTCCCAGTTCCAAAAGTGAGCTTCGTCCTATTGCATTCCTTATGCCCAATAATGCATCAGCAAACGTTATGGAGCCGCTCCGAACCATGACGCTGAAGTTTGCAACGTTGGAGTCCAACGAAATGATGTAAAAAAACCCCTAATGATTCCAGTAATTCTCCAATTTTGTTACCTACCGAATTTGAAATTCGTAGTTTTCCAAGCTGCACCGATATTTCGTGAAATGAAAAATAATTGGTGAATTACAAATGTTTTTTCCATCATTTCGTTGGACTCCAACGTTGCTAACTTCAGCGTCGTTCCGAACCGGGGTTACTGAGTCCCAGACACATTTGAATGAGCCGAACAGGAGGAAAGTTTGATCCACAGTATTCATGGCACCGATGAATGATTTAGTCACATAACGAACATCGCAAAGATATTTTTATGAGAGGGAATGAAATCAGACTAAAAAAATAGGTCACATATTGAATCGGCTCCTATAAATGCACTAGTCTCCTTTTCTCTCTCATAGATATTGCATGATCTGCACCGCGTTACTATTCTATTCTATTAAACATCAGACGTCTCGTCAGAGTCGACTCATTGGCAAGTTCGTGCTTCGAATGAGTCCTTCTTCTCACGCGTGTCCGTGCGATATATGTATAGCAGCGCTGACACACAACGATAGCTGTCAAACAAACTCACGGATACTCCCCCGACGCGAGGAACATCACAAAACTCTAAATTGCCTACTTAATGAACGTAAAGTTTGAAAGTCTACGGTAATATTGGGATTACACAATTAATATAAGAGTTTTGTGTTTCCTTATCATTTGCTCGCGTACAAGTTACACATTGAGCTTCAACACGAAACGAGGAAGCGTTTCATAAATTGAATTTTTGAGCGAGTGCGCTACTGAATAGCGGAAAAAAATCACGACCGAGTGCACAGTCAACCGAGCGATTTGGCCAACTCGTCAAACTGCTATGTCGTGCTATTTAACATCGATTTAACACTTTTTATTGCGGGCGTTTTTCCTGTTTGCAACACGTACGTACACACACGCAACGCTCTCAAAACATATATATAGACACGCATTAAAAAGCCCTAACGACCCTAGTCACACGGGCTGCTAGTTATCGATATACAAGTACTTTTTATATTATTATGTATGCCTCTCGTTATGTACTCGCGGGAGGTTAACTTCGTTTTCGCAACACGTAACTACTCGCATGCTGGTAATATCGTACATGCTCGATGAGGCGCTGTATATATGGCTACGTTTGAGCCACCTGTATACTGCAAAAAGTTTGCGCACATGCGGGTACTGCTCCGGATATTTGCATCGCGGAAGCACCGGTAACGATAACCTGGAACATCACGCGATAACGTTATTCTCGGATGAGTGTATATCCCCACACATATTACTATATCGCCGAGTAGTTCAATCTCGCTTTTTTCGGTTCAATTTTTTTCGCATTGTTTATATAAAAAAAAAAGTATGTCGAAAGTTCAACTTTCTGTTTCTGTGTCGAAATTCGATCGATGACTGTTGCTCCTGTGGACCAGTCAATCCCGATGGATGTACTTGCGCGTCGACACTCGAAGGATAAACAATATTTGCGCTTTTCGTGTATACCATTATCCAGATTCAAAGTTCTCCATATTGCGCGATTAACGCGAACGTGTTTGTCAAATTTTTCGGAATGAGCAAAAATAAAGTGAAATGTTTGAAAAGCCAGCCGATCCCTGGCACGGTAACGACAAGTAAATTCGCACGTCGGAGTTAAGCGATTCTTCATTTTGTTATTCAGAGATAGCCCCGGTCGGTGAATCAGCGCACAATCGTTATTTTGCCGAAACGATTAATTTGATGATCAACACGAAGCTGTGATAGGATTTATCGCTCGAATCATCGCTAATCAGGGGAATTCGCGGAGGAAAATTACACGCTTTACCATGCATAAATAATTTTGTGGGAATGTACAAACTCCAGGTGATGATTCAGCTCAATTATTTGTCGAATGTTCCGTTTTTAAACAGGAATTCAATTACGCAACAACGTGTCTTCTCCGTTGAAACGCTTATCAATTATGTGTCATGCTGAACGCGAAAGACGCTCTGCCTCGTTTCGACGCCGTCTCAAATAGACAAAGTATTATAAATAAAGTATTAATATATATGCGTGCACCGTTAACGCGCTGCGAAGCGAATTGATACCGAGGGAGAGGACAGAAAAGAAAACGTGACGGGAGCTGCTTCGGATCTGTCAGTTCATATACGTGATCTCGAGCTGTCTGATGATCTTTAAAATGTGACTGAGCTGGGGCACGAGCGATCACGAACATCTGCTTCTATCCCGGAAAAAATCTCCGTAATTCGTAAGACGCGTTATTTGCGTCCGACTCGTGATGACTATAGACCTCCCTGTTTGATGTCTGTGACATATTTTTACGTAAGCGTGCACGATAGTGGGAAAGAGAAAGCGAAAGAGATACAGACGTCAAAATGGAATGAATAATCGGGACAAACCTAAACGGATTGCTGTTCATAAATCGTCGGGGAGTAGTAAGAAATTCATAGCAATTACGAAACGTCACATATAGTAATGGGGCAAAGAGCCATTATATAACAGCACATTCGAAAGAACCAAATTCTCGTTGGAGCCCTAAATTTTTCTCGTTTTGCGAACTCGCGGTTCATCCACTCGTTCGTCTCTCTCTCTCTCTCTCTCTCTCGTAAAACTTTAACGACTCGAACAAAAGGGTGGAAGGATGGCGAGTTTTAGAGAGCGATCCGCGAAAACGAAAAGACGTATATACAACCACCAAAGAGAACGTACAGAGTCAAGAGTTTATTGTTGCTTTTGTAGTAGCAACCCTCTCCATGTATCACAAACCCAAAGAGAAAAGAGAAAATATAACGGAGTTGCTCTGCTCTACGTTTCCTTTGTGATCTTTTGCACTAAACAAAACGGCTTTAGTCTATAACTCAGTATATTATCATACACATGTGCAACGATACGTGTTTGTATATACGCGAGCACAACCTCCAAATATTGGGGATTTCGCTTGGGCTGCAGATGGAAAAACATCGTAAAGGACAGAGCTCCAGACGAGATTTCGTACAGAAGTGTGCACACGCCTGGTTATAATTTTATACTCAAAAACTCAATAAATTCAAATTTCAGGTTTAATTAGTTCGCTCAACCGGCCTCGAGGAATTCAATAAGCTTATGAATTTCGAATAACAACCCCATCGGGCTTCCATTATTAACGTGAGATTCCGATTTCGTATGCACTATCGATCAGCCCATGAAATTTCACTATCCAAATATTTTCGATAATACCGATCGTCGGACGTTCCCGCGGAATGTTTTTCAGCGTCGATTCACTATTCTGCGCAGAAAATCGAAACATTCGCGGTTACACGGTTTTTTAAGAGGGCTTGAAAAATAAGCAAGTTTCACGCGAACGAAAGCTTCGTCGTATAAAAATATGAAGGGTCGACAGCTTACACCTGGTGACAATTGGATTGTATTTTCTCTCCTCTCTTCAATGATAACACCCGTTTTTTATTTCACTTAAGTGCGAATGAACTCCAGTGGCCACTTTTGTTTTTCAACAGATCCAATGAATCACCTCGGAGAGAGATCCCTGAATAATTATACGTGTGTGCCCGCGCTCGAACGTTCAACTGTGTAGTTGGTCTAATTGAGTTAGTTCGTAGGTTACACTCTGTGTTAGCCCCCGGCTCGATATGAAACCCCGCGAGGTTGGCGCTGGTCGTGCAGTTTAGTCGTTGCTGATGCTGTTCGACCAACGAGCCCATTGAGGCCAAAGGATGAGAGGAAGAGAGACGGAGAAAGAAAATAGGAGGAAAAGGAGGAAAAGCACTAAAAGTAAAGAAATTTTGTGCGGTCGCATACTCATGGGGTTGTTGGACCGTGCCAGTGCAGCCTCGGTGCATGCCTGCTCATCCTGTCGTTCCACCATCCTCGCTTATCTTCGATTATCGATGGGACATACGTTTATTTGAAGAACAAAAACGAAGAGCATGCAGCAGACCGAGATGTAAATATAACTATCAAGTATAAATGAAACTCGATGCAGTTTAGTCATGCCGAAGGCTTTGGGGAACGTTATTCAAAGGCGACCATGTATTGATAATCTCTATACACACAATGGGTGTAGTATCCGTACATAAACCTATGACTGTGAGTATAAGGGACTCTACCACGTGAAAAATAAAACGGAAAGTTACAAAAAGTTGTAATACCTTTCGCTGCTCCCTCCTCCCTCTCAATTTCCTTTTCCTTCTCACACGAACGACTCGGTTTACAGAATTATGTTTTATCGATATTTGTTCCGTTCGTGAATTCCATTATTATTTTCGATTCGTCTTTACTCTCGCGTATAGTAAACTTCTACAGTGCTCAATGCTCGTCCAAATGTTCCGTGCTATCGAGATATTTGTGCAATCACCGCGACTATGAGAGTACAAAAGTTTCGCGCGACTATAACGAAAATGACAAAACTGCAATCATAAAAAAACTGCTCATGCCGTAGAAATTATCAACACGCTCGCATTGAGCTTGTTTTTCGGAAAAATTTCACGAGAATCCTCCTCCAGTTGAACCACATTTTCTCTACATTTTTAATTTAGGCTTTCTTTTTCCACTTTTTACATCCTGCATTATTATAAATAACGAAATTAGGAGAAAGAGATGTGTATCCGCTGTTGTTCTTTGTCGACGTCCATCGAGTTTGTGGAAAACCACAAGGGCTGTGCTTGGAACTGTTGGGTGCAGGAGAAACAAAGATTGGAAGAACGAAGTCTGTGAAGTTGGAATGTGGTTTCTGTATTTATGAGTCCATTATCATCCTCTCTGCACCTACTAATAACTTTATCTAGCTTTACACGCTTTCTCTCTCTCTCTCTCTCTCTCTCTCGCATAATTCTCGCACATACGCACACTCTCTAAAAAACACGTACGAGAAAGGGTGCGTGTCAACGACATAAAACATTTCACAGTGAGACGAAGTTCGAACGTGAGTTCTGTACTTCCACGGATCTCTATGGTTTATACTTTTTTTTGTTTTTTAATTACACAACCAGCTTCAACTAAAACTTTGTAAACAAAAATAGAAATTACAAGTACAGCGAATTGAGATTTGAATTTCATAATGACGAAATACCTTTTCCATTACCTGACATGATTTCGGTACCAATATACCAAAGTTGATCTACATTTTATTCCTTTTGATTTCTTTCACAAATTCTATGGATGAGAGATAAAGCATTACGTTATCTGATTCCCGACAGAACAACTCGGTTACTCTTTGCTCGAAATTTAAAAAAAAAAAAAAAAAAAAACGTGCATGTGTTATTGGAATGAATTAGTTCTGTCGAATGTTTATTTTTTCATTGATTCCTTCCAAAGTGAAGAAATACTTGGTACTCACAGATCAAAGGATCTTCGAAAATGAGAAATACGTTTTTCCAACCATTTCGAAACTCTCCAATATCGGTATACAAGTTGATATTCTCGATTGCGTGTCGCCCCATAACCATGCTTTGGGTACAGATGTTATCGATGTAGAACATCACCACTTTGTGTGTTCGAACATATATTCGCTCTAAAAAGAAACGTATTACGAAACGAGTGCTTCTCGTGTACTGAAAACCCTTGTCGAAAAATGAAATAGCATTTTTTTCAAATTCCTCGTGTTTCCACGGTGAAATACTCGTGGAAAAATAACACACGCCAAGACTTTTTGAAGTGTTTCCGTTACTATAGGGATGGGAAATATCTCGATTGTTAATACGCTTTTTCCGCGATGTGCCCGTGCATATGTGTGTGCAAATCCCCTTCAATATTCCGCACGCCCGAGAAATTCTCACAATATTCTCCTTGTAACATCGACGTGTAAAATTTTCTCTTCGTTTCCATAAATCCATCTTGAAATGTTTAACTCTAACCGGGAATCATCGAACTTAGCGTTTCGGATATTCATCTTCAGGCTGATGACAAAAAACTGTTTGCTATCCCAATCATTCAACATTTATTTTACAAAAATGACTTTGAGAGCGACGCTGAAGTTTTCGACGTTGGAGTCGAACGCAATGGAGGAAAAAAACATTTGTAATTCATCAATTTTTTATTTCACGAAGTATCGGTGTAGGTTGAAAAACTACAAATTGCATATTCGACAGGGAACGAAATTGGAGAATTACTGGGATTAGAAGGTTTTTTTAGATCATTTCGTTGGACTTCAACGTTGCAAACTTTAGCGTCATCTTCGAGATTCGTCATTCATTTGATGATGACGGTACCACAGAATTTTCCAAGTCGCGAAAAAAAATTACTTGACCCTATTATTGAAACTCTCGTACGCCGATAGCAATTAAACTTCGAACAGCGAACAAAAAAAGTCAAAAACCGTTTTTCACCGTAATAGTACTTCAGTTTTACTATTTTAATAGATATTAAATTCCACTATGGAAATATACGAGAAGTGAAACATTTGTTGCAACGTGTAGTTTCTAGGAACGTAAATGTTAAAGGAATAAAAGTGAATATGCCCTGCCGTTACCAATAACTTGGAACGATCAAATTTACTTTTGACTCGTTAAGTTCATTTGTTGCATCATCTTTCATTTGTATATTTGTTACAAGAACAGTCGTTCTATGGTAACGAATTTTATTAAGATATTGTTATTTCAGTGAAAAGCAACTTGAAATTTCGAGTTATCAAGTTTTTTTTAATAAGATGCAGTAACTCTGTTCTGGAATTTACCTCGATGAATATTCCGAGTTTATTTGACTCAAATTACTCTCGTGTTTATTCAGTAACGAGAAGATTCGTATGTACCTCGCTGAAACATTACAAAGCCAGTGATTCCGATTCGCTTATCAGTGAGCCGATAACAAGCCAATGAAGAGTCGTGGATAATGAGGAATCTTTTGCCCGGTGCACTCGACGGACGTCCGAGTCCCGGTACAATTAGAAGCGCTCAAGTCGTGTAACTTTAACGCGACGAGCTCGTTTCACGTTTGATAAAATGCACGAGTAAATGCGGCGAAACCGGAATAATAAACCTCCGCCGGGCTGGGACGTGAAAAAGTGCGGGACAAGCCTCTTTCGAGGATAGTCCCGAGTCTGATTCAAGAACTAGTCAAAGGTACGCTCGTCTTTTTCCCCCGTGTACTATAAATAATGGCTCTCCAAGCGCAATGTCAAAGAGGCATAATAATGTTGAAACGTAGCGCGCAACGTAGCTACGTATACGAGAAGCTAATTTCACGTGCGCATTAACAAAAGAATTCACGACTACTTTGCCAATATATCTGTACACATATTTCTACGTATATTATGTAAATATGAAATGTATATTTATCCTTGGAAGATTCCTCATATACCATGATGAACCTCGTCTTATTATCGATTGTGAGGAACTCTGTGGCAAAGGTGAATGAAATAAAACATGCGGTGTTATAATGAGGTCGTACTGATTTTCTTTCCACATCAGAAATATGCTTTTACCATTCGACAGGATTTGTTTTTCATTACTGTTTGACGGAGTGGCATAGATTTTTTTCGCTTCGGTACGAAAAATATTCCAATTCGAGCAACATTCAACTTCGATTATTATTGGGTGTCTCTCTTTCGTTTTCGTTTTCGAATGAAAACGAGCCAACGCATTATCGATTTTCTATTTTAACGTTAAGAGTGGAAAACAATGTTTAAACGATACTCGAGGAATTTGAACGTTTCCGACTAGATTTAATGAATTTTTTCAAGAATCCTCGAATAAAAAGTCGCAGATTAGTTGAATTTTGATTGCAATGAAACTAGCTGTAAACGACACAGCATCCCTTTGCAATTCAATAAGAACGAGAAACTGAAAAACGTGCGGGACAAGATTTCCTCCTCTTCATAATCGCGCGGTGCGATATCACTGATAAACTGTGATACGCGCGATCGCGCAACAGAGAAAAGAGCAAAAGCACAGAGAGCGAGAGAGGAAAGAGGGTACCTTAATACAGTCACGATGATCACATCGACGCACAACTTCGTTAAAACTCTCACACGCGAAGAGGAAAATTTTCATCGTGTCACGAGCAGGAGTCTGTTGCACGGAAAATCTATGTGCGGAGTTCGTCCCCTTGCTCCTTTAAACATCGAGCACGTGTCAACGACATCCTCATCGTATAATGCTCCCTCTTTGGTAGATATCATAAACGCGGTCGTTGGACTGAGCAAACCGTCAGTTTTACGCGAGAATTTAACTTGAGAAAAAAATTCTTTTTAAACGGTTATTCCAGATATCTTATCTCTCCATTCAATTTAGGGAGTCAGTGAAGTCGTCTTCTTTAAAGTGTGTCATTCGGCGCTCCTTCATGGCTCGTTTCTCATTATA
This sequence comes from Venturia canescens, assembly GCF_019457755.1. Lineage (NCBI taxonomy): Eukaryota > Metazoa > Arthropoda > Insecta > Hymenoptera > Ichneumonidae > Venturia > Venturia canescens. The sequence goes on from NC_057421.1 coordinate 26,287,321, forward strand.
GAATATGATAATCAATAACTGAGAAAAGGCTGCTCGAGCTCATCGTCTAGATTTAAAAAGAAAGAGTTTCGACGTTAATGGCAAAGTGCGCCGTGTTTTTATGCTCGAGATTACCGAGCGTCACTTTAAAATTCAACTCGATCAATTTTAACAATCCGCAATGTGCAATCACAGCATCGATCAGGCTTGCAAAAACTTCATAATCCTAGTATTTTCGCATCATAAATAAAAGTATCATATAATATTACGTTCCGGAAACAAGATGTGCGAAGAAAAGTCCAGTTCACGCCTTAAATATGTCCAGCAGTGGCTAAAACGCGTTAGAATAAAAACTGTTTTTAGAAGAGATGTCAATAAAAATTAATAAAAATAATCTTTACGCATTGTTCACTAGTTTTTAAACTTTGTAAAAAAAATATTTCATTTTTTTTCAAAACTTACAACATAAAAAATCGCGTTTCCCGAAGCACTATGAAAAAAAAGTTTCTCCACGGTCTGCATCATTTCCTCTTGGAATGTTGATAGATCTGCAAAATCTAAATAAATTCTTGTAAAATAAAGTTGTAATTATAGGCTGTCGAGCCGGATTTTTGAAACTCGAAAAATTTAGCAATTTACGACAGTTAAAAAAAAAGTGTGCACTTTGTGTCGTAAATGTCACACTTTAATTATGTTTTATAAACATTTTTTAATCATAATATCAAAAATCCGACTCGACGCACTACAAATCAAACAATTTCGAATATTTAAAAAAAGGCATCAAAAAATGTTAAAGCTAGCCATGTTAAAAACATAACAAAAATAAAAAAATAATTGAACTCGAAAGATCACGTGTATGAGCATAGCGTTTCAATATATATAAGTATACATTCCGGGCATAAGAACTTTGCTTTAATGCTTTATTTCTCGATAACTATATAGAAGAAAATTTCGAAAAAAATTGGGCTTTTGCACGTTATCACCAAGTTTTATCAATTTCTTAACATTTGTTAACAGGTATCGAAACTCCTTAAAGTTTCCAGTGCGCGTCAAGCCTCCCGTTGGGCAGTCACGTTTTCCACAATAACTTTCGATCTATCCGGAATTTTTACAATCAATTTCCACAGAAATACGCCTAAAACTATGGAGAATAATAATCTGTAAAAAAAATCGATTTTTCGAAAGTTCTGGACGTATGCGAGTCCTTCAGTTGTGCACCGGATTCTCAGTGCGGTTGCGAATGGCAGGATTGATGAAACGATCGTAACGTAGCCTAGCGCGTATGTTGTGATCGTAAGCTATGTTTATAGTACATATATATCTGTATAATAGATGTGTCAGGATCGTTAGCATTGTACACCGTAGAAGAGGCGGATTGTTCACGCATCCTGCTGTCTCTCATCGTATCGTTGTCCCCATGGAAGGATTATGTCGTAGTTCGACTCTAAAGCCTATATATCATGTCTCCACAACTCGACATTTCACTTCGGAATAATTAATGCACGGAATCGGGGAGCACACTGGATATATGCTCGAGCTGCGAGCGTAAAAGGCATTCGTTTGAAGCCGATCACCGCAAAAGCATCGAAACAATACGCCTTTTCGTTTTTAACTTTAGTCGATACACGTACCGCAGAGTGTGAATGCAAATACACGTATTACCTGTTGGCGCTTCCGCACACCGAGAATGATCGCGTTATAAATCACATAACCCCATTCACCATCGCGAATAACAACCATAAGTTCCGAATAAATTTCATCAAATACATGCCATTCGATCTGCACATCGTAATAATTTCTCATACTCGTGATATTTTTCATATATTGGATTAACGTTGTTCACCAATCATGGAACGGTATTCGATTAAATATGCTCATTCGAAACGCTCTCGCGAGACCATTTCTCCAACACTTTCTGCTTTGTAATTATGTGCTGAGAAATTTTGTCATTGAAAATGTTTTCATTTTGGTTAATTGAGCGCGACCTTTAACGACAAATGACTCGATGCTTGAATCTTTAGTATCGTTATTATGACTGTCCTCGTACAGCTCTAATTTGTTAATTTGTTATGATCGCAGTGTTAATTACAAAGCAACATGCCAATGTGATGTTTATCCAGTGATATATATTCAGGATTTTCTACAAACTGATGAAACTCGGTGCAAATATCACGTTTTATACAACAATCGATCATCTCGAATTCGTAGCGTCATTTACGTTTCGTATACCAAGTAGCAAAGCTAAAATAGCTTTTGCTTTATCGATTATGTTCTCACGCGTTTATATTTTCTCTACCGCGGTCATAAGTATAAACAGGATGGAGACACTCAATGGGATGATACATCGATAGTGGAGATGACAAGGGGTGAAAGGTGTTCCGGCAATGTCTTTTCTTAGCGCACGTTTAGCTCGCAATCCCATTATCGACCTCGCGACTCATGATTATCGATCTCGACCCTCTTTCCGTATACATTTTCTACTGCAACATCGTCGAACGGTATAAATGAAAGTGTTTACATTTTTAACTGCTAATTCGATTGATACGACGCGGAAGTTCGTAATGTCGGAGTCCAACGAAATAAACGAAAAAGAGATTTTTAATTGGTCATTTTTTATTTCACGAATCATTGACGTGGCTTGAAAAATGACGAATTGCAAATTCGGCAACAAAATTAGAGATTTGCTGGAATTATTCGAGAGTATTTTTAGATCATTTCGTTGGACTCCGAAGTTGCAAACTTCAGCGTCACCGTTTATATCGGTTCGTTTCGAATGAGCTTGAGGTTTTTGTTACACCTCTAAAAATGGCTACTTCCAAATTGACACATCCCAAGTTGCCCAAGTGCAGGGGCCCCGGGTGAAAAATAGAGCTCCGCTTATTCTCTACAGATGAAAAAAAACGTGGTAAAAAATGGAAAAACGAAGGGAAAATATTTGCTTTGTTTAATATATCGGAATTGTGTCAGTATCCATATTTTTATACGCGGATTGGTTTTAATAGCACACTTTTTCCAACAATTCCTTCGTGTACTTCCGCACTCACGAGTGTAATCCATACCTCTCATCGTTGGCATTAAAAATGGGAACGGCGTGATGAGTAACAATTGTAAACGGAAATTAAATATTTTCAATGCTCATTATTTTTGGCACGCTTGTGTAAACGGTAAAATCGAATATCGATGATAAATGAAAGAGAGCAGAGTGTGGAGGTAACATTATAGACGCGTGCTTGTAATTATCATCGATGTGCTGTACGCTCTAGAGGCAAAAGTATCAACTTTCGATCCGATTCCCCCATCGATACGGGCGAAACAATGCAAAATATGGTAGAGAAATGCAGCCCTTTTGAATCCTCTCGTGGCTCCTGTTATTGGGACGTGATACGCTCGCCAATACACTCCCACGCGAAAGAAACAATTCAACGTGATTTCTGTACAAAATATTTCGTCCCGCGTTGTCGCTTATTTTGTGTGGAAATGTCAATGCGCTCTGCAGAGACTGGCCACCATTTCGTCGACCAGCCATTTCGATGAAAAGCAATCACGAGCGACGGAATGAAGCCACTCGAGTGTACAAAAATGATAATACCGTAAAAAAATCTGTAACTTATAGCTTCATACGTTATTAGACTCGCGTATGAATTGATAAATGAGTACGTCAATAAACGAAATTGATTTCTGATATTGACAATTGTTCAGATGCATGCGGATCATTTAAATGGACTGCATGGAAATAATATACACTCGACTTTTCGTTCAGAGAAATATCGGGCGCGTGAAAACAAGCATTTTCAACAATCCCGTCACACAAATATCGTTCCAGTACGCAGTAAATATTGTGTCCACGTCATCACGTATCTGCGTAAAAGCTCAAACAAATCATGGTCATACTGCGATCGGAACTTGATTAAAGGACGAACGCGCTATTTGTTCGAATTGAACTTCCCGTTTTTAATATTGTTAATCTTTCAATTTTTATTCTTGCCACATTCTTATTCTTCGATTAAGAAAATTGAGCGGATTACAGGGCGCTCGCATTTGCTCAACAACGGATTTCGTGCGTGGATCCATGTTGATGAATTTTCTTCATTCTACAAATGAATTTGCAAAGCTTTTGAATGAAGACTCGCGCGTTACTTTCTTCACCCCGCACACAATTCGAATGTTGAAGAAAACGTGAAGTGTGTTAAAATCCATACGTAAAAAATAATATTGAATACTAAACTTGAACCTCCGCAGCATAATCAGGTGAAATAATTTATGTATTCCACCACCGTTTTAATTCGACTGATGAGTTTCGGCTACCGTATATAATTACGAAGTAATTTTATCATTTCCTGACAAGCTGCGCACATAATCTCAAGTTTTTACGACAAGTGTAATCACTGTCGCGTGTGGCGGTTCGGTCAATTCCATTATCGTGACTGGATTAATTATACACGATATAAATAAAACTCTCCAGCTAATCCGTCTATATAACCCTATAATCGGCTTTGTTTTTATATTCTTGTTGCAGCGAGTGGTACGAGATTGAGGCATTACAGGCACTTGGACGTGAGATCACAGTTCCTAAGCGAGACGGAATTACTGGTGAGTGGCTTTTCGAATTCCTCCCTTTTTTTCCCCATTCTTATTTTTCTACCTTTTTACAATGCTTTCTTTATTCGATTTACTTCAGTGAGGGCCACTTTCTATGCTCTGAAAAACGCTCTAGTTTCGAGTGAAATAAAAAGAAGAAAAAAAATAACAACAACACGCGTAGATCTATGTACACACACAGCAGCACATACATTAAAGATACTTCGACTTATATACTACATCCATCACAGTCTCATGCTTTTCTTTATCACCCACAAGTATACATATATATATATGATACCACACACACACATATGGATATAGAAAGATTGGAAGAGACTGGCCCGTCTCTAGATATCTATGTTCGTATGAGCCTTGAGTCCGGGACCTCCAAGCCGACTGCTGTGGCTTGCGGGTAATGGAATTGTCTGCGATTTTACCCGTTCGCTTAAATATTTATCCAACCCAGGTGTAACCGCGCTTGGGACTGCTGCGGGTGTGGTGACGTTTTAACAGGAAACGCAGAACCCGCGTATACGTGTATAGGACAACGCGGTGTTAAATAATCTATATCGTTATAAATATCGGGCATTGCGCCGCGCAACCCCATTACTGTAGCTCGACATCGACATGACAAATCTGAGGAACGACGGAGAAAATAAAAAAACGTGTAATTTTTTTTCATATGGTAGATTTGATTTATGGCGTACGAGGCGGTAAGAAAAATAGGATCGAGTCGCAAGACTTCGGACGCGTTGAGATGAAAAAAGAAGCGGTAAAAAATGAGAGATTAAAAAATGGAGTTGAGGAAAGTAACGAATGAAAAAGAACAACGCGGCTCGTATACGAGCCAGGTTCCGACTCAATGTTTGCTATACTCACGTTTGCATATACGTATATGCAATTATCGAATGAAAAATCACGCTCAAGCGAGTGTAACGGTTCGGGATCCCGACGAGGCAAATCAGATTCATGATCTGTAATTCCGATCTTGCAGTGGCCTGGTTGAGGTCTTTAAAGGACGATGAATAATTTGAAACTCGTGGCCTCGACTCTCCGCGCCTGCCTGTTCAAACCAACTCCCACAAACCAGCTGTACGAGCGTACCAAACTCCCCTGTATTGCTTCCCCCGTTTTTTATTCTTACCGCAGGTATATACCTATATGCGGCTTACTCGAGAGAGATTCGGAATGAAAGGACTCGCTTCGAACCTCCCCAACGCGCCAAAACCTCCGCTTTCCAGCCCTTCCTCACACCTCCTACGGAAAGCCTGTACATCCGACTCGTTTCTACCTTACGACTCCAATTGTACCAAGATATTTTACGAAAAGCCTCTTGAATAATTTCCGCGCCACTCCGTCACTCCCCAAGACGTGGCCCACTCTCTTGGAGTACTTGCAGTAATCATTGCACCGGGTATATATCGAAGTAAAACATAGTTTGCACTGTACGTACATTCCCCTAAGCTCGTACGTTATGTCTCTCGCGGAACACTTCGAATTCTGCCGTTACTCAAAGATCATTGAGAACTTTAGCAATTCAACGATATACTTGCAGAATTCAATCTTTCGTCCTCGCTCTCATTATTTCGATGGGTAGATGCAACAAAACATCGAGTGTGCTTTCCCTCAAAAGCGGGTGTTTACATTTTCCTTCGCTATTGCGTTTTAGAACAGTCGACGACGCGTAGATTTGTTTTCTCACTCGAATCTCCCGTGGCTATAAAACACCGATTCAAAAGCGCTTTTAAGAGCCTCAATGTATTCTAAAGAACCGCAACGTTTTTATTAATCGATCGCGATTCACTGCTTTCTCGCATTTTTATTCCCGTACATTTTGCTATACCGAGGATTATTATTTCGAATATAATTCTTCCAGTTTTTTATCATTCGTATAAGCAATAATTCGAACGAAATTTATTCCGGACGGATATATATTTCAACGTCATTTTCCATTGGTAAGACGAAATTCGATCCGTAGGCAAATACAGCGATGAAGAAAATCGTTACTCGGAGCCGATATATCACGAAATAATAATTGGACTCAATTATCGATAATACTCATATTTGCTCTCAATCGAATAACTATCAACACGAACTGTCACAGATTTAGTTGCAAAAATAATCGTTCAAACACAAAAGAACTTGAGTGTTTTTTCGAATAAATATTATTTCATGATAAAGATTAGCGGCCACTATTACGCCAGAGTTACGAATATTAATAGCGAAGGTTTTTTCATACGCAGTGATTATTCATTCCAGTTTGTTTCACGCTATTCGTGGATACGGTGGACAAGAAAAAACGCTCCGATGAATTCATATACGTACACGCGACTTTGTCTGTGCCGGCGAGTGGGTTAATAAATTATATTAATGTTCTGCGAGAGAAGGCATTCGTGTGAAACGAAAGCGGTTAAATGCAAAAGACACATTTTTCGTGAGCAACGATATAAGTACATTATCCTCATGCAAGCATAAAAATAGGGAAATATTGTTAAGCTGTTTATCCATAGGCCGTGAGGATTATTCGAAGCCTGATGTATCGTTTTTATAGTATAAAAATACTTTTTTAATTGTCCCATTAGCGTATTGAATTAATTCATAATGGATGAAACGATATGAGATAAAATGCATATTTGCGGTCGCAATTAGGTCAAATTTTCGAAAAAATTTGAGCGGTATGGGGAGCAAAAACTTGATTAAATATCGTATGGAGGAAAACTCAGTTACACGGCATAATTTTAATATTGAAATATCGAAGGATCATTATTCTGCTGAAGAATCAACTACACTGAAACTTTTTATCCAGTGAAATACATTTTCATTCGTTTTTTTCATCATTGCCATTGTTTCCAATGTTCAGGCTCAGACGGATGACAATCACAACCACAAACCAGTGTTCTCTAATTGTTCGAGATACGCACCGGAGGTTAACGAAGAAGAGCCCGCAGGTACCCAGGTCATTCAGGTGCGAGCCGAAGATCGCGATTTGCCAGAGGAAGGAGGTGAGCTTGATTTTCATAAAATTTTTCAATAATGAAATGCAGCACGCACGAACACTGCAAACCAAATCGTGTTGAAGTTGGACGTATTAAACGCAACGTTTTCGTCCATCCGATAAAACTCCACAGTGCCAGCAGCAGTTGCATTTCAGTGAAATTTTGTCGTGTACCTTAACGAAATTGTTTTGACGAATACCAACAATGTCCAACCAAATAACTAAAAACTTCAATGAAGTCTGGATTTCCGTGAACGAAATAACTGACGCACGTCCACAAAAAGTACTTTTAAAATAATTGAACAATACAGTGAACATTCTCGGATCAAAATCCACAATGAAATTCTTGAAATTTTCCCTAACAACAAAGCATATTTATTTCAATTGAAAATTCTTGGAAAGCTTCGTATTTCCAGCGAAATTGGTAACTCCGTTCTGCTCGAGCTCCATTATTATGCAACCTAATAAACGCTCGTCCAATTTTCCCTCTGTTTACTGAATAATGAACGGAAGCAAGAAAAAAAAAGCAGAATCGATTGATTGGTTATATCCTGAATTTCTTTACACCTTCCATCATTTACGATGACTAAAGTAACGATCAAAATCTTTTTTTCTAGGTACGATAACGTACAGTTTCGTAACCGCCCCCGGTGAAAAGCTCAAATTCGAAATAAACAACAGAACCGGCTTAATCAGGACCACTCAAGTCCTCGATCGTGATGAACCGGCCCGAGAAAAAGAAGCGTATCTAACGGTTTTGGCAACCGACAATGGTAGACCCCAACTCGATGACGTTTGCACTTTCAAAGTTACGATCAAGGATGTCAACGACAATGCTCCAGTTTTCGACAAAGTGGTGAGTTCTTTAGAAACTAATAATCTACCAATCTCCTCACACTTCATTAATACTATTTTTTTCGTCGATTTATATTGAATTTAGATATTTTTAACTCCAGCTAATATTCGATTACAGACAGATCTAGTTGCATTGTATATAATTGAAGAAGAGAAACAAAATAATTTATTTCATTAGAAATGTTAATCTGTAGTTTCATATTGACAAAAATAGTCTCCTTAGATATCGAAAAATGTTTATATCTTTCTATTTGAATTCTCGTTCGTATTCGTTGATCCCTCTTGAAGATTCTCTTAATGAAAAAAAGCAATGTTTCTCTCTATTATTAATTGCATTTACCCTAAAAAATGCGCAATTTTCCGCTCAGTTGCATACCGCTAGTTGATGAGGTGAGGTAGAAAGCATCATTTTCATTAATATTAAGTTCGACGGAATATAAAATAAGAGAAAATGTCATAATCGCATTCCGATAGTTAATGTGCTAGCTAAAAAGAAAAATTTCGTAATAAGAAACGATCGCATCCCGCGACTAACAAAAGTACTATGCCTCGATATTTTCTTTTGTTTTTGTTTTTTTTTCTCTCAAATCAGGTCTTACGTGGACACTCGTGGAAGGTTGGTCTTGAGTCGTCGAGTGTTAACCTTCTTATGCGTTTTTATCGATGTTTCAATGTCTCGTGTGTATGAAAAGCAAAAAAAGAATGAAAAAGGAATTTTATTTGAAAACAAATTGAGGCACTGAAAGCAAGAAAAACAAAATCTGCACACTCACGAACGCATACGCTATTCCATCCATTTTTATTTATTCTTTTTTTCCAACTCTCATCTATGCGTATTTGACGGAAGCTTTGTTTTTTCATCGCGATTGTATTGCGTCACGAGTTTTTCGTATTTTTTTGTCACTGTGGATACCACGCAGTAGACTCAACAAAAGCCGATGTGTCGAACGTATTGAAATCTTGCCGAACGAATGAACGATCTGTGGACACATACGCTTCTGCTCCTCATCCATAGTTCATTCCCGTTGCCCAATCGTCCGAGTGTCGTATTCGATTGCAATCGTTCCGAGGCCAATTTGTCACTCGAGCCATCGCGAAATCCTACTTCCTTTCCTTCGTATCAGTCAGCACCAAAATTTTATTCATCCCATTTTTTGCTTCACTTTGGATTATAAAAATTAATTCGCCCCCATTCGTCATCCGAACTCCGGTCGTTACTATTACGATCTTGGTGATCCTACCTGCGTCACGTGCCCATCAATTTTGCCGGAATTTATGGAATTTATATTTCTCTACCTAATTTGTTTTTTTTATTTTTTTTTTTTTTTTCAACAATTTAACTTATCAAGCATATCCAGAGAACCCATTTGATCAGCTGACAATTAAACAAAATCGCCGATCAATCATCACAGCAGTGAAAAACAAAACAGCATTCAAATTTTTTACTCGCAAACCTTCTATTTGAAACAACATCGAATTGAATTGAAAAAAAAACGAGATCATGCTGTGAAAAAATCAACCAATACTCTTCCCATTTGCCCTTTTTTACGGTATTCAGCACGACAATGCACAACTCTTTCAAGTCATTAATTTGAAAATGAGTTTTTCATATTAGACATTTGAATTATTAGCAAATGGAGTTTGGATCTTTGATTTTTCGCCATCGTCGTTATAGAATTTCCATCATTAATTTTCCAGTTGCATGCACGTATCATTGATCAAGAATGCGGTACTTTTCGCATGAATTTCTTCCATCGATCTGTGCACCCTGAAAAAAACGATTTCTCACTCAGTGCTCTTATGCGTAACGATATTTCAATATGCAGTTGCTCGTCAGCTGCTGCAAAGCATGACTTTTCAAGTGATCGAATTCACGACGAATAAATTGATAAAACACCGTAGAAGTACCGTTACTAAATTCAGTTTATTTCACGAGGAATTTTTTTTCTTCTGTGCACTGCATGGGACTAAAGACAAAATTGTTTTTGTTTTGCGTGAGTTTGCCTCACGAGTGTTCGAACGCATTCCAATGCGACGGATTTCCTCATCTCTTGTTCTCGTGTTCATAGGCGTATACGGAATCGGTGCCGCAAGATTTGCCGCCGACCGGGGAAGTGATGAGGGTTTCGGCGACCGACATAGACGACGGCAATAACTCGGTCGTCGTTTACAGCCTCTTTCCAAAGAGGCCCGACGACGGTGCTTACTTCCGAATCGACAACAGCACCGGCGTCATTTTTTTGACTAAGCCGCTGACAGTGAGTAACTATTCGAAGACGATTCAGTCAACCGGAAATTTGGTAAACGTTAAACACTAACGAGAATGTTCTTCCTGCAGCAAAATCCCGACTACAAGTTCAGCATGACTGCCAAGGCCCAGGATCTCGGTAGAGAGCCAAAAGCCAGCGTTATCGATTTGGACATTCGAGTGGTCGAATCACACAAAAAGGCACCGACGTTTTTACCGCGTCCCCAAGAACCACTCAGACTCCGAGAAAATTTTAGCGACTTCGACACGAGTCTCGTAAGGCTCGAAGCTGTATCTAATATTGACGACAGTCAAGATCTCATATTCGAGCTCGTACCCGGACGTACAGAGCAGACGAACAAAGGAAATACCTTCAGGTAAGAGAGCACAATTTTTCAAATGCATCGACGCATTACCAAATTCAGGAAAAATTCTATGACTTTTTCGTTTAAGTAAATTTTCACATCATCTCGATTGGGATTCACGTTTTGTTGTTATCGATCGGAGAGGGTTTCACGACACTCAAAAAAATAGCAAAAACTTCACATTGGGAAGAATCTAGAAATCACTTATAGGACAACCGCGCCTTTGGGAATTTTTGTATGGCAGTGTCACGCACGCTTACGTTTTTTTAAATTTTTTCGATTTTCTCGTCACCGCGTCGAACGATGTATCGAATGAACGTTTTTTCCCCCCCCTCCTTATTATTATTCTTATTCCATTTGATCGAATTTCCCGCTTCTATTTTTAGATTGGAATCGACGAAGAACATAGCCGACATAAAACTCGCTCAGCATCTGGATTACGAGAGCAACACCGAGTACACGCTTATCGTTCGTGTTCAAAACAAATATCAGCTAGCCGCCGAGACTGTTATTAATGTAAAAGTATTGGATGTGAACGACAATATACCGGTTTTCCGTGAAATGGAAAAAGGAAGCGTGCTAGAAAATGAGGCAGCCGGAGTACCGGTTATGCAAGTACGAGCCATCGACGCCGATGGCACATCCGCCCACAATCAGGTAAATTTGTCAACTGTTTTATTCGATCAAATATACATACTTTAATTTTTTTTTTTCAATTCTACGTTGGAGGCGTTGCATTTTCGCCATATTTGGAAGACGAATTTGTGAGCCATCGAAAATATTTAGACTTTTCCTTGTGTGCGAAAAATTTAATCGATCGAACAAAATTCAATGTTGCACAATAAAATTTTGAATATTACGACAAGTTACTTTAAGCAACGGGTGTAATACAGCTATGAATATGAAGATGTTTAAGAATAATGAATAATAATGGATTGTAAAAATGTTTTTTTCAGGTCACTTACGAGCTGGACAATTTCAAAAATCTCTTTGCGATCGATCACCAGACCGGTAACATTACGACTCTGACGACTTTCGATCGAGAATCCGAGGATACGTACAACGTGAAAGTAATAGCGGTGGATAATTCGCCGAGCGCACTTTTTAAAACGGGAGAACACAACAAGGGTCAACAAGTGTTCCGTATTGAAATTGCGGACAAGAACGACAACGCGCCCCACTTCACGCAAGCGGTTTACACGGCAAATTCGATCCTGGAAAATGCAAACATAAACGCACCAGTTACGGAAGTAAAAGCTATCGATTCGGACACGGCGAGTCCGGTGACTTACAGTATCGTGGCTGGCAACACGGACGACAGCTTTTACATCGAAGGCACAACCGGAAAAATTCGTGTAAAAAACCCGCTTGATTACGAGCAAATAACCGAATACAATTTGACGGTTAAAGCGTTCGACGGTTTGTTCAACGATACGGCACAAGTGAAAATATTTATTGAAAATGTAAACGACAATCCACCGATATTCGAGGATTTCGAGAGAAATCCAAAAATCGTGGAGGAACAATTGGTCGAAGGTTGCGTTACGAACGTCGTCGCCTATGATCCGGATATAAAAGATCGTCACGCCGATCAGCATATCGCTTATTTCATAGTGAAAGAGGAGCAACAGCCCCTGATCAGTATTGACAAAACTGGATGTCTCACGTTGCGAAAGCCTCTCGATCGAGATCCACCGAACGGTTATCCTATGTGGGCAATATTGGTGATGGCCCGTGACGAAGATGGTTCACCAACAGCGTTGCGAGAGCTCGTAACCGTCAACATAACCCTCGAGGATATAAACGACAATGCACCTTTCCTCGACATGCAGCAACCGGTCGTGTGGGACGAGAACAAACCTCCTGGTAACGTCACCAAACTGAAAGCCCGTGATTACGATTCCGACAAAAACGGGCCGCCCTTCGAGTATCGAATCGACGACTCCGCCGATAACGAAATACACACAAAATTCTATATTCACGAAGACGATCTGTACGCCCGTGTCGAATTCGATCGTGAAAAACGTAAGAGTTACGACATCCCAATCGCGATCACCGATAGTGGTACACCGCCGCAAACCGGTACATCAACTTTGACCGTTATAATCGGTGATAAAAATGACAATGCGATGGAAGAAGGCTCAAGCTCGATATTCGTATACAATTATCGCGGTGAAGCGCCTGACACGAAAATCGGACGTGTTTACGTCGATGATCCCGATGATTGGGATTTGCCGGATAAACACTTTGCCTGGGTGTCCACCCACGAAGGCTTCCTCCTCGACACCAGCACGGGCATGATAACCCTCCTTTCCGGCACCTCTAACGATACCTTCAACCTGAAATTCCTCGTTACCGAGGATAGCCCGGAAGTTCCACGACACGAAGTCTATGCTTACGTCAATGTCACCGTGAAAGAAATACCCGAAGAAGCTGTCCTGAAATCTGGCTCTATACGATTTTTCGGTATAACCGCCGAAGAATTTGTCGAACCCATCAAACCCCGCGGCAGTAAAAAGGATTTATTCCAAGAAAATTTGGCGAAAATGCTCAATACTTCCATAGACAATGTTGATGTTTTTACTGTTCTGCATTCCCCGCATCACAACAACATGTCTCTTCTCGATGTCCGATTTTCCGCTCACGGATCCCCTTACTACGCTCCCGAAAAGTTGAACACTATTATAGCTCAAAATGCGGAGAGAATAGAAAAAGATATGGGGGCTGATATTTTGCTTATCAATATCGATGAGTGTCTCTTTGAAAAGCTTCATTGCAACAATTCCTGTCGAAACTATCTCAATCCCAGTAACGAACCCTACGCGGTTTATACCAACACCAGCTCTTTTGTTGGCGTACGCGCCGTCGTTGATCCTCTATGCACGTGCCACATTGCCGAACCCATAGTCTGCCTCAACGGTGGAACTCCTCTGGCTGAGCGTTGCGAATGCCCGCCTCATTACGAAGGCCCGAGATGCGAAGTTTTGGGTATCGGATTCCAAGGCGACGGTTGGGCTGTTATGCCTCCACCCGGACAAGCATGCGATGACTCACACTTGGGTAAGAATCTGAAAACATGTTTTTTCTTTCCATTGATTAATTGATTATTGTAAAGCGCTAAATATTCTGTTCTGAATTATTACAATTTCAAAATGTTGATAAAATGGAATTTAACAATTATTGACGTATATCAATAATTTTAAATCGACGTATATTTTTTGTTTTAATTCGCAGGTCTCGAGTTGACACCACAGGTTGACAATAGTCTTGTTTTTTATTTTGGACCAATGAACTACAGACCGAAATTGGGAATAAGCGATTTTATGTCGTTGGAAATCGAAAAAGGTTATCCAGTTTTGTATGTTAACTACGGTACTGGAACTGTGAGGCTCGATCACAATCTGATCAAATTGACCGATGGCAAAAGTCATAGGATCGATGTTTATTGGACAAAAACCGTGAGTAGCCGTCATTTCGCCATGAAATACCAATGCTACAGTGGGCAGAGACCATGATAACAGTACTGCACAAGCAAAATACTATTATGCGTATTTTCATCCCTAGGCAATCGAAATGAAAGTCGACAATTGCGGAATTTCGGCTTGCATGAGTCTCAAAGCCCCAGCTGGAAAGAACGAATTTTTGAATGTTAACAGCCCTCTGCAAATCGGTGGTGTGATGAGCGATTTGAGCACACTCGCTTCGAACCTCGAATGGAAACACACACCAACGAATAAAGGCTTCGTCGGATGTATACGCAACATGACAATCAATGGGAACGTACGTAATTCTACGACAGATTTTTTTCGTTCTATTACAATCGAAAACGTTATAAAGCACAATTTCCTATTTTTATATAAGTAGTTTCTTCAATGAAATATATTGTCAGAGCTACAGATGATTCGAAAGATTTTTTAATTCTTCAAAAACTCCAGGAATTGTTAAGGTTCTACTGGATTAGAAATTTTACTGAAATCATTTTCTGAGATGACACAAACTTCTCATTTACAAACGTTTAATTTTTTTTTTTTTATATATCGCAGACGTACAACTTGGGTATGCCAGCATTGTCGAGAAACGCTGATCCAGGATGCGATAATGCAACAACACAAGCCGTATCTTTCGGAATTGATACGAATTTCCTCGTTGCTATTCTCGTGTGTATAGCTGTACTCCTCATTCTTCTACTCGCCGTAGTTGTACACAGAAGGAAACGTGATGATTTATACAAAGACATGGACGACATAAGAGAAAATATCATAAACTACGAAGATGAGGGTGGTGGCGAAGTTGACACGGGATACGATTTGAATGTCCTCAGGAGAATTTACGACGCACCGCCATTAGATTCTAAAATTGCGCCTGCAGGAATTCAAACGAGAGGTCAGTATTTACTAGAAGCCAGATAAAATATTTATTCACTTGAACTTTTCACAGCAAATTTTGAACATTGTCAAAAGACCAAATCGGAGTAGATCTAAATTTGACTAGCCTTTTTATCGTTTTATCCCAATTACGCAAAACCCAAAAGTTCAACAAACTGATCCCAAGAAGCCAATATTGTATTCCATTAGTACGCTCCGTTGTTAGTATCGAGAATTCGAGCGATTCTTGGATTCTGAAAAATGTTGACATGTTCCCTGACTATGAAGGACGGAGCCATCAAACTCTAATTTTCATCTTTTTTCATTCTAGTTCCAGACGAAGTGCCAGATATTTGTGGATTTTTGGACAGCAAGAAAGAAACATGCGACAAAGATCCAGACACGAATCCATTTGACGACGTCAGGCATTATGCCTACGAAGGGGAAGGAAATTCCGATGGTTCCTTGTCGTCTCTTGCCTCTTGTAAGTTTAATTTCACGAACTTCTCCAGAGAAACACTGGGAGAAACAAATTTAAGATATTCTCCTAGGAATCATAGCATTTGTATAGGCGTCCTGAAGTTATTGATATTAATATAAAACGTAATTTGAATTTTTATGAATGTGAAATTAAATTTATTTGATTCGTCGTAACCCAAATCTCGCGTTCGAATGCGCAATTGCAATTTTGATCGTAGATTCCAACGAAAAAATTCATTCCGAATTCACTTCGTTTGCGAATGGAAAAAATTTCAATCGAGGAATGAAATAAATTGAATCGGATTGGAGACAATTTAATAAAAAAGATGAATTAACGAAACATTGCATCTGTAGGTACGGACGACGGGGATTTAAAATTCAATTATCTCTCGAACTTTGGGCCAAGGTTCAGAAAATTGGCGGACATGTACGGGGAAGAGCCAAGTGACGAGGACAGCGACGGCGTCGGAGAACGAGAGAGCGAAAGTTGGTGTTGAGAGACTGGCTTTTCAATAAAAAAAATGAAAAAAGTAAAATAAATAACTGAATAAAAAGGAAAAAGTACTTTAAGATAGTGAAACAAGGAAGCGAAATGCTAAGAACTCATGAGGATCCAGGGAAGAGAGTCCCTTGAAATGGGCCCGTGTGAACAGGGATTTTTTTTCGTTGGAAAAAAATACAAATAAAACCGGAAGTGATGAAACTTCGAGGAAATATTATTTTTAACGAAATTTTCACGAATGAGTGAAGAGAACGTCTTAAAAATGTGCGCATCGACATGCGATTATCACTAACAGATTTTCCGGCCCTAATCGAGAAAAAACAGGATATAAATGTACCTATGAATACATTAATAACTATAATACCTTTTTTTTTACACTCTTTTACATTAAATCGAGTCGCAACAGTACACGGAAATGAAATAGAATGCAACGTTACAACCTATACTGTTATTATTTTCCATTTTTATTTGTAACGCTGCGTAATGGCTTCGAAATGCTATGTGACTGACTTTGGAACTCGCTAGCCGTAAGAACTCGTGTAACTTTGGGCTCGCGAGTTACCCGCTCATTCGTTTATTCGATGTTTTTTGTTTCCCGAAGCTTTCCCTTGAAAAAATCACAATTATATTGTCTCCCAGTCATTAAAGCTCGGGGAATTCCAACATTCGTTCCACCTTTGCTTCGACCTTTATGATATCATTTGGAAGGGAATTGAAAAAATGTACTACGCGTGAAACGGGAAATTCCGTCGATCCGACGGTCATCCAAGTTACACGATTTCTCGGCTATTTTTTATACGTGAATATTATTATTACACAAAAATATATGTCAATATATTTCTGTATATGTATGTATATGTGGACAAAAAAAAATCAATATTCCTCTTGGGGCATTGAAGCGATGAAACATACACATACATATATTTAAGCATAAACATATTATATATCGATGGAGACAGGACTGAGAAAAATATTTCATAAATTTGGTAATTGAATAAAAGAGGTAACGACAACGTTTGTGATTTCTGCAACAAATAAGAGTTCAAATCGTCTTTCCCTTCCATATTTACTTCCTTCTATTCGCGCAGCTAAATTATTTCTTGTAGTGAAACAACAAAAATCAATATATTGTTGCAGAAAACATAAATTTATTTTATGTCAATTTATTCAATTGTAAATTTATCTCAGTGCAAAAAGTGTGCAAAGAAAGAATTTATGTATGAGAACGTGTGCGTATACGTGTTTGTGCGAGTGAAAAAAAAGTGAATGGACACAAATGAATATGGTACGTCGCAGTTTAGATAGATATACAATATAATAACAAATATATATAGCGCGTGTTCAAAGTGCTTATGCAAAAAGTGGCATATAAATCTCAAAGCGAATGAAAATTAAATGAAACTCGGATAGAAAAGCGAGATGATAAAAATTATAATGTTCATGTAAACTGAAATAACACGAGTACATCCGCGTTCGAGATTCGTCGACGATTGAGATTCATTGCGTACATTTTTATTGAATATTTTTTCTCTTTTTCTTTACTCATATAATGGCTCATTCATTATCGACCAATCGTTTTGAAAACTCGCAGATTTAACGAGCTGACTTTTCAGGCATTAAAATCCATTTTCCGCCTGAAGAGCCCTCTCAATTTAACGTGATTCACAAGTATTCCAAGACTATTTCGTAAACGGACAGCTATAAGAGTATATATAAATACCGATATGAATAAATGGTAAATATAAATGAATGAAATGAAAAAGAAATATGATAGATGAAGGCAAAACCGAGTGCCATAATAAGCACATTTTCTGACGGATTTCCTCGGTTTATATTAAACGAATATTGAATAGTATGTATATGTATATGAATAATTGCAGTTTAGGCAATTTCGTTAAAAATCAATTCCAATTTTGCCAAACGCGAAAACGATAAAAAAAAACAATAAGCTCAAGGGGCGTACATTGATGAGTTATAGAAGAGTAGGGATATTTTACCTCTCGATTGCCGATACGAAATTCCACTACAACAGTACAAATTCCAAAAAATTCAATAATAATCGTTCCTCGGATAAATATTCTGGAAAAAAAAACCATTTGTCAAACAATCCTACATTTTCTTTCGCAAAAACTCAAATTTTTCAAATTGTTGCGTTCGCAATAATTGTGACGCATGAAACTTTGTATCCTAAATCACGAATCAATGATCGTAACGGTTTGTAGCAATATCAGTAATTTCTCATTTTTTACGAAACAATTTATAAGAAGCTGAACATGCAATCGAAGTGAAAAATCGTCGTCATCGAGCGTATACGAGCTCGCGAAAAAAAATTACTATTGTTGAAAAGTAAGAAAAAGAAGAATCGTGTCGATCGATGAGCAAACATTTTACAAACTGCCCATGAATGTTTGAGCTCGAAACCCTGGCTGGTGCATAAAATTTTTCGCTCACAACATAAGGGAGTAAAAATGATGAACCAGCTTGTGAAATTCGTTGATGCAGAAATTCATTCCTTTCCCCATCAACCCCCACGAAATGCATTTACCATAATCGTATTATTTTTTATTCATCCCATCATTGTTCTCATTTTATGCTTAAGTAGGACTATGAGAAAGTTTTATTTTTCATGTATACACAACTATTATCTATTACTGTACCAACTACGATTTTTCATGAAATAATGAAAAATAAAATAAATCTTTAGTTCATAAGCTTTTTGTACAATGAAGCAGTGATGTCACTGCGTAAATATGTATTTCTAGCGAATGGGGCCTCGTTGATATGAATCCGACTTTAATAGTAATTATAATGATAACAATTATCATAATAATCATAACGATAATACGAGTAATATCAATAATAAATATTGTAGCAAAAATATTAATTTTTTAGGCGAAAGACTTGTGACATTTTTTCGTTTTTCGATGACATCGAGGGAATCCTCTATTTCGAGGACAACTCGCACGTTTTACTCGCAAATTTTTTTCGAATTCATCTCAACGATGCGCTTTAAAAGTTAACTCACAATAAGCGGTATATATATATATAAATGAATGTAAGTAACAATAATAGAAGAACGAGTGTGATCTCAAAATTTTACTACGTCCGCGGTTCGATTACGAAATAAATAAGTAAAATAAAAGGGAAGAAGAAAGATTGATAAAAATTGTTAACTCGACTTGACGCGAGCTATTGAACAACGACTTTTTTTTCATTCAAATTTCTTTTTACTTTTTTGTAGTTTGCAACATTTACAATTTAGATGTACACACCAAAATCACTTAGACTCGAATATTGTAAATCGAGCAGAACGAAAGATGTTTTGCGTGAATCAATGTTGTAAAAAATGTACAATGGAACTGGACATTTATTGAGCGGAGACATTGAACCGGACGTTTGAAACGTTTTGTACGAGTAAAAAAAACTTTGAGACAAGGATGAACCTGAGAATTTTTATTTTATTTTTTTTTTCTTTCAATTAGTACAGATCGCTTCATTGAGTAATCATCAAACATAATGCAATATATGTTGGCTCGAAAATTTCTTAAAAAATCTCCGACAAGAGAATATTCTACTACTGTCAGACGATTTTATTTGCTCAAAACTTCTTGCATCTCGTATTACAGAGAATGCCATCGATAAAATTGCAATAAAAAATGTACGTTCTTTAAAGACGATTGAAAAATGAACGATATATTCCCACTTATCAATAAAATCATTCTTCAATGATGAATTTTAGTTATTTTGCATATTTTTGTTTCATCGACTCGCAGTAATAGTAATCAATTCGTTGGAGCATACTTTTTCCAATGAAACTCGCAAATATCGTCCAATTTCGTTGTACATAAACTTTAGCGGTTACGAACGCGATAAGCGGGTACATTTAGGCACACGCGGTGTGCGAGTACCACTTTGCTATCGATGTAACACTTACACGGAATATTTATAATTGAGAAATCGTTCGACGTGTTTTCGTAAAAACAAATTCGAGGAAATGGTTGTTTCGCGAATCGTTAAAAACACTTGTGTCTATTGTTGAAATAACTCGTCGTTAGATTCAATGGGGATTGCGAGAGAGGCGAATAAACAGATGCTAATGTAGCATGCAATTCTTCGTGTGTTATTTGCCAAGATTTTCCTCGATATGACTTTAACGAATTCACCTGTGATCTCGCTTTTATGAATTGATCGTAAAGAAGAATGAGGAGGAGGAAGAGCCGAAGAAAGATTATAAAAAGAAGAGAGGACATATCTTCATTCCGTCTATAAGGTTTTACAGGACACTGCCCTATACAGGTTATAATGTAATAACATGCGATTTATAGCGCGAGAGTGGCTCGCGAATCACTGTATTTTTAAGCGCCTGGAAATGTAATCGCTTCATTTTCGTTTCAATGTTTTTTTCTCTTCATATGTATACACTTTTTTCCAATTATCTTTTTTTATTTCGTTATATAAAATCTCGCTGATCATTAACAGCGAAAACTTTTGTTCCGACAAATCACTCTGCCGGAGGGCGAGGACGTTTTATGTATTTATGTATGGAGGGAGAGAAAAATAGAGGAAAATTAATTCCATTGAACCCGTCGACGTGAGCGGTGGAAAAATAACGAATAAATGCGATGTAAATATCATCGAACATGTGATAATCGATGATCATTGCTATAGGAATGCACCTGTATCGTTTATTCCGAATTCATCACCCAATTTAACTGTAACTTCCCAATTTTTTGTTTATATTTTTTTCTCTTGTAATAAAAATAAAATTCAAACGTACGGAGTACCGAGTCACGCAACCGTGTATCATTTCGTCCCTACTGTCACTAGAAATCTATGAAATTTTGCTTGTCATCTAATTCTCAACTACTCACTTGTGAAAAATCGTCCCGACTTGCCTCGTATTTTTCAATGAGGCTAACCATTTTTTTTTTTATTTAACTTGCACTTTTTTGATTTATAATTCTCAATCGCAATTATTTTTTTCGTACGAGACCGAATAACGAAAACCTTAAACGGGTGAACGTCACACTCGACTCGTTATAGCCGTTGGAATTTTATCAGGCTTCGCCGCGCGTCCTGCTGAGTGAAAAAAATACACCAATGAAGAAGAAACCTTTTGCATTGAGATGAAGCTCAACTTAATTATTACAACGGACGAAAGTTCTGCAACGACATCGTACTTTTATTGTTATATACACGTCAAACAAAAGAATTTTCGCAATTTCAGAAAATACGTTTGCCGGTGACATTTTTTTAGATTGAGAAACGAGCTGGAGACAGTTTTATTGGATGCTGATTATTTAAAATGTCTCCAAAAAGAAAGGATAAAGAATTTGGGACGAATGGAGGCTACGTATCGCAACTGTAAGTGCGAGAAAGATAGCTGCAAATTTCGAAATCGAAATTGAGTATGAATCAGTCGACTAACCTCACTTGGAATTTTCGAAATCAAAATTCTTTTACACAAAAAGGCTCCGTCAGCCTACGCAGAACGATGGCAAAAATCGACTGACAGATCCTTTTTTTAATCGGTTAAATTGTCTCAAAGAATTTCGATTCAAAATTTGCAGCTATCTCTCTCGCACTCACGGTTGGGATAAAAAAAAAAAAAAAACAATGCTTGTATTTAAATGTGGCCTCACTAAGTTGGAAAAAGTGCTGTTTTGTCACGGATTTTGAATGAAAAAAAGAATTTTTTTTAAACAAAGTCACTGTTGTGTGAAATTCCCCTCTCGTTTTCGCATACACTCATGAGAAAAACTAATTTCCTGGTGTAGCCATAAAATTGATCCTAAAAAAGTCTCGAAAGTCGGAGGCGGTTCACATTTTAATCTATGACGGGTATGACGTTCATCGAGGCTCAATTTTACGATAGAGTAGGGGTGAAGTTCGAGGGTATAAAACCCTCGCAATCACGAGTTCTTTTGTCATACGCAATCATTGATCAGTTAGAAAAGCAACTAGCTATTCGAACAGTGTATACCATCGATTGAATCGAGAGCTCAAAAGTTGATTAAAATGTGAGTTTACGAGTTCCAATGAACAATAAATTCATCATTTTACTTGACGAATTTATAACATCGATAAATATTTTTTTACGAAACGTTTTTGCTTCGAAATTCGCACTTCTCCCCACGTTCGACGACTGGATTCTTCACCGATGAGATAAATTTGTGCCATTCTATTTTATCTCATGATTTTTTTAGGTATTGCAAAAATCCATCGATGTATGGAACCCTCGTTATTTTCGTGTGTCTGTTGATGATTCTGTGCGTCGAGGGTCAATTGAATTTCTCAACTGGCTGGGGCAAGAGAAGCAAAAATTTGCAATCGGAAAGTGGAGAGAATACGTGCACGCCAACTCTGGAACGTGTTCTCAATATATACAACTTGATACAGGTATTTTTTGTCCGTTTGAACCAATTTCCTCGTAGATTAGTAAAATACGAATGAAAGCGATGTTGACATTTGTTTGGAATTTCGAAAAATGTTATCAAACGCAAACAACGCCTTGTTTTTCAGCTCGAAGCACAGTGGATTCGAAACTGTCAAAAATCATCCCAAGGATCCCTATGACGCAGCCTTGAGACAACGCGTAGCTACAATTAAGTCGTTACACCGGTACCGAACTCTTGCTGTATTTACATCAGGCGAAAACTACAAAATGTATTGACCCGAAACCAGACCGATGTTGAAATGAATGAAAAATTTTGCGAAATCGCGATTAATATTGAATCGATTTTAAAATTCACTCTGTTGACCTGTTGATTGAATATTCGTATATATATATATATATATATCACTTATCTTTTTTTATTTGTTGCTCGCGGAATGCAGGACACGTGAATGAATAAAGAATAAACTGCGATCAGAAGACTGCTCTTTTTTCAACACCCAATTTTTTGCATAACTTCAGGATTTCCACGTAAAAGACACAATAACCACACTGATTTAGAAACGGCTAACTTTTATCACAGCGAAAAACATTTTACGATTATTTTGTTATGAACCAGCGCGCTGCCACGATAAAAACGGAAAATAATTTTGTGTTGATGAAAACCAACTTCCATTTTACCAGCAACATTATACCGACTAATTTTACCGAGCGATATTATACCGACCGAATACTTTTCGAGTACCCTATAAGCCTAAAAAGATGGCGCCACTAAGTTCTAGACACGCCTCGATTTCTCCCATCCTGTGACTCTGCGACGTTGGCAATCCGTGCTGAACAAAAAATGAATTCATAAGTCCCACTCACCACTCACAACGATCAGTAAGCAAAATGGCGTTAATCATGTCGGTTCTGTCCGTTGTGTTTTCGGTGCTTCTAACGCCGTTTCTAATGTTTCTACTTGCCATTATATTTCTCGCGTCAATCGGTAAATCTCTCGGTATACGAAAGTTTTACATTAAACTACTTCTGACTCTCTTCGAGGTACGTCTGTCAAGTGTTCTTCTCTTTGATTTTTCCTTTATGATCGAAAAATAGACACACGAAGCGGAATATGAAGGGCTAGGAATCAAGAGTACTGAAAACGTCAATTTTAAATGATAAAATCACTGAAACACATAAAAACAAGTTCGGAATATTCTCTATGGGTCTGTATTTTATTTGTCGACGTTGACGTTCCATATTTCACAATCTACACAAACGTAAAGTGTCGAAATGTTAATTTTCGTTACATTGTACACGTGAAATTAGACATTTTACGAATACACTGACTTTTTATTATATTTGATGACACTGTACAACCGGAAGCACACGCTTATAAGCGAATCGCGTGACACTCCACAGTGTGTTATATCCCTGAGTGGACTCCTGAGTGTGTCTATTTGGGCAAAACTTTGATTTTAATGTTTACATGCGTCTTAACACCGTACTCGAGAATAAAAAGTCGTTTATTTTAGAGTTGATTTTGTGTTTCATTGATAATATGATGAGAGTAACGAAATTTCATGAATCACGAATTCACTACGACACGAGTCAATCATAGGTGTTGGCGATTCATTTTCTATTAAGTTGAACAACACATTGATAAAAATAATCATAAGATCATACGATTCATTCAATTCGTAACATTATACGTTGAATGAAGAACATACAAGATTCGAAAGTGATGGAGGTTATAACCTGGCATATAGTCGTGTTTTTGTGAAACATTACCCAATTTTAATAACCGGCATCTTTCAGAATTAATTCAGGTTACACAAACGGGAAAGTTACTTACGAAGAAGATACACACAGATAAATGTAACACGAAAATATGTTCAATGCCATGCGCTTTTCATGACGTACCCCCACTCTCGGATCACCTGTCAGATATTCAAAAATAATTTTTCATTTCGCTCGTACTAATCGGACCATAGTTTTCTCGTAATTGTGTCAAATTCGTACTACGTGGCGTGATAATCTATAAATACGATTTTCCAAAATCTTGAATATGAGAAATTCAACGATTTTATAATTATTTTCGAATAACTTCCGTATAAAAAGAAAAATTGCCAACGAGTACGAAAATTTTTATCGAAAATGTCGATTTCGAAGTGACAATCGGTAACCGTTCCGGAATTTTTGCCATTTTCTATATGTAACGTGCACGAATCAATCCAACGAAGAAACACGAGATATGAAGCAATTTTTGCACAATTCGCATCCGTTGATTACCGTATTACGTAAATCGATTTCGTATTTCTTATGCATGAGAAATCGAAGTAAAAAAAAAAAAACAAAACGGGAATTCTTTTCTGATTTGTTTCCTCAAGTTCGCGAGGCAGCTGCGTTAACGTCTATATTTTCGCATGAAATCAAGAAGAAAAAATTCGTCCACTTCGCATCAATTTTTCAACATATTTCCGAACTATTTCCTTCACTCTGGTACTTCATGATTTAATGGAACTGCAAGGTCATGGATCACATTCCTAACAATATTTATTTTGGTACGATTTTTTTTTGCATTTTACGTGGAGCGTAGTCACGAGAGCATTAAACCTTCCTACACGAGCTTGTTATATTTTAATTTGACATGAAATCGGTTTCCGGTCAAAGTCTTTTGGGACCAGGGGCAAGGCGAGGCCCACCATTTGCTCACGACAATCACGTTCGCTCACAAATCTCTGGCTTATCGAATTTTTCCAAATGTGAAGCATTTCGTTCACGTGTGAAGGCACATTCTCTTTAACCGTCGTTCCATGCATCTTCAAAAAATGTTCCGACCAGTTCAAGATGTCCACAGATAAATCGAGCTCGATAAGAAAATGATAATTCCTCGTACGAGGTACTGGAAACTGAAGTCAATCCACCTTTCAAAGTCCGAGCCGAAGGTCCACCCTGACACGGACGATGATTCAGCGCGTTGATCAAAAGTAATCGTGCACTCGGTGTAAAAAATTACGCAAAACAACAAAGATTGAGAATACAAATTTGTTTCCACGTAAATCAACTCCAGGATTATTCCACGGGAAGCCAGAGTGCAA
This sequence comes from Venturia canescens, assembly GCF_019457755.1. Classification (NCBI taxonomy): domain Eukaryota; kingdom Metazoa; phylum Arthropoda; class Insecta; order Hymenoptera; family Ichneumonidae; genus Venturia; species Venturia canescens. The sequence goes on from NC_057421.1 coordinate 26,313,167, forward strand.
AAAATTCGAAGCTTCCATACCTCCTTCAAGATTAATAATACGGTCGAGATGGAACCGGCCAAAGGTCGTCGCTCACGAACGTGTCAATGAAGCACGTACCGACAAAAAGTGGCAAAACAAAACAAGAGCTAGATGCAGAGACTCGCGTATAATTTCTGTTTGTATTTTCGCACAGGAAGAAAAGAATAAACTTTGCTCGTTAGCCATAGTTTTTGAAAAAATCGTATAAATTTTCGAATACGAATTGTCATTCGTTCAAATGACAATAACAATGCTCGCTTGCACCAAGAATCACGGAATGTAACTGTACATTCTCAATCGTCGGGATACACGATTCTGCAATCGCTTCGATTCGTCATTCCTTTTCTGATGATTCAAGCTGACTGTGGACCTATGCCGATCCATTATCTCGAGTCTTTCACATTTCAATATACCCAAGCGCATTTTTACACATTCAGATACCGCTAGTCGCACAATGCTGAAGTTTGCAACGTTGGAGTCTAACGGAACGGAGGAAAGAAACATTTTTAATTCAACAAATTTTTATTTCACGAAGCATCAGTGCAGGTTGAAAAACTACGAATTGAAAATTCGACAGGAAACGAAATTGGAGAATTAGTGGAATTTTTGGAGAATTTTTTTAGATCATTTCGTTGGACTCCAACGTTGCAAACTTCAGCCTCATCTAGTCGCCGTTGTTAAACTTTCTTCTGCGATAACTCTCAATCTATAACAATATACACGTATATAAAATGTATTATTACCATTTTTTTTTATTCGCAATATTATGTCAATATCCATGGAGAACATCAATGATTGTGCTGTGCGATTAAATTTGTCGAGTTTATTTTACAGTGTAGGATGGATAACACACTGATATTCCATCTAGCGATGATTGCATTTGCGCTCGATGATCTTACATACACGGAGAAAAAAAATAGTAAGAATTGCTACGCTGCCATGGTATTGGGGTTCCATATCACCCATTTTGAACGTTTTTACCAAAAATATTGTAATTTCCAAGTCAATTCTGAATGAAAATTTTTAAATTGCGTATTTTGCTGTGACAAAGGTTTAAACTGTGCTATTTTTTCCTAACATAGTTCACCAAGTAAACGTTGCAAAATTTATGTTGACTCGATGATGAACTGTCAAGTAGAATTATTATGCCGTTTTGCTATACTTAGTACTGTTTTCACAATTTAAATTTACAGTTGAATGTAGTAAAATTTGAGGAGCTCGAACACAAGCATCGATCATACGCCAAAGTGTTTAGAAATTTACTATAGTAAATAAGAGAATTTCATTCGCGATTGTACGATAATATATCGGTATACATGTGTACCGATGTATTTATTTTGACATCACTCATAAATTTTCATCGAGTCGCTTCACAAAAAATTACTATATATGTTCGTAATAATTAATAAACATTACTGATATAGAACCCTACTTCTATGGCACCATAGTAGTTTTTGGTGAAATTTTCTCTCCGTGTATCTTTCTTCGTATTATTGGTTTGCAGAATGTATCATGGCATCGGGTTTGTCACTGAATAAAAAAAAATAAACCTCAAAAATGTGTGCGAAGAGATGCAACATTTTTTGATGAAACTAAAAAATGAATAATTCACATCTTTTCAATGCGTTAAGCTACAGAGTTCGAAAAGGTCGCGATCGGAAGGAAAAAAAGATAAAAAATATGTCAGCTTGCGGTATTCTCTGAACTACTGTTATCATTTAATTATCACTCACGCCAATTACTCAATATATCTGCAAACGCGTGTAACTGTCGAATGATTTGGGAGATGTACGACTCCGGAATTTTCGATAATTTTGATAACTTCAAACGACTGCATGAGTTTTGTAATCTGGAACATGGAAGAATCGTGGAAAATCATGTCCATGATGACACGCGATTTTACACGCGAGTCTCGCTTTATTTTCCCCCTCGAATAAATCCTCCGCAGTGATACGCTGCCACTCGACAACATCGTCGAAGTTCAATTGAAAAGTTTCGTCACCCACAATCTATACTTTATCGCGCCGCGACTGCGGCGCACGTTCCCTTTCTTGTGCCTCGTCGTATCACAGGAGATCTCGCAGAATAATTATTCCGTTTTACAGGCATTGTTATATTCATATTTACGACTGGTGCCCACGTGGTTGAGCTGTCAATCGACTTTACGGCGGCTTATTACTTATTTCATTCCTCAAAACGACACGAGCTTCAATTTTCCTTGCATAATAAATGTTCGGGGCGATATGATTTTCTATTTTTACTATTTCTGGGCGTTCTGACAAGCGAATTTTCATTCTGCACTTCGCTATCTTCAAAATTGGTGGAAAAAAATAATTTACTCAATTCCTGATGTTGAAAAGTCAAAAAAAACTCAACTCAGGCTTTCTCAACAATTCTGATTGCATTGTCTTAATTTTTCATGAGAAAAAACAAATTTGAAATGTACTTCAACGATGTTAAAGGTGAGACAATCGATAAAACACAATCAAGCTAATCTTTACGGCCGTATATTTTTCCAGTCGTAAAACTCTTTTATCTCAGAAATTAGCAATCGAAAACGGAAACTCGTGTCACTGTGAGAGGTGTTCTGATATACACCGAAAATGATATTTCAATCTCATTACATTCTTAGTCAAAATTTGAGAGCGTCGAGAACTTTCTCTGTATACGTCACAAATTATATCGGAGAAACAACATTTATGTTTTGTCATCGTCAGGTCACAATGTCAACGCTTACACTGTATCTTTGAATATTCACCACCATCTTCGTTCAGTCCTGAGCGACTCGAAAGTAGTCCAAAAATTAACGTAATTTTAATTGGAAATAAGCTTCGTCCTCTGCTAGTGTCACGATACAATTTTAAATTTCAAAGAATGTTCGGCCAGTGGAGAATTTTAGTTAAAACTAGTTAGGATCTTCATAGGAGAATCATTTTCATTTGATTTCTGATGTTCGAATTTTAGCTACTTTCGAAATGGCTTATTTTTTATCTCGACGACTTCAGAAGTCATATTTGCTTCGATTGAATGAATTAAATGATTTTTTTTATTACAGTATGGCCGACAAAACATCGAGAGTGTCAGGAAGAAAAATGGTACGTGGGAACAAGAGGAAAACGAGAGCGAGGACGAAGGAGGTGGGCCACCGAGCGGAATTACGGATAATCACAATACCAAACATTTGGACAATAAGAAAACGAAGACACAGAATGGCAGCGTCGGTAATTCTGTAATTGCAAGGTCGAAAGATCTCATTTTACTGCCGGATCCGGACGCTCTGCCCAATCACAAAAACAACTCGGAAAACTCGACTGAAGGAGCTGATTTGCCGGTGGTCGTAGATAACGAAAACGAGGTAAATTCTTCAGAGCTTGAAAAACGACATTTATTTTCCATATGAAATTAATTCACTCCCTTCCCCCCCCCCCCCCCCCCTCTTCCCTCATCAAAGATCAGAAAAGAATCATTTTTTAAATCATTCCACGTGAAAAAATACTTGGAACGAAATTTTGAGTCACAATTCACATTTTTTCAGTGTTTTCATTCGGCAGTGTCCAAAAAAACCGAAAATCTTTTCTAGAAATGACATCCTTAATCATCGTAACTTCAGATTTTTTTCCTGCTGGCAGTGGGAAGTTGAGAAAAGCTTTGGCCTAGTTTCCTAGCCTCAATATGTGAGAAAAAAATCGTAAAGAGACGAAGCAATTCGAAGATACCGATTTCAAAATACTCACTAATATTCACAATTTCGAAATCTGAAAAAAAAAAAATTTATAAGGTTCGATTGTAACTGAATGGTATACACCGTCACTTGTTTCAGAATAGCTCTGGCGAGCGTGATTCCACGGTGACTATCAAAGGAGAATTCGATCCTGCAGTTTGTATGGACTATATTAAAGCGGGTGTCGAAGCGATAATAGAGGACGAGGTCACATCGAGATTCGAGGCTGAAGAACTCAAGGTGCAACGTCATTAATATTATTTTCATTTACTCTATTCATCTTCGTTCTATTTTTGACCTCAACCTCTTTACACTGAATAATGAACCTGTTCCTTGAAAACTTACCTCTACAATTATGTTTTAATGTCCTAAAATAAAATTCATACATTTTAGAACTGGAATCTGTTGACAAGAACTAATAGACGATACGAATTCATCTCCTGGAAATTGACTGTTATATGGATGTTTGGGTTCTTCATGAGATATTTCTTTCTTCTACCATTGAGAATATTCATTTGTTTCGTTGGAGTAAGTATATTACATTTATTGTAAAAATATTTAAAATATTGTCAAAAATACTCAATTCAGTGTTGCTCTGAGGGCACCTTTTACGCGATAAGTCAAAATTACGATTGTTGGAGACATTTCAAAGACTTTAGCAGGTTTCATTCTTCTGAAGATCGTTGTGAAGAAAAAAATGAAGTACAAAATTTGGCTCGGGGTTACTTGATTGCCGGCGTCGAAAAAATCTAAGCGAATCACTCGGATCGACACAAATTTTTTGAAATTGTATTTCAGTTCTACCGAAACCGTATCATCAATTCACCATATTTAAAGTTAGAAACGATTTAACATGAAAAAGCTCGTTTAGGTAATGTACCTTCTTATCGGCACGTTCTTCATCGGTTTCTTGCCGAATAATTCCGTCAAAAGGTGGCTGTACGACTACATATACAAAACTGCATTCAGGATAATGTCCAGATCACTGTCTAGCAATATTACTATTCACAATCCAGAACATAAGCCAAAATATGGAGGATTGTGTACTGCAAATCACACGTCAACGATCGACGTTTGCATTCTTTCGACGGAAACGACGTTTTCATTGGTATGAGCTCGAAAACAACCGAAACAAAACGTGTTTAAGAAAGAAAACTGTTGTCTCGCCTGCTTTGCAGCGGTTCATTTTGGTTTTTTGTCCCCCGGGTTGTGAATCATCTTGTCAGTATCGTCATCTCGTCGATGCATCGAATTATGCAAAAACTCATGGGCGTTTTTTCCCGGACCAAAATCATCTGGGATCGTTTTTCATTTGTGTTACATTCGCTTAAATCTCCTTGCATTTGCAGCGTCTTCAACGTCTTTACAGTCGCATATTCTTTGAATTCTCACATTTTTATTGGAACCTCATGATTTGCGGTTCGAACTTTAGTTCTCATTCGCCAAATTTCCATATTTTTGCACATGAATGTTAAACTGGCGAATTATTGTGATGAAAAATACAGGAAATTCCAACTCAAAAATACGTCAGAATATTCTTCTTACACGCTTTGTCTTAGGAAACGAATGAAAATTGTGAAATTGAAAGAAAACATTATTTTGCATCTCGGGCTTTCTTCAAGGGATAAATCTCAAGGCTGTAAATCATTGAAAAATAATAACTGTAACGAATATATGGATACCTTGAATGGCAAGAACTGGAAGAACTCACAAACCTTTTGTCTGTTTCGTCCAAATCATTGCAACCGAAGAATTATGACAAAATGTAGAGTGCATTTTCAAACAAAATAGTTCGGGATATTGTACTGAGGGTTTGGAGCTTGTTACATTTACAGGTGATGTGGCTGACTGTCTGTACCGCTATTGTGGGCTATGTGCCAGAAGGTAGCTTCAAAAGATGGCTCAACTACAATGTTTCGATAATGTGTTTCGCGGTATTATCAAGCGCACTTTCATCGGTCATAAGCTACCACAATCCAGAAAATCGACCAGTGAGAGGCATTTGCGTCGCTAATCACACCTCGCCCATTGATGTACTTGTTCTCATGTGCGATAATTGCTACTCTCTGGTATGTTCAACCATCTACATTTAAAAGCACGTGCATGGTCAATAAATCAAGAATTCGTACCCTCGTCATTCACGAGCAGTTGCACGTATAGCACAAAAATAATAGTCATTGCTTTTTTTAATGTGATTTTTGGAGAGCCTTTCGTGGATTTTCTTTGGACGATATCATTATCCATCATGACGCTTTATACTTCGAAGAATACTAAATTAATCCTGAATGTACAATCATATCGTGTTAAGTCCATTGAAAATGAAAAGTCAATCGAGTCCATGTGTTTCGTTCAACTCATAATTCTTCAATCACACTGTCAGCCGCTTATTTAAGTTCTTGGTTAAGACCACATTACTTACTAAATTTTGCTGTCGATAGATCGGCCAACGACATGGCGGATTTTTGGGAATTCTGCAAAGAGCTCTCGCTCGCGCTTCGCCCCACATATGGTTCGAGCGATTCGAAGCCAAGGACCGTGAAGCCGTCACTAAAAGGTAATTCGTTTGTCGAAATTATCGAGTGGAATCAATTTCAACACATTTTTGAATGTCTCAGTAAGATCGAACGCCGATGATTTTTCCTTTCAGACTCAAAAAACACGTCTCGGATCCAACAAATCCACCGATCCTTATATTCCCGGAAGGCACTTGCATCAATAATACGTCTGTTATGCAGTTCAAGAAAGGCAGCTTCGAAGTTGGAGGAGTCATTTATCCTGTAGCAATAAAGGTAATCTATCGAACTTTTTTCTTGATCTAAAGTCGACAAGATCCAGCAAAAAATTGTAAAAAATATCTGAAAGGTGAAATGAAATTCCTGGACCCGACCATCGAAATTTTTGCATCCAACAACTTGGCTATAAACTGGCAAAATAACATATTCGAATGTTTATTTTCTTAAAATGTGTAAAATTACATTTGATAGCGGTATTGTTAATGAATAAAACAACCGAATGAATTTCATTCGTAGTACGATCCAAGATTCGGTGATGCATTTTGGAACAGCAGTCGTTTCACGATGATACAGTATCTATACATGATGATGTCAAGCTGGGCGATCGTATGTGACGTTTGGTATCTTCCACCAATGTACAGGAAAGAGGGCGAGAGTGCCATAGACTTTGCAAACAGAGTGAAATCTGTTATTGCAAGGCAAGGCGGTCTCGTGGATCTGCAGTGGTAAATTTTTTCATCATTTTGGTCACTCACAATAAAAATGAATGCGGTAGAGAAACAGCTTATGGTGAATGCACTTATAAAGGGAAATAAATTTACACGAGAATTCAATTTTTTCATCGTTTTCAGGGACGGTCAACTGAAGAGGATGAAACCAAAGAAGGAATGGAGGGAAAAACAGCAGGAAGAGTTTAGTAAACGATTGAAAGTCGAATAATTTATTTTCTAGTCATAAATACGGATAAACAATCGCCATTTTCGCGAGTATGTAATCGATGTCAATCCGAGCGTGTGTCTGACGCGAAAATTTGAATTCTCATCGTTATCCGGTAAAAAGGGAAATACCGAAGCGCGAATACCTGAATCCCACGACTTTTCACCTTCATTCAGATTCGATTCTTTTTTTCTTCTGAGTTGTGAGGATAGCAATGATTCGAGTGACTTTTCCCGCGGTTTAAATTTCCGAGAACAATTAATGGCCTACGAATCAACTCCGTATGAGTATGCAGATTTTTATATTTCGTAAAAGCTCAGTGAAAATTCAATTTTTTCGTCACATTCACATCAATTAAGTCAATATTTTAGGATCGATAAGAAAAAATTTGAGAATTTTTTCATTCGAAAGCACAAATATTCACACAGTGGAACGAAAAAGTCGGTGTTTAACGCATCGAAGTATCCAATTTTCTTAAATTTTCAAGAAGCACATGAAAATGGAACAAATCTATACAAATATAGGCCATTCCACATCGACATCGAATTTCTTGACAAATTTTCATTTGAAAAATTTGTCCAAATTCCATCTGCAGCCTGAATTTGACACATAGATGTGATTAGCCTAATTTTCTAAGTATATTAATGTTAATTTATTTATCAATCCCAAAGGTTTTGACCATTAGCGAAAATACAGTCGAAAAATCTTCTTCATTGGTTTCAAACTCTTCAATTAAATTTCTTTGCGTAAAATCATTTTGTTCACAAGGTTTTTGAAGTACGATTATATACGATTCATATACGATAATATATGGGATAGCAATCGAAGATTTTGACAATGAGAATTTCTGATGAAAATATTTCAAATACTCTTTTTGATGAATATACATGGTTGAGAAGAAAAAAACTCAAATCTGCAAATTTCGACCAAAATTGACAGTTACCATAATCATCACCGACTTTTTCTTTTCTATTTTCGTTTCGAGTAGATATAAATACGCTCCTATCGAAAATTCATGGAGATTCCGTAAATGTATTAGTCTTAAGTAGTAAAAAAAATGCCGCGTTACTTTCATACTTCAATGAAAACCCATGTACAGTAGAAAGTGTAAAGAGATTGATATTACAATGTAATCGCAGAATCGTGTCGTGTAAAACTCAAAAGTGTCATGGATATTTTTCACGTAGTCGTATTGAACAGGACTGTTGTATATTTCGTTGCATCGACGAGTGCAAAATAATGAAAATTGAAGAAAAAGTAACGAAGCGATTAAGTTTAGCTAAGGACGCTGGAGGGGGGAGGAGGTAAAATGGGGCAAAAAAGAACAAATGCATTCATCACAGCTTTGAGGCATTAGGTTTGGTTATCGTAAAGCCAAGAATTTACCTAAAATATTTTTAATACTTTTATATTTACCACCATTAAAGAATGACGATACAGAACAAAAAAATCGTAAACCGTCAACCCAAAGCATTATCTTTATCTATATCGATTTTTTACTCGAGTAAAAAGGAAATGTAAAGTTCACGGAAAGTAGTGAGTTGAATAAGCATAGGGGATAGCGTATAGGCTCATTGATACAAAAAAGTGACAAAGAATTGCAAACTCGTATCGAAAATGTCGAAAGGCATTTTTTAGTTTGTTCACATACCAGAGTAAGTGTTTCTCTCATCCGTTGTATCTTCGTTTCCTTGTCTTTCGATTTTTGCACCAAGTATTTGTAAATAACTTGAGGGTGATGTGACGTGTGTATCTTAGAATTAACTATGAACGAGTGTATTACTTGCGTTTGCAAACACGAATTTTTTGGGTTTGTTTAAGAATGCTTTACACGTATGTTCCCAGCAGAAAATTTCAAAGAAACTTGGCCGATCTTCGAGCCGTTGTGAATATCGATTCTCCATAATTACAATGCCAAAAAATTGTTAAGTTATTTTACTAAATAATGAGGCAGTTTACCTTCTCTAAAAAGGTGCCAAACCATCGTACTCACAGTCAATCGTAACACCAAATAAATTGAAAACCGAGCAAAACTGTTCTATTCGGAAAACTCTAGCCAAAATAATGTTACACGAGAAGAAAGTATTGCTTGGATTTTTAAAAAATGCTTGTACAAAATTCAGCTCTACCCAAAATCAATATTCCAAACATTTCGAAGATGCTTAAGTGTTCTTTATTTTCCATTAAATCACTGCGTGTTGAAATGCCAACCAAATAAAATTGTTCGCTGGAGAACATGTGTGAAATAGCCTTATCGCGCATCTTATCTTCATATTAATTGTAATGGCGAAATGAGAAAAAAAATACAGAAATACCAACGAGATTTAGAAGTAAATAATACTCGGTGCCTGTTATCTTGTTTTTTGTTACCGAGGTTGGGCTGCGCCAAGTATATTTTTATAATATCTATATGTATCGTAAACAAAAAAATACGAGGAATGAGAAAGAAAAGAGAAAAGTGTCATGTACCTGCATCGCTTGAACAACCGATAAACGCGAACAAAAGCTCGTCCCACCTGCATTTTCTTTATTACTTTTTTTTTCTGTGGGGAATGCATGGCTCATTCATAATACGAGCATTCTTATTTCAAGCTAACGCGTCTGTGATTTGATACAAGAAAAGTCAGTAAGTTTTCACGACTTAATCTGGACTCAGTCACTTTGTAACAAACCACAGACTAATTCTTATACGTGTAAGAAAATGTACTAGTCATACGTGCTACAACGTGGAAGGGTTTTCGCCCAATTTATAGCCCCGAATATTTTCTCTCCCGGCGATGTTTTTCACGCTTTGGCGAAGTGGGCATTGTACTTGACATTTTTTTGTTTTTTCCCTAGTGCGATTACTCGTGCTCACATGAACTGAAATACTATGTATAAACAATTATTATTGCAAAATTATTACTTCTTGTATATTCGACGTTCTGTATTTTGGCCACGTGTTTCTTTTCTAATGTACCTTATTTGTTTATTTAACAATCACGCATGCCATCTGCGTTTCTACCCGGAACGTTTTGTTATGTATAATGAATGATAAAATAAAATGTCAAATGTAATTGTTAATGTACCACATTGTTATTCTACTGGAAGCATTTCCGTTTCTTTTTTATCATACCCAAAGGCTCGAAGGACCTTCCAATAAATAAGCATGACTCCATAGATAGTTTGTAAATGATTATTTCTTCTGTTAAACAATAAACTAATACAATGCAAAAATCATTGGTGACATGAAACACGTCAATTAGATATTTGCTTCGTTTCTATTACAGGCAATGCTTGTCTCTCTTTCTGGGCCTTGTACATTTCGAGCAATCTATCTGTAGCAGACTTCTCCTTTGTTTTAACAGCGCTGAGTTCCTCCTAAAAGTCAGACAAACATTTGAGCTATCTTAAAAATTTTCTTATACATGTCAAATAACAAATCGCAGATCAGAGCAACATCTAATCGTTGTTCTTCACAGGATTCATTTTTGTTCCTTACATTAGGATATTCCACCAAATTTTGAGCTGGATCTTTGAAAGTAAACGGGGTCCATGGACCCTGGATAGAGGGAAACTCTGTGTGCCAAAATTTTCTGAGCCTCAGCTCAGAACCGTCATCATCCTGTGTGCGCATTAATTCCATCCACTTGAGTATGTCTTCTTTGACAAAATTCCTAGCGCTCAGCCAGTGGTATTTCCCATTAACTTGAAAAATTTGTTGGAGGTATATTAAGGCAAATGAATTAAAAGAAAATTTTATGGTTTTTATTTTGTAAACATATGTACTAAAATGTGAATTCATTAAAACACAATTTGAAAATATTGATAGAAAACTACAAGCTTAAGCAGAGATTGGCAAATTCAATTTACTATTGTAATTTCCATTAAGATGTATCGGATGAATGTTTTTCAAAACCTTTATAATTTAAAATAAAAATGAATAGTCAGAAACTCACGATATTCTGCTTTGATTATTGGTGATCTGTGTCTTCTCGGTTTTATGTAGACAACGACTCCAGGATTTTCTTTGGCGTAATTGATTAATTCAGTTTCAATAAAATCTCTGAAAATATGCATCCCAGCATGAAAAGCAATTCCGAAATAATTTTCAATGTCATCTAATGTATCTGTGAAAACGAAGCTCAGGAAAGTAGGTGTGAATAAATATCTATGCTTCCGTTTACAAAAGAATAAATTACATGTTTGTATGAGCCCTATGGAAGCGAACCCAAATACTTTTCACAAAGAAATCTTTATTTTTAGAAAGCAATATGGCGAATAAATAATCACAAACATCGAAAAGAAAAAAAAAAATTGGAAACAAATAATTCATCAACGCATGATTCTTTCACCGGTGAGGTTATGTTCCAATGTTTTCCAAGCTTATTCCAGCATTTACCTGACTCCTTTACTCGATCCATGACTTTTACAAAACTTTATAGTAATCCGTTGCAATTGACACACGTATCGACCTATACCGTTATTCAAAGGGGCTCGTGGAAACCCTGATTTCATAAATAAACTACTGTTCGACATTTTTGTAACAGTGGAAATCAGAGTTTTGATTCAGAACGTTCGTGATCGCGATGTCTGAAAGAGGCTACACCGCTGCCGCTACACGACCACGGGACTACGGGACTACGGGACGGTGATGATAGACATGAACATCACGCGCATGTCAGGATCGTAAAGAATCATATTATCGAAGAATTCACGTCTGAGTTCCTTGGTATTATCGATAAACAAATTACTAACGCTATTTAAAAACTGTTCAAATAACATCGCAATGAACAGTAAGAGAAAACGTTAGAAAAAACAAGTTTAAATGTAAAGCGAAGTGCAAGTTTTCCGTTGCAGCGAAATTTGAAATAAAAAACGCATAACTCCCGTCTTTTTGCCCTGCGGGCAGTCGGGAGTTAAATATTTGAAGATTAAAAAACAACACAATTACTTAAAAAACGAATGAAAATCCTACTAATTTGCTGCCCGATTATTCAAAATTAAACTATGAGCATAGACAACGGATTGACAAACAATTGTATATTTAGTCGCCCGAGAATATGAATTGTTGGCAAAAAGCTGTAGAAAAACAAAATTCTTCTGACTTCCCCGACGAATCATTGGTTCGCTGTTTGTACAGATGGAATTTGAAATAAATTGATGCTCTTTTCATGGGCATAAATCATTTCCTGGCCTACGAAATCGTCGAATGATATTTCATGTGAAAAATACAAAGCCTACATGTGTCTGTATGTGTCGTAATCGATTTTTACATGGACGGTAATGGGGTCGACTGAAAATCGTGCAGTCAAAATTCTCACCGATCTACGTCCAGTCGTTTTCTAACTCCGCAACTAAAACATTTCTGTCATTGTCGAATGATCATTCAGCAGTATGTGCAATCAGCGATACGAGTCGTTACTGGAGTTTCCGTATATGGTCGACCGCCAATTTTCGTACAAGTTAGAAAATGATTTATTTTTTCATATGAATCTTTTGATTCGCATGTAAAAATTCAATACGATAACCGAAACGAAATATTAATGAAAACAAAAAAATGTAGACGTTTGGTAAAAGAACCGTTCAATCCTAAAAAATGAGAATTTCAAATGAAAAGTATTTTAAAGTATCAAAATAAATATGTAAAAATTTTTTTTTCCATCCCGTGACTACCGAAAAACTCGGCACTAAAGTGACGAACGAATTGTATGGGAAATAAATGTCATAATTTTGTTATTCCTTTTGTGAGTTGTGACAAAGTAAAATGTTAGTTAAAAAATCTTCTGTTTATCACAGATACACTTCTTGGCAAAGACGTCGACCGGTGATGAGATGTTGGCCAACGATAATGGCAATATCAACACTTCTCATATTCATCGCAACCACTGCTGGCATTGCTGGTAAGTTATTTATGTAAAAATCTTATTTCGTTAAAATCGCCACATGTCATTTATCCATATGTAAATTTTCTGTAAATTGAGCACGAATTCGTTGTTGAGAATAACGGAAATCTTGACGAATTTCTTGGAGAAATACATAAACATTAACACACAAACACAAATTGCACCGAGAACAATGTATTTATACATGAGATTTCTCTGCACGATAATTCCGAGCTGAATTCCCAACTTTTCTTCTGTTTCTTATCGATCTTAAACTGATCGATCGAATTGGAAAAAATTCGCAAGTTTGACCAAAAATTTCCAGCAAATTTTTCGCACAAAAATCCATTTTTCTCGATGCAAACGACGCAAATTTGAGCCAGAAGAAGTTTATCTATTACGTAGCCAGTGTATATTTTTTTCCAGTCTGACATGCGCTGTTGGAACGACAAGTGGATTCCAAAAATGGCGGACGAGTGAACCGCAAACTCGAGCAAGCGGATGGAATTCGACGAGGACTCTTTTTCTATCGAATTTTTTAAATATTCATCATTTTATAAAACAAATAAATTATTTCCCACATAAATGTTGCTTTTACAATGAAATTTTTCATCTATTGGAAATATATATGACGCATGGGGCACAAAACACGGTGAATTTCTCTAACGGATTTTCGATACGTTTTACAAAAGAAAAACTTTTGAGCAATCTGCATGTAATTGAAGTGATATAATCGCCGAGAAAACTGGTCAATCGACGGTCGCTGCTGTGCGGAAAAGGAGCATCGTTGCAATTCCATTTTGAAAGCTTCTTACGCCCGTCGATATAAAATCGAAAAAAAAAATTTCTTTTTTTTCAACATTTTTCAAATTTTGTTTATTCAATAGTGCGTATATCACAAATAAGGTGGGATCACGTGCGAATATCGTATGAGCCCAAAATATACATATGCCTAGTGTTTATATTATGTTTTCATTCCAATACATACTCATAAATTTGAGGCATTTCGTTAAATTTCACGGTGTTCGTGACCCCGATCATTCCTCACATCGCTCAAAGTTTCGCCTTCAAATTTTGTCGTTAAAAATTTCTGAGAATTTTCTTTGGTCTCAAAGCCCATTTTCGCAAGTCTATTTTCATCGAAAGAAAGTTTAAAAAATTGTGTTTTCACGCGCACTCATACCAGGCTATTTTACCGGTCGAAAGTTCTCCAAAATATTATGAAAAATGTATAAATTTAGCCGAATTCATTTGTAACGGAACCCACTGATGTCTCATGTGAAAATCAAAAGTTCCAAATCCACTTAAAAAAAAAATTAGTCCCTGTCGCGAACCACGTGAAATTGTTACGGCGAGCCTCAAATACAAATACGTATAAATATTTTTTCTTCTTTATTTTTTTTCTTCGAGTTAGCATTAAAACTATATAACAATTTTGAGTGTTGTGCAAAATTGTTCACTCGCTCCACAAAAAGTTTGACGTTATCCATTATATTTTCATCTAATTTATAATTAGTTATATATTTTTTTTCTTATTTGTTACATTCGTTTCTCCAATCGTTCGTGAATTGCAAAAGGGATATTCGCACAGACCCGAAATTAAGCACCCAGACGACTGTTACATCGTACGATCACAACATGGGATTGTAGAGGGGCGGGTGGGGAGGGGGGGGGGGAGAAGGAGGAGGAGGAGGAAAGGGAAGAGGAGGGAGGGGGCGGCTTCTAAGTTTTGTTTAGTGTTACAGATATTTTCTAATTCTTAATTAATGCATATTGAGATATGCGACGAATTACGATAGAATTCGTACATCTAGTATTGTTTTTGGTTGATTTTTGTTTGTCCTTTCTGTTGTTGTTGTTGTTGTTGTTGTTGTTGTTGTTGTTGTTGTTTTTTTTTTTTTTTTTTCCGTAAATGTTGGTATCGATTGAACGATCGCGAGGGTCGTCGACGTGTGAATTTAAGTACGAATGCATCGAGCAGATACGTGTGTTTGGATTAATCAATAAATATTATTCGTTTGTGTCTTTTACCATTTAGTTCAACGTCGGCTCCTCAATTCGAGCCTTTTTGCGCTTCAAATGTCAAATTTATTAAATTCTTATGGAATAAATGAGCGAAAAACGTACAGCATAAATTTTTATGTCATATAATGTATATCATGTTGTTTATATACAGTATATCGGAATGTTTTGTATCGCGAGAAAAAAGATCGAAAAAAAAGAACGTTTGTTGATGTTTTTCGTAATGATTGCCACAAGCGAAACTCCGGAGGTTATTGTATACGTCCTGGTGTGGGAAACGCATAATAATCAGCATGCGCCCGCACTCGTTTGTTCGTTTCGGTGAATTTAAAATAAATATATCGTGCGGAATTATATTATCACTTAATTATCATTATGGTAAGATAAAAACTAACGGAAAATTGTTAGGTCTTTGGATCGTTGTACACACATGCGTGACGAAGCACGTATCCTGCATTTTAATCGCGATTAATTGTTTTTTTTGAATTGCCTGCATTCATTTTTATTATTATTTGCTTTGTTTTGAAACTATCCAAATCGCAAAAGCCCATCTTATTGTTAGACTCAATGTCAATTATCGACGAAGGAGACATTTTTTTATTTACATAGGAATGTGTCGCGTTTTTGTTACGTCTGTTTCACCCGCTCTGGACGCTCCTCGCTCTTCCCCCTCTTCGTAATCTCGCCGCTAGCCTCTCCCCTCTGCTTTCGTCAACTTCTAACGTACACTTCTCGTCCACTCGCGGACGAGCATACTTTTGTTGAACTTTTGTCTTGCCGTTATGAATCCACTCGGTTTCAATCTCTTCCAGTAAATCATCCGAATATCGTAACATTTTATACATTTATTATTATCGTTCTTCACCAGTGTTTTTTTGCTTCCCCGTGCGCGATGATTTAACCTCAGCTTTCTGCAGTTGGACTCTTAGCTTCGTTCGGAAAAACGTGAAAATTGTGCACGCCATATTTATCTCCGTTATTTCAGCCGTTCGTTATACGTTTTCGCCTCAATTTAACTCCCTTTTTTATCACAATTTCGTGATTAAAACGAAATGAATTCACTATATTGATCGTC
The DNA here is from genome assembly GCF_019457755.1 of Venturia canescens. Taxonomy (NCBI): domain Eukaryota; kingdom Metazoa; phylum Arthropoda; class Insecta; order Hymenoptera; family Ichneumonidae; genus Venturia; species Venturia canescens. The sequence continues at coordinate 26,329,319 of NC_057421.1, forward strand.
GAACTCGTTCGTTTCATCGAACTGGACAAAAACACTTTTTAAATCAGATATTTATCCGTATACCTTGGAGTTTCAAGCCACCTATTCGACGAACGGCCCACTAATACGGGCCTCCTAAGAAAGTAACCTTTAACAGCAAAAAAATATATCTATGCTTATATGTTAATTGGAAATAAATTCAACATCAACGAAAATGTGATAACGTGTCGTTGCGGACGATAAAATTCATTCAGAGCTATCGATGGCTCTACTTCAATGTCAAATTCTGTAAACATTATTAGCACGGATTATTTCTAACGACGATTAAAGCTATGCTTTCTCTCGAACGAATAACAAATTCGCTATTAATCTATGCGTGAGCATATATATAAATACATTCATATATAAATAAATGGATGTTTGTTTTTGTTCCAACATTCCAACAGCGATCGAAAATCAAGGAGTTTAGAAAATTCGGAAATAACGTTGAGCTTTTTCCACTCCCGTCAAAATCTTTTGTCCAAGTTTTTCGATCCTTGTTCAAATTTCGATGGAATCATCCACGCGTGAGTAAAACCAGTAAATATCGAAACTACGCATTTCCCAAATATTATTCTTGCCAGCGAAATCAAATAAACGAAAAAAATGAAATCGAGCTTTTCTTCCCCCCTCCCCTCCCTCCCTCCAGCCCTTCAGATTCCATAACAGTCCCATGATGAAATCAAGTATTTAGAAAATTTGAAATCTTCGTGAACCTTTATTTTTCTTCTATTTATATTTTACATTGCCTCGGGTCGTATTTTACAGTGGAAGATTCTTTTCAACTGAATACTGGCTTTACTCACATTTTTATATACTCATATATTTATATATACCGATATTATCTATATTTACGTTATAAATACTTCGCATCTATAAGATTAAAAGCCATCGGTATCCTAATTTCGGCTTCACGAGGCTCCAGGCCTCTTAATTTTTCTCAGATTATATTATTATTATTATTATTATTATTATTATTATTATTCTCGTCATCATTATTATTAACATAGCGTTATCTTCGTCTTTCGTTATTTGCGTAATATCTAAATGATGCAATTACCTAATTCGCTCCGCTAAGACATTTTATTCCGCTCTACATTTATTTATTTATTTGTTTGCCTTGCAACGATTACGAATAACGATCGATCAGAGCTCACTGCAGAGTAGCGTTCAATCTCTCTTCTTTGGTTTGTTTTGTTTTATTCTTATTTTAATACTGAGTGATTTAAGTTATCATATAATTTATTCGTTTTGTTATCCGTCAATCGTACAAACCGCCAAGTTTATCGTGGTGAACAAACGTAAAAAAAATCTACACTAACTTAATTATCGTCGTAGAAGCTTCACGGGATATTCAAATATCGCTCAACTCTTCGGAGCTCCTCCGTTCCTCAGTTTTTTCGCTAAATATTCATTTTTTTTAACATCGGCCTTTCATTATTCACCGATTTTTAGATAACGCTAATTTTTTTGTTTAAGTTGCTAATTTTACGTTTTATGCTCACGTACTTTGGGTACGCTCATGTATACGTGCGTGTCTTTTTCAAGTGAGTGTTTTTTCGTGTGCGTCAAAAAAGCTGCGTTCGTGTGCCTCGAATCTTAATCTACTTAATTTTATTATTTTTAATAAATATGTACGATTGATTCTTCAACGAGTTTCTGCGCTACTTTATTTATCTTCTCGCGAAGCTGTTGTTCCTCCATTTTCTTCCCCTTTACAATGACTTTTTTTCGCTACACGATCATCGTCACGGAACTTCTAATTTATAAAATTATCGATGGTTTGCAAGTTTATCCGATTACCCGTGTACACCTTGATTTTGTCTCACTAACGAAGCTCTATTGACGCTCAAACTATTTTGCTTTTATGCCTTTGTCTGCGCCCGTAACCAACGCTTCGTGGGAATTTCGTTTTTTTCGTGGAACGTAGCAGCGTGCTCAACTCAATCGCTGGACACGTCGCGTCGCGGACGCAGTTGGAAAATTTTTGGTTAAGCATTAATGAAAAAAAAGCCAAGAGAAAAGAAGTGATAATTCCGGAAAAATCGTAATTTTGGTGACGAGAAATCGCAACTGAATTATATGGATCAGCGAAATATATTTATTGAGCTAAAAGTGTGTGCGAAATATCGGAAAGAGTTATCGTTTGTGTTGAAGTGCAACGCAGAGGCGATTCGCCTTTTATCCTGCGTCAAAGACGTGACAGTCCCTTGTTCGTGTATCGCGTCTGTTTATTATTTTCGTAATTATTGGTAATTTTTTATAGTAGTAATTATTATTCATTCACGCAATGATTATCATGAAATTTATTACGACGATGACGGGACGATCGATGTGTTGAACGTTCGGCAGAAAAACCGACGAGAACGAACGAAACAAAGAAAAATGCACAATAAAAGATCTCGAACGGTTCGGAACGTGTTATTTTCGTCGCCCGTTCTTAGTTTTTGTTCTCAGAGCGACCAGCGCCCACTCCAGGCCCTTGCGACTCTTCAAGATAATTGTCAACACCTCGGAGCTACGTCAAAACTCCTTCGTCGTCTGACCTTTGATTTCACATTTTTTTTCTTATGTTAAACATTTTTTACGGTGGCCATCTGTTGGAAATTGTACTGTTGAAATTTTTGACGAATAACCGAACTCAAGAAATTTGAATAATTGACAAATTCGTTGATCATTCGGCTAGATATTGAAACAAATATGAATCGAAGGTCAGAGGGAAGCGATCGAAGAATTTTTCGCCGGCAGCCCCCCCCCCCCTCCCACGGATCTGTGAAAATTCGTAGTTGTGTGTTTACGCGCGTGCGCGCGTGTGTGTGTGTGAGTTCCTTTATCGTTTCGTGTCTCATTACCCCCTCTGTTGTTCCCCTTAAATCATTACTTACATAAGAAGATCGACGATATCTCAACGCAATTGAGCAGACGCATCAGCATATTTTTGGCAACGTGAATCTCCTTCGTTTGTATTAAAACGGTATCGTTGATCGACCGCATTGAGGAAATGACGAATCGGACGGAAGTCGTTATTCGTGTTTAGTAGTTTTCTCATTTAAATGCTAGTTCTTTTGAATCCTCAGATAAAAATTGTGAAGCTCCTTTTCAATTTGCTGGACTGCTGTAATGATTTTTTTTTCGTCGTTCGATCAACGTAACGGAAAAAAATGGCGGAGATTCGCGAAACCTTGAAAGCACGTGTTTATCGAACGCTCCTGCAACAATTCGATGGAGCAACAGCGGGTCTCGAAAAACTCTCTGAACTTGACGAAATCTGAGCAAGTTTAGAAAAATCTCGATTTGCTGATTCCCGATCGATTGAAACGTCTCAAGTTGTTGGAGCTTCCGGTTTACACGCGCTTCTCCATAATACCCCTGGCAAAGTGACCATCAAAGATCACTTTACAAGTTGATGTTAATATGCTGATTCGACTGGCCAGTTGCGTTGATTACGGTTCATTTTCTCAAACTATCCTTGCTGCTAGCACGGCTGGTGGACGCCGTGCTCGACTCTCCCGGCCCACCAGCGCCACCTGCGTCGCCATTAATACTCGAGCCTGCGAGCGACGCCGTTGGCGTTACCGGCGCCGAACGCCGACGAACCTTCGTCAATGCTTTGTCCAATCTTTGAACAAACGCATCTACATCCGGCCTCTTCATTCCAAGAGCCGCTGCAGCTGTCAGATATGGTATTGGATAATTGCTGTTGTGAGCACCCCAGCCTGGAAATCACACACTTAACCTCATTCATCTCCAACGAAATATTTATTTATAAATAATCACGACGATAGGAGATCAAAAATTTAGGCCATCCATATTGAAAATCGAAAAGTGTTTCTGCGTTCCACCACGATCAGCTGGTTGGAAACAATATTTAGCGACGACGCTGAAGTTTCCAACGTTGGACTCCAACGAAATGAACGAAAAAAACGTCTTTAATTCACCAATTGTTTATTTCACGAATCGTTGGTGCAGCTTGAAAAACTACGAATCGCAAATTTGGCAGGGAACAAAATAGGAGAATTACTGGAATTATTGGAGAGTTTTTTCGATCATTTCGTTGGACTCCAACGTTGGAAACTTCAGCGTCATATTTAGCGGGATACGTGAACTAGCGTTATTTCATTTTTCCTCAATTTATCTTCGAGTTAACGAGCACCAGTGAGAAAGTTACTTTCAAACGGGATTGTGACAAGACTATTGGATCGAGTGACACAAGTGCACGAACCTTCGAACTTGTGTGAAACTATGTGCTTGACATCGGTAGTCGTGATGACTCTGGACCCGCTGACATTGCGAAGAAAAAGCATAGAGCCGAGCATCGTGACTTGTTTGTGATCATGTTGATGGCTGAGACACTGAAGAGTCATGCCCATAGAAATGGGATTGCCCTTTGTATCGAGCAATCGCTCCCCGTGACGAGCCGCGAGTTTGCCAAGTTCTTCCTTCAGGTAAGCGTACATTTCTTTGCGATGTGCTATCAATTGTTTGTATCCTGTCATCCCGAGGCTCAGAAGAGTTATCATTACGTCCATCGTCGAGCTCGCGTTCGCTCGGCCCGGATACATCTTTGAGATGCGGTCCAAAAGGTTCTTGTCGAAGGAACCGATAACCGCACCTCCAACCGGTACCAAAAAATTCTTATCGGTGCTCTGAACGAACGCGTCGACGCGACCTTTCCTCGATGCCTCTTGAATGAGGTGCATACATCTGGTACTCTGCAATCTGCGTTCGACACATCGAAAAAATGAAGATGTGACAGCCGAAGGGCTTTTATCGAACGCAACTTTATAGTAAAGCCTCTTAAATAAATAGACTGTGAAGTGTTACCAGTTTATTCTATCGCGAAAATCATCTTCGAAAAACGAAATTCTACGACGCTGAAGTTTCCAACGTTGGAGTCCAACGAAATGATCGAAAAAAACTCTCCAATAATTCCAGTAATTCTCTTATTTTGTTCCCTGCCAAATTTGCGATTCGTAGTTTTTCAAGCTGCACCAACGATTCGTGAAATAAACAATTGGTGAATTACAAACGTTATTTTCGTTCATTTCGTTGGACTCCAACGTTGGAAACTTCAGCGCCGTGAAATTCTAGACAACAAATGACTTTTAGAAAACGATTTTGGAAAGATTTTGTTCCATAAGAGTTAACCAACACTCACCCATAGGCATTGTTGACCAAATGTGGTATATTATATTGTGTACAGAGTGCAGCGATCGAGTCTACGGAATCGCACGCTCGAGGTGCAAAACAGCTCGTAGTGGTGAGAACGCAAGCGACGCTCTCGCCAAGCGCGGCCATCTGAGACTCCAACCTCTGCATATCCGTTTTGAGCTCGTCACCAACAATCTGCATCTCAATAACGACCGGCTCGAGGCCTGCCGTTATAATTGACTTGAAGCTCGACTTTTGATCGATCCTTGGCCACAAAACATACTTTGCTCGTGGCCTGTCTTGTTTTATTGTCAACATGCACAGCACCAGGCTCATCCCAGTTGCCATCGGTGATAAAAAACAACCGGCTATGCTCTTCACACCTGATCGCACAGAACGAATAACAAAGTTTTTAACCACTGACGATCGAGCCTAATGTAAAATCGCTAAAATATCTCATCGGTAAGACCCGATTCTGCATGGTCGAAAAAACGTTGACACTTTTTCTTTCAATTTCGAAGAATCGATATAAAAACCGTGAATCTTTTCCTCGTACAATGAATCTAAGAGGTTACGAAAAATCGACAGAAAATTTGCAAGATTCAACACTTTTTAGATATCTCATTTATATCGTTGATTAAGAAAAAATAGAATTTAAGTAAAACAGCACGAAATACGTCTGTCTGAATGTGCGCTGCAATGTCTTACCCATGTAACGAATAACTTCGAGAACAAGAGCATTTGTCAGTTTATACATGAGGCTGCTTCCGGCAGCTTTGGGTTGAACTTCCTCGAGGTCCCCGGACCGGCCGATTCCGTGGCCCATGCGAAAATGTCGTCTCGCGACGATATTCGAAACGATACGAGATTCCCGTTCGCCGACGCTGCAGTTTGAGGGAAAATTGTTGCTGTCCATTTGCGAGAGATCGGAGAGGAAAGCTTCGATGGTGGCATCGTCCCAGCCTTCTTCGGGCCATTTTTGCTGTTACAGATCGACAGACTCCCTTCGTCATTAACCCCAGTACCTCTTCCCCACTCTCTCCCCCCTCCCGACGCCCCAAGCTTATTCTTATCCTTTATGACAAATCTAAACTTACATGCTCGATAAAGTGTCGAATTAGATTTTCTCGTGTTTTTTTTGCGTTCAAACCCTGTTGCACGTAAGTCGATGGTATCAGCCTTTCGGCCAAACTGAACGCTTGATTGTTCATTTCGTCGGTGCTGCCTCTCCCTTTCTGTGCTTTGCCTGACTCGTGTCTGAACTCCCGGGATATAAATATGTGCGCCACGTGTGAGCGGCTCAATGGACCATTTCGTCTCGAGCTTTCTCAACCGTTATAACAGTCGAACGACGATCCTCATTGTCGCTTATGTGATCTGAATTATTTGGGAATTTTGTTTTTTTTTTCTTTCGAAATCGGTAGGTAATATACGGTTAGTTGAGGATACATTTATACGTATACATGTATATATGCGTTTTTATATACGTATATAAGTATAAAAAGTTGTAGAATATTCTAACGAGTGATTAATGGTGGTATGGTAAAACAAATAAAACTTCGTGTTTCGGTGGTGTGAAATAAAATCATACGTATATATATTTATTATTATTATTATTATTATTCAACATGATTAAACATATAATATAATGCATATAAAGTGTAAACTATAGGTGCGAGCGAAGTAACAAATAATAAAAGAATCGATGAATCGTACCGCAGCGTGTGAGTGAGAGAAAAAAAATTTGTATGTTTCTACATGATGTAACGTGGGTGAAGAGAAAGCACAAACAATGAGCGCGATCAATCATTCCTTATGGCTTCGTCGACATGATTGAGGCACAAAAATTTTTCTGATTTTTTTTTCTTGTGCGAGCTCAAAATCGGAGACCGAGGAAGAAGGACACACCACCAATTCGACGCTTGTTTCGTATTTAACTTTCGACAGAAATATATTTTCTTGCGGTTTTTAACGCGGGCAAAATTTATCCCTCGGACTCCCGCCAGATATACGCGAAAACGAAATTTAGTATAAAGCTTCGTTCGAAGGGATCGAGCCGCGAGAGTGCTGGTTGAGAGGTTATGTCACCGTCTGCAATTCACAGTCGAATCGAGCCTCGCGAAACACGACGCAGAAATATAACGAAGGAATAAAAAGAGTCGAAAGAATCTTCGTTGAGATTGTCTTTGGATTCGTCGATCACTTTTTTATTTCTACAAGCACTTTAATGAACCGGGAATAACAAATAATGTGATTGATTTAATGGAGAGCTCGTAGCGAATATACAGTTAACGCGAACGATCGTGCGAGGCGGTCAACCCGTCGAATTTCACCTGTCGAAAATGTTCGTTCGCACTTGGAAAACCCGGAGAACACGCGTTAAATAAAGAAACTAAATAAAAACGTATCGTACAATGCGGAAATTGGGTTGGGCCGCAAGGGCCACGGAGAACTGTGCTTGAATCACGATCAGCTGATCCGCTACTGGTTATTCACGAAATCCTTTCGCACTTGGCCGAACAAATGCTTTCCGACAACGAGAGTTCAGTCTCGAGTTTTAACGAATAAACGAGCATCGTTTCCGAATCCATGCTATTTTCATAACACGCGAACTTTACAGGGCCACTCTCTTTTGCACACTTTTCGTAGATTTCCACGTTAACCTACAATCGCGGGAGGAATAAACTGGCAGGAGAGATAAAAGAGCGCAATCGTTCGAACGATACGAGGAATTTTTCGAGGTTATATGCCACTGCATGCCGCGAGGTCACCTAAATCGGATTAATTTTACGCAATAACGCGGGACAAGATTTCTCTCTCACACACACACACTTTTCCTCTCTCTTGTAATTGTTGTCCGTCGCTCAAACCCAGAAAACTCTAGACGAAGGTGGCGGGGAAGGGGTAGGAGACCCTCGAGGGTTAAGAACTTGGCGTCTATTAACCGTCTGTCAAAAGCTCGAGCGCGATGAACGTCGCGAACGCGCGGAGCTTCGCGAGACTCGCGAAGCAGTTTCGACTTTTTTTACCTCGTTTTACAACCTATTACGGGATACAACGGCGCAAGGACGCTTCGCATACGGCCCTAAGAACGTACACGTCCGCAGCCTCGACGACTCTGTGCGCGCCGCCTCATGTTATTAGCGCTTCTACTATCCGGCAGGTGCAACATACTATTTATTTTTCTCTTTCCCTCCTAATTTTCTCTTCACTTTTTATCTTCACGCTTTTTTCTATGACAGAAGGACGAAAGGAAATAAAATACCAACTCGAGAGATCCAACCCTCTGTTCCCGTAACGCAGCACGCCATTTTTCTTTCCTCTCATTTCTTTCCCCACGCCTTTGGTTACAACTAACAACAACCCTTTTCGAGTCGTCCCTCAACGAAACGAAAACACATCGTGTTTTTTTTTCGTATTCGTAAAGAAATAAATCAGTGCGTGCTCCCAGTTTATTTCAACTCTTTCTTCGAGTCTGATCAGAATTTTCTCCCGATCTTTTCTTCCTTTCGTTTTTCTTCTCACGCGCGCACACTCTAGATTTTCGAAATAACTGACGTCCGCCCGAAGCCCACGCGCCTCGTTAGATTTTATCGCATTTTTCGTCGCGGTAAACTTCGTGACAGGGTACAGCTGCACTCAAAATGTGCAGCCATTTATATCACTAACTATACATGTATGCGTACGAACACACGTTCATCTCCGTATACATTTATATGCATATATGCTCATGTGGTAATGCATGATATCAAATCTTCTCGTATGACTCTCGCGCATCAGTTCAATGACGTCAGATCGCCATCTAATGATACCCTCGCGTGTACAAAGTCGGCGGCGACGACCACGGTCCTTCGATAAGCGAGGCCTCGTTGATTGAATCACTTTGTCATCGCAAGATGTCAAATAAGCTGCGTATCCCGATCTTTTTCATCTTGACATTGCTCAATTCGCGCTTTATATCGATCTTCGACCATGTGCCGAAGAGACTAAAGTAGATGAAATAACTGCGATAAAATATTTGCTTTTCTTAAGTGCAATACTATAAAGATTGCAAAGTTTTTTATATTCGCCAAGCAATTTCTATATCGGCATCATTCTTAAAAAATTCATTAAACTTCATGAATATTATTGAGAATATGCCTGCGAACTATTCGTCAAATCAAGATTTTCCCGCCACATCGAGACTAGTGGCGTCATCACGTGACATAGGCACGAGTTACTCGCGCTTGCGCTTTTCCAACGACGAAACGTGAGAATAGTTCGACCGGTTGACCGGGAGCTGCCGCTGCGTGTACGTTCGTTGTCGCTTGTACCTTTGTTGGACAAAAACACAAGCTCAGCTTGCTGGGCTTGAGTGGGTGGGGTACGAGGGAGTGGAATATTCATCGAATTGCTTGGTGTGACAGGCCGTAGCCCGTGTGTGTTCCTCTTGGACGATCGTTGGAACAATCAGAAGTAGATTGCTTACCGAAGTCGACGCACTACACCGAAAACATTGGACACGTTGTGCTTGTTTTTTTTTCTTTCATTTTTCGTTCATTTTTATATCGATATTATCCGCGATACAAAATAATAGGACTTTGGACCTACGAGGATTAAGCACTAATTCCTATACGATTAGGTGAAGAAAATAATTCATTTTTAATTGTAAAATAATAACTTTACGTGCCGTAATGAAAGGTAGAAAAATAACGATAAGAATCGTTGAATCGACGAAATATTTTATTACCAACGGTATCTGAGAAAATATCTATGGAAATTGGAAAATGAGAGTGTCGCAATCAATTCATTCTTGCAGCTCGTACATACTGTCATCACAATACATGTGCATATGTATTTCTACGTACGCATACACGCTCGCACACATGTAATTTTATCGGAAGTAGAGTATCGCGCGATGTTAAAACTTGTATCAATATATTCGAATAACAAGAGATTTCGCTCGTGCTCGTGTTCAAAAGAAATAAAATCATTTTTTTCGTGTTTGGATGCCCTCAAATTGAATCCCAAAGTAACTGACGTATAAATTAATCAGTGGTAAAATTTTTGATATTTAGACCAATCTGTGTATGTGCGTGTGTGGTGTTTGCTTGTGCCAATCCGCATCAAGGAAAGTGTGTTGAGCCACATTATTCACACACAATAAACTAATTCTCATAAATTAACGATCCGGGTGACGAGCTTCGTTTACCGTCATCCCGACTGCTTTTAAAGTGGCTTTCGTTTTTTCCCTATTTCTCACTCCAAGCGACAGATTGTAGAATCTTTTCTTTGTTTTCTTTCTTTTTCGGGATTCGTTCGTTATTTTCTCTTACGGGCGCGTGCAGCTGATCATGGAACTGGAAAATTGTAATCCGGGGCAACTGAGCTCGGCAGCCTCCTCGCCTCATCACGAAGATCCCAGCGGTCATAAAAAGTGGTACCGTCAAGCCAGCCAAAGGTTCGTAAATTTATGTGCACTTTAATTTTGTACGACCCGTCGAGAATTTCGATAAACGTATTTCGACAGTGTGTAAATTTGAGAGATAGTTTGATATTTTTCACGGTACGAAAAACGTTTCTTCGAATTGATCCGTGCGGCTCTTTTACTGCGAAAAAACAACGTAAAGATAAGATTTTCCAAGAACTTTCTCTCGGAATGTTTCTAGCCCGTTTATCGACTTAACGGCTAGTATGGAAATAGCCGCTTGAGAGCCTCGTGCAAGTTCGGCCCCAAAGCCGGTAAACTGACGAGGCCTCCGACCGGCGGCGGGGGCGGGCGGGGGGGGGGGGGGGGGGGGAGGCACAAATTTTTCATACGTTTCATTATATTATACATCCCCGCGGAGAAAAAAGCTGTTGTGCTCGTAGGTATTTAATTTTAAATGAAAATGGTTATTTCCGGCGAGCGTGCGTCACTCGCGCTAGCGCAAAAGCGTAAACGGTTTTACGAATCCGAAGAATCGGAGGAAAAAATAAGTCCCGTTGCGAAAAATACACTCGCGAAAAGAAACAGCGTATTTTTGTGAGCGTTATTCCGAAAACTCGCGCTTATTGACATTTACATTACGTTCACCCTGCGAAAATCCTTCGGATCGTACGACCGCATCCACGTGGACGCGTGTCGAGCCTCTGCATTCCTCATGTCGTTTCTCACCTCTCTCGTCTTCTCTTTCTCTCATTCTCTCGTTGCGGAAATAAACCTGCCACGAACTAAATATAAGCTAACGAGAAGAGACATCAGCACGAAGAATTTATTTGGACACGATATTCTCGCTCGCGCAATTGCTCCTACCACCTGCGTGAGTCACGATATTCTTAGTGATTATTTCGAAGGCCGAAATTCCGCAAGCATCAACACGCGTGTTCGAATTTCGAATAGTGTGGGGAAGCACAACGGAAAACGAAAGCTTCGATATAATTGTTATAAAAGTAACGTCAATTTTATTGAGTACGACGCGCATCAATGACCACGGAATCAACATTTTTAACGCGCTCTATTTTTCCCCCTCCCTCGAGAACAAAGCCCTTAAATTCTCAGTAATGTTCCTGGATGCAAACCGTTCTTGTTTTCCTCGTGACGCAGTTTTCGGCTGATGCTGTGACGCAAATGGACCCCCGCAAATTCGACGAAATCTAATAAAAAACACGAGGCTGATAAATTCGAAAAAAATACCACTGGCGCCAGTTCTCGAGTATTTTCAATCGCGCCACATTTGTTACGATACACGATTATTATTTTACCAAATATTGATACATCGCCTGGACCTTTGAACTTTTGGGATTGACACCGCGAGCACTCGTTTTCGGTACATCGACGTGTGTCGAAACACGTTGAAAATTCGGAAAATATTTTTCGGCTCGATAAGTGAAAGATACACGATTCCGTCACTGTTTTCAACTCTTTTCTTACGCAATTTCGTGTGTGACACGCGTCCCTAATGATTCAGGCGCTAATTAGGAATAAACGTGTATTTTTCGACGCAACATTTGCCCTCGCCTGTTACTGTGTTTGCTTAAAAGGCAAATAACCGTTGGGTGGTTTTTTTTGACGCACGCTATCGTGCGTTTCTCCCGCAGCTGTCGCAATCGTTCAGAGACGCGTACAGAATTCGTTTTATCTTGTGTGTGTTTACCAGCGTTCGGTGCACCGCGTGTGTTTTTAAATCTCAAGGACGTTACGAAATATTCCTTGCGATTCGATCGCGCAGCCCCTTTGTCCATGTTAGGAGAGTGGAAGTTTTTTTGTGTGTTTACTCGCCGCGAAAGCTTTTTTATCGCGAGCAATAAAGTCTTGAATTGCGACTAGGCGTTTATAAACAGAGAGGTTTCGTCGATTCGAATTAATAACCTTCTCTCGAATCGATCATTCTCTTTCGAAATATGATGACTTTCAACGGATTATAAGTGAAAATTAGTGCGGCCGATGTGCTCGCTCGCTCGTGATCACGTGACTACGCATCAACGAATTCGCCGTAATCTCCGTGACCTTTGTCGTTTCACAGTATTTATACCGAACGTATTTTTTCTTATTTTTTCCTCATCTCCGACATTTTGCAATATTACAGTCGTGCGATAAGCGTCAATAATAACCGAAACGAGTGTCGTGAACATTCGAGAAGCGACGTTCACTTAAGGCGGTTGTGGCTGATCGTGCTCCGCGTGGCTTTGACGAATCTTCGGATTTTCCAGTGAAAAGTGCAACGTATTTTTGTCTTTCGTCGGCGCTTCTTTCGCGGTCAGACTTATTTTCACGTCGAAGCAATATGAGTGTACGGAATGTGGATCTCGTCATAACACCGGTCAACGATCGCGGTAATATTCGACGACGATCGATATCGAGACGAATTATAATTCGAGATGCACGAATTTTTTTTTGTCGTGGAAAATATCGATCGATTTTTCAAAATCAAATAGTACTTTGGAACGGACTCTTCGAGAGATTCTTTCGCTTGTGGATTCGTATAGAAATCGGACGATATATTAAATCCAAGGAGGCGAATGATTTATATTTTCGCCTCTGGATTTTCAATTCTCATTTTTTAACAATAAAGAATTGCATTTCAATCAATTTCAAGGAGGATTTAGTCTCCGAATGTAAAAAAAAAAAAAAATAAAAACAAAAAACAAAAAATACTCAACGAAACAAGTTATTTGCGGAAGTAATAAAATACTTTTAAATATTTAACTTTTTTTGGTTACATTTAGAATAAAAATGAGAAACTTTCGAAGGCACTACCGAAAACGTGTGGAATTCTTTTCGCGATGTAATCTCATCCGATGAGCCATCACGAATGCTTCCAAAGCGACAGAAAGAATTAGGATAACGCGATCGATATTTTTCACGACAGCTCGTGAATCGCGCGACGAAAGTACAAACGCTTCGGATGCCGTCAGGCTCTTCCCGTCCGGTGGAAAATATATTTATCTTCTGCGTGGCAAATCAGATTGTAGAATGCGGTTATCAAAGGACGAGAATCCGGAACAAAGTCTCCATCGGGCTGTGGAAAATTTAGCCCTCCAATTGCCAGCGGGTATTGGACTCAAAAGAAATGATCGCAGTGAGCTCGAGTTCGACAGTTATAACGAAGGTGTCCATGCGCTACGCACGGACAAAAGGGAACTGAGTCACAGGTACAAACACTTTCATCCATCGCCTCATTTGCTTCGATTTTATGGGACAATTAAGGGTGAATGATACAAAAGTCGAAATAATTAAAAATTGATCAAATTTGGTAATAATGTTCTTCAACATCAAGTGCGAAAACACAAATTTTTTCAAAATTTTCTTCTGTTTAGTTATCAAGTAATTACGCATTAAAGCAGATTTCTTATGCCCGGAATGTATACCTATATATATGGAAACGCTATGCTTATACACGTGAACTTTAGTGATCAATTACTCGATAACTGTACAGAAGAAAAATCTTAAAAAATTTGTATTGTCAAATTTGGCACTAAAGAATATGTTCACCAAATTTTATAAAATTCTGATCATTTTGAATTTTTTTATGTTTTTAGCATGGTTTAGCATGGCAACATTGTATCGCCTGTGCAATATATCCTTAATTGGTTTTTTTTTATTTTATTTTATTTTTTTTTTTTTTTTATTCGACGACGAAAAAAATTTTGTATGATTTCAACTGCTACGATCATTAGTCAAAGTTTTTCTTTCGTTTTATGAAACGATGAAAAGCAGGTTGTGGAAAAATTCAAAGTTTTATAGGATCGGATATAATAAATTCGAAATTGTTTATTTTCAAATTCAATTTCAAACGAATAACAATATGTTTTTTTTAAAACGACTTCGTTCTTCGAGGTTGACGAACAAAACTGCCGCTTCTCTTGGTATTTTCTTTTTCCTCACTTTCAATTGTTTTAAAGATTTGTTTTTTTATCATTGCTGTTTTGACTAATAGAGAGCTGTCAAAGAGTCGACCGATGGAGCAGCTGGAAGAGAAACTTGCGAACAAAACGCTCTTCCGGCCTCGATCTCTCGCGTTTTTTTTCTTACTTTCTGTTTATTTCGTGTTTTTCATGTTTCGTTGACTTTTTCGTATTTTTCTATGAAATGGAATCTGCAAATGTTCTTTTCGACATGACCATTGAACCGAAATCTATCCGAATTTGAACGGGGCAATGTTATGTCTGACTGGAAGGTCGCAATTCGCTCACGAGGCGAGAAACTTTAATGGATGTGCTCGAGTTTATCGATCGTATAATAATTCGTGCATCCTCAAGTCTCTCGGTGCCAGCACACTCGTTTCTACCCTCCCCTCGTGACCTCTTATTTGCACGATAGTGGATGCCGTCATTCACTTTTCAGTTTGCCCTAATTTGTAGCCGCCCTTCGAAGAAGTAAGTTTTTCATTCGCACAGCGACAGCTCTTAATGATCAGCCAAGAATTCTGACGGACGGTAAACCGAAAATAAACTACCCCGGACATGGAGCGCGTGCGTTTCTTTGAACTCTCGAATGGACGAAGAATCGATTGGGAAAAAATGGATAAAATATAGCGGTTATCGATGCACGAAAATGATGCGTGTATGGAATGAAAACCGGAGTTTTGGGCTCTCCTTTTCCATGTTGAGTAAACAGTCTTTGGGCAAACGTCCAAAATCTTAGGCTGCCATAACTTGGACGAATTGGGTCACGTTTTCGGTTCGCTCGTTTTTTCCTCTGCTCTTTCGCCTCGCCATTTAAAATCGACGCTAAAATGTCGTGTAATCCGAAGTCATCGCGTAAGGTTTTGCTCCCCGAGCTGGCGTTGGACCAGACCTTCGTCCACACCGATGTAAGAGGCGTGTGTAGATGGAGAATTAAAGCCCACAATTTTTCGTGCCTTCTCACGGTCATGGTCACAAACCTTCCTGCATTGCTGCATGCTCGTTCGGACTTGCGGAATTGGAGGAATCGTTGAGGCAGTGCGAGTCGCTCAAGAGCAACTTCTCGAGTGTGATATCCAAGAAGTGAAAATCGGTCGATTACGTGACGTCGATTCGAGAAGCTATCTCATCGATCATCATTTTTCCATTTTCACAGGTCCACAAAACATCGTCATCAAACTCCAAAACTCGATCAGACGCCGATGAAAATGAATGGAACACACGAAATTCGCTTGAAAATCGCTTACAAGGACGATGAGAAGTGTCGAGCTTGATATTGAACTCGAAAAATTGGTACACTGAGACTAAAATTTGGTTGAAACACTTGAAAAATGCTCAATTTAACTAAAATATTCCTACACGCACGATAAAATGTTTATTAAATTTCACAAAATATTTGGATAATTATTCAAATAGATAGCGATTTGGATTAACGAAACTGAGGATTGTGCGACGATATTTGGGTTAATCTAACGTCGTATTTTGTTGCTACGAAAATAATTGTATATTGAAGATCCCCTTAAGGAGGGTGGCTACCGACGATACAATGTTGCCATGCTAAACCATGTTAAATACATCAAAAATTTCAAAATGATAAGAATTTAATAAAATTTGGTGAACATATTCTTTAGGGCCAAATTTGACAATACAAATTTTTAAAGTTTTTTCTTCTGTACAGTTATCGAGTAATTGATCACTAAAGTTCAAATGTATAAGCATAGCGTTTCCATATATATAGGTATACATTCCGGGCATAAGAAATCTGCTTTAATGCGTAATTACTCGATAACTAAGCAGAAGAAAATTTTGAAAAAAATGGTGTCTTCGCACTTGATGTTGAAGAACATTATCACCAAATTTGATCAATTTCTTATCATTTTGACGAGTGTAGCCACCCTCCTTAACTGTGTCGTGGTAAGAAAACCTTCAGCTGAATTAACGAAATGATATTCCATTCGAACAAAAAATATGAGAAACTTTATGCTACGAAAAATAAAAATTCAGTTATTTCGAGCAAACTACTAATGGAAGTGATAAAAAATACATTTACTATAAGAAAGGATCTTGTCATCCAGCCTGGACGTACTGGGGATCAAACTAGTCATGAATTTTCCAGGACAAATGAGAACTGTCGCATTCAAAAGTTTCTTTAACCTCTAAAGGACGACGCTGAAGTTTGCAACGTTCGAGTCCAACGAAATGGAGGGAGAAAACATTCGTAATTCGCCAATGATTTATTTCACGAATCGGTGCAGCTTGAAACTACAAATTGCATATTCGGCAGGAAACGAAATTGCAGAATTACTGGAATTATTGGAGGCTTTTTTTACATCATTTCGACGGACTCCAACGTTGCAAACTTAAGCGTCATTCTAAAGGATCGAAAAACCAAAATATATCGGCTCGCCCTGTGACACGAGCTTTGCAAACGTCGAAGATTCTCCTTCACGAAAGTGATTCCCATTGCCCGTCGATCCGTCTCGAATTCTTGTTACGCGCTCAGCGCCATCGTACACGTGGATTGTAGCGCGTACGTGCATGCCAAATCTTCGAAGCCTCGTACGATCCTTAGCGGACTATCGATGCCCTGGCTCATTGCCAAAGTAGTAAAAATGTTTATAATGTTTATACATAGGGTCTGAAATGCTTAGAATTTTCATAAATACCAGAAGTGCGGGTATTTTGAAGGGGCGTTTAAAGAAGACTTGTAAATTGTCTGCCGAGCTGATTCATCGCCGGAGACCTTCGACTGATTTATTTGCTCGCAACAGTGCCATCATTTTTTGACAATAATAAAATCCGATTTTTATAAAATTTGTGAAATTCAGTTGTGCTTCTCCGTTTATAACGAAATTTGTATGATTTTATTGACGCGATAACTACAAAAATGTGCAAAAACCGACGAAGGATGGTCTGCTCGAAAATCTAAAGCGTTGTTAAAGCGTCCGTGAACGATTCGACGTAATTAATAATTCTTGCCGGTAATTCCGGCCCGAGGTAATAACGAAAATGATCTCGATAATTCATAAGGCGCGAAGGGAGCTTCCGAGTTCATCAGTCACCGCCCATAAATTGCGCGCGCTTCGAAAATCACTCCTGATATTAAATAATTAGAATTTCGAGGAATTCTCGTAAAGTTCGCAATCCCCGAGAACGAGAATTTTCGTACCTCGAAGGAGAGACGCAGCGGGAGAGGCTCTTGAGCAATACGCCGACTGTGCCATTCGCGGATGCCACGATCCGATAATTAAAACCGAACACATTTGACAAGGACCATTGGCAAAGAGCTTTTTTCTCTACCGCTCAATAATAAATTTGTTATTTTAACTTTGCACTTGACAGCTCTCATCGAGCCGCAGAATTAAACTTGTGCAAATGCAAATAATCTACAGAAAAATCCAGTTTGAATTTCAGATATTTACTCTCCGTTAAACGCGAAAAAAATTTTTTCCATCCAATGAATTGAGCGTTTTCGAAGTGTACATTTGAGTGAACAAAATGTCGATGAATAATCTTGAAGTTTGTCCACACCTTCGGGCACTTCAACAGGCAATCATACCTTCGACTGATTTATTCCCATTTGGGAACTCCCGAGTCAACCGTAGAAAGCGCTTTCTTAACTTTCAGTTCTAGGAATTCGATCCCTCATATTTAGCGGAGTTAAAAACGCGAACGATCTCGATCAATCGTATTCCTACACGACGGGCTGGCTCGTTTCAAATTATGAGAAATTCGATAAGGTAGATTTGAATGAAAAGGTTTATAAAAGCGCGACAAGCTCTGAAGATAGTGCTCGACATAGCATTGAGGCGAATTAGACCGGAAATGTTGAATGGATTCTCCGAGCTGCTTCGTCGGATCAGTAATCTGTGAAGCTTTTACATCTGTAATGTCACGCTCCTACGTCAATATCGCTAATCGCTTCCTAGAGGAATTTCGAGGTTCAAAATTCGTCGAAAATTGTCTTTTCGATCTTGATGATTTTTTAACGATCATTTTTGCCCTGCTGTTGTATTTCCATTGAGTTTTCCGTGCAAGGAATTCGATCCCGGATATTTCGAGTCTCAAAAATCCAGACGATCGATAAACCCTCTTTATGTAGAGATAATAATGCTAGTTCACTTCGGACTGTCGAATATTTTGATAGATTTGAATCAAACGCTTTACAGGTGCGATAAGCTCTCGAAATCGAGTGCCAGACAAAATATGTTGCCGACTTTTTTAACGGCCTTTCAACCATAATTTACACTCCGATTGTCACGAGACTTTGGAGTTTCTCGACGAACCAAAATTCCCACAAAAATCCATTTTTAGTCTATTCGATTTTCAAATGCCAGAAATAATGTTACAAAAGCTGACGACTGTACGAACCTTGACTCTCGATAGGTCGCCCCATGTACGACGAAAAAATGAGCTATTAAACGTCTATCGTGGGCAATTCTTGAAAGGATGTATACATTGAACATCCTGCGATTATCTCATTGAATTGAGACCGATTGCGAGCTGAATTATAAAATAGTGTAGCGTTATACAAGTATCCCCTGTCCAGCCTCTTCGACGCGGAACCGACGGTAGATGAAGCGGGAAAGAAACAAACGGGAAACTCGGTGTAGCTTCGTGGGAATAAAAGCGTCGAGGCAAAATGAAATGACGGAAAGATAATGAGGTTTCAGAATGTTGGTTCCTCGGTTAGGAGCAGGAAAAAGCTTCTGAGGAATCCAATGAGGAAGTTCGTTCCTCGCAAGTTTCAATGTCACAAGCGTCACAAACTTTCGAGCTCTTCTTAATAGAGTCCAAAATACCGAAGAATTATTCCCCAGGAGCTTGAGAGAGGCTTGCAAAAATAATACGAAAAGCTCGTATAAATAATGATGAAACAGCTTCTGGAATATAAACTCGACCTTCCTCTTATTATTAGATTCGAGATGTACGAATTCTCAGTCTCTGTCACCACGAATATCTCAAACACACATAAAAACCTGCGGAATCAACTGAGCAAAAAGCTCAGCGAGCCACTCGAGGATGAAAGTATCGATGGGAATATTTCGCACGCGATACGCCAGCGAATTATTTTGATTACCCGCTTGCCGGGGTCATTCGGTTTCGCTTGGTTTGGTTTGGTTTGAAAAAAATAGTTCATTTGACCCTTGTAACAGTGATACATAAATAAGAATAAACTTGGTTAAAAAATACTTAAGAAGGATGGATCAGTCGGTATATCGGAACCGTGAGTGCGAGAGAGATAGCTGCAAATTTCGAAATCAAAATTCTTTGACACAGTTTGACCGATTAAAAAAAGGCTCTGTCAGTCGATTTTTGCCATCGCCTGCGTAGGCTGACAGAGCCTTTTTTTAATCGGTCAAACCGTGTCAGAGAATTTCAATTTCAAAAATTCCAAGTGAGGTTAGTCGACTGATCCATACTCTTAACATTTGATAGGTTTCTATGTCATTCGTCGGAGAGTCGCGAACACTGCCTGGAATTCAGCAACGTTCAGGTGTCACAGACACTAACTTTTTGAAGGAACAATCGTTATAAAAGCTCACTGAAGCAGGTGGTGGATCGCTCCATTGATCGATCACTCTCGATTCGAATAATCGAGCAGTTGAAAGAGGCTGGAGATGGAAAAAATTCTCAGTATTTTCGACAAGGATGTACGAGTTCATTTCTGTTCTCGAGACTCAAGCCCAATTGGGATGTTGAGTGAATGTGATGATCGGCAAAATAAGTAATCGGCTTATCAAGTTGCGCAACGCGAGAGGTACGCGCTCGAGAGATTTATTTATAGAAGGAACAGAAATTGGCAGGAAATCCTGGCAGCAGAACGGATTAATTAGATTCATCGTCAAGCGTGCGTCCGCCTGTGCGGGTGCGCGCGTGTCCCTTCGCTTGTCATTTTCATTCACGCCGACTACTCGAGAATCGAATCAGTCCAACTCGTGGCATTTTATCAATCGATCTCATCTCCTATATTATCGGTTTAGTTGTAAGAGCCACGAACTGTCCGAAGCCCTCAGACGGTCGGAGATAAATCGCGATGTCTCAATTAGTGAAAAATGTCTGCGTCAGGAAATTCCGTCGATTTTCACCTCGCAAAAGGCGAGGCAAAAGGTGATCGATCGAGCGTGTACAAAAGCAGAATTTTCGATTTAAAAATCACGGAGATTCTAAGGCAAGAGTCAAATGAAAATATTGAGGAAAAAATAAAATCTCCATCGTCGATCTCATGAATTATTTACTATTTCGTTTTTTGAGGCAAAGTGTTCATTTTATTGAGATTAAATCCCACGCGTGAAATTCCTTGTTATTGATATTCATTTATTTAAATGTATCCAGTCACTCTTCAGGAATTGTAACGCGGAATGAATGGATTTCAAGATTCTCGAGGATCGCGTCGATTTTATGGATTTGAGCTCTCGCCGGCTTTCCTCCTCATTATTGGAGCTTATTTTCACACGAAACATCCGCAGGATTGTGATTTCAAAGTCTGTCAGGTCGCTCGCATTCATAATTCGTTCGTTCGCTAATTAGCGACGGAAATAAATCCTCTCGAAATTTGTCGGCGTGTATAAGTGATCGTGCAACACCTGAAATTTCTGCTCTTGCACACGCAAACTTGCAGAACTATAGTTTCACGTTAATTTCCAGAATTTCACACGGCCCGAATCAAGCAAAACGTGCAATTTTAGGAAAATATATTCCGTTTATCGTGGATCGGGTTCGTGACTGGGCCCGCTAAAGAAAGAGGTCGGTCTCATTTTCCCGCGTTGCGTGACCCCAAAATTATCGATGCTGATAGCATTGTTTGCGTGGTGGCTAGATTTAGCACCAAATTTTTCAGCCCCTCTTCGCAAACAGACCTCATGCGAGCTCGGCTCGAGCTTACGTTCAATCCCCGTTTTAAAATCCTCGAGAAAAAGTGATGTTTTCGAGTGTACTTCTGATTTGGAAATACGTAGAAAATGAAAATGAGTTTTTCCGATAATTATTGGATCGAAGACTCTCGAAAATCTACGCCAATGCCACAAGTGTTTGCATAAACAGTCAACCTAACCTTTTCAACAATAACCTCATTATCATGGACATATTAAATGTTGTACGTTGGTCTGTTTGCCTCTAATAGTCAACACTCAGTATCGAAGGCAAACACGATCTAGACACGCAGTTGTGTCTAGAAAAATGGATCAAGTCAGTAGATTGTTGTGACAAGAAAGTGGGATATTTCGGGAAAGTCGAATTTTCTTTATTGATTGAGGGGGTCCTACTTTAGAAAGTCTAAAAAATCGATTGTTTTTAGAAACGTTTTTGGATAGACGGAAATAACTGATCGTAGAGAACTCACATTAGCGAGTTTGAAAAAAAAAACGATTTTAAAGAAGAAGAAGAACTTCAACTTCACTTCAACGTGCTGCAAATATAGAATTTCGCAATTTTTTCGGGTTTTTATAGGTTCGTATGGAAGGAAAATGTATGAAAATGAAAAAAAATTGGCATTTTTGTTGCAAACAATAATTACGATCTCCGCGATGTACGCAGCTGAGAAACTTCGACGATAAGACTTGGCGCATAAACCATGCACAAATTAGTATTTCTCATATTAAACAATCGATTTTTTTGACTTTATAAAGCAGGACTCCCCCTTAAGTTGAATGTAGAAGCAATCTTCAGCGTTAAAAATTTCATTATTTTTATACAGTGTGACAATTTTCGGACAATTTATATTCGTAAAAAGCTTAAATGATCCTGCTTCGTTGTTACTGCAATTTTCGCTCCGAATTCAATACCAAATTCGATTTTTATTAGGAATATAATAGCTTCGTGTTTACGATTGATTCCATTCGGTTATACGTGGCAGCATGTATTATACCGCAGTGCGTCTGAGCGAGGTCGATTTGCCAGGTTCAGCCAGTGGACTCGACAAAAAAGTTGTAATAATTCTTATGAAGCTGATCAATCTGTTGCCCATCAATCATCTTCCAATCATTGTTTGACTCTGTCCAATTTTTTTGTTTGGTAATGAAAAAAGGCGGGTCGGAACGGATATGTGTGACGTGGATAGTCGCAAAAGACGAGCAGGTAATAAAGTGACCGTTTAAACGCGACGTCCACAAGAAATTCATAAAAATAATCCGGAGTCTTAGAGACTGGACGACAAAAAGTTGGTTGAGAAAACATTTCACTGGAATAGGTCAAGATATTATGCTCCAATTGGCGATTGAGAATTCGAACTTTCAACAGATGCCTCAATTTTCAGTTTGACCAAAGAAAAATCGAAGTCTATTTACAGAATTTCTAAAATGGCTACGACGAAACGGACACCGAAAATTTCAAGAGATTTCAACAAAATATATTTGCTCAATTCGAATGGATCGAAGGGAGCAACAAAAAGTGATACCGGCTAACGTCGAACTCGACGTTAAATGAGGCTTGAATACGCTTGAATAACAATACCAATTTTTCGTCGTTCACTTTTTTCGTCGTTTTGTAACACTTTCGAACGAGTCGATAAATCGAGAAGCCACGATCTCGCGGATTGGGGGCCTCCTCGATGACATTTCCGCGCTTCATCGCAGACGATCTCGATGACCTTGACGAAACTGCGCCTCTGACGAGCAATTCGGAAAATCGACGACTACGAAATTCGATGTGTTGATGCTGTTCTCCTCTCAATCTAAATGCCTCTTGGAGCCGTTGCTCGCTCATAAAAGTAGACAAAAATTGAGATGAAAATTAACAAAAGTCAATATTGAACCATTTGCAATATTCCCGAGAGACATCGTGTATCGAGACTCGAACTTTTCTCTCTTTTTGCCAAAACTTTTGAGCTTTAGTGACACGAACAAATTCGTCGTGTCAAAGGCCTAAATCGTGGTCATTTCACGCGCTGTATTTTTCAATGTCACGTGTCCACAATCTTCCTTCCCAACTTATAGAAAATAGAAAATGTCAATTTCCATATCTGTACAAACATATGCGCGCGCGCACACACACATGAAACACGAGTCCGAAACAGTGCTCTTTTGATATTCGTAGTTCGTGGTGGAGTGTAGAAGGTCTGGGATACCGCGAATTTCGGTTCCGATACAGAGTCTTATTAACGTCGTTCCCGCGGCGAGGAAGAATCAGTCGACGTTCGACCATTGAACGTTAATGTTGCGTCTTAACGTTGACTGAAGTGCGTGCTCAGAATTCGAGAGCAATAAACAAAATAATAGCACCGAAAGGGGAGGGAACGCGAACGATTTTTTCGGGATAAAATATTTCATAAACAAAATAAATGTTTATCGGGCAATTGGAAGTTTGAAAATACGACGCGAAACTTTCTTCCGCGTTTAGGATTTTCCGGAACTGCGGCTTAGCACAGAATTGGTGAAATATTCAGTGAGATGAGTCAATAGCGAATCATAATCAAGTGACTTTTATTAAGCGTTTTGTGGACCGGTCACATTCTCGCGACGAGTTTAATCATCCTTTTTTTTAATGACTTTTAATAGCGTAGTGAAATTGTGGCAATTATTTGGTTTGTAGGTACTCTTTAACGCGAAACTCGAATCACAGAAAGTTTCAACTTTGCAGTAATCGTCATTCGGCCCACGAGTACTGAAGTTTCGCTAAACGACGAGCTCGATTTTCCTAATTAGGGGCTCCTAATTATTTCGTTATGCCGGAGTGTCACCCGAGCAGGCGTTCCGTGCAGTTGAGGCAAATATAAATAAACGAATCGTTGCGAAGCGTCAGATTCGAATTTATTGAGATCCGGAAATCTCCCAGGGACCAAGTTTTTTCCGGCGTTTTCTTATCCGAACCGACGAGGATTGTTTTGACGATTTCGATGACGCTGAAGTTGCAACTGATCTAAAAAACCCTGTAACTCCAGTAAATCTTCAATTTCGAATTTGCAATTCGTCGTAGCTTTTCAAGCTGCATCGATACTTGGTGAAATAAAAAATTGATCGATTTCAAAGGTTTTTTTTTTCGTTCATTTCGTTGGACTCCAACGTTACAAACTTCAGCGTCGTACGATTTCAATGTGCAGAGAAATTTGCAGTGTTGCTTCTATACCAAAAAGTCACAATTTAAAAGAACCCATTCACCGAAATTTTCAACTTTATTTTACACTAAATAGTGATTCTAATGCACTGAAAAGGATATTGTGCTCGAGTGTGATATCACTTTGAAGGGCTCTGTTTATTAAGAGGCTGAATTGTTCGTAACACGCCATCCCACATGCAGTTGAACGAAACAG
This sequence comes from Venturia canescens, assembly GCF_019457755.1. Taxonomy (NCBI): domain Eukaryota; kingdom Metazoa; phylum Arthropoda; class Insecta; order Hymenoptera; family Ichneumonidae; genus Venturia; species Venturia canescens. The sequence goes on from NC_057421.1 coordinate 26,354,100, forward strand.
TTTCATTCACTTACTTAGGACTGCGTACTCGCTTTCACGTCACGACCCATCGACCCGGTAACGTGGGCTCCATTCCTCTCCACAACATGTATACAAGCTCGCGATAATCCATGCAAAATACGGGCAGTTCTGTGTGGACTGAAACTTTTCAATTTTCGTTACTTCGTATATCGATCAATTAACGTCGACTTCATTCGAATCGAAAATCCTTTTTTATCAATGTTTATTTCACCTCCAATTGGTTTCTTGACACTCGTTAATTATTCCATCGATTTAGTTTTTTTTTAAATACAAGTGTAACCGTACTCTTGGCATTAAAATCATAAAAAATGTTGAGAAAATGAGGGAAGCGACTACCGAAAAATTGCATCTTCAAAAGTGTATCGCGAGCTTTGAATCGTTGACGAATTTATAAAAAAAAATTGTAGAGAATTCTCAACGCTATTTTTCAAATTGAAAATCATTATCGTTGTTTGTAACGTTTCTCAATGAACACCGTGAAATCGTTGCTCGTTCGGATGTTTTCAGTCGAAAATAGTGGTGAGCACGTACTTTGCAACAGTTTCAAATATTCGGGAGCTGTTTTTCTCTTGGATTATGGTAATTCGATGGGTGGCAAGTCTCGAGAAGTCTCCCTCGCAACGAGGTCAATGTTCTAGTAGTCCGGAGGCATGAAATAATTCAGTCAGTTAAAAATTCACCTCGTCACATCGAAATACCTCGTACATCGCACTTGCATATAGTTTTCTACGATACGACACTAATACGTGACCACGACAATAACCGAACATCCCACAGGGACTGCCATTCTTTCTATCGCCCAGTCTTACTGTATAGAAGACACTCGGTGCTCTAGAAATTTCAACAATCCTTGAGGGTCACGTGTAGGTGCATTGTGCAGGAGAGTTGCTCGGAAATCTCGCTGAAAATCTCTGTTTCGAAGAGCTGAGAAGTTCTCTACTTTTGTTTTCTTATTTGATTTTTTTCATATCGTATAATTATGCCATGATGGGAGATTGAAGTGGAAATTGCTTCGTGTTCGTGACGAATAATTATTTCTGTTGAACGTGCCCTTGAAAAGTCATTCGGTGCATAAACTGTGCGACGACTTTTTTAAAAAACTGCACTTTTAGTATCCGATCGCAGGCAGCTTCCTCTTCTGTGCAGAAAGAAAAGCCACGAAACTGTAGACGAAGCTTTCGTGCAGAGGGAAAGAGAGAGTCGGTGGCATGCGGAGGAAGCACTTAACGCAAGGTCGCGAAACATCAATCGCCTCTTTGTGTGCACAGGAGATTGTTTCTCAGACACTTTGTTCGAATGACATTTTTCGTGCGTCACACGTTCGTCACACAATTCAGGTGTTGCGCTGATAAGACATCGCGTTATCCACGATTAAAGAGAAAAGCTTCTTGGAAGACAACCTTTCTGCGTATCGCGCAATCACGCCATTTTCAAATCTCATCGATCGTCGAAGGTTTATTTCGGGATTAAAATATCGAAGTGGGAAATTTTTGAGGAAATATTTTAACGAAAAGTTTTGATTTTAATTAGAAAAAAGCGTGAAGTTTATTCTGTCGATGGATATCGTGAGTCGAAGCTTTTACGTAATGGTGAATCATTGACGAATCGATGACGTGAAAACGCGAGAAAAGCAGTATCGATTAAAAAAACATCGTTGTTTTCTTATCTCGCAAGCGTGCCGCGAGCTGATTTACCGAACAAAGACTTTTCAATCGATATTATTTCTCTTTCGATCTAGCAAACGTTCTAAATGTTGTGGCTGAAAAAAAATAATGTCTAATATTAGTATTTAAAATCGATTTATCGTCACGAACGGTGATTAAGAATCAGAAGAAAAACATTGGTGCATGTGCGTGTCCTGTAAACGTGCTTCTTACAAACGTTCTTACACGTTTTCTGCAGTGCGAGTGCTTGAAAAACATTGGACACGATATTCCTTTTTTGTCTCTGTACCAAAGACATTTTTGTTGTAAAGAAAATTGTGTTCTGGATTAAAATACGCGTTACTGTTCAAGTAAAATATTATGTGGCTGAAAAACATGAGTGATGACGGATTATCAGCTGGAGATTTCGGCAGTCCCTTTAATCATCATAGTTGTGCACACAATGCGTAAGTTTATCGCCTAAGGAAGATTCGAATTTGGAATTTCGTTTCAATCAGATATTACGTACGGAAAACTTCATAATAGAGACTGAGAGTGAAGAAATTTGGAAAGACTAATAACATGCAGAATGATTTTCTTCATTCAGGGGGCATCGATTGCGAGGGGACCAAAATCGGGATAAAATTCCACATGAAAAAAAATCGATGTCATTTTTTTTATTAAAAAAATACCTAAAATTGAAAGATAATTTTTTTCGATGTTTTTCCAATTATACACTCTTCGGTTTCCCCACACAGATATGTCAAAATGTATTCCCCGTGAACAAACGAGCGTCGAATAAAATGTGATCGTTTCGTCGATGACATTTTTCCACCGAAACGTTAAATCGAAATTGCATTTATTAATTTCGAAAAAAATGCATCGGAAATGGAGTGAATCTGATTTTGCAAGATATCCCCATTTCTCGTCGGGGACCGAATCAACTCTCGATATCCAAACTTCCGTATCAAAACGTACTGGCTTGAATAGGTTCAAATTCTGACATTTTAACGTACAATTTTACGAATACGTTATTGAAAATGAAGTTTATAATTGATGATAATGTGGCAAAATGTTTCATCATTCAATTGATATGATTTTTTTTCCTTTGTTGCAGAATATTTGTCAACAGAAGTCTCCATCTGGAGAATATCAAGTTCTATGGCTTCGATATGGACTACACTTTGGCAGGTAAACTGAATAAATTTACCAAAAAAATAAATAACTATAGACATAATGGAAAAGGTTAATTTTACAGATCATTGTTGACAAAAAATGAAAAGGTTTTTTCAAATTTTAATGCAAATGAAATAATGATAAATATTGTTGATAGAAAAAATAATCTTGATAATATAAAAATAGAGTGAAAATTAGTGACGACAAATTCACCGTTTTTCAAACGATGTATCTTTTCCCAGAGTACAAATCACCGCAGTACGAGCAGCTCGGTTTCAATCTCTTGAAGGACCGTTTAGTCTCTCTGGGTTATCCACGAGAAATTCAGGCTTTCGAATACGATCCCAGTTTTCCAGTGAGAGGATTATGGTTTGACACGCTCTACGGGAACCTTTTAAAAGTCGATGCCTACGGAAATATACTCGTGTGTGTTCACGGTTTCGATTTCTTGAAGCAGTAAGTATGAATGAAAACGTTCACTTGACACGGGCATCGAGAAGAAAAAAATGGGAGAAACCCAATAAATTAATTACAAAAAAAAATATTTCATTTGCAACGAAGATGAGCTTAAAGAAGAAAATTCGAATAGTAATTCTGTTTATGAAAAATCGTCGTTGACTTGTGAACTAAATTTTGTATTTTTCTCGCAGTTCGCAGGTATATGAGCTCTATCCGAACAAGTTTCTCCAGCTGGACGAATCCCGTGTGTACGTGCTCAATACACTATTCAATTTGCCGGAAACTTATTTGCTCGCGTGCCTGATTGATTTCTTCACGAATTCGCCGCAATACACGCGCGAAAAGACTGGAGTTAAAGAGGGTGAATTGACGATGAGCTTCAAGAGTATATTCCAAGATGTGAGAAACGCCGTCGACTGGATTCACATACAGGGCGATCTCAAGAGTAAAACCGTCGAGAAAATCGACGAATACGTTAAGAAGGACGACAGGCTGCCCATGTTCCTTACCAGGATACGTGAGAGCGGAGCTAAAGTTTTTTTACTCACGAACAGCGATTACGTATTCACCGATAAAATAATGACGTACTTATTCGATTTTCCTCACGGAGCTAGGGTAAATGAAAAATATAATGAAAATATTATGCAAAATTATTCCCATCGGATTAATCTAATATCTCAATGACGATGTTATACCCCGGAAACTTTCGTGTTCCGATTATCTATTCATTCCAGCCCGATGAACCTCACAGAAACTGGAAAACTTATTTCGACGTCATTGTCGTTGACGCTACGAAACCTCTGTTTTTCGGTGAAGGCACGATATTGAGACAAGTCAATACGAAAACTGGTGCTTTGAAACTTGGTACGCACAAAGGACCCCTTCATACGGGTAAGGCTTTTATCCAAATGCAAGAATTTCGTCAATGGAAATACGTAAAACAGCTGCTGTACAGCCTAGAGAATAATACACATTTGAAAATCGACAAAGTACTTGAAACCCCGCATAATGAACAAATGATTGACTGAAAAAATTGGAAAAAGAATTGTGGCTTTTTCTGAGATCAAAATGCTTGTACGATAAAATTATTTTTTCTTTCCAATTAACATATTTCCTTTACAATAGATTGTGAAGAAAAATTGAGTGAACGTAAGTTGAACAATGGTTTGAAGGTACATTCGTAATGTTGTTGAATGGAAAAAGCTTGTAATTTTGTAATGCATTTTTCTCGTGTTATTGGGCTAATAAATTTTCGTAATCTAGGTGAAGTTTACTCGGGAGGATCGTGCGACGTTTTCACCGAGATGATTGGGGCAAAAGGCAAAGACGTGCTTTACATAGGAGATCATATTTTCGGTGATATCCTGAAAAGCAAAAAAATTCGAGGCTGGAGAACGTTCCTGATAGTGCCGGAACTCGTACAAGAATTACACGTTTGGACAGACAAATGTCAACTTTTTGCTGAACTTCAAAGCCTCGACGTAATGCTCGGAGAGATGTACAAGTACGTGATTTAAATATTTCAAGCATTGGTACTTCTTCGAAGGAAGCGATAGTATCAATTAAAGAAAGAATTATAATCATCAGAAGTATTTCATCGTTGCATTGCAAACATTTTCTCTTGCTTGCAACGTTATCGGAACTGCGCACATAAACGCTTTACAATATTTTTTTTAGAAATCTTGACAGCAGCACCAAAGAAAAACCTGATATATCGAAATTAAGGGCGTCTATAAGGGACGTCACTCACAAAATGGATCTTGCATACGGTATGATGGGATCCCTCTTTCGAAGCGGAAGCCGACAAACTTTTTTCAGTAGTCAAGTTGTTAGGTATGCTGATTTGTACGCTGCAACTTTCCTCAATCTCATCTACTATCCATTCTCCTACATGTTCCGAGCTCCGGCCATGCTGGTAAGTACGCCATCAGAAAATAACTAGCAATATATGAATATGCTTTTTTTTTCACGATGACGTTTCGAAAAGTCGTATTCGAGCGGAGGAAAGCTTCAGTAGACGCAAAAGAATAACAATTTGTCGTAATAACTTCATTTTTGAAGGGTCCAATTTGAAAAAAAAAACTAATTGATTCGTTTATTTTACTTTTTCAGATGCCTCATGAAAGCACAGTAGCTCATGAACAAAGGTTCGTTATGGAAACACCGATGATCAGTAGAACACGGACCTTCAAGCTCACTGACGAGGAGGAAGAACAGAATCGACTTATCGCTGTAAGCGGAGCTTAGTCATGGTTTTACCAATCGTTATTTTCAATTGAAAATAATCAGTTTTTATATATTATTTTGAAAAAGTTTCTGAAAGGACGTTTAAATCACCGATTCGAACGATGAGACTGTTTCAATGTTCCAAATGATTAAAATATTCGTACACTTCGCGGACTATTTGACATTTAGTATTTTTATACCGTCACTTCGAAACGGTGCATGAGATATTTTTCATGCAAATTCTTTCAAAATAACTAATTTCTAGCTCAAATTTTCCATCATTTCAAGTCTTTTATTACAACTGTTGAATTTTTTCAGCAGAGACCATTGGAAATAGAGAGTGCCACTGCGAACAATCAAATTCCACACGCTCGTCCAGAAACTCCGCGCAATGTGACGCACACGCACGACGAAGATTGCAGCGACGAGGACAGCGATTCCCAAAAACAAGGAAACCAGCTGAGGGCGTGTTCGAGAAGTTGTCCGGGAAAATGATCTCACGACTTTAGGAATCGTCTCTACGATTGCGTTTCCTCAAGATTCTCATAATATTATCCTTCGGGAAACAGAAAATAAACGAAAACACCCGCAGGCAAAAAACTTCGAGAGGATAATTTTTAATTGCGTGATTCGTCACTATACTCGAGAAATTTATCCACATTCTCGCCCTTCGTATATTAAAGATGGAATCTTTGTTTTTCATTATTCCAAAGTAATAGATTCAAAAATATTTAGTTCAATCAACGGCGGACTCGTGGCTCAAAAATAAGAAAAATCTATGTTTATCTCTATTTTTGTCCAGCAACGTTGAGTTAGAATAGAATTCTTTCCTGTTCAGAATTATTCTTTACCCGAAAAAAAAAAAAAAATCATTGACTCGATTGTTGAGACGCCTCGAAATACCTTGGAATGGTATTTCTCTCTCTGAACTTTTTGTTCGTTCATCAACATGGTTTATAGATAGATGAATCGAAAAATAGACTATAAGGAACGAAAAATGAAAAAAAGGCAAATGTTGACTCTTACGTATGATTAAGTCTCGCGTTAAGATTAAGTATGACTTGACGACACGTCATTGAATTTCCTTAAGAGTTAAAAACGCTGATTGATCAATTCTGTCGTATGATTCGAGATTATGTCCTCTATATTATTAATATTTTCGAAGTTTGAAAGTACAAATGTGAATTCATCTTCAACAATTTTCCTGTCGCTAAAATTTCTAATCTCTTTCATCTTTCGAAAAAAACAAACAACGAATTAAAAGTTTGTTAATCAATAAAACTTCCATCGATTACACATTTCCAAATGTAGTGAAAATCTTCAAGTTGTTCCAAAATTAGAAGACTAAAAATATTTCAAAGAACAACAATTTCAAAGAGCAACAAAAATTTCTTTGATTTCTGCTTCAACTGCTCCTGATCAGCTCTTGTATATGTATAAAACCTACAAACTACGTATATTAATATTTTAAAAAATGTTTCTCCAAAAAATGAACGGTTTTATTTAGGTTCAAAGTTAGTTTAATATAAAGTTAAAACTGAGAAACAGGAATTCTATAATCAAATACTATTGGAAAGTCAACCACGAGATTTGTTAATTAGTTATTTAAAGAATGTCGAATTCTCATCAAAGAGCTTCGATTTTACTAATACTTTTTCAGCGCAATTGGCAATATTTTCCCTAAAATAACATGAGAGTACACTTGTTTCCGTATTCGATCAGAATACATTGACTTAAGAGTCGAATCACAGTAATCTTTTCTCAAGAAACTAATTAAGAAATATTCATGAAATCAATTTAACCAATTGAGGCTGTTATTTCAAAGTTTGCATTCGAAATTTTTATCAGTTGGCTACTTTGATAATATTAAGCAACGGTTTTGCTTGTATAAACAGGAAAAAAATTCCTCTTCAATATGCTGCATTTTATGTCGAAAAATTATTAATTTTTTCTGCCGTTTTAAAATAACGTAAATTTCAAGAAATCGTGAGGGCACAGTTTTTTCTTCTTTAATCAAAATTTTTTTGAACCGCCTTAAAAGCGCCTAATTAAACGATAAGTTATCTGTGGTGTAAATATAACGAACAGATAAATCGAACGCTCTTAAACTTGCGTTGAAAATGCTCACTGCACATTCTGGAAAAGTAATTGAAGTGGAATAAAAAGTGTAGTGTTGCGATAAGACGATTCCCTGCTGTCACACGAGCGAATATACATACATATAATAGAAAAAACCTCAAAAAGACCTCCATTCACCGACGCGTGATTGATTTTCTTTCGTATAGAAAAGGATCGTATGTAAAATATTTTGTATTCGGCCGTAGCTAGATATTCCAAACAATTTGAAATTGATTTTCGCAACGTTACAAAATCGCGGGTAACTCTACAATGTAGGTAATAAATTCAAAAAGGTGAGCATTTCGAGTAAAGGAATTTTTGCATAGTAGGCTAGGACTTTTTACATGAAATTCCCTTAGGAAAATATACCCCATATACGAAAAGGTATAGGAGAATTTTAACAATAAGGACTGTTGAGATTATTTCATATTTTTCATCCCATTTCCGTTGTTGATCTTTCGTCCATTATTCAAGTTATAGAACTCGACAAATTTGCGATAAGAACTTTAAAGAAGTTTCGTTGAGATAAATTTGGACAACGATTATCTACTTCATCGTTACTTATATAATGAAAACACCTTTATAATTATTTAAGCTTTGGAGAATTGTATAGATATTGGTTTTATTTTCAATAAATTAATATATTGTCATTTAGTTCATAGTTTTATTGTCACCATGAGGTTCCTTACAGAAGTAAGTCAGCAAGATATTCTTCAAATTCATCGTCTCTTGATTTTTCTTCACCCTCTCTGGGTTTAGATTTCCAAAAATCTGATTCTGCCACTTTCAATTTTTCAGGTTCTGTTGTACTTTCTGCTTCGCTTTCCAATTCGATTTTTACATCTGCTCTGGAAACTTCTGTCGAGCTTGACGCTTTTCCAATGTCATCGGCTAAATCTGTCTGTAACCGCTTTAAGTGTTTTTTACGTTTAATCTCTCTTTTTTGGGATTTGTAATTGAGCTTCAGCGAGCATTCTGGGCAAAGTCCTGATAAAATAAAAAATTGTTTTCAATAACAAATAAATGCATAAACAAATGTGATTGTTCTGTAGTATATTCTCATGGTTTACTTACTCAATTTCACAAGAGCATTCTTTTTCTCCCCGTGTTCTTCATATCCAAAATTAACTTCCCATGTTCTAAGGCTCTCTTTTACCCCACATTTTTTACTTCCGCATTCAAATTGACCTTTTCCAACCACAACTTCTTTTTCGGTTCTCCATCTAAGAGCAACCTATGAATAAAATAGTGTTAACGCCATAATCTGCATTGTGAGGACATCGGAGTTTGTAACTTCTGAATGTGATCAATATCTGTATTTTTTTCCATTAATGAAACGAATTTTTATACCAATTTGGTTCTTCATTTTTTAAATGGCTAATTTCTATGCTCGAACTTTCACATCATCCATATCAATTGATAGTACCGAAATTCTCATTATAGAAATTATGATCGACCTTATTGTGTTTGTAGTAAGTCAAGTCACAGATGCAATATTCCTTGAACAATTTGTCATAGTATTTCTTAGCGAGACGGGTGGCCCACGTATCGGTTGTATCGGTCTCTTCGTCCCAAAGAAATTTGTGATTTTCTCTGATAACATCGTAGTCCGTTTTGTCCCGAGACCTCAAAACATCAAGAGCTGCTTGTGACGAATTGTGGTACTGAATTTCGATGTTTAATCAAACTTACACGACTTTTTTCACCCGTGTACGATATAAAATCGCCGGTATGTTACAATAGTTTTTTTATGTTACATATGTTAAGAAAATATTAGTTGATTGCGTATGCATACAAGTGTCGATAATTAACAAGGGTCGTCTATTGACTTTTCGATATGCCGCATACACTGCGGATTCAGAAGTTGGCGATAAAATAGTGTATTTTTACTGATAAGAACGATGGTTTATCAGCAACAATTTACAAAAAATATACAAATAACGTCTCGTTCGGGCAAACCAAGAAAAAACGTACTTTCTTGCGTATACTTTTTATCTGTCGTGAATTGAACGATGATTATCGTATTCAAAGTTCGTGCTTAAACCAATCGAAAATCCGAGATCCCAGTAAATTCATTTTCGTAACTCTGGAACCCCCTTCCACCTTATTTTCGTGCATACCAAATCAAAGAACTGAACTACTGGAACAGTGCCGGCGGTTGAATACTTTATAAATCTCAACATACGTGTCTCGCTGTAAAGAAAGCGCCGAGCCTCCCCTGAGCTCAAAATAATCGTTGATCAATTTCTTGTGTCTGTCGTAAGCCGATAGATAATCGTAAGCCGGAAACATTTTGTCAATCGTTATTTCTTAAAACGGGGTAAGTGATAACCATACTTTAGCATAACACAACTAAACGTATTTGCTGTATATTTACAAAGAATAAGGAAAAACTGACATAGTACGCGACGGCTCACTCGGCTCACTTCTCAATCAGCTGTTCTAGTTTGTGAAATTGCCGCAACAGCGCTGCAGTCCGGGTAACAAAAATGATGTCGATATTTTGGACAATAATTTAATTTTCGAAATAATTAATCTCATGATGTCGGTGAACTAAGGAACTTGATCGAACATTTTTTCGTTGATAGAATATAAAGAAAAAACCGTTGAAAAATAGAAAAGTGGACGTTGCAAAATCTGGAGTCTGCCACCCCTGTTATTTTGGGTCAAACAAATTGCCGATACTTTTCAATTATTTTATGCTGATTCGTTACTGCAGTGTATAGAATGAAAACATGGTTTCAATTAAATTCTTCAATCATGTTGAAGAGGTTTGAAATGCTACCACGTAATTTATTATGAAATCATGAAAAATATTTATTTCATGGAATATGGAAAATCAATTCCTTACGTCAGTAACTTTATTCCATAACAATTTCAAAATTTATTAATGGGCAAAAAATCTGAAAAAAACTAAGGATTGATATTGAGTTCAACACATCAATACGCAGTAATAAAACCATTCAAAAAATATTGGGAAATTTTGTTTATATATTGGGAAATAATGTTGTATAAATAAATTTTTGAAAAACGTTCTATCGACCTTGATCAAACAACTTGTTGACTACGGAAGGACTCGAAATTTTTCGTAGATAAAATTCAATAATTCCTGGTGTTCGTTGTTTCGTGATATAAGAAATCTCGTGAATCAATGTTCAAAATTACATTCTCGTTTCAGGTAAGAGTTCTTCATTTAAAAACAACAACAAACAATGCTATCGATTAGAAGGTTACTGAGGTTAAAGCTAGTGAATACGAGATTGGTCAGTGACTTCGTTAAAGTTGTGGAAGTTGGTCCACGGGACGGTTTGCAGAACGAGAAGAAAATATTGTCAACGTCATTGAAGATAGATCTAATAAACAGGCTTTCAGAGAGTGGTCTCGGAGTGATAGAAGTGACGAGTTTCGTGTCAGCAAAATGGATTCCACAGATGCAGGACAACGCTGAGGTTTATCGAGGAATAAATAAAAAGCCGGGTATAACGTATCCGGTGCTCGTACCGAATCTGAAGGGTTTGGAAAGTGCCCTTGAAGCTGGCGTTAAGGAGGTGGCCATCTTTGCTGCGGCCTCCGAAACGTTTTCGCGTAAAAACATTAATTGTTCCATTGAGGAGAGTCTCAAAAGGTTTTCCGAGACGATGAAAAAATCGAAAGAAAACAACATTAAAGTGAGAGCTTACGTTTCCTGCGTGGTTGGTTGTCCCTATGAAGGAGAAATCAAATCCACCACTGTGGCCAGACTCAGTTCAGCTTTGCTCGAACTCGGCTGTTATGAAATTTCCCTAGGCGACACTGTGGGCGTAGGAACACCAAAAAAATTTCATCTTTTGCTTCGAGAAATACGAAACGTATCGAGTGATATGAAAGAATTTGCGATTCATTGTCACAACACTTATGGCCAAGGAATAGCCAATGTATATGCTAGTTTAGAAAATGACATTAGAATATTCGATTCTTCGGTCGCTGGCTTAGGCGGTTGTCCTTACGCAGCCGGCGCTTCAGGCAACATCGCAACCGAAGATTTGTTGTATCTTTTGCACGGTCAAGGCATGAAAACTGGTGTCGATTTGGATAAAATTATAGCCTCTGGCGACTGGATTAGTCAACAACTTCAGAGAGACAATCAGTCGAGAGTCGGGGTCGCGATGCTCTCGAAACGGAAACATTGAAGAAACACGCACTCTCAAAAATATTTTTTCAATCATTTATCAATATTTTACCCCGCGTATTCAAAGCCAAATATTTCATTTGTTCTCGTTAAACTGACTTTTAACGTTTTTACAGCAATACGAGAAAACTGAAACGATTCATTTTTGGTGGGGACATCGAACAGAATAAAATATTTGGCTATGAAAATGTTTGAAACATTCCCAGGGCCATAAACACTTTGAGCGAATATATTCTCTCGCATACAGTAAAAACAAATTAAACGAATGGATCAATTAAAACTTGAATATAATAAAATACTACATAATGATGGTATAATGTTTAAAAATTATCTTCATATATTAATATATTATTCGGGATCGAAGAATATTTGGTATTTTTTGTTTTGCACATGAAAAAACGGTGTGAATGGTGTACAAATACAAGTGGCACATTGCATTATTTGTAAATGAAAAAAATAAAATATATTTTTGTAATGAGAAGCTCGAGTGAGCCATAAAAAATTGATGTATTTTCTAGGATAATAATATGATTGAAATGATATAGATAACTAGACTGTTTTGTTGTTCTATGAAAGGACGTTGAGCAATGATTATCAAGAATCGTGAACGTCATTGTAAAACTCGTTGCGAATATCGATAAAGAAAAACACAATAATTTTGTTGATGAAATTTTTGAGAATTTTAATTTAAATAATAGTCTACTGAAAATCATTTCCATGACCCACGAGACGGATCACGTAGCGTTTTAAGAATCGTACAAAATACGCGATAATAAATATTATATTATCAATGACACATTTATTTATTTCAAACTTGAAGCATTCACCCGTGTTCAATATAAAATTATATCCGCAGTTGATACTGCAAAGATTCATACACGATTTTCATTTTTCGTTAGCCTTTTCTTTCCATCTGAAGCGAATACGTGAGTCGGAAATATTTTTCGTTTCCTTATCATTGGTCATTCGTGCTCTTTTTCAAGGTTATTAATTGCAGCGCTTATTGCTATTTTTGCATGAGCCAAAAAACAAGTTTTTCCACCATTTTCGTTCTCTCTTCCCCCTCAAGATCAACATTTTATCGATGCTATGAATTTGTTCGCAAGGGCTGTTACCTTTTTTTCTTCTGAACGGATAATTTCTTTTCCAAAGAAATTTTTTTTCAACTGCAAGTGACAGTGAATCTATCAGAAAAATATACAGAACTTACATATATAAATATTTTATATATGTTCTATGTCAGGTTGTACGAAAAACAGGAAAGCAACGCGTGCACTTGAGACAGAGAGTTGATTGTATTACAGTATTATTTGTTACGAGATATTGGATAATTCTTGAAGAACCGCTTGAGTATCGAGTGCGTTCAGATCGATGGAAGCTCGAGTATCGATTATCACTCCAGTTACCTGAAAGCCACGCTATTTGTGAGTAAACATTCCGAGAAATGATGGAGAAAACCAAAACCGAAATGAAAGTACAAAGTAAGCAATTTTCACTCAGCATAAATAACACTTGAATTTTTTTCTCTGCCCGATGATCGTGCTATATAATTCGAGGCTTTTTCTTATTATTTTTCGTAATGAATTCCTGATGGAACGGATCTTACCATTTCTTCGAAAAACGAGGTGTGATTCGGTTTTTCTGAGTATCTTTCATACTGATCCAAATTGTCTTGAAGTTTGAGAGTAAGAGTGTCGTAATTTTGTATTATTACGGCCAGTATTTGCTGTTCGGTAGGTGTCGAGAGGCTTTCGCTCGCTAGCCAAGCGGCGATCTTTGGTGGAAAGTGGTTGACGATGTCGCGCATATTCACCAAACAATTCGTCAATTTAAGAGCATGCTCCTTGTACTCGTAGGACTCGCTCGTCGAATATCTAAGTGCTGTAAATCCGGATGTTTATTATTACGTTTCATTTTCATTATAAATCAAAAGAAAAATGTTCATGTTATAATTGAAAACAAACACGTTGTCATTTCGAGGATTTTTTCAAAGACAGTGCAAAAATTTCTTACCCATGGCATTTAAATTAGTGAATATAAGCCGCATCCTAATAATCTCGTAGAACAATTCGTCGTAGCTGCTAGGCGCTGAGAGAAAAGTGTCGCCATAAGTGATAAACAAATTCAGAATATTGACGACCTGTATAGCCAATGGAAAGATATTCATTTTTTTCACGAGATGACTCTCGTGTGTTGTGAGGAACTTGAGTAAATTGATCAACGCTGTCCAGAGATCCTTCCACTGATACGCAAGCCTTACTCGACAGCGCTTTTGGTAACACAAGAGCCTTTGAAGTACACCCACGCACTGATGATAAAGTTCAAGAGGAAACTTTTTCATCATATGTGACGTCATAAACTCGACGAGGAGATCTGAAAATCAAACAATCAGTCCAGCACAATTACTCATTTATTTTACATAATCTTCCCTTGTATTGTCAATTGAGAAATAATTTCGAAACTCATATTTATATTGAGGGTCATTTGATTGTGAAAAACGCCCATCTACTTTAATATCTTGATGTAGAACTTTTTCATTCAGATTCAGAAAATATGAAAAACCCATGTTTCAAAAAAGATAAAATATTGTTTTTACCCAGCAAAGTTGCTGCGAGAGGTTGAGTCGGTGCAATTTTATCCTGCAGTTTTCTGTGATGCATGGGCACTCGATGTAATTGGACTCTGAATGCTAGATTCGCGTCGTGCATCAAACTATTCGCGTATTGATCTTCGGCGATACAGCTTAGTATGAGGAAACAAAGTTTAACGTTGTTCAATATAGCTTCCGTTCTTATGACTTGCATTACGATGGAACTGAAAAACAATTTATTCCTTTAGAAGAAAATCAAACGTTTCAATTCGTTTTAAGAAAAAAGGGAGATGTAAACCTTTTCTTATTACTTCCTAAAAACTAATTATTCGTGGGTAATTATTGAACTTTACTGTTCGTTAAAAGAAAATGCAATCCAACCTACCAGTATTGTAAAAATGTTGCTAGCAAATTAAACGGTTGTGCCATAACGTCAGGTGGCTGTGATCCGGGTGCAACCGCATTTGGGCCGAGTGTATTATTTGGCGAGGGTGGAGCACTCGTGTCACTTTGAGTGTAGGCAAGTGTAGTGACAAAATTTCTATTGAGATGCGTAGCTTCGTAAAGAGCTAGAAGCAACGCATTATTGGCACGGATTTGTTGCGTGTTTGCTTCCTCTTCACCGACAAACATTCCCACGATGCTCGTAAATGAGGACAACCAAGAAGCTTGAACCTCTGTAAACGATAATAGTTTTTTATTTCTGAATTCAATGAGGACTCAAGTAAAAATCGAAGTAATAAAAAGGAACGAGGAGACTATAACTTTCTCGAAATTTTTTCCTACAACTTTTCATCTCGATTTTATATGGACAACCATAAAATATCGATTTTTTAATAGACGAAACTTTTATTCGTTATCAGATATTAAATTTTTGTTATTCCTGCACCTGCTTTTTGTTGAACGAAAAGCCTGCAGAATTCAGTCAGGGAGCTCGATATAACTTGACCGTAGCCGTTGAGAGCGAGTTCATCGTCTAAAATTGACAATTTAACGATATATGGATTAGCACTTTCGTGCTTCCGATAATTGACTAGAAGGGTCAAGAGCAAAACTGCATCGTGTCCATGTCGATTCCGGGCTGTTGTGTCCCTCAATAACTGCATCAAATGATCGCAATATTATCATACTGTTACAAATTCATTGAATCAAATGAATTAACATTTTTTTAAGCTGATTGAATTGATGTTGTTTACTGACTTGTACAAGAGATTCGAATACTCCATTGATCATCACATATTCCAGTAATGTATTCTGACTAACATTGTCTGTACCGGTTACTATAATTAATAACAGTTTCAAGCACATCGCTTTCAAACTGTCTGGATATTCCCCTGCAAAACAAAATTGGTTCATTAAATAATTATTAGGAATTCTGTTTCAGTTACAGAAAAAGTTACTCCTCAAGTATTGTCATATAATATATTTTGCTCTGTAAAGAAATTTGATGTGCATGCAAATAATTCTTGTTTGAA
Organism: Venturia canescens; assembly: GCF_019457755.1. Classification (NCBI taxonomy): domain Eukaryota; kingdom Metazoa; phylum Arthropoda; class Insecta; order Hymenoptera; family Ichneumonidae; genus Venturia; species Venturia canescens. The sequence continues at coordinate 26,369,976 of NC_057421.1, forward strand.
ACGAATTTAGAAAACTCGAGTAAGTACCTTAAAGTCATGTAAAAAAAGGTGTGTTACCTTGACTCTGATAAATTTTTCTATCAAAAAAATATGTTGCTTGCCTGTAAGAAACGTATTGCAATGTTGCATGAGAGTCGTCATTCGTTTTTCGACGGAATCGAAGCCGACTAGGATATCAATTAAATTAAAACCGCAATCGCCCTGACTGGCTTTTTTGTACATTGATTGTACGACAGCGGCCAAAGTTTGTAGGGCATAGACAACGCGGAATGGATGTTCATCAATGAGTGTATCGACACAGTGAGATACGAGCGAATTCAAATTTTCTCTGCTGGCATTCAATTGCTCGATGTTCATTCGCAATATTTCATTTTCTATGTGTGGTACCTTTGAATTGTAAGAAAAAAATATTCTTATTCATCTAAATTATTCGAAAATTATCGCGTCAGTTTTTTTTTATTTCTAATTTTTAAACGAACCTGTCACATACTTGACACGTGTCATTTTTCGAAATGGCGGGTCATTAAAAAAATTCAAAGTGTATAAAATTCTTTGAAAATTATTTTTGTGGTTTTAGAGAGTTTAAAAGTGAGCAATTAGAAAAGACGATTGTGAGAAAAGTTCTTACCATGGTGGTCAAAAAATTCGTGTCAAACATTGTTCGGGTAAAATTTTCGCAGGTTACATTTTTGAAGAAAAGGTTACAAAAATAATTAGTGAAACGTTTTTTTTTTTTAAATACATTTCACGACGTGCTAGGGCATTAATTTCCCCTTCCGAGAACAAATCATGTGCAGAATGTTGACACTCGGTAATTGCAAAAAAATACAACGGGTGGTGTAATCTCCTTTTAAAATCAATAGATATTTTTCTAATAGTTTTATTTTATGTTGAGCTATTACTTTTAACGTCTAGAATTTTATTAATTAATGTTTTAGAAAGTTAATAATGAAAGAACAAACCAAAACACGTTGCTTTTTTATTTATAAGTGATTCTCTTGTCTCAAGATGTTTTTTCCAACTTGCAGTCTTTACCATCCTGGGAAATGACGAAATACTATGGTCGCGTTGCTTGGTTTCAATTGCAATGTCTCAAGTATCGCATCCAAACCAGTGAGACATGGTTCAACTTAATGACGAAATTTATGCCGGGTAGATTGAAAAGTGAGGCAGAATACGAAGAAAAAGTATCTGCAGCAACAGACAGAAGATCTGAGCGAAAAAAAAGTGTTTCCAAAATGAGGGAACACAGTTCAGCACAATCTTTGAAGACTAATTTGCTGACAAAAAAACTAGAGAAATTCCAATTAGAGAGAAAAAAGAAAGTGCAGGGAGAATCTCCGCAAAAGGGAGATGAATATGCCGGGAGAACAATCTGTATAAAGGTTAAAAAGAAGGCAAAATAAATGTAAGAATTGAAGAAAAATGATGGAAGAAATTAACACAAAATAAGAAATAATCAACTGGATGCAAGGTCCCATTTCAGTTTCATAATCATATAAGCAAGCAATTGTGAAACGAGCTTCCCTCAATTCAAATACTGTTATTGGACGCAATACTTTGTTTCATCTGCACTTGTAATGCTTTCCGATTCAGTCTCTTACAAAAATGTTGTTATTCTCCATAACTTACCATAGGCTTGATGAGGAACAGTTCATTCCAAAAATTAGGATGCGCCAGAGTAAGGTCTTCGCCTCTGAAGAAACTCTCATATATAGGGACGAGCTTTCCTTTGTGTTGGCGCTTAGAGCCAGAACCACTTCTTTTACGCATCGCCATGGTCAAAATATTTTATTATATATTTTCTTTCATGTCTTGCATCTGCAATAAATTAATCAAGCATATAATTACAGCACTACAATTGTACTATTCGGCAATTTCACATGTTGACACTGGACTTATAATTTGAAGTGGGACTAGCGCTGGAAATGGTTGTTTGAAAAATGCTGCATATTCCTGTCTAATTGTTCAGGGGATAATAAATGTTGATCAATTCTTTGATGACCTACCGACCTACCGATTGCTCAAACAAAAAAATTATTCTCAGGAAATCCATGACAAGACTTGAAAAAAAAATGTCTTGGTAGGAAAAAAACACGTATGAATCCATAATTTATGCTTCTAATATTGTAAAAAACGGTTGTATGTTTTTTTTGCAATTATCCAAATAACTGACCAAAAATTACTGTATAACCACACATTCATGAAAAATTACATTGAAAGATAACTTGAGTGAACGCATAAATAAATGACTGAACAAATAATCACCAAGCCAAAAAAAGCTAAAATAGCTGTGCGTTGAAATATTCGGAATATTACAAAAAGAAGCTGAATAAGGGCATGAATAAGCGAGAAGAACCTGAACTGACATGTCATGTACACAAGTTTCAATTGTACAACTTGGCGTATATAATAGATAGAAAAAGTGAGGTTCAGTGTTTATTTTTCCGATCGTATTGACCGATTGAAAAAATATATTTCATACGCACCAAGCCTATGGAGGGAGACGGATTTCGAACGAATATTAATTTTATTAATTTGACTTGCACGAATTGTCAGTTGACAGTGAAAAAATCAGTAAAACTTAAAAAATGGAAGAAGGTGCGAGTTGTTGCAACGATGTTCTAAACACGAATGAGAATGACAGGGGAGCGCCAATTACGACGCACCATACCATTGAATTTCACATCGACGACAAACATACAGGTACGTATGAAAAAATATACATGACCAATTTTTGAAGTTCATTTATGTATCAATAAATTTTTGAACTACTCCGCGACCTTGAAGGGATATCATACTGATGTTTCGAAAATGCAGACCGACGAACGGAGCATAACATTCAATATGTGAAAGTTGTGATAAGATGTGTTGTATGAAAAATAAGAGACGTGGTACTTCGTTGAACCTATATAATTGCTGTTTTGAAACACTCTCAGAACATTGTGCTCGTACGGTGCCAAGAAAAAAGTGTGGTTTATCATTGCAATTTAGAATTAGAAGTATAAATCAATTTTTTATAAAAACATAGGAGAACAATGTCGTGGAGATCGACCACTTTGCATTTAACGAAAAAAATTCCGCGCGAAAAAACGTGAGAAATAAACAATATGAATAATCTAAATGTTCACTAATATTTCATTCCCTAAAAGATATTTTTGAAGTGTAAACTGATGGAGCTGGCTGTTTTGAGTTCAGTTACATTTTTGTGTGACTAAAATCTATCATTCAAATACAAATAAATGTAATTCCTTTCAAAGCAAAATCAAACATTTGGGACAAAAATTTGTTGCATTGAGTATATAATATAATACAGCAGTAGAAAAATTGCAACAAAAAATATTGACAAGCTTGCACCTTTTTGTTTTTGTTAAAGATGAATAATTTTTTTCAGAGCCCAGAGACTATTAAGCGAAGTTGTGAACAGTGCTTGTTACACAGGGAACGATCATTACTCATCCAGTGGAAAAGGTAGAGATGAGAAAAGCAATTGGAATTCCTATGGAAAGTTGGCAGCTGCGACTGCCTTGTCGAGCCTCGGAGCTCTGTACTACTTTTTTCATACCCAATCCGGGGATGGAAAAGTCTACGCTCTTCTTAAAACAAAAACAGAAAACCCTGGAGAATTCAAAGAAAATTTAAAAACCTACACTGTTGAAGAAGTGGGAAAACACGACAATGAAGAGAGTGGCATTTGGATAACGTACAAAAGAGGAGTCTATGACATATCAAAATTTGTGTCGCAACATCCAGGCGGTTCAAGCAAAATAATGATGGCAGCAGGCAGTTCCATTGAGCCTTTTTGGCAAATATTTGCCAACCATAATTCCAAAGAAATTTATGCTCTTCTAGAGTCTATGAGAATTGGTAATTTGGAGGAATCTCACGAAGACTCCGCAAGCTCTGAATCTGATGATCCGTACCGACACGAACCCAAAAGACACAAAGCCCTCAAAATCAATGGACCCAAACCCTTCTGTGCTGAACCACCTTCTTCCATGTTGGTTGAAAATTTTTACACGCCAACGTGAGTCACAAATTTCATAACGTGAGCATGAAACTTCAGTGGGTGATAATTGAATACACTGAGAATGGTATTTATTTCACCTGTAATCGCTGCTGCAAATTCTTGATAATTTAAGTCTCAAAATTAATATTAACCCTAGAACGCATGACTGGGGTGTGAGCACACCCCACGCGAACTTCAAACTACGCTCCTGTCCCAACAAGCGACATTATCGAATGATTATCGACGGATTTTTTTATATATAAATTCAATTGAAATTAGTTTTATCGTACATTATTCTTTTCGTTATAAAAAAACGAAGAAAATGGTGTAGGATAAAGTCAGTTTAGCATCGTAGGACCGGATTTATAAGCAGAAAAAAAGTGGGGTGCGTTCGAACCCCGGTCATGAGGTTGAGGGTATGAAAAAAGGCACACGAGGTGTAGGGTTAAAAATCATATAATCAACTTTTTACCAGTAAATTTATCAAGGATTTACCAGAATTGAAGACATTTAAATGACTATCATTGAATGGAAGAAAAATAATGAATTCTTTGACACGCGAAATTATTTGTCCGTGATAACCGATTCGATTGAAAAAGAATTAACAATTTTGAATACGCTAAATTACAAGAATGTGATTTGCATTTTATCATTTCCAGGGATCTTTTCTACGTAAGAAATCATTTACCAGTCCCGGTAGTTGACATCAAGGATTACGAGCTCGAAATAGCGATCGAAGATGACACGAAAAGAGTTCTTGATATATCAGCAATTAAAAAATATCCAAAGTACACGATAACAACAGCGATTATGTGCGGAGGTAACCGTCGTTCGGAAATGGCAGAAGCTAAACCCTTGAAGGGTTTAAGTTGGGGTGTAGGTGCAGTTGGAAACGCATCATGGTCCGGTGCTCGACTCTGCGATGTTTTAGAAGGTTTAAATATAAACGAGGACGATTGGAATCATGTTCAGGTAACGAGAAACAGTCGATCGTGAACGAATATCGAACTAGCGGAACGATGAAGATGGAAAATTAAATCGAACTTATGATTTGATGTTTTAGTTCGAAGGTTTGGACACGGACCCAGCTGGAATACCCTATGGCGCCAGTATCCCAATAGGCAAAGCTCTTGATCCAAGAGCCGAAGTAATATTAGCATATGAAATGAATGGCGAGCCGATATCGAGGGACCACGGATTTCCGATCCGGGCGATCGTGCCCGGAGTTGTTGGTGCGAGAAACGTTAAGTGGCTTGGAAAAATAGTTATTTCGAAAGAAGAAAGCTCATCGCAGTTTCAACGAGGCGATTACAAAGGCTTTTCACCGAGTATTGATTGGCACAACGTCGATTTTTCGAAAGCACCTGCTATACAAGAAATGCCAGTTGTATCGGCAATTTGCACACCGCAACGCGGAGAGCAGATCAAACTAGAAAATGGGAAAATACCCATAAAAGGTACAGACTCGAAATTAATAAAAAATTGTACTCTCTGGAAAACACGATAACCGACGTTTGTCAAAAATGATTTCAGGTTACGCGTGGTCGGGCGGTGGAAACAGAATAATTCGAGTCGACATAACGTTGGACGGTGGGGAAACGTGGCATGAGGCTGATCTCGTGTCGCAGGATAAAAAAGCTCGAGAAGGTCGTCATTGGGGTTGGACGATATGGAAAGCCGAAATCCCGGTAGATTCGTCGGCTAAAGAAGTAGAAATATGGGCAAAAGCGGTCGACTCTTCGTACAATGTGCAGCCCGAAAGTTTTAAAAACATTTGGAATCTTCGAGGATTTTTGTGCAACGCTTATCACAGAGTGAAAGTTCGATTGGATAAATAAAGCTGAAAAAACACGTAGAAAAATGAATATTCACATCTGTCGTAACGGCTGTGTATATAAATTTTCAAAAAAGAAAGTCGAATAAAAGGAGTTTTCTATTTGGAAATCCGTTATAAATATTTTCTCAATGTACATTTATTTCCTATACATTTTCAATGATTTACAATATCGCTTTAAGCGATAACGGCTTCGAGCTTTGTTTGCTGATCGCTGCAATTCGTTTCGAAAAAGTCTTTCAATTGTTCGAGGGTGAAAAGAAAACTATTCGAATTATTGATATCATGAATTTCGAAGTGAGGTGTCTTTTCAACGGCCTGCTTCCCAATGACAATTAAATACGTATAACCCGTTCGATTTGCGTCGAGCATACGTCGGCCAATAGTTAAATCGTCTCTGTCGTCGATTATTACGTCTATATTATTGTTTTCCAAAAATTCGTAGATCTTCATCGAATAATGAGATGCAGGCTCCTGGGTACTGCCTTTCTGCAATTGAAGCATACACGATTTCAATTATCATCGAATCGAATGTTTTCAAATATTTTAAAATGTTACGAACGGAATGTTAAATGTAATCTCTCATACTCGAAAGCTAGAATCATTAGAAATTTGTATTAAAATCAATCATTTCAAACCTTTGGAGGTACAATGCAAACAGTGTACGGCGCAATGTGTTTTGGCCACCTGAGCTCGTGTTCCTTAGAAAGAGTTTCAACCGCAGTTGCTATGAGCCTTGTCAAACCAAGACCGTAACAACCCATCATCATGGGTTTTGTTTTATTCTCATCACGGTATGTGGCATGAAGAGGTTCCGAATATCTCGTGCCAAGAAGAAATGTGTGACCAACCTTCGCACACATTAATGCTGATATATTTGTATATTTTTTTGGGGTCAGAACAACATTTCAAAAGATTCTTTACCTCTACAGCTTTGTGAACCAGAAGCGGGCTATGACATGTGCCACAAAGATGATCACTGTACATGGTCGAATTGATATAAAAACCACACGAATGACAAGACAAGACTCTGTCCTCACCAATATCTGATAAATAATGGTACTCATGTGACAAAGTTCCTCCCATTATTCCTGTATCACCAACGGCTGTGAAATACAAGTGTACCTTTGACTGTTGCTCACAAGGCTTAAAACTTATGAGGATATTCCTGTTTTCATATTTACCTATTGTGTATTCTATACCGATATGCTTGAATATGTTTTCATAAGCTTCACGAACAGCTGAGTAAGTATTTTGCGCATTTTCCAAGCTCGAGTCAAAAGTATAAAGATCTTTCATTATAAATTCTCGACCCCTAAATAAACCAAGCCGTGGTTTCTTCTCATCCCTCCACTTGCTGGATATTTGATAGAGCATAAGAGGCAATTGTTTGGAGGACATGGGTCCCATACTGGCCACTAAATCTGTTATTGCTTCTTCGTGTGTCTAGAGGAAACCATTAGTGCATTGCTTACTTAAAAACTGGTTGTTTTCCTTATTATTGCTCTTTGCGACATTTAAACATGATCAAATTTTGTTACTCATAAAAATAGATATTTTCTAGCTCATGATTGCAAGTTTATTCATTTTGAGCTTTTTCCTTATCGAAAGTAGTCCTTTTATTTTATTAAATAATCAAGCTAAAAACTAGCTCCGATTGACAATTGAATTGATGAACATGTTTAGATGATCTCTTCTAAAAATCTTTAATCTTTTTGAAAAACTTTCAGATTCATTTACTCACAGGGCTGAGAATAAAGACATTTTTGTGTCTATCCTGTAGGGTAAACAATTCATTGTCAACATTCTGTAGCCTATTAGTTTTTTCCCAAAGAGAAGCATTGGTCAAATTAGGGAGAAGCAATTTTTGTGCTCCAAGTTTGTTCATTTCTTTGTCTACGATGTTGATGAGTTTTTGTAGAACTCTCAAGCCAAGAGGCATCAAGGTGTGCATTCCGGGATTAGCTTGTTTAATTATACCCATATCAACCATCAACTGTAATTATAAATAATTTTTTAAAGACAATAATTGAATCGTTGATAAAAAAATGACGATATAATAGGTTTAACTCACCTTGTAACCTTTGGAAACATTGTTAGGTTTTAAAACTGCGTCTTTTGGTATTGCCTTTATCGGTTGAAATAACCGAGACACTGTGTTCACATTTATTAAATTTTTTGACATCTTTTCTGTCGAAAAATACAAAGATTTTCAATTCCGGTGGAACCACGACAGGCGAATAATACAAAATAATCTTCTGCTCGGCTCTCTGCTTACAGCACGGAAACATCGAAATATGTATATAAATGAACCATACGCCGACCATACCCATCACCGGAATTATATTATCCATTACAGATTTCTATTATATCGATAGTAAACTCATTGTAGACATTAGTATAGTAAATGGGGTAATTGTAATTAAATCTTCTTCGACATCGAAGTTTCTCAGTTATTCGGTAACTCTTCTTAATTTAGAACTTTTATCATTACATGGGCTTGAAAACCTGAGGAATCATCTTATCGACGATACGAGAAAACTCCGCCGGCGCCTTCCACTCCACGCGCTACTCATACGATCCGCCATTTTCTTTACTGGATGCACTGGATGGCGTCACGATCCGCACCAGTCCGCACGGTCCGCCACGGTCTGCATTACTCTCCATCGAGAATCGTCATTTTCTGAGTTATCGCATGTAAGTAAAAACCAATATATTAAATTGAAATTTGAGAACATTTCTGGTTTCTCGAACTCAATAATTTGAACGACTAACCATATGAATTCATTTTGAATCGTGCATTAATCGAATGGTATACAAACATACGAAGGCCAATGCGAGTTGATAACTTTCAATTTACGGTTTGTGGAAAAAATCAATCTGTTATTGGCAGAAAATACTATGCAAATGGTATGATTCGAAAGGCTTTTAGTCAAAATTTTTGATCTCTTCGCTGTTATATATGTCCATTGGAAAATGTTCTATACTGGTTTATCTTCCCAAGTCGAGTGTGCTCGCCGATTACAAAACAATCGATTAAAGAAGATTTTCAAATGAACCCATGAAATGTTTATACCCCGCGTAAATATCCGAGGACTCTCGGAGAGAATTTTTTTCTGAAATTAAACATTTGTTCATGACCCACCCGCGGATTCGAGGTCTTTGGCCGTGACTGATTAACAAAGAAATTCGCCCGAGGCTCAGCAGAACTGAGAGAAATTTATTTTTCGCCATGACGTGAGTTCGCCGCAGTGGGCAAAGAAAAAAAAATTTGAGCTCTTTCGTGCTTTTGACCCTTTGTTCTGAATTGTTCTCAACCCGTACTCGACTTTTCGACCCAGAATTAATTGCTTTTTGTATTGAACTTTCACATCAATATTTAAACGGATTGCATCGAAAAATATTGGTTCAGAAATAGGCACTCAAAACAAATACGTTTTACTTGAAATAATCGATGATTTTTTCGGCAATGGAAGTGCACAATTCGTGAATTAATCAATTCTGAGTTGCTACTGCCCGTACAGCATCGAAATCGTAAAGACGTATTTAAGACGTCTTTTAGACGTGAAGACATCGTATAGACGTCTTAAATATGTCTTTACGATTTCGGTGCTGTACGGGTGCCGAGTGAGAAACTGGCCCACGAAAACATCGAACGATCGATTCAGCTGTTTTCTCATTTTTTCGTTTACACGAGTTTCAGTGAATAAACTTTTGCAGGATGTAATTTTATCGTGAAACAGACTGTTCGTGATAAGAAAAACGAACATACGAGTAACGAGAAACATTTTGTGTTACAGAATATAAATCGGCTTAGTTATATTAACCTCAGTGAAGTGCGTTTAACCTCGAAAAAGTTAGTCGCACGGTTGCCAGATTGAGGTTATACGAAACAATTATACAATCAATTTTTTCATTCAAGCCCGCTTCACACTCCCGTCAAACTTTTAATCGCCACTAAAACGTCGCGATTTCTCATAAATTTCATCGTAAATTGAGATTTCTCATAATTTCGAACTTAATCAAATTGACTCTGAATGGCTCATACATTATTCGATCGAATATCTTGGCTGCAAATTATTCGGAATAACAATAAAAACTCCCTTATCTTCGGAATAGAAAAGCTGATTGAGCTCAAACCTTGGTTTATATATTGTTGAATGTTTGTAGTTCGATGTTAAAGTTCATTCGCCTCACCAGGCTCGTTCGAAGTGTTCAGTTTTTTCATTTTCATTCTCGCCACTGGGTTTTTTCCATCTCGGTATACTGTACGTATAGACGCGTGTACGTACACTCACGACTGGCGTGTGGTAGCTCATCAAATCGATTCACTCTGCGCCCGTGGTGCTTTCTACATCTCGAATTAGGAGCAGGCAAAAAGAGCCTGAAATTGAACAAAAAAATAATTCGGGGTCAGCGTACGGTGCTCGTCAGATTCAGAATTCCAGTTTCGTTGTTCTCATTCAGTATTTTCACATGTAGCTTTCGCATTATTGTTAATACTATCTTAAGGAAGCTGTTGAGACCGCACAGTCTTTTTTTTTTTATTACAAAAGTCATGACCTCTACGATTGAAAAGTGAGGAAAGGCGTGAGTGTTTTGCATGCATCCTTTTCCCCTCAGCTTTATACCGTTGTCACCGCCACTGACGGTTATCGCGAGTGCGTATAAACACGAGAAAATCACAATCGTAGAATCGACGACGCGGGAATAAATTCTTCATTAAATCTCTCCAATCTTCTTCACAAATTTGATGAAATTAACGTTCATAAACAAAGTTTATTTGTGTTCTGTAAAACTTCGTATTTTTCCATCATTCTTCGCCGTTTTTTTTCTCACCACGATACAAATTTGATGAACAAAATGATCGCAAGAATGAAGTATCGAGTGATGCTGCAACAGATGTCAAAAGATTTCATCACATTCGTTGGAATAAGTTGAATGTAAACATAAACTGATGTGGAGGACTGCACATCGAGACGGTTGAAACTACGATGCTGTTTCGACTGTTTTATTTGAAGAGTGACTTTGAAAATCAGCAAGCGTTTAACGACCGTTGACTCGTCAGTTTATTTCGACAGTGCATCGATTCGATAGCGCAACTTTTCCGCATTTCGTTGAGAGATTAAATTCCGTCTCGCGTTACTCGCCCTCGGTTGGCGCGAAGTCAAGTAAACATGCTTCGGAAAAAATCCGTAGTGAAGAAACAGCAGAAAACAGAGTTTCAAAATAGCCATAACGCTGTGATAGGTCAATTACGAAAATGGACGTAAAATTGTTCGATGTTCCACGCAACTTGTCACTTGACCGAATGGTCGTGCGGAGTCGTATGTATATAAATATGGAGCACCGATTATCTACGACGAAAGAAAACAAATGGACGCCGCTTCTAGCAAGTTTAAAATTGCGCTACTTGACCCGATGATTGATGCGAAATATCGATCGAAATCAAACGTCGTAAATTCGTCGTGATAATTGTAGTGGTTACTTGAATAGTAAATAAGAGGTTCACATTCGAAAGCTCATTTCCATTGAATTGACGTTTGATTGCAATGCGATGAAAACTTACGAGGGATCAATTACGGTTCATCAATCTAGCTTAAGCTTGTAAATAAAAAATGTTGATTTTCGACATGAGATAAATTATCGATGCAATTCGATGCAAATATTGTCGAATCATTTACTCATGCGTTATCCATTTATGATTGTACAGTGTCATAATCGGTATAATATCGAAGAAAAATCAACGACAGTCACGAGGCTTGATGCTTTCATCTCGCTGTAGTTGAACGATCATTCCCCACGTTTTTTCTAAATTATAGACGCACGTGTGTACTTTTTTATTATTGCACTTTTTTTTACTACCACTTTTCTTAGACGTCTGGCCGTTCGACTGTCGCGAGACACACGCATCACGTGCGTCAATTCTGACGTAAAGTATTCCCCGGTAACGTGTGTCCGACGTTTCTCTAAATATTTAAATCATTTACTAACATCCACGCGCGGCGACATTTGGGTATTTTCATACTATGACACAAAAATTCGAAAGAAAATAGTGACTTTGATGTGATGCATCGATCACTCGACTCATATTGAGCTAAATTGTACAAATATCGAAGAATATTTTGGTGACATGGCAAACGCGTAATTGAAAAGGCCCTCGATACGCACGATTTTCGTAGGCTCGAGTGTGAGTTGGGAGAAAATTTGAGACAAACATTGAGCAAGATTGGTAAAGTGAGCACTCGTATAACTTCACATCTGCTTATTTCGGCGTTGTGTTTCTTCTTCGTTTGGCCCATTCTTGTCATAGCTTTCTATCTTCTTATTAATACTTTTTTCTCGACCCACTTTCGGGTTCACTTAGTGACGGATCCCCGATTAATTAATGGCTTGTAATTTCATTAGCCAAAAAATAATTTGAAAAATGTATTTACAATTTTGAATAAATAACTCTGACATTAATTTAGAGTGGTAATATCTTCAATTAGGGAATAAAAATCGATCCAATTTGGACGCCCATAAAATACGATCCTGCGGGCATGATTAACGATGTATGGTACAAAAGTCTAAATAATTAGAAATTGATCAAATTTGATGACGATGTTCTTCAACATCAAGTACGAAAACACAATCTTTTTCAAAGTTTTCTTCTGCTTAGTTATCGAGTAATTACGCATTAAAGCAGATTTCTTATGCCCGGAATGTATTTGGAAACGCTACGCTTATAGACGTGAACTTGAGTGATCGATTACTCGATAACTGTGCAGAAGAAAAATCTTAAAAAATTAGTATTGTCAAAATTGGCACTAAAGAATATGTTAACGAAATTTTATTAAATTCTTATCATTTTGAAATTTTTAATGTATTTAACATGGTTTAGCACGGCAACATTGTAAGCCTGTACTAAATATCCTTAAGGGTGAATGATACAAAAGTCGAAATAATTAGAAATTGATCAAATTTGGTGATAATGTTCTTCAACATCAAGTGCGAAAACACAAATTTTTTCAAAATTTTTTTCTACTTAGTTATCGAGTAATTACGCATTAAAGCAGATTTCTTATGCCCGGAATGTATACCTATATATATGGAAACGCTATGCTTATACACGTGAACTTTAGAGATCAATTACTCGATAACTGTACAGAAGAAAAATCTTAAAAAATTTGTATTGCCAAATTTGGCACTAAAGAATATGTTCACCAAATTTTATAAAATTCTGATCATTTTGAATTTTTTTATGTTTTTAGCATGGTTTAGCATGGCAACATTGTATCGCCTGTGCAATATATCCTTAAGGTGATCTATCACTTGTTGCAGTCGATAAAAATCCTGTAGCACGGTTTATTCCGAATAGCTTGATATATTTGAAAGGAAATATGAGTTACACGCTATTCTCATTTTATCAGAGAACAAGGTGTAACCTTTATTTTTCTCTTAACCTTAAATTGTGAATTTCCAAAGATATCGATTTCCATTGTTCACTATGAATCGTTATACGTGGTCGCTGAACATTATTAAGGAGGGTGGCTACGTTCGTCAAATTGATAAGAAATTGATCAAATTTGGTGATAATGTTCTTCAACATCAAGTGCGAAGACACAATTTTTTTCAAAATTTTCTTCTGCTTAGTTATCGAGTAATTACGGATTAAAGCAGATTTCTTATGCCCGGAATGTATACCTATATATATGGAAACGCTATGCTTATACACTTGAATTTTAGTGATCAATTACTCGATAACTATACAGAAGAAAAATCGTAAAAAATTTGTATTGTCAAATTTGGCCCTAAAGAATATGTTCACCAAATTTTATTAAATTCTTATCATTTTGAAATTTTTAATGTATTTAACATGGTTTAGCATGGCAACATTGTATCGTCGGTAGCCACCCTCCTTAATACCATCACAACGTTATCATGGGTTACGAGAATTTTTTTTTGAATGTAAATGAATAATGTATCGTTTCATCGATCATCATAAGATGCTTCCGACACAATTAACGCGAATAATACGTTTCTGTAGCACGTTAGACACGATAATCTGGTTGAAAACTATTGAAACTTTTTGCAGTGTATGCACGTCGAATTGTAATAATTTATTTTCCTATTGTCGTTCGATTGCATCGATGGATTCGCAAGGTTTTATACCTTCCGAGCTCCCGAAAGGTTACCACGCATCTCTCTTCTCGCGGCACTTGATTGAAAGTTTTTAATGGCGAATCGATAGCATAATGTCAAGATAATAAGCGCCTTGGTCCGTTGCACTAAGCGCGGCCGCGAAAAGAAAGAAAAACCGTCGATACGGAGCGATAGATTCATTGAATTCTCCTCGGTCCGATATTCATAAAGATACACCTGCTTTTTACCTTTTTTCCAATTCATAGTCGAGTCTTGGTTTTTCTCACTTTGAGTTACGTTACGGATAATTTATCGGCTCCTTCGAGCTTTGCGGATGTCCGTCATTCGAGGAAGAACCCTCGAAACAAGGATCTTTATGAAACTGACCCTCCTTCAACGGCGGCTGCTGCATACTTTATGCGACAAAAAACTCGACGCGTGTACTTGAAAAACGTTTCTTTTTTATCGTCCCTTGTACAATCCTTTTTTCCCTTATTTCTCCTTTCTGTTGTTACGAAACTGTAAAAAATGGTTCCTTGTCAGGAGTAATCACTTTCGCAGCGCACTCGACGATGACGACGCAACGAGATCGAAGCTGAAGAAATTGAGGTCTGACAATTCTACATTTATGGAACATTTTCAGTGAAATCAGTCTCAAAAATCAGTAAAAGTGAGTGTTGAATAATTTTTATGACGTCATTTATAAAAATCACATATTATTCATACCAGACGGACAAAAAGGATGATTTTTCTGGTTCCCACGTAACTATATGGAATTTATAATCGATCGAAAGATTATCAAGTTTCATGCTTAATTAACAAACTTATCGAAGAATCTCATTATTTATTTTAATCTTGGTACGCTGCGCGGCAGCATCCTTTTACGAAGACTTTTTAATTCCAATCGAACTCGATGGAATTTTTATGCTAGTGCATAAAGATCGTTCATCATTTTCCCGTCCCGTTCAGTCTCTTCCCGCCGAATATGCAAACGTGCGCTTTTTTCAAATTATATACGGCCTCTTTTACTAGGAAACTCGCGTCAAGGAAACGCGTAGTACTAAAGAAAAAAAGACACTCTTCGTGTTATTGATGCATAATCTCGATGTGATTGATATTCAATTTTTAATATTGCCGCACATTCGCTAATTGCGCGGTATTCCCAGCATGTGCTAAATCTTATCAATCGCCTGTTCGTTTGTTCATTTGTCACGCGAACGAAATTACTACTGCGAAAGCACAATTCAACGACGCTGTCATTTATAATTGCCGTCTATCACCTTCATCCATAATATGAATACTGAAATAATCTTCGTAATCGTTGCGTCGTTCTACACTCGATGATGCTCGATATTTTGTCCCAAAACCCCAAAACCGAGTTCAACTTTTCGCGCACAAGTTTTTTTCTTGCAGTCGATTAACGGTGCCTCCAAAAAAGCCCAGTTGCGCTGATAGAAAGTGCACAATTCGATCATTTTTCACTTATCTGTCGAAGACTCTCTTTTCAATGAAACACAAATTTTTCGGAATCTAAAAACCGGCCACGGAGGAAGCGAAAAAAACGACAGTTTCTCGTTCATTAGTATTACAAAATTCCTAGTGAAATAGTCAGCCATTTTTGGAGGCTTTTTTATTCAGACCGGTAACAAAGATCGGTAGAATTGTGAGTGCGAGTTTTAGCACAATTTTCTCGTCCAGGAAATTTCGTCTTCAATTATGAAAGCGGCCGCGTTCCAAAGTCCACCGAAGCCTGCTCCTTCGCTAGACGTCGCATTCGAAGCCCATCGGGATGAATGATAACAATTAATGTCTGTGCATATTGATCTATTATCTTATTTACATAGATCTGAATCCACAATGTGTCGTGGGGCTATGTACAAACGACATAAATTATGTTTACAAGGTCCGAAGTCAAATGAGTCTAGCGAACGCGACGTTTTTCCCGTAAAGTGAAAAAACCTCAAGGCGAATCCGAAAGCGATGACACAATTGTTTACACAATGATTCTGCTTGCCATTCTCGATACAATAATGTTTCACACTTTGAGGTATCGAGGAAAAATCCCCGTGGCTGTTCTCGTCCCGTGAAAAATCGGGGAAAACGTTCGCTCATGAATTTAGATCACAACAAGCTTTTTCCGAAATTTTTATTATAACTTTTTTACGACCTCGCACGTTCTCACACGGAAAATATTTGATCCACGAAATTCTTAATCTGTACAAAACTACAGATTTCCACGAAGAAAAAACTTAGTAATTTTCCTAAGAACACTCCAGAAATCGTGTTGACCAAAGCTATAAACCGAGCAGAGTTCAGCGAGTAATAAAATTCGGGAGTTCAAACTCGCTTCAGCTCAAGGCGACTTTGTCGAGAGGAATGACATGCTCAGGTACCCACGTGCATATAGCCAACGACACAAACGTGTAAAGATCCATTTTCGAGTTATCGCGAATATTTCTTACGACGATACACACCGACCCCAACCGTAAACAGTCCTTTCACGATTTAATTTGACATTCAATTTGCATGTGACGGGGAAAAAATTTCGTTCTTACTCGCGCGTACCGGTCGACAGTGTTATCCTGATGGTGAGTATTCGTCCTAAAATATCCGCAAAAAATAACGCACGAGTACCGTGCCATCGGAGAACGCGAAAAAAGTGCATTCATGAAAATTTGAAATGAGAGCTATCAAACTGCAATTTACAATTTCATGAAACACGTGTGTCGAGGATTGCTCAATGGTATGTATGATGCTGTAGAAATTTATTGTTTGAAAAAAAAAACATGAAATTAGCAGAGTTTCCCTCGCTAGCTTATTGAAAATCAGTCCGTATATCCTGGCGACTAATGTTCTGAGTTTGCGCTGCATTTTCACGAATCCATGAATATTCACGACACCTCCAGGCTTTTCGTTGAAAGCAGTTTACGCAAAACCATTTTCTTCGTGTCCAAATATTTCGTTAGACCGAGTAAGAAATTTTCGTTTGTACACATTTTTGTATAATTAGTTTGTAGTCATTTCCATTTAATTCACTATCCATCCGCACAGTTTTGAGAAAAGTGACTTAAACATTTCAAAAAGTTCAGAATTTTATAAAATTTGGTGAACATATTCTTTAGTGCCAAATTTGACAATACAAATTTTATAAGATTTTTCTTCTACACAGTTATCGAGTAATTCATCACTAAAGTTCACGTGTATAAGCATAGCGTTTTCATATATATAGCTATACATTTCGGGCATGAGAAATCTGCTTTAAGAGTATGGATCAGTCGACTAACCTCACTTGGAATTTTTGAAATTGAAATTCTCTGACACCGTTTGACTGATTAAAAAAAGGCTCTGTCAGCCTACGCAGAACGATGGCAAAAATCGACTGACAGAGCCTTTTTTTAATCAGTCAAACTGTGTCAAAGAATTTTGATTTCGAAATTTGCAGCTATCTCTCTCGCACTCACGGTTGCGATATACCGACTGATCCATCCTCTTAAGGGTGAATGATACAAAAGTCGAAATAATTAGAAATTGATGAAATTTGGTGATAATGTTCTTCAACATCAAGTGCGAAAACACAAATTTTTTCAAAATTTTCTTCTGTTTAGTTATCGAGTAATTACGCATTAAAGCAGATTTCTTATGCCCGGAATGTATACCTATATATATGGAAACGCTATGCTTATACACGTGAACTTTAGTGATCAATTACTCGATAACTGTACAGAAGAAAAATCTTAAAAAATTTGTATTGTCAAATTT
Source organism: Venturia canescens (assembly GCF_019457755.1). NCBI lineage: Eukaryota > Metazoa > Arthropoda > Insecta > Hymenoptera > Ichneumonidae > Venturia > Venturia canescens. The sequence continues at coordinate 26,387,702 of NC_057421.1, forward strand.
GGCACTAAAGAATATGTTCACCAAATTTTATAAAATTCTGATCATTTTGAATTTTTTTTATCCTTAATGCGTAATTACTCGATAACTAAGTAGAAGAAAGTTTTGAAAAAATTTGTGTTTTCATACTTGAGAACATTATCACCAAATTTCATCAATTTCTTAATATTAACACTTCTGTACCGAAACTCCTAAAAAAACCCTTCGAACAAAGGTTTTGAAGGTTTTTGCAATTATTTTCCTCTATTCAGTTAACGAGGTCGAAATTTCATTAAGGAGGTCCACACCCGAAACAATTTTCTTAAGTAAGTCTTGAAATTTACACAGAGTTTAAATGGATAGTCGACTAACACACATTTGAAATTTTAAAGGTTTCGTCTTATTGGTTATTGAGATAAACGTGTTTGAATATGAAGAAAAATACACAGGGTTATAGGGACTGTGCGTGAAAAATCGTTTATCTTTCCACATAACGAATGAAAGCTTGTTACGAAGTTTATCAAAAAGTACACAATCACTATAGCGAAGGTTTGGGGAAAAATTCGAGACGATTGTCTTACTAGTAATAAAGATACATTCTCGTATAACCTCACATTCGCTCATTTCGGCATTTTGTTTCTTCTTGGCTCGGGCCATTCCTGTCATAGCCTTCTGTCTTTTTATGAATACTTTTTTTTTTCGATCCATCTCCCTTTGCGTTTTCTAAAGCGATTTTTTACATAAAAAACTACAGTGTTTTAGTCAGGGACGAATGAAATTTTGGGTTCAGTCAGTAATTTATAATTTCATCCACCAAAAAAATAAGTTGAAAAAATTTATTTACAATTTCGAATTAATAACTCTGCCATTAATTTGAAGTGGATATATATTTAATTGTAGAGTTAAAATCGATCCAATTTAGACATCCATAAAGTACGATCCTTCGGGCATGAACCACCTTAAAGTCAAGTACGTTATGGTTCCCCCGGATTTTTGATTTTATCCTCATTGATGAAATGGAATTAAAAAAAAAAATAATGTCTCTCTTCCTGCTTGGGTTTCGAGAGCAAGTCTTTTTCTTCGGGCCTTGTCGAAATTTCCTTTTCTACTAGCTTCGCCTATCTTGGCCAAGGATGAGAAGATATCGCAGTTTTGAATGAGAGGAATGTTAGTTCGTCACGTATTAATACGAACGTCTGAAAAGAACGTCCGTCCACATGCGCGTATGATAAACAGAGTCATCAACAACGAATCTAATCTTACACGAACCTTGACCTCACCACCAAAGGACGAGATATTCTTGGTTTATTCTTCGCTGTCTCGAAGAACAAACGTCGTTGAGTCGTAAATAGTTGGATTAAAAAACAGCCACGAATTTTTTAATGCATTTGCTGTGTCTGTAATTATAATAATCAATTCCATCATTACGTTCTTTCGACAATAAATTTAGATTCGTATTGACACGAATTTACCCACAAGTATCTATTTTGACGAATCAGATGCAAAAATATTTCACGTTATCGGTCTAGTTTAAAATCTAAACAATAAAGAGTTCTCGGTCTGCGAAATATGATAATTCGTAAATAACAAAATGAAACGAAATTGTTTCAAAGATATAATCGATTTTTTCGACTTTTTAATTGCACACATTCCGAACGATGTGCGACGCGTCTGAGAACCACGTGCTAATCATTCCAGTAAAGTGATGCCACCCTGCGTCGCATTACATTCCCATTGACCCCAGTAAAAGAACGCTTATTGATTTTGATTGGCCGGTTTTGCCTGACGTTGAATTGATTCTGTCAATTGTAGATTTTGCAAGTTCGCACAACATCTCGGTAACGAAAAAAATTGCTTTTTTTCAAACTACACAAATTTGTAGAACTATCAAATAAATTTTTGTCAAACATTCTGACCTTGAATTATCAAATTTAACTATTTCCCAACGAATCAAGAAGAAAAAGTTCACTGTTTCGGAGAGGAGGCTCCGCTCGGTTCGACTCTCCCATGCCTATTTTTCACTCCCTCAGTATTTACTTGTACAAAGCTATAAAACGGTTCGCGGAAGCGTTTCCTCTTTATTGATTCTCGTGCATCATCGTTCGACCCCCTTGCTCTGAAATAATTAATCGAACTCTTATCCGTGAGTACTCAAACTGTCTCGAACGAATTTCAATTTTTCAGAATTCTCTATCCCCAGAAAAACATTCAATTTGTGTAATCGTCCATCAATTTTTCGCTTATCGCAACATGAATAAATACCCTTTTCATTTTGGAACTGCGGACACGGATCGTGTCAGTCGTGAAGTAATTAAAAAGTAAACGATTCATTTGAAGATTTTGGAATGCTGGGGCCGTGACAGAAGTTCTCGATTATTTTTTTTCCATGCACGAGACACACGAGGCTCGTTCGTAGTCGTTAGCTTTTGAAGTTTAACGCGATGTCATATAATAACGAGGATCCACATTGCTCTCGAATTCGCGTGCGACTATCAGAGAACTTCGTATTTCACGCTTTTCTTCATAACATTTCATTAGCAATCTCAACATTTATCAAAATTCTTTCCGTTTATTTTTCATGTATTGCCGCGACGGAGGTTTTTCCTATCCGTCGTCAGATAACCCCGCAGGATCGTTCTTCGCACGTGGCAAAGCTCGTGAGTGTGTGACAGTTACAATATTTCTACAGCACGTTTTCCGTGCGTTTTTTATTCTTTCCGAAAATTTAATTTGCAAATGATTATTCAGTGCAGGCATTTATCAAGCTCGTTCCGCCTCTTCGGTTGTCGGAGAATAGTCACGTTTTATCAATGGAAATTTCGTATCGCCAAGCTCTGTAACGTTCGATCCAATGATTCGATCACACGTGCACCGCGAGCTTGATTTTCATGGGTGATGCACAAGACACCGAGAGATTCCAACGAACTCTCATTCGCAGCAATGTCGGTGCGCTTTTCACATCTAGAAAATCCTTTTTACTTTGACATCTTATTCGTCATGTTTATACGACTGTGGAAATATTTTGTATACGAAAAAATACACTGTCCCACTCTGGGATTCTTGCAAACAGGTTTTGGGTGCCATCGGGATATGAACACGTGGTTAGTCTGACCCTGAAATTAATGTACCATCGATTTATAGCCAGTTCTTTGACAAGACTTTGAACTAGGAATTTCCGGTCTCGTAAGCATCTATATATATTTACATGATATACAAGTAGATCATGGATGAGGACTTTGCACTTGTCAGCATCCTGAATCTTTTTATTTTTTTCGGATGTGGACCTCCAAATGTCAGGAGTCAACAGCCACGCGATTTTTCGTCGTTGCCACGCTCCTCTCGTCCCTTCGAGAACGTTCTCGAATCCGCGTCATTGGTCCGCGTATACGCGGGTGAATGTCTCGCTGCCGAACAGCTCATTTGCAGGCCACGAATCGACAATGTTTTTTTTCAACCGAATGGCCCGAATCAAAGTGCTCTTTTCACGACGATTATCGGTAATTGGAGCATGGAAAAATACGTGAAATTCAGGCATTCGAAGACCCTGGGATGGTGACTTTGCCATCTTCTTATAATATGGCAAGAATTTTCGTCTGATTTGCAAATTGATCGTAAAAGAGAATTGAAAAATGACACTTTTTCGCACGATAATCAATCAAACGAAATAATAGAGGAACGATGACGTACGAAAACATTAGAATATATTCTTTAAAGATATTGATGCTCGCAGGCTAGGCTGCGAAGTTGGTTTGCAGTCCCCAGGGAAAACCCACGTTTCTCCTTCGCACCGAGTCCCTGTTCTTGGTCCTTGAACCTTCGGAATTGAAAAAAGACCAAGGCATCGATTACTGGGGAATCACTGACAGCGTTATATCCTCTCCCAAGGTCTTCGAGTTTTATGGCGCTCTTACGATGTAGTTATCCCATATAAATTCACTACAAGCATTCGTGTCCATTTTATCTTTTGTACCGCACATTAAACGGTTTTTGCTTCATACTCATTTCAAATGAGACTCGTAACACGGCCATTATAATTTTTATTACAATGATTAGTTATTTATTTTATTTATCGAAATTATATGAAGGGCGGCGATTTTTGTTGCTAAATTACGACAACGTTCGATCGCGAAGTTTAAAAATCGGATTTTTTATATAAATTTTTCCGGTATTTACTAATTGGAGCTTTCCTCGTAAACTTTTTGAAGCGAAATTATTTCATGCCGTTTCATAATTCTTCTTAAAAACTTATGAAAATGTAACAGAATGTTTGTAGCTTTTCCATCGTCATTAGATAGAAATTGCTTCTAGAATCAAACTTGAAAATGAATATTGATAAGAATTGAAAAAAATTCTTGATGACACACTCTCGTTATGGACGACCCTTTTCTATGCATTATCAGTTCGTGCGTAAGCTACATTTACCGGTAATCAAAAGTGCCAATTTTCCCTCGCTCCTTGTCCCAGCCGAAGGACAACGAGTCGAAGAATCTTTTGAGCTGAGAAAACTTCGTGTCGCGTGATGTACGTAATTTGCATTCATCCCGATATGCATAGAAAACGAACGCGTAGAATTGAGATTTGGTGAAAAAAACGAATTACGTGCTTGTGTCACGTGAGGAATACTAACTCGTGTGGCCCTCGATCCACTTGAGGTAACGTATTTTATCACGATTTTACGCGCTCACACGACGCTGAAGTTTGCAAGGTTGCAGTCCAACGAAATGGTCTAAAAAAACCCTCTAACAATTTCAGTACTTCCCCGATTTCGTTCCCTGGCGAATTCACATTTTTAGTTGTTCAACCTGCATCAATACTTCGTGAAATAAACAATTGGTGAATTACAAATCTTCTTTTCCTTCATTTCGTTGGACTCCAACATTGCAAACTTCAGCGTCGTGCGCTCACTCGTTTTTTCATTTCCATATTTTCGTGGTGCGAGCACACCCATGAATTTTCGGAAAAAAAAATTTTAAGGGCACTCGAACACCGATACACATTTCTACAGAAGGTTTCAACTAAAAATTCTGTCAGTTATCACTGTCCATTTCCTTATGCGGTTCGAATTCGTAGCTTGGAGTTCGAGATTCGGAAAAATTTTGAAATCTGTTCGTTGAATATTCATCCAATGACAACGAACCAGGAATAATGATGAATTCTTATCGATGGTCCAAACGCGCTTGATATTTGACGACGGATTCTCATCTTCCAGTCTCTCGTGTCATACATCAAAAAACAAAAAAACTGCGGGGTCATGACTGACGTGTAAACCTACGTAAGAAACTCGTAATTTACCTTTTTTTTTGCATCAACTCGACGTCGTGTCTTACGATCAACCTATCATTTCTCGGGATCATTGACGTCTTTTTTATCGTTACCTTGCGTACCTTGTGCCGTTGGCACTGAACTTAACCGAGAGTAAACTTTCTTTCGTCAACTTCGCGGATGTCCAAATGTAATTGCAGCGCGACGAAACACGCGCGAATTTGGTCAAATTCGCGGCAATACTCGAGTTTATTATTCGCGAAATTAATTCTTGCCAGTTTCGTGTTTTTTTTTTTTATTAGAGTATTCGTTTTTCGATTCGAATTTATTGTGATTTTTATGCGGTGTAGCGTAACGTTTATTTTGACACTTTGGTGAAGAAGAGTCATTAAAAATGAACGGTGTTCGATGCAACCGGTCATATAAAAATGACACGCTGAAAAATCTTCTCCGGTAGTAAAACACGAGTGTCCTGCTATAATACTCGTAAAAACCTCATCTCGACGGTGGGATTGAAAAATTTTTGCACTCAGAAAAACATTCGCGATGTTATAAAAGTTCTAGAGAGTTCTAGAGAGACTGCGTCGTCCTTGACAGTCCTAGTTTGCGATATTTTCTCGCTCTAAAATAGTGAAATGAATGCGAAACATTTTTTTCACTGTTATTGCAAGTTTTTTTCTACATAAAAGAGCTAGAAATTTAATACAAACGAATTGCATCACCGATTAAATAAAAAATCTGCTTTTTGTTCAGATCCTTCGATTTTTTGCTAGCCATCGATCCAATTTTTCCATTCGATGAACGCATTGGATATTGCAAGTGGGTATTCACATCGAAAATTGGTCGTGCTATGTGTTATAAAGCTCCAGACGAAGAAAGACTCTCGAGTCTTCTCGAAATGACTCTCCGACAGCAAGGCCGTGGTGCTGGGTCAAACCAGCGAGAAAAAAGGGGGATCCTTAAAAAAAGGAAGGCTCTGTCTTGTTGCTTTTTACGTGTTTAGAATAGAAAGGAAAAAATGAAAACAATTTGCGTGCGTCATAGGTGTGGATTCTTTCATTTGATCGTACCATTAATCTGAATATACGCACGTTGTCTGATTCAAATGGATGCATTCTGCGTGTTTCCGACTAGCGCCGAATTTCTCCTCATCTTAAACCTCAATTCGTGAACGATTTAGAAGCGGTTTGTGACGTCCGAAACATATTTTTTCCCCGATTAGCTCTCACCTCTCTCAAGAAATTTACAATATTTTATCGATAAATTTGAACTTCCTTCCTTCGGATAAAAATCGCTATTCGAGAAGCCTCAATTCCCACGGAAGATAAAACAGCAAAAATTTGTAACAGTTTTTTATTTGTGCGACTGCCACACTTGTAAGCATTATGCTAAAATTTGTAAATTTCAAATACAAAAATAATAAATTTGATAAACTAGTTTTGAGTAATTTCTCAAAATCACTGAAAATAAAAAGATCCTGAAACGTCCTTAAAACGATACCCCTCAACCAATATAAAGTACTCGTTGAACTGTTGCTCATTCACATTTATTTTATCACCTCAAAAATGTATTCCCTCGAAGAATTCCCTGCAAAAGACTGGAAGTTTCTACAGACCAAGTTTTGCTGTTTCATCCAGTTCCGGGAATTCCCTGTTTTTTTACCTCATTGAAAAATATGTTGAGTAGTCGCTATGGAAGTCCGGTAAATTTTGAGCTGAGCGAGTAACACATTTACCCAAGACACGCCTTCAAGCCTTCTCCATATATGCGAGTGTCTTAGTGCTTGTATCTGCCAGAGTTGCCCACCTATTACGCAGCCTCCGCGCTGTTTCTCGGCCGTGAACTTCACTGTCTGAGCCAATATGTTTATCGAGTCTCGACTACGAGCGAGTAATTTGACGCGAGAGACGAATGTCCTTTTTTTATGACATACGTATGCACGATCGTCTCGTCACATGTCCTCCTGGGTGTTGGAATAGTTATAATACAGTTTCGTACGTCACAGTCTTAGCTTCGAATCGACTCGAGCACAAAACGAGCACTTCGTGATCTTAAAAATGGCTCTCATCAAGCAATTTACGTGCATCGTGCACAGCAAGGCGAGCAGGACTCGAGTGATCAATATTTTCATCGAAATTTAGCGAACAGGTCGGACGCAATTCGGTATTGTGATATTGAGAGTCGTAAGAATATTCGCAGTGACCTGGTCTCGTCGGAGACCAGTGTTTTTAATGGGAAAATTGCTCTCTTGTTGTACGTCACGGATGAAGAAACAAAACAGAATAACAAATTAGTTCGAATCGCTCCATGAGCTGTTGTGGCACGCGTCATATGAGTTAATGAAGCTGTTTTTCGAGGAATGCAACTCTTCGGAGTACGACCGAGCGTTGTTTGCCACAAATCACCTCAATCATTGTTTGTTTACGGAGCAATCATAGTACGTTCGTTGTGAGATTGAATCAGCGTTTATCTGATTTCAGATACTATAAAAAAATCATTTTTTCTTTATACTCATTATAGTTTCTGTAGCTTTTGGGCGCGCAGGGAATGACGAGACAGGTGAACTCATAACTGAAAATTATTTATCATGCAGGCAATCCATTAGAAAAAAAGTGCAAGTTGAAAAATTACACAAATTTTTTCGTCCCTCAGGCACTTGTTGACCAAACTCGTCGGTCAATTGACCTGTAGAATTTTTGTTGCATCAACCACAGTAATTCCTCAATCACATATTTTCATCTGGATCGTGTGCCAAAAACACAATTAGTATTAACTATATTTTTTGGATAGCAGAAGGGGAATTTTACGCGACGAAAAAAATATTCGCGGATCGACAGACATTGTAATGTAAAAATGCAACGCGATGAGCGATACAAAAAATAACCCTCAGAATTCGTATGCTACGAGAAAAACAAAAGACTTAGTTCCGGTTGTATTCTGGTCTGCATAAAGAGATTTTTCACCGGCTCTATCGTTATATAATGTTTTCTTTCGTTTAGTTGAAACTTGTAAAAAGTGTTGCAGTTTCTGGCATTGAAGCTGCGGAAAGTATAAAAATAAAATGAATAACGTAACAAAACTTAATGGAAGATCAAGGCAAACGAGCTCGTTGCTTTCTTCGAAATGGCCTTTTCATTGAGAAATAAAAATCGCGTGTTTATTTGAAGCAAAGAAAAAGGAGAAATGAGCGATCGAAACTTGACATTATTCGTTCGCTTGTTACACGAATCGTGCACACGCATTTTATCATCACGAAATTATACAATAATGCACACACATTGATACCAGTTGGATCAAGAAATTCTCGGATTACGTTCTCAGCGTCCAATGAGAACATCCGATGTGCCTAGCTGATCGGATGTGTGTTGAATCTCTCTCTTTCGGCTATCAACCAATTACTCGCTCTTTCTATATTTTTCTTCCTATCTTCGTCTCTCCGCCTCTCAGGCCGTAAATAAACAGTAAATACAGAGCGAGACTAAAACTTGTACGTCAGCAAAGCCCAACGGAGTTTGATGGTGTGCGTAGGTGAGGGCAATTTCGCAGGTGAATTCTCCTTATCGTAAAACGCACACGTGCATACGTCACGACGGCGGGATCTGCTGGATCACGATGTCGCACGAGACTGACCGACGACGTACGAAGGCCGCGAAGTGCTTCGGGAGGCCTTTAAAACGGCGGCGCCTCGTGCCAAGCTGGTCATTCGAGACTGAAAGCTCGTAAAGTGCTAATCGCGAGAGGAAAGAAACCGCAAAAGCAACAGGAGTACGCTGAGACTTTTGCAGGAGTCAAAGAAATCGAAAATCTCGGGAAAAACGAAGAAAATTTGAACGTCAATCGTACATTCGGTTCCGCGTTTAAATAAATATCAATAATCGTGTTCTATAATATTACGGAACATTGTGAAATTGTGCCGAGTGCCGGGAACGAAATCGTTTGCTTCGCTTCTCCTGTGAAAACATCGATCCAAAGTTCTTCGATTCTCAAGCAATTTGAGAAGACAAACTAGCAGTTTACCTATTCCGAGAATACGAAATACTAACCCCGTCGAAGATGTACACCAACCCGTTCAACCGCAAGCACAGCACGATCCGTCAGGTTCTGGATCGCCTTCTTGATCCAACGAGAAAGCCCATAAGACGGTCGGAAAGCGTTTCAAGCTCGGGTAGCAACAGTTCCAAGAGCAGCAATGGTTCGTTCGGCTCATCCTCTACTTCGAGTCATGGACACCGTGGAATACTTCAATGGGGTAGAAAGTGATGGAAGCCACTGATGGAAGAAACAAAATCGATATATTATAGTCTTTTGATGGACAAAAGACGACTGACTTATTGTTTTTCTTTCGTTATATGTTTCTCTCGGTAATGCACTCTTATTGTTGTGTTTTTTCCTCGTACACTCTAATGGAATGCGAGTTGTACAATGGAAAACAAAATGTAGCCGGGCCACCGTAATTAAGCGGGTATGTGCCGGCAGACGAGTCGAAGATAACGACGATAAACCAGAGAAAAGATCCTCGCTCTGCGGAGAGCCACCGAACTTTCACGACGAAAAAATCGGTCAACATCCCCACGAGGCTGTGAATCCGTAAGAGGATTCTTCTCGGAACGAGGAAAAGCAACGATTTGGAAAGCTCGGGAAACTTGCGATTCCTGGAGGCTTCGATCAATCCAAAAATCAAAACGATGCACCTCAACAACTTGCTGAACAACTTGCACCAATGCAGCGAGAATTATCACACTCTTCGAGACTCGGACCACCAACATCGAGCCTTGACGATCGCTGGTTGCAACACACATCGCGAAAACCACGTGCGAGAGACTCCGATAAAAATCGACCCACGTGGATGCAACACTCTGGCTTGTGCCACAACATTAATCATTCTTCATTATCAACGTTTCTCAAAACCCCACCCACACTGTTCAAGAGCTAATTTAATTGTAATTGAGCTCAATCAACCAGGAGCCATTTAGATGTAAGATACTAGTCAAAAAACGTCAGTATTAGAAGTCTAATAAATTACCAAATTGAATAATTGCTCTGACATTGTTGAGATCAACAGCATTTTTATCATCTCGTTTATTTATTACTTCATCGAATCGCACATTCAATCATCGAATATGTCAAATTTATTAAAACAATAAAAGAAACAAAAAACATATTTGTTATGGCAATTGGAGTTTTCTGTTTACGAAACACCGTTCCTCCCCTGCCTCCTTTCTCTCAATTATCCTTTTAAAACACTCGGATTTAAATTCAGCGATTTACATATCTGCGAATTCATAAATTCACAGGTAAAACGGTTCACGACGAGGTTCAAGGGCCTCGACATTTGGCGACTCTCTATCACAGAAATTGATTCGTTCCACACGTGTAACGCTTTCGCTTCTCGTTGACCTCAAAAATATAGCTTCGCCATCGATTAATCATGAGAGAATAATAATAATCATGAAAATTCAAAGGTTTTTCAGTTTGTGAAAGCGATTCACCTCATATTTTGCTAATGTTCGCTTTCTTGTCCCGGAAATAGAAACACTAACACATCCGTTAACTACGACATTGACTATTTGAGCTTATTATCTCTGAGAGAGCTGCAATAATTGAGTACGATCACGTGGATGAGTTCAATCATCTCGTTGATTATGCGATTAATGATGTCGATGAGTATTCGGGTTTACGTGGGATGGGAATGAAAGTATCAAGGTCTATTCTGAGCTTATCGCTATTCGTTCAATAAACAAGAGAATATTTATATAAAAAAGATCGATCCCATTTCAACTTTAATATTTTTTTATGTTATTAACTATTTTCATATATGACCTTGAATTATAATTTCATCATCATGCTTTTATTGATTGAAACGAATCGTATTCGCATAATCCGATCACTTTGCTCTGCTGATGAAACTGAAGCAGGAAAATTCATCATGAAAGCAATGGTCATGCGATCGAGGGTGTTTACTTTTGTTGCTCCAGAGGGCATCAAAACGTCCGTTATTAAAAAAACGACTCGCAGAAATGTTTGTTTTGTCTAGAGTTCTGAAAAGAATTTGCTTCCCACGCGATCGTTGTGAGTTCAATCGTAAATAAAATTAAACTAATCTTTTGAATTTCTTTTGAATCAAGAAAAATCAATTCTCAGAAAAATAACATGGAAGGTACGTAAGGTCTGAGGATTTCGAATTGTGAGCAAGCTCTTTTCCCAGGAAACTTTCCTAATCGCTAAACATCGGTCTGCACGAAATTGTACATCGACATGCCGGAATGACAAATCTGATTTTGTAAAATCTGTCTGAATTTGTACGCCAACGACTTATCCATGGGCCTGTACATGTGCGGTTCGTGACAGCATACAATTCGTATAAATACTCGAATTAACATTCACCTCGTTCCATAAATAGAAATGTAAGCCTTTTTCGTTCATGCGTCATGGAAAAGCTGAAGGATTGTCGATCTATAAAGTAAGGGAGGAAGATTACAGCTGGTCTCTCGCTAGCTCCTCACATTTTCACAGCGTATCATCAAAGGCTATTTCCATCGATCAAGGGCAAGTTGTTTTCTGTATTTCTTCCATTCAATGAATATTTGCTTTTCGTAACGCGCTACAACTTTTCCTCCACTTTTTTGACGTCACATATTTTCAATCCTGTACAAAGTACACATGTTTCGGAGATAAGAGGGCGATACGACGCTTCTGTAAATACATAACGGAAGAATCGTGGCGCCGGTAACAACGGATGGAAATTATGTAGCTTCGTTTGAACAGGTGTTTCGATTCGTGTACAGCGTGTCTCAAAAGACTCATGCACCAAGCCACTTTTTTCTTTCTTTCCACGTACCGCTAATAATGCATTCGATTACTTGCCACAACGGCGTGTTTCGTGAAGACAAAATCGAAGGGATAAATTCCATTTTTATCTCAATAAAGTTCAATAGTTTCCGCTCCAAGTTTTTCGTTCCTCTCCCTTTTTCGTGCGTGAACATTTTTAGTTCACTGTCACGTATAAATAAAAATCTATTGAATATTCTATTACGTTTTATTTTCGAGTTTTGAGAGAACTTCTACAGTAGTGCTCATGCATAGCAACGACGTTGTTGCGGTCTCGTAACCATGCGTGGGTGTGACCCAACGAGAATTCCAATTATTTTGATTATACGCAATTCCACATTGTATACAAATTGCATTGACATGTAACATCGTGGTTCGATAACCCACAGCCGAATGCACGATCTCTCCTTCACCTCTCCCTATATTCACCGTTTTTCAATGTCCTAGCTGCGACACTTTTTTTCCATTCGTATCCGCGAATAACTTCCTGCGGAACTGCGATCGAAGGCCTTGACATCAAATTCCTTTCATATTCACTATCTGTATTTTTAGACACGTTTGTAAACAGTGAACATACGAAGCGAAAAGAAAAGAAACGGGACGTGACACTTCTGATAAATGTATCACAGATTTTTCTCTTTTTTTATCGACGTATATTCTGACGGTATCGAAAATACGATCGTGCGATGAATAGTGTGCAAATGCTTCAAAGAAAATGTTGTTTTTTCACTGGAATTCAACTTTTTTTTTCTAAACTGCTGCTATACCTACACGGTGACCCAAATTCCTGTGACATTCTGAAGTTTTTTTCGCCACTTTCTTTATGCCGATTAACAAATAACGCATTTTTTTCTCGTGTTGTAATCCCTACGCTCGTCTTCCCGAGCAGAAAAGTTTACCTAGTGACTGATCGATACCAAGAAACCTCTCCCCCGTTGCATAGGATTTTTATGTGTCAATTGTGTGTGCAAACTACATCGGGTGGTCTCTAACATGGATGGGATTCCCAGAGGCTTCAACTCGAAGTCAGTCGGAAATGAAAAAAAAAAGAGCTAATCAAACATTATCGATACTTTGTTCTTATTGCAGTTTTTATTGTGCTGTTAGCAGGCAGACCATATACTTATTTTTACAATGTGCGAGAACGCTTTCGAAGCATTTAAATGTTCAACCAGTTATTGTATTTCGGAATGACTCTCTCGTTGGACAAAATTTGCGAGAAGGCTCACTAAACTTTTTCTAAAATGAACCTCTTCGGAGATGACGTCCTTCAACGATCTTTTTTATTCATTTTATTCGAGGTTCTCGAGCCTCGAGCGCGACATAAAAACAGCAACAATCCAAACTTCTGTAATGAAATGAAAATGAATAAATTCGAATAATTAGCAAAAATTATTGTTCAAATGAACCCCTCTTTGTTCACGGAAATTTATGATTTCTGAAATGCAATAAGAATTTGATCAGAATTCAGAGATTAGATTCGTGTGAGACGATGATGTACTGTGTCTTGCTCCCGTTTGAGAATTTCGAGAATTAATTGACGAGACATAACTATAAAATTGCCATGTGATGGTTTTGAGGAGGAATTTCATCACAAGGTTAATTGAATTAGAGAGAAAAACACGAACGAGCAATCAAATAGAGAATAGAGTTTGTCACACAAAAATACAGTAAGATTGCTCCGATATATAAATGTGGATTATAAAGAAAGAACAAGTTTTATTATACTACCCGACAAAATCTTTATTAAATCTGATTCAAGTAAATGAACAAATGTGACGACGCTGAAGTTTCCAACGTTGGAGTCCAACGAAATGAATGAAAATAAAATGATTTATCCATCAGTTTTTTATTTCACGAATCATAATTGTGTAGATTGAAAAAATACAAAGTACAAATTCGACTGGAAATAAATTGAAGAATTACTGGAATTATTGGATAGTTTTTTAGATCATTTCGTTGAACTCCAACGTTGGAAACTTCAGCATCGTACAAATGTGATCCTTTAACATCATCTTCATCACTGGTTCGTTCGATCACACATATGTAAATTTCATCGTCAAGAATCCTTTTGTCGTTCATTGGCAGGTTCCGTACAATTTTTAGGTTGAAGACGCAATTATAACGCAAAATATCGATGTTAGATAAGCTGATTGAATATATCCCGATGATGTAAGCTTTACCCTTCTTCACTTAGTTTGTTCCCTTTTTTCTCTTTTATATTTATATTTCTCTTTGTATATCCGAACTAGTCAAAAGTAGTCTGACTATCTCCACTGTCAACACCAATCGACAATGTTAATACTCACTTCGACGAATGAACCATTTATCAAAAAACAAGTTTCTTTATTTTGTAGGATCCATCGAACAATGACGAACGCCGTTGCCACCAAACGGCATGAACTCATTTTCGAACAGTGGACATACGCACGCCCGTTTCCCTTCATGTCTCACCTCGTTGCGTATATTTTTCGTTGCCCCAGTTTTTCCGAGCTTATCAAACGATAGTGCGATGGAGTGTTGTCTGCTTCGGTCGACGGATCGAGTAAATAGTAATTGCTATTAAAAACCAATAGTTTCATTTTTTCCTGTACGTGTCGACACGCTTATTCCGGCGTCGGTGATCGTCTCGAAAAAATGAACGAACCGTGCGAAGCATAGAATCGAATGGGCTTACGAATTACGACGCGTCTCACGGTTTATTAATAGAGACACTTGCCGAATTACATTCAATTCACAAAGTCATTGTAAATTAAATTATCGCGATTGAAATTCGTCTCGTGTGCTCAATCATTCAATCGTTAATGCCACACTTATGTACACTCGTGTCCGAAAGTTCGATTCGAAAAAATTGAAACCCTCGAGAGCGTGCTCTATCGTGCATGGAAAAAAATCCATTGAGCAATTAATTTTGTCGTAACCGTACAATGATTAACAATCGAATTTAGAGAGACGCTCGGCGTTCAAATAACCGGCAATTCCATCGTCCTCGCGGTTGACGCTAACTTCTGATTTTCAATGTACAATAAAAATTCCAATGATAAGAGCGTGTCGCCGAAAAAGCTTTCCGTGTTGCCATCTTCTACAGTCGAATCGTAGCGGGCCCGCCGATGAAGAAATTGGCAAGTTGAATAAATGCCTGTTGTGTTTTCAGCTGACTCACGCGGTGACAAATGGAATCGAGACTTGCACAGAACGTGAAGTCTGCGAGGCATAATAACGAGAAGCTCTCTCTACGACCCATTTTTCTCATTTCCAATCCACGCTGAACCATTCGAAATATTTGCATTTATATGAGAAACTACAATATTCAATACGATTCAACACTGATGGAAGGGAAATTGGATGCAAATACATTCTACGAGGTGTATCGATTCTTCATTATTAGTCAATTCGCATAATTTCAACGAATCGTATAAGATTTTTATAGGATCTTATCGATGTTCTTTCAAAAGTTACACCATTCATTTTAGCACGTAGATTCTCTGTTTCATGATGAAAAAGACTGGAATATGGCAGAAGAAAAATGGGAATCATTGTATTTTTTGGCTATGCATCGCTCCAAAGAATAACAGTTTGTTGAGAAAATATGTCTCTGCTCTTTTCTTTTTTGCTGAGAACCCTGGTCGCATCGACGTTCGGATTCTCCGTCGATTGACGAGTATTCAATGAACCACGTGAGCATCCAAGATCGCCGCGAGAGTATCATGCGGCACGTACATGAGAACTGAATATATTCCGATAATTATTCGCGTCCACGAATCGCTGAAAATCCATATTAATATTTCACTATTGAGAGTAGTGCCATAAATCGTGATACTTGACGAGAGTTCGATCCTTTCTCGCCATCCTATATTTAATTATGACAAACGCTTGTTATTCATAAATCGAGTAGTCGCTGTTTCTGATCACAGATATACCAGCCGCGATCAATGAATATCACCAACGTTAGTACTGAAAATCGATAATGCTGACTGGTGATAAATCCCGATGCTGCTATAGCAGGCGATAATTTATATCGTTGCTGAAGTTCGACCGCGAGACTATATAATTACGTTAAATTTATTCCCTTATCGCCGGGGTCATGATCTTTAGTTCGATCCCGGTATGTACTTGAAAAAGTGCAACACTTGCTGTTCTGCTGTGATTTGCTCGAAAGAGATCACAAGGAACATGGTGTGATTTTTACGTCGGCAGTACGAAAATTCATGGAGCGTGGCCGAGGTCGCTGTCGACAGACAATTTCTGCATACTTTTGTGATTATTCAAGCGATGCGTATGAATGGAATATTCGTACATTTTTTTTCTCGTTTTGTCGTTTTTCTCACAGAACAATGTTGGTTTGGAAAAAATTACTCCTTTCACTGATTTTTCACTCTACTTCCACGCACATTTAAGTAATGAAAGCATTCATAGCCCGTGTCAGGATTCAACAGTAAAAATAAACTTAAAATGGTTGGTTAAACAATTTTTCGGTGAATATTTACAATACTTACTTTTGCCAAAAAGCAGACCGAATTTCTTTTTAAGCATTATCATTGATAAAAAATGATAGCGTGATTAATTTTAGCGGGGGTAGGAAAATCAAAATACGAAATGAGGAAAATGTTCCAGATCCAGCCAACCACTTCTACGTGTTAAAGATAAGGGGTTGCATGGGTTTGGAACAATGAGTACTGAAAGAACGAACGATTACAGTGTGACATTGAAATTTCGAGTATATAAACAAAATTGTGTTATTTTTACCTTCCCCGTTATTAAAATTAATCGTAATATAATTTTTTATCAATATTACACGTGGCCAAAAATGTTGGGACCATTTTTCATTGATGACAACAGCGAAGAAACTGAAACTTCATTCGGATTTTTTCAATTTTTTTCAACTTTTTGTACATTTCCCCTCCCCAAAATGAATCCCACATCATTTTTTATTTCATAATAATGCTGAAAACAATTAGGACCATTTTTACCAAAAGTAAGTATTGTAAATATTTATCAATTTTTTTTTTCAAAACCCATCGCGCATTGACGAGTAGGTTATTGAATACTTAATTTAGAATAACAAGGCTCACGAATGTTCATTGGACGTGCATAATTGAAATGTTTAGATTCGTTAAAATTATTTACACTCACAATAGGCTTCCATTTGTCTCGACACGATTGGAAGTAAGCTCATGCGAAAGGAAAAATCGTTCAAGAAAATGTAGACCAACGAGTTTCGTAACCAATTCTCTCAATCATCGTGATATGAGAGAAAACGAATTATCAGAGTCAATTGAGAGTGCTGATCATACAAACGTCGTCGCGAGCACCTCTTAGTTTCATATTTGCCAAACGCACGTGTACCTCGTGCTCAAGGATTCATAAAACAACGTCAAAAAGTGTCATCATTCGTCCCAGATAATTACTCGTGTTGCACGATTTCTCCGAATAATAACTTCATTGCTCGTTAACGTTGGTAACCTTGAATTGCAAAAAGTGATGAAAAAAACGAAGCAATTAATCTCGGCCAAGTGTGTGCTTGAACAAAATTCATTCTCGAATCATACGTTGGACCAATTGACAACTTGAGAATAAAAAAAAAAAAAAAAAAAAAAAAAAAAATAATATTAATCGACGTCTCGACGAAACTGTATCAACCGTTTTAAACGTCATCAAGCCTCGTTGAATAATTCTCCGTATCTACTAATTGACCGTGGGAACTCGAGCACAAAACGAAAATAAGTAGATATATGGATTGAAGTAGAAATAACGTCGGCATCCGTGGCGTACATGCTTTGCGAGCACAAATTTCTGACCGGTTTGGTCCAATCGCGGAAAGAGCTGTTTATTACGTGGCTTCTGAGATACGTACAAATGTGTCCATGCCAGTTATGTAATCATCGCTGTACAACCTTAGACCTCGATGAAGAGCATTATTGACTGGCAACGATACATTACAGTTGATTACCAATCTACAACTTTGCCATAAAAAAACATCAATATTGCGAACAATCTAGAAATTCTTTGCGCAATAATATAATGAGAATTCCTTTTTTTATAACTGAGAAACAATTCAAACGTTCGTTTTTCATGTGAAACATTTGTGAACATTATTATGGAATCTGTCCCATTCATACGAGTGCTACGAGTGTGTTTTGGCATTGAATTAGTTAAAAATATTGAATTAACTTGAAATATTATCGGGAAAAAGCTTTCGTCAACTTTTGTTCGAGTGACTCGAATTTTTTATTCCTCTTCAAGTTTCAGCTTCAAGAGAAAACTGAAACGATTTTTTTTCCGATGCGGTCTACCGATTTCTGTCCTTTTATGTATCGCGTTCTACGAATTTCCATTGACACCGGGTCGTCGAAAGCATTTTATGGTTTGCTTTAATTCGCTCGATGTACAATTTGCTCCACAATATTCTACTGATGCTTCTGTCATCAGCGGAATGTACAGTTTCGAGTTTCGAGAAATCCGATAAATCGAAATACTTGCAGCGATATTCTAGCACGGAACGTTTTAAATTCAGAGCCCCCAAAATGAACGAAAGTTTCAACTTTAGCTTAAAAACTAATAAAAAATTTGCAAGTATTAGAAAAATATATCTCCTGCGAATAGCATTTTTAAGTAGGCGTAAAACGTTATCCAGAAGTTCGTAACGTTCTTCCACGACCAAGTCTTTTTCTCCTTATTCTCTAGTGATTCGAGAACAATTGATAACACATAAATAATGAGTAATTACACGCAGGTATTATTAAACGCTCAAGTGTAAGGAACGTGTCGATAACAAGAGCTGTATTATTATTGTTGGTACTTTGATCGACTGAAAAATCGAGTTGTTCGTCGTCGTTAAAAGCTACGAGAAGATTCTCAACTGCGTCACAGTACGATTCGAAAGCTCAAGCCAATTTATTCGATGCGATGTATTGTCATCGTCTATTATCCATCAAAAAGGCATTAACTACAGAGACTGTTAAAAATTCATATGCTATGAAATGTATTTTATGACTCGATGTGTACGACGGACTCTAAAATCAAAAGTACACTTTCATTGATTTAATTTTTTTCAATATGTGTGTGTGTGTGCGTGCGTGTGTGTGTGAGTGTGAGTGTGTGTACGAATATATATTACACTGTACTAAAATGTCTTAGCCCTGAGAATGTTTCACTGAACACAATTTAATCGCGTGTTGGTAACAGCGAAGTTTTATCGACAAATCAGTTTGCCATGCAGTTGAGTCCGCATTCGATTAATCACAAATTTTTCGAGAGAAACGAAAAAAAAATGCGAAAAGACCATTACTTTCGATCTGTTTGCATTCTACTTATCGCTATCTCGGAACAATCCCTTCTTGACTTCCGGTCTCACGGTAAATCCGTGAATTTACATTCGTAAATATGTACGGAGAGCTATCGGTTGGGCACAGCATTCTCTCCATTATTTCCGGCAGACCCGTGTCCGTTTTGTTCCCAACGGGCTCCAACATATTGTTCCACAGGAGATTGGCACCTGGTGGAATGAGAAACGAAATGATCATTACCAGCCTCAATAATTTTGTGATTTTATAGTTTATTCCAATGATCCATAAAGGTTTTTCGGAGGACACTTTCCTCGATGACTATTCCGGAGGGGTTACAATCATAAAAGCGGAATTACTATGGTGCACGGTGAGAATTGAACGGTAATATTTAGCGTGAAATTCAATGTAAAATTAACCGTGATAGATTGACTGCAGGGACAAATTAATGAAAAGTACTCATTCCTGTAAGGCACTGTAAAATTTTAAAGATTTTGCAGAATTTTCAGTTTTGTAACGGTAAATATTGCGGGTAGGACGTTAAAATTTACTAAATACGTCGGTAAAAATTCCTACTTGAAGCAACAAATGTTATTTAACTTGTACGAAAATTCAATTTTTTTTCATAATAATAATCCTGAATTCTAGCTCGTCACCGCACTATCGTAACTCGCGGTGATTTATAAAATTTAATTCTCTCCGTGTGCGACCGAGATGAGACTTTTTCGAACTCAAGGCTGTGCGAAGATGAAAAAAATCTCATTTTCGTTTATAAATATCTCAACGAGTCCGGATTTATCCAAGTCAGATGGCAAAACAATTATTCATCCTTATAATTTTCAGCGATATTGACCTCTCGATCTCCCTTATCGGCGCTTCTTTCCGATTACGTTTTTAATTATAATTTATTCATTCGTGTGGGACTCCCATTTAATCATTGGCAATGAACTTCTCGTAAAATTTTTCAAAAACTGTTGCACGTGTCAGTGCTGCGATAGGAAGGAAAACAAGTTGAATTCCATTATCGATCCAATCGTCGTCGATAATACAACTCGATTGTGCTCTTCAGTTTTGCGCCTAGTCCTCGTCGCATGTGTTCTCCGACGATGTTCAAACGTAATCCAGCGGGGAAAAAAACTCGCAACGGATCCTAGTGCACAAAACCCATTCACCCTCGTGGATTTGAATTGCTAATACTAAATTTATTGATCTGCGACTATTTTTTATCGACTGTCTCCCACGTCGTCGATTTACAATTCGAAGGCGTAAAAAATATCAAACTTGAAGAGAAAATGTTAGTGGCTCGAGGATCCGGCGTTTGGACATCAGTCATTTTTATACCGATCGGAATTTCGCGCACGCTCGCATTCCTGTTTTATCGATCGAGCTCGTAACTGCCAAACCCCATCGACTATGCAACCCGGCGTGTGCTCGCGCATCCAAGAGAAGCGGGGCGCAAGGAATTTCACGAAGTTTTGAGCCACCATGGAAAAATTTGTTCTCAAATCACTTATCAATTAGTATTTATGAATTCATAATGTTACCAAGCGCATGCCCTCTTTGGCTGAAGTGAAAGCAGTCGTAAGTTACTAGACTGGAATCCATCGGTGAGGCCTGTCGGGGATCCGAATTTGGGGCATTGAAGAGTTTCGTAAATGGCTGAAATACAACTGTGAAATCCTTCGTCGTATCGTATCTGTAAATCGTCCAAAGACAATTATCGAGTGAAATATGTTACACTGAGAAAAAAAAAAAAAACGATTCTGATGCATTGAAAAAGCGGCTTCGTTACAATTTTCCCACATTTCGTAGTTATCCGGAGTTAACGAAATAAATCATTTCATTTTTCATGCTCAGAGAAGGCTTCGAACGATAAGATATTCAATTTTTTACCTCCCCGAAGCCACCAGTGATTCAGCAGCGTCTTGATACAGTCGCGCCATTTTTGATACTTGAATATCAGGCCGGTTTCCCTGATGCATACAGGCGCAGTAAAGGGGATGCAAAATATCACACATCATACTTCTAGTGACTCGCACCGAAACGGTTACATCTGTAAACAGTAAATAAAGAAATATCGGCTATGGAACAAACGGCTCAGCGCACATGAAGTCTCTCTGAGAAGCTTGGATTTGCTTTATAACCAATCAACCTATTGCCGGGACCAGGTTCACCAAAGTTCGTGGCAACGTTGCACGAAGGTAATCCAGGGCTCGTCGGAGATGAAGAGCGTAACGGACTGGTGAGAATGCCTTGGGATTGTAGCACTGGGCCGAACAGATGTCGTTGGCACCGAAAAATATGGTCACCAGCTGAAAATTTCGAGGGAGTCATGAAATTTGTTAATCGCTTGAGAAAGATTTATAAAAAATTCAATAATTCGTGTTTCTGATGGGGAAGACAATAACCGGCGTTCACTTAAAAATCTTTCTGGCACACGTTTCTATATTTTTTTCG
The DNA here is from genome assembly GCF_019457755.1 of Venturia canescens. Taxonomy (NCBI): domain Eukaryota; kingdom Metazoa; phylum Arthropoda; class Insecta; order Hymenoptera; family Ichneumonidae; genus Venturia; species Venturia canescens. The sequence goes on from NC_057421.1 coordinate 26,409,508, forward strand.
GCTGACCGTCGATCTTTTTTCACTTGTGTGGTCTGATAAACAATTGCTCACCTTCCAATGTTTCTTCGAGTTCATTCGTGGGTTGTTTTTTATCCTTCTGACAAGAATCTGGGCCTGATGTAACGCGTCTTCGGTCGCAGCAACTGGAAACGCGACGTTCAATCCTGCGTGCGCGGATATAAATTCGCCCGTTCCTGTGGCGTAGCCCATGAGGTTTTTATTGTATTCCTGCAAGCAATGAGCGATAAATGTAGTTCTGGACATACGCGAAAATTTCGAACTTCTAATCATCGAACAACACATTTTTAGGACGTAGTTGTCTGCGCGCGCGCGCGCGCGCGCGTGTGTGTGTGTGCGTGGAAAGAGAAAAAGAAACGATCGATGTGCGAGATTACAAATGCGAATGTAACGGTATTTTAGGCCACTCGGTTAAAACTCAATTCATCTTTCGGACAATCTTTGTATTGGATAAATGAAAGAGTAGCCGTGGCTCGTTATGCGAAATGTCAAAAAGACTAACTCCCTGCTTTCACCTCCATTATACGATAAATTTTTCCATTAGAACGGCATGGAACTGATGCTGAAATAAAACCCGAAGTAGATTGCGCGTCAGGAATAATTAAATCGTTGTCAAAAAGTCGAAATTGATTGAAGAACAAAAAAGTATTTCAAATGATTGATGGCTCTCGATGGTTCGACAGATTGGGAGACTCAAAAATGTCTACCTTGATCAGATTTGGGAGTGTTAGAAACCTTCTCCAATTGCCTTGGCCACCTGCGCACCAGCTAACGCCGCGAGCTTCGATGAAAGTCCCAATAGCAAATTCCTCGAGGGCTCCGCTTCCGGCTACTAAAGAATCGCCAAGACCTCCGACGATGTCAATGTCTCCGGGTCTCAGACGATTAACATCATCCGGTGGTGACGATGATCTGCCCATTGAGAAAAATAATTATGATCGCCGGGACGATAAAACTCCAACGTTTTGGAAATCTTTGAGTTTAAACCATCGATCAGTTTCCATTCACAAAAAAAAAAACATGAGCAATACTTTTAATACTCTACCTGCCTAATTTCCTATCGCAGGGAAACGGGACTTGGGAAGAAATCGTTTGCTGTCTACGAACTCCGTCTACTATGCTCGGATAAAATATGCCGTTGTCGTCCAGTTCATTCTTGAAAAATAGACAAAAAGAACCGTCACTGCTGGTATAATCAGTCAAATCGTACTGCCGAATATTCATCATTTTTTTTGTTTTTCAAAGTCATTAGTGTTAATCCTTTAAATATTTAAAAAAAAAAAAAAAAAAAATGTAAAAAAATTCCGCACGCTACAAGTGTCGTGACAAGTTTAATTTTAATCTCGTTAAAAACTCATTCAAAGTATTAATTCCTATACAGCAATCATTTACAGCAGCAAACACGATGATTTTTTGTAAATAACGTTTCTAATGAAACAAATGGAAAGTGCTGTTCCGAGCTTCGGATGAAAATTCATTGACAGATTCCTAACCTGTGGTCTCACTGTAAATTTTGAATGCACGACACGTCGATACTTTTGCTTTCTCAAATTTGCATCGCGTACGTGCCATCAATACGACGTCTCGTTCCGGCACATTTAACTACGAATATATAAACCTGCGCTACATTGATGCAACCAAGCCGCAAGATTTTAACACGTGTTTTGTATCAGCTATGAGATATTCAAGTTTCTCGAGTGAAATTTTCGGATTTTGCCACGTAACGTTCAGAAAAAAAATAAGAAAACAGTTGCTATTTGTTGAAAAAAATGTGGAAAAGCGAGTATTCGACAGAACTTGCTTGCTCGTTAGTAAGATTCGGTTACTCTCGTTGCTTTTTATATTATTTTTTTTCAACGCACCGTATTCGGGCCATAAATTCTTTCGTTTTATATACATTTTGGTACTCGCTCAATCAGAAGAGAATTTTGCACGCTTTTGCCCGATCAGCTGAACGAGTCAATTGACCACGAATCGATCGTATCTGACGATTGGAGTGATTCGATCCTGATTCGTGACGATTGTCCCCCATCTTTTTTTTAACGTGAACCGATTATTATTTTTTTTTATTATTTTAACTCTGTTATCATTTCATCTTTTTGCGACTACAATTACACGCTATTTTTGTTATGAATATTATTGGTTCTTTCTTATTTTTCTATGCAACACTAGCATTCTTTTTGTTCTCATTACTTATTAACATTTTCGTTTATTATTTATTTTTATGTTTTTTATGATCTACTTTTATTCACTATTGCTATATTGTCTCAGAGACATATTCCAAGATATAAATATATATTCAATCAATCAATCGATCATTGGGATTGAGAAAAATATCTGAAATTCGCGAATATTTTTTCTATAGCGATGATAGTGCTTCTTCCTCCTCGATTATACATTTCTCAATGGTAATGCGGTGAAATACGAGGAAAGAAGCTTAACTACAATCGAAAATAAAGAAATAGCGAGGAAACGTATATATCTTGAGAAAAGGATCGTTAGTGATTCGTGAGCCGAAAGATTGTAATGTATGAATGTATGTGAGCTTTCTCTTGAACCGCGAGCTTCGAATGCAATGCAAACATTCAAAAGATCATCAGGATCACGACTTTGTGTTCCATTGCGCAAGATGCATATGCGGTGTGGGCAATACAAACGCATGGGTACCTTGAAATTGCCATTACTTTTCTTTTCACTTTATCCTCGATGGAAATTATTTACGCGACATATTCGATATATTTATGCATTTTATACACGCACTTCATTTAACGATCAATTTTGCTGGGAATATTTTATGAGTTTTATCTATAAATAAATGTTGATTAATAGATCATCGTTAAAATAAATTGTGCAATGCGAATATTCGACTGTCAGTGAGGGTGAAATCGAAAAAAAAAAACCGATGCCCACTAATCTCCATCGAAAAGATCGAAAAGTTGGATAACCATCGAGTTTCGCATTATTTTTAATTCACAGAAATGTGGAGCGTTTTCATCGAGATTATTTCGATGAAAGAAAAAATTCAGGATAAACAAATATTGAAGGTTGCGTAGTCCAGAATCCAAGAGAAAGTTCACAGTTTAGCAGGCTCTGCTCATGTAACGATGTCAATCGACAAGTGCGCCGATTTTTGATGACATCTTCATATGATATAAAAAAATTTTAAACGCCGCTTTTCCACAACTTTTATTCGATGGCTCAACGAGCGAGGATAGGATTTCAGAACCTATAAATCGCTTGAGTTTCACAAAAATAAAATTCGATTTTCCAATCGTCACCATCCCAAAAGGAATTTCAGTAATGTTAATTTAATTACAATAATTGACACACGAAATAATGATGAGCATACATTCGATAGCGGTAAAGTGGTCAAGTTAAATTTATCACTGAAAAACCTGAGTTTCTTCATTGCTATATAAACCATTCTGATAATCATGAAAACTCACCCTGCTCGAGTGGAAAATACTGCGGAAAGAATCCATGAAAGCCATTTGCACGGACGGTAATAAAGTACCCATGATTATGATTAATCCGGCCCGTTGAAACCCCATGTTGAGTTTGTTCTAATCGTTCGGCATCGGAAGTGAAGCAAAAACTTGATTCATTTGGGTGGTCTACGATCCCCCGAAAAAATCGATGGTTCTTCCATCTTAAGAGGCTTCATCCGACCAGTGTCTCTTTGTTCACCCTCGCCTCTCGTTCATTTCGTCTTCGCTGCAGTTTCCAAGCCGCGCTGTCGAGTCACACGAACCTTTGAAGCTCCTGGTTTTTGTTGTCTATTTACGCAAAATAAAAAAAAACAAACAAACAAACGAATGAGTTATGAAGAATGAGAATATACTTTCAAAAGCGGTGAAGGAACTTTTGAAAGATGCGGTCTCGGCAAGTTTCTTCGGTACCGGAGAATTTCGCAACGGAACATATCAGCGAAGGCTTCCATTCTTCGCGTTAGAAAAAAAATTCGGTAAGATCAATTTTTTGGCGTCCCGCGAGCAGCCTTGGAAGCTAAGGAAGACACACGCAGTTTCGCAAGAAACTTTCTCATTCAAGCTACTTTTTCGTTACAATGAGCTTGAAACGTACATCCGTACAAACAACAGAGTTATAAATATTCGGTGTGTCTGATTGGCTCGCGTGCAATTTAAGGCGAGAGTTGGGCCATATGCTGAGTACACGGATATATTTGACTGGCTACATTTCAGACGACGGCATTGGCCATTCCTCGTCATGAATTTAACGTCTTTCCGAACTCCGAGCATTGGTATTCTGTATACGTGTGAGAGCAAACACGCGTGAGTGTTTGCTCAACGGAAAGTGGTCAAAGTGAGCACGAGACGGTGTGACAAGTCGTAAATGTACCGAGTGAATATTTACGCGCGTATGGATGAGCTGTTTCACGACCAGAAGATTCAACTTCCGTTTTATCGATTAGAGCCTTCTGATATGCTCACACAGTAGTGTGATTTGTGAAGGAATTACAATCGAACTTGAATACGCTCGACGAAATGTTGAACGATTATTCTACCGGCTCACTGGAAATGTCGAAGCCTTTTTGCAAAAATGTAGTCACTAAATATCATGCAAGCTTAAAATTTTCGAAAACTTTCTAATCTTCTAGTGGACTTTGACTGGGATCGAATGTCATTGGAGCTCGTCCGAACACCGGGCTTTTAATCGAGCCTCGGCTTATGGAGTGTGCAACAACGCGCTAATTTGTCGAACATAAAACACACCGCCGGTTGCATAAAAAAACGCTCGTTCCTTTGTGCAACAAACTAATTGAGTGCTTTAGTATCTCGCTTAATGAAAGGAGGATGAATTTATTCGCACAATTAAAATTACATCAGAGTCGTACGTCAATCATAGTTTTGTGCCAATTCATTCACGAAGTTCGCTCAGATCGACGCGCGTATAAAAAATATTATGAGAGAATATTCAGAATGGGAGCTGAATGAATCGATTGAGTATAGCAAACGAGATAAAATCGTGGAAATTTCAATTACCATTCAAATATTTGAAATTGAGTGCTCCCCTAACTGGAATAAATTCTACAGAGAAAAATAGCTCGAATCGGATGAATCAGATTCTCCTTGCGGATGAGCCAAATTGAGTCGATCGTAGTCATTGAAACCGATTATCAAACAGGACGCAAAGCTTGCTCACGTTTTTCCACATTTAACGCGAATCTCCAGCGTTCCATATTTCCAGCACGCGTGAACCGAGTCGCTAAGATATTCGAAGAAATATATCGTACTCGTCCGAAAATTCATGCCTCCCGCTGACCTCCCAGAGGGACGAAAATAAAAAACCCTCCGGCTTATAAACCTTTTTCATGCTCAGACGAATTCGCCTTCCGGGTTTAAAGACCGTACGCATCAATTACTTTCCCTGCGAGGTCCGCGCACGTACTCGGAGACTCGACGTACGACTCTTTCGCATACACAGTTTGTTAACATATTTACAGACATACGATATCCATGTACGGATGTAAGAAACTATCCGAACGGGCGTTAGATTCACTCAATCTTTTCCCTCAATGATTGTGATCATTAGGAAAGACAGAGAGAGAGAGATTCACGAAGTAGTGAAGAGAGAATAATTTTTAAATCTCGAAAACGTGACAATACGCCACGTATAAACGTGGTGTATACGTCAAGTATTCGAAACCTCACGAACCCAGAAGATGAACCACCCGAACAATTTAACGATTTTTGCGAAAGATATTGAAAAATCTTCATCATAATTGCAAATAAAGAGTCGATTTGACAATGATAAACAAACGGTTATCGTTGATCTAACCACAAATAATATCGACGATGGAACTCGTTGTGAGACACGCTCGCGATTATTTCAACTCGCTATCGAATTTTTTATGGCTACCCAATGGATTGATTTTGTGAATGAAGCTGTCATGGAAAAATGATAAATACGGCTTGTGAATGGCGCGTAAAATAGGCGTAAAACATAATAGACGGGGGAGTCCCACTGTACAATGAACCGGTTACGATGTTAAAACGACGATTAACCGTACAGTTTTATTCGAATTATCTTTCGCGTACAGGTTGTAGGAAAGAAATTTGAAGTACAGTTTGAAGACGAGAAAACAGAGTTTAATTTCACAGCGACCTATGCACACACCGGCACTGTATTTATGGAAAGATAAGCTGTGTCTTTGCGGAGCTTTGCGAATAATTGATTTTTAAATAAAACGTAAATTACGATCGGTATAAAAAGATATTTACATCGGAGCCGATGCAACGTAGGCTTGGCCACTGATGTCATTTTCCTCGATCGTATATCATTGCGATAATATTATTTGAAAATGCTTGAAAAGAAACTTGGAAATGTCGGCTGAGGAACTGCGGGAAAAGGCGGGCTACCGAGAAAAATGGTAGTAAACGATCCTTTACTTGCAAAACTAACCAGCGTAGCGTTGCACTCGCGTAATCGTAAATTTATATTTCAACATTTCGTCTCCATAATTGATACAGAATCACTTTGAACTGGTCCCCGGGAGATTTTCTTCGTTGGCGATTTCGTGAAAAATGTTAAGTTTTTCCGACGTTCCGTCAGGAAGCCACCAGTCGAAAGGAAAGCACGAAAGTTGGGATGAAAATTTTTCATTCAAAGTGCACACTAATTTTGTTGCTGAATGTGGTTTTGTGTAATGTATAATTGTCTGACTTACTCGTGGAAAAAAAAGCACAGACGTTGGAATACGAATGATCACACAAACCTGTTTGCAAATCGTCGATTTGAATTAGATCGACTTTTCATTTAAGCAGAAAATGAAACGTTTTTTTTGTAACGAACGAATTAACGCTCGTGCGAATCGACGCTTATGATTTGTACGAGTTACACGTGTGCGAGAACCTTTCGCGATATATGATATTCACTGTTATCCGTGGGGTTCACCGTACATGAATGAAGGAGCCTTGTAGACGAGGCCTCGTGCATCGAGGCCCTGTCGAAGATCCCCACTATTTAGTCTTTAGTACATACCAACCTGACCGGTATACGGGGTCAACTTCATCGGGAACATGTTCACCAGCCAACTGAGCACGTGGGGCTCTCGTTCCCTCGTATCCATGCTCGATTTCCACCTTTCCACATCGATACGTGAGTACGAGCGCCGGAAATCCGTGTCACTGTTCCAGGTGCACGTTAATGAATAATAATAATTATCGTGTCGAAATGTCGACTTGCTAGTCGATGAAAAAAAAATAAGTGATTTTACGTAAGAAATTGTTATTTTTGTCGAAAGTTATTGGAATTGACGATGTTGTTTCCATCATTCTGATAAAATTCGGACTGAATTTCACGCATTAATTTAAAAAGTGATGAAAATAATATTGAAATGTAAAAGTCTGTCTCGATGTATTTGGCCTCGACTGACTTTTTTTTTTTTTTTTTTTTAATTTTTTATTTTTCGTACAACTGTAAGAAGCGAAGAAAATGATTTCCCAGGAATCGTGCGGTCTGAAATTTTATGGGCATTTCTTTATTTCGTTTTCCCGGAAATACGTTTGTGACAATCGGATAAAGTGTTACAAAAAATATTCGAATGGAAGAAAAAATGAAAGTGTGCATGTGTTTTTTTTTTTTCGTGAGACGTGCGTTTTCCGTGGTATGCCATTATATCCGTTCAAGATAACGAGCCCTTTTCTTGCTTCTCGGAAGAACCAATAAATACATTTATATGGAAGGGCAAAAGTATTTAAAAGTTTGTCACGGCTTTCGAAGACTCGTTGCAATGATTTTTCGATTCATTCATTCTTCTGATAAACCGGTGAGCAGAGAAACAGTACTTTAATTAAGATTTTTTTAAAATGAAACCAAAAAAATGAGCACGTCAATCGTTTTCGGCGAGGATCGTTCATAAGCGTCGATTCGTGCGAAAAAGAATCAAGATTCGATGAATTCAGAAGCGTCGTTGCAAAATGGAAATAACGAGCTTCGTATGAACTGGCGAAATTTAAGCAATTCCTTTTACTCACGAATGACATATTTTAATTGTAAAAAAAAAAAAGCATAAAAGACCCTAATCTGCGGTCGTTAGTGTTCCACATTTCAATGCACGGAATACTTGAAAATTAACAAAAAAAAAAAAAACGTAAATTACACAATAAGTTTGCAATTTTTTCTGTTTTTTTCCAGTCGCGCTTTTTTTATTTTCATATCTCCGATTTCGGTGTTACAACACAACAGCTGATATCTCAAACAGTTATAGAATGTCTCGAAAAATCTTTTGCTTTTTTAGCCACGAAAAATAACGCTCGAATATTCCACCGGATAAATTTTAAAACTGCTCTATCACCAGCCGACTTTAACTGGGCATACTTCCGGTTCGACATCACCAACATTATTCACAACGTCACCGATCGACACTCGAACGCGTCTGTATCCACTCAGACCACAAGTCCTAAAGGAGCGAAAGTATTGATTGTAGAAATAAAAAGGAAAGTATACGAGTGAGCTGATTCTCCAAAAAATTCCTAGAATGAGCGTGGACTTGGTGACGTTTTAGCAGCTGAGCAATCTGCCTTTTCTAATCATTTTAATCCGAGCCATTAAAATAACACAAATTGATGAAAATATTTTACAAATTCAGATGATTATAAAATCCCATGACCTGTGAGATTCCAAGTGGCAAAAATGTTGAAGGATTGTCAGAGTATCAGAATATCGTTTTTTTTGAATTTTTAAAAATTTTCCTGTCATACTGCCTTGGAAACCTTCAAAAAATGTATTTTTTTCCATTGATTTGCGAACGGAATGACCATTGTCCGATCGTGTCGAAGCTTTGTCTCCAATGGTTAGCTAGGTTAAAACAATATTGATTTAATGCCAATTTCATAGTTTGCATATTTAAATTAAGAGAAATATAACGTGAATGAAAGGAATGTTGTACGCAAACGCGGATGAAAAAACTAACCATTTGCATTAAAATCTACAATCGAACAGTGCGATGAGCAACGGAATTAAAGATCTTGAAATCGTTCATATACACAGTTACGAAAGTTCTGAATTTGAAATAATTCGATCCCGAAATATTGCCATTGAGGGAATATAATAAATGGAAAATTCCGTAGAAAAATTGATAGTTTTATCGATGGCGTATTTATTGTCGTAAATATCGTTCACCCCACGATGAATATGGTATTATTTCAGTGTAATAAAAGTCGATGAACAAATGGGAATTGTGACATAATTCATAACTATGTTTCTTATAATCTGCGTTAGCATAATTATCGATAAATAAAAAGAATCGGCTAGAGTTTTTTGGAATTAACCGTCGAACCGTTCGAGTAAATTTTTCAGTTAATTTCCGGAGGCAAAAACATGCTTTTTGGTATAGGATGCTCACTCGTGAGCGTTTTGTTTTTCTTAAACGATCATTACAAAATTTTTTTGATCGTCTAGCCAAAAACTTCATTGGTCTATTGTCAATAATTTTCATTTCGTTTACTCGACACGCTGATAATTTTGTTAATAATATTTCAAAGAATTTGAATCCTCCGAACTATTGATCAGCGTCGTTAAATAGGGCTGCGATTCCGTTGGACACGCGAGAGTGTCGTTGTCGCTCCAATCGCGTGTTTTTCGGCCGACCGGTTCCAGCATATTTTTCCATATGGCGATCGAAGCTGCGATAAAAAAAACAAGAAAGAAAAAAATAACGTCATGAAACATCGTGCGACGAACGGCTATTAGAACATGAGAAATCCTAAAGATTCACGAGAGAAAGGAACAGTGCGTTGTTGGTGCATCGAGAATAAATGGAACGCGTGAATAAAAAGGGGGCAGAGTCAGACTTCACGTTGGCGAAACGCGACAGGTAATTTTGGCACCCAGATTTTTCGCTCGAGGCCGTGAATGGAAAAATTTCAAGTTCCTCTCATAGTCCCCATCGGATTGAAAATAAGTATAGAGTTCTCCAAATTCATGCAAACTGCTATTTAAAAAATTCATTTTATTTTCTCCGATTCATATTAAATGGCTCAAGGTAAAGCTTGCCTCGCAACGAGACCACATAATTTGAATTTCTCCTTCACAAGTATCGAAGAAAACTGAAGTAAGTACGAAGACCGTAACGTGTCTACGGACGGTTTCAGTTTTTTTTTTGAATTTGTAAATAAAACATTGATTATCGAGTCACCGGAAGAATGTCTTACGAAACCCGACGACATGAGGTTCAGGAAATACTTCCATGCACTTGCACTTCGTGCGAGAAAAAAAATCATATAATCATGGAAAACCGGTTGACGCGAACGCTAGCTCCATCTGAAGAACGTTATTCAACGGTAAACTGTAACGTGAGAAAAAATAAACTCAATTAAGTGTCCTTAACTCCATAGCGATTCGAAGCAATGAAAACATTTAGATTTTTTTCTTCATTCCACACTCATAATTTATTAATATATTTTCGAATTTTTAACTCTCTTATTTCATTCCTTCATGGGAGGGAAGTTCGAACCGTTTTCAAGCTATAAAATAAGTATTGAAGTTTCAAAATGTCTGTAATTTATGCGAATTCCTCGAGAAATGAACTTTTATCTTTGATCGATTTTTTGCACTATTATTCGTAGACACATTCTCGTCCGGTGAAAATCTGAGATAAAATTGTTTCATAAAACTGATCAAGAAACGACCTTGAAGCCTGATACGAAACTCGACTCAACGGAGCAACAACAAAAGTGAATTTCAACGTGATAACTTTGAAAGTTTTTTATATATTTCCTATATAAACGGGTATTTAACCAATTGAAGAATTTGAAATTCCCATTCATTTTAAATGTACGGACTAACCTCGTGCATTGGCAATTTGACTAAGATGAAAGCAATCGCTTGACAGATAACGCCACTCAGCGGTACCGTCAGGTTTCATCGGGAAGCTGAGATTCGTAGCAAATGGCTGAGCGACCACGGCGAATTCCTCCGTTTGAAATTCCGGATAATTTGCAACTTCCTCGTCGATTCGCTGCCAACTGTTTAATCCCACCAATAATTTTCGTCATCAGTATGCTTCGTCGAATTTTTATTATTCTCGAATGACTTCTTAATGTCCCCTGCAAGCAATTCTATTCCCTCCATTAAAACTTTGTAAAATCCATATTGACATTTCGAAGAGCGAATTTAGTTTTGACGTAGCCAATTTCTGAACACGTCTCGGTTTCAATTATCGAACCAACACATCTCCTCAATTTCTTATCTCGTTGCAACGATACTAATATCTTTTTGATAGTGATTCTTACGCGTTCATTATGTCAGAAAATTCTTTCTTGAGAGGCCTCCAGTGCAAGCCTAACAGACAGGAACACTCAATATCCGTGGTGATTTTACACTGTAACGACTTTTCGTGCAACTCAGCCAGAACGATTAAATTTGGCGGTGGGATTATCGAAACCAACGTCCTCGGTAATTTTTCTTTCAGAGTTCGTAGTGTTTCGATCAAATCATTTTTATGATTATTCAGTATGCTCCATGGGCCTGAGGTCGTCCAACACATGTCGGAACAAAAGTCGTTGGCTCCTATCAGAATACCAATGAGCTAAAATGAGTAAAAATAATGAATGATGATGTGAAACATCAATTGACTAAAATCCTCTTCAAATTTTCTTTCTCAAGCTGTTAACCCGTAACAGTCACACTTTCAAATAATAACTTATCGCGGTAACACGGGCTCCAGCGAACCCCACTCACAAAAACTGTTGTCGTTATCGTTTGTTTTAAGCTATCGAGTTAAATCAGCCCTCAAACCTCAATGTAACATGTTTTCTAAATGATCTAATCGTTATCGTCTCCTATTTACGATTTCAAAGTCGTCAAAACGCGACGTGAAAAAAAATTCACGAAATCTGATTTTTTTAACAAAAAAATTCGCTAAAAATTCAATTTTTCTCGTATGGTAAAAAATCAAACGCCGTTTTACTCTTTACATATTATACTTTTAAGAAAAATAATATAATTGCCATGAGCTGTGAAGAAAGTATATTTATTTTGAATTTTGAACTGTAGATTTTCGGTCGATGTTGAAAAATGGAAGTGGAGCATTTAAGTCGACAAATAATGGTAAAAATAGTATTTTTGCAGCACAAGTCGTATATTTTCGGTGGAAAATTATGAAAAGACCAACAAAAAAGTTTTATCATGGCCTCCGCAATCGACGCACAATGCGATGCTCATCATTTTGGTTTTTCTGTCTGTCATTCGCCGGCGAAGTTTACACATCGTCTTTATCCTCTTCAATGAGATAATTCACGGTCTTGCGCGTGTCAAGAGATCGTGAGGCATTTACTAGTAGATTATGAATATTATTTACGGTCAAAAAAAATAATTTAGTTCTTGCATTAATACTTACGTTCCTGAATGCATTTTGACACAAAAAAACGAATTCGAGACCCGATATTTTGAAACTTTTACCACTGTACGGTACACGGGGTTTATTGGACCCCAAAAGAAAACATGTGCGCACAAAGCGAGGTTTCTTGGTCAACTGACGGCACGCGGACCTTTGAAAATTGTTCAAACTTAATGTATTGGGTTCAAACGACAACAGATGGCACGACAAGTTCGATTCGAAAAAGTCTATCTTAGCATAAAAGGGCCATGAAGTCGGCCTGGGGTCCAGTGGACCCCGGGTGACTGTTACGCGTTAAAGAGGATTTTCAAGCATGAATATACCATTTTTAAAATGGGTGTTTCGATATGAATTGAACGATGATTAATTATGAGAATGTTTCGTCAAACCTTCCAACTTTTTTTCATGTCAACATCAGGATGATATTGGATCCGACGAATCAAATTTTCAGCCATGTACGGAAGATCTCGCGACATTGCAGCAATCTCGGCAACATTGAATCCCGAGGCTTTCTGATGCGTTAATGAATCATATGGAGCATATCCGATCAAATTTGGATTGAATTCCTGGATGCTCAGAAACGTTGGGAAAAAAATGAATGAAAGTCATTAATTTTTTATTGGCAACCGCATACAAACGACGAGTTCTAGATAAAATGTAATTTCTTCATTGCCCATCGAATCAATTGGATTCCAAGATTCCATTGCCCGGAGGAATCTGGCATTGAGGAACTCAAATCTTTGTCATCATTTTCCTTTCACTTACTTTGATTATATTCGGAATTGTGAAATATTCCCGCCATGTTCCTTGGCCACCACCGAGTGCTGTGACACCTCGATTCTCGATGAACAAGTGAAATATATTTGAAGCGAAAATACCCGTCCCTGCTGTCAACGAGTCGCCCATTGCCCCGATTACATCAATGTCACCTGGTCGTAATTTATGCACCGATTCTGGCACTTCCTTCGATCGACCGACTGCAGTCCGAGAAAAACCGTTAGACATTTACGACTCTACTAACTCATAGAGTATTCTTATAGTTTAATAAGAAAAAGGTAAAAAAAAAAAAACAAAGGACGCAGATTCATTATTTTCAAGTCTGTCCTTGCAGTTTAATCAAAATTCAATTATGATGAATATGATTGGAGAATGAAGATTTTTAGCGAACCTCGAGGTTGGCGGGTCGATTGAGAAAATTTTTCCTGTTAGAAATATTTCGTGAATGTCGCACGGTTTCCTCAAACATTCGTTTTTTTGTAGAACTGTATTTAGCGAATTGATTGTAGTCGAAAAATAATGTTGAGTCAAGATATCGGTATTTTTAGGGACTTGCACCAATCTAACAATCAGAATCATAAACGAGTCAGTTCGAAGCTGTGACCAGTTTATATTCGTGTCCTTGATTAAGGTAGTTCTGTATGTACACACACGAGACTGTTCCTGCCTGTCCTACGCAATCACGCCTCATTCACGAATAGGTCTCTTACACATGTAGAAAGTGCCGCTGTAATCGTGACAACAACGTCATTCTCCAGTATTATTGTAGCGTCGAGCGTCAAAATGTCAAGTATTTTCCGAAATCTTATTTCTTCGTAACGAAAGAATTTAATAAGAATTTAATAATCAGTTCGCCGCACCTCGCACTTTTGCCACGTCGTCACAGCTGTTCATGCGCTTGTTCCGCGTCACGTAAAATTAACTCAGTTCATCAGTCGATACCTCCGAAACTAGATGGTGAAAAATTTCCATTTAAAAAAATATTAATCCTACAATGGTACTGAATACACGACTGGTTTTATTTCAAAGTCGTAAGATCCGTTTAGCGTTGGTAATAAAAAATGTAAACAAGGCGCTGTCCAGTGAGGTGTTAGTGTTAATCGCGAATATCTCGAAAACTAAAAATGCTGAATCGATTTGAAATTTTGACACTCTGTGACTATGAAGGCTATTATTACACCATATTTCAATTTCAGCCGGTTTTTAAGGTTTCAACAAAAGTACAGAACTACCTTAAAGAGTTTTTATCGAGCATTCGCCATAAAAAAATTTGTGATAACGAACCCGAGACGTTGCAGGGAAAGGGCACATCGCTGGAAATCCTCCGCTGAACTCTTCGTTGATATCTACCTTCTCGATGATATTCACGATCGTCTCCCGTCCTACCTGACAATTCACGACCTTTTTCAACATTTGGTATGTTCACTTTTCTAGTCCACTATAAATTAATTCGCTTACGATCAATTTTTCTTGTCAATTTTTTTTCAAAACACTTCAACTAATTGTTTTGGACTTATGAGTGTTGCTTGAACTTCATTTATCGATATAAACCTCCGAAGAGTCTCTCTCGAGCTTCTCTTTAGAATAAAATGCACCTCATATGCGATAATAAAGAAGCAATTATGAAAATTCTAAAAAAGGTATGAGCTACTGAATAAAAAAATGAAATTTTATAAAGATAATTCGAGACGTTATCTCTATCGGTTTTAGCATTCCAATTCATTAGAGTAACGAATTGTTTTCGTGATTAAATTGATCGTGGTTGAATTTCTTCGTGAATAATGGTCACTCGACGCACCGAATACTTGGAATGCAATTTCCTTCATTGCTCGATATATTCTAATGTTGTTGGCACTGTCTAAAAATGTTTTTTGTCCGTGGACAAAGTTTGAAGAGAGGAACAAAATAGTGCAAATAACCGTGATACGATTCATCGTGAAAAATAAATTATTGATATTTTGACATTAAGTAAAAGGGGGGAGGGAGATACTTGTCAAAATAAAATTTGAAAACGGTAAAAGGAAAATTTGAAACGAGCAAATATCGTTCAAACGAGAAAATGGGTTGAGAAAAATTTTCAAGTGTCAGATTGTTCGAGGATTCGCGTAAAACTGAAGCGTGATCATCACTCAAAATGCATTGTTGCTACGAGCATCGAGGAAATACGTGAAACTTGTATAATAGCCTTGAAAAAAAAAAATCTTGGTAACATTGATCGTCAGCCACATGGGCCCTCCTATAGATTGTATGGTAGTGGGGCTGAAATAATTGACCAGAGTCCAATGAGAAGGTCTGAATATATCAAAAATCATTATCTGTTATTAAATAATGTTTCTATGAACTTGTGCATTGAGTTATTTATTATTTTGCACAGACGTTCAAGGACAACGGACCCTGCGGTAAAAGCAAATTGTAATCCTGTCGTTCGAGTCGTTTTTTCATTCATATCCTTCATCCGAATTGCATTCAGTGCTTGAAATTTTGTTATGTACATTGTATCTATTAATCCAGGCCAAATTTGCTACAAAAACTATTCCGCTCGTCGTAATCATAGAATCTTAAAAGAAAAAATCATTCCGGCTCGAGACTCCGTTGAAAACAGTGCCACGCGCTCCGAGAACCCCCTGAAAAATACTTTTTGGGAAAACATGTATTTCCTACGATTTTTTCGCCAAATCACGACGGTGTGATTTGACTTTTCATTGCAATCTGGGAAAACCATTTCCAGTTTCGATAAGACGATAAAAAAGATTCATTTTTCACAAACTTTTGTTCACAACGTTGCGAAACATATATTCGAAAAACAGAATCAATTCTCAGCTGATTATCAGAGAAATCGATAACTGCAATGAAATTCTCCACGAAGAATCGAGAGCATCCATTTCGCGTTGATTCCTTCTCTTCTTCTCAGAATCTTCGAGACCTTGAATATATTTTCCGCACATACAATTTTGAGATGAGGAAGAACGGAATTCTTTGTCCCGCGTATAAGTCACGTACGAAATGCAATTTCCCGCGCGCTCTTTAATTCAATGCAATTTTTATGCCATGGGTGTCACGATACCACGATTCGTTCGTTTCAAGAAATAATACGTCGATACGTGAGATGCATTTCCATGATTTCTCATAATCTTAGTCTAATATCTCAGAGTTTGAACGTGTTTGGATAATTTTATGAAACGAGAAAACTGTGCAAACACTTTCATATGATGCATTATGATGTTATTGGAATGACTGACACGTTTTGTAATAAACGAACGATCCGGATCGATGTGAAATTCACGACGTTTACGACAAAGCATTTTTATTCCAAACAAAATGATCTACGGTCAGGTAATTGAATATTGAAATTTCAATTTACTGTTCAGCATCCCGAATCGTCAGTTCTTTCATCATCTTTGAGCCACAATAAAATTATTCATTTTCGCTCAACTTTTTGCTCACTGATAATAAAAAAAATAATAGTTAGAAGTACTAAAGACAAATTTTCGTTACCTGCAATTCACTTTGGCGCAAAACGGACCGCCGAAACCTGCTTTTACGAAAAAATCTTCTCACACGAGGATTAAAATTGTGAGACATTAACTACACAATCTATTGCTACAGATATCCAGTTAGAAATTTATTTTTTGAAAAGAATATTCTCTAAATGGTTTTCGGTTTAAATGTCAACATCTTTTTCCACTACAGATTTGGTAAACGATGATTGGAGCGAATCTAAGTTTCGGTCAAAGGTCTAGTCAGAGGTGAGATAAAAAGTTTCAAGTTACCAGCACGGCTGGATATTGGGAATAGCGTGGTTATAAACGGTATATCAACAGCGGTATCAACGCTGCGTTATCATTGTATACAAAAAAAGTGAGCCTGATAGTATTCGAGATGAAATAATGCACAAAAGTTCGATACAATTCTCGCATGGTTACATCATTTCTCGACAACCTTCCGATGAGCAAATTTACGCTTCCGTGATAATTATTTGAACGTAGTCAAAAAGGTTGCAAAATGGCTTGAAATCATGCATAAATCGAAATTTTTTGAATTTATTATTGATAGGAAAATTACAGAAGAAAAAAACACCTAATTTGAAATTAAAAAAAAGTATATTTTACACGAATTTTTAAGACCACATAAAGAAGTAATGATGAAGACGTAGATAGCCCGAGTATCGCGTCCAAAAAGTACTTGATCGTTCACTCAACTCAATGGCTTTCAGCATTATTGATAAACGCTGATTAAATCATAACAATAAATCAAGTTTTTGTTGTGCTGTTTTCAAGAAAAATTTTATTCAACACTCTTTACAATTTCCCGATAGGAAACGAACTTCGGAAAGCCTAACGACGCTGAAGTTTGCAGCGTTCGAGTCCAACGAAATGAAGGAAAAAAACATTCGCAATTCACCAATTTTTTATTTCACGATGTATCGGTGCAGGTTGAAGAACTACGAATTGAAAATTCAACGAGTAACGAAATTAGAGAATCGCTGGAACTATTGGAGGGTTTTTTTACATCATTTCGTTGGACTCCAACGTTGCAAACGTCAGCGACATAAAGCTTATTCGTACAGTGAGTATCATTCATAGTTAAAACCACCAAAACACACGATTTATACATAAATTAAAGTAGATTCAGTTCTTCACTACTTCGACATACAAACAGAAATACATTTGATCAACACATTTTTATTTTTATTTTTTTTTTTTTTTTACTAATTGTACGATTCAAGAGGTGCTCGCTTTTGAAAAATCTTTCGTATTATTAGCAGAGATATTCCTTGGTTCAATTTCAAGCCAAAATCCCCCTTCAGCGGTTATGATGAAGGATTTTTTCAATTTAAGAGGGACTTGAGCTTTCCTGCCGGGTTTGATATGACATTTTGATAGAAGGTGAAAGAGCATGACTTTAGTTTCAAGCAGTGCAAATCTGTTTCCGATGCACATTCTCGGTCCAAGACCAAAAGGTAAATAGATGGATAAGTCAATACGATTTTTTCTAGCCCCGAGGAATCTCTCAGGGTCCCATCTGTCGGGGTCGTCAAAATACTTCGAGTCTCTGTTTATGGAGTAGACTGGAAACCAAACTGATTCACCTGGTTGGATGGTAATTGGTTTTTCACCCGGCAATGCTGGTGGCAGTTGATACGGTTTTACACACAGTCTGTCGAGAAAGAAACCCGGCGGATAGAGCCTCAGCGTTTCGTTTAATATTGCGTCCAAATATTCCATTTCGTTGATAGCATCGTAAGTGACTTGAGCGTTCTCCACCGTCTCCAAAACATGGTCGATCTCATTACAGAGTTTCTGTTGAACCAATGGATTTGCGGCTATTTGATGAGCAGCGAAGCACATCAGAGTTGCGGTAGTGTCAAATCCACCGAGGAAAAATATGAATGCCTCGGAAGCCATGTCCATCATTGAGAGCTCGAGGCCCTGACCGGTGTTGTTTTTCCGAGTTTCCATCATCAATTGGATCATATCGGGTCGTGTGATCCCTTCGCGTTCCCTCGTCTCTACGGTCTCTCTTACAACGTTGATAAAAAAATCTTCTACCGCTGGATCGATCAATTTGATCCCGAAAATCTTTGAGATCCGCGGAAAACTGCGGAGCAAAAAAAGCTTGGTGGAGAGCGAGCCCTCAAAGTTCACGACCTCCTTACCCAGCACGAAGAATTCGTTTTTTCGATTTCTCATCGAATCAATGCTTATGCCGAACGCGCAAGTCGCTATAACGTCGTTGGTATACCTCATGAACGCGTCTTTCGCATCGATTTCGGAAGATCCGAGTGATGAAGATTGCTCGGTGAGAAATTGAGCAAAATTTTTTCCACAATCCGACATCAGCTTGAACATCATTCTCATTTTGCTCCCCGTAAATGCTGGACTAAGAAGATTCCTAGTCTCTTTCCACTTGTCACCGCGAAGGCTAAAAAGATTGTTTCCGAAGAAGGGATCCATCTCGGCATCGTGGACAAACCCTCGGTGATCGACGAAATAATCGAAATGCTTGATGGCAACATTTTTTATCAAATCAGGAGATTTTATGACCACAACCGGCTCTCCAAAGTCATAGAAACCCACGTATTTCGCGTCTTCGTTGAGCTTGTAAACCTCGTCGATAACATCGGCGAGTAAACGTTGTTTGAATAGCGATGATCCCATGTTTCCAAAAACAGGCCAAGGCCTTAAATGCAAGATTCCTAATTTCTCAAATTTCTTCAACTTTCGAAAGAAGAAATAAAAAATTGCGAGTAATCCCATAAGGGATGACAGGACGATTGTTAACCATGACATTACTTCGATTATTGTTGAATAAAGCACTCAACTATTTTTATATTTTTTTCGCTCTTTCCAAGCTTTGCCACAACTAGAAACTCGACGCAAAAATTTGATCTCGATGACCGGAACGTTGATCGAGCACTGCGCGAGTTTTAAGCGACAAAGTCGTTGAATCATGCGTCGAATTAAATGGTATCAGTAGCCATTTAAAAATGTGAAAGATCAAGACGGAGTAACGGCTCGACGTCGAGTGCATTGAAGAAACATTACAACACTAGATAAAATAGAAGATAAAATTGTCTCTTTCCATTCGCAAGATCTTGATATTCGACAAGATTCAGAATCCGTGCGAAGAAAATGCATTTGTATTTCATCCCAGGAAACCATTTCCGTCATTCAATGACATCCAAACAGAAAAAAGGATTCTTATCATCAAATCTTTTCATTGGCACAAAAGTAAAATGTCTAAGGAGCTAAACAAAAGTATGGAAATAGAAACGCTCATAAAATTGTTCAAAGCTGCTTTATTTACGGTTTCATTGAACGACGTTGAAGTTTGCAACGTTGGAGTCCAACGAAATGAAGGAAAAAAACATTTGTAATTCGCTAATTTATTATTTCACGAATTAAACGAATTGAAAATTCGACGGGGAACGAAATTGGAGAATTACTGAAATTATTAGAGGGTTTTTTTACATCATTTCATTGGACTCCAACGTCGCAAACTTCAGCGTCATTTTATTGAAACGCAATTATCGGGCTATTTGCTTCAATCAACTCGTTCGCATGCCAATAGAATCGTTTTATGCGTGGTCTCTTGGGAACGAATGCGATATTATGTAACGCACACTGTGGAAGAGTTTTTGAAGTAGTTTTTATACAGTAATCACCAAGTTTTTGCTGTTTACTTTTTCGGTGTAATGTAGATTGTAACGAAGTAAAAAAAAAGAGCGAACACTCAAAAGTAGTGTCTCAACTCTAACAGTATTTACTCTCGAGTCTCGAGTCACACGTGACCGGAACGCCCGAACGATAAGATTTTACGTGTCCTTTAGCCAGTAAGATTGTTGCGTAACCGCTCTCGTCTTACGAGAATTCATTGGGCCATCTTAAGGATATATTGCACAGGCGATACAATGTTGCCATGCTAAACCATGCTAAAAACATAAAAAAATTCAAAATGATCAGAATTTTATAAAATTTGGTGAACATATTCTTTAGTGCCAAATTTGACAATACAAATTTTTTAAGATTTTTCTTCTGTACAGTTATCGAGTAATTGATCACTAAAGTTCACGTGTATAAGCATAGCGTTTCCATATATATAGGTATACATTCCGGGCATAAGAAATCTGCTTTAATGCGTAATTACTTGATAACTAAACAGAAGAAAATTTTGAAAAAATTTGTGTTTTCGCACTTGATGTTGAAGAACATTATCACCAAATTTGATCAATTTCTAATTATTTCGACTTTTGTATCATTCACCCTTAAATATTTTTCTCGTATTGGGAAAAAAATGCTGCTTTTATTGAGATAACATGCAAGTTTCACATTGAAATGGTTTTTACTGTAGGTTAAAATTCAAGTAACCTAAGTTTTAACTGAACCTCTTGAATGAAAAAATGTTTCGTGAATACGAGCTGTAATATATACTGAAATTATTTTCTATTCGTTTTTTTTACAAATTTCTTTGACCATGGTTTTCTATTCCTAGGTGAGGATATATTTGTGAGGAAAAAATGGGAACAATTAGAACTTTACATCTGTCAAATCGTATATCTTATTTATATGAGTCTTTTGAACACGATGGTGAACGACTTACAGCACGACTTACAGTTATAAGGTTGTTATGTCAGGTAAATATTCAGCAGAAAACAGTGTTCGTTTGAATAGGAGATGATTTGTTTGGCATTTTAGGTTATATGAAAGATCAGGTTTGCTTACATGCAGGATTTAGGTTATATGAAAGATCAGGTTTGCTTACATGCAGGATTTCTTCTTCTTATCCTTTCTATATGCAGGGTTTGAATCGTATAAATTGTTCATTAAATTCGAATTAGAACGATGCCCAGGCGGGTAACATATTTCAATATGAGTGAAAACACAGGTAGAAGACCGTTTCCCCAATATTTATATCGGTTGTTAGTTGTTACAAAGGCAAATAACAATTATGGCTGTATATTTGAATCGATTACCACGTTTTGTTCCGCGAGTATAATTCAATATTTTTTTCTTCTATATATATATATATATCTTTTCTTGATGCCTCTTCGTCTCTGTAAATTATAAAACAGTTGGCTTCTTTACCACCACAACACACGCCGCGCGCCAAACCGGTGAAAATTTGTCATAAAATCTTTGCGGTATTCGAATCGTAAACACGATCTTATATCTGATATACTTATTCGTTTTTTTATTCCTCATCTATAAAAATAAGAGATTGTCAAATGGGGGAAAACTTTCAAGGGACATTTACGTCGGAAAAGATTTCGAAAATCAGATGGAAACGAGAAGATTTCACCGAAGCGAAGACGTTCCTTTCCGGGAGCTGGGACAATCCAGTACATAACCTCAAAATTTTATTATTTTCAATATCACTCGAAGAATAATAGAATATAAAAATGATCTTTGATTCACACATTCAAGTTCTGTTTGTATTTTTTGTTTCTGCAAGGTAAACAAGATAAACCATTGGACATTTGAAAAAAACGAAGAGGAGGAAGTTTATCCCGTTGTTATAACATCGCATCCCTTTGTGGGTGACGTCACTGAACTTCAGGTATACATAAATTTTTCCAGAAAAATAAAAAAAAAAAACAAAAAAAAAGATTGTACTTTCACAAATAAATGTATGATATTTGAAAAATGTACAGTTTGTAAGCAAAGACTGTTTTGTGGCCTCATCATCCATTGGATCAGTGAAACTCTTACAAATTTCTGAGAATCCTTATTTGGAATTCAAAGAAAATGCTTCTTGGGATTCGCTTCACAAATTTGGGTACGTATTCTTGTAATTTAACTCATAACTGAAAAAATTCTTTATGACATTTATGGAAGTTTCAAACCGTTGAATGAAAAATGTTTTGCATATTGTTGCTAGATGAAATAGCATTCCCAAAAAAGCAGTATCTAGAAAAATTTTAATGTATCTTACAATATCTTCATTCCGTGAAATGAATAAACCATGATTTGATCGGTTGGTGGATCATGTGTCAATAGTTGTTTTTATTATTGAATTGCATATTCATTTGTGGAGAGTCTGAGAGGCTGCTTAATTTTTTGAGAATCATTGTTGCGAGTGCACACAGTTTACTTGTACATTACATGTACAAAACGTATATTTAAAAACAATATATTGTAAGTAAATTAAAAGTTAATTTATGCAAAGATTTGTCTGATGATTTCAGGGCTTTGGAGACTGCGTCTTGTACAGCTTTGGCCACTTTCAAACAGGACATTGCCAGTATCGGCGAAGATGGTAGAATTAATTTATTGACTGTGAACCAAAAAAAACCAGTTCGAACTATAGGTATGGTTAAAATACCAAACAACTTTTCTTTTGATTTTAAGTTTTTACGAGAAAAAATGTTGCTAAGTTAAGGGTGAATGATACAAAAGTCGAAATAATCAGAAATTGATGAAATTTGGTGATAATGTTCTTCAACATCAAGTGCGAAAACACAAATTTTTTCAAAATTTTCTTCTGTTATCGAGTAATTACGCATTAAAGCAGATTTCTTATGCCTGGAATGTATACCTATATGTATGGAAACGCTATGCTTATACACGTGAACTTTAGTGATCAATAACTCGATAACTGTACAGAAGAAAAATCTTAAAAAATTTGTATTGTCAAATTTGGCACTAAAGAATATGTTCACCAAATTTTATAAAATTCTGATCATTTTGAATTTTTTTATGTTTTTAGCATGCTCTAGCATGGCAACATTGTATCGCCTGTGCAATATATCCTTAAAAGGTGGAATCTTCTTTTTTAAACAAATGGAGAAATCACCTACAGTATTTTCATTGTGTATTGAAATGGTGTCAATTTCAATATCAAATGTATTTATTGTGAAAAATGTGTTCTTGCATTGAGTAGAAGAAGCGGACAGCTGCTCGTTGCACTGTGTAGATTTTCTGAGGCACAATGAAATACTCACGGGTAATTTGAGAGGTCACATGAAACTCTGGGATTTGAGAAACGAGAATGATGAACCAGCCACAACTTTCATGCTCTCCGATCAGCTAAAGGTACATTTTATCAATATATGCTCATGAACCATCGAATTCTCAAAATATTAAATTTTTTCGATAATGAAAATACAGCATAAATTTCTCTATCTTTTTCTATGAGGAAAATCGTTCGAGACTGCATATTTTATTTTCATTTTGAAAAATAAATATTGTCAACTGATCAAAATAGATTGCCATTGTTAAAATAATAAATGATTATTTTCATGCAGACAGAAGCTACGAGTCTCGCTCATCATCCCACGCAACGTCACATTGTGGTTGCTGGAGGTGGTGATGGAAGTTTAACAGTGTGGGATTTGCGTCATAATACTTATCCGATATCACAATTAAATGCTCATACTCAATCCGTGAGTGAAATACTATTTCATCCCGATAGACCAGAAAATTTATTCACATGCTCTATAAGTGGTGAATTATGGCATTGGAATAGTACCCAAAACTCGAAACTCAAATTAGGTAAGTTCCGTGAGGAACTTTTTTTTTTTTTTTTTCTATAAAAGATCCATGAAAAATGTTTCCTTGTACGTTTAAATTTACTCTTGCAGATGACGCGGATACGCACTGGCTAAACACGGTTGGGAATAACGGTAAAGTCAACGTATCAGCATTATGTGGTTCCTTGCACAAACCAATAAACAGCATTGATATTGATCGATCAACATTATTGTTTGGCTGCGATAACGAGGCGATGTACGTCATTCGAAATATTTGCGTTTGATTTTGAAATATTTGTAATTCTCGATAAATTCAATAAAGTAATTTTCATATGGAAAGAACAGATGTTTGAAAGTGGTAATAAAACTTTACCTTCAGAAATTGGCGGTTTTTGACAGCAGTACATTATAACCCATCACATGGAAGAATTTTATTTGGAAAAAGAATTAAGTCAAAGTATTTTGCGCGGCTTTGCTTATTTTTTGTAATGTAGATTCGCGTAGTTGGAAAAGGTAATAGTTGCCATCGCGATTTTTTCGTTTTTTTTTTTTTGATCATTTATCGTCGTATTTTTATTTCGTTCAACAAAACAATTTAAAATTATTTTAAAAAATTTATTTTAGATTTTTTGTATTTACCGACGATCAAGTAGAATTTTGTTGCTTCCTTTTCACACTACTCTGTTTTATAAATTTTGTCAAAGTTGACTAACCATATGCGAAGCCTCAAGTGAGTTGTTTCGCGGTTGAACTCTACTATTCCAACGGCGAAACACCTTCCTTACCATGGCAAGCGTGATCTTGTTTCGCAGCATACTACGCTATTATTCTCGTGATTTACTTATTTTTTTAATAAATAAGCAACAAACTTCATGCATAGATTTATACCCAACAAAAACGATTGCGCTTTGACTGAGCGTTTAAAAATTCATGATATCTCATAATTGAAGAAAAATCGACTAAATTCTACACAGATTTTTGTTTTTGATTTTCCTAATTTATGCCCGTTTTCTCCAACGTTATCCGAGTTTAAACTCGGTATATCCTATCTCGAAACTATATGAAAAAAATTGAACTGACTTTGAACAGCGTCGGAGGAAAACGGCCATTAGCGTTATTAACGCCACGATTAACGCTATTAACGCTGTCAGCGTCCAAGTAGAATGTACCCAAAAATTTAACCTAACATCCGAGTCTAGTTCCAAATATGTTAACACCAGGGGTTTAACACAGATGTGGCTACGGTCGCTTTCTTCGATAAAGAAAAAAGATACGACGACAGAGTTCTCAACTTTGTTGACAGTCGAGTAAAGACACATTTACATCTTTACTAGAATTTACTAGAAACATTTCAACCAAAATTTGATTGCACAACTACCACATATCAACTCTGCAGAACATTCTATTCGTAAATCTATAAATCGCAAGACTGGATCATGAAAATAAATAATATGAAAATATTATATCTAACGGTTCATTATTTGAAAAAAATACTTCCATGAAATATCCAAACGTCATCCTGACGTTCACGTGTTTTGATCATTCAATCGGCAGAATGTCTACATTTGTAACATGAAAATCATTTTTCATATTTCGCGCACTCATATTTAAAAAAAAATAAAAAATCGTTGGTGTAGTAACTCACGGTTACAGGAACGGGCCCCGATCTTCTTCCTACCTTTTTCTCCCACGATCCTAGCGATCTCCGTTTTCCTCGACGATCCTCTCCCTCTCCGTCTTCCTCTACGATCCTTTCGCTCTCCCTCTGTCTCTACGATTCTCTTATCCTGCTCCATGGTTCTGATCATAAAGAACTTTCCACATATTTTCAACACACTCTTCTTTCAATGTTTTTTCGTTCTCCCATGTTTGGAATTTATCATTTCACCTTTAACTTTTGTTATCACTTCACCGTATCACAGAAAATCGTAATCGCGATTCATTATCACAAAGTTATATATTTCCGCTAGTATTTTTTTCGAGAACGAAGTTGGGTTTTTATTCACCAAAAATTTAACTTTATACCGACGCGTTATATTAAAAATTCGTTATTTAATTGTACGACCGATTGAATACGAAAATTAACATAAACGAAAAAAAATATCCCCATTTTCAGGGAGGGCTCTTCTTTGCCTACTCTTCCCTAGGTTTTTTTCCCAGAAAACCGTTTTTGCGCAAATGGATAAGCCAAATATGTCGAGTAACAGAAACAATTGTAGTGACAAAACCTGTACCACCGTTTCATAGAGAATCGAGTGTGCCCGCGTGCGTGCACGCGTGGTCGGTTGCTCGCGTCCTATTGTTAGCATTTGACTAGTAAAAACTATTCGTAATGCTGTACATAGCTGCGGTTATACGCGTTGCGTGCATTGCTTAGCGTGCAGCGTTTGCAACTCCGACTTATCTGCATGGAATCTTGCCTGCGCGACTTCAAAGTGATACAGAAACTGTATCGGCCTCGGAACTGTGTCAAACTATCCGCTATGGAGTAGATTTACTGACTGTCCGTCTTCGCTTGCCGACAACCCCATGGCTTTAGGACCGTGCGTTAGGTGCTTTGCTTTGCGTTGCGTTGCTCGGGGTATGCTTGCATCTTAGCTCGCTTGCGGACACGCGCGCGTGCGAGCATACACAAGACTCTCGAAGCTATGTTACAGGCGTCACTAAACTCTTTCTGTTACTGGCCCTTGCCTCGATACTATTTTTCACGAATTAGCAAAATTTTAGAAATACTCATTCATGTGCAAATTTTTTAATAATAATAACATCGAGTGCGAGGACTTCCCTATCGGGTTATCTATAGGTGCGTCAAAAAAAGGAATCTCAGAAATTAAAGAAAAATAATGTATATTGACAAGGAGCGAATCATTATTTTTTATTAAATTTCAACTTTAATATTCGTTACGTTGTGTTTTCGTGTTTTTTATCGATTCGCACGATCTTAAGTTCTTTTATTTTGTAATTTAGATGACCGATCAGTTGCTTCAGCGAGATTGAATTTACTATTAAAATGATGAAATAACTGTTAAAGTTAAAATAATTGATAAAATTATGACCGCTACCAATTTTTATTGATTTCTATTTTATTTGTTCATCGATTGAGTGAAAAAAATTAAATCGTAAAAAAAGATTATTTTAGTCATTCAGGATAAAGTATGATTCCACGTGTCGTATTTCGTGCCCCGTTTTCTCAATGTACTGGAATGTACAATGCGTAGCGATAACAGCACGCTCACGTTCCACGCCAGTCCTCACCCTACGCCCGCCGGGCGGTGAGTGAAGCGAAAAGCGAAACGTGTTGTGCCTCTCTCCTGTCTCCTGTTGTCCAACCCTCGGGCCGGAGCTCCCCCTCCCTGTGCGCGCCGAGCGACGTGAGTGAAGCGAATCATGTTGCGCCTGCACCTCTCCCCCCCCGGCCTCGGAGCTCCGCCCGTCTCCCCTCTCTCCTGCTGGCTGACGACCGAACGCCTCTATCCCCACTCCGCTCTGCTACGCTATAGCGAATAGTCTAAACACGACCAAGCGTAAACGCGTGAAACGTAAACACGTGAAGAACGAAAACAAACCGAACGAATTATCCAAAATCCATTCGTAAATATTCACCGATTAATTGCCATAATTATCAATACACAAAATTGTATGCACCGAACCGTTGAATAAATTATGATCATCCATTAAAATTACACATTATATGTGACGCTCTAATATTTATATATTAAGGGATTTTTATCAAATTTTAATTAATATTTTTTAATTTTTAACCTGGAAAACTACTTCACCAAAAAAAGTGAGGTAGTGACGTAATATGATAGAACATTTTTGGAGTAGAAATATTTTCTGGTGGACATTTTTTAAATTATTTATTTTCATGGTACAGTCGTTACAGTTTATACATTTACGAATAGAAATGTTCTGGTGGAGTTGATATGTAGCTGTGCAATCAAAATTAAATTCATGATGCAGTTGTTAAGGGGTAGTATTTGGTCATGGTAGAGATATGAAGCTTGATTTGTTGGGTGTAGATGAATTTTGGTATAGATGCTTCTGGTAGAATTAAATTTTGATAGAAATGTTTCTGGTCGAACTGTAATGTGTCCTTTAACATGAAACCAACTCTTGAATTCAATTGCCAATAAAATCGAAAGAATCTCTGTCGTCGAATCTTTCGAAACAAAACAACTCTAGCGACATCTGTATTTACATTTGGAACTAGACTCCGACTTTAGGCTAAGTTGTTGAGTTCTGCATAACCAAATCGATCTCATATATCAACAATTTTTGCGCTACCTCCGTCGACAATCGCGGCGTAACTAGTCAGTCTGCGGTAAGAGGGAATAGGGGTACATTCTACTTGGACGCTGACAGCGTTTTCAACTTGGCATTGTAAACGTAAACGCTACAAGCGTTTAGATGGATGCGTTTAGAATTGTGTTCTCAACGCTCCCGACGTTCAACTGGTTGAACGCATCCACAGAGAGATCGTCTGTTATCTCTGTTATCGTACTACCGCTCGTTTCGCTGTCTTCACTTTCGATGAATCCAGTGTTATTTCGTCGAGTAATTGAAAAAGAACAAATCACTTGTTGGTTACGCCATTTTGTAATCGCACCAAGTCGAACATGACGTGAACGCAACCAGCGTCACCGCGCATTTCAAATCGCGAACACGTTTTAGCGTTATTAGCGTTATTAACATATAACGCTATTAACGCTGTCAGCGTCCAAGTAGAATGTACCCTAGTTGGCTGCGTTCACGGAGGTACGGGGTTTGCAAGCAATAGTTTGCATTGGACAGAAAAGAGAGAGCACGTTTCTCGTGGTGGTAAAGTTCTTATTCTCGGATCGCGAAGGCCGTGGTCCGTGGTCGTGGTCGTCGTGGTAGCTTTGGCCTCGCTCGCTCGTCTCGCGCTGGCTTGCCATTTTGTGACGCTTCTCGTATATAAATCTTCGTAAACAAAGTTATATCAGTAATACGTCTCAATAATAAAGTTTTAAGGCCGGGACAATGTCCAAACGGAGGATTGAAGTTGTAGACCCTTACGTCAAGAGACGAGCGTGAGTATAACTAAAAAAAATAAGGAATCAACAATCACGAGAAAAATTGATTTTCTTCCGGAACTCGACATTTCGCGCTTAGAGCACACGCTATGAGCTATTTATCCTATTGCCGTATTTTTTTTCAATCATTCTCATATCAACGATCGACAATTTCCATGAAGTTGACAGTTCTTTTTAACAAATGATTTTAATATTGGCATAATATTTTCCTCATTTTGTGTACTCAATGGGGTTTTCGTGGACCGGAGAAAAAATCAACTTCGCACATGAGGGTCTTGCTGTTCGTATTGTAACAATACTATTTCACCACTAAGAATTGACGTTCTCTTCACTTTATTAGCATTTATATTGAGGATGTACAATTTTCTACCTGTCATTATTTTTCCATTAATTTCGACACGACCTAGAAAATTTGCTTAACTATTTAATAACGTGACATTATGAAATTATGACGAAGTTGCGTATTCCTTCATGGCTGTTGTTTTTATAAAACGTAATCATTGAAAGTTATTTGTATATTCCAAGATTATTCTCAGTAAATTTACAGGCGAAACTTTGAGACTGAAAAATTATTGAGTTTATAATGAATTTACTAAAGTAAAACATAATGCGCTGGTAAACCTGTGAGATTTAAGACACATACCCATATATATTTATAAAACATTTACATTCATAATCTGCACCATGTCATAAAGTATATAAATAGAAATTTTCTCTTTTGTATGAGAATGAGTCAAATTTCAAAATTAATTACTATGATCATGCATGGTCATGATTCAAAAAAATTTAGAAACAGCAATGTAGAGTCAAACTGATATTAGCCACTTGTTTGGCTAACCTCAATATGGCAGAAGTGCCTCCAGAGCCTCCAGGAACCTGCCTGTTATATGTGTTAATTCATGAAAATACCATATTACTATACAAAAATTCGCGACAAAATAGTCAGAAAAAATCCACCTGAAAATAGTAGGGTTGAATTCAGAGGCAATATCGTAAGAATAAAAAAAATATATTGAATAAAAAAATGGCTTAAAAAGGTTGTAGTTGCAGAAGACAAAAAATTTTCCATACTTCATCATGTTTGTAAACATAATTAACTCGAAAACCATATTTTCTTGCAATAAGTCTTCAGAAAAATTCAAAATTTATCTATCTATTTGATATGAAAATTAAAAATAATGGTAGAAAAAAAGATCTTTTTCTATTTGATTAATGAAAACTTCAAATCAACAATAGAGACAACCCAGTTTAAGTCCATAAAATTCTTTACGGTATACGAATGTCAAATTTAGTTGGAGTAACCTGAGAAAGTTGAGAGACAACCATTTTTAGTTTACTAAATACAAATATTAATATAGAGTAAAACCATGGGGAAAAATCAATCAAATGTTTTTCATTTGAGATCATTCATTTAAGTGACAAACGATGTTAAAAAAAGGTTTCATCATAGACATTTCATGAATTTCTTATTGTACAGAGATGGTCAAGAAAATGTACCATCACCGGTACAGGTGGGAAACAGTACATCGGCACAGCTGAATCCCTACACAGGACTGCCTTACACTCGTAGATATCATGATTTTCTGAAGAAGAGAATAACCTTACCAGTCTTTGAGTACAGAAGTGACTTTATGAGACTATTGGCACAACATCAGTGTATCGTACTGGTGGGTGAGACAGGTTCTGGGAAAACAACTCAGATACCGCAATGGTGCGTGGAATATTCAATCTCTGTGGGAAAAAAAGGAGTAGCTTGTACGCAACCCAGAAGAGTAGCAGCGATGTCGGTGGCACAACGAGTTTCTGAAGAAATGGATGTAATTTTGGGAATGCAAGTTGGTTACAGTATTCGTTTTGAGGATTGTAGCTCGGTTCATACAGTCCTAAAATACATGACCGATGGTATGTTATTGCGGGAAGGTATGTCTGATCCCATGCTCGAAGCTTATCAAGTAATATTATTGGACGAAGCTCACGAGAGGACACTTGCAACCGATTTACTCATGGGAGTACTGAAAGAAGTAATAAAACAAAGATCCGATTTGAAACTCGTAATTATGAGCGCGACCCTTGATGCTGGCAAATTTCAACAATACTTTGATAATGCGCCTTTGATGAATGTTCCTGGCCGAACACATCCTGTTGAAATATTTTACACACCCGAGCCAGAGCGCGATTATCTCGAAGCTGCTATAAGAACAGTTGTACAGATACACATGTGCGAAGAGGGTAGCGGTGATCTTTTGCTGTTTCTTACGGGTCAAGAAGAAATCGAGGAAGCTTGCAAGAGAATCAAACGTGAAATGGACAACTTAGGACCCGATGTCGGAGAGCTCAAATGCATTCCACTCTATTCCACCCTGCCACCGAATTTGCAACAACGAATATTTGAGGCAGCCCCTCCCAATAAACCCAATGGTGCCGTTGGAAGAAAAGTCGTTGTTTCAACCAATATCGCCGAAACTTCGTTGACCATCGATGGTGTAGTTTTTGTCATCGATCCTGGGTTTGCCAAACAAAAGGTAATTCTATCAGAATTGAAAGAACTTTTAAAAAAATGTTCAATGCCAAAACTGTGTAAGCTTGATGACTCTTTATCGTTGTTAAAAATTCAATGAATCATTATTGGTGTAGCACTTTATATCCCAAGACGCAAGTCAGTTTTACATAAAATATTATGTAATCTTAAATGCTTACGTGAGAACTAATACATTGCATGCTTTATCTTAATAGTTGAAATGCACTTGGTCAATATATATCGATTCATTACTTCGAGCTTATCTGTTTCAATGAATAATATTCACTTCACATTAATGTGTTTATCTATTCTCTACTATTTTTATGAGAAATTTATATCGACAGGTTTACAATCCAAGGATTCGAGTTGAATCACTCCTAGTATCACCGATTAGCAAAGCTTCGGCTCAACAGAGAGCTGGACGAGCGGGTCGTACGCGACCCGGAAAATGCTTCAGGTTGTATACCGAAAAAGCATTCAAAAACGAGATGCAGGACAATACTTATCCCGAAATTCTACGATCTAATTTGGGAAGTGTTGTTTTACAACTTAAAAAACTTGGCATTGATGATCTGGTGAGTGGAGCCACAAAATACCCAGTGTTTCTCATAATCGTGAATATTTTTGAAGATTTCATTTATTTTTCATAATTTAAAATTCTAAGTCTGGTGATCTTGTTTTCTCTTAGTATCACAGCGGAAAAAAATCCATCCATGAACATTCAATAAATTTCCATAATATTTTATCGCACCTGATCGAATAAATTTAGACGATTGATGGAAAAATAATTCGCTTCGTTTTATTTCTCTCAGGTTCACTTTGACTTCATGGATCCACCGGCTCCTGAAACTCTAATGCGAGCTCTGGAACTGTTAAATTATCTTGCTGCTCTTGACGACGATGGAAATTTGACGGATTTGGGAGCTATAATGGCGGAATTTCCACTCGATCCTCAACTTGCGAAAATGCTTATAGCATCTTGTAATCACAATTGTAGCAACGAGATACTCAGTATAACAGCGATGCTGTCAGGTAAAGAGAATTAGGGGTCTCGTTAAGGCGTTATACTTACTGATGCATGTGCATAAGAACTGTCAGATGGGGAAAAAGTCTCGATCAGATTGCGCAAATATTTTCTGAAATCTTGTGTAAATCATGGAATTTTAATCTTCGTTCAGTGGCTTTTCTCAGGGATGTTTTTATCTCTCAGTCAGTAAATTCCTTATTACATTCTCAAATTCTTGAAAAATTCATTAAATTTTTACGGGCGCTAAAGTTAAAGAATATATTGTTCTGGAGGTATTCAACTGCAGTTAAATGGCAAAAAAATATTAACATTTGAGTATATCAGGAAGAGCGGGATGAGGTAACGTTGTAGTATATTGACGATTGACATGCTATTAGTCCCACAGTGCTTTGTGAGACCGAACGAGGCCAAGAAAGCAGCCGATGACGCAAAAATGAAATTTGCTCATATCGATGGTGACCATTTGACGTTATTGAATGTTTATCACGCTTTCAAACAAAGTAAGTTCAACATTTTGGAGTCCTTGTTTCAACTGTCTTTTTTCCATACAAATTATCATTGATTTTCAATTATTTCGTGAAATAATTTAGATCTGGAAGATCCAACATGGTGTTACGACCATTTCGTGAATTATCGATCCTTGAAGAGCGGTGATAATGTCAGAGAACAATTGTGCCGAATCATGGACAGATTCTCGCTCAAGCGTACCTCTACCGATTTCACTTCGAAGGATTATTACATCAATATTAGAAAAGCCCTCGTCAATGGTTTTTTCATGCAGGTAAGTTGGTACAATAGTTTCCTTTGCTCGAAAAATCACAGAAAAATGGCTGATCCATGAAATTCGTTATTTACATATTTTTCAACGTTTTCGTGTTCAGGTTGCACACTTGGAGAGAACCGGTCATTATCAAACGATCAAAGACAATCAAGCTGTACAGTTACATCCAAGCAGCTGTTTGGATCATAAGCCCGAATGGGTTATATACAATGAGTTCGTTTTAACGACGAAAAATTATATTAGGACAGTGACTGACATAAAACGTAAGTTTATTCAAGTTAATAAGTATGCCAGGTCTAATAGAATTAGTACACAAAATGGAACTTGTCACTTGTAGGGTAAAATTGTTTTTTCACGATTCTTTGGTTTCATTTTCTTTTATGATTGAAATATTTTGGCAGATTGATTGGCAACGAATATTCGTCGAAACAAAATTTTTGATTTGTTCATTTTCATTTCAGCCGATTGGTTACTGACGATTGCACCACAGTACTACGATTTGCGAAATTTCCCGCAGTGCGAGGCGAAAGCACAGCTGGAATTAATACAAACTCGATTAGACTCGAAACAGTATCAAGAGGGATTTTAACCACCAAGTTTGATAGATACGATTGATAATCGTGTTTAAAGCGTTTCGAAAAGATGTTATGGAACGTGTTGAAATGATTTTTCGCAAATTAACACAACAAAGTAACACACATACAGCGATGGACTAATTTGTCGTAACATCTCCTGTGTTTGTTTTCTACCAGAAGTGAGAAATCCACCATTTGAATGAATCAGTGTAAACGACGGCATGTTCGTCGAAGTATGAAATTCAAAATATAACGGACGGTTGAAGACAAAATGTACAATTTATCAGTAAACATAAAAAGAAGAAAAACAATGGAAGAACAAAAATTCGTTGAAATATTCGACAAATTTGGAGATGACATCCCGCTAGGCGAAATAGATTAATTTTTGTATCCACTGTTGAAGTAACGTGTCAAAAAGGATAGATGTAAAAACGGAAAATGGAACCCGCATTAAATATTTCGTTTTTTTTGTCGTCAAGAACGACGTATTTTCGTAATTGGCGCTTCTTGAATTTTGCGTAATTTATGAACTAACACGTACAACAAACATTCGAATTCATGGTCACCATTTTATTAACAGGTTTAAGGAATGAAAATATGTAGTTTTCTAGAATCTTGGTGATTTTCGTGCTTTGATGTAAGAATTTTGGCAAAAAAAAAAGATACTATTTTTTATGTACGACGGTATTGATATGAAATTTGGAATTCTAAGAAAAAAAAAAATTTGCCTTGGGTTTGACAAACAATTATTGAGAATTCACATTGTCACATTCTCAATTATACAGTGATAAACAAGCTTTTTCTTTCACCATAATAAACTTAATGAACTTGTGATCTTTCCCCGGTAGTTACGAGCATGAACTAAAGAGTATTAACCGACGTCAATGAGCATAGTACGAAACGATTATCTGGCAACAAGATTTTTGTGGATAAATGTGGGAAAAGAAATGACAGACTTGGAAGTACTCGAATTTCTTTACAATTTCATTATGTATCAAAAAGTCATATTTAATAGTTGTTTTTGCTTTATATGACGCCTAACTCTTACACAAGGACTTAAGCTGGATAGGGAAACAATCAAAACAAAAAAAATTGCTGTTTCATGTCTGACGCACCTCGAAATCAACATACGTACATAATATTACAATGGCTTTGAATTGTAAAATAAATACCCAAAGAATCACGAAAAATATATATGATTTCAATTTTGTATATAGACGTAAACTGAAAAAGTAAAAACAGGAAAAAAACGCAAAGCACCATAACGAAAATGCGAGAGAACAATGATGTTTTTATCAACTGTACACTGTAATTACGTATAATAAAACGATGGACGTGTACGGGGTTTGTAAGCTTTTGGCAGGTCGGATTGGTCGGAAATGCGCTCAAAAGACATTCGTCGATTCGTCGATTACAGTCAATAAAAAACGGTATACTAGCGCCAGTGTGAATTGGTGAGTGAAACTGTAACTGCGCGTTGAGGATTCGGAAATAATTGAGAACCCCTGGAGCAACACGAGGTTTTGTGCGCCTTGCCGCATTTCGTCATTGGTCTCAATAATTTTTGTTTTTTTCGGTTTGTGAATTACTGTTGAAATTAGTAACGTGTAGAAATGGCACCAATCGGCTTACCGGTCGTAGCAAGATTCAATAAATTTGCAATAGATACGATCTGTCAAATTACACGAAAAAATTCCGCTAGGTGAGTATATAATCTTTCTAAATCATTCTCGAAATACTAATGGCACATAAGAACATGATTTTTCCATGTGACATCATATTCTTAAACCGATAAAAATTCAGTAAGTTCACGATTAGGTAATTAACAAAACATTGTCAAATGTAACGTAAAATATTGAATATTTTATTGATCCCATTTTTTCCACATCCTACGGAGGAATCACTTTCTTACACGTACATTTGTTTTGTCTATTCCACTTTAAATGCTTCCTTTAAATGTTTGTTCAAAATATCGTGGGATTTTCAGAACTCTGCAGCCTTTTTGTATGCAGCGCAAGCAGAGGTATGGCACAGTTTCAGAGGAAAAGAAAACCGATCATCCAGAAACACTAGAGTTAACGGAAAATGAAAAGAAACTTAAATCTGAGATAGAACTGTTGAACAAGGATCTTACTGATCTGAAGGAGCGAAATAACGAACTTAACGACAAGTACAAGAGAGCTCTCGCTGACAGTGAAAATCTTAGGGTCAGACTCTGCAAACAAATTGACGACGCAAAGCTCTTTGGTATTCAAGGCTTCTGCAAAGATCTTCTGGATGTTGCTGATATTTTAGGTAAAGCTACTGAAAGCGTTCCTAAGGATCAACTAACAGAGAGAAATCCACATTTAAAAAGTCTCTATGAAGGTCTGCAAATGACAGAAGCACAACTCCACAAGGTATTCTTGAAATACTTCTATCAACATCTTCCAATTTTTCCCATTACAGCAATGATAATGTTCATTATTCTAATTGAATATACAAATGTTCAAAAATATTACATAAACACATTGAATGATTTCTAACAATTCCACATTTACTTGTTTTATGGTTGTCCGAGAAAAGTACAGATTATTTTACTAGTGGGAAATGCTTTGAATTAAGGAATCCTCTAAAAATTGTAATGGAATCATTTTATCCCATGCAAGAGAAACTCATTTTTACGTTTTTTAAATTTGATTTTAAATACGTTTTTTTTAATTCGAAGATACGCTGTTCTACTTTGTCTTAGTTTTATTTACACTATTGAACTATATGAAAATATTTATGGATTTTAGGTCTTCAAAAAACATGGTTTGGTATCGTTCAACCCTCTCGAGGAGAAATTTGATCCGAACCAACACGAGGCGCTATTTCAACAGGTAATTTTCTTCTCATTATAAATATGAAGTCACAAGACTCTTCACATTCAAACGAACGTCTTTGAATCTATTGCTTTTAGGAAGTTGAAGGAAAACAGCCGGGTACTGTTGTCGTGGTTTCAAAAGTGGGCTACAAATTGCACGAAAGAGTAGTTCGACCTGCTCTGGTTGGTGTGACCAAAGGATAATAGGAGTTGGACAAGGGGAAAAATATTGAAAACGAGATTGTGAAAAAATCTTTCTCAAGATTAATATTAAATAAAGGAAAAGCGGTGAAAAAGATGTACATGTGACGTCTCATCAGTTGTTTTACATGCAAAGTTATTGGATTATCGTACACTTTTGTAGTTATAAGTGACTGCTCGTGGAGAGTGCTAAATTCATGATTTTAACTTTCCTTTGTAACACAGTGATGTATGTACATATTGTCGAAACGAACAGGAGTCATGAAAAAATAATGACAACAATAAATAGCAAGCACAACTTGTGTTGAATATAAATATGTATTTGTTTCAAAGAAAAAAGTATTCTATGACAAATTAAAATCCTGTAAAGTAAATGCATGAGAATGTTAGTTTTTCAGCACCTCTCGAACACTTTGTACAAGTCGGGCAAACTGGCGATTTGAAGTATCGTCGAATCGTGAGCAAAGCATTTGGGTGGTAAAAGACTTTCTTTTATCGCTGGATACAAAACGTGCTCAACTACGTGTTTCCAATCTTGAGCCTCGTTACTTGTGTTAACGTGACTGTAAAACTTAGCTGTCTCTCGACAAATACCGTCGAAACACACCTTTTCCGCCGTCCAATCAACTTCAGTTGCGAGACGAAGTATGTAAAGTGGGAGCTCTGCCTCATATGGAATGTATTTATCTAAAATAAGTATTTTGCTTGAGGAAACTCATTTGGAATGTATTTTTGTAATCGAATCAATCAGTACATACCTAATAATACTGGTAATGATTTTATATTTCCTCTTTTATCGATATTAATTGAGAAGTAATCGTTTAGTAAATCTGCCTTTTCAAGAAGCAGTTCTTTCACCCTGGCTGCTATTTCATCTTTCGGTCCATCCTCTTCAGTCCATCCTGTTCCTTCAGTTTCCAAACCCAAAAGCGCCAATTCGTCGAGAGGTAATGGTTGCTGATAAGAACATTTTTTAATATTTTGAATGAATTTTCTCAAGATATTGTTGATTTACCATGCAAATTGATTTACTACAAAAATCGCGATAGTTTATCCCACAAATTTTGCTATCACAATGGGAGTGAAAAAAAATCTTCCATG
The DNA here is from genome assembly GCF_019457755.1 of Venturia canescens. Classification (NCBI taxonomy): domain Eukaryota; kingdom Metazoa; phylum Arthropoda; class Insecta; order Hymenoptera; family Ichneumonidae; genus Venturia; species Venturia canescens. The sequence continues at coordinate 26,447,738 of NC_057421.1, forward strand.
GTTCTTTGCATACTTACAGAAAATTTGAATACTCCATAATTCTCGAAATCGTACAGCATTATCTCATAAAATAGTTCTTCCCTGAAATAGATCGATTTTTTATTTTCGTAAATATATTTGACTTCATGAAAAAAGCAGCATATTTCTCATTAATTTGGTCGTATCCATGCGAATAAGAAATTTATTTTTCACTAGAACTTCGATGTTCATTTAGATTCAATTCAATATCTTATAATGGTTACATATTCATGGGACGTTTGGCGGAAAATAGACAGGCGAATATGTAAACATTTCGAGAACTTACGCGAGTTTCATGGTGTCACAGATATAGAGATTAAGGCCACTCTGTACAAGGGCCGATTTTTCATCGACGCTACCAACGAAAATTATATTTGAAAGTATATCGCGGAGTCCTTCATGATAATTATCCTCAATTTCTTTTCTGAGTGTTAAAATACTGTGCAATTTGACTTGAATACGAAATTTATTGACGGAGTATGACTTGAATCCCGACGATACGGGTGTTATCGTTCCTTCGCTGGAAGAAATTGTATCTGCCTCCGATGCAGCGATATTTTTTCTCTGAACAGTTTCATTTTCAACGTCAGACTCCTGGAAATTTTCGCAACGCTTGCTGCTCGATTCAATATTTTCTTGGGTTCCGTAGTATTTGTAAACAATTTTTAATGCCCGATCAGCAGCTTCAGAGATCGGTACTGGTTCGCTTGGTACGTCAGAGGACGAATCATCTTCCGCGTTTGGTGGATCCAAAATGCTCGATGTATCTATTTTTTCTGTTTGCGTCGACGTGACGACGTTATCTGAAGCTTTCATACCCATTTCGAGCGAATCAATAGAAGTTGTATCGCTTATGAGATTACTCCAATTCGATTTATCTTGATTTGTTAAACTTTCAATATCTTTTGGAGTTTCTTTCGGCAGTAAAATGCGTGTAGCCTTATTTTTCTTTTGATTTGTTTTTTCCAAACCGTCCTCTATCATCGTGAGTAAAACATCATCCATGTTCTCCAGATTTATTTCAATCATCGAAAATGCATTACTGTTTTTTTCCGTATCCGTCTGTTTTAACACACATTCATCCCTACTTTTTTCTATATTCTCTGTGCTCCTAATTTTCTCAACATCTACAATATTGTCTCTCGCAGAATTTGTACTTATACCGCATGCTGTTGTAATTGTGCAGTGTTCGTTCTGAAGTTCTGTTTCAAAATCTTTTGGATCAACAGATATATTGCATTCTTTATCAGAGTCTAAATCGCGCGATGTATTTTGCGAACCTTTTGCTCTATCACTATGAACCGTGAAGTTAAATTTGTCTAATTTTTGATCGGACGAACTCGTGCGTATCATCTCGCGAGCGTGAATTTTCTTCGTACTTTCGCCATTATCCTTGTCGAACTCAGGCAACACTTCTTCCAGTGTGCCCTTTGTGATGTTAACCTGTGGCATTCTAGCTTGGAGGTAAAATGTTCTGGACGCATTGTTGCTTGATAATTTTTCATCGAGAATGATTTTAATTTTCTCGATTATTACGTCTTCGTGAAGAAATCGTACCTCGTGCTTCGTCGGATGCACATTAACGTCCACGTTGTTTGGGTTTATATCCAAAGATATGTAACACCAAGGATGCATTTTTTTTGGCAGGTAGATCGAATAAAGTTCCTCTACCATTTTTCGTATAGCTGAAAAAGAAAAAACCTTCAATGAAAAATAGGTGAATAGAACTTTATGAAATAATTGTAGAGCTGAAGAAATTCTAAATTGTTTGTGATTATCTAAAATAATTGTTTTGCAAGCAATTATGTATTGAGATCGATCAAGTAACCAAGCATAAAAGTAGCGTTCGGTAGAGGAGGAACATTGATGATTGCAGAATACCGAAAAACCATTTTTCAGTTAACAATCATTTTTATAAATGTCATATAATTTTCAGTACCATCAAATTATCGAACTCACGCGTTGAATCGACCAGTCGATTATTAATGAATAGTAGAAATGTCATGCGCTTGCTTGTATAGTTTGGATTTGTAATAAGTGCATGAATCTTGAATTTATACGAGTCGTTTTCAGCCTCTACTTCCAAAAGTTCACGGGCGACCGGATTTCCATATAGTAGTTTGACGTTATTCATTTTCGTGGAGTTGTGGGGTGTTCTAACCTGTTTGAATCATAAAGTAGTTTTATTTGAATACAACAATACTTGATTTTCAAAAGGTATTCAAATACGCCAATTTTTACATTGGCTTATGAGGATTTTGGCTACGATTTTGGATGGTTTTTTCTACATTCTTTTATTGCTCATAAATGTTTATTTAAGTTATTTCAAATCAAAAACTGATAAGTCAGATTGATCTGAGTGAATATTAAGAAAATATAATCCAATTTCGACGAGAATCACCTTTTTTTCAAAACTTAAGTCAAACTTTTCATAACTGAATTAGAATTGGTTTTTTTTCTCCCTTGTATTTCTGACCATTTCACTGCAGTTTTCATTTTGTACAAATTATTTTAAACATTGTACAAATTGAAAATATATACGGAAATCAGATACTGAACGGTGTTTATTACCTGTGGAAGAACTTCGCCTTGTTTTTTCAGAGTAAAACCAACTTTGGGGTTGTGAACTGAATAACGAGTCACAACATCAGCTATTTTTGTAAATTCTTCAGCTGCACTGGAAAGAGCTTTTCGTCGGGTGGCAACATTGTAAAATAGATTTTCAATGAGAATAGTTGTGCCTTGATTCCCAGCACAAGGCTTAGGAGCTCCTTTTAGTTTGCTATCGATATAAGAAGCTCTGAAAGAAAATAATATAATAAATATTTACGTCCACAGAGTTACGATTTTATGGAAACAAGTATCGAGTATAATAATGACCGGCTTATTAAATTCAAGAAGACTTGAGTGTGCTCGATGGTTTTTTTTTTTTTGTGGAAAAGTTGTTTCAAGCGGGAAGTTTACATTTAAATTTCAAGCTATACTTACTTGTAGGCACACTTTTCTTCCGCAGTCTTTGTCGTGATGGTTAAAAGTGCGACATGGCTTATACTGGCTAAAGCTTCTCCACGAAATCCAAAAGTTTCAATTGACTTGAGGTCATCAAAATTTTGGAGTTTGCTCGTTGTGAATCGCTCACACACAATTTCCATATCTTCTTTTCTAATACCAGTTCCATTGTCTTGAATCTTAGATGATAAAAATTTAGTTAGAAATTAATAACAGATTGCTTGCACCATTCAAATCAGTATCAGTTATTGCATAACTAGATGTTAATGCCACTTGTTCTGGAGGGATTATTAAAGAAAGTATCAATTATTGAGTACATTCAAAAATTCAATTTGTTTCAAGCATTTAGCAATTAAATTGTAAAAACTTCAGGGTATATTTTCAGAGTACTCCTGCATGATTGCTGATTACATTTCCAAAAAATTCACCATTTGAGAATTAACGTAGAAAAGCGTTACGTTGCAGAAATTCTCAACTATCATTTTACATGCAAAGATAGTTTTTTCAAACATCGTGTGTAAAAACAATGACTAACCTGTAGTAATTTAAGCCCACCTTCTTTTACTGTGATCTGAATATTTGTGGATTTGGCATCAAGACTAGAAGAAAAAAAATGGTGATCACAGACCTATTGATAATTGAGCATGGTTTTACAGATATTGACAAAGGAATTCCTGGTAACTCTACATCTCTCATTACCTGTAAAGAATATAAAATTTGACGATAATATTTTAATTGTTTGTTTATTCCATCAATGCAGTCAGCTGATCAATATACGCGAACAAGAGGTTTACAAATAGATTACTGTAAGAAAGCGTTTTTCTAAAGGACTAATTGTACGTGATATAACCTCCAATAACTTAGACTGATAAAGCTTGACATCAATAATGAATGGAATGTCTGTTGGAAACGCTAATTTTGAAGAACAACAAAAATACAAATTCAAAAAAATTCATCGAACCTGTTTTCGATAAGTTCTTTCAATGCGTTTGCCGGTCTTTGAATAATTTCACCGGCTGCTATTCTGTTGACTACTACTTCATCGAGTTTTTTAATTTTTGCCGGTTTCTCCATTTTTACATAAAAAACATTTCAATAGTAACAGAAGCGAATGATATCAAATCAAACGTTTTCAATTTTCAAGTGATGACACGTGTTCGAACTGTTTCAAACGTTTTAAAACTGTAGAAAATTCGTCGTATTGTTATTGCAATTGATGTCGGGCGAGCTCGATGGAGGGCGCCACAGTATTTGTACAGTCAGAAATTCATCAGTTGAAATGTTTTGTTAGCTGTCAAGTTCGTTTCTATTGTTTTGAATTGTTTAAGTTTACTCGAGTAGCAGTATCCATCCAAATACAGTGTTTTATCGACTACCATGAATCTTGGTTTTTTCTTTCCATAGAAAGAAAAAGAAGTGTAGAAAGAAGAAGTGTAGAAAGAAAGTCACTGATGAATCGTCATGAATCTCGATCGGAATATAGCTCCGCTCTTTTTTTTTAAAATGAATCCATTAATCTTGACATGCTATATAAGCTCCGGCTGTTATAAATACATAATATGAGATAAACAGCTCGATTTTTCTCGCATTCTCTCAACCTAGTCAATCGTCATTCCCCTCATTTTTTTGTAGCTTCTGTTTTAATCAAATTTAACCTGAATTTTCCAAGGCATACTCCCTCATTGTGTTAGTTCGTAGGGGATTCGAGGGTGATTCCCAGCAGTGCACATGAATTAACCATGACAGTAGCAGATTGAAAAATTTTATCAGATTTTTTCACAAAACACCATTCAAAGTTGTTTTCATCACAATTATTATTTTTCATAAAATATAAAAAAACTCGCCATAGTATTTGGATTCTATATCCTCCCATTTTGGACTCGATTTTGGAGGTTTTACCAAAACATTGTAATTTCCAAGTAAACTCCGAATAAAAACTTTTACATTCCGTACTTTGCGCTGGCAAAGGTTTAAACTGTGCTATTTTTATTTCCTACGTAGTCCACCGAGGAAACGTTGTAAAATTTATGTTGACTCGATAATGAACTGTAAATTTTAATTATTATGCCATTTATCGCTATTTTTAAATATATCGGTATATAATACATTCGTACCGATATATTTGCTTTGGTAAACATAGATTTTCATCGAGTTATCGCTTCGCTAAAAATTACTGTGTATATTCGTAAGAATTAATAAATATTACGATATAGAACCCTACTCCTATCGCACCATAGTAGCTTTTTACTGGAACTTTTTCTCCACGTACTTAATAAGTTCACGTCGATAAAACTCTTCATAAACTACGAAACGAATCGAATAAAGGGTGATTCTATGATGGACGAGTTTCGTATAGGAATCGTTATTTTGGGCAGTAATTTACTTTTCCTCTGCCTTTCCTCCCTGCCCCTTTCTCGACGCCGTATTATTGGCCTGTCGAGGGTGAAACTCGTGCTCAGAGGGATGACTCTGCTACGCAGGCTTGAAAGTTTCGCGCGAGTATTGGAATCTGGCTGACATAAACAACGAGTACTCCAACCCGGAGACTGACCAGTCGGTGTTTGTCTCGGTGAGATCACGGTCTGCGCTCGATCATAATTTTCAAAATTTTCGCACCCTTCGGTATGAAAATAGTGTTACGTTAAATTTGAAACTCGGTGAAAATCTCTCAAAGCGATTAATTCACGGGATTGTCTAAAAGTTACGGAAAACAGTAATCGAAATGTGATTCGTGCGAAGTCAACACTCACGCAAACGTAAAATCACTACGAATTCATCGGGGGAATTATGTGCATTTGCACGGGTTTTTTTAAACTTTTTTTTTTTTTTTTCAATACTTATAATTAAAGTTATTTAAAAAAACATTAAACTTTTTAAACGCGATGGGTATAAGCGAATGCTTGGAATTCGTGGTATCTCCGCAGTGGCATATCAATATGAAGAAAAATATTATTTCGTTCACCGAAGTCTGTTGATTAATTGTTGAATAAATCATCTCAAGCATAACGAATCTTTAATTAATACGAAACCGGAAAAAATCGAACGAGGAAAAATGGGGCTTGGGCAAAAGGATCTTGACGAATTACCGGATAACTTTTTGATAACACTCATGAAATTTATGCATCAACAGAACAACGATACAGAGGAAGATCTTTCGATACCACGCATTCGATCAAGCGTCGAAAAAGTTTATCCCCTTTTCATATTCATGTATGGACTACTCGTGCTTGTCGGAATCGTGATGAATTGTGGGATGATGTATCACATAATGAGTCACAAACTCCACAGAGATCCGACCTACGCCTTTCTTATTAATATTGCTATCTCCGATCTCATAAAATGCGTCTTCGTTCTTCCACTAACTCTGGCTGTGCTGCTCATCGATAACTGGATTTTTGGCCAGTTCTTATGTTACTTTTTGCCGATACTCCAGGTACGAGCCTTCAGGCTTTCTTCTTTCTCGAATTACTTCTCTTGAAACCCTCCCCCGACAATCTTTTTGTCATCGATTTTAAGACCGATCATGCCCGTAAGATCGTATTTTATGAGTGTCTAAATTGGGTCCATATTTACTTGCTAATTAAGGATATTATCGCTCTAAATTAATGTCAGAGTTATTAATTCGAAATTGTAAATTCATTTTTTCAACTTATTTTTTGGTGGATGAAATTACAAGCCGTTGATTGAACAGAGATCCATCGTTGACTGAACCCGAAATTTCATTCGTCCCTGACGAAAATACTATAGTTTTTTATGTAAAAAATCGCTTTAGAGAGCGCATAGGGGAAAACACAAAGGGAAATGGATCAAGAAAAAAGTATTAATAAAATGACAGGAATAAACCAAGCCAAGAAGAAACGAAATGCTGAAACAAGCAAATGTGAGGATACGAGTGCTCATTTTATCAATTTTTTTCAATCTTCAATTAACGTAATATATCTTAATTACTGGTAAGACAATCGTCTCGAATTTTTCCCCAGATTTCATTGTTATTGCGTGTACTTTTCATAAACTTCGTAAGAAGCGTTCATTCGTTTATATGGAAAGATAAACGATTTTTACGCTACTCCTGTGTATTTTTCTTCAAATTTAAACACGTTCATCTAGATAACCAATAAGACGAACCCTTTAAAATTTGATATACGTGTCAGTCGACTACCCATTGAAACTCTGTGTAAATATCAAGACTTTCTTAAGAAAATCGTTTCGTGCATGAACTACCTTAACATGTTTTTCGAAAACAATTTATTGGATCTGCACATTACAAGGAAAAAAGCACATCATTGAATAGTAACGAATCTCTATGGCTATAGTTCGGTAGTAAATATAAAGTGTTACAAAGATCAATGGGAGAAGAAAAATCGATAGGAAATTGTCACGAATTTTCTGATGTTTTACTCAAAGCATTCGTCCGTGAAAATGATTCAAAGAGCCCCTACCGCGTTTCTTAATAAAATTGAAGACCTTTGACATATGCACGGGGCATTTACACTTCTTTCACCCTTGAGGATCTTCGCTCCTTCCATTCATACAAATTCGCCATCAAAAAGAAATAATGCGAGCCGTATTCGCGTGATTTTTTTGTTTGTAAAAATATTTGATTTTTCCTAACAATGAATTTTAATTTTACGATCGATTTTTTAATTCTTCTAGATTATTTGAAAACACAAGCTCTTTGAGGGTTTTTTTAGCGAAAGATGAAAATGTTGCTGCGAAAAGATGACGCTGAAGCAGCCTGAGATTGCATCGGTTTTTACTTTTATTTGCCAAGTTTGTTTAAAATGTAACTTGCTCTTAGATTGTGAAAAAAATTAAGATATGCGCTTATCTTATTTGAATAAAAATCATATACAAGTCTGCATCATTAAGGAAGTTGAGGCTGTACAGTCATTTTTTTTACCCAAAAGTGATGACCTGTACCTTTCAAAAGTTAGGCCAGTTTATAGTTTGGCAATGTTGCATACACTTTAAAGAAATGTTGGGGAAAAAAAGACGAAAAACTGGTGAAAGCTCAGTCGAAAACACGAACAATGACGATTCTAGCCTCAAAAAACTGCACGGAATACAGATTATTATTAATATAATCTCAGCAAATCTCCTAATAAATCTGAAAAAAATTGACATTATTCGGCAAGCCTTGCTCATGTTGCCCAAAAAATTTTATATTTTTAGCATCATTTTTAACGGAGATATCACTGAATGTGTCTTGACTTCCATAAGATTACGTGTTATTTGGCCCAAATTGTTATTGATTTTTCTCAGCAACGACGCTCCTAAACTGTCTGAAAATTTAACTGATTTTTTTTTACACTTCACTTTATAAGATGCAATCGGTTTAAAAGCGGTGACATCATTTTCATTTTAATGCCTCAACTTCCTTAAAGAGATTTGAAACATAAATAAGAAAAATTCTATATTAGTCGCAATAACATGGGGAACTGAAACGGTACAGCGAATTCATTTGAAAATTGAACGAATATTTGGGTTTAAAAATAGTACAACTTCGTAATAACTTCACCTCAAAATTTTTGCTTATCAACATTATGAATGTTAATGCTCTCGTTGATGAGCTTTGCTTATCGTATGGGGCGTGAGACATTCTTCGTATGCAAGTGGTTATTATCCAAAATTGTGATACAAATTGGTCGCATTGCTCAAAATGCGAATATTCAGTACTGAAAAATAAGGTTTTGATAAAATTTATCAACGCTCGATTAGTCTATTAACGGGGTTGACTTTAGCGATCTCCGAAGAAAAGTAAACAGTTTTAAGATCGAGGGAAAATATTTTTCTACAAATATGGATTTCGGAGTCTTAAAAAACGTAAGAACAAAACTTCACAGTCTGATTATGAACGTACCAGAAAATGCTAGATGATAAATTCATTTTAATCCACTTCACAGTCTAATCTTGTTGAAAATTTTGCTCGAGCACGTATCGACTCAATCCTCTGTTCAGAGCCCTTAAACCTTTTTGTGTTCTCAGTGACAACCGCCCTTAAACCGTAGAATCAATATCAATGTTTGATGTTCATGCTGTAAAATAGTGCGAGGATGATTTCCCAGAATTCAGAACGTTATATCAAAGCCCGGTTGGATCATCGGACTTTCACTGGGACTAGAATGTATGAACGTCAATCGTTGCATGGTCAAAATAAAAGCTTTCTGTGCAAACATTATACAGGCACGTAAATGTCCAATTCCAGTAACTGCTTCGTATCAGAGTTTGCAAAATAAAATCTACGATTTCGAGAAAAAATTATTTAAATGAATCGCCATTGCGATGGCTCTTATGTGCCAGTTTATGTCAATGAACCATCTCAATAAAAATTTATGTCCACAGTTACCCTTTGTCAAGAGACAGGGCCGCACTCATAAAAATTATCCAAATCTAGAGACGCGGCAGCGTCTTGACGCCAAGGATTAAAAAGAAAAATTTAGGCAAAGGAAGTCAAGACGGGCCGTATATCTTTACTCGAGATTGGTCGAGATTTCTCTTGATTTGTGAAATGGAAATGGTCGCCATTTGTAGATTTGATCTTAGAATTAGAATTGGTCGGATGAAAAAAAGAAAGTCCCATAAGAGGATGTGATTAATGCGCCCTCGACGATAAAAGAAAAAAAAAATTGCCGAGTCATCCGGAAAAGGGTTGAACTGTAGTTGTACATTTTTCTGCGATTTTTCATGTTCCAGGACATTCCGATTCATGTTTCGATGATGACATATTTGCTCATTGCGTGCGACAGATACAGATTTCTCAGTGATTCAAGAAGGCCTCGAATACCAGCATTCGTGTGCGCCCTCGGTGCATGGTTCTTCGCCGTGTGCATCATCCTACCTCATCCAATATACACAACTTATTATGATCTCGAGGTGAGAGAAATTACATTGCTTGATTTCCTCGGTTTGGAAGACACGAAATAATTCGAAGCTGAACACGTATATTTCTTAAAAAGATCGAAGTTTCTTTTCTCCGTCGTTTTTCAAATAAACACTCTCCACGTTGTGCTGAAAATTCAGATAAATTACGTTTTTTCGATTAGTTGATTAATCGTTTTGAAGAATCCTCGAAATCATACGATCGCGTCAGAACACAGTTTGGATCTGAAAGGAAAGTTTTATAAATTTTATAAAATTTCACATTTTACGTCTATCCATTTTGCTCCCCATATGTTCATTTTGCCCCATATTCCTCTACTGTTGAGCCATCTTAAAAAATTATTAGTAATTCAAATAAAAATCATGAATACTCCATTCGAGAGAGATTGTTGCTCTTGTGTTGAAAGAATAATTTGTTCTGTTCCAGATGTACGAAAAGAAATATTTTCGTGGCCTCGGTTTGTGCTTGACCAATCTCACGGATAATATAGAGCAGTACATAAGAGGACTTTTCTTGTTAACGTGAGTGTTTCTGTGGGTAATATTTGTTTGTTTATTAGATACATGTCTTGGTTGAATTATAGGGTTGGAGTACTTGAAGAAGTTGTTATTTCAACCACTCGAGGAAACTTCCTGGGTGGTATATAATAAATACAGTGGGCTCATCAGTATGCCCTTAAAGTATCATATCCGCATGATTAGCTGTCCGCTGGGACAACCCAAGAAGCCGCCCACCAACTGGATATGCTTATCGCAGTGAAACAAAAATCATCTTATTGTTCTAATGGAAATAATATTGTTCAAGCATACGAAAAGTTTCAAAATTTCGTGCATAAACTACCTCAATTACATGAATTCGTTGAGAACTTTCTAAACATTATCGTTCGACTTCATTTAAAATTTGACTTAAGATCGTTCGTAATTATTCCTGCTCATCTCAGTGGGATATTCATCAGGCTATGCTTTGACAATTATCCAAAAAATGAAAATGAATAGACGATCAATACAAATTTGGGTAGTCGTAAGTGCTATTAATTCACTTTCGATACTTTTTTACGAAATTTCTTTTGACTGACAGTCGTCGAAATTCAGTTACTTCGGAATTACTGCAATCGTTCTCAATTCATGTGACGCTCGATCAAATATGCTTGCGGGAGATACGTTATGGGATTTGAGTTGTGGTTCACCAACTTTCAATGCACGCTCGAAATATTTTTATGATTATAAAATTTCTCTGGACAAGGGAATCATGAACGTGGAACATTTTATTATTTCTCACACTCAATCAAAGGCCCGGCTTGAGCGCGAGCATCTCCCCGAGAATGTGTGACATGCTTTATCCGAGATCCACATAACTTGTTATGATAATAAGATCGAGAATTTCCCCTGTGTTTAAATTCCTGGTCTCCGGATTTAGCCAGCGATGAGTCGTTGTGAAATTTAGATCAATTTTTCGTTTAAAAAAAGCAGTTTACGCGAGTATCATCTTCATTCTTTTTCTTGAACGAAATATCATTAATCATTAAATATCACAAAAAATTGACGATTTCATAAATTCTTCATCGAGAAAATTGATCCCGAGTATTCGAGTACGTTGGAGGATCAAGTGTCATCTCGCTCGAGTGTAGTCGTCATGCTTCGATTCTCATTTAAAGAACGTTGAGATTTCCAGCACAGGACGTTGGATAAGTCTTCGCTATTGTACATATTTTTTTTACATCTATGATAGATCACAGATTTTACATTGACTGATTGGCACTATTCGAGCGATCGAGTGTTTCGTTTTTCTTTTTCTTTTTAGTTGGGTACCAGAGTGTTTTATAAATTATATTCATCGCGATGGATGCTTCAGTTATAATTGATTCTCTCTAATGAAATAATTTCAAGTGATTATAAAATGAATTGTATGAAAAGTACTTTGTGTTGATTCATTGTGTAAAAAATTACAAATTTTCAATAATAATATTGAGTAATGAAACGGATACATTTTTTTCACATTCGTAACCACAATTTTTCGCAACTTTCGCCCATTTTTGCAGTTTTTTGCAACTTACTCAAAATTTTGAAGATTTATCAGATAAATTAACTTCGGATTTGAATTCAGCGGCTCGAAATATATAGCGATAGATGGATCACGTCAAATATGTAAAACACTTTTTTGTGGGCTAGTGCAATCGATTTATTTACTCAGAATTATCACTTTGTACATATTTTGATACAAAACGAAATTGAAATTTTGAAGAAGAAATTCCAATGGAGTAGAATTGCACGTGTTCTACTCCATCATCGTTATGAAGTCCATTTCTTCCCCCAGGTATGTTGCCCCACTGGTAATAAGCGTTTATATATACGTGAAATCTGGCCGAGAGCTAAGAACGCTGGAAGGATCGTTGGCTATTGCATTATATCGGACACGTGCAGCGGATCGTCACCCAAGAGTCGAACGTAACACGTTGAATGGACGATGGTGAGGTTTTATCTACGAATACCTTTTCATCCCCGTTCCGGAGATAGTTTGAAAATGTTTGAAAATGTGTATGAACGGAAAGCAGCGTTTATCAGTTGACAATGTTTCATTCTTGGCATTGCAATGTCTATTTATTCTCACTTTGTGTCTATTGGCGTTGAGAAAACTACGTTTTTCATAAGCTGTTTCGAAATAAACAGCAGCGAACGTAAGGAATTGTTACGTTTCGCAACTTTTTTTAAGCACATTCGAAATGACAACGTCAAAGTACACTACAAAGGTTGTCTAAACTCTGCAGACATGTTTTAATAACCATTTGGTCTCAGGCTACTGTTGCTGGAGCTTTTGATAAATGTTCGCAATTTTGTGTTCTCAGCTCGATTCGTAGGGAGGAGCAGAATAATGAGAGTCCCAAACGAACTAACGCAGCCGTCGGCTTGTTCCATGCTCCACGGAATCGTGATCTTTACGAAGTGGAATTAGATGCGTGCAGGGAGAAACGTACCCAGAGATTTCTCGCTTGCATGATCGCTCTCTTTGCCATACTTTTTTGCCCTCTAATGGTGCTCAGGTGAGTATTTTTATTTCAGAATTGTGCAGGGTCGATTGCAGTACAAAGATCTTCCAACGATAAAATGAGCCCACTTCGCACCACGGCAGATCGTGAGCTCGTATGTTTCGATGTTTCCTTTTACGTTCCTGTACAATGAGTCTACTTTCTCAGAGCATACTTTACAATTTAGTTTTTTTTTTTACCGCAATTTAGTTTTATTTAAAGGTAGAACTCTGATCTAGTAGTATCTCGTTTATAAAAGAATTTACTGGAATGAGCCTCCACCCAAAGCACCAAGGATCTAGCAGCAAAGAATAATAATTTTGGGAATCCTCCAATTCTTCTGGTTCTTTATGGTGTTGAGCTGCTGCCAACATGTCGGTTGAATGATTCATACGCCACATAGCTTTATCAATAGCCAATGGGTTGTGGTCGTTCAAGTGGAAGCAGCCTCGGGCAGTCAATTCTTGGTTAGTAGTGCTAAAGGAGGAAGTAGGAATAAAAACAAAACTTTCTTTTCGGAAATTGGAATGGTGAATAAACATTGAAAATAGAATTTGACGATAAGCAGATATTTTTCTCGCGATTCTGCACTTTCTACGTGCATTGACTGGGGGCTCAGGATGTTTTTTTTTTTCAAATGCAACACTACTAGTGTTGGATCTATGGGATTCATTCGAATACACAATTTTATTGTTGTTTACTGGAAAGAACTCTGGCCATGCTTTCTAAAAACATGGTCCCCTATCGAGGAATAACTTCATTGCTGTACGGCAAACTTTAATGAGTTTTGCCAGATTTATCGACGAAACGAATTATTTCGCTTGTTCTCGAACGTTGGGGCTCGAACTGTCAGAAAATGCAACGACAAATTCATTTGTGTCGAGGGAAAAAACGAAGAGGGGATAGTATTCAATAAAATGGGTTGGAAACGTCCTCGATTTTTGGATGATAAATTTTTCTGCATCGTTCAAGAAGCCTAAGAAGATGGACGTTACTGTACGTGATTTTTTTTATTATGTTGCAGACTCGCTAGACTCTCTACTGTCGAAACCTACGAGAACGTCGGAGTATTTGATGTAACGTTCACCCTGTTCATTTGGATCGCGTTCTTATCGACCATTACCACACCGAGTTTGTACGTAGCATGGCAGAGGAACAGGTATTTAACGATAAACTACCCAGTCCATGGCCCCGAACATTTTCGATTCTATTGAAAATTGCTGGCTAACTTTCAGTGCCAATTGAAAGGTGTTTTAGAGAAAATGGACAGATTTTCATCTGAACCAGCACATGTTCAAAATTTTTCAGTTTTTACCTTAAACTCTGAAACTCATCGATATTCCTATGGTACAAGCTAACTAAGGTGCTTAGCTACTGTGAAGTTTCTTTCATTTTTGTTAGTGAAATTCTTCATGAACTGACCAAGCCTACGGTCTTCCCTAGAGGGCCCTCGTCGATTTGATGGTAGTTTTGTAGCACACGTGTGACCTTGAAACGAATCTACTGGCAAGAAACTCCACACCGCGAGTACGCAAGCCCTGTCAGACTTTTCGATGCTTTTATGAGAATGAAAAGTCCCCGGCAACTATTTTCATGTCGAAATAACGATCAGTGAAATTGCGAGTACACAATTAAGTCACGAACAAACATTGATATAAACAGTAATTAAATCGTAGGATTAGGATCATTACAGAGAATTGTTGATGGTGCCATCGAAGTAATAATCAGTCATTTATAGATGTTAAAATTTTGCACTCATGATACACATTCCCTGCATGCACTCTCAGCGTCTGACTAAACAGTGAGCGTAATTACTCGCACTTCTACACTCACCTACTCAGATTCAGAAATAACAGAGATTGCTTGCCTTATTTCTGTCGACGATGAGCAGTGGGTACAGTTTTCCATCTGAACAAGTGACGTAATTCTTTTAATTAATTGTTAGGCTGACGGGCAGAGGAATTTTCAAATTGTTTACTTCACAATAATGCAATGTTGAAGGAATTGTTTCTTGCTGTAGTTTCGTAAAAATTATTCAACGAATAGGAATGAAAAGTATTTTCTTAAAGAATTATCAATTAAACCGTTTCTTTTAATTCTTCAAATATTTTTGCATTTGCTTTTTCGTATTTTTAAAAAATTTATTACTTTTAATATTTATTATCCTATATTATGGACAATTAGTTTTATTGATGCAAAGTTGCATCAAGTATGGGGACAGAACGGTGCATGCGACTGCGTTTACATTTGGGCTTGCTGTACGGTTTATGTCACATGGCTTGTTTGAGTTTGTTCTAGTTGGGCTTGTTTTTCTTGCGTTATTTCTAGCAAGTGAGTGATTAACTCTCTATCCTGCACATTATTATCTTAAATTTCGTTAATATGATATCCTTGTAGAAAATTAATTTAGACTTCATCGTTACGACGATCTTCGTAGCTTTATTTTGAATTGTTGATCGAGGAATATGCTGAACGACCTTTCTTGGCTAGTCAATCAGTGAAACGAGTATCGAAAGATAATTGAGTTTTAGTCAATTATTCTGATTGAAATGATACTTTGTAGTTTCTGAAATAATAGTTTTGGCATTCAAAAATAAAAATGCCAACGAAGAGAAATTAACGATCGTGAAACAGAGCGGTTTTTCGTGGATAATCGTTTCTACATTTCTGTTAGATACGCACGCCAGCCAGAAGCTGTCACGTCTCTAGATTACATTTGCATCATTCCTCTGTTTAGTAGATTCCCATTATAAGAGCATTGACCAAGCAGAAAAAGCTTTCACTTTTTTTCTCATGTTGCAATCGTACGAGAAATTCTACTCGGCTCGATGACTTATGGGTTACTACAGAGTTAAGATAATTCGATAGGATTTTATGTAACGGGGAAAAAAAATGCTTCGAAACGCTCGACCCGAGGATAAATAGCCACTAAGTTTTTTCTTTCAAATAATACAATTTCACGTTTGGCCTAAGGCATTTCGAGCATTGGGAAAAAAGGAAAAATAATCTGCCAAATAATGATCTCAATAGATCTTTAAAGAGGACGGTCATGTCACGAGATTTCATGGAGCTTTGTCTTTCCGTTTTCCTGCTCCTATCAGGACATGCGCTGTTTCATCTTGTTACAGGTGGTTTTTGCATAGGGTTGTTATGGCTGAGCCATTTATTTATAATTTATTTATTAGATAGTTTGAAGGATATTAAGTGATTGTTTTCGAAGACGCGTGGAACAAGACTCAGGCTCAAGGTAATAATACCTGAGGAGCTCCGCTTAGACCGGAGATAAGCGAAAGACTGACAAATTTTGGTTGTCAATTCTCCATAGATGCTTCCGATATTAGGAAATTGCAGGGTAAGAATTTAGACTGTTGAGCAAATGCGTATGCAGAATACAAAAGTAGGTCTAAGTGAGCAAGTGTCGTTCCGGGCTCTCGCAATGAATTATGCATTTCGTTTACGATTCTCATAATGTGAAGAAACTCGAAATTCGTAGAATCTGTGAAATAAGTTTCGCAATTGACTAAAAGAGGTTAATTTCGTATAGTATAGAAAAAATTCGGTTTCGCAAGAGGAAGCGATTCGTACTGAGTATTTCGAAACTATAGGGGAGACCGGGGCAAAACGGGATATCTAAGGAAATATTAAACTTTTCAGAAGTTTCGGAAGCTCTGTCTATTTTTTACTCCCAAAAACTATTAAATGTACTGGGATTCTTTTCAATTTTCAAAAAAATTCTGAGTCAAAACGGGGTACCCCTCAAAAACTCATGAAATTTTTTTTTACTATGATTTCAATTCAATGCACCTTGATGCATTTTGCACCCGTAACCGAGAGCTTCCGACTTACCACTGTAAGCGTTGAAAGCGATCTCAGCGCTTTTACTCTAACGTACGTCGAACGCACCCTCTGTAATTCAATTCAAAATTAATGATATGAATAATAACGAAGATTGCCAATGTTTATTTTGTAAAAATTTGTATTCTTTATCTACTGAATCATGGATTCAGTGCCAAAATTGTGCGGAGTGGGCACGTGATTCGTGTGCAGGTGTAACCACACATGATGGTCCGCAAACATCTGCGATTAATGTCGTAAACAATAATCTGCGAGGCAGTAATCGCAGATATGCAAATACTTTTTGTATATCTGTGCAAAAACGTTTTCGCTTTGGAAGTGATGTAAAAGAAAGAGAATTTGAAAAAAACGAATTTTTTGAAAAAATCAATATCTAAAAAAAAAACAAGATATTTTGGAAAAAATATGTTTCATGTTCTTTTTGGACAAGTATAAAAATTGAAAAAAAAAGACAAAAAAATTTCTCTCATTTTTCGGGTATCCCGTTTTGCCCCGGTCTCCCCTATACGATTTAGCGATAAAATAAATCTATGATAATCAGTTTAATGTACTTCAAACTATCTAATAAATTAATTATAAATAAATGGCTCGGCCATAACAGGGTCTGCCGCGGAGTCGAAGGCTTCAAAAATGATCGTCATTCGACTCATCGTGGACCGTTGCAACTTGCCTCAAAAATATTTCCTTTACTATCGTTATGGCATGTGTTATACATTGTTCGAATAAAAATAGAGTCGTTCGAGGAAAGCTAATCTTGTCAGCATCGAAAAGATTTGAACAAAAAAATCGTCACACTCGTTTCACTCAGCTTAACAAAGCGTCCTTTCAGGGCTCAATTGGCGTGCTGTGACCGTTGCTTGTCACTAACATCAGAAAATTCAACTGAGATGACGGCCGGATCGGTCTCCCGAAATGCCATGGGAGTCATGAATGTCGCTTACGGTACAAATTCACGGAACGGAAAATTGGCTAACGAGAACTCCGAAGGTTCAAGAGGAATGGTTTGCGTCTGAGCAACGGTTCCGTTTTATTTTATTATAAACACTTTCGTACACCATTTTTTTTCCACACGGATTGTGACACGAATGTAATACTTTTTCAACCCCCCCAATAGCCTGTTTTTTATACGTTGAAGCATCATTTTGAAATTTTATGGATTTTTGAGTGAAAAAACACTCGCTCAGTTTCAATTACATTACTGTGTTCGAAGCCACTGACAAAATAGATCGAGCTAAATATTTCCAGCATGAAAATATTGGAATTTTAACAGTTCACGAAAAAAAGGCAGCAGTGGAATTATCTCTTCCTTGACTCGTTATTTCGATATTGAAATTCGCTCAAGTCATTAGTGATCAAGGACCATAATAAGGTAACATTTCGATTTTTATTTACTAACAAAACTCAATATTTAGTTTCTACAACTCAAATAATCAGTTTATACTGAGAACGAGTGAGTGCATGAATAATTCAAGTACAGAAATGAGGGGTCGCGAAGCTTGTGTGTCTATGAATGAAATGGTCGTGAGGAAAGACGACACGAGGAAGAGTCAATTATGCGATATGTTCTCTTATTTCGACGAAAACTCGACTATGCGAAGGTAGAATTCTACTGAGATAATAAAGAAAACGAAGAGACGATAAATTCTTCTGTGTTGAAGACCATCAAGTTTTGAATAAACAATTATACTTAATATTTTAGAAATCGATTAACAGACCAGTCACGACGTAGAAAATTGAACGTTTTATGGGTCATTGAACGTTATATGAATAGTCATGTTGCAAACTGTATACTATTTTTAAAAATATATTTCATGTCGTTAGTCGTTAGGTCATGTAATCGTCATCTACGTTGGGCAGCTTGGAACCAGGATAGTTTGGCGGGTTAATTTGGATCCGTAAGTATAGAGTTAGAGGAATCAACGAGATTGCATCAAACTTCCTATTGCGATTTAGAGATATTTAGTACGTAGAATAATCATAAATAACTCCGACTGTACGGCCGAAGGGATAGAAGTAGAAACGATTAAAAAGCAGCGAAGAATTTGGTTGAAATGATGAAAACTGGAAAGATCGGTTTTTTCGAAATTTCCGGGAAAATCTTGCGAGGAAGAGGTTAATAGAGTCTTGAATAGAAGTTCATCTCAATGAGAAATGAATTTGAAGGAAACAATGGAGCAAGCTGCAAAAGGTGAAACATGGCGAAAAATTGGAGACGATAAAACAGAAAGGATTTCAAGAAGGTTCGGAGGAGTAACAGCGAGGCAGAAACGCAATTAAACTGGTAAAAAGTGTAGGATTCGGGATGAAGGTGATGCAGGGAGTCCCCTGAGAAAAGTGGGACTCAAAAATATAATTGAAAAATTCATGGATAAAAACAACGTGCAGAAATGCAGGGAGGAACGAAATACGTAGGATAGAAAAAAAACGATGTGGGATGTGCGGAATAGAAAAATAAAACTTCAAGCACATGACGAAGCGTAGCGAAATGGAAAGAACATTGTGAATGGGTTGCGTCGCTGCTCTTGAAATGTGACTCGAGCGGAATGAACGTGCACAGCGCTCGAAGCTACAATCGATAGCATGCTGCAAAGGGAATTAGTAGCGGATTTGTGTTGACATCCAATTCGCAAAATGCAAGCGAAGCATTTGTTTTAAAAAATTTTATTCAATTTAACTTCTAATGAAAATACAACGAACATGGTTTTTTATACTATTCGAAAAACGAGCTGTTTTTCATCAAAGTTCTTTTTTACTAATCCACATGAAGTTCTAATCATTTTTATAGTATTTTTTCATGTTGATTGTTAAAAGTTTTCCAAACATGCTCCTGAGTTTTGGTAATTGCATTCCTAACTATTTCCTCCGTTCATTGGTTGACGGACACCATTTAAAATGGTTTTTAGTCTCTATATTCATCAGCATAAGACGACACGATTTCCTAATTCTATTAGAATTTATTTGAGTAAATGGAATTTTATCAATGGAATGCTAGTTGAGGATGAATCAAAGTTATTAAGCCGTGAATTTCACTTGGGGAAAGGTGACTCGATAAATGTATTTATAATTGCTTCACCGTTCTTCTTTAAAGGTCTCGTTATTTTAAGAACTTTTATCGTTAACTTTGATGATCAAGATAAAACCGTATCGTCGTTCACATGGAAGTAATGGATTTTCATTCGTACGTGAATTACATTTAAAAAAGCAAATATTTTGCAAACATTTAAAAAAAATCATATTTTTTGAATATTCGATGATTATGTACACCGTAAAGTAACTTTGAGCGTCAAGTGAGAAAGTTTTCAGCACTTATTCCGTCGCAATTAATGATCAACAGTTATCGTAAGCTAACAGTTTCGAGGTTAAAATTATTTGGAACTTCACACTGAGTTTCACGTGGATTCAGATGAAATAACTTACGACAGCCCGGAGTCGAAATTTTTTATATCCAAAAAATCAATATTCAATTTATTGTTAGTCGGCATCAGTGAACGCTGAGTTCCTCACTCAGAATAGGTCTAATTACGACTATTTTGAATTGTAAAAGCGTGGTGTAAGAATGTTGCAAAAAAGCTCCAAATTTTGAGACGGGCTTTGCAGCATATAATTCCAGAAAATGTAAAAACATATTCTATCACATTGTTGCAGGATTTGAAATTTCATGGGTCCGGTATGACGCTAAAAAGTGATATGGGAAATGGTATTGGTGTGAGTGCTCTAAAGGTACGTGGTAAGAATGATAAATAAGTGAACAAAAACAAAAGTATGTTTCAAGTAGGCCCATGAAAAAATTCAGATATACCCTGGTTACGATTGTTAATTCAAGTCGATACATTAAGTGTATATCATAGAACAAGTCTATAATGTGTAAATGTCAGCTACGTAAACTGTAATATCGAGTGCATTAAGCCCAAAACAGTTCGACGTTTATTACCACAAATTTCTTGCATGCCAATTTCCATCGAAGTATTCGAAAAAAATTAAGTTTGGTAGCAATGACTTTGTTACTTCTATGCTCCAAGATCGTCTTCCCCCCCCCCCCCCCCAAACTATTTTAGCTTCCAAACTATTCCTCTGCCCTTCCCTTCGCTCCCTTCCTTTGTCTGTAGTTGCAGTCGACTTATTTTTACTTTAAAGAGCACTGACCGAGGACGATAAGGGACTGCAAACTGAAAAAAACTTTGACGATACATCTGCTCACGAACTAATTGTTTCGACTGGTTAACGAAGTCCTCAGTTGTGATACAGTGGGTTACCCAGTGCACAGATCAATCTTCATTTTCGAATTGTAGGAACAGTCTCCAGAAATGTTTATCGAATCGATCTTTACAAGAGAAAATTCAAATTGAGAGGAAACTTCGATCACTCCTATAAACATTAGACCAATGTTGGTAATGAAGATGAGTAGTAGTGTTACAAAAAGAAATGAATAAAAGAAGAATCTGTATAGGGACTTTGGTGAAATGGGAATGTACGCTTCGTGCATGTCAACTTCGCACTACGAGAATGGAGAACATATGACCGGTGAAAGGGCAGCATCTGGGAATGAACGTAAAGTACAATTTACTACGAGTCCTGTCAGAACGACAGCTTCTGTGTCTAATTTATCTGGAAGCTGGATACATGCAGTACAAGTTGCATAACTTTTGGTGGAATATCAAAATTGTCGATGTGATTGACCCTCCCTGTCACGCAAACGCTTGTACATGTATTTAGAGTGACCTAACTCGATGTGAACTGTGGGGTCCCTTCACGGGTCGTAAGTGAGTAGTGCTAGAAATATACAGCGTGCATCTATTCCCAGAATTATTATAGAATCTACGGTCTCGTTGTCGAGAAAACAATTAACGAAAATTACATTTTTTTGAAGGGTTATCCATAGGCTCTTATGGCAGGTACACTTGGTGGGCGACGATTCGGATTTAATGAAATAGGATCCTCCCAACTTTAAAAGAGCCAAAAACGAGGATAAGGAAATAACAATGTTTTTAAGGAGGGTGGCTACGTTCGTCAAATTGATAAGAAATTGATCAAATTTGGTGATACTGTTCTTCAACATCAAGTGCGAAGACACAATTTTTTTCAAAATTTTCTTCTGCTTAGTTATCGAGTAATTACGCATTAAAGCAGATTTCTCATGCCCGGAATGTATACCTATATATATGGAAACGCTATGCTTATACACGTGAACTTTAGTGATCAATTACTCGATAACTGTACAGAAGAAAAATCTTAAAAAATTTGTATTGTCAAATTTAACTCTGAAGAATATGTTGACCAAATTTTATTAAATTCTTATCATTTTAAAATTTTTAATGTATTTTACATGGTTTAGCATGGCAACATTGTATCGTCCCTAGCCACCCTCCTTAAATATCAATGATGTCTTAAGAAAACCTCGTTACCGGTGAAAATCACTTGGGAATGGAAAACGTAAAATACTTATTTTAGGTTAACGAGTAATAACGACATAAACAGTGGAAGGTTTGACAACACCATGAGCCAGCTGGTTTAAAATATGGATATGCATACGCATTAGGGTGCTTCAAAAAAAATCGATATTTTTTTTTTTTCGTGGGCCGAAGAGGGGTGTTAGTATATGTAAAAAAAATGACTTACTCAAATTTTCAGATCTTTTGAAAAATATATAACGGTCCCTCAAACGACTTTTGTATTTTTTTCCTGTTTTGGGGACAAACGTCATGAAAAAAATCATAAATCGTTATGCAAACATAAAATGCACTTCTCCCTTGAATACATGAAACTTTACCTTTGTGTTGAAAAAAAAAATCATTAATTAAACAGTCCCTCAAATGACTTTTCTGTTCGTATGACATTTTTGTTCGTACTAGTGCACTTGTACTTGTTACATTGTAGACCGCGAAGCAATATAAACAGAGCTACTATGACCACGACAAGGACGAAGCTCAACAGCTACATGAGCTAGGGGCTTCGCAAAAAACATGGGAAAAATATGCTTCATATTCAGCGCAGAGAAAAATTATTTCCGAGCTAAATATTCAAAAAACATATAACATAATTTTGCAATGAATTTGCGTAGTATACTGGAATGCACATGTTCAGCGCATTATTCCAATGTATTTTATGCTCACAATATTTCACTTATTCAACAAAGAAAGTGCATTTTATGTTTGCATAACGTTTCATGACTTTTTAAGACTTTTTCCATGACGATTTTCCTCAAAATAGGAAAAAACATAGAAAAATCGTTTGTGGGACCGCTAAATATTTTTTTTTTAATCTTAAAGTTTGGGAAAGTCACTTTTTTTATATGTACTAACATCCCTCTTCGGCCCACGAAAAAAAAAAATCGATTTTTTTTGAAGCACCCTAAAAAACATAACATAATTTAGCAATGAAATTGTGTAGTATACTGATGTTCAGCGCATTATTCCAATGTATTTTATGTTCACAATATTTCACTTATTCAACAAAGAAAGTGCATTTTATGTTTACATAACGTTTCATGACTTTTTAAGACTTTTTCCATGATGATTTTCCTCAAAATAGGAAAAAACATAGAAAAGTCGTTTGAGGGACCGCTAAATATTTTTTTTTTAATCTCAAATTTTGGGAAAATCACTTTTTTTACATGTACTAACATCCCTCTTCGGCCCACGAAAAAAAAAATCGATTTTTTTTGAAGCACCCTAATACGCATATAAATAGAATATGGCTGTTGTTACATTTTCCCTGACGATTTTACTACGAAAGTATTTTAATCGCTATCATTGTACTAAAAAATTATCAATCTCAACAAATAAGTTACACGTTATTTTAATAATTGCGAGAATAAATTTTAACCGTTTCTTCGATCATGAAAAGAGCAAAAAGTTCAGTTGCTTTTTTGAATCACAAGTAACACATGAGCTTCTTTAAATTCAATAATATTCGACATTTTGAATAATCGTTTTCCACACTATGAACACTATTGCAATCGATTGCAATTAACACTTCACGAAGTATGAATTTCTGTTAAGCGGTTGAGAGAACCTCTCTATAGTGGAAGCGCGCTCATGTATTCTCGCTTTAAGAGGATGGATCAGTCGGTATATCGCAACCGTGAGTGCGAGAGAGATAGCTGCAAATTTCGAAATCAAAATTCTTTGACACAGTTTGACTGATTAAAAAAAGGCTCTGTCAGTCGATTTTTGCCATCGTTCTGCGTAGGCTGACAGAGCCTTTTTTTAATCAGTCAAACGGTGTCAGAGAATTTCAATTTCAAAAATTCCAAGTGAGGTTAGTCGACTGATCCATACTCTTAATGAATGGAAGAGAAGCTTGATTTCGTTGAACTTCAAGGGAATCAACCATGACGACACGGCGGTCGAATTGTTTCTTCTAGTGGAGCAAAAATCTAATTGTCTGACGTTCACAGCACTTCGTTTCTGCGTTTTTTGAGTTGACACGTTCGAGTTCGATCTCCACAGCTTTATAAATCCAACACTTGCGGATGCGTTACAGAATCAAGGAAGATGTTGAGGATTCAATGAAAGAAAAAACTTGCCCCGATTAATGTGTCGATGGAACAATTCAGGTGGATCGAGGCAAACAAATGACGATTCAGCACTTTAGGGCGTTTCCATAGAGATGAAACAAAAATGTATCAGCTCCCTCCAAAACAAAAGAGGCTTCTCCGGAATAACATTGACTGTGATCGTCAGTATAAGTTTTATGAGAGGTTCTGATCAAGAGATTTGGAGGAAACGAGCGTGCTCGATGTGGATTTTTTGAAATGTATTCGACTCGGTGGATGCTTTCCAACATTTTCTCTTACAAGTTGACTTCGGTGATATGATACACCGCCACTACTTCATAGTGGAATTCGAAATAGCATAAGAAAAATCGAACAGCGCCTTTGCTTTGTACTGCACTTTTTTTCAATGAGAAAGAAACAGAAATGCAGTACGAAACATTTAGAAATTTCAATATTATTAGTTTTGAGCAAATGAAACGAACGGTACAAAACTATGCGACCATAACTAGAAAAAATGCATTCGAAACTATTTGGAACTGCATTCGGCAGAAGAAATTTCGACTGGAACTTTCTTCAAGTGTATACAGGAAATTTCTTATAGCTTGCTTCAGCAATGCCAATGAATGGAAGTCCTTAATCGAAAATTTAGACAGGCATATGACGAGATAGGAAAGTGCGTTAGAAAGAAAAATGCTTTCGCTTTGTAAACTCAATCATCGCACGTTTTTGAATCCGCCGATGTGTTGGTGCGTTGAAACATCGAGTCGAGGAACATCTATGTCTGCACGTGTCTCTGTATCGAAGAAGCGTGGATTCACGGAGAAAGTGGTGAATCAAGGTCTAATTTTAATAAGTAAGATGCACCTCACGTACTTGTACCGAATACTTCCGTGGTATATAACTCCCCACGCACACCTTTCAACTCGGATTACTTGTCTGATTTTCGTTCGAGCTGTCAACGCCACCGGTTCTAAATTTTCTCATTTAGTCTCAACAAGAAAAATCGTTTTCGTATAAGTTCCACAAGATTTTCGGCCTGTGCCAAGGATTTTCGTGTTTTTCATTTTTACTATATAATGACGGTAAGTCGGAATGCATTTTTTTCGTTTCGTGTGACATACAATACCTGGCGAACTTATTTTATGTGATGTGAAATCATGAAGTTATTTTTCCCAGTTTTTTGTTTCAATGTGACCTTCGTTTCCATCGAAGTTTTACCATCCCAACATTTTATGCAATGAAACGCGCATCTTACGCGAGTACTTTGAAACATTTTTCATGGTTTTCGAACTTGGACATTTTTTTTTAACAAAAACAACCGGCTGCTAGATCGGAAGTCAAATTGAGATGAGCAAATGGAGTACTAACGATTATAGCGAATTCGACACATCGAAAGTAGTTCGGGCATTCGATAAAGTATGGAGAAGGTCCACTTTTTTTTGCGGTAAATAATAGTTTAAGGTCCCTTGATAACGATTAGCACAGTTCGGGGGCCTCTTACGGGGCAAAATTTTGAATTAATTCATTTGCAATTTTGAGTTTTTAATACGGTACCCTATGGGGGAACTCAATAATATTAATTGTAAAAAAATGGTACGGTGTTCGGGCTTCGGAAAAGTTTATATCGTGAAGAAAATTTATCACAGATTCCGTTGCTTTAAAAAAACATTACCTTACGGGGCTTTTACGAAAGAAAACATGAAAAAACTTCAGTTCTTGACGCGTCGAAGGCGGATATCAGGCGTTACGTTGGACTGCTGGTAACAGCTGATTGAACTTTGGACAAATTCAGGAATCACGGGAATTTCGTCAAATTTGTTTTGGAGACTGACTCACGTACTTTCATTCGTTTAGTAGTTGCACTTTTTTAAAGGAATTGACCATTCCTTTTTCTCGGTGTCATTACACCGATATAAACTATCTTTTGTACAATAAAAATGTTCCCTACCTTCTGTGTATTTAGTGTCACCAGTATCGGATCAATTATAGACTAGTCAAGTTGAAATATAAATTTAATCTTTTATGATATTCTTAAAGCATTTTATTACATTCTCGTGATAAAAGCATTTTCAATGTGTTTATTAATTTTATTAATAATTTAGGCTTGAATTTAATCAACATAAAGTAGTTGTGAACTTGACTAGTCATAGAACGGCCGAACTACTTTGTTGATAAATATTATCACACATTTCCACTGAATCGCCAATTTAACAGTGATATCGCATAGAATATCACGCGGAATTGAAACACTGAAATTTTACCTTCAATGAATAAATGTTTTGATAAGTTGCACGTGTACACTAAATTCAAATGTTTACTTTGATAGAAATACTTCATTTTTTTCGCACTCTCGTGCACAATGGTAATGGGTGGTCCTCCCTCGAATGGGATCCGACCTTCGAACCTGTTAGGAGGTTCTGATCAACACGCTTCATTCAGTTTCGTACGGCCAGGACTCACACAAACATCGTTTTCCTTCAACGGTCCAAGCTCTCATCAATCATTCACTTCGAGCATCGGTAATCCACATCTAGCTCAGAAAGTGTTACCGAATGTTGCGAACGCCCTTGCTTATAGGAATCCAGGACTCGGTGAGGCTCCGAATCAATAATCACCCTTGTTTCTTTTATTTTTATCTCTTCTACCCGCTGACTACATTAAATTTAGTTTGAGAAACATTATTCATCGATGACGCAGAGCTCGGTGCTATATAACGTCGGTCAAAATCGATGCTCGATATTCCATTTTCTTTGTTGGGCGTCTTATAAAAATTTACATAAATCGGATATTCATTAATATAGAAAATATTTTCGTAAAAAACGACGTTCATTATGCACGAAAAACTAAAATTTTCGTTACTCTCCAAGTTTTACTCAATTCATTGGAGAATACGTGACTTCGAAATCTTTCAAAATTTGAAAATCTCCTCTGTTAAAAAGACATGAATAGCAAGCAAGAAAGAAATTATACGAATCTACAGCAGCCATAACTTATTACCAGAAATTCGTAATTTTTAAATGAAACTTCATCCGCGTTTAAAGAAAGAAAT
Organism: Venturia canescens; assembly: GCF_019457755.1. NCBI lineage: Eukaryota > Metazoa > Arthropoda > Insecta > Hymenoptera > Ichneumonidae > Venturia > Venturia canescens. The sequence continues at coordinate 26,475,066 of NC_057421.1, forward strand.
ATTCATCGAAATTCGATCGAGTTCATTAAATGTAGATTCGATTGTGGAACCTCTTTTTTGAACCGTGACATTCCGAACCATTGGAAGCATTCTGCGGAATTTTTACTTTTCGTGAATGACACTCTTGATAAAACAGATTTGAATTTTAAGGAGCTCGTTCTATTGAATCAATGAATTGTGCAATCTTTTTTTGTAATTAAATTAATTACGAATGAAGGTATTGAAATTGGGAAGGAAGTTTCCAAAATATGATTTTTTTTTATGTTTCACAACAGGCTACTTCTCAACAGCACCAGTTTCGAATGGGTATGCAAATATTCCGAATTCGTATGCTTCGAATGTGCCACTGAATCCGGGAGCTGCAGCAGCTTATTCGTATCAGCAACAAGGGCCAATTGATCAAGCGACTGCGCAAGCATATTTGAACCAATATCAACACTATCAGCAGCAAGCCCAAACTCAAGCATATTTGCAGCAACAACAGAATCAGCAGTATCCCGATGTTTCTTCTTACCAATTACAATTGGGTCAACTTCTGGCCTTGAGACAGCAACAAGCTCAGTTGCAATTACAGGCCAACGCCCAGAACCAAAATCAAGGTCATACATCGCATCACGTACCGGTTCACGAAACTTCGCAGCAGGTATAACGATCGCGATTGCGCAACGAGCCAGCTTACAAAAATTGAAGAACCTTTTTCTCTTCATTTTATTCGCACATTTGAATGCTATACAGGAAAAAAATTGCTCGCCTGTTCCCACTGCTCTCTTTTTTCACAAACTCTGCCCTCGAGGCTGAACGTACTGTCGCATGTATGGGTTGCGTTGATTCGCGTTCGATCAAATTTGCTTCAGAACTAAAATTCTTTCGCAATTGTGACCTCGCAAATCACTGTCCATCGTGACTTTTTACGCCTCAGGCTTTTGCCTCGAAAGTTCGCCGAATTTCATTTGCTTTTTTCTTTTTCTTTTCGTGTGCTCTCACGAATATTACAACTCTATTGACACTGGGAATTAATTCAATTTCATTGCAACTTTTAGTTTAATCTAGATTCTAAACATTTCACTTACGAACCCTAGTGAAAGTCAGTTCATAAGATTTTCGAGCACTCCGTGAGTGGAATTTTAATTGATTTATGAAAAATCGACAATACGCCGAGGTTTTAGAGGTCAATTCATCATACGCGTGTTTATTATTTGCAACTACTCGTTCGCAGATACCGGAGCAAGTGCAGTTGCAGCAGCAGGTGCAACAAGAGCATCAACCTAGTCAGAGCTTGTTGGGGGTTGCATTCTCGTCCGCGCCGTCCGTCGCTCACGTCAAAGTATCAGGAAACGGTTACAAATTTGATTTCTAAGCTACGCTGAATAAAGTTATTCATTTTACCGATGTAACATTTTTAAACCCAAAATTGTAAATAAATCATGTAAAAATGAGGCTTTTCGGGGCCACTCTACATCCTTCATCTTGTTTTTATTTCGTAGTAGGCAGTCCACGTTATTGAGAGTAAAAAAAAAACCATTTTCATTCGAATCCAGCGGATTTGTATTCACCGCTCCAGATGCACAGATGCACGTTGATCACAAAATTTCAAAAACTGTCACGAATCAATCTCTCGCATTCCTTATCATCAAAGCCCAAACAAAAAGTTCAACAAAAGTTTTGTCAGAAGTTTCATTTCCAACCCTGAAAAATGGAAATATTCAAATGAGAAAAAAGAAGAGGAAAAGAAAGAGAGACTGCACTACAGATTCATAGAATGAGGTGCACCGTTGATTTATTTTTTCCATAAATTTTTGCCACGGCAATAATTATGATAATGAGTTAATGCATGTGAAAATAGTGATTGAAGCTGCATGTGATATCAGTGTGCAGCTTCTAGTCACTGTCGAGGAAATCGAATTATCGATAGGTCTCGCTCATCCATAAAATAGCCCGAGGTCATGTCGAATAATGTGTTGGAGTCCTCTCATGACTCATGTATACACATGTGAGTATGGGGAGGGTCCGGCGAGATTGACCGAACCATGGAGTGTCAGGGTAAGAGTGTGCGGAGAAAGTGAGGCCTTGACGATCGTGCTCTCGATTTTTTACATCCTTTTTTAGGTTTTTTTTTAACATTTTTGTTCAAGGTGTGGTCAGGTACATGAATTACGCTAGTGAGTCGCGATCTGCTTCTCTTTTTTCCCACTCACTCTCTCGCCCTCGAGAGCCGATATGTGCGATGTCTCCAAATCATTACTGGTTACCATAGTTGATCGATGCCGAGATAATATTCAGAAATTGTAGAAACTATTAAGTTGGATAAGCAGAGGGATAATAAATGAGCGATCTTATAACTCCAACAATGGTGAATTCACTGGCGAAACAGCTAGTTATGGAAGCGTATCATTCATACGATAGTGTCGATGTTTTTTCATTATTTGAACGACATTAATTCACATATTTTATATATTAATCATTGCTGTTCACAAAAAAATGTGCATCTTCGAGGAATTTTATTCAAACATCCATAAAACGCTGTAAAATAACGCAATGAGTGAGCTTTCATACTCAGCAGACTGCCAGTGAAATTTTTATTGATTTAGGCACATGGATACGTCCGAAAGGAAACCGATTCGATGGATTTTCTGTTAAACTCGCGGGAATTCGGTCTTCGGTTAGCAGGGATCCCCACTCCGAGCCAGTTGCGAAATCTCGATCGAAAAATAATCCCATTGTTATGCTAATGAAAATGGAGTGAGCAACGGACTTTCTAGCTGCTGAATACTGCCAATTTTTTCGACACATCGTTATTCTCACTGAGAATGAAGGATTTTTGATAATTTTTGTTTTTCGACGTTTTTAATTTTCGCCAAAGTTGAAATCGAAACTTTTCGAATTCCGAATGGTGCAGGATCGACTGTCATGTCAGAAACTTTTGACTTCTCAATTATAAGTTCATTGGCTTTATAAATGTTTTCTCAGAAGCAAAATGTATAAGAAAAAACATTGAGTTTACGAAGATATGGAAAAGAGTCTCTCCCGATAGCTTCAGTCGAGTATAAATTCGATGACGTGAAATAATTTCATTCATTAGGCTCGAGTGAAGATCTTGTGCACACAGCATGAAAATGGAACTAAATAAATTCAGGATCGAGCTTCCGACGAATAAGAATTTCCATCGGAGTGCATACGACGCATAGTCGTATGCAGAAAAATATGTCGCCAATCTCTCAACTTTGTTGGAACGACCTTTGATTTCTCTTTCTAGAATTTCGCTCGATATTATTTCTCTTTTCTCTTGCCCACCTGATCCGAACTCTTTTCTGCTTGTCTGTCTCAGTCTCCCTCTCTTTCCCTCATAAAAGGACATTCCCAGGGAACAAATTTCCGATCTCCTCCTCACCTGAGTACCCAAACTCAAAAGGTAACAATATGCACGCCTCGAATGGATTTCGTACCGGGGGAGAAGGGGAGCGTCGAAACTCAGAGTCAACCCTTCTCTCCTTCTCTCGAATCATCGCGATCTTTGGTTACCTTCGGTTTAACTCGCTCAAGAACTTCTCGTCGTCTCCTGTATAAATATAGCATGAAAACTCTCCAACATCGCAGAAGTCGAAATCGCTCCTTCGAGGAACAACCATTTGTTTATTGAAATGGCATTCAAAGTAAGTAGACTGAATGAAATAATACTAACGGCGTATAAAATCGATCGCGAGAACTGGAATCTCGCTGATTCTGATCGGAAACGACTCTCAACATATCAATTTTATTCAATTATTTTTTTTTCTATCGTACGATTTAATTGCTAACGAAATTTGTAGAGCGTATTCGGAATCGAATCTATCAGCATAGATTTTCCAAAGAATCAATTTTACTTTTGTGTTACAACCTCAGGATCGTGCACGGAGAGAATTAAATTTGAAAAATTACGAGCTGCAATTCATGATATTATGATGGGGGAAAAATTGAATTTTTCTATACATTAAATAATATTCATTGTTCAAAGTAGAAACTTTTGCCAGAGTATGTCTAAAAGTATGTCTAAAAGACATGTCCGGTTAGAGGTGCCGTACTTGTGAAGATTATTTCAATGTTCAGATTGTTCAGATTTCTAAAAGTAGTTCGGGCATTCGATAAAGTGTGGAGAAGGTCCACTTTTTTTTGCGGTAAATAATAGTTTAAGGTCCCTTGATAACGATTAGCACAGTTCGGGGGCCTGCTACAGGGCAAAATTTTGAATTATTGCATTTGCAATTTTGAGTTTTTAATACGATACCTTATGGGAGAACTCAATAATATTAATTGTGAAAAAATTGTACGCTGTCCGAGCTTCGAAAAAGTTTATAGGGTGAAGAAAATTTATCACAGATTCCGTTCCTTTAACGATGTATGGTACAAAAGTCTAAATAATTAGAAATTGATCAAATTTGGTGATAATGTTCTTCAACATCAAGTGCGAAAACACAATTTTTAAAAAAATTTTCTTCTGCTTAGTTATCGAGTTAAAGCAGATTTCTTATGCCCGGATTGTATATAACAACGCTGTATTCTTACAGACGTGAACTTTAGTGATCGATTACTCGATAACTGTACAGAAGAAAAATCTTAAAAAATTTGTATTGTCAAATTTGGCACTAAAGAATATGTTCACCAAATTTTATAAAATTCTGATCGTTTTGAAATTTTTTATGTTTTTAGCATGGTTTAGCATGGCAACAATTGTAAGCCTGTACCAAATATCCTTAAGAAAACATTACCTGACGGGGCTTTTAACCTTTGCAGGACGGATTTGGTCGAAATATCGACCACTAGTTTGGTCGGGCATTGAAAAATTAATCAATATTATGAACAAATTTAGTGTAAAAAAAAGTTCGATTTCAACGTAAAAATCCCCGTCCTTAAAAGGTTAAGAAAGAAAACATGAAAAAACTTCAATTCTTGACCTGTCGAAGGCGGATGTCAGTCAATACGTTGGCTTGCAGGTAACAGCTGATTGAACTTTGGACAAATTCGGGAATCACGGGAATTTCGTCAAATTTATTTTGGAAATTGACTCACGTGCTTTCATTCGTTTAGTAGCTGCGTTTTTTTTAAAGGAATTGACCATTCCTTTTTCTCGGTGCTATTACACCGATATAAACTTTCTTTCGTACAATAAAAATGTTCCCTACCTTCTGTATATTTAAAGTGTCACCGTAAATTTGATCTTTTATGATATTCTTAAAGCATTTTATTACATTCTCGTGATAAAATCATTTTCAATGTGTTTATTAATTATATTAATAATTTAGACTTGAATTTAATAAACATAAAGTAATTGTGAACTTGACTAGTCATAGAACGGCCCAACTACTTTGAAGCTTCATTGTCCTGTAAGATAAAAAAAAGAGGGAGACAGAAAACGAATAGAAACTGTCAAGAGAAATCGTTAAGCAATTACAACCCTGAAAATTGTTCCACAGTTCGTAGTCCTATCCGCACTCTTGGCAGTGGCTCATGCCGGAGGTCCAGCCGCGTACAGCATCTCAACGGCGTCCGCTGATTACTCGAGCATCGGTTACACCCAAGAGTCGACGCACAAGGGTTACGCGGGGCAAAACGTTGTGACGAGTTTCAGCAAGCAAGTGGACTCACCGCACTCGTCGGTGCGAGTGAGTAACAACCGTGTGAGCAACGACGCTCTTCTAACACAGACGTACGCAGCGCCGGCTTACGCGTACGCGGCTCACGCAGCGCCCGCATACGCATACGCCGCCCCGGCGACTCCAATCGTCGCGAAAGCAGCGTATGCTGCGCCAGCCTACGTTGCACCCGCAGCTTATTCACCGGCAACGGCGGTCTCGCACTCTTCGTTCTCGGCGCCCCTCGTCACAAAGACAACGTACGCCGCACCCGTCGTTGCCAAGGCAGCTTATGCGGCACCCGCTTACGCTTACGCCGCCCCTGCAGCTCCGCTCGTCGCCAAGGCCGCATACGTCGCACCGGCCACCTATTCTCCAGCGAGCGCCGTCTCGTACTCTTCCTTCTCGAGCCCTCTCGTAGCTAAGACTGCATACGCCGCCGCTCCGGCGTACTCGTACGCCGCCCAAGCCGCACCTCTCATCGCCAAAACCGCTTATGCTCCAACGGCCGCTCTCTCTTATTCGACCTACTCGGCACCCCTCGTCGCCAAAGCCGCATACGCCGCACCAGCGTACTCTTACGCCGCTCCCGCCGCCACTCCCGTTCTCGCTAAAGCGACGTACGCGGCACCTGCCTACACTTATGCCGCTCACGCGAGCCCAGTTGTCGCCAAAACCGCGTACGCCGCCGCCGCCGCCGCACCGGTCGTCCACGCAACCTTTGCCGGTTTCGGCACTAGTTACGCTTGGTAATTTCACTAAATTTTCATGTATTACGAACCAACTGTCAACGATGTCGAGGAGAGAAGGCTTGCGACGATGTGAGAATTTTATCAAGTGCGCGTTTCCATGAAAATACGCACTCGACCGAAAGCAGGTTGCTCTGTACATTTTGTGGCGTTCAGCCTGAAACACTTTTTATCGACTTTGTATATTAATAAATTTTTTGCCTCACCACAAATTTTCTTATTGATGCGATGCTAGCTAACGATGTGGGCAACATTAATTTTCGATCGCTGGCATACCCAATAATCGTCGGACGGTAACTAATGCGTTGGGAAATTCTAAAACTGTGGTTTCCTACGAGGTCCTACTTTGGCCACGATCGTAATAAATCATTCGAATAGCCGGTAGCCTCGAATCGTATTTATTGTCCATTCAATAGTCGTGACGCGAGTTACTTCGGAACACTGGTCTAGCTCGGACGGGAAATGCCCAGTGTCTGGTGACCAGATGGCAGTAAGCTCTTTCGCAACTTTTCCCAAAGTTGTTTAAACGCGGGTTTCTTTTATCGGAGTTCCGGGCATTCTTTAAATCCTTTCAGCATGTTGTATCAATGAACAGATCGAGTGGCGTTGAGAAAGTCATGAAAAGAGCATAAAACAAAAAGGTTCGTTTGTTTGGGCAGGGTTTCAGTAGGACATCGGGCGATTCTCCATCGTGTCATTTGCCCCGTGCAGATCTTCATTGTGTAACTCTCCTGCTGTGGCAATTGGAAAGCGTTTTTTGATTTTGTACCCTTTCCAACTGAAGCTCGTTTCGAGATGATTTTTTTTCTAATTCATTCAAAATTTTTGAAATCATTCAATAAATTAGATAACTGACCGAGCGGATAGTCGGTATATTTGTATGGATAAATTTACTCGCTGCTAAGTTTTTCGTCAGGTACGAATGATGCTATTCGAAAATAGTACCGCTGGTAGGGAATGCGGGCATCCAAGGGTCGGGGAAATGTCGGACTGCTACGATGGGCCCTAGCCCTATGGGCAAGCTATACGCTTGTAAATTTGGCTCGATGTCCAATTGCCACTGTTGGAGAGTTGCAACGAAGGCATATCAGACCGGCCGCTGGACATGGTGGAGATCACTGAGTTTGACGGTGCGAAAAGTGGGAATACGCGAGCGTCGGGAAAATGTCGAACTGCTACGATGGAAATTACCCCTACAGGACACGGTTGGGCATTTGCCATGGTGTCCAATTGCCACAGTAGGAGAGTGTAACGCTCCGAGCGGGAATTGTAGTAACTATTATTCCGAATGACTTAGTTTTGGGTGGGTTCGATTGATAAGGAGTTGAAACTCGCCTTGCGAATTTCTCTCCAATAACTCAAGACAAAGATTTAATTTTTGATGAATATATTGACGAAAATATGGATCTTGACTCTTCGGCTGACAACAATGTTCTCCCTAATTCTATTCCGTTCGACTTTTAGTCTCACAAATCTTTTGATTCTCACGCGCAGACTACGTACGCTCCGCTCATACGCGGACAGAACCACACAGTGCCCTTATTATTCTAGGTCCTTAGTATAAGAGTGACGATGGATATGTCCTAGCCTAATATTTATAAGATGAAAGTGGGTAAAAGTATCGTATTAGGATATTAGAACTATTTATATAAGAAATCAAAGAAAGCCTTATTTCGATACATTTCAACGTATGGAGATTATTATAATGTAAACTATAGGATTGAGTTAGTCAATGCGTTCATATTTCTTATCGACTAGTGGTTATTGTTTATGGTATACTTATACATTAGTCCCCCAAGTCCGTTACGTTCCTCTCATTTATTAATATTCAATGATCAAGTTATCAAATCAGTATAAAATGCTAAAGTACGAAATTCGCAAATTCGCGGTTCCTAGCGCAGAAACTTGCACAGTGGAGACTTGCACGGGGCAAATGACACGATGGAGAATTGTCCGGCGTCCAACTGACAACGTGCCATGGAGAATCGCCTGGTGCCCTACTGGAACCCCGCCGTCGCTTGACCCTTCTGGCAAGCGACTCTTTCGCACCTTTAACTCCGCTGCGTGGTAAATTTTATTACGTGGCGGGTTTTTCTCAGCCTTTTTGTAGAAAGAACCAATGAGCGTTCATTTGAAAAAAAAAAAAACATTGTGTTTCTCGAGATGGGCAGAAAGTTGGTGTCGCGAATCATCAGTCAGTCAGAAAGAAAACCGTCAACTACACTTCTACAATTTACATGTCGTGCGGTACACTTCTATTTTGTATCGATAGTTTTTGATATTCGTAATAAAACTTTGTTATTAAAATATAACTAACATCGATGGAATAAATACTATTTCCAACACTAAACTTTGCTCAAGCGTAAAAACTTGAACAGTTTCCTTCGCGAAAGTAACGCGCGTTGCGAAACAAGTAGGAATTCGAAATTCGACGTGGGTTTAGAGTATCGGGTGAGCTAGAGGATAAAGTGGCAACCTAGTTCTTGGTCAGGCCGTGGTTATTATTAGGGGCGCTACTGGTTGCGAAACATCTGTATCTGTAGTGTCTGTAGCTCAGTAGTTAGTTATTAAGTCTCATGTGCTCGGTGCACGTGTACTGATCTGACCTCAGTCAGTTGGACTCAAAAATTGACATATTTCGTAAAAGTGATACACGATAAAGAGATAATAAACAGCGATAAAGTCTACGAGGATTTGTGCAATAATTAAAAAAAAAACGATAAAATGCGTGGTCGAATGAAATTCGGTGTACTTCGTTGACTACATTGAACAAACTGCAAGATTCGTGTATTGTACAGTAACGAGACAGTCAAATACGCTGAGAAATTCCTCTGAAAACGTTCACGTAAATATTTTTTAATGATTATTATTATTATTATCAATCGAAAAATTTATTTTCATTTACTTATCGTGAAAAAGAGTTGAGTCAGGCTTCACGTGGCCTAACACTCATGGGAGCTGACTCGGCTAGATCTTCTAAAGATTTCCATGCTTTCGATAAGAGATGTAGCTCTGCTTCTATGATGAGTTTGTTTGTAAAAAGAACCTCGAATCGTAGCTGAAAATTACCATCCGCCATATTCATATTTTGTAGAGTTCGTAAATAGAATTTTATTGTAAATCAATGGAAATTCTTAAACGATCGTAATTTAAAAATCGAAAAAGTTCATTCCCGACCACCTGGGGCCAACGTCGCAACAGTTGTGCGCTTAGTTCAATTCGTTAATTCTTAATCTGTGCTCTACTTTGAAAAAAAACCAGGTACAACTTTGTCAGTTATATATATCCCAAGTTAGAGAAATCTATGGATGCATACAGTGATATTTTTAGTTCTCACAAATTCTTTGAAGTTTATCTGACATTTTTATTTTACATCGAACCTCGAGGAAATACATATTTTTGCATTGTTATCTTTTGAAATTTCGTTATCGCGCATACCGAATTTTTACGTTTCAATGTCAAATATTTTTGGACTACCAACCGCGAATGCTTTTACAGGTTCGAGACATTTCTCGAACAACGGTGATTAGTGTAATTATTGATGTAGTGACATTGTTCGATGAAAGTTATACTAAAACGCATAAATTGCAAACTCCAAATACTTTAACCAATCAAAAAATCGTTATTTAAACTAACGATCTATAATTGATCAATTCATTGTGTAAAGAAAAAAAAATTCGTTCATAACAATATCCTTAAGATTGTTCAATAGCAGAACCCGATTTCTTACGGAAATTAAAAAAAAATATATATGTTGCACACAAAAATCTAACAAATCCATTAAAAAAAAAGTAATTCTACCGTATAGTTTTTCAGATATTGCAAGTTAAAGTTTTATAGTTTCTCTATCCGAACACATGGTAATCGTCAAACAAAAAATGTGTATGGAAATAACTCGAGAACGGTTCTTACGATTTTTTCATTTTAAAAAACATAGTGTTAAACTATTTTCTGAAGAAAAAATTAAAAAAAAAACCTGATCTAGTTTTTGAGAAAAATATTATTGAAATAAAAAATGTATGAGAATTCGAGTGGGAGAATTTCAAGGTTCGCGACGTGGCAACGCTATCGCGTGAGACAAGCCATGATTATCACTATACTTTAAAATGCTGTTATCGTCTCAGGTTGTTGCCTGAGCGTTCATTTGTATGCACATATATATGCATACGGCATGAAGATGTTCTCTAATAGAGGCTTACGCAAAATAAAAAAATAAAAAATTCCAAAATTACGAGCAATTATGAAATTTTAGTATAATATCGTAACCACATATTTTTTTACTGATCATCAACGATATAATGTGAATGACTTCTGGAACATATTTCACAACGAATAATGTTCACACGGGAAGGGGGCTGCACCCTATTTTTTATACGGTACTTAGCTATCGAACTACCTTAAGACGTTACCTTTGAATGTACTTTTCTAGGAAAGCCGGTAAAAATATTTTCAATAATGAGTAACGAAATGATAATAACTTGTTTTTCGGATTCGCGTAATAATTCAAATAATAGTGCTTTCTCAAATGATACTATTAATATAACGGGATTGCCAGGTTTCAGAACTAACCGAACCGCAGTCGTATAGCTTCGCATAAATTTATGCTAATGATATTCAAAGCAATATTCGGCTACACATCGACGCCAAATTCTTAATATTTCTCACAAAATGTTAAAAATCTTCTTTCCGAATGGTCGTCCGGATATATTGTGAGAATATTCTGGAGGAATTCGCTTGATCATTCGGGGCAAAAATTTTCACCTCGTCGTCTTGAATTCTCGGATCGCAATTTGCTTTTATTCACTTCGTTACGCCACCATCAAAGGAGCTGAATTTTTTCAATAGTTTTAAATCTCTACAATAAATTGAAGTGTTTTTTTACATTATTTCAGAATCATAAAACAATGGATTGCGCTCTAAAGGGAGTTGTAAATAATGTGTTCAAAGAAAAGGAGCCATGGCAAATAGTGACGATCACGACAACCACTGTCTTGGGGGCAGTTTGGGTTTGGAATTTTGTATTTCAGGAAGAAAGTTAGTAATTTTTTTTTCTCAAAGAATGTAACGGCTTATATTCACAAGCCCAAATTCGAACTTGAGCTGATAAATATGACATTAAGACAAAAAAGTCGGCATTAATAAGAAAAATTGGAATGATAAATAAAAAATTCGAATCGAAATTGAAAAACACAATAAAAAAATGACAATTCAATATAAAAAAAAATAAAAATAAAAATAAAAAATCGATATTTCATACTGAATGATAAATCATGATAAATTAATATCAAATTTCCTCTTCATTTGTAAAAAAACTAATAATGAAACTTGCAGGTGTCTATGAAAGAGGAAAGCGTCAAGTGTTCAAATTAGTGAAAATGATTCCATCGGTGAAAAAAAGACTAGAAACGGAATTGGTTGCTATGAATAAATCGTTGGAAGAAGATTTATTGCAAAGACTCAAGAGAGATTCATTCGTGACGAAACTTCCGGAAAAAGGTTTGACACCCGAACAGGTGTTGGATAAAGTGAAGAAATACACGGAATTAGGTAAGGGAATTTGTAAAAACTACATTTCGTAAATCGATTTAATGTAAAACAAAGACAATTTCCATAGTACAAAAAAGTGCTTTAAACAAATATTTAAATCCATAAATTTTTAGGTAGCTACGATTGGAAAGGTGGAAAAGTTTCAGGAACTGTTTATACGGACAACGAACAACTTATGAATTTGATAGCCGATGTTTATGGGATCGCTTCTTATACGAATCCTCTCCATCCAGACGTATTTCCAGGAGTCTGTAAAATGGAGGCTGAAGTGGTTAGGATTTGCTGTCGATTGTTTCACGGCGATGATAATACGTGCGGAACGGTAAGTTTTAACATCAAATTGCGACAAAATATCTAAAAATGCAACAACGCCTTGATTTCTCTATCCTCTGAAGTTCCCCGAGTAGCTATAGCCAAAAATTCTTGGCATTGAGTCAAGTGTCGCAGCTGTTATTTTGCTAGAAGTAAAATCCTCGCTCTATTTACGGGTTTTCATTATTTTTGGATCTAGAAGAGCAGACAGATTTTTCCGAATAATATCCGATCGCAATTCCATTTTCGTTTCAAACTCGTTAAACGCTGTCGGATCAAAAGAAAGCTGAATTTCCGTGCAAAAACACGTTCAAATTTTGAATCGATGATTCCATTTTTTTCACTCCTAACTCCGATGATTATAGATGACGACAGGTGGCACAGAGTCGATTCTTTTGGCTTGTAAAACATGGAGAGATTATGCGAGAGACGTCAAAGGTGTAAAACACCCTGAAATGGTAATTCCGATCACAGCGCACACGGCCTTCGATAAAGCAGCAAAATATTTGAAAATTCGTATTAGAACAATTCCGGTCAATCCACACAGTTACACAGTCAGTATCGAGGCGATGAAGAAGGCCATTAATGGAAACACAATAATGGTAAGTTTGCGGTATCTCAGAAGCACCAACGTCGATTACAATTTCCATTAAACATATTTATCACATTTATTGAGACGAAAGTAATTGATTCGTTTCAGCTGGTCGGTTCAACCCCAAATTTCCCATACGGTACGATGGACAATATCGAAGCCATTTCAGCACTTGGAGTAAAATACGACATTCCAGTTCACGTGGACGCTTGCCTTGGAGGGTTTTTAATATGCTTCATGCCTGATGCAGGATACTCCGTGGCTCCGTTTGATTTTTCCTTACCTGGAGTCAAAAGTATTTCAGCTGATACTCACAAGGTAAAACAACCTCATTTGCCCGAAATGGAGCGCACGATTGGCCTCCAACTCGCCTTCTTCCTCTCAAGTTCTTTTCCCAATTAAATTTTTTATAATCGTCCATCATTGTACACGATTAATTGAAACTTGAGAGAAAAACTTTTCGGGTTTCGGAATCATCCGAATAATTCTCAAAATTCAACACCCACCGACAACATAGATCCGTTCACTACCATCAATTGGTAATGGATTGGCTAAAAATGTTCCATTTTTATTTCCAGTATGGTTATGCACCAAAAGGATCTTCCATAGTTTTGTATAAGGACAAAAAATACCGCCATTATCAGTACACCATAACGACCGATTGGGTTGGTGGTATTTATGCCTCGCCCACAGTAAACGGTTCGCGTGCAGGCGGTGTCATTGCTACTTGCTGGTCATCCATGATGTACTTTGGGTTCAATGGCTACGTTGAAGCCACCAGAAGTATTATCCAAACGACAAGATATGTCGAGTCCGAGTATGTGTACAGGCGATTTACATAATCAGAGATTTATGAATGAAACAACTCACTTCATGAGTTACTGGGTGTATATTTAACATTGACACGTCGATAAATTCCAGGAAACTCGCTTTTATTTTTGTTTCCCTCGCTGGCTGAAATGAATCTTTAAACAGTTGGGAATGTTGTGCAATATTCCGGATGATTGAACATTATTTCATACAGCTGTCGCTGACTAAGCGTTTTCTACTCATACGCAAATCATAGAATTTCATTTTATCTCACTATAAGCAGAAAGGGATATAAAATTAATAAATTTGTTTTTTTTCTTTTTTTTTTTTTTTTTAATTTAAACAGGCTGGGGAAAATGGACGGGCTTTTTATATTCGGGACACCAGCGACGTCGGTAATAGCACTGGGTTCGAAGAAATTCCACATTTATCGACTTTCCACGGGTCTGAGTAGCAGGGGGTGGAGTCTGAATCCCCTGCAATTTCCATGTGGTATTCACTTGTGTGTTACTAAAGTTCACACTCAGCCTGGAGTAGCTGAACAATTTTTGGCTGATGTTAGAGAAGTTTTGGTCGAAATCGCCAAAAATCCGAACGACGAGTTGGAAGGAATGGTGAATAATTTTTATTTTTCATTTCTGAAGAAACGTCATGGGTTCAATCACTCGTCATTTCTGCGAATGATCATTGTGATCATTCGTGTTTTTTGTAGTACCAGTTGAAATTTTTTATAATTTTCAGCTCGCCATGTACGGAACGAGCCAAGCGATTCCTGATCGCAGCATCGTCGGTGATTTTGGCAAAATGTTCCTCGACTCCGTTTACTCTACCCCCGAAATATGAATGAGAAATTCTTGAAAAGCCAGAAAATGGGAAATTGTGCCAAGAAAATAAACGGACAATACTGTTATTCAATCAAGCATCGGTTTGAGATACAAAACATGTATTCGATTCCAGACGAGATTTTTTCAACTTTGTTTACTTATACAATTGTACCTGGGAGACTATTGTAATAAAAATAAAAAATGCCATTCCATTTCTATACAAAAAATATTCCTGTCGTTTGTAATATCTTTTTTTCAAATCTCTCGCATTTTAAAGCTGGTTGTTCGTAGCTCATTGAGGCATTGAAAAAATATGACACACTTTGAATCATCGTATGACAACCCTATAAAGAAAAACCAGAAACTCGATTTCATTCGTTTTACTGCTGATGCAAAAATTTTTCGATGAAAAATGTCGTCTCCGATTAAAAAGTATTTTGTCAACATAACGGCCAGCTTGATCTCTTCCAGACTCCATTTACCACTTCGGACATATTGTGGATAATTGAAATTATGCGTTTTTGCATAGTTTTGAAACCGCATTGATAGATGGAATGCTGAATATGTTAAAGGTCGGAAGGCGATAGTTAAAGAGTTAGAGGTACTGAATAAAGGGGCGCAAGCTCTATTTTCGTATGGCATATCCGATATGATGTACAACGGGAGCATCTTCGTAGCATAGCGCACTGGATTCTCCTCTGTTCCGTCGGCGACCACGAATATTTCAGAAATTCAAGCATCGTAGGCGCTTCGAGCGCATTGTTGAATGACATTAATATACTATCGCGTTATGAGAAACCGTGCCCACTCGATCGATCGAACGGAAATAATTCATTGCATCAAAGATCCGTGTCTAAATAAGATTTTCCAAAATAATCCTAAAGTTAATTTCATGCATGATTTTCTGGTTAATTATGCACAAAAACGAAGAAAAAATATCTTTATTTCATATAAAGTTTGCTTTTGTGATAATTATACTAATAATACTAATTTTCATGTTTTCATAAGAATTTCAATTAATTTTGACTCAATTAAATAATACCCCGCGATAAAAGTGGGGTTCTTACATTGACACAGTGTCTCGCCAGATGGTACTCGGCTGCATTTTTTAATCATTTTCCACTTTTTTGTAAGCCAGTTTGATAATTAAGGTAGATCATGCTCGTAGGATCCTAT
This sequence comes from Venturia canescens, assembly GCF_019457755.1. Taxonomy (NCBI): domain Eukaryota; kingdom Metazoa; phylum Arthropoda; class Insecta; order Hymenoptera; family Ichneumonidae; genus Venturia; species Venturia canescens. The sequence continues at coordinate 26,490,682 of NC_057421.1, forward strand.
TTTTTTCACTCTAAATTGATGTCAGAGTTATTAATTCTAACTTATTTTTTGGCTAATGAAATTACAAGTCATTAATTAAACGGGGATTCACTTCTGACTGAACCCGAAATTTCATTCGTCCCTGACGAAAATACTATAGTTTTTTATGTAAAACATCACTTTAGAGAACTTAAAGGGAAACACACAAAGGAAAATGGATAAAAAAAAGTGTTAATAAAAAGACAGAAGGCCATGACAGCAATGGGCCAAGCCAAGAAGAAACAAAATGCCGAAATAAGCAAATGTGAGGTTATACGAGGGCTCATTACCATTTTCGTTCAATATTTAACGAAATATATCTTTATCACTAGTCAGACAATCGTCTCGATCTTTTCTGAAACCTTCATTATATACTTCATTGTTATTTTGTACTTTTTTCTAAACTTCGTAAGGAGCGTTCATTCCTTATATAGAAAGGTAAACGACTTTTTACACATAGTCCCTATAATCCTGTGTATTTTTTTCATATTCAAACACTTTTATCTCAATAACAAATAAAAAGAACCCTTTAAAATTTGAAATGCGTCTCAGTCGACTATCCATTTAAACTCTGTGTAAATTTCAAGACTCTCTTAAGAAAATCGTTTCGTGCATGAACTACCTTAAAATGAATCGAAATAATATACATTTATATTTGTATGGTACTAAAATAAAATAAATATTGAAATGACCGATTTTCAAAAATATTGTTCAAACGTCCTCCTGGATACAAAATCAAACTTTTTCATAATTTCTTCGTTCAAATAGGATCCAATCTACAAAAATTTCATACTTAAATTTCAATGTCAAATTTTGTGTTGACCCGTGTTTTATGAAGGCCCGTGCCTTACGACACTTTTATACATGCGAAAATGTCGGTTTTAAAATATCACAGTGTTTTTTAATCGCTTTCACGGACGAAGCGTTTGACGAAAAAATTTGAACATTGCTTCCGATTATTTTTTCGTTTTTCACTTTCGATTGGTCGTCGTTGCGATCAGATCCATCCAGTCGATCTCGGGTATGATAATTTAATGATGAGAAATCGAATGCTCCAAACTTTACATATTAACGTTTAAAATATTAGTACGGGCGTCGAGTCGTCACCGCGGCTCTTTATATATTCTCGTATGGGTTTTTTCTTCGACAAAACATCGTTGTCGACACACAGTACCATCGACGAGATGACAGCGAAAATAAGGTTCCCATATTTCTAAAGGCAACAAAATTATCTAGCCCTCGTGTGTAGCAGACTCGATGGGATAACGTGGAATTTACGTCGTAAAATGCTTTCTTGAAATAACCTGGAGCACTGCAGATCGAAAGGCATTATTGTGTTCGGAGAAAAGCTGATATTCAATGTTGAAAAAAAAAGATTGAAACCCGGTAAATCGAGCACGTCATTCAAGTCTTTCATATCCATTTTATTCTACAACTTTTTTATTTTTTTCTTGACAGGAGTAGCGAATCCAATTGAAATAGAATCTAACAGAGAAGTTTCTATGATTGGTCTCACGAACGAGGAAGCACGTTGCAAATTTTTGTCACACTGCATTTTATTTTATTTTAGAAAAAAATCAATATTTTCATGGCTTCGTTTCCTTCTTAAGCTCAAATGGAAGAGATATTTTGTTGGATTTATTTATCGTTCATCGCCTGTACGCGGTGTGTGATCTCGAGACGTGAGAAAAGTATTGCTGGCGGCAAGGTTCTTTATTCCTCCCAAGTTCGAGCATTTTAATAGTTCGTTACGAGTCCGAATCACAGCGGGAATCGGTCGTAATTTTATTTTTAGCAAAATTAAAAAACCGATATTTTCTCCAATATTTCGCTCATCAACGAAGCGATAGAAATTATCTGCTGTCGGTGGTCTTTGAATGCTCCTTTCTGTTTTTTCTTTGTGCGGTATGACACGGAGTTGGGTTGTGCGCGGACTTTTCTCGTTTCGAAGATAGCGGACGATTTTTGTCGGGACTGAATCTTCGGTTTCCATCTGATGTTGGTCTCACGCCTTAAGCTTATATGAAAATGCCATGGCGTCTCTGACAAAGACCGCACATTCGCGAAGCGAATACCTTAAATCCTTGGGCGTCTCTCCGCCCACCTACGCAACTCACCCCGTCTCATATATCGTTCTATATCCGGACGTAACTCTGCTCTATCGCTTACCCTTGTCGCTCCTCGTCTCCTTTTAGATCGAAACTGGGAAAGAAAGAGTAGAGGATTTCTATATCACCCAGCATCGTTTCATCACTCGCCGTGAAGCGTTAGGCTTCGATTGTAACGACAATGTAAGCATTTCAACCCCCATTAATCACTAACCGTATCCCATTTTTTTCGAGCCAGTCTGACCCCTTTTTTAATTTCCACTACCTTGGATATACGTTCTCTCGCCGTCTTTAATCTCGTATCAATCGTTTCATTTGAACTTATTAGTTACAGGAGTGACTTCTTAGCCATTAATCTTCTTACAAGTAAAATTAACTTCTGTGTCTGCTGAAAATTTCTCGAGAACAATTCGTAGATAAAACTTTTCATCGAATCGCAATTCGTATAAAATACTCTGTATCGTAAACAATTTGCTGAATCCTATGATTATTTTCTGGCGCAGGAAAAAAAGCTCTGGATACTTTTCGTTGCAGTCGTTAATAATTGTTCTTTTTTATCGCGATGATTAAAAAAAATTTTAGTGTCCCGCTTAGTGCTGTAGCAACAAATTTTCATTAGTTTTTCCACCTATTGTTTTGTTATCTCTAAAAATTTTACGCGAATTTTCGACGAGTCAGGCTTTGACGAATTGTAATTCGATCCGATTGTTTTCGGAGAACGCAGTGTTCTCACGAATTGTATTTTCGATGGATTGTTTCCAATGAACTCTCTGTAAAATCCTCTTTCCCAAAACACTCGGTAGCTCGTTTCACCACGGCTGAAGAGAAATGTTGAAAAAACCGTTCGATGCTGCCCCATTTTTACTATCTGTGTAAATTGTATTCCTCCGTTTCAATTGAGTTTAATTTTTTTTAATTTCTTTAAATCACGTGTTTTTTCACGTTAGACGTCTTTACCGGTTAAGGAGGGTGGCTAGCGACGATACAATGTTGCCATGCTAAACCATGTTAATTACATCAAAAATTTCAAAATGATAAGAATTTAATAAAATTTGGTGAACATATTCCTTAGTGCCAAATTTGAGAATACAAATTTTTTAAGATTTTTCTTCTGTACAGTTATCGAGTAATTGATCACTAAAGTTCACATGTATAAGCATAGCCTTTCCATATACATTCCGGGCATAAGAAATCTGCTTTAATGCGTAATTACTCGATAATTAAGCAGAAGAAAATTTTGAAAAAAATTGTGTTTTCGCACTTGATGTTGAAGAACATTATCACCAAATTTGATCAATTTCTTATCATTTTGACGAATGTAGCCACCCTCCTTAATTCGTCACAATTTCTTAGTTAGAAAGTTCCTCGGAGTTTCACTCCGCGCATAGGGAGAATTTCAATATTTTACTCACAGCATTTTTCTTTATTTTCAATGCAGGATATTATGCAGAAACTTTGCTTACCTCTGTCTTACGTAAATGACACAAGACCCAGAGTAGATTGTGCCCTAAAATAGACAAACCGTCGTTATCATAGCAGTTCCCTAACAGAATTATTTACCGCTGCCCAACGTCCAAGCCATTCTTTTCTCGAGAGTCGTCCACTTATCCATGTATCTTTCGTCGTCTTGTCCCCTAATGGATGTAAGTTCACAAAAAGGTATTACTTATTGCACCACGGTCAGTGAACAAATTAGGGTACGACGCGAGTGGATAAATGGTCGGGGATCAGCTAAGGAAAAGGGTGGCTTATCGGACCCTGCGATTCCAAGAACTTCAGTTCCCCATTGCCCTCGAATAGGGAAGTTTCATTCGAGCAGGGTTAACACACCCCGAGTCATGACTCCAGCAGTGTTTCGAGCGATTGGTTCTGATGAATGTTTTCGAAAAAACTGCTAAGCACGGCAGCTTGGACGAAGGCTCTTCGTGTTGTTTTTAAAATATATAAAGCTTCAAATCATATTTAAAAGTCGGAACGCTTGCATTTTTTTTCTAGCTGCTATTTTACGATTACTCAATTTTAATATTAACGCCTTACATACGTCCAGCAGTGCCTAAAACGCGCTAAAAGAAAACTCTTTTTAGAAGAGATAGCAATAGAAATTAATAAACATATTTTTTACACATTGTTTATTAGTATTTCAACTTTGTAAAAAAAATTGTTTCATTTTTTTTCAAAAATTTCAACATAAAAAGTCACGTTTCCTGAAGCACTATGAAAAAAAATTTGCTCCACGGTCTGTATCATTTCCTCTTGAAATGATGATAGATCTGAAAAACGTTAAAAAATTCTTGTGAAATAAAGTTGCAGTGATAAGTCTGTCGAGTCGGATTTTTGAAATTCGAAAAATTTGACAATTTACGGCAGTTTTAAAAAAAAGCAGAAAAAAATATTAAAACCCTCTCGGCCCTCTCCTTGGGCAGTCACGTTTTCTATAATAACTTTCGATCGATAGGGAATTTTTACAATCGACTTTCACAGAAATACGCCTAAAACTATAGAGACTAATAATCTGTAAAAAAAATCGATTTTTTGAAATTTCTGTAAGGTCTCAAGAGAGAGAGAGAGAGAGAGACCGAAATATTTCTCATCAACCCTCACAACTTTCTATATGTTTCCTTAGTGTTTCTTTTTAATTTTTTTTCACCTTTTAAATAAGCACAATTACTCGTAAGAAAGCTCTCAACGATAAATTTTCATGTTTATGAAAATATTTTTATCGATGGATCGCTCTTGTGTGTTCTGACAGTCCGAACTAAACTGAACGGGCCTCGGGAACACCTGGAAAATAATGGAGCAACTAATTGATTCAATTACTGTTGAGAGAACGTCTAAGTACAAGGTACTCAAAAAATTGACGGGTCCGGACTCCACCACTTTTGTCTTGATCACATTGCCTCGATGTTGAGAGTAAAAAGGTTATTGAAATATTGATTTAAACGAGGGACTGAACGTGAAGCGAGGCTTGTAAGAATTCATCTAATGATAAGTAAGACAAGCGGAATTGAAGGTTGAAAGTGTTAAGAGTACGATCTCGTAATAATATAAAAACACACAATAGTTATGGTCGCGAAAAAATTTGTTTTATTTACAAAATTAATAATTATATTCATTAAATACGGGCAGAATGGAAGGTAATTTTAAAAGAAAAATAGTAGTTCGCTATGGATAAGTCGTGAGCCCACTGCAAAATAATATTTATTCAAAGAAAAGTTCATGTCATTCAGAAGGCGTAATTTTCTCAAATATACAGTCCCTGATGGCCCTGCGATAACGCTAATGCAAACAAAATGTAATGCAAGAATCAATATGGGGTATGTATTCACAGCAGCGAAATTAAAATTTGTTTATTCAATAATACATTATTCCTAAAAACATTCCTTCTCCTTTTCGAATTCATTATCGACCTCTTCAAGAGACATCCCAGCTATTTACCCTAGCGGCCAATGGAGCTTTTTTCGTGGAAACTTTGAAAAACTGAGATCCGACTTTTCGAAATAATTATATGAAAAATACGTGATGAAACAAGTTGTTTTTTCATTGAACAGTTTTGTTCCAATCAAAGTAGAATTAATGTTGCTGTAGACTGTTTTTTTTTTATTTTACAATTTTTCTCCCATTTTCATCGTTCTTTTCGTAATTTTCATTTTTCCCGTGTAATCAATTTCGCTGTTCTCGACGTAGGAAATAATTTTCATTCGGATATTTCCTCCCACTGAGTACAGCCGAGAAGTGGCACTAGTCGGTATAGGAGTTAACCTGAATTAGCGTGGTGAATTTATGTATCTCCGGTGTCGAAGTACAATGCAGCATGTAATTCGCAAATAGAGCCTCTTGAGGCAAATACGAATACAGTATAGTCTTCTCAGTCACGCTATTTTATGTGTCTTGTTTCCCCTTCTCTTATCGTCGCACCGTTTGGTAAGTGATTCAAACTGTCAGTCGTTTAAGTCCGTGCACAACAATTCAAGCGGCTCGGATGAGCTTCACGAGCCTCATAACAGAAGTAATCGTATAGTATAATGTTACGTGAACAAATTCGTCTCGTTAGGTTTTATTCAGGGAAAACGCAAACCAGCAGAAGCGTAATTTACTGGGCTTATTATCGAGGGTCCCTTTCAACGGGGAATGATTTATCAGAAGGAATGTCGCATTATTAGCGATGGAAGATGACCTAAATCGAATGGATATGTTCAGCGTACTTGAGCCGATCAAATGAATATGCAGCTAATTAAAGTCTCCTGAGTGAAATGAGAGTTGTAATGAGATATCGATTTTTTCAATCGAAACGGCGATGGGAATAATGAAGAGATTTTTAGGGATTGGATGGAAACTATTCGGTCGGATGAGGGAGCAAGCAAAGTGGTAAAAGAGAAGAGAAAAACATGGTAAAATGATTTCCGTTAAACGCCATGATTGTGTCCGGTTCGTGTCAGCCTCCGAATATCCGTTAACGTTTGCTCAGCCTTTCCCAATGTTTCAAAACACGAGAAGAGGAATGAGGTATGGCCAGGGTCCACGATAATCCTGGATTATCCGATAATAAAAAACCCCAGAGAGTTTTCAGACTTTAATGAAAAACCAACATCCCTTTTGATCGAAACAGGAACGCGTGGCTTCTTTAGAATCCTTCAGGATGGCACGTTGCATGCTGAATTCGGTTAAACGCGTCGAGTGTGACGCTGAATAATTCTATGGCTCGAAAGATTTTCCGAATATGATCATAATAGGAATGAGCTTTTGATTTAGATTGAAAGTTTGAATGCGATTGGAATTTCGAAAGTTCGATTGGAATTTGAGTCTCTTGTCTATGAAAATAGAATGAATATCTTTCATAGTCATCGAACAAAACTTATTTCTGACCTTTATTCGAAAAGTTGTTTCACTGATCTATTGATACAAAATACTATACGAGGGTTGAAGCATCTTTTCGAAATTTATCGTTCCCAATATACCTCGAACGACGATACTTTTCTGACCATTTCTTCTGAACTGTCTCTTATCGCAGATGGAAAAAAGCCGAGCCCGACAATCGTCCATTCGTATCTTGCCCGAAATATAAGAGCTGGTTACTCTATACACAGCAATTCACAAATCCTTGGATAAAACGACGAAAAAATTTGGACAAATCTACTGTGCCCGAGGGAGGAGATACTTTAGCTATGTTTTTCGCGGAAAAGTATTTAATCTTCGTTTACAGAGGAATACGCAGTAGGAAATCAAAACCATGGCAATGAACGACGTTTAAACGCCTCGTCAACGTGTTTTATTGGATTGTAATAAATAATCAAAGAATTGAAAGCCAAATTTTTTCCTAACTCATATCCATTTGGAACTTCCCCGTTTGGAGTTCCTCCGTCGAGTTTGCACAGACGGTGAAATATTACCAGTCCGTAAATATTTGTCGGCATTGTGACAAACGATAGAGGCATCGATGCAATAAAATCAGGACGCTCGGAGCAGTTTTTCTTGAATATGAACCGTTTAAAAATCATATTGGGCAAACGAAATCATGGAGTAGTTTTAACAAAGATTTGCATCACATAATCAACACATTTTCATTGTCATAATTCATGAAAAAAACTGTTTACTGAGAAACAGCTGTTTATTTGGTGCACGAATCGAAAATATCCTCATTTATAATGAAGGAATTAAAGCTTAAGAAATTTTAATTAAAGCTTAAGAAATCGGAGTTAATCAAAGTGCAGGTTGTATCAAACGACTCAACAAAACAAAAGCAATCTCAGTTATTCGAGGAGTCATTTAAAAATGGCAACATACCGTTGGGCGGGTTCAATTAAGAAATTAATTCCATCTTTATTTTTTTTCTTTCGTATACGCGCAAGTGCGAATTATCATATATATGTGTGTGGCATACTCGATCGAACTCTATCAAGCCAGGGTCTTCTTATGGGGATGTGATTGCAGCTGCAGAATAGAAATCGCTGATGTGTTATATAGTCCTGAACGTGAAATTGTGGACCGCGCGCACCCACGCTCTCCAGCTTAGTCAGTCCGCAGTTGAGTCGAAGCGTGCTTTCCGCGCTGGTCGCTTCGCTCATATCTTCAATTTGTCCACCGAACGAAAAATCGCGCGTACTATCGACAAAAACGTTGACGAACAATTTTTTTTTTTTTCAGTGTGCTATCCAATATCCGAAAAGTAATTATTACCAGTTTAATATAAATGACGTTTCAGTTTATTATTATTATTATTATTATTATTATTATTATTTAGGATTAACAAAGAAAATTATTACTCAATTATTGTTATTATTCATATTATTACGGTTTTTGCTATTTCTTATGCACTGAGTAAATGATTCGACATTTTTTCCTGTTATTTCATATAGGGCACTTCACACATGATAAAGGAATGATAAACTCCCGCTACGGTTCAAGCACAATTAAAAAAATGAACATCGAGTGACACTCAGTTGTATTCCGCCATGAGTTTTTAGTCTTGTAAAAGAATATCAATAAATAACGCAAAATAGCTTCTTCCAAAAAAATTCTACGATGTTTCTATTTCCGTCATCATGCAGTTTCGCTTCTCAAATAATTTTAACAATTTGAGCCCTAAATATAGCAAGTTTATGTACGAATGAGCAGATTTTTTCAAGTTCTCGACTCTCGCGATTCAATCGCATCGGAAAACATTTCAAACAAATAACCGTGAGAAAAGCTCACGTTGTGCATTCGATTGGTCAATTGGAAAATAAAAAATATCGATGATCCTTCACAAAAACAAGAAGGAAAGCATACTTGCACGAAGATATCCACTTCAGATAATTTTATAAATTCATCGGTGTTAATATATTTTTTTTATTAACCACACTGACCGTGACAGGAATACTTTGTTTCAAACATGCCATGGAATTTCTATAGGTCAATATTCGAATTCAGCTCCCATCTGATTAGTGTGAAGGGCAGTAATTGACTTACGTAGCTTTATTGTTATAACAATCAGTCTTTGCGTTTACGATTATTACCGTTTTTAATGTTGTTTACGAAAGGGCGAATGTTACCATAATTTTGTGCCAGACGATCAACATATCTTTGTATTGCTGTTATAGAAGCATTATAATTGTGATCCAGATAATGCGAAGAGTTGAACACTTTTTTCGTCATACCATTTCCTAATCGGTTTATAACCGTACTGTATATCATTATTATTGTATTAAAAAAGCTCAATTTTATTTATTCGATTAATTTTTGTTACTGTATTTTGTGATAATCATTGTAAAACAATATTTCATGTCCCTCTTCGTGGTAGGTTTTGCTACCAGTCTGGAAATATAAGTTTTGTGGGGTTGTTGGAATTGTTAATGATTCGCGGACTCGTTTGTCAAGAGAATCACTGCATCGGCTGGAGTTGCAGGTAGGTAAATTTCAAATGGTTATTCATTTATTGGACAAATTTTATCGCAATCGGATTTTATGAATTTTGTATCTTCTCGAATTGTCCTCTTCTCAGAATCGTAAGATAAAAAGACTAAAATTCATTATGTTATGCCTCGCGAACTTTTGGTTCTCTTGGAACTTTTGGATTTTTTCCTCCGAGAATGTCAGGTGGATAGAAACAATGAGACGAATTCCGTTAATCTTTGTTTCGAACTCAAGCGGACAGTTAATAAAGAAAATAGTTGGTATGATTAGTGGATTCCGGTCCAGAGATTGTTACGAGGATTATTTTCTATATTCTCTCACATCAGTACGAAACACCCTGTGTACGAATGTGGGTATATCTGTTAAAGAAAGGCCTTTATTATCATCAACCCTGATAGGTCGACGTCTGGGCCTCGGAGTACGCGCCGTATAATGCGTGGCTCGGAACGTCGCGACGCTCGCGTTATATACGCCCTCATGTAAGAGCCGTACAAGCAGTATCGTGGTAACGCGCGTGCTGTTCTGTTCGTGGGGGCGCGCGATCTTTCCACTCTGAATTTGGTCCGTTCGTACAACCGAGTTCCAGGGAATGTTTCCATTCTTAGGAGTAATTTAATGTGATTTTTTTTTTCCTTTCGAAAAAAACGTTTAATTTTTTTTTTGAACAATTTGACGTTGTGAGAGAGTGAAAGTTTAGGAGCTTTTTCAATGGAAACAGGTAAGCCTGGCACAGCCAATTGATGGACCATTTTGGAGCTTTTGATATTTCGACAGAGGAGAAATAACTGTGGGTGTGGTGAAAAGGAAATGATTTTATTCTCCATAATAATAAACCGAAATTATGATTTGAATGAAAAGTGTTTAAATCTGAAATATGATTTGCAACAAATATTCAACGTTTGAGATTTCTTGATGAATCAAGAAATTTATCAAAACGATGAATCCATTCATCAATTCGATTAAACTTTATGTAATTAATTAACAAATATTGCGCCCTCAAGTGCCTCGACATACTCGTAAAAAGTTCCAAGAAAAAAGTTACTTTTAGAGGCCCTGAACGCGAACAATTAAATTGTTTGATGGTCAATAGAAAATTTGATGAGTGGCTATTGGAATAATTATGTCGGTGGGAAAAAAAGCAGAATTGTACCGAACTTACGATTGATGAGAAGTTGTCACCTCAAAATTTGTCAACTTTCAACTATAATAGAATTCCACTTGAATGAAACATCAGAAGCAATTGAGCATAAGACAACGTGAAACCATGAATTCCGCGAATCAGGAAATACGGGATGGAACTTTCGAGTTTGAGCTCCTCAAAAGCATCCCCTGCCAGGGCATATTCTCTCTTGAACGATTCTAACCGTTTCGCGCTCAATTTCACGTCAAGATGGAGTGTACGACATCGAGTATACGGAGGATGATATGGATTACGAGATGATAATAAAAAGTCGACGATTTTTCGCAATTTTCACCCCAAATCAATAATAATTGACCTGAATATTTTTCAGTTGTTTAACGAACTTAGTTTTCATTCGTAAAATTAATCAATTTTCTCGACTCGAATTTCGTTTCTCGACTCCTCTTTTCTTTCCCTTTTTTTCGAATAACGTTTTTCCCGCTCCGTTCTTTTGCGCACAAATAAAACCGCATATTCGACTCTTCATAGGAATCCTGAAAATTTATAACCACCCACTCGAAACTTCAGGGATTTGATACGGCATCACAGAGTGGAATACGGATGAAAAGTGAGCAATTTTTTAATTTAACCTACGAGCAGACAAGTTTTGTTCCATGAATATGCGGTTTTCACATATTTTCATTCATGCACCTTCAAAAAAAAAAAAATGTTAAAATGGCACTCAACTATGGAGGACTGTTATCTTTCGACCAGTTTTAATGTGGATAACGGATGCTCGAATACAGAGAAAAAAAAATAATCCAGTGCAGTATATTCGAGGCACGAAGTTCAGTGAATTTCGCGTAACTCACGTCAAAAATTTTCTTCACCGGTCCGGACTGTTTTTTTGTTTCAAGATTTTCATCACGATTATCTGAATCTAAATAATATCCATCTTCCTAGAAAAAAATTATTGCTCAATAAAATAAAAAAAAAATTTTTAAACAGTGATAATGACACACGAGAGCAAAAAAAACTATTTCCCATAGTAGAATAGTTGCAATTTGCAACGAACAGTCCCGAAAAGAAAAACAGCTTTGACGTGGGAGGATGTAGTGATGAACGTGACTAATGGGGATGCGAAAGAGTCTCTGCAGAATTTCTATGCATATAAGCACTGGCAATTTGAGTGTACTTATGGTCCGTATCGACTCGTGACCATTCGCGCTGGAGCTTTTATTCTTCACAAATTTCCGTGCACTCTTCAGTAGAACGATTGAGAGTAGATGTTAAAAGACATAGAGCGGGGCGAAACGGTGTGCAGGGCAATGCACATGGAATGGTCATTTGCCTATGAGCGTGAAAGTGTGGCTGTGTAATTTCGAAGCGATGCAAATAGTGTCACGCTGAACACAAAAGCTCCTAACTGCGGTGATCTTTCATGATTTCCCTCTGGATTTTTATCCAACGAGACGAAGAGAAAATCGTATCAGAGTGATCGTTTTATGCACGGGATGTCATCTCTTTCATTCTACTATTGATTTGAACGGTTGAATTTTTATGAAAAAATGTGGCATAATTGCTTATGTTTCACTGAACATTGATTTATTTCTTCTTTTTTTTTTTATCGGATTTTGAAGTTTCGTACATTCTCAGAATTGATAAAATTGTTCGTATAATTATTCTATTCTTCACATGTAATCTGAGGAACATTCTGTGTATGAAATTCAATGACACATATGAATATTTTAGAGCATAAGATCCACACGACATTTCAAGTAGAGTAGATCACTTTTTTAACGGAAGGCTCAGCGGATCTGATCTTCGATCTCAATTTATTCCCTTTTTGATATTCACAGAGGCGTCTTTTTACCATGTAAACAGCCTACTGTGTAGCACATAGAAAATCGATTTTTCTACATTGCCAAGATTTATTATACATCGTATTTTTTATGCCGCATTTAGTTGGTATACGAAACGGTATAGAATAGGCAATTCCATCGTACGTTTCCAGCACCGAAAAACAGACTTAACCATAGGAAACCTTCAGAAACACAATGCGAAATTCTTGTCATGCTCCCATTTTTCTTTATTCGTTCTTACAATTTGGCCAATACCTGCATTGTGCGAATGAAGATTATTTTTTAACATTGAAAATTCGAAAATTATTGAAACATCAATTTTATCGGTTATTAACGTCTCATTGACAATTTTCATTCGTCTTCTATGCACGCTTCGCGAAAGTTTTGCATCCAATGTAGCACTCGAGCTTTAATCAACGAGATTTTCCGGCCCTAATATCTGGTCCGTTAGTCATTTCACATCCGTGTTATTATAATGACGTACTATATTCATCGTATTGAAATACCGTTGAATTCTGCTTGATCTTGTGAGAGTACGAAAGTGAATTTCAGGACGGGTGAACGTCAACGAGGAAAAACATTCTGTGATAATCAGCATTGAATTCTATAAATTATCAAATTTCACGAGGATCAAGGATTCGACTGTGATAAAAATCGTGTCACAACTGACCTAGAAATTCCGACTGAACTTTCCCAACAAAAAATAGTTGCGTCCATTCGTTTTTTTCCTTTTTGATTTCCTTTGTGAATCGCGTTCTTTGTCTCGGCATGTGGACTTTCGGGCTAGCCAAATATCCCTGGAAAAACTAGATGGACCTCACGATAAACCGAAAAAAGGAGAAAAACGTTTATTTTCACAGTTTGACTGGGAGAGAAAAAAACGGTGGACAGATGTGAAGCATCCAACGGGATTCGTTGATCTTACTCAACACTTTGTGGTGAAGCGCGAGTTTTCGCGTAAATCGTCAGAAGGAAACGTACGGTATATACATCCCGGCGTATGTATACCTTGTAAACACATATATGTATCGGTATAGTCACACACATTTATGTGGCGGAGCGAAGAGTAGAGAACCGTGTTCCACGGAGTATTTTTTGCGAGACTTTTTGGAGCTGAGTGCTTCATGAGCGATAACCCTCAGCTAAATTCCAAATGTGCCAAAAAACTGTATAGATACATACCTCGTGCTTTATTAGTCGAAAAAAAACGTGATAAATCGTCTCAGGTGAGTAGGGTCAAGTAGGATTTTGATCCGGAGCTTTACAGCGGTCTTGGACATACATTTTCATTTGAACAATCATAGGGTTGAAATTTTCGAATTTTTAGGGTTTCGGTGATCAGGACTATGCCGGAGTAACTGCGCCTATGCTTGAATTAAATTGTAATGCTGAGTCTTAACGGTTATCGCTGTTTCAAGTAAAGTGATACTTGCGGTGGGAATAAATTTTCGATGAAATAGAGAAAGTGGTAAAGTCATGGATATTTTTCAACGCAACAAATAATTCGGTTCGTTGAAGGATGTCATTCGCTGGTCCATTTTCGAGAAGAGACAAATTTTTTCTCACGGTCTCGCGAAGAAAAACTCTGGCCGTCAGAATATGGTCGAATCTGATCATGGACAATGGACAATGGATTTTATCTATGCATTTTAAGGCATACATTTGCAGCGGGCGAAAAAACGTGATTTTCTTGATTTTTATTCGAAAAGAAAATAAATGTTTGTTGAAGAACTGTGAACGACGTTCATTAGTACATATGTTCACGTTACAATTTTGTTCATCAAAAAAATTTGAGCATCAGTTCCGGTGGACAGATAACTAAAAACTATATTAATCCGATCCATACCAAATTTATACTACTTATTTGACTTATTTATTACAATAATAGCTTGGGCCTGAACAAAGGATTTTTAAAAATTTTGGTTAAAAAAAAATGGCGACAGTTTTAACAAAAAATTCATTTTTTGAGGTGCTAAATTTTCGGTGTTTTTGTTACAATTTTTTTTCTAACAAAATACGAAATCTTCCGCCCAAACCCTAGCAATTATCATAATAAATAAGTGGTATAAGTTTGGTATGGATCGGATTAATAGTTTTTTAGTAACCGTGACCACCGCAAAGGTATTTTTCAAAAAAGACGATTGTGAGATAATCGTGTTTAAGGAGTTTCGGTACAGCCGATACAATGTTGCCACGCTAAACCATGCTAAAAACACAAAAAATTTCAAAAAGTTCAGAATTTTATAAAATTTGGTGAACATATTCTTTAGTGCCAAATTTGACAATACAAATTTTTAAACATTTTTCTTCTTCACAGTTATCGAGTAATTGATCACTAAAGTTCACGTGTTTAAGCATAGCGTTTCCATACATTCCGGGCATAAGAAATCTGTTTTAATGCGTAATTACTCGATAACTAGGTAGAAGAAAATTTTGAAAAAAATTGTGTTTTCGCACTTGACGTTGAAGAACATTATCACCAAATTTGATCAATTTCATAATATTTAGATTTCTGTACCGAAACTCCTTAAAGATTCAAGTATAAGAGGACCGCGCGCACCGGGTGGACGGTTGAAATACCCGTAGCTACGAATCTAATGCTCCGTTCTTCATGAAATTTCGTGAGAACATTCTTCGGACATTGTACTTGAAGAATATCTAATAAAAAAAATGTTCGATTTTTGTGCAGTTGGATGAAAACGGAATGGCACATCGGATTAATCGCGTCTCCTTCCCTTTCCGGTGCCTTTTCTACCTTTCCGATTGAATAGCACAATCCTCATGTACGAAAACAATTTTGGTTGCCCTGTCGGATAATGTGATCAGTACTCATTCCATTCATATAAAATAACACAAGAATCGGTGAAATTATCTCCGCATGCAGTGATTCCGGATTTATGCTGCGCACGCTGTGAAACGTTTGTCAATTTCTCTCTGTTGCTTCCTCTCTTCGGTACAGATATTCCACTGAGTTTGTCGGCCCACTCGCATCATTTATTTTTCATGGATTCACCAACCGAATCGTATTTCTGTTCGCTAACTGGATCAACGATTCGTAATAATTTTTCATCAATATAAATTTCTGTCCCGTACGCGGGTTCAAGATTTCCAGAAATTCAATTATCTCTATTTATTATATTATTTGAATAAACCGCACTATTTTGTAACAGCCGCGGAATTGATTTGAGTTCCAAGAATATTCTGTCGTTGAGAAAAAACCCAGAAATTCAGAAAATTTTTATTTCTCATTCACGTCAATTCTGGCGTTAATCATTCCCAGCGAAAGTATTGGACATTCAATCGACGAATAGAATATTCCCAGAAACGCAGCAGAGTCTTGATGCCCAGTATTGAGCACAATAGAAGTCGAAGTCAAAACTCACCGCGTCCTGCCACAGCCAAGGAACACATCAACCAATAAAAAAATCTAATGCAATTTACCAATGAAATTTCATTCTAGCTGCTTCCTTGCAATGATTCAATTTTCCATTTATTCAATAAAAAGCACATGAAGCCAGTGCCCAATGAATTTTCGTCTCTCTAAAGATATCCAGCAAGCAGACTTCCACTGCACGAATAAGCATGCAAACATCCTTAGGTCTTGTTGGCCCAGGGTTCAAACCGTATACTTCGTAATAATTCATCTTCCCGAGTGTTTAATACTCTGCAGAATATCGCATGTGTGCTTATATGTATATTGATGTCTATTTGGCCATTGTATATTTCACTTTGCAACGTCGCTTGCGCGTGATTGAGGTCGAGGGTCAAAATATGAGAGGGGCGAGGGGGGAAGGAAGTCTCGAGAATGAGAAATTGGAACAACGAACTGGAGGCAACTAGATGGGACAAGTGCGAATAAGACTTCATACCCAACGTCCATATGTTGAGCACGTTGAAGATTTTCCTTTTTATTTGTTGACCTATAGTCTTCGAATACCATCCTTCATGCTGGGGTCAGAGAAATGGGACAAAAGGAACGCTCTCGAGATTCCTTCTCGATCGGATGCGAAGTGGAATTCGATATAAGTTTCATGAAAATGTTGACTCTTTCTTACTGTGCGAACCAAAGGTATTTTTTCACTCGTGCTCTGAATATAATATTTTGTCACACAGTCTCTAGATAACAAAACGTCTAAAAAAATATTTCGAAATATTACAGTATACCTAAAGTCCTTTTTCCTACCGCTTCTTAATTCACAGTCGCAGATACATTCACAAAATATTTCGATTTGGTGGATTTTCGTGGAGAAATTCAATTGAAAAAAAATTTGAACCTAATCCTTGGACTCAACGTGCAGGGGTCGGTATCTAAAACTTCTAAGAAACTAGACGACCAATAACGAGCTAATGCTACAATGAATATCATTCGTCATGATTGATAGAGGTGTAAGGTAGGGGCTAATTTGAAATGGTTTTCTCAACGTTTTGTGATTGATAGCCTTAAGATAAAGATCGTGATTATCTTTCCCGATCGACTGTGTCGTTTCCTCTGTGAAAAGCGACGAAAGCTTTATTTTTGAGAAAGCGAACAGCGTCACGATATTTTTGACTGCCCCAATTTTCGACACTAGCTCAGCCGAAGCTCTGTTTCACGAACAATTGAGTTTAGAATTTGAGCACAGATTTAAAAATCGTAACACACGTAACAGGTGCTTTTGTTAAGGTAGATATCCAACCGGGAATATGTCCCTCGGTATTTTGAGATCATTCACAAGATAAATGCTGATATGTCTGATATTCGAGAAATTTAAAAGGCAAGAGAAACCGCGATGGGAAGAATCCCTTTCAGGCGTGGCTTTTCGTGAAAAATTCAACGAACAAATATGATAAGAGTTCGGCGTGTTCGAACCTCTTGTACATTGGAGATGTTTATGATAGAGGAGTGCACGTGTGTCAGGATCGTGTTCATCGAGTGTCGCCTCGCGGGAGTGGAGACGCATCGGGTAGACGACTAAATGTAATAAAAATAAAATAAATAGAATAATAAAAAAAAAAAGTAGGTACGACGGGAAAGTGGCGCTCTCGATACTACCCATCACTTTGTTTTCGTATACTTTTTTCGTGTGGTCTTTTGGCTCGATGG
The DNA here is from genome assembly GCF_019457755.1 of Venturia canescens. Classification (NCBI taxonomy): domain Eukaryota; kingdom Metazoa; phylum Arthropoda; class Insecta; order Hymenoptera; family Ichneumonidae; genus Venturia; species Venturia canescens. Next base: position 26,508,262 of record NC_057421.1, read on the forward strand.
GCTGGTTCGTGTCAAGCGTACTATACTTATAGCAATGCAGGAATGGAGACACGATCGTGGGTTGAAGCGTTTGTTGCCAAGCTTGTTTCTCGATAAGAGCACCTCCTTTGTCGCTTCTCTCACTATAGAATGCCACCTATGCACCACATCTTCACTATTATCCTTTGAGAGTCTTCGGTTGCTTCATTCTATCAGAAAAAAAATGCATGAAAATATACACGACTCTACTAACACTGAGCCTCCTCCAAGGGAAAATATTGACTTAGCAATAATTTATTCTTCTCCAACTGTTGATTTATGTTTTTCATCTTCCTCGCTTCGATTCGTATTTATACACTGTAATGTGAGCATTGCAACTTTAATTCTAATTAGATTCTAGAGATGAAACTGAGCTCGTTATCGAAGTTCTCGTGTTTTTGAAGGGTACTTCGAAAAGATTCAGGCAACTGGACGAGACGAAGTACAGGGAATTAGTTACGTGGCTTCTTCGGGTACGATAGCGATTGGAAGGCGATTCAGTAACACTGCTGAAAATGAAAATATTTGAAAATAGCTCTGTTTCCATCCCCAATTTTCATAGATTTGGAAATTATATTGATTCGTGATCTTGTTTTTCCAATAAGACAAATATTTATTCTTATTCAATAATCGTGGAGAAGATAAATAATTGAAGATAGAAGTCTTACTAACTTGTGGAGAAAAGTACTTATTCCCACGGATCGAAAATCGATGATTGCACAACCCTCGTGCTTATTTTAATCTTCATGGCAAACTTCGTAATCGAAAATTTGTGATTGGGATAGCTGTTCGTTCCAATGCGGTTATTATGATCGGGAAAACGGAGCAATTTTAGTGGTTTACAGACTCGATTAAGTTCGCCATGAGTAATCAAACTTTATTCGGAATGCTGGCAGACCCATGGGCGAATGAAAGAGCAGAAGGTTGGAGAGATCGAGAAAAAGGAAAAAGAGAGAGAAACAAAGAGAAAGTCAGCATCCTGAAAATATTATTAATCGCCAGAAAGTAAAGGATGCTGGAGGAACGAGGGTGTAGACATTGAGGCAAAAAGAAAAATCCTCGTTTCTGCATAGTTTGCCCCGTCCAAACCATAAATTAAATATTTAAGAGGGATCCATATCTCTCATACTTTTGCGAGAAGAAAACTTCCATTTTCCATTCTCTTCTTTCCTCGAGTATCTCAACTCGCTTGACTGCCCCAAGTCATATATTTTATTGTCTAAAATAATATATAAAAATTATCCAAAACTGGGCGCGTCCCATCGAGTACCGAGTGAACGTCGTTTTTTAAATTTTTTTATCGAAATTTTTTCGAAATGAGTCGGAGTCATTGCTTCCGATGGCAAAATTTCTGTTATTTTACATCAATCACTTAAGGAGTTTCGGTACAGAAGTCAAAATATTAAGAAATTGATCAAATTTGGTGATAATGTTCTTCAACATCAAGTGCGAAAACTCAAATTTTTTCAAAATTTTCTTCTACTTAGTTATCAAGTAATTACGCATTAAAGCAGATTTCTCATGCCCGGAATGTATACCTATATATATGGAAACGCTATGCTTATACACGTAAACTTTAGTGATCAATTACTCGATAACTGTGTAGAAGAAAAATCTTAAAAAATTTGTGTCGTCAAATTTGGCACTAAAGAATATGTTTACCAAATTTTATAAAACTCTGAACTTTTTGAATTTTTTAATTTTTTTAGCATGGATTAACATGGCAACATTGTATCGCCTGTCTTCGACAGAATAAGGCTCATGTGGGCCAACCACATTAGGAAAAAAAGAAAAGAATTGGATGCAAGATTCCGTAAAATGTATGGGCTCCTGGTCAACAAGTCAAAACTGTCGCTCTGGAATAAAGTTGTGGTTTACAAAGTAATCCTAAGGCCCATTTGGACATATGGCATACAGCTGTGGGGAACCTCAAGCAATTCCAACATCGAGATCCTACAGAGATTTCAATCGAAAGCTCTCAGAACGATGGCCAACGCACCCTGGTACATCACAAACGCCAATCTCGACAAAGACCTCGAGATTGAAACTGTCAAGACTACAGCTTCAAATTTATGCGCAAGCTACGAACAGAGGCTCGCGAGCCACCCAAAACCTCCTCAACAGAGAAAATATCACTCGAAACTATTGAATGCCAAAACAATGGCAGCTTATAGTTGGAGACTGGACGAGAGATAAAAAAATTTTAAAAAATCACTTAATATTTGAGTTTGTAAATCTAAGTAAAAAATTAATTCGATTTTTCATTCATATTCCTTCATTTAAAATAGATAGAATACGAGAATATTTTATAAAACAATGGACAAAATAGATGATTGATTATTGCATATCGAAGAACAAAATAGGCAACAGCCCACCAGCAATGCAATACAGAAGTAGAATGAGGAAGGTTGAACGGATGCAAGAGAGAATGGATCAGTTACGAACGCTCGAAACGTAATAAAGTTATGACGAGTAAAAACAAATAAGTTTGTCTGGAATGGATCTCCAAGATTAAACATGCGCCAAAGTTATAGGAGGCTTTAAAGAATTATCTTAGAATACGGAATTTATGATCGAATAAATTAGGAGATAGTGGATCGAAAAAATAATGTCAATAAACACTCCAGTAAACTTTTTCAATGAGCCAGAAGAACGTGGTGTTTATCTGACTTCGTTCATCGTATATGATTTTTCATTTATACTTTCAATGGACATAAGCTTTACTGACCAATATAATAATAATTTTGAAAAATCCATGACGAATTTATCTATTTAAAAAAATGTATCGAGCATCTAAAAATGTGGACAGTATCGACTACGTTAACAACCAATTTCAAGAAACAAGAATTTTATTTCAACTCTATTTTTCGTTTCCAGTGATTCAATAACGTCAATCATAATAAAGTGAACGATAAATCGATCGATAGAGCAAATAAAATTGAAACTACATATTAGTTTCGTCATAATCAAAAGTAAATAAGTGACACGAAACATGCACGAAACCATCTCCTGCGATTCGATACAAGTAATGTTAAAATAACAAACTTCCAGAGATAAGAACTTGGACGATCGGTATGACGAATGATTTTTCTTTTTTCACAGAAAAATGGTTGAAACCCAATAAATGCAAGCGGTCCTGAGAACGAATTTTCTCATGGCCAAAGATTTAGAGGCTCCTCACTCAGAGACTCTAAACATACAAAACAGACTGGAAGAATAGAGTAGAAATTCAACGTCGTCGGACAATTTCGATATAGATGACAGGGGTCTTGGAAAAGGACGAAAGATGTCCAACTCGGTTCATGAGCCATTTCATCAGAATATTCTAGTTAATCTTTCGCTAGAGTGATCCTATCTAAGCCCAATAATTTCTGGCGTTCTCTCAGCTGTGGCTTGACAACGGGAAAACTCAGAGAAGCAACGCAAGGGGTTCGGACGGTGGAATTGAGATCGGATACAACTGAATATAAAACTTAATTCGTTGTAATACCGGATTAATGTGAGAGTTATTCGTACAGCTGATAATAGCCAATGGGCTTTCAAGTAAAGAGTTAAGAATGTCTCACGAGGGAATTCTTACTACTTTTTAAACCCGTAGACACCACACTCCCTTTGAGGTCACACTCTCGCCAGACTGGTGCAAATTCGCACTTCGACTTTCGATGAATGTATGGAACGAATCTTACAACGAGACTTTTTAGGGGCAGCAATTCCTTAGTGATCGATTACGATGATTAAAAAATTGAAAATCAAGTTTTATTATAGAAAAAAGGGCCAAATTGAAGAGAGGAACTTTGGAGTTCTAAGCACTTGAAATTTTCGTCGGTGCAAATTTGCACCACTGTGGCGACTACGGTTAATGAGAATCGTTCGGGGGTCATAAAACAAAGCCATGCATCCGCGAAACTTCACTTATATTTTCATTCCATCGTCATTTAGCATTCAAACGCTAAATTATTCAATCCGATGAATAAATATTACAGAAGTTCGTATAAATATCGTTTACAAGTGCCCACAGAAACTAAAGTTAAAGAATAGCCAAGAGTGAACTGAATACACGATAGATGGCGTGAAAGGGGCGTGAGAGGTGGCCATACATCCAATGTTCCAATCGTTGGGACGTCTCTCTAGACTAAAGGGTAGTAGATTCACTGCTGGAGGTATAAATCCGTTTCAGTATATAGCCCTCCGAGAAAGAGGAAAGGCGAGACAATTGGGGCGCGATGGCAAAAAGAAGGAAGGACACTGATGGACGGTGCGGCTCAGGTTCCTTTGCTGCTGTAGCTCAACATCTGCATTTCAGGACACTATTTTATACAACGCTATTTCTTTATATCTTCTTTGCGATTGGGCATGAATCGAGAATTTTATTTCTCGATCGAATATAATAAAGTACACCGAATGACTGATTTGCTTATTCGTCGAAAGAAGTCCACATTTTTTTGAAGTTTCTTCAATACTTCGAATGGATCTTGCATCTTTTGCCTTCTGCTTTCGCGATAAAAACTCCTCGCGTTTCTCTCTCAGTTTTAGCGTCAAGATTTTTCAAAAAATATTTAACTTTTGTTGTTCATTTATTGCATTCATAATTGCTTCGGGCAAAACTACAGTCTTTTCTCACGATGCAACTTCAACATGATTCAACTTTGCTTCGAACCTCTCTACCCGCAGATCCTTCCCTAGGATCGCAGATGGTATATTCTGTGTATAAACATAGACATAAGACACGTCATTTTGTAAGAATATACTTACTATCTAGTGCACTCTGCCGTTATCAAACAATTTACGAAGTATATGAGAAACTCTATGTTCTCTTACGTTCATGATCTTACACGCCAAGTGTTGTATACTTTTCTTACGAAATGGCTCACATAATGTGTCCATAAATTCTATTCTCTTCAAAACCATTAAAAACATCTTGCCTAGAGCGAATATGCAGTGCTCTCGAAGTTTTAAATTATATTTTAGGACTACGTGAGAATTAAATACAAGTTTATTCTTTTCGAGATTTTTTATCGCACGGAGAAGGAACTTTTTCGAATGTTTGAAAGCAAGACAAGATTTCACTGACAAATGCTCCAGTCAACCAGCAAATGATCGGTTACTTTCAAACCTACTGAAATAAATAGCTAAAAAGTGGCCTCTACATTTTTGTGGCTATATAAAATGAACATGGACCGCGAACTAATCGAGGGTCGTAGGGTTTCAATTTAGGTACGTATTTTTTAATTTTTTTCTCCATAAATATTGTAACAATTCGTAATTTTTGTTAAGTAAAACGTTTTTTGTTTTGTTTTATGGAAAGGATCTTGAAACTCGCATCATCGTTGAGAAGTAGGCCCGTGTATACGGCACGCATGAATTATTCACAGTCACAAAAATACGTGAACGATACGAACGTGAAATTATTTTGACTTGGTATGCAAAACTCGTTCAAAGCTTAAAAGATATACAGAATAGTTCAAAGGTTCGTGTTTTTCAGAGTCATTGGATAAAAAAAATTTACTCGATCCAGTCGTTTTGGCACGTTCAACCCCTGCGCTAGGGACAGAATATCGAGCTGGCTAAAAGTTGCTTGAAATTCGTCAAACTCTATGAGGGTGGACAGAGAAGGATCAACGTGTATGAACCTACAGTTATATCACTGGACTCAACTTTTTCGATCGAAGTTACAGTTGGAAAAAGAGCCTGGAAAGCGTTGCATACCAAATCTTGCTTCTATTTATCTTCTTCGAACTTGGTTGAAGCGAAAAAATGAGAAATTTAAGTTGCATTGTCATGGAGTCGCATATCTGAATGCAATCAAACTTTCTCAAAGCTTCGATTGACGGTGTTGATACGCCCATAACGCCGAAGGCGAATCATAATGTGGGCAGAGATAATTTCAGTTCTTACCTTCTCAACAGTCTTTTTTCTCTTTCCCATTTCTCCATTACAAGTTACGAAGTAATCAACGTGACTTGCGCGCAATCTTCTATGAAATCGACATAAAATTTCTTGCTCTTCCCACAACGTCTTGGGAAATTAAGGATTGCTCAAAACATATCCCCTTTTGATCGCCTCAGAAAGGCAGAAACTTGGTGGTGTAGAAGTATCGTATTACATGAGGCCACTCGACACGCGCTGTCAGAACCAAAATGCCTTCATCAGGACTCGTGCCAATTGGTGAACCAAACCTCCGAGATTCCTTTCCTAAGAGGGTCGAGCTTTTCGGTAAGCAAACGCTTTCTTCTCCCTTCACCCGTTGAGTTGCCTTCTTATCGAGTCGGACAGTCACGCTCGTGTCTTACCGCTTGAGTACTGGGCTCCCCTCGCTCGATTCGGAGTATACAGTAGCTCGAAATCGCACGTATACTGGAAACTTGTAAGCTCGAATTTCAATGAATTCCGGCCAATTTAAATGCTGACATAATTATTCAACACTTGGCTTTATTATTCTCTTATGCGGCTCAATAATTGCTGAACGAGCCACTATTATCTGGCTATTTTCGATGAAAAAAAGTTTTTGGAAAAGTTGAGTAGACAAAAATGATTCATCAGTGTCGTGATATTCCAAGTTTACAAATGAATTTGATCTAAATGACTTCGGCGTTTAGAAAATAGCGATTCATTATGTTCCATTAAATCAAAATTTTTCTTCTCATCTGATGCAAACGGAAGAAAAAACGATGAAACTCTTGACGAAAAATGGATGATAATTCAAGGTCAAGGAGGATTCATAGGGCAGATTCTTTCAAAATTTATAAGATATTGTAAACCAATCATTTAAGGATCCTTCAGACGAAATTCTGTCACAAAGCTTTTATGCATGGCTATTCAAAAGCTTTGTATATTTGCTTGTTAGTGCTGGAAAGAAAAATCTTTGCAGTTTCCGTTGCACGTATAACGAGAATAACCATTTTTATGAAAAATAATTGAGAGTCTCTGAAGCAGCCAAGAGAAGGGTTCGGGAGCGCAATGCTTTCCATCAGCATCGTGTACAGGGGGGCTGCAATTACAAAACGAAGGTTTTTCATCACTACCGCAAGTTGCACGAGAACTGCGCACGAGATGGCCTTTGGCAATTTGCTATTCCCTGTTGGAATCTCTCGCCCAGTTTCCGTTCTATATTCCACTTGTCCTCTCTTTCTTCCTTCTTTTTCTGCGCGACACGTGCAGTTTATTTTTTCACTTTTTTTGTTTCGACTCAGTTTCCACGATCTCTTCTTACCCGCTCCGTTGCATCTCTTGTAAATTTTCATTTAATCAGCCACCACTTTGATCTGCTTTCTGAAAATGTTCAAGCCACCGTTCAATTTCTATGACCTGATTTCTATTTACTGCAATTTGTATGACAATTATTTTTTCATTCAGTTCGTCATATTGGAACACGGTGCTCAAGCATTTGGAAAATTGAAGCACGAAGGCAGGTTTGAATTTTTAGTTGAATCTGTTGCAACGAGATTTCTTAACGGACAAAACTTTGCTTCGCTCCATCCCCATGATCTGAAAGTACACAAAACAAATGTAAATACCCACTTTGGGAAAGTGTATTCTTAATCAATCTTCCGATCCTCGACTAAATCCGACTCGACGACTCTGCTGATTAACCGTGCAGATTTTTCAGCCGATCTTCGTAATTCAACTGATTATTCTACTGAAAGATTGAAGTCTCGATGTATCTCTTTATTTGCTTCGCCGGATTCTGCTTAAGTGTCTCGAATCGCTGCCATTAGCTTAACGATCGTTTCTCAGAGGGTAGAATGAGATGAAACGAGCGTAGAAACGAGAGCAATCCGTTGAAATCGGAATTAGGGTAAAGAAGGAGAACCGAAAGATTTCCGTAGCGAGAGATATCGTATAAAAGGCGGGTAAATGTTTCTCCTGTAATTAAAGCAAATCCCTGTATTAGAGCCAAATTAATGAAATTCGTCAACGATGCTCCTCCTTAAAGATTACTGCCGAGCCATCATCTCTCTTTAGGCTCAAGGTACGAATGTAGAAGATCGTGTTCAAAGCATCTGGAGGATCGAGAAACAGAGCCACAGTCACAGGAGTTTGAGATTATCGAGAACAAGCTTCGAGCACGAGAAGTCAATTTTTCACTATGACAGAAATTCAAAGCGTGTCGCTGAGACTCACAGCATTTGCAAACGTGATAACGAGATGGAATCTTGACACTCATTTATTCCATCGTGGATAATGATAAGTGATAGAAAAATAAAAATTTCGTGAAATTTACAGACGTCTCCAGCTGTTAAAGTAATTCTGAAAATGCGTCGGGTATATTTGTGTAGAAGTGGATAGGTAATTTGCATTTATTGACCTGAGTAATGCGTCAGGCATTTTATGGCTGGTATAAAACTTCCTGAGGAGAATTTTTCAATCATCTGTATTTTCATTCCAAAACTTGAATCTGAGCATAATATAAAGCGACGTTCCAAGAGTGACCATCGCTCCTTTAAACGCGATGGATTTTGTAGTTGATCAAGAAATATGTTAGAGTAATTAGAACCTTTAAACTCTCCAAGTATTTCTACTTCCCAGTAAAGTCTGAAGCGTCGATTGAAAATTTCAATGCTGTCATATTTCAGACAACATATGATTGGTGAATGGTATAAGAGCTTTTAACAGCAGTGATATTTTGATTGATTCTAAGCTAGCACGCGTAGAATTTCGGTTGTCGTTATTCGTCCTTCTGTTTTAATAGTTTTTCCACCTCAAATATTATTGAGACTTCGTCAAATGGCTCGGAGTTTGAGAGGAAAACGATTTTGCTCACTACCGAAGGAAAAACAGTGGATTCCCCAGTCGGAGCGTCTATATTTTCCACTATTTTTATTTCCGTATTTTCTCCTCCCGTCCTCCCGCGCAATTTTCCGTGACCCCGATGCGTCTTCGATATTTGGGGTTACAACAAAAATCCGTCGGCCCCGCATCTTCCGTCAAATTTTCCCCTCTTCCAGCTAGTAAATGATTTACGAACATTTTATCGGAGTTCCATAGGTATTGCCGATTCATTCTACGTTTCCTCGTTGATACATTGATCGGCTGAATTTTTATTGTCTCAATACCGTTTCAAGTTTCATCTGAACATGAAACATTACTCGATGAGCTTTCATGGAGATGAGAAAATATATTTGAATAATTTTCCTTCGAACGATCAATCGTTTGCCTCTCTTCTAGGTCAAAAGAACGAGCATAAAGTTTGACGTCAACAGAAAATAAATACTGATATAAGAAACCGTTGGTTCTGCATGTAGAGCACAAACATAGTGAAAGGATCCCAAGGAATCAAATTGCAACATATACCACAAGGAAACGAAAGAAAATTCGTGCAGAGACGAGGGTCGACCACCCTACGTAACTGCAGTTTGGAGTCATCGTGACACTGGAAGGATGGAGTGGAACGAGATAATGTAGAAACGAGGGAGAAACATTAAGGAGGTTTGATTTGATGAAATTCATCAGTGCTGGAGTAACTAGAGTGCGGTAACATTTTAATAATTCATATGCGAATTGAAACTAAATGATAAAAATGCTAAATACGTCAAAACACAATACAATCAACGCCCTCCTTCTCTCTCACTTTTCCTCTTTCCGTGTAAATGGCCAGGAAAAAGACCGGAGCGAGAAAAATAGAGAGCAGAAGAAGAGAGTGATATACGCCGGCCAATTATGCGTTGTTGTTCCTGTGAGTGCCAGTACGATAAAAAAGCCGGGATCCCGACACAACGAAAATATAAATAGAACAAACTCGTCGAGTAATGAACGACAATGGCAGGAAATAAAACGGAAATAAATGAGCCAGTGTGTGAGACTGAAACGAGAGAAAAATAAGGGCACCGGGCAGAAGCAGAGCGAACGTTACGTACTTCGTTCACGAGCTTTGTTTTGCTAACAAGTTAAACGAGCAGTGAAAAAAATGGTAGTATAGAAAAACTAAGCGAAATACGAGGGAACCTCGTCACAATTCACAAACGCACTGCCGAAAGGAAATGGTCTTTCTCGAGGAAACGACCCATAATTATTGCCATCACCTCACCATTGCTGGTTACTGGTTCTTAGGCTAAAACAGACCCTACGAAGCTGTACTACTATAAACCATCTTGACTTTGATGATCGAATTTGAAAGTTTTTGAACTCCCAATACAATTTTAGGTATGATGAAAAATTAATTTTTCTGACTATGGAGTTTAATTTAAAATAATTTCTCTATTTTTCGATTAATTAGGGTAGGAGTCGCGCGACAATCGATATTAGACGAACTCGTGATTTTTAAATTATATAATTTTTACGTGATAAACTTTCATATGGCTAAAGGATTTAATAGGTTACCGAAGAATATATCAAGAAATTTACGATCATAAAAATAGAAATATAACATGGCATCTTATGAGAAACCCATCCCCCCAACACTATGATTGCAGAATTCATTTCCTTATCGATTAGATATAGTTTATGTTACAATTGCTCCCCATAGATTATATTATAAAGATTCCAATGTGACCATAAAAATATAGGGCCATCGACTCATTCGAAGAGAATTTTTAAAATAATCTCGATGAAAACTCAGAAAATGGCAGGAGATCGACTGCCATGAAGTGGCTCGATATACTTGGCAACGTTAAGATGTATACATATATGTATACTTTTCATGATAGCCGGCGAGTTTGTAGGCTAGGATATCTTTCGACTGTCAGGTGAGAAGAGAACCGATATATATAAAAAATATGTCAACGTATAATATTCTCCGAAATGATATAGTTAATTAATTATTGAAGAAACAAATTTTGAAAATTTTCGAAAACAATTGGAAACGCTATCGCTCCGGTAAAGAGTCTCTGGCAGCAACTCGTCATATCTTATAAATGTACTTGTCTCAGAGTCGCTGCCGCGACTCTAGATATATTGAAAAACCGAGTCAAATAAGCAATCATAAGATATTTCTAATCATGAATTATTAAATATGATGGTGTATAAATTTATAAGAATACAGTTTAAATTGCTCTAAGATTTATTCAATACAGGAAACCTTTCTTATAACCTATTTTATTTCGACGATTAATAAATAGTCATTTGACCATAGAGTCGCGCGACTCTTACCTTAATATCCATGAAATCGCATGTTTTTAAATAGTTTCTTTGGACACAACGGTATAGCTTATACGCTTTCAGCCCTGCTGTATCGCAGTTAACATCACTGGATTTCTGTACAGCTTCATTTGAGGACATTCTATTGGCTTGTCGCTCGACAGCGACAAACTTCATTTTATGTACGAGTTAAATGACTGTGACACACTCATTAAATGTGACAGAAGATTTTCATTTTTATTTTTACTATTGACGCACGTCACCGCGAAAATTTTGATCAATTATCTGAGGGCGGACAAGTTAGCAATCGATTATATCGGCGATCATACAAAAACGTCCTGGTTATTGCCTGATCCCTGGTCGACCACGTATTTCACCCTCGTCCTCTCGATCACTTCCCTGATGCTCGATACCGTCACCTGTCAAATTGAAAAGTTGCGTGTGTCGCTGTTGAGGTCTCCGCGTGTAATTTCCCACGCTCAATCTTTCTCATTTTATATTTTTTTCCCAACTACATTTTACATAGGAAATAAATTCTCGGAAATTTATTTCTGTATGTTCAGATTATTCTGAATGATTCCAGCTTTCATGAGGCCAAGTTAATCAATTTTTTTCGCCAATGTCATAAAGTAAACTCAAATAGTAAATTTATCATATAGAATTGAATTGATAATAATTGCCTGCGGAACACTTAGTGAATATTGTTGTGTGAAAGAAAAGTGAAATTTATTTGAAGAAAATATCAATTTCATAATTCATTATTCTGGAGACGGAATCTTATATTGCAGCAAGACCAATGAACTGCAACAAAATGTTATACTTTCACTGAGAAACAATATTAATTACAGTCCAATTAGACATCTGGATTGGAGAAAGAAAAATACAAAAAAAGTATAACGCTCTTTCACTGTTTCTATAGCATAAACTCATTATCGAATACTCTCAAAACTCTGGAGATAGTAAGGACGGAATGAAGAATATTTTCCAAAATATTCCCACGCTGGAATATTTGATAAGGGGTGACTACAAAATTTTACTTTTTCATTTTTTAACAATTTAATGCAATTCATCTCTGTGCTTGATTTTTGATGTATTTTTTCGATGAGTCTGCTTCCGAGTTATGCAGCTATTATTCAACCTGTTGGGATGAATTTATTGCCCCGATTATTCCCTTTAGCCCAGGTTAAGATTTATTACTCCTGTTCCTGCTGGAAAACTAAAGTTAACAATAGAAACTATAGAATCATTACTGCACAGCATCTCTGCGTGGGTCGATTAAAATTTCTTACCGTTGTTCGTGGTCATCGAGTCAGGTAACTTAACGACAGTGACAATATTCGTTGTAAAGCTCAGGAGCAAGCGTTTAATAACTAGAATTCTGGTTAAATGAGGTGTCAGATCCAGACACGAAACCCACTTTTCCTTTAGGGTCTCCGCTGCTTTATCCATAATAACGTCAAACAACAGGATGTTGTTGTGCTTCAATGTATAGGGCAAATTCTCTAGGTATTATTAACCGAACGATGATTATCGAGATTTTCATGCAACATTTCAAAGCAAACAAGGCTTATTATCAGACGTGATCTAAAAAAAACTGTTAAGATAATTTGTACACTAGAAAATTAAAAAAATAATTAATCAGAGTTCAGCCACTTATGTTCGAGTGATACGATATACAGAAGCTGCTTTCGACTACTCTCCAAATACTTGACGATTAAAAGGTCGCGTAATTTATATCCTTTGAAATATACCAGCGATATACGTATAAGAATAGGTGCTTAACGAGGCTCAATTTGGCCTTTCTATTCCTCACGAAACCGTCAGTGAGTCATGAAGGGTTACGAAAGCTGATTATAATCGATATTTGATAATCATGTCTACACTGAGAAAAAAATTATTGATTGAATAGCGAATGATGTTATTGAAAGAGTCTTCTTCATTCAATTGCAATGTTTTATTCGTTTAATCATGTGTAATTTTGTGCTTTTTTCTCTTCCTTTTTTTCAGTGTACCCTCATTATCATTTTTCTCCGACAACGAAAGAAACAATTTTTTCATTAGCAACAACCCTCGACACGTTTCACAATAATGCAAAGCTGTTACAGTAACTTCCTTTCTTTTCGTATTTCCGGTCATGATATAATCGTAGTTACAAATTGCCATAACTTCTCCCTTTATGAAGATTCACGCCAAGAAGTTCATTGAATCTTACGCAGTTTAGAAGAACATGTTGTAAAACACTGTCGAGAAAATATGAAACTATACGACCTTGAATATCCGGTGATAGAAGCGAAGCTCTGCTAGGAATTTCACAAACGTCCAATACAGAGTATCGATTTCTCGCGAGATGGAAAAATTCAAGCACTAACGAAGGGAGTGAGTTTTAAGTACGGAAATAAGCTTCCGTCTCTGACTGTAAGTCGATTACAAGTCTTTCATTTCATTTTTCTCATTTCGTTAACTGTGAATTTATTAGAATTTACGACTTATATGTTAAGAGTTTCAACCATACGAATCTGGTCCCTGCAGGATGATGATAGTTCGTGGTTGGTCCGTTAAACAAACTTCCAACTTGCAGCTGAGCTCAACTGCTCTCGTAATCTTTGGGTACATAATGTGTTACATAAACCATATATGCATACAAAGGCTTCATTTTATTTTACATAACACACGTTCAATCCTTACGGTACACTCGAACGATGTACAAGAAAAATGATTTTTTTATTCACCGGAGAGAAGGAAATTTTTAGTTCGTGGTCATCTATAAAAATCCTGTAAAACAGTCTCAAGAATATGGAATCAATTTTAGCATGAAAATTCAAGTATCAGGAGTAGCGGATTCGCTCAATAGATTTTTATTTCGTGACAACGTAGACAGGACAGATGACCCATTGTCGTTTCCGGTCGACGCCCATTCGATCAATATTCAATTTTTAACGAATACACCGAACGACTGTCTCAGTTATGATGGAACGAAAAGTCCGGACCAGCCCTAACCCGTACCTATCTCTCTCGACTCTCGATATGCAGCTCTATCTATAGATATATTTTTTCTTCTCGTTGGCCACAGACGAGACAGAGCTCTCGATGGTTTTGTTTTATGTTCACTTTTGATTTGGCCTCGTGCCATCGGCCAGTCTGTAAACTCATCCCTCTCTCTCTCTCTCTTTTTCTCTTTTTCTATCTTTTCACCTCTTTCCTTTTTGTCATCCTGCTTCTCGCTTCCTTCACTTCCTTCTCTCCTCCTCTCTTTGATTTTTCGATCCATTCCTTGCCCTTTTCCTTCCTTTGTCATGCTTTACCACTTTTCTCATTCTCTTTTTGCTTTACATCCATTTTCATCGTATATCTTGGTATTCTGTTTTTCTTTTACTCAGCTCCGTTCTCTCTCACGCGCTCTGTTAATTTCTTCTTTGAATATTCATTGTTCCTTTCGTTGATTGCTTAGAAATTGACGGATTCTATTTCCTCCGTTACCTTAGATTCGTGCTTTCTCAGCACCTGCTTAATGTATTTCCTTTCTTCCCAATCGTTTGAATTCTCTTAAGTGCGGCTTGATTACGGTTTTACTGGATAAAAATTCGCGGTTCGTGTCGTTTTTCATATTTTTTTTTCTTTTCAAACGACAACGTACTTGTCTCGATTAAGGCCTTAAATACACTTGCAGCGAGAAAACGTGATTCTCTTGATTTTTTTTCGACATGAAAATAAATATTTATTGAAAAACTGTGCACGACATTCATTAGTACATGTGTTCATATACTTGTACAATTTTATTCATCAAAAAAATTCTCTAAATTGCGGAACTCCAGATGTATTCCAGTAGCCCCTTTTTTTGAGCATTTTTCGAGTTGCGGTGGACAGATAGCTAAGAATTATTAATCCGATCCATACCAAATTTAGACCACTTATGTATTATAATAATGGCTTGGGCACGAAGGATTTGTAAGAATTTTAATTTAAAGAAAATGGCGACAGTTTTAATAAAAAATTCATTTTTTAAGGTGCTAAATTTTCGATTTTTTTTTGCCAACAATATACGAAATCCTTCGTCCAGGCCCTAGCTATTATTATAATAAATAAGTGGTATAAATTTGGTATGGATCGGATTAATAGTTTTTTAGCAACGGTATTTTTAAAAAAAGACGATTCTGAAATAATCGCGTTTAAAGATTCAAGTATTAGAGGACCGCGCGCACCGGGCGGACGGTTGAAATACCCGTAGCTACGAATCTAATGCTCCGATCTTTATGAACTTTCGTAAGAATATTTTTCGGACATGGTACTTGAAGAATATTCTAATAAAAAAAATTCGATTTTCCCGCCCATCCCAAGTGTATGTAAGGCCTTAAATCTGGGTCAGGAACTCGATTGAATCTAAAGTATGAAGATGCCGGTGCAAATATTCTTATGCTTTCGGCCTAATTCAAGTGTCTTTTGGTATTTTCGCGTCGTTACGATGGCTGGAAACTAGAGCGCTCGTTTTTTACGATCACTTTTTCTTTAAATTGTATACATGAAAAGAAATGAATAGCGACTTGTATTTGTGAGCCACCACACGGCATTCCGAAGCGTCCCTACTAAATTATACTCTTATCTTTTTTTCTCCTCAATCGATGTACATATTCTTCACTTCTCCGCCGCTGCGTCCCCATTTCCACCCTCGAAAATGTCAAATACTCTTCGTCTAACGATTTTCGAGGTTTCCCTTTCGTTTTCCAGCCCCTTTCCATATCGTTACCCTCACACCCTCACAGAACAAATACAAACGAACCATAAGTCACACACACATTGCGCAGTATCTGACTAAATAAATAATCGAGAGGTTCCAGGATGTATTCGCATGAAAATAGGAAGAAACCACGTTCGGGTTTTCTCTTTTTTTTCACCGTCGGGATTGCTTAATCTTTCATCGGAATCTACGTTGAAAAGAAACCATGGAAAAAAGTTGTAACATCTCGAGAAAATACGCATACGCATTGTTGTTGCTACCGTTTTTTCCGAGTGATACGACATTCTGAACGAATTGTAGTCAAACGTGGTCTACGGGTCCGAGGCAGAGGCAGAATTCGCTATCCGGGCCAAGACAAATGGCACCCTGTCCACCACTTTCTTTTATTTATTTCCCTCGAACGTAAAATCACACCGTTTATCTGACTCTTTCACGTTCTCTTTTTTTCTTGCCCATGCTTCCAATTGTGAAAATTGCTTGATCCGTGTACGATTCTCTTCCAGTCTTGCTGTTTCTGTTTTTCGTTCTGTTATATTTGTACAAGTGCATGTTGCATTACAACAAATGCGAGGCTTTGAAAATTCGTACTTGCTGAAATAATGTTCGACAATAATTGATGCAACCATGTGAAATTTAATGAGTAAAAAGTTTTTCTTCATCTTCCGAATATCCTAATATTTGTTCTTTTCAAATCTCATTGCGATTTTTGCTTTTCATTCAATCTCGTAACTCAATATGCTTGTACAAAAAATTGACGAGTAAAATAACGTTTCCTGATTTTTACGGTTTGCCAACATCAAAATCTCGCGATTTTACAAATATCCAATTGCATTTTTCCTATACTCTGTATATTTGGTAGATATCCTTATAGTCCGTTTGGTACTCGTGAGAAACTGGAGGATCTGGCTTAACGGACTGAGCTAAACTGGAGGAAATTATTGTTTACTCGACTAATGTGCTTCTCCAGTGACACGAGGGCAAATATTTCCACGAGTTAAACATTCGGTATACCATGACAGAGATTGCCCACCGTTCGTTAAAAACTGTGCTCCATGCCACGAGCACTCTACGAAGCAGACAAAGCCACTGCTTAAAATACTCTAATATCGTATTGAGGAACTATGGAAAAAAACCGTCAAACCAAAAAAAATAAAATGTTTATGAACATTAATTCGTGACCCTCGAGATCCTACTCCTGCTCTTGTTATGAAACATAATACTGCAACGTGAAATTACGAATGATTCCAACACAGATACACAAACCAATTTCCTGTTCAAATCAACCTTCGTATTTCGACCTTCGTGTTACAAATTTCTGATTTGAATTTGAATATTTCTTCTGCATGTGGAAAGTACAACTTTACTAGTACGTGTATGCATCTCTTTTGTGATGGAGGAATTTAATCAAATCGATTTCATGTTTTCAACAATATCCATTTCCATATTTTTATATTTTTATTTACAATATTCGTAAGAACCACGCAACGAGGAAATTCGATTTTATTTTCCATGTTCCTTCAGTATCATGACAGATCCATTTGCACAATTGGTGAGTTTTTGAGAGTCGTTGGAACGATCGAAAATCTTCAAACTTGAAAAGACTGAGTGTATCGCTTTTCTTCAATATTTCCTCGATTTCAATGGATTCACTGAAGCGATAAAGATGACAGGATTACGTGGCAAAAGTACTTCGAATTCTCATGCCTACAGGAATTCGGCCGTTCATATTATTTCGTGTTTCTAAGAATTGTCACGTGTGTGAATTATTCTTTTTTTCATTCCTTTCGATTCTTGTATATTTTTGAGAACATACGATGAAAATAATCAATAAAATGAGATCGTTGGTGCTGTTTCAAATAAAATTATGTAATTCGTTGTATTCAATAAGAAACAAAAAAAAATTAAATAACTAACTTTGACTAACTAATTTTTAATTTTTAATTTAAAAGTTAGTCATCGACTAACTTATGATCAAATAAGAAATGATAAGTATCAAGGCAATTGTGTCGTGATCGATTTGTGGAGTTCGAAAATCAACGAGAATGTTTTACTGATTCCTGATCCCGAAAAAAATCAATTTTTATTTCCAAACAAATTGATATTTAATCAAAAGATATAAAAGGTGAGAAGATTCATACCTTTGGATTCATCATTCGGTCATCGGATGATGTAATCGAATATCGGGTTTTTTTGGAATCTCACTTGAATTTAAAAAAAGACGTTATTTTACAGGTGCAATAAAGTACAGAGAAAAACAAATACTTTCATTGAGTTCTTGGTTACCAGCATAAAAACGCTGAGGGAATCATGGGATGTACAAACCCCCGAAATGAAAGTATGAAATGAGACATTTGGACGTGATGAAAATTCCGTACTCCCATAGCATTGAATCTGGGTCGAAAAAGCATAAATTAATAATTCAGTGGGATAAAAGAATTCAGTGGGTTTATCAATTTTATATTAATTTTTCCGTAGTAGTTGTAATTCTTCTGCTCCGTATGAATCTCGTATTTGCCCATTTTATCTCGAGTAAGCGATGTGTGTTCGACCGAGAGGATAAGAGGGTCAAATGACAGAAAAATAATACACACGAGTAGCGTCGTGAACGTATAATGAAAGAGGAAAACCCGAAGAAAAACTTTCGGAGGTTGTGTGCTCGTAAAAGTCAGATGAACGTAGGGCAAGGCTTCAGCAACCTCTGGACTATTATTTTGGCGATAAATCTCCATAACGGTGTGGGGATACCGAAAAGATCGTGGGATTTTTCGAGGGGAAGAAAGCGCCGGAAAATATCAGTTACAGCAAAGGCTGTTGCGCAAGGGTAAATGGTGGTCTGGCAATTTTCAACCTTTTATTTTAATGGAAAACATAAGTTCGAAGGATTAAATAGAATATCGAGGAAATTTGTTTTTATATGAAAAATTCATGTCATTCATATTTTCATGCCCACTTGTCCTTTCAATATCTTTTTATGGCTGCACTCTTCGTGCCACGAAGATCGATGTCACCGCCAGATGTCATCAGTGAAAAGGCACCTTCACGTCTGCCTCTATCAGTTCGATGAAAAAAAATCTGCTTCCTCAATTCCTGTCTTTTATTTTTTTCTTCTCTCTCCGACCTCCTCTTTTCAGTTCGTTTTTATGTGCAGTTGAACATTTTCTTTGAGATAAGCCTGGTTGACCAACGAAACCTTCATTCCATTACGACTCGCTGCTGCCCACAACAACAGTTGCGAACTCAGTGTACTGGAAACGACAGGACGATATTTATGAATTCATACACACCACGTGCTAAACGAACGTAGTTACTGTTTCAACGATTCATTCTGCATTGATGACCTTTATCCTTCCATTTCGTCAATATTTTCTATCACAAGTGAATTCATTTAACAATACGAATAACGTAATTATTAATTGGTCACGGCTTATCGAGCTGTACACTATTTTTCGTAAATCCAAAATCAATTCTCTCTCCCCATAAAGCTTTAGTAACTGATGAATATTTAATGGAATTCAATTATACTTGGTGGAAAAATAATGCTGAGCGTTTGTTCATTATCGGATCAAGTTATGGAAAATTAGTGATGAAAATGGAAGCTGAAAACAATCGAGCGTTTCAAATATGGAACCACTCCCATAGTTTGTGTGAAAGTGTGCTTTCAATTCGCACAATTTACTGACTGATTTTTAGTGCCTCTTCAAATCAGTTTTTCCTTACCAATGCGGGCTCTCACTCGTTCCCTCTATTCTCGTCTAGTTTTTCTCTGAAAAAATTCGGTATGATTTCTATTATTAATGATCGTCTACAAAGCTCGTCGAAAGGAGCTCAAAGGCTACTCTCCATAATCAGGAACGAACCCATCAGAGAATATTCCACCGGCCTGATCTTGGCTGCTACTTTGATCCACCTGGGGCAGGATTATCCTCAAACGATTTCCGGTCAGCCATCCACTATGTTCAACTAATTATATCCTTCTAATAAAGCCCTTTGAAACCCAGTGAATTTTCCGCTAATTCATATCATGATCCAATGGTTGTTTGGCCTGACCTATAATAGCAGCGGGAAGTGAATATTTTCACCTTTACGCTTATTGTTTTGAACGAATCATAGCAGACACAGTTGAGCTGTTTTATTATTTGGATCAAGTAAGGCTTGTTCCGATGGTTCATCGAAGGAGAAAATTTGTATTAAAAACTTTTAATTCCTCAATGTCAAGGCGAGTTGAAAGTTTAAACTCTGGTTGAATGCTCCAACGTTTTAGCAAGGAAATCATGAATATTTTAGGAATGAATGTAATCTGACTGGAGTCTTTCGAATCTGGTAAAAAGGCGTGTCCTCGTACAACAAAAATCGTTGATCTTTAGTCGTTTTTCTGATAAAATTAATTGTCAAGAATTACTCTTAACTCCAAAACCTCTGAACTGGTCCGGAGTGAAAAAAAGGGAGGAAAACGAAGAGAGGTTCATAATCCAACGGACGTGAGAACGCGCTTAAAGCTTCCGTGGAAGGATTGTGCGGTAAGAACTTTATTTGTGAAGTTTAAGCTCGTTCAAAGATCAGCGCATCTGAGTCGTGATATCTTAAGGACATTTTTATGTCTTGCAGCCCCCTTTCTTCATTCCATTCTCACTCCGTTTTTCCCCCGCTTTTTTTTTATTCCCTCGTAGCCATAATCTTCCCGAACTCACCGATCTGAGTTTTTTAACGACTGTGAACACAGAGAAAAAACATTTGATGACTAACGATCTAGCACGGTGTGTCATATTCCATAATTGCCTTTGGATTATCCTGCCGTCAGCCAACACTTTTATGCAGATTAATCTCACATTTGAGTGAAAATGAAAGAAAAAAAAAAAATTTTTTCCTTAGAAGTCTCCCTCAGGAATCCTCAGTCAATGAAATCAAAGGAGAAAATCCAGCGACAGCGTTAATTTCAAATCATCGAAGTCTGCGAGACAATGAAAGTTGAAAAAGGTGCGAAAAATGTTTTTCAAATTTCCACCCATTCAATTAGTTTTTGCTCAGCAGAAGGGCTAACAACGAGTAACACATTTCATATAAACTGTTATTGCACAGGGTAGAAATCAACCGTAAATTCTCAATCATCAGAACTCTTCGTACATTATTTAGTAAACCGAACATGCTGGTTAATATTGTCTGAGCCACTGCGAGGGACCATCCAAGTGAGAGGAACAGAAAAGCTCTCAAGCACTTCAGGCTTGACCATACACGATTATTCGGTCAATTGTGGTCTGATTTAGGAACCAAGGGGTAGCAACCCTTCTTGGACGCAAGCCATTCCGACACTGATGTTAGTCGATAGCTACTGATTGGTAGGGTGCACACTCGTCAAGCTGTTCCCTCTCACGGTGACACCGATAAGTCCCTTCTTTGTCGTTTCTCCATTCAAGCACTGCTTCTATCTCCCGATAATTTGGGAACATCCGATGGAACGGTCCTGGCTATCGAGGGACACCGTGTCGTCGTTCCTGCTCCTTGTAACCCACCTTCCAACTATCCCTGTGGTCAAGCACACACCTTCGAGTCGAGTAACCTCCCATCCTCGCAAGATACTTCATCTTTCCGAGGTTCACGTGCACTGTATCTTCTTCCATTTCTATCGGTCGAGCATTCTGTCGCTTAACTACCCAATTATCTCTGGACTTTGAGCCACTTATTTTTCCAGAAAAACGAAAAACTTTCGTGGCTCACGTCGAAATGATTTTTCATGCCAGAGTCGTTAACCTCTCGAATCTTCCAATTGAATTCGACCGATGGGACAGCATGTGTTTTCAACATGAAAATATTCACATTAAAAAAGGGTTTCGTAGAATATAAAAACGCAGCGAATTCAAAATCTTCGTCGGTCGTCGTGAATTATAAAACGTTGGAATCACAACCGCTGACGGAATCCAGGGTTCAAATCGACATGGCTTCTAATCTACGCACTCCAATGTTTCGTGTCACGTTACACGTGTCCTTGACATACACTTCATGCCCTACAGGCTCATTACTTCGTATAAGGATCTATAGAAATCTTCCCTTTCTTGCACAGCGAGGAGACCTCAAGTCTGGGAATGACTTTTCAAATAATAATAGGGAGAGAGGCACATTTTCTACCCCCTTGCAAAAGACAAGTTCGTGTATTATTTTATAGTTCTGATGATAGTCATAACAATAAATTTTCCTACAATATATTGCCATCTTCTTAATATACACATATAATGGACCTGAAAATGGCATTAAAAGTACAAAAAATATAATGAAACGAATAAAATTTGAATAGCTCAGTTTTTGGAGGTAACTGCTTACGTATTTTGAAGCGATGAAAGGTTTTTTATCGAGGTGAAGGATTCCTTTGTACACTCTTTGCAGTAAAAATCTTATAACGACAAAACTGGAAAAGCCCCTTTATTAGGTGGAATGTAACTTTGTCAGAAAATTAACGAATTGCAGACGACGAAACTCAATTTTGTATTTGACTTTTGTGGGATCCGCACTCGTGTTCCTTATATTACACGAATATAAACGATAGAGAGTGTCGTAATTTTAACACTTGAGGGCTTTTCTCGCCTTTTCATTCTCGATCCTCTTTCGTATCACTCGAGCGTTTACCGCAAGAATTTCTGCATACGAACGTTGGGGACCGGAGAAGTTTCCTTCCACGCCCACTCAATTGACGAACTCGCATAACGTAATTCTCCCTTACAAGTGCACTTCAGCTAATTGGCAAGTTGTTGACGGGAAATGAGAACCTCACATATTGCGCAACGATTGGTCAGGCTTTCTCCCTCTTTTGCGTCATCATGATCAAACATGACAGAAGTAAAATCAATAAATCGCGTCTCTCTTTTTATTCCCTAGAATTTTAAACCTCCCCCTCTGACATGCCCTTTTCCATTATCAGCTTCGTTCGCCAGTCATAATAACTTCGCATATCGACTGCACACAGGGGGTTCGCTCTTCGATAAAATCTTCAATCCAAGGTGCATTTTATTGTTCGATACAATTTATACGTGTATATTATTGTGTAAATAAATAGACGTTCGTGGGAAGAAATGGAAGTATATCTATGGATTTATATCCACACCTTGTATCGGTGTTTAAGCATTTGTATGCATGGGCCGTTTCATCGGATGAATATCAAACTACACGAAGAACGGTTATATTTAGTGTGAAATTCACTGTAAAATTTATCGTCGTATCGACTGTAGGGACAAGTTGACGAAAAGTATTTATTCCTGTAGCGCACTATAAAATTTCAAAGATTTTGCGTAATTTTCAGTTTTATAACAGTAAATATTGTAGATAGAACGTCGGAATTTACTAAATACTTTGGTAAAGTTCCTACTTGGAACAATAACTATTATTTAATTTATAGGAAACTTCAATTCTTCAAATAATTAAATTTCTCTCCGTCTACCTTTTGAATGAGTTTGCATTTGCGATTTCGCTACAATTTAAAATGTTGTAGAACTTATTCAGAGCGATTTGTGCCATTTTACTGAACTTTATTTGCCAATATTTTTTACGATATTGTTTTTATTTCTTATCGTCTCTACTTTCCGATCAATTTAGCCATGGTTTTGTCGAAAATTTCCGTTCTTTAACGTAGCTTTCGAAAAAATCTTTGTTTCAGTCGACTCAATTTTTTATCCTGTTTTCTGTTGGAACCGCATTTTTGAGGACGTAAAATTTCGAAGCCTAGTCCCATCGTGGGCAAACCCTCATTACAGTTTTTATTTTATAAAGTTTTCTACTTTCTCTGAGAGTACTTTCAGTGTCTCAGAGACGACGAGATGAAAAAAAATCCAGAAAAATGACAGAAATGGTTTTGAATAAGTACTAAAACAGATCCCATTTGTAGCGAGATCGAAGATGCAAACTCATTCGATAGGGAAATTTGAAATGGAATTTCCTATATTCGCGAGAATTCTTTATTGTTAGTAAAACTTTGGACTCGCATAAAAGAATTTTCATCGATCCTGGTTATTCGTTGAAACTGTATTCAACCCTCAGATATACAAACTCGTATAACTTGAAGTCGTTTTGATTTTTGATATCCTGAAATCGGAAAAAATCCATTCATGGCTTTGGTAGAATCCGAAAAAATATTTTAGAAATAATTTTCTAGGGCTAGAGATTTTTTGAGTTTTTTAATACGAGACTGCCCTTGAACTCGAACTCCGATCCAAATTCCCTGTCAAGATCATAGTAGACACAATTTCATAGTGCTGATTTAACCATTTTTGCTTTGAAATTCTTCTGGAATGGTTGGGAGAATTATAAAGCAAGAATGAATCTTAGAAGATTTGGATTCATTCTCAGTGCAAGAGGCATCATTGGATCAAATAATCTCTGGATTTTCTCAAATAATGACAATTACAGTAAAAACTGACATACCAAAGCCTCTACGTGACGCGATGTGATCGCTGTTATCACGCCATGGCCAAGAACAACTCGTGACTTCTTATTGGAGTTAAGGCGAAAATTTGTGACGATTCTAATTGATGAGGAGGTGAAATTCAGCGTTGTTTGTTGACGAGTAAATATTGAGCTTGGAATGGATCGAGGCCTCGTGACTTCCGTTCCACCCACTACAATTAATGCGAGGGTTCCAATCTGCTCGTATGATGACACGGGTTCCAAGATAAATAAAGAGAGAGGGAGAGATACAGGCAGTGTGGATATAGATATGTATTGCGGCTGATATCACAGCTATTAGTTCATTGATGTACCATGACTTTGATCTGCAGGTTGATGGATTAGTGGAAACGTAGGCGAGGCTTGTGTGAGGAGCTTTAATAACGTTAAATCATTAATGGCTTTCGAGCCCGTTTCACATGGTCGGAATATGTTGTTGCCTGGTTGTTTTACATTACAAACGATAGTACAGGCATCCTGGTCCTCCTTTTCAATACTTTTGTCCCATTGGCTTTGTGAAATTGTTCGTTGATACTCTAAAATTTGGACTTGGCTGAATTCCATAAGGAAAATAATAACCCAGGTACTGCTCTGCATACGATCAAACTATTTGCAGTCCTAATCAATATTCCTATCGTCGGTTTTAGCACCGAATCAGCCCACTTAAGTGGCTCCATAACCGAAATGAATTATCACTCGAATTAATAAATTCGTCTGTCAATATAGACTTCAAATATTGTGTTGGATCTTTTTTATGACGTGGTCTCCGGCTCTGCTTCGATGTTTACGACTAATGACAATTGATCTAATGCATTTGCGAAGATTGCAAGAACCAATTCCATTATCATCGTCTTTCGCCTTGACCGGTAGCAAAGTAATGGTGTTACATTATTTAGAACGGGACATTGACGGCGATCCAACTGACGATCGTTTGTACAGTCTCGTGCAGTGCACTGAAAAATATGGCGTTTGCTAAGTTTCATAATTGCTCTAACAATTGAGGGGCAAGGCAGTATAAACAGCTTGTTGGAGGCGTGTGTTTGAAGTTTCAAAAGTTACTAAAATTTAGTTGAGGGCATCGATGTCATCGGGGGAGTAGAAAATGAATGAATTCATGTAAGCCTAGTTAACGAAGAAACCATAAAACAATTCGTAGATTTTTGTGTGGTTTTTTGACATTCCGAAAAGTGAACCACCGTCATGAATATAGAAAATAATCTGCCAAAATATCGCAGGAGTTTTCTCAAGTTCTTTTCTACGGACAACTTTCCCGATAACTTCTACTCGAGTTTTCGCCCTTCTACGGTTCTCGGACTCGCGTGTGAAGCAAGATTACGAAAGACGGAAATTCTCACGTTGAATTTTGAGACCACCCCGATTTAATTAGAAAGCTTCGGAGTTTACTTGACTGCGACTTTAATTACAATCCTGAGTGTGAAATTTTCCGTTCAATGGCAACTGCCCATTCAAGGATCATTTACTTTGGTGAAACGTGATGAGACCGATGTTAAACGCTGGATGAGTAATAGAGATTCAATTATTCGCGTGCCTTTGATAGTCGTTAATCCGAGCCACCCGATTGGTGGATGCTTTCCATTGATATTTTCAGTATCTTCGAAATCCTTTGGTCGTGCATACTAAATAGTTGTGCCACCAATTTTAAACATCATTGTAATAACACGACAAATAAATTGAACGAGTAAGAATGATTATAACAACCATAATGATGCGAACATAATCAATATATTTTAAACTATTTCTGTCACCTATTTTAAAGTTTATATGAATTTAATACGAGGGAGTATTTTATAAAGAAGATTGTAGTTACTCCTGCACATTATGCTATCATAACTTCAACTTTAAGCATTTATCTCATTGTTGGATCGTGAATTGAGTGGGTGCCAAGCCCGTAAAACTCCGGTTGTTATTAATTGATGGAAGTGTTCATACCGAAATGTTTGTACGTGTCTCGACGAAAGTGCTAAGTCGCGAAAACTCTTAGAAGAAAGCGAGAGATAGAAATATCTTCGGAAGGAAAGAGACACGTGGGAAAATCTTTCATGTACCATCCCGGAAGAGAGTGTTTTAGCTATTTCACGTATGAAACTAAATCCTTTCGGCAACACTCCGCTGATCTTTCGAGACGTGTCTTTTTCTCTATTCGATAGCAGGGAATTCTCGTAACTCCCTGAATTTTCCATCCCATTCGAGGCGTCTGGAAACCTCCAAAACTACATTGCTCAACTTGTAGCGCATTTTTCTTACTTTTTCTTATATTTTCGTGGCCTATTTTACTCTCTATTCCGATCGTCGTCACCTCATTCCCATTTCCCCATCTCCTGCCTTCACTTCTTTCCCTTTTTCCTTTTCCTTCATCGGACTTTCTTTACTAAATCGTGAAGCATTCCATGTATGTGTCGAAAATTCATATATTTTCACCTCTCACGCTCTCGGTGAGCTCCTTCTTTTCTTGAATCATCGCCCAAAAGCTTCCTAACGTGTTATCTCGTTCGAAAATTTCTGTCGACTTTAACATTTTTCGCCTCGCTGATTCTCGCGTCACAAACAAAAAAGCTTTATCTTCAAAACTTTAGTCCTCGAATCAACATCATGTACTTGAGCTATGAACACAAAAGTGATCGAAATCATAAATTCTTCGTCAGAGTCTTTTAAATATAACAAAGAAACTTTACCCTCGAATAGCTGCCTGGTTTTGGATGATTGTTTATTTATAAATTCAATTTGAAACTCAGCCCACTAATGTGATCGTTGATTTATTTACATTTTTCCTCGTCGAAATATTCAATCACGTGAGTTTTTATAGCAAGGCTTCATCAGATCAAACACAAACATATTAGTCATCGTTATTAATTCACTTATCTCTATTGTAGATAGATTGTAATCAAAAAATAAGAAGAACCTTAATGTTCGAAGTGTGTTCACCCTGTAAGATCCTTAACGATAAGAATGAAATTACACCAAGAATCTTTTGGCCCTCGCTACAAAGGAAAGGCGTTCGAGTGTCATAAATAGAAGGTTTTATCCTTAGTGTTTTAGGGCGGAGAAACCCTAAAGTCCTGCAGTAATGCTGATAACAGAAACGGTATATTTCAGGACGTATCCGAGAGGCGAAGTGAAAAACAAAGTGAACTAAAATTTATCCCCATCAGAGGAAGATAAATCACGAGAAATGTCGTCATCCAAATTTTAGAAAAGGAAGAAAATCCCGACGAAGTATCCACAAACAAAAGCTAAACTTTCGTAAAGAATTTTTAGAATTTTTATCTTCCAATTTCCTATGAAAAATTCCATACTTTATCCGACACCTTTTTTTGTAACAAAGGAAAACGTGCTGTTGCGATCAGTCATCAAAATCGCTCATCAAATTCATTCAACAAAAGTTAACATTTCGAGTAAAACTTCATGCCCATAACAATTTTCTTACGCTCGAAGCACGTTTCCAATATTTTTTAAAGTTGTGAGAAAAGCAGCACGTGTCCTTCGGTATGTATTTTCATTAATCTTACACGGAGAAGAAACGAAAAAGTATAGTGACACAATTCAACATCTCATTTATCTCCTCCAACGTAGATTACATTAATCTCTTGCTAAAAAAAAAAGAAACAGAAAAACTTCTTTCTTTACGACGTAGATGACTCTGCTACGTGTACGCCAAAGTTTGCAATCAAGAGAGCGTGTAATAACGCGTATTAATAGTTGTCTGAATGGTACCAGGAGGAACATCTTGTCACGAAAAGTTATATATACTCCATAGGATCTTCTTCTCACTTCTCTGTATTACGTGGCTTTTAGCGAAAGACTTTAATTACTCAAAAGCATCACAACTGCACTGAACAACGCAATAGTCTCATAATCATTTGCCTGTATCTGTGTGTGTTTTTCTTCTTTTTTGTTTTTTTTTTTTTTTAACAAAAATACCTTCCATTTTGTGACACCACGTTGCAGTGTTGAGATTTTTCATGTTCCACTCAACAGTTGTACCCATTAGCAGTCACGGTGGGACCTCGCCCACCGTGACACTATTGAAATTATAATTACTCGAAAACACTAAATGCCTCGAGCATTTGACATTTTTTTCATGCTCACTGAATTCATTCGTCTGTATGATAGAGAAGTAAAAATTTTTTTCTTTCTTAGTGACAGTTATCTCTGTCTTTATGGCTGCGACAGTAACTACAGCGATTTTTTTACCGAATTGAGTATTTGTAATTATGCATGTGAGAAAACTTTCTAATTGCACGATCTGTGCTGAAGAGTTAAAGGAAATTGAACATTCGTATCGATTATCATGATTGGTTTTTTCGAAAGATTTTTTAAGATGAAAAATTAGCGAAACGAAAATATAATTCGAAGTACCCAAATAGACTGCAAGCCTATGTTCGGTGACGTGTGTGAATGACTATGTTTGATAATCATATTTGCGAGACTGGCTAAAAAAAAATGTACGTTTCCAGCAGGAAATTGTTCACAGTAGTGTGGAGCAAGAGCTCAGATGTACTTAAGAAGTTTGAAACGAAACAGAAGCCCGCAATTAACTGCTTCCGCAAAGTCAAAGTAGAAAAAGTAACAGGAAGTTTTTCTCTAGATCCGTGTATATCCAGATCCGTTTTTCTCTCACTTTCTCTTTTTTAAACTCTGTCTGCAATTTTATTCTCTTTGCTTTCCTGTCTGTCTCTTTTTTCTGCTCGTCTTTTTTCGCTTCAGCCGCTTCATTATTTTTTTTTTCAACTTTTTTCTCTCTCTTTTCTCCTCTCGTTTGCTTTTTTTACGTCAAGGAGCGTCCTCACTCGGAGATCCATTGCTACCACCGCGTCTTTGCCCTAACGCGACCAACGAATCTACCGAATCCAGTGATTACTCTGAAAATGAAAGAACTTTTCTTCAAGGTAGCTTTTTTCTACTTAACCGTCGCCTCTGGGCCTGAATGGATTTGAATAAACGCCGGAATTACATTCAACGGGCGAGAATAGAAACCTCGTAAAAATTTGGAAACTCGGGAATATAAACTGCACGTATTACCGAGAATGAGCACCGAGTTTGGCCCAATTAGATTTGAAATTATTCCTTTCCAATTGTTACCAAATTTTATTTTTGCGCCTTCATTGCAAGTGAAGTGGATTATGAGATGATAAAATCGCATAATTTTTATTCAAAAGAGTTCTCAAAAGCAATGAAAACTTGATTTAAAATTCACTTCTCTAGTAAATTAACTTCATCATGAAATCAAATAAAAAAGTAATCAAGAATTTTCAGTAACGAAATATTTTTACGAACTGAAAACTGTAACGCGCACACATGAATCAAATGAATTCACCTTGGCACTCTTTCCAAAGGAATCAGGATATGCTGAAGACTCGAGTAATGATGCATCGATTTTTTTTTAGAAATTATTCAAAATTAAAAGATAAGTAAAGATTTAGAAATTAAAAAAAAAAAAAAAACAAATATGAAATCTTTCAGGCGTGACTGAACAATCGTAGTCCATACGTGAATAAACGAATTATTCGTATGGCTCATCCGTAGAAATATCGAAAGTATCGAAAGTCGGAATACTATAGCACAAGCGCAAAGTAGATAAAGCAGGTTATAGTCAGCCAAGCAGCAGCTGTCGTATTCCTTGTTCCTTGTACCTTTTCCACTTCTCCGACTCTATTATTGATTTATCCTATTCCATTTCACCGTACCCACACGCAATTCTATTCAGTTCCCTTTCAATTTTTTTTCTTCTATTTAACAGAACCAACGAAGAGGCAGTAATAATAGGAGTGAAACGAAAGTCTATATATTTTTTTTCCCTTCTTGCGAGGGAAGCTTGCCAGACATGTGAGATGCATTCATGGAAAAAAATGGTCATACTCCAATTAAATATCGCACAAAAAAGCTTTGTCGATGATTTTTTTGAGTGATTTTTTTTTATCTCGAAGTTGACGGAAGGGATGACGAACTTTTTATGAATTTTTTTTTTCATATTCTTGATTCCTTTCCCAAGGGCTCTTGTCTCAATGCTTCCACTAGAATTAACCCAAATCTTATATCTATCCTCTCTTCTACGAGAACTCGATTGAGAAACACTCCAGGGTGAGGTGTTTCCACCAGTGACCTCGATCTGCAGAATATTGCTATCCTATTACACCTATCGAATTTCCACCTGGTCGTTTCGACGTTTCCCAGTGTCGGTTTAGGAAAATTTATTTTTCTACCTATTTCGTAGAATGAAGACGGTTTCTAGCAAACTCGATACGTTCAAGAGGGGAAAAACTCTTTATCCTTTTTCCTCTATCATAATAAGCATGTGGGAAAATATTATGTGTGAAATCGTGAGCTCTGAATAAGTAAATCTTAAATCGAATATTTGAAATTTTTCATGCACGAACTGTTTTCTTGCACTTTTGGTGTAATACAATACTGCAATGTTTGAATCAATAACATTGACTGTAATAAAATTATTTAAATTCGAGAATTCAGTAGAATTTTCAAAAATTTTGGTCTTCATATTTATATTTTCAAAAAGTGTGAGATGTTTTATGAGTCTCCAATTATTATCAAACACGATCGCACGTTGGAACTCGCATATGGAAGAAAATTCTTTTCTCGTACGAAATTGAACGTCCATTGAACACGCGATAATATTTATATAGATATAAAATCGTCCTCATTATTTTTCATTCGGTTCACTCGACATCGTACAGTGTCATCCCTCCACTTTCGCACTCGAATAACTGATTTATCAGCGAAAATTCCTTAGTATGAAAGACTCTCAGTAATTTGAAGTTGGGCATCTGACGACGTGGCTTGACACTTTATAATTTGACATTCGCTTGAATTCATATCGAATGTGTATGATGCATTATTATTCAACACGTTAATTTTTCTACTCTGTATTTTGAAATTCCAATGAAGTATTGGAAAAGTCAACTTTTTATTACGTTAATTATGGAGAATATGAAGAGCAGGAGGAAAAATTCTGCCCATTTCACTTCATGTAACTTTGACCCAATTAAAAAGATTTTTCGAAATGCTTTTCGTTAGTAAAATCTTTTGATTACTTACAATAGCATTTTGAAATATTTATCAAGATTCAAACAAAGTGATCAATGATAAGAAAAAATGATTCTTCTACTCAAAAAACTTTCCAGTAGCAGTGAAAAATCATGACTTTGTCGTATCATGTTTAACTTTGTGAAGAAAAAGTTGTAGACGCAGATATGCAGGTAACTGATTCCGACAAGTTTAAATTATGCTCTTCCAAATTGGGGTAGCTATCAGCTTGATAATGAAGGAGGTACATGATCCTTCGAGACTTACAAAGCCGGAACAATTTGTGACATCATTAATCATGCGGAACAGGCCCTTGACAGCGTAGAGGGATGAACAACACCCACGGAACACGCCTGCGTAAAGTGGGTTGAAAATTCTAGTGAAATAATCGTCCCTTGTCTACATTTGACGAAAAATTGAAAGGCTGGAAACACCGTCCTTCATTATTTCATCGCGTAATTTTGACTTGTATTCCAGCTGAAATTGGTCCTTGTCAATTTTCATAATCTTTTTAAAATTGAATAAAACCCGATCTTTTGTTATTTCGCATCGAACAGGAGTGTAATTTGCACACCCGTTAATTATACATATTAATTTTCAGTACCAAGAATGGAAGGAGAGATGAATGGACATCGAAACGTAAGCTCATGCAGTGAATACCAGTTCAGATAGAGGGAATGTTCAATTATGGAGAAGCTCCATTAACGGTGCTTGCATGTTTCAATAAGCTTAGAAACTCGAGTTTTGATTTCCCGATCCGTTGAATCTACCAAATCGAGACAACGAACCTCCAGCTGGGGATGTCGATTGTTGAAAGTTTCTGTTAAAGCATTTCTCGGCTTTCTCATCTCGCCGATAATGAAAGGAACGTTTACCAAGAGTAAACTCTGTCGTTAGAATTCAGTGACAGTTGAGCCAACTTAGTTCTCCCGGAGTCACTTCGATCTGAATTCATAAGTAGCTCCATGCGTTTGTGCTTTTAGCACAAAAATTGTTCACATTCGTTTACTTTTCGTCGAGCTCATTCAGCGCTGTTGAAGAATAAATTTTGAGGCTCTTGACACCCTCATTTCGGTGTGTAATAGGCCCGAAAAGAGCCAACGAGAAAAAACGAGATACGAAATATCCAATAAGGTATGAACCTCGGTAAGAACCCCTCCGCAGGAGGGTATATAACAACGTGCCTCCCTATTTCCGGGTTAATAATGGCCTAAACGATTCAAACCGTTTCTCCTTACCAGTGAATGGATTCCACCTTTGTGGAGAAAACCATATTGTATAAAAAACGGGGTGTACAAAATTGCTTATAAAGTTTACTAACACTAATACAGTATTTTTGTACATCAATTCCATGATACTCGTTCGAAGTGTGTATGATGCAAATGTATGAAAAACATTTGCAAGCGACATATAATCGATAGACGATGATGGATGGCGTCGAAATTTTCACTACGGCAATGTTCGCCTCCCTTCGCAAGGTAAAAAATAAAAGGGACGTTTCATTATTATGCGAGGCAAGTCCGATGCTGCATCGACTTTATAAAAAAAGGAACATTTCGAGTTCCATTTTCCCACCGGGTTTTTCATCGTGGTTAAGAAATGCTTTTGGTACATCGCAAATCCAGGAACCCCAGTTTTTAAGGCCTTGGTCTCTCAATCGGTTAACGACGACTCTTCGGAGTGTGGAATTCGTTTCGTTTGGAAATATGCATATGGGAATATTCACTCTTGAAAAGCTTCTCGGAAAATCGTAACTTTATTTTATCATCGATTTCTCAAAACCGTCGATGCGGTTAGCGAATACGTTGAACAAGCTAAAGTCTTCCAATGTTGCACGGGAGAAATTGCTCTCCGACGCACGGACACGCAGATCGGTTACGCGGTCATCCAGAACGGTGACCTCGCGTTTATGAGGTTTCGAGTAGTCATTTGAGACCAGGGAGCTTCAGCACCGAAGCTCAAAGCCCTGACGATGCAAGCTGTGACGTTCGTGGAACTTCAGCAGTACGATCCGGAAACTTCAGACTTTTGTGACGATAGTGAACGTGAAACTTGAAAACTGTATCCTGCTGCGTTCATTGTAGAACGAACTGACGAAAATGTACCGTCCGTGCGCTAAAATCATTAGTAATAAGTTCACATGACAGAAATGATTTTAGAAAATAAAACGTTATTCTTGAAACTTGATCAGCTTCCTTTTTCATAAGTTCGCAAATTAGAGTATCGTAAAATTTGACATTTCGGTAGTATGGTAACCTCGAAGAGCATGATTTAATGCTCCCCATCCAACAATCAATTACCAGTCGCCAGGGTTTATAGCAGGGCTTGCCCTTTGTGGATTTAGCACCGGTGTGTCGGATAACGCACGAGTCTTGTGTCATATCATAAAGGTACACGTAGAAGATAGGCGACTTTCGTCCCCGTTAAGAGCTCATTGCGTGAGGAGACACGAAACGTTTTCGGCTCTCGTGAACGGAGGTTTCGTGTTCCCTCTTCTTACGTGGCTGGTTCTCGGCACAGCCCGCAAAATCCTTAACCCTGAACCCTCCTTGTCGTATACCTACGAACTCTATTACACCCAGATTCAGATGGAAACTGTCTAGCCACCTTATACGCATCTCTTGGCGTATGAGATGCAACGAGATTACGTGCAGTGTTGCAGCTTCGTGCTGGTTTTCACCCCGAAGCATTCTTTCTTTTCCGCTGGACTCGAACGCTCAGTCCCGCATGAACGTAAAATCTACTGCTTTACGTGTTCAATTTCATCCTCAAAATACGATAGGAAATTTCGCTCGCATCTAGCCTCGGATGCTTCGTACGACAGGAGTAGTTTCATAGAAATTGCAAACCGCTTAAGTTTCCTTAGGAACAAAAAATCGATGTCTTGAGAATTTTAATTCCTTGGATATACTCATGTTCATCGGTTTTATCATTTCTCTGAAAATTTTCAGTCTTTTAAAATAGCCTCAATAGCCTTTGATTGAATCATCTTAAATGTGATCGAGTTTAAACTACACGGAGAAAACGGATTCGTTTTGTATCGCGAGGAATATATTATTTTTCAAGAATTTA
Source organism: Venturia canescens (assembly GCF_019457755.1). Lineage (NCBI taxonomy): Eukaryota > Metazoa > Arthropoda > Insecta > Hymenoptera > Ichneumonidae > Venturia > Venturia canescens. Next base: position 26,542,640 of record NC_057421.1, read on the forward strand.
AAAAGTATTTAGGCACCGATTACAAACAGCATAGTATTTTTTAAATTTTGCCATTTTTCGTCCCTTGAATTCTAAATAGCTTTATGTGGATAGCAAAAATTGATGCACGTGAGAACTATATTTCGTTTTATTTTCGAGTGTTATTCATCATGTCAGATTAGCACTTACTGATAAGTGGAAATTCTTTGTAAATCACAAATGTTCACTGTCAGCACAGTAAATCCTATGATTAATACACGAATATACACCGAATATGTGTGCCATTTTACCATGCATATAGTTTTTTTCAGAGTTGCCCGAGCATGCTTTACAATGTTAACATTTCAACTGACTGAAAACATTTTTTACTATGCTTATAGAGAAAAACAGTTCTGAGTATTTTGAGTAAAAGGCATGGGTATTGATCTTTTTACCATGGTGGATAGAACAATTCTTATCACTGCTCTTCGAATTAATGCTGCAATCCAGTACGCATGTACTGTCCCCGAGATACTATATTTCTAGTACTTTCCTCTAGAATTTTCGGCCTCGTTTTCTCCGTGTATTGAACGATTGAGCTTTATAAGAAAATCTTAAACGTAGTAACATTTTCCTCCCTAGAAGCTTCAACGACCTTCGAAGTTTCTTCACTTCCTTGTCGAGATACTTTTTGTTTTTAAATTTTGCAAACAAGATAGTCCGCATGGTTTTCCAGTAACGAAATCAAGCTTTCAGGCCCTCTATCCAATATATTCCATTATCGTCATACTAACCGTATTACAAGAAGGTAGACTACATATGTTCTCCAACAGCGTCAAACGCTTACGCACTATAGTACACACGCTTATATATATTCGGTAGCGCAATTTACGTGTATATGAACCACACACGGTAGCCGCTTGCCAGGACTGCAAACCTCTGATGATACGACTACCGTCCTCGAAAGGAATCCTGGTCTAATTGGAAATCATCATCGATTCTGGTCGCTGCAGAAAGCTTCTTCCCTACAATGCATAATTAAACAGCGAGAACGTTGCATCGTTCATGCGAACCTCTGATTCATATGTTAACTAACTTTGATAGAATATACCATTGGGCTATACTCAAAGCTCTGGAATATTCAGAAACCATACGAACAATCATTTGTCCATGACGTATGCAACTATCAGATCAAGTAATTTGAAATCAATTCAGTGCAACGGTATGCATGTTTCTCATTCCTCCGGAGCATCATTCACTCGACGTGTTAGACCTCGTGTTAGACATTACCGCCAATATAACTCGATGAGGTGGAACGAAATTAAATTCACGTTAATATATCGCAAGAATCCTCTATCCTATTATTGCAAATCTTTGAGATTTTCATTGAATATGAAAATCCTCTCGGAGTATATTAAGATTTTCGGTAATTAATCGAATGTTCAAAAACGTTGTTTCAAGACGAACATTAATTACGACGTTTTGAGGAAAGTTAATTCACGTGAACGTTGAAAATGAAGAGTAAAGAAAATCGCGAGTTGAAAGTCACGCATTCAGCTTGTGGCATATGTGAGGAAAGAAAAAAATAGAAAAACAGGAAAAACATGTTGAAGGGTGACAAAAAAATAAATGGAGCAAACTCAGCCTGTGTGACCTCGCGTAAAAAGTTCCGACGAGGAGGACAAAAAATTTCGTTTCTATCTCTCCAATCCAAATACCCAGGGTGAATAATGCATTGTCCAGAATGATGGAATTTCATGGAAGAATATGAGTTAACCCACGTCATAAACTCGAGGACCTTCTCCTAAGTGATACTCATAACATTCGAATTTCATTGGCCTCACATTTTCTGGGCGCCTAATCCAAGTACGATTCTATCATTTAATAAATTCATTTAGAATTGAGCATTATCATATGGCTGCTTTGAGGAAAATTTATTGGAGCGGTTGAGTGCTAAAAGTATCATTTAAAATGATTAGTTTATTGTGGTCGAACTGTGACGACTGGATATTTTGCTTCATCATTAGAATTCGGCAAAATTTAAAGTTTGATACTGTACGATAGTTTAATGACGTCCAGTAGGAAATAAAAATACGCATATAATCCATTTTTAATTCTAAGCCAAAAGTTTCATCATAGAAAGTCTCCAGGGCCGTGAAAACGACCTAAAAAAAGGTGAAGAGATACACACGTACAGAAAAGAGAAACGATGATGCCGGCTAGGTCCTATCCGAGAACGCAGATGAGGATGAATTTATAAAACGTTCACGTCTCGCACTCGTCGAGGCAAAGCAGCCCTTGGTATCGTTCAAGTACGTTCTTTAGCGGCCTCAGGCTGAAGGCAGAGTGCAGCTTATGTTCGGCTTGCCAAGAATCCTGTGCTTCAAAAGTTGGTTTGTAACACGGAATGAAGAACGCAGCTGCTACACGACGAGATGATTGACTTGCATCTTCCTTCCGAACATTCAAATTCTCTTTGCCTCAACCGACAGCTTTTTCATTCAAATTTTCATGGAATGAGAATAATTAAGCTCTAATTACTGAACATGTCGTACTGAGACCTTATTAAAATCTAAATAAGTTGGGATTTATGAAAAATAAAGTTCCTTCTGAGAGGGTCTCATCTCATTTTTCGCTAAAAATTAGTGGAAACTCGTCCGCCTGTGCCCTGAAAAATTGCAGATAGAAAAATACGCTTCATCGCATCCAATGAAAGGTTGATGGAGTCAGGAAACTCGGTTTTCACGTGAAGAAGACACGAACGATTCTTTTTCGTGGCAATCGTCGGTTGGCTCTACCCAGAAATTCGTTTTTGTTCATTCAGAAGCAATTTTGTGGTCAGATTCGTCCAAACTCGAAATCCGTTCCATTAAGAACTATAGTGGAACCATACGAATTGCCGTAAAGCAGCAATATAGAAATACATCCAGCAAGAGACTCGCTCTCGGGATGGCTCGAGCATTTTCGAGGTAAATAGTCTTTGGATTCACAAGAAATAGGGAATCTCACTTCCCGTGCTCACCCCGGCCGGTGCACTTCGTATTAAACTCGCGGCTGTTTGCACAAGAGAGATCTTTGTTGCAGAGCTTGGCATGCGACGCCGTGAACGCGTGGAAGGTTGTTCTGTATTCCAGATTACTGCAGGAACATTTTCAACCCTCAACAGAATCACGAGAGAGACACTCCTCCTATTTCTCCTCTTTCCCCCTCCATTCTCCCTACTTTTGTCATCTCATCCACTTCTGGTCCCTGTCTACACTATTACGAACCTCCCATCTCCGTCCGGTTTACGCATCTTCCCCGTTTCTTCTTCTCCTTATTGTTTCCTCCTCTTTCTCACTGCTCTCTCCCTCTCTCTTTCGCCATCTTCGTCTTTCAATGCTTTGTTCTTACATCGAGGGCGTACTTGCAACTCAGCTTGACTCGAAGGAACTCCAAGCGTTATTAATTAACTTGGATTGTCCTGTAAACTTGTCAAAAATTTCTTCCGTCCCGCAGTGAATTTAACCCTCTCGGAGCGTATGTTGCTTCTACGTAACACGCGCTTCCAGGCCCCCAAAACTGCATCGGCTAGCAAGGTCGAGGTTCTAACTGCCTAGTTTCATCGAGCAAGGTTAGATTGCACCATAGATATTAAGATAAACTGCTTTGATATGATGTATTTAAGGTGCTAGATTAATTCGTAAATTTTCCTGATTTTACCTCCCAAGTAAATTTTTCTGACATTCCAATGCAGCATTTCCGGTGTTCCACTAATTTCCATGAGCCTCGGTGGTGAGATCTTCCAAAATGTTGTTCTTCTATCCCAATGCAGTATTCGTACGTGTGCGCGAGAGCCGGAGGAAATCGGAAAACTGAGCCGGTAGAAGCGGCTCAATTTTTACTGAGCTTTGGATCGTCGGCACAATGAGAAACTCGGAAAATCTGCATCCCGCTCGAACATCGATGCACGAGACCCTGCCCCGTAGCGCTGTGAAATTTAAAACCCTCCTCCGCTCGTTCATCCGGTTGTGTCACAGTATTTGGTTGAGTGTTCCCCACACCGTGTATCGGCGTCGACGGAGTCGATTCATCTGGGGAGATCGTCGAGGCCGCACGTTCATAGAACGGCTCTTCGAACCAGGACTTTCGAGCTTCTGCATCAAATTTTCAATCAAATCAGAACACGGTATTAATAGATATAATAACTAACGAAGCCTCGTTCCGGAAATCCGTTGGCTGTAAAGACTTTCAGTGAACCTCGACGCAGATTGGAATTCATGAGGTATTTCAGGGGCGGCTAAAAAAACAACGCCCTTTATTTACAAGCAAACAGAAATGCCACGTATACTGACATGGCATAAAATAAGAGGGGCGAGATAAAGGGACCTTGCACAGAGGGAAGGACAAGCAATGCCCAAAGGGCGTCATTCCCCAATGTCTACAAGATTTTTTCACCAATTTTCCGTACAAGCACGCGACAAACTTCAACGATTTATCAGACTGAACGATTTCGATTGCCGTTGAGCAAACAACCTAAAGCCGTTATCTTTTCACCGTTTTCGTTCACCCGCGCCCTTTGTACTTGAGCACAAGCACATCTTTGTGACCCGCATAATAGCGAAACGAGGAACGTTCCACGATTCGATCTGGTCCTTCGCTACATTATTCTCTAACGTATCACGTATTGTATTCGATAACTTTTCGTATCGGGCTTATTTCGTTACCCAAATGAAGATAAGCTTCTCATCGTTTACTCCTTATTCCCTCGTCCTAGGCGTTCCAATGGGAATGGGATAATGTCCCATTATGCAGGCAATAAAAGGGACGATAAATTATCACGTTCTCGCGAGATCGATCGTGATCAACAGGGAATTGTAGATGGCTGGGTGCGAGGTTGGGTCAAATCTTAAAACACTGCTAAAGTTTTCCACAATGTGGATGAATGAAAAAAAAACATGGAAATATGAGAAAAGCTTCGCCCCAATTGAAAATGAAATATTTAAAAAATGTTCGGAACTTTCGAGAAACGATGAAAAGGCTACTTTCAACCTATCGCGTATGAGTAAAGAAAAGAAAAAAAATTTTCGTCACACAGGATTACGTTTTCTCGTGCAAACCATTGTTCCATCGCAAGCAACTCTTTCTATAAATTTTTATCACGCCTTCTGCTGTCAGATTACTGTGAATATGAGACAGCCAAAGCCTCGTCCGTTGAAGCTCTGTTTTCTTTGGGGATTTCACGATGCTCTGGAGCGCGACACTGTGACAGTGAAAATAGGTGTGTATAGAACGATATAAAATTTGCAATCTTAGATGGAGGCTTCGAAAAAACGGGTTTTGTTGCATTGAAAGCATTCAGGAATGTCAATTAATTCATTGTTGTTTCAACTCCGCTGAGTTAAAAGTGTTTGTTTCATCTTCTTCAAAAACGACGTGTTTTTACAAAGTTTTCTTTTTTTCGTCCACACTATTTTAACGAGAAACATTTTTTATTTTAAGGACTTGAATTCTGAGAAAGAAAGTACAAAGATTCGAAGGTGCATCGAAATTTCGTGATACCAACTTATACTTTCAGTATCTTTTACAAAATAATCTCACTCGCATAGCACATGTACCGGGGGACCCAAAAGTTACGCCCGAGGTGGACACTGTGTTCTTTGATTCAACTGCAGGACTAAAAGACAAAGTTTATCTCGTGTCAGAGCTTTTAAAGTTTTTCATTTTAATGTAAAGTTATATACAAAGGACGAAGGAGACAAGGCGGTCTCATGATAGTTTTGCCGAGCGTCGACGATGAACGAGCTCAACCAAGCGAGGATGAAAGGACGCGATGAGCGTACAAGGGTTAAACCTAGAAAATGGCTGGTAATTCAGCCAGCGGCGATACAGGGGCAGAAAAATGTCGTCATATAATTTAGGATTCCACGTAAATGAGAAAAGCTTGTTTAATCATTTGCTGTCTTGGTCCGTGTGGGAAACGAATAAATGAAAATTGAAGAATGGAATAAAAATTGGAGTTTTGTTTCTCACTTGGGCTATAAATATAAAACAAAATTGTTTCTTGAAAACCAAAGTTTCAACTGTAAAAAATAGCAAAATACACAAATTAACTGAGCTTATGGATCAGTCTGCTAAATTAAAGAAAAAATAATGCCACGAGATAAGTTTTCGTAATTGCCCTATTTTTTTCAGTCACTAAAAGGGATTTGGAGCTCGTAGCATGCTCAAACGGTGTGAATACAGCGGTGAATCAGCAATAATGCAATGTACTTATACAACTAATGACGTCACTTTGCCAATGAAACAAAACATAAATTGTTAGGGTCGGTGTGTTTTGTGAAAATAGCCCTTGCGTCCAAAAGTCCTTGATCCAAGTTAGACGAGCCTTGATACGGAGCTGATTTATGCCCCACGTACATGACCAGCATAATTGAAAGGCTTCGTGAACCTTCCGTGAATGCACGCCGGAAAGTTGGCTAGCGTTTTACTGGGTGAAAAAGTTACGACGTCGCAGATGTGACGTCGACCTAAATGGACGCTCGAATGTTTCAGGGGTCGCTTATTTGTAATGGCAGAGACTCATAACACATGCGCATTTTCTTATAAGGGGGTTCGCAGTCGTTTCACAGAAAAAAATAATCCGCCAGAATTCTTTCCGAGGACCGCATCCTCATGGAACTATTTGATATCCGTAACGTCCACACTTGAGATTAAATTTCACCAGGGGGAAGAATTCTTATTTGATGAAATAAAAATAAACGGTACCGTAGTTTCGACATTTTTACAAGTAATCCTGCTGTGTGACGATAAAGTTTCCCAAGGTGTTTTTTATTATCTCCAATGAACACGTGGAATTCAAAGGTAAAAAAAGGAATAGAAGGTTCTTTAGTACAGCCGGGTTTAGTTTGATGAAGTTCTTAGAACTTCACATTCAAATTTCTCGTCCCTATGATTTAGCAATTCGATAGAGAGTCGAGAGCAATTTTATTACTGTTTTTGCACTTTGTACATCCACGTGAATAACGAACCATCTGTGTGAGCGTGTCGGTCTCGAGGGCTCGACTTTTCACGTGTAATCGGGATAGAGACTCGCGCGAGTCTTCAATTTCGACAAGAGACGGGCTGAAAGAAATTTGCATGTTTCAGACTCGCACAGCTGGATGCCCAGATCCTCGTTCGTAAGGTTTTCTCTCCACTATATTTTTCCCTTTTACGTACGCTAGTCTATTGCCGACTCTTTAACGGTGTGGAGAATTGTATAGAGATTGTATACAAAATGAGGACACATGTGTGTTGAGTTCGCTTCGTCTCCAAGGACGACATCAGCAGCCCGAAAACTTCCTACCAAACTATTATCTTTACACAACGAATTCAACTTTTTTTCCTCTCGGCTTTTCTATTTTTTTCCGCGTATTTCCCCGAAAAACTTTATTCCGTGTACCCTAAAGTTGGCATGAAAAACTCGGCGTTGTTTTTGTCGCAGAAAGGTATGAGAACAGGCGGTGTACATCATCTGTTTGAGAGACAGACTGTTGTGTCGGAGTTTGAGAACTTCGGAAAATCTTGTTGCAATAAAAAAGTATGTACTTCAACAGAAAAACCATCCTGCTAAGGAATTAAAAAATTTGAAAAAAGTATACGTGGAACAGGAAAACACCACATTTCTGGTTTGCAATCTGATATTTCGTTTTGTCAACAATAAAAAAATACGATCTCTTCAAATAAATTTCAAGACATCATTTTGTGGAACTCAGGATGACCTTTCGCATATTCGATTGTCGTTGAGTTTCTACTTCCGCAGCCCATATATTCTTGGTGACCGAACATTCCTGAAAAATTATCAAAGAACTATGCAAACGATTTAAAATCGTCGATTTTACCCCATTCATTCTTCGAGAGCCAACTGGAGAGGAAATGTTTTGTATATTTTTGCAGTGGCACACGAAATACAGGAAACGATATTATAGCTCTATAACGATATATATTCTGGTAAAGGTAGTTCCCACCCCTGAAGCATCGTCGTGGTGAATAGACTTCTCAGCCATTAGAAAAATCCGATCGCTCCCTCGCATAATCTCAATACAATCCGTTCTCTCCTCTTCACCCCGTTTTTTGACCAGCTCTTCTCCACAAATCTTTTTTTTTTTCTTTTTTCTTTTTTTTTTCTAACACATCCAGTCTCTCCTTGTTCGTGTCTTGCATTTCCTTTGCCCTTCCGTGTGCCATGCCGCATGGAAACGAATATATGGATTTCCCTTATCGCCTGCAGAGAAAAAGACTAGATGTATTTTACTCCTCTCTCCTTCCCTTCCCTTTGAAGCGCTTCCATTCTGCTGGTGAATTCTTTTCGAGTGCAGGAACCATTACTGAAAGGGTTCAACGGAAGGAGGGAGAGGGAATACAGGAAACGAATGGTTAGCGTTCGTAGATACCCCTCGGGACTCCAGATACCTTCTAGTTTAGTAACATCCTGCTCTTCCAGTCGTCCCTCTCGCCCCACAGCTTCGAAGTTTCCTATCTCGTATAGAGGAGACATGTCTAGCATTGTCACACTTGTATATACACTTTTTGAACGTACGACGACTGATCGATCGCTCGATCTACTTTGCTGCCCTCGAAATATTACCGAGACCATTCTCACTGTGGACGTCTCTGCTACATCGTTTTTCCCTTCTTCTTGCTATTCGATAAAATAACACTTTTACGGTCCTCTAGTCATTGGAATGTTCCATGCAGTAATTTGGGAAGTATAATGAGCTCATTTTGCGATTATTCGCAGTTTGTAATCTACTGAAAAAAAGCAATGGGAGATGTGAAAAAACTTATTAACAAAAGCGTTACGAATGCATGGTCTCGAAGCAAACAAACTCAACTTGCGAAATTCTATATTTTTAGTGAGCTTGAAAAAAAAACGATTGTAAAGAAAAAAATATCACTTCAGCGTGTTGTAAATGTAGAATTACGCAATTTTTTCGGGTTTTTATAGGTTCTTTATAATTTTTACGCATTTTTACTCACATTAAAAAAATGTTTTGGGACTTTTGAAATATCCTTGAAACTATACCGAAAAATTCGCTTTCATGAGTTATTTCCGTCTATATTCTAAAAAAATTTCTGAAAACAATCAATTTTTTGACTTTCTAAAGCTGAATCCCTCCTTAATATTTTAATGAAGTTTTATTATTATCATCTTCATCCGAATCGTTATCCGAATCGATAGAATAGAAAATGAGGTGATCAAATGACTTTATGGAGAGAATATGAATAAATTTTGTGAGTCCGTTTCACCGTGTAGTGTGCAGAATCGTTGAAACGATGGTGAATATGTAGACGAGGACAGCGGGGGATTCGTTGATGTCGATACGGCAATAGTATAAAGTGAGGAAGAGTGCTTCGCTCCATTTTCGTGGAATTTATACTCCAGTTTACCGAAGTAGTAAAAGTAAGTGAATAGTCGGACAGCGTATAGATTCTTGTTGACGCATACGAGGTGAAGGAATTCTTTCGAGATTCCATCTGCTCGAGTCTTTTGAAAACAAAAGAACGAATGTTCGTCTCTCTCCCTTTCTGGAACAATCCTTTATTTTCACTGTCTGGATTACCATCTTGCCTTCAATTCTCTCTTTCTCGATTCCCATTGAACGGTAACTGCAGATATCCTGAACCTGAAACGTAGCGTGACGAGTTCCCATAATATGAATCAGGTCACGCAGGTGATAAATATTCCTGATTCTCTGAACAGAATCGGCCAGAAAACAATAGTTGGATGTGACTCCACCCAAACAACGGACCACTCGAGGCTCGTAAATTGAGTTTCATTTCACGTCTGTTTATGTCCCAGAACGACAGGTACCGCTGTACATCGGTGATCTGCAATGATCGACACTGCTTTTGACACGTAAGAACAGGGCTGTGCAAAAAGTTTTTTATAACATTGATCTAATACCATGTGAGTTCATCTAGCTCCTGACAGTTTCTACTGAAAGAAATTTTTAGACCACTATCGTACGTTGATGATGTAACGTTAATGCGGTACATACGTGCAGCAGTGCTTAAAACGGGCTAAAAGCAAAATTGTTTTTAGAAGGGATAGCAATAGAAATTAATAGAAATAATTTTTCACATTGTTTATTAGTATTTAAACTTTGTAAAAAAATTTGTTTCATTTTTTTTTTTCAAAAATTACAACATAAAAAATCACGTTTCCTGAAGCACTGTGAAAAAAAATTTGCTCCGCGGCCCGCATCATTTCTTCTTGAAATGTTGATAGATCTGTAAAACGTAAAAAAATTCTTGTAAAATAAAGTTGTATAGTTATAGTCTGTCGAGTTGGATTTTTGAAATTCGAAAATTTTAGCAATTTACGGCAGTTTAAAAAAAAATGTGCATTTTGTGTCAACAATGTCACACTTTAATTACGTTTTATAAACATTTTTTAATCATAATATCAAAAATCCGACTCGACAGAGACTATAGAGAAAATAATTTTGAATATTTAAAAAAAAGCATAAAAAATATTAAAAATTGTATGAGTTATCATGCAGACCGTGCCAGAAAAAGTAGTTTTGAGAAAAACGCATTTAAAGTTTCCAGTACGCATCAGGCTCTCCCGCTGGGCAGTCACGTTTTCTATAATAACTTTCGATCTATCCGGAATTTTTACAATCAACTTCCACCGAAATACGCTTAAAACTATACAGAATAATGATCTGTGAAAAAATCGATTTTTTTAAACTTCTGGACGTACGTAAGGCCTTAAAAAGTAATGTTAACCTTGGTACGGATAAGAAAATTGCATCCCTTTTTTCATTCTGTTGTATTTTTTTCCTTCGTTCATTATCTTTTATCAATTTAATTTATTCAATGAGACGACAGACTGAAAAATTCCCAATAAAGTTCGAAATTACGCAACAAAACGTGGTGAAATGAGAATTAACCTCGAAAATGTGAATTTTCGAACTTCGATTATACTCGGGTGACATTTTTCAGTTGACTGACAGTTCAAAGATTTTTTTTTACAAAATAACGGATAATCTGTAATTTTCATTTACACTTCCGCACGTAGACCGGACAAACTGACGTTTGTTTTATTAAGTTCGTTTTCATTGCTCTTTTCACAATATTCGTTAATTTTCATGCTCCACATTTTCGTTTATATTCGAACAGCAGCTACTGTTCATAGCACACAAATCCATACAATTTGTGGATTCGAATACCATGGGAATCCAACTTTCCTATCATTTGATACACGAATGGATCTTTTTAATGAAGTTTCTATTATTAGAATTGGTAGAGAAACGTGAGGACGACGAGTCTCCATTTTCCATTCGACGTCAACGAAATTCTAATCAAAGAGGGATCTTGAGACCTGCAGTGTTCTGAAATTAATTGAGAGAACCATCAGACGAATGGTGTTCGAATAATTTTCAAATATTATATCTAGTCTCCTATATTAGAATTTTCCTTATTGTACTTGGCTCATAATCTCGTAGTTAATTAAATCATTATTAGATTATTATCATCACTTAATTGGATCATGGATTCTAAGTGTTAAAGAACACTACAAAAAGCGTTTGAAAATGGTGTTTAAGAATAAAACGTTCAATTTTCTTTCATTTAAAATTTGGTTCTTTATTGTTGTTTTACAGATTATCTTACCTGGTGAAGACAGAATTGAATCTACGAGGAGATCAATGTGGTGAATGGGATCGGATTGGCAAGAAAACATTAAATTTTGAAGAAAAATGGGGACCGAGGGTATCCACACGAAAACGGGGTCACCAAAAATAAGGAAACATGCGAAATAGTTAAAAACCAGTTCATCGTTTTGGTGCCCGCAAGCCCATCTGGAGTGGGTTGAATCGCGTGGCTGTTAGTCGAGACGTCGAAATAAAGGTTCTTATGGCATGCTGCCACGGGTACGAGGAAATGAAAAGCCGACTGTGCTCGTTTACCCAAGGCGGGTACTCTGAGAAGTAGAAAAAAACGAGAGAGAGAGAGAGAGAGAGAGAAAAAAAGAAGAGAGGAATGAGAACAACAAAAAAGAATGAGAAAAGAGTAGATGGTGGTTAGAAGAGAATGGTATGGAGCCATGCGCCACAGCAGAGCGTTGTGATCGTCTTTTTACTTCACCCAAAAACCAACAAGAATTCTCATATACTTTGAGACAGTCTCATTTTATTGTTCGACAAATATTCACGTATTCTGTCCGGCTTGCATGCGCACAAAGAAATTAAACTTCCGCTCAATCTCTTTGTAGTGGAAATACGACTGGAAATTATTTTCGGAATTTGAGTCCATTATCGAAGAAAACTTGTACATTCGTTTGTGATCGAATTTCCAAACGCTCGGACTCCAAAAGGTTGGAGGATTTCAAGAACAATTAATCTTTCGAGTCGGTCTTAACGACCAGAGAAACGTTCGATCCAATTGCGTGCCTCGATCGAACAACTTTGTGACTGTCGCCAGCGAAACTTTTCTTCCTGCACATGATTGCAACCTTCTCCATCTTACACCCCTTACGTTCTTCTGAAACTCTTGCTCGGTTCGGCTCGCGCGCTTTCGAACACTACCGCACGTCCTTGCGCTCAATACTTCCGCCATCACTCGTCGATATATCGTGCCTTGATTAATCGCACTCTAATGACACCCCTTCATCCGATTTTCACTTCGCCATTATTGATTGTCACCACTGTTCCCTCTCGCGTTAGAATACTCCATCTTTCCCCTGCGTTCCGGACTATTAGCCATCGTTTTTCACATTAAAAACTTCTCGATTTGAGCAGAGAGTAGAAGCATCGAAATTGGTATCAATTCGGACCAATCGTGACGCGAAATTTGATGAAAATATTCATCTCTCCTTGCAGGAATCGGCCCGAATTAGTTTTTCTTCTACGCTATTTTTTTAAAATACCGAACACTATTCTCGCCTCCGTTGAGATTGAAGACCACGCTGAAGATGGCAAAAAACTGTGTTTGGTGTTACGATCTGGTCGATTTAAGTGGAAAAAGGATCTCGATTGAACACCCACTTATTTTCGTAATCGCGAAATGGGATGACAAATAAAAAATCTAAATAAAAATCATTTTGTCTTGTTCGCTAATAAATAGACAAAGTGAAATCATTCGAAGGAACGTTAAATTGACAATTACATCAAAATTTTAAATATCAATGAGAAGTTTAAAGTCAAAATAAATTAAATAATGTAAAATAAGAAAGAATTTTTCAACGAATATTCAAAAGTGAATTTCAAATATGATACTTGTGCGGGAGTGTCAGTTGATTGCGTGATAAAAAATTCGAAATTTCTGCTACGAGTTAACGCGAGACTATATTCACATGAATATGTAAGTGGTCAAGGTGACGCGGGGCTTTGCCCCAAGCCGTAGATTTGAATTTGCATAAAGTAGGTTCGCGAAAAAGCAGAGATAAATAAAATAAGAAAATTATTGATTCCGCAGAGCTGTTTACTGAATGAACGAACGAATGAATAGTAGAAAAAGGGCAACGAAGAAGAATTGAAAACTACGTTGAAATAAAGCGACGAAAAGAAAAAGAAATTCGCCTCTTTCAAGAGTCGCTGCGAACCAAGACAAGGCGAAAAATATAAAAATCGTGATGCAGTCACTCGAGGAGCTTTACTTTCCAACAGCTTATCCGTTGAATACGAGCTTTCAATGGTACGAAAATTTAACCAACGGAAACTACACAAACTCAAGTGACAGCCAAATCGGTAATCAATTTATTCTACCCTGGTGGCGACAAATGATATGGACAGTATTGTTCGTCGGTATGATAGCCGTGGCTACAGGTGGAAATCTCATTGTCATATGGATCGTTATGGCCCACAAACGAATGCGAACAGTGACGAATTACTTTTTGGTTAATCTCAGCATCGCCGATGCTATGGTATCAACTCTCAATGTCACCTTCAATTACACTTACATGCTGAACAGCCACTGGACTTTCGGCAATCTTTATTGCAAAATCAGCCAATTCATCGCCGTTCTCACCATCTGCGCGAGTGTTTTTACCCTCATGGCCATCTCCATTGACAGGTAAGATTTTAATGAGTCATTATATTTTTATAAAATATTTAGTAACATGAATATCCGAATGCTGTGGAGATGAAGCGACTGAATATTTGGCTGTTCCTTATTCGAGTATTTTTCGTGAGAACTTTTTTTTCATTTGGGAAGCTTCGACAATAGATTCGTTGAGGCATCGAGATATTCAACGATCATAAAACAATCATTGCATTGACAAAAAGCGTTATTCACAATGAAAAAAATCCAGACGTCCACAAATGACGTGGTGAAACCGCGTTTTTTCCGCTTTGTAACGCACAGGGGTTGAGTCAGTTTACCGTGAGTTTTCATAAATATTCGGAAAGATATTGAATTTGTAAAATGGTTTTTGATTAACTGGCACCGATATATTGGAACGTGAAAAAATAAAACTCTTTTATCAACAGTCCGTCCAATTTTTATTCGAGCCTTCAAGTCCCGATAGAAATTAAAATTCTGATGGAACAACGGAGTGAAAATTGAAAGAATAAATAAATCCGCGGCGAACAGAACGGGCTTTTTGCGGGAGAATAAAACGCACGGAAAAACGAATCGATTCTACGTAGAGTAAACGACGCTTACGAAATTGAAAAACGAAAATGTCGATATTGGATATACGTGTAATAGTTTGCAGAACTGAATCTTGAACTATCGTGTGTGGCAAAACAATATCCATCATAAAATTCTACCGTCCGAAAGCGAATGAGAGGAGAGCGCGTGTGTTACTGTGTCTGTGTGTGTTCAGCGATAGGGCTGCGGTTGCTTTGAGCTTTTGTCCATTGGTCACAGATCGTCCGGTTTTCAAATTGTTGGCTAACCTTACTAGCCTCAACATCATGCATGAGAACCTAGGAAGCATCGAGAGTAGGATTAACTGTTCAAATACAAATCGATCTCGTTGAAGTTATTAGCGATCTCTCGGTGAAATTCATACTTTCAAAGGTTTTCGAGCAAAATGATGAAAATATTGTTAGAGAAAACTGTGCTGGCAATTGATTGGTTGGAGTTTCCATTTTCATGCATAACAGTCATTTCAATTCTAATTACGAATGATGTAAAGTGAAAACTTTCGCTCGCTTTTCCACATGGTCGGACAATTTTTAAAAACTTTTCCGATATTCATTTTTTCAAAGGATAACGAAACCGTTTTATGCTCATAATTCGTTATTCTGAAGCTCGGCAACTGACCGGGCCATAAAAAAAAAAAAAAAAAGAAAACATCGAGGATAGGATTTTTCGAGATCAAAGAACCTCGATGATCAGAAGAATGCTGGAAAAGAATATCAAAACGGAATAAAAAGGTTTTCCTATTGTATTTGACGCCATATAAAATTGTCTATATATTCGTCGCGAGTTTTGTCATTGCAGGAACGTGCCACTTCGTGAAATCCTTCGAAAAGCTCACTGGAAAATGTTATGCTAACGCATGGAAATTGCAGTCCACGCAACAATCGATTCGTTCGCTCTAAAGCAAAAGGAGCAACAATAGTGCAGTGAGAGCGAACAAAATTTCGTCTCATTCTCATGTCAAGCAAATCTCTCTTTGTTATCCTATTGCTTTCTCTGCTTTCATTCGGTTCTCTTAGCATCCCCACGTATATGCTGGAGGGGAGTGAGTTCCCGCTGAAATTCTCACTCGCAAACTTTTTTAACTGGGCCATAAAAACGATCAAAAAGATCAGTGTGACAATTGTCGAGGATTTCCATTCCTCGGGTATGAAAAGCAGAAGAAAATATATCCGATATTTTTTGCGCTAGAAAAATCTGCATATCCGCTAATTTGAAATCGAGACGGACGAATATCATTCTCACGTTATATTAATGAACGGAAAATATCGAATATTTGAAAAATAACAAAAAAATCTCATTGATTTGCTACGGTTGAAATTTCATATTCGAATACCTTTTCCTTGATTCCAGCAAACATTCCAATTTCGATATTATCATTCGCACTATTTGAGGTGATGATAAAATTAAAAATTACGAAGCATATGGTGTGTAATTCGTCCTTCTTCACTGGGATTTGTGATTTGAAAATTTATACCCGGCGTCTCTAGTTTTTTCTGTCACCTATCCACTCATGCACTTTTTGTCTAATTGGACGAATCAACTGTAAGCCTACAATTTTTCATCTTTCACGCTTTGTACATCGTTTCACTAACACAATTGAAATGTGGCATGAATGAGAACGGTCGTTGATTACAACAAGAATGAGAATTCCTGAATCTACTGTCCTGATTTTCTCACTCAACAACAAGATTTATTCATCATCGTCGTCCTTTTCTTTGCCAGGCTTCTGCTTCAGTTGTAATACACAAGTGTAGTGACAATTTTGCGCCCAACCGGACGTACGTTCTGTTTCTCATTTTCCATGCTTCACTCTCAATCGATTTTACGTACCCATACAGTAATAATCCTTTTATAACGCGAATAAATTCATTTAACTTCGTTGTCGTATAGACGGAAATTTCATTATTACGAATTCTGCATTTGTTCAAATGTGTTGGGCTCATTCACATTTCTATGGACCATTTCACAAATGACAAATTTTTATACCTCGAACTATTAAAAAACGATCACGTACGGTTTCGTTTTTTTTTATTATTTTGATGCTGTTCCATTATTTCCGAGCCAATTACCCAGCCAAATACCTCATAAAAAAATCAACATTTTGAATACCGATAAAGGATGGAATCGATGTTTGCATACTCCAACGAAGTGAACTCCAATATTTATTGTTATTCAAATACTCGTAATTACTTCTGAGTGAAATATTTCTTTTCGGACTCTATTTATTCGAAAAGGGTTTGCTCAAATCAATGAGAATACTGACTTCGACCAAAGTCAAAATTGACGATAAAACTATTGGTCTGCCGTCACATTAAGGATGTTTGCAACCTTACTTCTATCGCTCGCCATAACCATAAACGGAAAATCGAAAGCCTCTGGAAGCATACAGATATAGTTACGATCACGAACGATCTCAAGTATCACCACAATTTTTACGAGTATTACTAGTCTGGACAGTGACTGCGAGAAGAAAAGAAACAGACACGAGAAATTTATGCAAAAAATTCTTAATTTTACGGCTCGAAGATGTGAATTTAAAAAATTCAAATTTTTCGTACTTTTCAACCTATAAGCGGTTGGTCACGTTCGGAGGGAGAAAAACTACAGAAACCAGAAAATCGTTTCATTTGATTCGGTGAAAGAAAAAGAAAATGGAAAAGCATGAAACGACGGTGCTTCTCGTAGAAATGTCTTGTGCCACAAGTTTCGTAAATTGTCTGGTGCCCCTACCGCGACTATCAATGATTGATTCATGTGTATCCGCAAATTGACTCGAACCCAAATAAACTCGCGATCTATCAATCGTTCGTTCAGCTTTTGTTTTCTTCCTGTGTATATTCGATGTATTTTTTGTTGGTGTGATCCTGAGCGGAAATACTGAGAGAAGAAGCGGCATGACATTAGTGCAGAAAAAGGAAAATACTCCGAGCTTCGGTCTTTATATTTGTTTGAAAAAAACTAGTCTTTCGGGGTAAAATCTTACAGAGTTTTTCTCCTCCTTCACTCTTTCTCTATATTTCTTCACTTTTATTCGCCGTCACTATCCGATCGAAGGGCAACTGCTCTGGGGCTTCCATTTTCCAAGAGTGCTAACCCATTGCTTTAACAAAGAAAGGGCAAGAGTCGTAGAGGATTCCTTTTGCAAGCTCTCCAAGGAATCGAAGTCGCTGACTTTGCTTCGTGGCTGCCGCGAGCTAGAGCTTTTACACCCAACGTGAGAGAACATCGCGAGTCAGGTATTAAAATGTTTGTTTTTCTCTCCCATTCTCTCATACGCTCCATTTTTTCCTTTGCCGAGCGGCTAAACTCTCATGTTGGTGCTTCTCGGGGGTTTTATGCACGTCAAAATTCTACCGAAACATGATATTTCCACAATTTTTCATGACTCATTTTTCTTGAGCCTCCGTACGACTTTCTGGATTCTTTTTAAATAGGGCACTCGATATTTTATGATTTGGAAAATTATAATATCACCATCGAAATTTCGTCAATTTTCGGACTCCGAAGTCTCAAGGATACGAGAAAACCAACATAAAAAATACCTCAAGGCAAAGACAATGTCATTGCTGTGTGGCACAGACACAAAAAGAAATGGAGAATGAAGTAGAACCTAAACGATGTCAAACGATGCTCTATTCGACCGAAAATGCCCAATGTATTCAACTGTCATTCATGTCTAGACGTTAGTAATAAAATTTATTTTGTACCAGCGATCTGTGTCAATAAAATAACCTTGAAATTCCAATATTCGAAGCAATTTGTTGTGCTTATTTTCGGTAGGGTGAAATAAAAGTTGCGAAATCATGATCTTCGTATTAAAAGTGGATAAACAGCTCCTTGCCTTTGTTCTGATGCTGTGTACTTAAAGCTGAGCTAACTTCCTACATTTCAAGACTCGAGTTTGCTTTAAAGCTGCCCACCCAGGCTTCGATTTCTGTCAATATTGCAGTTGTAATTACGATGGAATTTTTCAATTGAAAGTAATAAAATTCCTAAATAAATTTCGCTATTCATCTATTCGTCATAGAATCGAGATGGGTAGTGAGCGTATTACACGTATAACGATTGCGAGACTTGAATCAACCGAGCACGTTCTGCAGTTTATTTATTCCCATTCATCCGAGCGCTCGTGATGAAACCTTTTCGAAGTTTTTGTTGAATAACAGGATTTGTGTGGAATTTTAAGTACAATCCAGTGGAGGGTTTCGTTTTTCGTAGATAACTTAATTTTTTCTCGAATTCTTATCGATCGCGTTTTTCCTTATTTTCAAAGCAGCTGTTCATGTGGAATGATTTCCCTTGAGATTCGAGCTGCTTTTATAGTAGGAGGAATAATTCCCGTTTCTGAATCATTAATACTATTCTGACAGGGGTCAACAAGGATTTACAGAAATGAGGGCTTACTAATGTAGAACATCGTTAAAACACATCGAGCATGTTATTCGAAAAACTCTCCTCTGCAATAGCCATTGATAAACATTAAAAGCGGAGTTCCGATATCATTTTTTTGTTAAGGGGTTTACCTTAATTAAAATTTTATAAAAATCGATTTTTGCTAATTTCATTTTTTAAAAGTATACATATTTAAAAGTATTATACTAAAAGTTTATAAAGATCTGAGCAGTCTAAGTGCAGTTCTGAGCGACGTTTATTTGGCTGTCTGATCGCACTGATACGCACCGTTCAGTGCGGTATCGCGTACCTGTCTCTAGCGCATACCATACGAATTTTGAAATTTTGAGCGGAGTTATTTTTTTTTTTTGCAAAAAACGATGAAAAAACGTGCTTTTTCGTAGTTTTTGAAAAAATCTCCGCCATTTCGTCATTTTTGAGAAAATAAAAAATCGTATGATGTGCGCTATAGCCATTTGCCTATTGAATTTAAAATCATTTTTTTTTCCCCGATCATCCATTCCAGAGATTTTATCAACAGCGCACACCCATCCTTTTTTTGGATCTGTCTTCTCCTCCATTTTCCTGTACGAAAACTGAGTAAAATAAATATCAATTTTTTTCTGTGTTTTTTAAGAGTGTATTTTTTAGGCCTAACACTTTTTATATTCATTTTTATAATCGATACCGGTCAAAAAACTCGTAAAAATAGTCTTTTTTTGCCCGTCTAATTAGGGTAAATATCTTAAAGAAAAAAAAAATATATTTTAACGAGTGACTTATAGTTATGATGGCGCGAGTATATCCGAAAATGACTTTTTCACCATTTTTATGTTCCTCCTGTGCATTCTCAATGAATATGGGTTCAGTAAGGAATCGACGATAAAGAACTAATGACCAATAAAGCTCTTCCGAGAGGGAGTTTACCGCGACCTATTAAGAGAACTAATGAAAGTCGAAAAACGAAGAAATGGAACTTTAGTGCGCTGTGGAGGGTTTTTAATGGTCATTTCCTACAATATACCTACAGATCCCAATACTAATCAATAAGAGAGGTACATACCGAGGAGGATAGCTGCTTGCGACCGTACTCGATGATGCTACCAATATAAATAAAGTCACGATTCGCGGATCGTGCGACGGGAATACGAAAACGGAATTCATTCGCATCTGCACGTAATGCCCGTAATATGCAGTTGAAACCTGTCGGAGATCGTGAGCCCACACAGCGAAATGAACGTCTTTTTTTCTCAAATATATATCTTTGCTTATACTCATACATAAACCCTTATTAAGGTACATATAAATTGGCAATTTCGAGGGACCATTACACGTTGGGTCGACTCCTTATGAATTCACAACATCCTTCTTAGCAGAGTAAATTTTGGGTAATTTATTGGGAAATTTTCTTCTCTCGTTTGATACGCTTTTATCGTGATAATTTTTTTCGCAGATTTTACATAAAACTTTCCGGTCTACCTATGTCAGTGTGAGCGAATTTTGATCCTTGATAATATGAGAGTACTACGAAGTCCACGAATTTTCTTTGCGTTTTCAAATATTCATGTCCATTCAACAAGCGAGACAATTGAGAGTTTCTTCGTTCTCAATTTTTTGAGAATGACGAGAAATGTTTAAGTTGTAAAAAAAAACTATTTTTTTACATCGAAGGAATAAATTCCTGTTCATGAACGTAATATGGACCGTCCCTTACATGTAAAAGTGCTTCTGAATATATCAGGAAATCGTAACTGTTTATGTAATGTACATGTAAGCATATCTGATCGATCCGCAGTGGATCGCGATAAAGAAATTTGAACACGTTGATTGTGGGAATAAAAAAAATGTATTTGAAACCTGCACACTTCGATAAACGCTTTTCCTCGTCAATGTTCCACTAAAGCGGTGTAATTATGATGACCTGCTGATAAGCAACGCATAAAATTATATGCTGAATTGTAGCGTCGCTAATAGAACCACGGTACATCCGTAAAAGTGGCAATTATCAGTAACATCCAAAACGAATTATTACATGATATGACAATAGAAAAAGTACTTAGATGTGAATGTTATGGGCAAGAGCGGGTTCGAAGAGAAGGGAACGAGGGAATATAAATTGAAGAGAAACTGGTAAGCGAGGCTCTCAATAACGATGAGTCTCCTGATTCGAATGAGTCCATACTTTCTGCTGCCGTTACTCGCCCTCGTAAGTAAATCAGTGCTTTTGAAAAAACTTAGAAATTTTCATCGTCGAATTTTCCGATCCGAGCCTGTCGATTGATCGTCTAGAAATCCAAAATAAGAACTTTGAGAGTTGAGACTTGATTTTATTACTAATCCACAAATTTGTTTCTTATTCTGTCATTTTTTTAACGACCAAATGTCGACTTTCAAGCTGGTCACTACTCACCATTAGATGTCCTTTCGACACTTTAACTCGAAAGATGCTTGGAAAAAGATTTCTTCACCATTTCCAACGGTGGCTTTTCATACAAGGGAGCTTTTTTGCCAATTTATCTTTCAGTACCTACCATTCATGCAGGGCTTCTCGCTTCTCATACCCATTGGAATCACACATCTTTTTCTTCGTCGGTCGGCTTCGTGCTGCTTTCTCTATTTTATCGCTCGCTCGGGTATTTTCTTCTCTCGTACCTTTTGTGCGCGAAGGCATGTCTCGTCCCTGTCATTTTTGTTGCTACAACTCCTTGCAGTGAAGCGTGCTTCCACGATATTGGTCATGGATAAAGAAAAGATGGAACATCGTATACACTCTAAAAGCTCTCGTTTCAATGCCGTTTAGAGCGGGTCAATCGGTGGCGGGTTGACACAATCTACTCATGCAACGCCGAGCCCACTCGAATCGGGTCAATTGGATGACTGGCAAGTTGTCAACAACACTGCCCGTGACAGTACGTTTGGCATAGAAGACATCGTCAAATCAGAAATTTATACGTTCTCTACTATCCAAACATCAAAACGAGAAAACTCAACGCTGGCCGGAGTTTCTAAAGATAATTCAAACGCAAAAACACATGATTCGCTTGGTAAATCGATCATATCTCAAAAACCCAATAATGTTACTGATCAAAAGTTTCTTGCCGGAAATATCGGTGGTGGCTCAAGGACTTCACAAGAAAATGAACCATCTGACCAGCAAATAGCACTCAGATTGGATGTGACTAGTATGGAAGACAGCAGCACTGATGATGATGAGCTATCGGAGATATTGGAAACGACAACGGCGCGAGTTACGAGTACGTCCACGTTCATAAAGCCCTTAAATGGGACTCCTTCCTCAACAGGGCCAACAGTCAATTCGAGTATAACATTTTCAGGGCCACGGTCTCGCAAAGAACTTCTAATAACTCGTCCGCCAGTCCATCCTTCCACCGACGAAATACCAATCTATCACAAAGACCATATTGCGAGAGCTGGGCAAAGACCGCTTGCTAAGTTATCGAATATGGGGAAGAAATCAACACCAAAAGGAGGCCAAAAAAAAATATCGATGAAAAATGGCTCGAGCACGTTTGCAATAAATGGGGAACGACAGGACAGAAACAATAGTGGTACAATCTCTCCGGCAACAGGAAATCTCAGTCAGCCAGATACTCACGACATCCCGGAAAATAGCGAAAACGAATTCAGGAAGCTGAATAGGAAATGGGACAATATCGAACCGATCGACCCTGAGGAGCGGGAAGAATCTTGGCAAATGATGATGAGTCGAATAGCAAGAGATGAACATCTCTTGACAAAACAATTGAAGAGAAAGAAAGAAAAAGATCGCTTCGCTGATCGAAACTCCATAGAACGTAGTGCATCGACGATACCGAATAATTCTACCGGTAAATATACTGCAGCATCCGATAGCTGTCTCAGCTCAAATAGTAAGCGTATGGAGCTAGCAAAATTTGATAAATTAGGTTTATTGCCATTGTTGAATCATGTCATAAGAGTTGAAGCTGCGAGACAGAATGCTGATGAGAAATTGTTCGTCGAGATCAAAGAGAGTGCCAGAAAATTGAATGAACTGGCTTCATCAAACGATACGCTCGCCCAATACCGTCCTTTGAATCGTCCTCCGCGACCTTCGGCCGTCGCAGATCCGGTTCTACGAATTCAGCAAGAAACGCCAACCCCGTCAGATTCCAAATTTTCCAATGATCTGTGGAAATCGAATCCGAAAAGATCAGACAATTATAAGTTTCCTAAAAACGAACCTGAGTATGTTTGGTGGAAAATATTTAAAAATTTGTTCCGCAAAAACTTTGGCTCATCTTACTCTCTCCCAATCAGCAATGGAGATTCTTCTACGAATGACGACCGAGTACCTCTCTCCATCCTGGAATCAGACCAAATATGTTATAAGGTCAGAATAGTGTCTGAAAAAATATGCAGGAGTATCGGAAGAATGTGCACGAAAGAAGTACGTAGGAGTCAGCCAGTTTGTGCACTTGGTCAAATTCTGTGTGGTGGGAATTCTGAGCATCATGCATCTCGGAGAATTCAATTAGTATGTGGAAATCGGCCTACTTCGATGCAAGAATTTGGGGCATCTTACACTGGCCTAGGATCATTTCCACTTGGTAAAGTTTGCTCGATGATCGAAGGGCAACGAGATACGTTAGTGTGCACAAAGCCGCCGGGCATCGAGAAAGTTGGAACACTTTATGAAAACGAATCACAGGTGGAAAGGAGTAAGGGTGCAGAGGCCGAGCCATCGAATTCACCCGAGGCCACGGAGCCTTACACCATCCCTGGCGGCCTCTTCGTGTCTTCTTATTCAAAGGAAGTTCCTGACGGACGAACTTACCCAGCCCAAACATCGGAAGTACCAGAGGAAGTTCTACTCGAGGCGATACGTCAGTTGATAAGGAACGGCAAACATGGCACGTCAGAGAAAATGACGGTGGTTCTTCCCAGCGTCAACTCTAGGAAAATGCCAGTGGCCGGCAGCAGTTTCGGTAGAAGCGGACCAAGTATTTTCGTAAGTGATAACATTCTAGGTACTCGAGGTACCAAACACAATGCTATGAGTGGCAGAGGAAAGTCCATGAACGCAGGAGGTATACCGCTGGCAAATAAACTGGTAACTGAAAATTCCAAACATTTGCTGTCAGGTATTATTGACGCTATTTTAACAAAAGATTTGGCGAGTGGTTCAAACGAAGGTCTCAACAGACTAATCCGTCAGCCAAGTGAGCTGTACAAATTTATCTCCACTGCAGTCAATGCCCAAAACAGTGAGCCCAAAGGTTATCAAAGTTTAAACAGACGTAATTCATATCC
This sequence comes from Venturia canescens, assembly GCF_019457755.1. Lineage (NCBI taxonomy): Eukaryota > Metazoa > Arthropoda > Insecta > Hymenoptera > Ichneumonidae > Venturia > Venturia canescens. The sequence goes on from NC_057421.1 coordinate 26,566,901, forward strand.
ATATAGTAACATTCAATTTGGCGAACCTAAACAAACCAGGGTGTCTATCAAAAATTTTATAGCATCTGGTCCAAGAAGTACACAGTCGTCTTCAACGAGAACAAAATTTATACCTGTTGAATCTCAACCTGTTGAAGTCTCGATCAACACACTGCTGTCGCCCGAAACTACAACTAGGAAAACAATTTGGAATGGTGATTATCCATTTGCAACGAGCTCAAACACTATCTTGAATTCTGGGTTGAACTCTGGAGTCGAGCAACCCGGAAATTCCAATGGAAACGTACAGGAACTTGTTCAACAGTCGTTCCCTATGTTGTTCAACACAAAGATCAATTCCAACGGTGATAGCAGGATTATGGGTGGGAATCCTTCTGAAATTCTTCATCGTAAGGATTACTATAAGAGTTCAAGTTCACTATTTAAGCAGGATAACCCTCTGTATCCTGGAGCCAAAGTTATGCACAGAAATCCTACCGAAAGGTCGAATGGCTTTCCTCTAATTCCGACGATTGAGCGTCCTACGATACCAACCACCAGCTATTTTATTGCAAACGAAGAGAAATCCGCTAATACCAAAATTAATCAAAACACAAACGGCAGCCCAAGCCGCAAGGCCAATTTCAATCAAGGCAGAGCAGCAGGAGCTCAAAACGCGAAGGATGAGCTAATGAGAATGGGATTCCCGGTGATGGTGCAGAAACCCGGCGGATCGATTCCTTTTAACGAAGATGCAGAAACCACCATGAACGTGGGTTCGAGTATCGACAATGCAAATCAATTGCGAAACAAGAATCGTCATACTCCCATAATCAGCAACAATAAAGCATCATACTCCGCTCCACTGGAGACCAAAAATCAGAACCAGCCATTACCCTTTGTAAATCTAAACGCCATAGTGCATGGTGCTGCTACAAGTTTAAGCTCGATCATGAATCAACTCCCAAACCGGAAACCTCTACTCGCCGTAAATCAAAGTCCCAGTGATCTCAATCCCGTTAGCAATTTGGACATGGGAACCGACAAAAACTTGGATATGAAGATGCTAAAGAACAGAAATTTTGCTTCCAATTTGCATAGCGCTGTGAAATATTCTGCCATCCAGCCAACCAAAGGCAGTTCAAATTCAGGTTTTAGTTATAATAAAAATTTTAATCTCCAGTACGATACCAACCGAAAGCCTTTGACGTCGTTAAATAGTAATGTCAAAGTTCCAGGGAGGAAAGATACACAATTAGTTAACACAAGACGTACCAGTGCAGACACTTTGCCACCGAGGGATGATAATCAACTTTCGAATATGCGTAGCCCTCACAGATCTCCGTCGAACTGGGATGCCCGTCAAGAAATCGAAAGTCCAAGATACCAGACTCTTAGGACGAATCCCAATGACGATGTTTCTGTGCGCACACCCGGTCAAATGTTGAGCGTCATCCTTCATGATAATGGTAATTCTACCAGGAACGAGGATTTCAATGGTCTAATTAGATCGAAATCGATTAACACGACTCCGACCAGGTCATATATAAAATCAGTATCCAAAAAACCTAATTCCATTAATTTATCGAAATTATCCGCCAATAAAATATTCGATTCTTACACGAATAATGATAAACCGAGAAACTACAAACTGAACAAATGGATAAGCAGAGAAGAAAAATCAAAGCCTGGTTTGGGATCGCTCATAACAGGCGGAATTGAACTAGTCCAAAATCTCGTGAGACCAACCATGAACACAATGGTTGGACAAAGGCCTTCGAATTCGTTTAATCTCGTCCGTGATGTTGGAAGGCCTAAGCCAATCGTCGACCAGAATAGCATGATCTCCGCCTTAGATTCCATTAATGACATTGCTGGTTTTCCTCCCAGTGAGAAAGCCCGCTCCATACAGGAGTCAGTAAAAGCATTGAATCGAGGTTCGAATCTTCCAGTTGTGCAGTCAGTTGGAACATTAGGGGCTGGGAGTGCGGCAAACGGCAATGCGAGAGGCATGCTCAACGTTCTACGTCAACGTAACGAAAGCGTAAACACTAAGTACAACTCCAATCTAAACTACGATACCGATTCAAACTACAGTCCTAACTTGAGTCGTAATACGCGAGGGGAGACGACAAAAATTGCTTCCTCCGGCCAGAGAGCGTCGTATGCCATCGGTGGCTCGTCGGATAATAACGTGAAGCACACGAGGGGATGGTACGAGTTGTGGTTTAGCGGTGGAAACGGCAGCAAAGACGATTCGACCGGAATGTGGAGTAACAAGAACTCGAAGAGATCCGGGCAACAACAGTTGCAGCAGCTCTGAAATGGAAATGATCAGACGAGCATGAAAAACTCGACTGTGCTACAAATCCCTGGACATATGAAAATGCCAGAAAAACACTTAATTGCTGTAGAAACCAAAAGTTTCAGCTCGTTTCAATAATAAAACTTTATAAAATTCATCCCCGTTTTCCGGTCATTCTTTGAAGCTGATTTTCTTCTTTTGGCTTGCAAGCGAATCAAAAAACAATCGATCATGACGAGGGTCGTCAGGATCAATGAAATATGACTGAGTAAATTTCACTCATTCGCTCTTCCCTGATCAGACCTGCTCGGAAAAAGATTACTGACCGACCGAAAAAAATTTGAGAAGGTTAGATATCGAATTCGATTACATTTTTGTACACCGTTTTGTTATAAAATTGCATAAAAGCCATTTGAAAAAATTCTTTCCCTCCTTACTCTTTGTTGTTCCATACATTCTATTCTCTAGATAACTCGCGATTGAAACAAGATAACCCATGAAATAGATCGCAAACGTAATGCTAATTTAGATCAGTGCGCCACGAATTTATGTGGGCAGGAAAAGAGGATGACATTAATTTATTAAATGAAGGCGGGAGCTCGCCTCGTTCCACTCACGACTCATAATCTCCGTTCCTCGGAGGCATAACGAGTGCCTTAATCTATTGTTCCTTGCTTCATGACATCGTACGTTCGTGCTGGCTGATGTATCGCCAAGATTCACGATAGAGCTAGTCGCACGGTTACAGGCGTTTCATTAGCCGTCGATTCATCGCGATCTCGGTCACTAAATCTTGAATTTATAGAACGTGATATCGTTCTCGCATTCTCATTTCGATAGACCAAGAATTCTGATGAATTTATTCCTCCCACGTCTCACGGAATAAGACGAAAAGTATTTTTCTCGTCGGAGGTTCATCTTTCCCACGGAAGAAGAGAATAACTCATTCAAAAAATGACATACTTTGAAAAAGACATTTCATACTGGAACTGCGAGAAAATGATCAGTAAACGAAGGAGAAAATGTCTCCCTCGAAGACGTCATAAAAAATGTCAATCATGCTTAAAATTGATGGATTTCTCTCTTCTATCAGTCACCTTAATTTAATTCTTGGTCGCCGGAAATCTTGACCCTTTTTCCTACCTACTAATTGGGTCCATACACCAACGGTGAAGTGAGAAGCGAGAGTTTTTAAGTCTCAAAGAACAATTGTTTATTGTTTAGCAGAACTCCTCTAAAGTGGAGCTTTCCCGAAAGAAATGTTCTGTCCTCCCCAAGGACTTTTTTATCTAAACGAAAAAAAAATCAGGCATCTCACTAGAATTTATATTATATAGACTTTCAAGGATCTGGGGATGCTTTCAAGCTAAGCCACAAATCATGTTTTTATTTGCTCACGGCTCCGCCTCTATTTTTCCGCGACGCCAATAAATTTGAAATATTAGACTTTTCGAAGACAAGAATAGCCCGAATGAGGTCTACTTTAGCTACATCGTTCCTGCGGAGGTGATGTAAAAACAAAACGTCAAAAAATATCCGGACGAATCCAAGACTACGAAAATGGCAGTGAAGTAGACACGGATGTCCATGAGAATTATGCTCCCACAATTTTCTCAATCACAAATAGAATAACGAAGATTGCAATAATGTCTTTTCACAGTAAACGTTTGGGAGATTATTTTTTATTATTTTCTCTCCTATCGAATGTGAGATTGCATTAATTGACGCGGAGTCTGCAACAAGATTTAATGTCTTGTTCCCCGAAGACGTTATGGAACTACGAAGAAAAATCATGACACGAGATGGACGGTTCACCTTCTGGGAAATTATGAAGAAGCTCATGCCACTCCCTAATTCTCATGAGCCTCGCAGCAGACCATCTTGGCTACACGTGGATCTTACACATTCGGGAAACAAGTTTGTGTGGGCGAAGTACGTGGAAGATAAGTCGACCGAAAACAGTAAATATTTTTAGTAAAGAAATCAGAAATTTTAACAACGAAATGGCGAGGGAATTGTGGAAACCTGTAAGTGGCCCTTTGTCGTGACAGCTGCAGTCGATTTAGCAGCTCCTTGACGCGAAGGTTACCGGGCGCCATTGATGAAGTGTTGCAATGAGTCAAACGCGTGCAGGTTCGCGACAGATTTTGACTGATATCGCGAGGATAACGAACAATTAAAATTCGAAGCCACTAATCATCCTGCAGGTCAGCTCCTTGCTTCGTCCCTAGAGATCCCTGTGGCAGGAGTCGGAAAAGATTTATCGTAAGAATCAGACAAGTCTCAAGGACACGTGCCGTAAAAAAGTGCCAAAGGAAGAGCTAGAAATGCTATTAGCAGCAGCGAACATGCGCCAACCAACCCCAGACTCGGGAAGCTTGCCACCCAATAACGTTTTTACTTCGTGTGAATGTCTGGCGTTCCGACACCAGGAAACTTCGTTGATAACGACCTCCGAACACTTCAGCTGTGGTGTGTCTCTTAATGGGTGGAGGGTCAGGATATCAAGGTTGCTTTGAGCCCAGCGTGAAAAAAGTGTTCAATAGCATCGGATTCACCAATTCCCAAGGAGGAAACTGTCATCGCAATTCTTTGAAGAGTTCTCAGGAATTGATCTTTCAGAAAATTATGAACCAGAGATTGGCGTTTAGCCAAGCTACTTTATGCCATTTCGTCCACCGTTTTATTGTATGAATTTGTATCTTCGCGTTCACGACGTCGTTGGTAGACAACCTGTCTTCAGTTCCCATTAAATTTGGATATTTTTAAGGAAACACAGCCACAAAAGTCGTCGTGCATTGATCTCAAGATGGATCAATACAAATTCCGACTAGCTAAATTCAGACTCAATAGAAATTTGCAAATTCATTTTCACAGTGGGCATTATTGTACCTTGAAAAAAATTTGTTTCTCACGTTAGCCCAGTTTAAACGAGCATGTTTATCTAACCCGAAATATTCTCTGAAAACTATAAGTTTGTATAAGCTATAAAATCGAGCCGATTGAGATCGCTGTGAAAAGAAAATATTTACGTGAACGTCGTTGTGTGAGAATAAGGGCAGAGGGAACGCGTGCTAAAAGCGATGAGTTTGAGAAGCGGAATAAAGGACGAAATAAAAAAAATAAACAGATATAAAATAACGGAGGAAATAGTGATCGAGGAAAGACGACGAAACGGGCCAAATTGCTGTTTTAACCTAATTACTGTAAGGGAATGGGGGCGACGATTGTCAGAAATATAATCCATAAGTATGCGAAAAAGATGGAAGAAATATTACAGAAAAATAAAATTTCTCTCTGCTTAGAACAAACATCTGAGCTGTCATATCCACAACGACTACAATTCACATTTGAATTGTCGTAAAATAAGAATCATACGGCTAGTCGATTAGTAAAGGGTAAAAAATTTTGCAAACTTGGCATATACTCCGATGTTGTTTTACTGCCTTCTTTACCATGATATGCTGGTTTATACAAACTTAAGATTATGATGGCAAGATTATGTGCAGAGTTGTTATTTCATTCTAGAAAGACAAGCGAATAAAATATTACAAGAAAGTAGCAGTTTTTTCTCGTCGCCCTCGTCGTCGGTTATGAGAAACTGTTGAGAATATTCTGGTTTTTAACCGAACTCATGGAAATTCAAGGCACGTTCGAATGGTCAATTTCATCCAGCCCAATTTGTGAAAAAAGTGAAGTAAGTTTTACTAGATACAGAGTGGAAAGATGAAATATAGAAAGGCTAGAAAAGCATCAAAATTCAGTTTCATATTCCACTGAGCACTCTCTGAAAAAGTGATTTTCTTCGTTTCACATTAAAAAGTTTCACAAATTGATTGCGATGTTTTTTTTCGAAATAAGTTACTCTCGCTACCTACTTTCTTTATTACTTTTCCTTCATGTTACATGAGCAATCGTGGTATGCGATTAACATATCTTTCTTAAAAAGAGGAATACGTTGGGCCTTCGCGACTCTGAAATTCGTAGGAGCAAAGTCAGCAGGCACTTACCGCTTGAAACATTAAAGCTGACGTTTTCACTTGCCAAGATGCTTTACAGTTCTGGCCTGGCCCGAAACGGACGCAAGCGTTAGCCAGACTCCGTTGCTCGAGTACATGAATAATTGCGGCAAAAGAAACTCACTAGAATTTATCATTTTGAAGAAGGAAAATGAAAAAAAAACTTTCATCTAACCATACATTTTCGCTTTTCCGAATCTCTTAAATCTCTGGCAGCCGTTAAGCCAGGTTATCAAGAATACGAAAGTCGGATTGAATTATCGAGGAGACACGTCAAAGGAGATGGGAATGAAAAATTGGTTACTTCACTGAAGTTTAAATATTTGTTGACAGTGCTGAAAATACTCTCGGATAAATCGAAGTTTTTATCTTTCTATGTTTCTTGATAAAATTTCAATGACTCAAACTCAATCGAATCCAGTTTGTTTGAATTAAAAAAATGAAACCTTATTACAGTAGTCGAGTTAACTCAGTGTAACGGAGATTCTGCAGATAAGAATTAGCAGCGTGGCCTTCCTTTTTTAATATTCTTGGATTGCATGTAAACAGTTATTCATTCTTTGGGTGCCCTCATTTTTTCTCCCCTGAGGAGCAAGCTAAAACAGCAGTACTTGGTACTGTTACGCGTCACAATAATAGATAGTAATGAACCATAAAAGCAGCATGTTTCCTAATTACGTGGAGAAAAAAAAACCATCCACCAGTATGAAATCAGTTTTTACAGGCTCGAAGGGGAAGTTCAAGAATACATTAACTTATGCCTGCTGTAATTAAAAACAGTTTGAACAAGAAAAATCGTTCTCCATTTACATATAGATTAATAAATTTCTATTCATGTGATAAAAATCCGATTTTATTCAACCTGAATAGTGTATATATTCTGAGCGAAAAATGAAATTGCGTGGCAAATAAGATAATGTAGATTAGATAAATTGAAAATACATGCCAACGAAGCGACTGTAACTCGTCGGATTATTTCGGGTTGATTAACGTAGTTTTAACGATGATTATGATGTTGAACGCTCGAATGAAAATGACTATCGTGGAAGGATCGATCGTTGATCATCGAATCCTGCAACCTCACAGTAATTGGTCCAATACCACTTCAATTTGATTTGTGTAGCATACGGTGAATATCGTGGGCCGAAACGAGCGTATATGCATCTGTGCATTGTGCAAGCATGGCTTATGCTCATTCACCATGATTATTATTAAACGGATGCACACGGCAAATCAATCACAGCTGTTTAAATCTTTTGATAAACATTTTGTTAGAGAAAATCAGTTTCTGATAGCAAGCAAATTCATCGATATTTATTTCGTTAGTGTGAAACATATTTCTGTAATTTCAATAAAACCTTATAGATGAGTATGATAATAGAACGAAGAATTTGATAATATTGGAAAAAAAATTGAATCAAAATAATACCGAAGTCGATAGGATTTTAAAAAATGATCACGTTTTTTAATCGAAAAAATTCATGCTTTTTAATCGAAAACTTCGACAACTATAGTTTCAATATTTATCAAATTTATTACATTGATTTCCTTGCGATGGGTAACAATTGAAAATATAATTTCAAACTTCAATTTACTACTGAAACAGTTTCAAAGTATCCCCTGGTTATGACATAACTAAAAGCCAAATTGAGATTTACAGCATAGTTTAAGATGGTTTTATCGCATCGCGTTATACGTTCACCTGCTCGAAGTGTCTCGTCGACAATGAGAAGACCCTCGTCGCTAACCAACGATGCTATTTTATGCTGACGTATTTTCGAGCTTTTTCTGAATATGGGAATAAAAAATGTTGATGCTTATCTCCATATATACACCTCGATGTATAAATTATCGACACTTGTTTCAGTCTCCCAGCGGAGCCAGCATGAAGCCGGTGATCACGCTACGGAAATTGAGATTTATATTGATGAGCGCATCTTGTATATTTATTTAGGAAAATTCGTTCAGAAGAGAGATTTTACATGAAAATAATGGAAGAAAATTTGATTTGGGTCGAAGGAGAACCAGCACGAAGGCGATTTCTCCTCAAATATTTAATTCTGATTTCACTGTTAGAATTCCTCATAATTATGAGAGAATATGTGACAATGTCTGAGACAAAAATCGATGGAAAGTGAATATTTTTTTTTTTACGAAAATTCATTTATGAAAAATGAAACTATGAACTGACGTTCTCTAAAGAAAATTTGAATTCTACATTTCGCAAATTGAGTAAAGTGATAAAAGGACTCTTTTCTCACAGCACTCTCCAATTCTTATTGTTATATGAAGTTCCCATTCGCTATCTTCGTTTATCGACAATGGAAGAAAATTCCGAGATCATATACGAAGCTTTACTCCCAACTCTCTTGCCTAGAGACGGAATTTTCCTTCATTCTTTCCCTCGGATAAAGCTCGCACAGGATAAGCTTTTGTTACTGAAGGTGGCAAAATCCTTGAACGACGTTCTTATGTCCGCGAAATCCGTAGATGGTTATCGTACGACTATAAAACTTGACCGATACTTATTCCTCTCCTGAAGATTAAATAATTTTTTAATAGAGATCTTGGAGGTTGAATAATTCGAAAGCATTCTATTCCATAAATTTCACACTGCGATATGATCATTTTTCATAAAATCAACTTTATTACAAATTCCTATAATCTTTATTCCATAAATGCTGTTGGCAAATATATTCAAAGTCTGATCAATGGATCATTGCTCAAAGATTTCTCTTGCACTATTTAAATTCGTATGAGAATTACACCACGCCAAATGCGTGTAATTTAGTCTAGTTTTCAGTAGTTCACATTCTCGTGGTTTTATCAATGAAGAGAAAAACACATTTTCAATAATTTCAGGTACATGGCAATAATGAATCCACTGAGACCTCGAATGGGGAAACGAGCCACACTCTGCATCGCTGTCGCAATTTGGATCGTTGGAGCCATCCTCTCGCTGCCCATGCCCATATTTTTCACAACTTACACACAAAACTTTCCCAATGGTGAGGTCCGAGTGATATGTTACAGTGACTGGCCCAACAGAAGTGATGACGGTCTAAGTTATGACGAATATCTGTGAGTACAATAAAAATAGTTGTTGCTATTGAGAGTTGTTTTTATTTAGAATAATGCTACGAATGCTCATTTTTATTATTTTGATTATGTGATAATCAATATATAGCCAATATAATCGATTAAAATAGATTTTCTAAACCTTTCGCTACGCTACCATCACTCAGCTCATTTTTCTTCTACTATAAGTTCTCCGATAAACAGGTGAAAGTGCTTCCACTAGAATCAGATTTCTCTCGAGTGCACCGCTCCTCAATTTTCCCGTATCTTCCTTCCGTACCTAAAAGCACCTGGCATGCTTCGCTGGGAACGCGCAGAGTCAAAAAACGTGTCCATACTGACATGCCCCAGTACGAAGTTGGCAGCATTCACCTTCACGTAATATTCTCTCCTTAATTATGTCATATCGAAAACACTTTACAGGAGTAAATGGCACATTATGCGAGGGGAGTTTTTTTGCAAACTTCATTAGTGCAGTTTTGGTTAAATATATTCTCAAATATTCTTTTCATGTTCGTCTAGTGTCTTGAAAATTATTGACTTTCATTCATTAGAATATTAAATATTGAGATTAAATTACTTTCAGTTTTCGGCGAATTGCTGATTATTATGTTTCCAGGGTCACGACGAAGCTGTCAAGAATGCAAAAGCTTTAATTTTTTCATTACACACGACTCGTATAATTGCGAAAAAAAACTCATTTCGAAAATATATACGAACTTCACTGATGTAATATTCTTTGTCGCCATTGAAACATGGAACTACTAACTGAAAATGCTGCAGGCAAAATTCTCGGAACTACACATCACGAAATAATAATGAATTTATCCAACCGCTAATACCCTAGCTCATCGCAGATAATTACGAGTCCAATTCGAAGTTAAGTTTTGTACGTTTTGATAACGCATTGCGAGCGTTATTTGTTGGAAAATTATGCGGCTTTAATATAGGTCAAACGCCGCAACAATTCACGATTAAGCCATCCGAATAAAAGAGTTATCGAGTCACTTATATCTCATTGTATCGAGGATAATTCACCTGCAGATACTGTCCCCTGCAGAGCGCATACGCTAAGCGAGTAATTATGATCCATACCACGCTCCACGTCAAAGCCAAAACCGCTACAATTCTCAGCGTTGTCCAATCCAAAAAACTTCACACAATACTATTCGTTCATTGGGGAACGAATAGGAACTGGTGAACGTACAAATTGGATATCGATAATCGATCATTCCATGCGTCTACATATCGGGGATGGTGATTGCGATGATTTTTGAACGCATAAATATTATGTTTAAAAAAATGTCTTTATTTTTCATTCTCAGGCCAATTTACTGGTTTATTATTTTAGCATATTTTTTCATATTTGGTTAGATGGGTACAAATCAATATTTTTTTCTCAATGTCCAAATAATGATAAAGTTATTCGATTCGAGAGTTCAAAGGGGTGAGAACGTCGTAAAGAATAGTGATTCTAGTATTCCATGACGAGATAAAATGTCTAGAACTTTCCCGTAATGTGCGACGTGACCTGATTCGTAGCAATGTTTTGACTCTGCTGAAAAATCAAAGACGTTGTGGTCTGTCCAAGATTCTTAGGCAGATAACGTCAGCTGTTTCCGCTGTCTCAGTAGTTCGTTGAGTCGTAATCGATACTGATAACGAAACTTGCAAGGTTATGCGTTACGTTCTTGTCGAAATAGGTCCTTTGTTACGATGGTCTGTCAAATGATTTCGATTTACTATTTACGTTTGCTGTGCATTTTATGGATACATGAGACTCCAGATATCATGAGCATGCTCATTGAACATCGCTGGAGCAGCATGGATGTCAAGCGTAATGCCGTCTTTGACTCGTGTTCAGAAGGAAAGTGACGACCTCGATGATACCCGATGATAACGTGATCAATAATTCCATCGTCATTCACCGTCTGCTTGTGTTATTGAAATACGAAAAGGAAGAAGGGGCAAATTGTGTCAATGTTTCACATGCACACCCTCGTGTACCTGGCAGAAACATCATTGGAGCAGGAAATTAAAAAAAATTGATACTGATCATTCTCCCTCAGGGAATCATCATTGCATCCCGTTATTAATAAAAATAGATCAATCAATCCAGCGATAGTTTTCATTGGAAATCTGATTTTATTTTGAACGAAGAAAAAAAATCAAAATTTTGCAAAAATTCTAGAATAGAAATTTTTCAGAAATAAGCCCCAAAAATAAAGAGATTGGGATTGCCTTCTTCTTGTGTCGTCACCCTCTTCTGCGAGCGCATTTACCACACGATTGTGTATCGCTATACACTGAGAAAAAAAAATCGTTGTAACAACTGAATGTCTTTAGGTGATATTTTTGTTGTTTGATCTAGCTAACATCCGCTTGCGATAAATAAGGCGTAGCTCATTTATCCAAATCATTAAATTTTTGTTTATGTAAATTAACTAAACGAGTGAAACCAAATCTTTTTTTCGAAGAACACGAAACGTTTGTTTATTTTTACACACACTTTCATGATATGCTTATTTGAATATCAAGTACTGAAGTATCTAAACGGTTTTGTTGAGAATGATAAATATTTTGTAAACCGAATCATACTGATCAGTTCAATGTAACCGAAAATTTGTTGAAATTTATTATTATATAAGCAACATGATTTGTGGAAAATAAAAAATAATTTTGATAGTCGAATTTTTTCTTCGTGTAGCTTAACTGAATTTTATCGATGACGAACCAAATCAATTAATTGTCTATACAAATGTCTACCTCGAAAGAAAGAAATCTACCTCGAAAATTACAAAAAATGGTCCAATCCTTGAGATTTCAAAAAATCTTTGATTCAGTGGGTTTTCAAGGGGTTTACTCCATTGAGACGAACCAATCAGCAACGTGTAATTAAGCAGGCAATACAAATGCTCGCCTACGTATATTGTGTTTAGATATAGTGTCGCATATGTTTAGAGAAGCAAGAGGAGGGTGAGTGTAAACCAATATTAGTATGCAGCTGGGTTGAGTTGGATGCCTGCTCCAATAGTAATAGCCACACCCTGTTCACATATCCTGCCTCCCATATACTGACATAAATTAGCATCAGGTCCTTTGATATCATGGCTTCGATAAAGCCCAACGAATATGCACATTGGACACCATAATGACTTCGGAATTCGCACTCTCATTGCAGATACAACGTCATTTTTATGATCCTCACTTATTTTCTGCCCATCGGTTCGATGACGTTCACTTATGCCAGGGTAGGCCTCGAACTTTGGGGTTCACAGAGCATTGGCGAAGCAACCCAGAGACAACTGGACAACATAAGAAGCAAACGAAGGGTGAGTCTGCTTGAGATTATCAAACAGGAATAAAAACAAAGTGCACAATAAATCGAAGTTTTTAAAAATCTTGTTAATTTGTGTTTTAAACACGTTGGTACGTGTAATCGGTCTGAACATTCATTGGAATTTCAGATTGGATCACATTGGAATTTGGCAACTGTTCATACACAGCTGAATTCAACCTTCACGAACCTGAAGGTTGAATACGTGATACTATTCATATCATGCATATATAGAGAACGTTAAGAAATGGTTTCATGATTCCTGGGACATTCAACGAGAAGTTGAGCACTTTGTTTTACAGCCTTTGTTGTTGGTCCCATTAGACTGCAAATCATTTCCATACACGAAACCGAATGAACGCATTATGTACAAACGAACGTTGCAGGGCTCTCACACCATTAATGTCTATGGATGCATATTTATATATCAACTTATACATTCATACATATTTATAATGCATGTGCAGTTGAAAGTTTTCTCTGACGGATCGATCCCGGCCTCAGAATATTTCTCGTCACAAAATTCCACTGATTTGCATAATAAAACCCACAATCTTTCGAAAAACTCGTTCATTCACAGCAGTGACAAAATTACAGGCTTGGGGCAGCCATTTTCTACACTTCTTCATGAAACACGCGACACACCGAATCTAACGATATATTTCTAACCATGGAAATTGTAGGGCCATTTGTATTTCGAATCATATATGTCACTCACAGACATCATACATACACAGTGTGAGCAACACTTTAGAAACACTGAGACAGTTACTTGAGAAATGGTACCAACAGTCAAGGACACTCGCATGGATATTCATAGTCTCCGGCTTAGGTGCACTCTCAGGAAAACTTACAGTCACTCACAGATGCTTACGATCACAAGTATTCACTCGAGCCTCTTGCATATCGTGCTGCTTTTCGCGGGGAAAGCACTTCGGACATCCAAGACGTTGAATCATCAAACAAAAATTGAGTACTCTTCTGAATTCATCTCACCAAATATTCTCAATATTTATTATGATTTCGAGTTGATCTGCTGGCTTTGAAAAAGAATAAATTGGTTGTCAGTACAATTATGCTGGACTTTTACTCGTGCGGCCGATTCTTCAATCGCGTAGTCGTTGAAATGGAAGGGAATTGAGAAAGAAACCGACATTTTTCATGGGAAACCATCAATACAGATTTCTCGAGCGATGAAAATTAATATAAGAAGCTGGATTTTGCGAGCTTCGAACCTTCGAGCTACGAACGAGACCCGGACGTTGACAGCTCCCACTAACTCCAGTCTGAAAAATTACTCGTCATCCGAAATCATAAAAATAGAGTCTCAAAACATCGGCTTCTCAATATATTTGCCGAACCCGGAGGAGTTAACAAGTTTGTTGCGAACGTAGCTGAATACTAATGACTAGAGTGAAACCACTCCCTGATCAGTGAAGCAGAACACAAACTTTGACTGCAAAGTTGCAGCCACCAAAATCCATAATTTCATTATGTTTACCGCATGTTACGCGATTTACCGATGGGACTTGTGCAGCGAAAGAGAAAAATCCTCGTTCGTTTCTGCCCTTTGGTGTAAGAAGCATTCACCCAAGACCAGCAACACTTCACATTCTTCAACGTTCATTTCTCACGTGCTGGAACGATAATGACAATGTCTTTAGTAAAATTTCATCAACCGTGGATCAGAATGCCAGAATATCTTTCAGCAAGGAGCGCGAATTTTCAATTGTTCTTGTGGAAGATTTTGTTGAGCAGAAACGTGCTATCGGATCGTGCCCTTCCAGCATTCCTGTCTTAAAGTGGAAACATTTTCGCTCAGATGAATCTTCCCAGGATCCTTTATCGTTTGATACTGAGAAATTGAGTTTCGGTTTTCCTAAAAGATTTATTATAACCCGGCTAATCCTGTTTATCCTTCGCTGCTTTTCCTACCCTTTCTGGATTGTTTACAATATCCATTTTAATCAGTGTACAAGGAGAAAGGCTACATTCCACGAAGCAGTACCAGAGCTAAGTATTGGAAATGCGGAAGTTCCCGGGCACAAACAGCTTACCATTACAGATGGCCAATGGAGAGCTGGAATTTATCAGCTTAAAATCTCCTCCTCGTTTTGTGAAAAATTAGTTTGTACGTTAGTTTTCCCATAAATTGTAATTGGGGAATTCGCGTAAGCACGTCGTAAGCATTTCCCACCAAGAATCAAGCATCCCCCCTTGAGCTTATGTCAGTGCCAAACTTAAATTTAATTCGAGATTTTACTTCAGGATATTCATCAATTTGCCGTATGTCGCTAATTGTAGTCTGGACAATCATTCAGGAAGTTGATTACCCTCCGTTGAATAATTTTAGGTCTTAAATAAACGATTTATTATTCAAGGTAGTTCATGCACGAAACGATTTTCTTTAGAAAGTCTTGAAATTTACATAGAATCTAAATGAGTAGTCGACTGGCACGCATATCAAATTTTAAAGGATTGCTTTTATTGGTTATTTAGATAAACGTGTTTAAATATGATGAAAAATACACAGGAATATATGGACTACACGTAAAAAATTGTTTACCTTTCCATACAACGAATGAACGCTTCTTACGAAGTTTATGAATAAGTACACAATAACAATGAACTATATATAATGAAGCTTTGGAAAAAAATTCAAGACGATTGTCTTACTAGTAACAAAGATATATTCCGATAAATATTGAACGAAATTGGTAATGAGCACTCGTATAATCTTACATTTGCTTATTTCAACATTTTGTTTCTCCTTCGTTTGGGCCATTCCTGTCATAGCCTTCTATTTTTTTATTAATAATTTTTTCTTGGTCTATTTTCCTTTGTGTTTTCTCTTTGCGCTCTCTAATGCGATTTTTTATATAAAAAACTATGAAATTTCGGGCTCAGTCTGTGATGGATCGCCGATTAATTAATGGCTTGTAATTTCATTGGCCAAAAGACAAGTTGAAAAAATGTATTTACGATTTTGAATAAATAACTCTGACATTAATTTAGAGTTATAATATCTTTAATTAGGAAGTAAAAATGAGTACAATTTAGACACCCATAAAATACGATCCTTCGGACATGACCTTAAAACCTGTATTTCATAGATAAAAAACGAATGAAAAAATATATCAGAGGTTCTAGTTGAAAAGGCCGTTGAAATAAAATGTTTGTCATTTCCATATAGACACGGTTTAATCGGATCAAAATCTGAATATTCTAGGCAAAGTTCAGTTAATAATTAACAGAGAGTGATGGAACAGAAAGAAAAACTGCCTCGAGTTACAGCGAGTCCAAATGAGGTTAATTATTCTTTCGAGTCGTGGACAGTAATGGATTGTTTCCGACGAGTCGTACAAAGCGGTTGCCATTACTTCCACCGAGTGTGTGATTCATAAAGAGTCACATTAAGCTGGATTTCATGTGCGTTTCTCAACCCCTGCAGAACAACACCATTCTCACACTTTTTCTAAACAAGTGAGAGTTTAGCGCATTAAAAACTCAAAACCGTTGGCATGCAAACGTCTGTTTGAATCCGCGTGCAAGTTTGACGAGTTAATCTACGCTGAATATCGCGAAAGCTCCTGTCTTGAACTGGAACAATCCCTTTCTCCCTTCCGTGAAAAAAGCTCTTCCATTTTTTCCACATTTTCTTTATAAATGTATGTTAAAACTCTTCAAAACAACAGAATGCGTTTACGTCTACTCTCTTACGGGAAACGAAATGACTTTTACTTCGAAACTTCTCGTTCAAATCTTATTTTCTTTCAGAGGAATGAGAGGATGGCGTAGTTCATTGTTGCTGATATACATTGAGAGAGCCAGCAAACTTTTGCCAACTCGCCTCGTACCAGCTGTACGGCAACACTGGGACCTTCGCATCGACATTAGATTTCTTGCGTGCGAGCTTGCAAAACATCCAGTCAATCTTACGGAGGCGTCTGTTCAAATATTTCAAAGATTTCACGTGACTTTGAAACTCGAATCAGAAAATACAGCTTTGATCGAATTCTTTTCCTTTGACGGACAACAATGAAGGGAATTATGTAAACCAGATTCACATATCTTTATCCTTTTTTTCGAGAAACGAAAAGAAGAAAAATGCGAGACATACTACCTCGGGTTATATAAGATCGATGCTCGTATTACCCCAACTCAATATCACATGCCCGAGCAACTCAGCAAACTTTTTTCCCTGTATAAAGAGTTCACGTGCCTGACCAATATCGACTGTGAAGACTGCCTACGTTTCCTTTGTAGATGCCCGAGATTTTAGTATCCATGTTGCCTCCTCATTTTCTATGCAACTCGATCGTCCTCAAAGAAAAACTTTGGTGAGAAGTTGTTTCCAACAAAGTTTTACGAGTGATGTTACAAAGAATCTGTACTGGTCACACTCTCGCGAGCTTTTGCTCGGAGTTTTACGTTAGTATAATTTTCCATAGTTCTTGAAACTCGCGAAAATCAGTGGTGCGTTTACTTCGAACATTATGATGCCATAGCGAGGAAACGTTTCTCAAACTGCTAAAACTTCTCGCGCTGGCTGTTTTGAATAAATTGGAAAATTTTAATCAACTCGTTGAAGATTATTTTCAATCGCAAACTTTTAATCGTTCCAAACAAATAATTTGCTTCCATTATTTTTATGCTCTCTGTCCGTTACACACGAATTTTGAAGTTTTCAGAAACACGTATCTCCCAAATTAGTTGTAAGTGGAAATAACTATCGTATGAGATAAAACGTGAGAATGAAATATTTTATAGGGTAGACCAGCAGGAAAAAGGCCGAACCGGGAGAGGTCGAGGGTCCGCGTTCGAGCTACTATTCTAATTGACCATAAATGAGACCACTCCTGAGCGTTAATGGTTAAGATTCAGCCGGAAATCGCTTTTACCGCAGCAAATATTTCCCTCTCTAGACCACAAAGTACTTACCTATGATTAAGGGACGAAGCTCGGGGTTCTCAACTGTCCGTTCAATTTAAATAAAGGAATCTTCACCATGAAGATTAACACATAATAACATAAGACTGAAATTGGAAATTGGATATTACCTTGAAATAATTTCAAGACGTTTATAAAATTCGTGAATTCAAGAAGCTTTTTTCGACCATGACAAAATTTTATTTTAAGCTCAAACCAAATTAAATCACAATCAGGACATCTTTCAATTGCCTTTCGTAGAAGTTTATATCCTTCAAAACCAAGGAAAAGAAATAAATTGTTCAAAAAGTTTGAAAACGTAACGAAAATTGAATTCTTAAGCAAAATACAGCAGCTGTGACATGATGGAAATTCGCCAGCTGGAAGAATACTTTTGAAGTTTCCGAATTCATTATTCCCGATTCGGCTAGAAATTCCTGGATTTTCGCATTATTTTAGAACGCTCTGGGAAAAAAACAGAAGGGACTGCGAGGGATACGGAAAGGAACGGCTGCGTTGACTATTAGATTCTGATTGAGGAAATCTGGGTTGCGTAAAGTGGAGTGCGGGACAATAATCTTTAATGTCTTGAAAAAAGACGCCAAACCTTTTGTTTTTTATTTCTTTTTTCTAATTCTATTTTCACTTCGCAATTTTTGTAACACGGTTTTTTACGATGTCGCACAAGCGCGTTAACTGCGCCTGACGTGCTCGAAGATACTGGAGTCGAATAACAACTTTATAAATTTATGACCGGCACCTGAAGAAACGACACGCGAAAAAGAAAAATACGTATTTTCATTCCAGCTCGGAATCACAGCGGAGATAATTCTTCACGTGTGGGAGTTTCTCGTCCAACCCTCCAAATTATTACAAAAAGAAAAATATCCTTTTGCTTCGTACTGATTTCTCACGAAAACCACTCTGCTTCTGAAAATGATTTATTTTGTTCAACAACAAGTATGTTTTGCGATAAAACACACATTACATTTGATACGAAAAGTGAAATGCAATTCAAATTTGCGTGTAGAATATTGTGGTAATCTTTCGTTTTTATGCATGCAACGAGAAATAATCATGTATGTAGTAAGAATCAGAAAAATCGTTTTATCGACGACAAAATATTAAGTGTGAAAAATAAATGTTTTTCTTTTGACACATTTTATTGGGTTGTGGCCATGAAAATTGCTCAGGCACCGGAAAATCGTGAAAAATTTAAAATCATCGTTTTTTCACTTTCGTAAAAAATGAAATGACACGATAAGGGTACAAATGAATAGAAAAAACTCAAAGTGTCCTTTGATACAATACCTGAAAACGTTCTTTGCGTTCGTTCGGGGCTGGAAATAATGGGGAAACTTGGCTATGAAGAATGAATGTGCGGTGACTCGAAGGCGACGATAACTACAACAAAGACGACAGCGATGCTTAAAGTTTGGTGGCTGTTTTCTCAAATGGAAAAAGTGAGATAGAAAGAAAAAAGAAACAAGGGTAATAAAGCGGAGAATAATCACGAGGGGAGGATCACTGCGGAAGAAGCTGCGATTCGCATTCGACCATGCAGCCCCTCATTTTCCCTGTAATCCAAGCCAGTCTTCGATTCGAACTTCTATTTCACAAATTGAGTGTCGACAATTATCTTTTTATTTTATACTCCTCCAATACTTTGAGTCTCAAAGAACAATTGACCGCATTGTGACCGCAATGTGAACAAAATAGGGAGGAACTGTAGTGGAAAAATTGTTTACATCCTGACTCGAATTAATGATCAGTGAGAAGCTTTTATGGAGTCGATCGGAGAAGGAAACGATCATGCATCGGTCATGTTCGCGAAGAGGAAGCCGCTGGTGATAAAATTCTCTCAAAGCCAGTTTTATGGTCCCTTCTTGTATTTTTCAACATTCCTATTTATCTATCGTCAAACTTGGTCACAGTTTTGGCTCCGTGCCACCATCTTAATTCGTGTTTCAGTGAGAAAATACAGTTGTTTTTGGTCCGCGTTTACTGTTACGATAAGTAACGACGAGTGCTCTGCTCCAGTGATTGCACCACTGGCATTGGCTTGAATCATTGGACTTTAATTCTGAAGCAGGAATTTTGAGGGCTCCATTCTCCAAGAATCACCTTTCGCGGACCCAAGGGGAAAAAAGCACTGGTGACTGGTGGTTTGCCTAGCGCCGGGGGCAGCGTTAAATATTTATGAAACCCAAATGAACCAATGGTTAGAATGTTAATTTTTTTATAAGCGTGTATAACGCGTGTATATTAGGGTGCTTCAAAAAAAATCGATTTTTTTTTTTTTTCGTGGGCCGAAGAGGGATGTTAGTACATGTAAAAAAAGTGACTTTCCCAAAATTTGAGATTAAAAAAAAATATTTAGCGGTCCCTCAAACGACTTTTCTATGTTTTTTCCTATTTTGAGGAAAATCATCATGGAAAAAGTCTTAAAAAGTCATGAAACGTTATGTAAACATAAAATGCACTTTCTTTGTTGAATAAGTGAAATATTGTGAACATAAAATACATTGGAATAATGCGCTGAACATCAGTATACTACACAATTTCATTGCAAAATTATGTTATATGTTTTTTAGGGTGCGTCAAAAAAAATCGATTTTTTTTTGTGGGCCGAAGAGGGATGTTAGTACATATAAAAAAGTGACTTTCCCAAACTTCGAGATTAAAAAAAAAATATTTAGCGGTCCCTCAAACGACTTTTCTATGTTTTTTCCTATTTTGAGGAAAATCGTCATGGAAAAAGTCTTAAAAAGTCATGAAACGTTATGCAAACATAAAATGCACTTTCTTTGTTGAATAAGTGAAATATTGTGAGCATAAAATACATTGAATAATGCGCTGAACATGTGTATTCCAGTATACTACGTAAATTCATTGCAAAATTATGTTATATGTTTTTTGAATATTTAGCTCGGAAATAATTTTTCTCTGCGCTGAATATGAAGCATATTTTTCCCATGTTTTTTGCGAAGCCCCTAGCTCATGTAGCTGTTGAGCTTTGTCCTTGTCGTGGTCACAGTAGCTCTGTTTATATTGCTTCACGGTCTACAATGTAACAAGTACAAGTGCACTAGTACGAACAAAAATGTCATATGAACAGAAAATTCATTTGAGGGACCGTTTATTTAATGATTTTTTTTTTCAACACAAAGGTAAAGTTTCATGTATTCAAGGGAGAAGTGCATTTTATGTTTGCATAACGATTTATGATTTTTTTCATGACGTTTGTCCCCAAAACAGGAAAAAAAATACAAAAGTCGTTTGAGGGACCGTTATATATTTTTCAAAAGATCTGAAAATTTGAGTAAATCATTTTTTTTACATGTACTAACACCCCTCTTCAGCCCACGAAAAAAAAAAAATATCGATTTTTTTTTAAGCACCCTAGTGTATATTCTATACCGAAAAATATTTTCCGGTGATAAATTCGGGGCTTCTAGTGAAATATTATGAATAATGGATTTCCACGTCGGTGTTTACAATATATCGGAACGAATATTTCCAACAAAACATTGATTCTGAGATGTACATTTTTTAATGATTTCGTTACATGCTCTGAATACTTGTTGATTTTCGTGAAAACATTTACAACTTTTTCTCGAATCCAGCTTCGAGTTTATCCCACATAACAAAAAGCATGGACTGCTACTACAGCGTGCTTTTTTCGATTTTTTTCTCTGTGCGAAGTAACTTTTATCATTGCCGAAGCAAAATTCAGGAAAAAAGAAGGAGACTACAAATATCGGGGTAGAATATTCGCCACATATTCATACAGATGAAAATATATCGTCGAAGTACTGCTCGTATATTCAATTACGACAATGTCATAGTTCTATGGATCCCCGACCCGTGCAGCTGGGAAACACATACGTGCGTTTGTACAGCCTCAACCCGTACGTTTGCTTTTCGAGTGTCGCATTCGTTCGCACTGGTTCGGTTGGTGGTTACTGGAGCGTAACTCTAACCAAATTCAATAACGAATCCTGGTGCTTCATATGACCTTCCCACCGTTATGGAAAGCTGCCTCTTCACGGACAGAACACGCGCCTGCACGACTCTTTCATTGCCGCTCGCAAAATACGTCGAGACTTTCTCTTTCCTTTGCACTCCATATTACGACGGTCGATGAATGTTTAATTGACAATAGCTCGAAGTGGAATAAACAGTATATCCTCTTGAAGTAGCGATGATTTTCCCACGGATGGCTGGATTTCACACGTAGTGATGATTCATTTTGAATAATTCCTATTCGTTGCCTCCACCACAGTTTACAATTGAATCTCTCATTCGTAAATTGTGATTTTGATGAAAATTTCATCTAATTGATGAGTAGAAATCCAGCTTACAATTATGAATCTTGAATTCGTTACAGTTTCTGGCCCTGTTAAGGTAGCTCATGTACGAAAAGATTCCTTAAGAAAGTCTCGAAATTCACTGAGAGGTTTAAACGAGTAGTTGACTGACACGCATATTGAATTTTAAAGGGTTCGTCTTATTGCTTATTTAGATAAACGTGTTTAAATATGAAGAAAAATTCACAGGGGTATAGGGGACTATGGGTAAAAAGTCGTTTATCTTTCCATATAACGAATGAACGCTTCTTACGAAGTTTATGAAAAAGTACACAATAACAATGAAGTATATAATGAAGGTTTGGAAAAAAAATAGAGACAATCGTCTTACTAGTAATAAAGATATATTACGTTAAATATTGATCAAAATTGGTGATGAGCGCTCGTATAACCTCACATTTGCTTATTTCGACATTTTGTTTTTTCTTGACTTGGCCCATTCCTCTGTCATAGTCTTCTGTCTTTTTATTAAGGAGGGTGGCTACATTCGTCAAAATGATAAGAAATTGATCAAATTTGGTGATAATGTTCTTCAACAAATTTTCTTCTGCTTAGTTATCAAGTAATTACGCATTAAAGCAGATTTCTTATGCCCGGAATGTATATGGAAACGCTATGCTTATACACGTGAACTTTAGTGATCAATTACTCGATAACTGTACAGAAGAAAAATCTTAAAAAATTTGTATTGTCAAATTTGGCACTAAGTAATATGTTCACCAAATTTTATTAAATTCTTATCATTTTGAAATTATTAATGTATTTAACATGGTTTAGCATGGCAACATTGTATCGTCGCTATCCACCCTCCTTAACAATTTTTCCTTGATTCATTTCTTTTGTGTTTTCCTTTTGCGCTCTCTAAAGCGTATTTTACATAAAAAAAAGTGTAGCATTTTAACCAGGAATGAATAAAATTTCGGGTTCAGTCAGTGATGTATCCCCGATGATTAATTAATGGCTTGTAATTTCGTTCGCTCAAAAATAGGTTGGAAATATGTATTCACAATTTTGAATTAATAACTCTGACATTAATTTAGAGTGATAATATCTTTAATTAGGAAGTAAAAATCGACCCAATTTAGACACCCATAAAATACGATCCTTCGGGGATAATTTACCTCTAGAGTCAACGAACAAGTCGACTATCGCTTAGATGATCAGCATTGAATCGATAACGAAGTATTTTTGAGCTAGTCGTGATTCCGATCGAGATGAAGCTGACGAAGGCAATGAATAAAAAGCAAACCTAGCAGCTGTAATCATAACAGTCCGACATCGAACATCGAACATCGGAAATTGCACGTTGGAGATTCTAAGAAGTCTGTAATGGATTTTCCAATTAATTATTGGACTCGAACTCGATCGCAGGATCTTCTCGAAGTTCTTCAAATATCATCAAGGTATAATTGATGATGCAATTTTTTCCGGGCTCTGCCCAAGGAAGTCAAGAATTCGCGTGCCATCAGCTTTGCTCGAGGAAGAACTCACTTTTTTACTACTAATGGTCCCTTATAATTAAACGATTAAACGAACTTACTTGTAAGTGAAGTTCTATCGTGATTGTATGAAGCGCCTCTTCCGAAGAGATCAAACATGTAGTACCCCTAGGATGCACCGATGTCACCACATATTTAAAGTCTATATAAACTTTTTTACGTTGTTTGGTTGCCTTAGCAACCCGCTCTTTACCTCATATTTTAAAGTGTTGCCGTAACTATTGGGAAAAAACTTCAGATATTATTATATAATTCTGAATCTGGGTAATTATTGGGTGGGAGTGATCTCTTCGGAAGAGGCGCTTCATACAATCACGATAGAACTTCACTTACAAGTAAGTTCGTTTAATCGTTTAATTGTATTACGCGCCTCTTCCTCGAGATCAAACATGTAGATGTTTAAAGTCAGTTATGGCAACTGAACTAAAGTAGATAATCCGTAATAATCTGTCATTTCATTATTTATTATGAACTGATTACAACCAATTATAATTAACAAAAAACAACCAATTAATCCTTCATTCCCTCCTATCAAGAATGGCTCTTGCAAACGCATCTTTATTTATTGAAACATTACGATCATAAAATTTCGCAAACGTACTAGATTTAGATGTCCACCCTGCTGCTTTCTTGATAGCATCAATGCTCACTCCTTTTCTTTTCGCAGCCGAAGTTGATGCATGTCGTGTACTATAGGCATCGAATATATCGACGTCCACTCCACTTTCACCGAGTGTACTCTTTATCCATCGGCTTAATGTTTGACTCGAAACTGCCTTAAATGGCTTTTTTGCAGATATAAACATTCTCGTTTCAATTTCACGAATGCGTTTTGTTCTTGTAATGTACGTTTGGAGCGCTGAAGCCGCGCATATATTTTTATTTTCATAAAAATTCGGAATAATTAACGTCGGTTGTATTCTATTTTTACCCGACGTCTTAATTGTATCTGGTATTTTTATTTCTATTATATTATCCTTCTGTTCAATATTTCTTACGTCAATAAATGATAAAGTTTGCATACGTTGACCCGTGATTAATGCAAGAAGTGTAACGAGCTTAAATCCTAATTTTTCCAAAGGCATTTTCTCATTATCACCCCATTGGCACACGTGATCCAAAACTATTTGTGGATCCCATGTTGAATCATATTTTGGCTTTGCTGGGCGAACCTTTGAAATAGCTCTGAAAAATCTTTTGATACGATAATCTTCTCCCAATTGAGGACCATGGAGCAGCGCAATTGCTGACCGATATGAATTTAACGACCCGAAAGATGCATTATTTTTATACTCTTGTCCGAGAAAACTAATTACTTTTGGTACATCGTCTTTGTATGGATTAATCCTCAATCCTTGACAGAATATCCACCATTTTTTAATACCACTATTATATTGTTTAATTGTGGAATCCGAAATAGACGATATCATAAGATCTATCACTTCCTCAGGTATTTCTTTTTTCTTGAAGGCTTCCCTGATAGCGTCCCGACAACCAGGGTAATCCTCTCCCACAGTGGGTGTTGTTGTCTATTTAATGATTGTAAAAGATTAATATTTGGCTCAATATAATATGGTTCACTATCTAACATTGCCATATACAATGGAAACCAAGCTTGAGCTGTCCAATATGGCACCACAACAATTCCTCGACATTTTTCAAATTTGATTTTTTCCAATACTCGTAAAATAATTGAAAAAGGTGGGAAAGCATAGAAGAAATAATTTTTCCATTGAAGCGTAAATGCGTCGACAGCAATAGAATCTGGATCTCTGAACCAAGACACATATTTATCACATTTTGCGTTTGATCTTGTGGCAAACAAATCGATGTCCGGTTGCCCAAATCTAATTACAATCTTCTGGAACGTCTTACGTGTTATTGCATATTCCGTTTCTGGTTCCAACCGTCTTGATTCAAAATCTGCTTCTATATTCTCCTGAGATTTTATATATGATGCGAATATCCAGATACGCCTCTTTTCACACCATTCCCAAATCTCTTTAGCTAATTTGCTTAAACCTCGAAGTTGAATTCCACCCATTTTATTTACGTAAGCTATCGCAGTCGTATTATCTATTCTTAATAATACATCACAATTCGTTAAATTTGAGGCAAAACACTTGAGACCAAAGAATACGGCTAATAATTCCAAATAATTAATGTGATATCTCTTGTCACGCTCATTCCAATGACCGTTAGCGCGCTTGCCTTTACAATATGCACCCCAACCCGTATTTGATGCATCGGAAAAAATCTCGATTACAGGTTTGAATTCTTTGATCGTAACCTTTGCTGACATAATATTATTTTTCCACCATAATAAATCGTTTTGTAACCGATCAGAAAGTATCATCTTTCTCTCATAATTACCAGAATTTTTCTTGAGAGCTAAAAATTTTTCTCTTTCAAAGTCCTTCATATGGACCCAACCATATTTTAAGGTTGTACAACACCATCCTAACGTTCCTATGAATCCTGCAAATTCTCGGATAGAACATTCTTTTATTTTCCTGAACTTGTTAATTTGTTCAAAAATACCATTTCTCTTTTTTTCCGGTAATTCTATTTCCATGTACTTGGAATTGTAATCTAAACCTAGAAATTTTTGTGTCTTGGATGGAAACATTTTGCTTTTTCGTTCATTAATTACGAAACCGAGATGCTCTAGACAAGACCGTGTCTCAGTAAGATTTTCTAAACATGCACTATAAGTGTTACCCATTAAAAGAATATCGTCCAAATATATCACCGAAAAATATCCTCGTTCTCTAAGGTAACTCACTACGGGTTTCATAATTTTTGTAAAAGTGTACGGAGCTGAACTGAGGCCAAAAGGTAAACACTGGAACTCATAACAAACGCCTTCAAAAGCAAATCTCAAAAACTTTTTGTGAGCCTCTGCGATTCCAATTAAATAATATGCGTCTTTTAGATCGATCGTTGCTAAGAAACAATCTTTTTTCATCATTCTTTTAACTGTTTTCCAGTCTTCTAATTTAAAATGATCTGTTTTCACGAATGTGTTAAGGCGTTTAAGGTTGAGAATAAGCCGATGAGAACCATCTGGTTTTGGTACCAAAAAAATGTTTGATAAAAATTGACCTTTCATTGGATCGCATTTTTTAACAACTTGTTTTCGTATGAGTTCACTAATCTGCTTTTGAATTAATACTTTTTCTTCACCAGACCACTGAGGTTCGTTTGGTGGAACTGGTTGTGTTACTATACCAGTAAATGGAATTTTATACCCATCAATCCATCCCAAAATTGTTACATCAGTTGTAAACTGTTGCCATTGCTTCTTAAACTCTCTTAACCTTCCCGCTAGCACACTTACATCTATCGCCGTTTGTGTCGTTCCGTTTGAATGTTCCTCGATGAATTGCGGTTCCGATAATACGATCCCTTGTCTTGTGTCTTGTTGGTTGGTCTTTGCCCGCTCACCCTTGTATTTGGAACCATCATCTTGTAACGATAACTTCGGGCCGGGCTTCTGAAGTTTTTTGAATTTTTGTTTATTTGATGTTTTGTCGTTTTTGTTGTTTGTTTGAAATCTTGTGCAGATCGTTGAAGCGCTTTTGATGTTTTTACTTTTTCTTCAAGATCTTTCCCGAATAACCATTCATTCGTGACTGTATCCTTCAAGGTTTCTCGAATCGAAGGACTTATGTTCCTCAAGATCAAACTCTTACGAATCTCCGTTTCGTCATGTTGAAGATCCGCGAGAAGATTGGCCGTGCTACTTAAACACTCTAAAAGTATCAATTTTTCTGGACCATCCCCCTTAAGCACAAGATCTAATGCTCTTCCCAATGCAGCCAAACCGGTTCCAATTTTTGTCTGAGTTTCCACAATTCGTTCATCTCTTTTTACAATGTTAACTTCCAAAGAAGCTTTAACCTCCAAATTTAATTTAGGAGGATCAATAATTTCGCAATTTTTTGGTGGAGAATATTTCTTCAAAATCTCTGATCTTTCTTCATCTGGAAGTCCTTTTTTAATAACATCTTCCCATCGACTGGCCAAACTATTATGAATTGGCGGCGCTAATGTTCTCTCTTGGATAAGACGTTTCCCAATAAGCCCAAGAACCTCTGGTTCTAGAACGATGTCATTCGATTGTGTCTCTGCACCTTCTTCTCCACTCGTCAATGAATTTTTTCTTTCTTCTGCATTTAACACAACAACCTCTTCTGTTTCATCATTCGCGTCCTCTTCAGATCTCATCGAATTTCCGTCAGATATATCGTCCCTGCCCGACGATTTCGACGAACGCTGGTCTGCAACGCTTTTTTCGTCGCTAAAATTGTCAGATTCTCTCGAACAACGTCGCTTTCTTCCTAGATAACGAAAAAATTGAAAAAACTATTCAACAACTTTCATTGTTTTACAGGTTAAGTCTCATTTCGAAATGTACATCACATATGTAACCATTTATTACGATATACGAATTCATCTGTGTATATTCTCTGCCGGTTGTACCGACCAGAGATAAGTATACCATCATCAAGAAACTCTGTAAAATCTCGGGACAGTTACATTGACCGCCCTGTCGTCTGTATTAATACACACGTCAATCTTTTCACTCTCTCCGCCGGTTGGACCGACACGAGAGGCATCACTTGACCCAAATTCACCTATATCTTTTATCAAGGTTAATTCTCTCTGCCGGTTGGACCGACAAAAGAGTTTTGGATTCGTATGTGATTTCAAATTCCAAATCTGCGTACGACCATTCGAAATTTTTCTCCGCCGGTTGGACCGACACGAGAAATGTCATTCGTAACATATCCTCCTTTATGTTTTCCACACAGGTTAATTCTCTCCGCCGGTTGAACCGACAGGAGAGCTCGGATTACATGTGTGATTTCGTATACCAAACTTATGTATACCAAACTTATCGTATAATCACTCGAATTCTTTATCTCCATTTAGACACGCAAAATATCGATTCACACAATCGATTTCTTTCTACTTACTATGATTTTTCGAATGTTTGTGTCTACTTTTTTCTCTCAATTTCTTATCCAATCGTTTCATCAACATCCTCAAATCTTCTGCTTCTCCTGACGAATCTTCAGAATCTTCTGAATATTTCCTTTTTCCCATATTACGGATTTTTTATTTATTCGCTTGTGGCTTAATCGGCACAACGAAGAAGAATGAGGTAAAGAGCGGGTTGCTAAGGCAACCAAACAACGTAAAAAAGTTTATATAGACTTTAAATATGTGGTGACATCGGTGCATCCTAGGGGTACTACATGTTTGATCTCGAGGAAGAGGCGCGTAATACAATTGTGTCGTAAAGTGTGTCGTTGAAAAGAATCGTAACAAAGACGGAAGAATATGGTGGCAGGAAATGTGAGGAACATAATGGAATGCTACCGAGTAGTGACGAGTTATCATTAACGGAGTTGAGCAACTTTCTAAATCGCTTTTCTCACGTTCACATCCCACTCCATCTTTCGTTCGATCTTTCTTAAGATGAAACAATAGATCGAAGGAAAACACGAGAAGAAAAGTCAATTAATTATAAATGAGAGGTGAAAGAAGCTGGCGAAGCTTTTGAAACGTTCAGAAGCTTTTTTAAGACATCATTTTTTCCACTTTATTGGCATTTCGCCGGGAATTTTTTGACCTGTTCGCTTTTGACGCATAAAATCGATTCTATTAAACGTGGATTTTGACTGCGTGAAATAACTCGAAAAATGAAACGTCCGCGACTCGTATTCTATCCGAAAATTTAAGAGCTGAAAATCCTCTGTCTTTCAATCTCTTTTTATCGGAAAAAACGTTCGGTAGAAAATAAATTTATTCCAGAAAAGTGATTTTTCAAGGAACTAATCGTTTTTTTAACCTTCGAAGTTTCGTCTCCGATACAAGATTTTCGCATCGCATCGTAAACTCGAGATTTGCCAATCGAGGAGTTGAATGCATGATGCATGAGGTGCTTCCATCTTTCTTCATTCCGACGTAAAGTACACATCGAAAAACATCCGAAAGTTTCCGAGCGCATCCAGACAGGAAAACGACTGGACACTTGGTCGATGCCCTTCTTTCTCACTCTCAGTATCTGTGATCAATGGTGTGTGAGACGTTGAATGTGTTCAGAGGGGTGATATCAAAGTTCCGAATGCTCGTAACGTCGTGTCCTCGTCATTCTTCTGGCTGAGCGTTGGCCAATGCATTGTCATCCTCCGATTGGAAAAAGTTCTATGGTCGCACGACGAGGGTCATTGCTAGAAGCAAAAAGGGAGGAAAATGTAGATCTGTCTTCACCCTGAGTGGTCGTGCTTGGCTGGATGGGATATGGGAGATAGAGAAGTTCGAATCGCAGTTCACATCCTTATTTATATTGTGGGACAAAAAAATTGCTCCTAAGCTTTTTTCGGTAAGCAAATCGGTGTAATCTGACGAAAATATCCTGTGCAATTTGTCACTTCCGAATCTGATTTCTATACACTCACTGGTGATATATTCTACAAACGATAACAGCGTTAGAAAGGGGACTGCAATAGTAGGGAAAATTAATTTTTATATTGATAGACAACCTACCGAGTTTGATTATAGATCATTTGAATATTTTCGATAATTAATACTTCATAAGTGCCATGTGACGTTATTAAGGAAGATCATGCGTTACTTGTGATTCAAAAAACCAACTGAACTTTTTTGCTCTTTTGATGATCAAAGAAAAGATTAAAATTTATTGTCTCAATTATAAAAATGATGTGTAAATTATTTGTTAAGATTGATAAATTTTTAATATAATGATAGCGATTAACTCTCTCAGACCGAGGCTTATTTCGCGTTGAAGAAAAATTATTCCCGTCTAAATTTATCTCAAAATACTTTCTAGTTTACGAATCCATTGTGATATTTTAGTTTTGTTTGTTGGGAAATACGAATTTTTGCATGTTGAGTGCGCGCAGCACCTCTGGTACTTGGGGGTCAAAATCAGAAAAATCCACGAATGAATCTAGCATCTAACACCTTAAATATATCATATTAGCTTCCCTATTTGAAAGGATATAACGTTGGGAGTATAAAAACCAAATGAGTACTCACTTTTCTTTTGCGATAACTAAAGCACGTATTCGCACAGCGTCAACTCAACACGAAACGCCGGCTTCGTATTGATATTTCGATAGGTTAAACCAGTTTATCTCAGGAGTATCTATGGTGAAATCTAACCTTCCTTAATGGAACTAGGCAGTTAGAACCCCGACCTTACTGATTGATGCAGTTTTATGGGGCCTGGAAGCGCGTGTTTCGTAGAAGCAACATACGCTTCAAGAGGGTTAAAATACTTTCGTAGTAAAATCGTCAAGCAAAATGTGACAACAGCCATTCTCGATTTATATGCGTATGCATATCTATATTTTAAACCAGCTAGCTCATGGTGTTGGCGAACCTTCCACCGTTTATGTCGTTATTACTCGTTAACCTCAAATAAGTGTTTTTTTTCCAGTCCCAAGTGATTTTCACCGGTAAAAAAGCTTTTTGAAGACATCACTGATATAAAAACATTTTTTCTTATTCTCGTTGTTGGCTCTTTAAAGTTGGGAGGATTCTATTTCATCAAATCTAAATCGTCGCCCAGGAAGTGTGCCTTCCATAAAAGCCTGTGTACAACCCTCCAAATATGTGATTTTCGTCAATTGTTTTCTCGACAAGTAGACCGTAAATCCTACAATAATTCCGGGAATAGATGCACAGTGTATATTTCCAGCATATTTTCAAATTTCAACTCTTAAAGTGGGAATTTTCGATTTTCATTAAATTCGTGTGAACTTCCTTGTAAAATTTATTCCCATTGGCAAAGTCGTTTAAAACTATTGAGGGTATCACAATCCGACCCATACATTCGCATTGAAATGACTTTCTTTTTTCAGGTCGTCAAAATGATGATAGTAGTGGTGGTCATATTCGCAGTGTGCTGGCTACCCTTCCACGTCTATTTCATAGTGACCTCTTATCTACCGGAAATCACGAACGAGCCATACATACAGGAATTGTTTCTCGCTATATATTGGCTCGCAATGTCCAACAGCATGTATAATCCGATTATTTATTGCTGGATGAATTCAAGGTCAGTATATCATGACGACCATTATCATTATCACCATAGCAGCATTGGTTCTCTATTTTTATCATTAACCACGTTGTTGTGATTATGGGAATTTATTATCACCCGTTCGAATCTTCTGGGACAATGCATTATTCCGGAAAAACAGCTCGAGGATTTCAGTGGTTTCGTTTGAAATAATTATTCAAATTTGCCTACGAATGCTACGAATTTATATTTTTCCACAGACATTTGGGTTTATCTTGATTTCAGTTATTTAAATGTTTTCGAAGGTTTTCGCTTCTTCGTTCCATGCGACTGAAAGTTTAAAAAATATGTTTTTGAACGTTAAAGGGGAATAAATTGAATATTTTAAAGTACGTTAATACTGAGTAGCAGTATTAGTTTTATCATGCACCCCCTACGCTTTTATAATGCTCAATACGTTAGCTAGAAAAATTGGTGAGGCCATAAACTGATTGTTTATAATCCACAGAACTTTCATAGCTTTGCTAACGCCAGGCTTATAGTGAAAAGCAATTTCGTCGACACTCTGATCCAATTACGTAGAGTGAGACGACGAGAGTTGGCACACGTGCGCAGGAGATTACATCAACGAAATGCAAATTGGTCATACTACTCTAGATCCTTGTCGAAAGCAACGAATGGAAAAAAAACTTCGTATCTTTATTGCAGTGCTCCTGTTCAATAAATATCTTTAAGGACAGTTTCAAAACGAAATTCCATAACGACTTGGTCGATATCAGAGCTAAATGTCTCGAATGAAATTTCACAGCTTTCGATAAATGTGGATGACGTGACGCAATTTTTGAAAAATCTCATTCTATTGAATTGAATTACATTAATCTATCCTGGGGAAAGCAAACTTTACATTTGACTTGCGCATTCCATGAATTCCATACTATTCGAGGCCTGGGAAAATTCGATTGAAAAATGTAGCATTAATTGCTCTGAATGTACAAATTTCTGCGTTCCAAACGTCATTTAAAATGTTGAAAATTATGAAGCTTTTCAAAGGCGTCGAAAATGAAGTGATTTTCGAACCGTAACGAAATTTTGTCGCACACCAAAAAGCAGGGAGCAATCATAATATTTCACTGCGTTTGAAATGACGGTCCACGACCTGGTGTACTTTTGTGGAATAGATACGGTTTGAAAAGTTTAACTACTTCCGGAAGGACGATCATCCTCGTTGAGGTGTACATTGTTATACAATGAGAATGGAGACTCTCGAATCTCGGAAGCATGGAGTGCTAGGAATCGAGATATATAGTACGCACCTCGAAAAGTTGTCCACGTTGGTACTTGAGTTATCTCAAACTTTTCCCATCGCCGACCGCGTAAATTAATGCAAACCATTGTCCCCACAGATCGTGCATGGGCACATTTCAAAGGCGGTTGTCCAATATATGAGTATGTGTGAGAAAAAACACTTGTTCGTCTGCACGGAACAACTTATAACTCGATGATTTGCTCCGGGCATTTGAAAGCTGAATCTGGCACGGTCCGAGAACTTTTGCAAACTCACTTTTCTCATTATTCTCAATGTACAAACCCATGAAAAAAAAAACGAAAAATATTACAACGTAAAACCCTCCACAAAATTTCACTACTCGTATGAGATTTTTTTTCACTCGTCATGAGAAACCGTATAATAATAATAATCACAAAAAAATTGCCATCCTCCTATTTCCACGTGGTCCATGAGAATGATTTTTTAATTAAAAATTTTAGGTTCCGACGAGGTTTTGCTCAATTCTTTTCTTGGTGTCCAGGGGTCCACGTGACCCCCGAGCCATCGCTCTCGCGTTCGGAGGCAGTTACGTCACGTTACAGCTGCACCGGTAGTCCGGATGCCCATACGAGGATATCGCGCAATGGTACGTTCACCGAATCCTGCTCTGAGCAACATTCGAGCGATAGTTTTACCACCACATCGACAACTCCTAGAAGATGCTCGAGCTTTGTACTCGGCGAACACGAGAACAACGAAGTTACCAATGACAGAGCTGTCATTCAGGATTATAATTTACACGATTATCCCCGTACTGATTATTTTTCGATACGAAGCCACGATGCTTGCACAGCTCCCCATCCCAACATTACTTCTACCCCAGTATAACCCCAATCGTTTATCTTTTTTTTATTCCAATGTTTATTTTGTTGGAGATACTGCGTGTAATGATTTTGATTCAAATGTACGTACGGAAATCCGGATTACGCTCGAATCACATTTTTAATGACAATAATCCTTTTCGATGGTAGAGAAATATAATAAATAGATGATATGGAACGACGTAACAGGAACTCGATAGTAAGCATTGAAATCCGACCCGAGCAAAAAAGTTTATTTAACTTTCAAGTGACTATTTAAGCGACATTCTGACAGAAAAAACAGTTTTTCAATTGATTTCTGATAAAATACGTTGCTTTTATAAAAC
The DNA here is from genome assembly GCF_019457755.1 of Venturia canescens. Taxonomy (NCBI): domain Eukaryota; kingdom Metazoa; phylum Arthropoda; class Insecta; order Hymenoptera; family Ichneumonidae; genus Venturia; species Venturia canescens. The sequence goes on from NC_057421.1 coordinate 26,600,950, forward strand.
TGACTCTACTTCAGTTTGATTACTATTGAAATCTTCCAATTCGAACGCATCCGTTGTATCAATTAGAAAAGAATTAGCAAATTGGATAACTATAAAAAATGTTGGGAACGAAGTGAGATATTTTCAAGAAGAGTTCAAACATTGTCGTTTTATTTATTCTGCTGAACGATGGAAGAAAATCTCTTTCAGCAAAACACCATTTTTATGAACTTTATTAAATCGTTTGGAATGGTGTGCCACCCATTAAGGTATTCCTTTCGCATTCCCATTAAGGTATTACTTTTTGGTGGCGCAAATTGGGGCACTCAAAATTTGGACTGATTCCTAACCTCTGAGAAGTCGCGGTTATATAAGAAAAGCTTCTGCTTCTGTCATTTTTCTGCCTTTTAAGCATTTGGTAACCCTTTATTTTTATCGTCGCTATGGATTTCTTACATTTTATTCTGTCTGACAGTTTGTACCAGAAATTTAGAATTATTTAGTACATGAATTATTGAATAGAAATGTGACTATAATGAAATCTTCATAAGCTCCCGTACGAATTTTACGATTTTTGAAGTTTCAATTTTTTGTTTAATGTTTGATAACCTGACCTGAAATTTCGCCACTCCATTCGTATGCACTTTGGCTTTATTGTTATTTAAAATCAGTTATTTGTAGAATATTCGGGTTCGCGAAAGGAATACCTCAAAAAACAGCTGAACTCGTAAAATCCTGTATAATTACAGCACAGACGTTTACGGAATGTGATCACGAAGGGCCGAAAGTGACCCATCACGATTGTTTATTTCGCTATTTAAAATAAAACAGAAACATACTGAAATATATTATTTTCATCAAACGCGCTAATTCCCCGTTCCTCATAATCATTTGATGTTTGATATTTAAACCAATAATCTTTGCGCTATAACTGAAATCCGACTTGTGTCTACAAAGATAAAATAACTTGAAAATGAAGAAAAAGATCTAAGAAATTGAATTCGACTAATTATTCTGGGCAAACATCATAAACACTCGCAGGCTCGAAAAAATGAGCGGTGTAAAAAATGAATGCAAAGCAGATATTGATAAGAATAAGGATGAAAATATTGTCGAGGTTAAAAACGAATATTTGGGTACAAGCTGCTATTCTATTTGGCCTGCAGGCACGGTGCGGATACCGCTGCACTTGCAACCCTCCAGAGGAATCAGCCCGACAGTCGATCATTTTCCGGTGCACCATCGTGGTCATGGTAGACGTTGGAGAACGTCTCAACCACGTGGTCACGTTTCCTGACAAGAGGAGGACGCGTCACAGCAGCGAGTTCACACCTGGATTTGAGCGAATCATGCCGCTCGGTTATGAGAACGAATATTGGGGAGAAAAAAATCAACGGGCTCTTCAAGTGCGCATAATTATCGAGTTTATGACGAATTTCGCGTTACGATATCGGTTAAACGAAACGATAAAAATTGCGCGAACAAAAGATGCAGCCTGAACGAAAAATCAGGGCGATGAAAAGCTCCTAAACTAGCATTATCATTAATGTCCAAGATTCGCAAATTTTCCATCGTTTTTCTCGATGATAAAGAGAAAAATGACTCTCCAACAGTCGTGAAATATTTGATCAATTGTCCGACTATCGTTGGGGCTATCGAGCAATTTGAAGAACGAATAACTGGCCAATTCCAAAGATTTTCAGTGCTTCGAAATTTGACACGTCAGTACTGACATCCCTCCCTATGAATTATTCAGTTTTCAACTCTACTCCAAACATATTCCAACCAAACGAACAAAGAAGTTTGCAATAGGAATTGCATGAAGTTTGTCAGAGACTCGAAAACAAATTCTTTCCCATTTCCTCTTCCAGTTTCCATTCTGATCCAATGAATCAAACTTTGTGTTTTATTGAGCTTGACGATCCAATCATCGATTGATCACTCGTCGCTGGTGACGTCAGAATATTGAATTCCCTCCTCGAATGAACGAATGTAGAACATTCAATTTGTAAAAAGTAAAATTGTATTCGAACTTCATTGGGAATTCAATCTTTAAGAGTTTACGAAATATTTTCATTTAAACTATTCTTAATTGTAGAAAAACAACAATTTAAACTTCACTGTATCTCTTTAATCACGGTGAAAAAAAATCACTGAAAGACAAAAGGACCAATGATCTAGAAAATGCGTAATGGATAACATAATTTTCCAAATCTCATGAAATTCAAAGTCTTTTTTAAAGAAACAAAATAAGAAATTGCATAAAATTCAAGCTTTCGCAGATCACTACAATTAGGTGAGAATTGAAAAAGTAAATGAATTAATTTGCATCGATGCACTGAGTTTATCGATCGATGGAAAAAAAACAATCAATGTTAGAAATTTATCGGAAGCCTAGTGCTGTGAATTTCCACTCAAGATATGTAATAAAAAATGGAAAATTATTCAAAACAAATTACTGTAAATATAATGGCGAGTCAAGAGGGTAAAAAAGACATTTTTTTCTAAACTGGCACTTTAATATAAATGTTCTGAAATGAAATGCTAGAGTGACACAGGGAATTAAGAATTACGAGTTTGAAAACGATTTTTGTTTTTATCATAACCATTATTTACTTTGATATTCGTGATGGTCAATTCTACATGCACCATTGATTTCTGTCCTCAAGAACCCTGCGTGTTGTTCGTCAAAATATTATAAGTATGAATGTATGAGTGTGTAATACTAATGACGATTTCTCATCGAGTTTCGCGAGCTCAAAATTCTTTGACAACATCGAGAAATAAACGTTCGGGGTATTTTTTATTGAGTCGATCGATAAACTTTTGATCGCTTTGTGCCAAATTTCGTTGTGAAAAACATCAATCATCGCATTTTTAGTAAAAATTAATAAATTGCTGTATCGCATTATCGAAAGGGACAAAAAATTGTGTAATTATTCGCTAACTGTGACCATGATCGATGGTTATCAACGTATTGAAGATGGAATCTATCAAGATTAACATTACGATACTCTGGGAAAACCAAAACGCTTTTTAACTGATAAATAATGTGTACGTGTACAAACTCACTGCACTGAATGTTATACATTAGACTAAATTTATATTTAAACTGCGATGGACTTGTCGAAATGTAATTTATTTGTAAGATAACTGTAAAGGCGTGTGTAAGTCGAGATTAAAGTCATGAGATCGGTCGAATGAACGTGACGAAAATAATTTCTGTCACAGAAATTACGTGCTGGTTATACGCTATGAGGGAATTTTCAGCTCTGAGTGTAAAAATAATTTTATACTGTATTTCATCGAACAGAATTTTGCTATTCAATTCCTAGCAACAATTTTCGATAACGTTGGAGATTTCATTAAATTTTGAAGGTTATCAAAGCCAATTGAAAATTGCACTCAAGTTCGAATGTGACTCGTTGCTCGATTCGTGCACAAGATTCAAATGTCATTTCGTCTTGAGTTCAAAATAAATCGACGAATTTCAAATTTATTTTAACTTTCATTTGCATTTGAATTCCAGCCTTGATGCACGTAACTGATCAACTGGTGTTCATGCACCAAAACAAATAAAGTTGCAACCTAAAAAATTGAGGGGATTCCAGTCTTGTTGTTGGTTTCAGGCATTGATCGAATTTGGATGAATCTCACAAAGAATGCTTAATACCGTACTTAAGTTGATGTTACAGTCTGCTCATTCAGATTTCAACGAAAAAATTGTTGTAATGAACTTTCGACCTAACAAAACTTCCTGGTCTACGGAGTAACTCGAGGTTTTTGTACCTGAAGAGCAAAATTTTATTAGAATTACAAGTTAAGTATGAATTTTCCTTTCTAATCGTGGCATTTAAAATAAAGTTAATTTATTTTGTACATACATGTTTTTAAAACATAATTTAACAACCGCATTTGGTTGAATGGTGAAGAATAATGTGCTTTTCTATTATCATTTTGAATGTGTACTTCGGAAATGTGGGTATTTAACAAACAATAAGAATCGTCGTAAGTGTGAATGAAGAAAGCGAAGGAAAAGCATTAAAGTCAAAAGACTTCTGCACTAAATTTAAAATTAGCATTGTTCAGATGAAAGCGAAAGAATAATTCGGAAAAAGAGGCAAATAGTAAGAGGCCAGAAAAATCATAATTCAATGTTTTACGAGTGGAAAGATAATCCATTTTCCCATAAACGATGAAAAACTTCACGATCCTCGTTCTGTGTGATGTTTTACGACGTGAAAAATAAAAGAACAATGATGAAGATAGAGTTCGTTAAATCCGTAATCACCAAATGTCGTAATACTCTGCTATGACTGTATCTTGGATGATGCATCAATAAAACACCTTATTTTTCATACTGATTTATCAATTTATTTATGAAAACTGCTATCCAATAGTGCACAGGAAATTCGAGCACTAAAATGACCACCAATACCGCTGCAGCCAATTCGTTGGAAAATATTTCACAACTACGTTTCCTCGTCGATTATTAATTTCGGACCAATATATACATTCGAGGGTTCCTGGTTCCATTCGATCGACGTACGTTTTTCCCTGTGCGACAAAAAATATCATAAAATTACATATTTTCAGTTTTTATTAACACTCGTTTTACGACTGGGGATAAAAAAGGAGAAAAGAACGAACACTAGATTATTTTTTCCACCTTCAATTACCACGGTCGATCGGACAGTCGAAAAACTGTCGATCTGACCAGCAGTCGGTACGAAAGGAACTCAACTTACCTCCAAATGATCCATCTCATGTTGGATTATTCTAGCTGCCCATCCATGGGCTTTCCAAACAACTGGCTCTCCAGCATCGTCCAGTGCTTCGATCACAACGGTTTTGGCTCTCGGCACAACCGCCTCGTAGCCTATGAAACTTAAGCATTCTTCGGTATCTTTAACTTTCGTGTAATCAAGAATCTTCATTTTTGGATTCACGAACACCCTCAACGGCGTCACTTCCATCTGCCGTGAACTTCGATACTCTTCGGGTAACCCTCGCAGATGTATTTCCGTCACCTCCATCGCAAACATTTGATATGGTACTCCTATCTGATTTGCGGATAATCCCATCGCCTTGTAGGTCCTCATCACGCTCTTCAGATGTTTAATCAGCTATTGGATGAAGATGAGGAAATAATCATTGTCACCAACGAGCATTACTATCGACTCAACTTTCACTAACGTTAACAATTATTTGTCATTGATTTTACCATTCACTCAGTAAAATACTATTAAGGTTGTTGTGGGGTCAGGACGAAACGATGGCATTGAGATGAAATTTATTTAGAAAAAAATTGTAGAGTTGGACTAATTAGAGTGCTCATCACATTATTTTTATGGGAATATTCCGAACATTTTTCAGTACATTATAAATAATATCTGCCGAGAAAACAATGCCACGGAGTCGAAAAAACAGGTACGCTTACATAGAATATCGGACTAACTTTTGGTGCCTTGGAAATAATTATTTACGTCGTTGCCAGTTCGTCTTGCAATAATTGATCTCTAAGAAATTATCGAAAATACTGCCATAAACTAATAGAAATAATTCCCGTAACCATTAGTTTGTCGAAAATGCATATTCTTTTGGAATAATGTGAATTTTTTCTTATGGTAAGCATTGAACATTCGTTATCAATAATTATTTCAATTTCCACACAGAAAAAGTATGATTTCCAATTTCCGGAGCAGTTCAAACTTACGCGCTGAAATTGTGGTGACCGAATGATCTCAGGGCGCACTGGTTCCGTATGTTGTCGCAAGCCAGGATCGCCAATTTGACAGACATGTTTGTAAGCCATCGCGTGTCGCGGCTCCAAGTAATTTTTAATGGCTTTTTCGATGCCGCGGAAACTGAGGTGTCTTTTCGCACTTTTCTCCACGTTTATTCCACGATCCTTGGACAACTTGAGAATCGTTCGTAGCATTGTGATCATTGATGAATTTTCACGCGCAAACAAACTAATAAGTTGGGTCACGAAGGAGCGTTACGTTGTGTGGATGAAACGGTTATTGTCACGTTGCCTAAACTGATCGGGACTTTATCGACTAGCGCCAAGACTTTCGCCGTCAATATTCCTGCCGTACCATCAGCTGGTAACATGAATTTCAGAATCCTGTTAAATTATTTTGTTTTCATCGAAAATTACCTTCGTTCAAAACGATTTTATTCATTTTTTTCAGACTCGGAATCTTTCTTGAAAAAACTGTACATCCGGTTTAACTGTCACACTGAAAAGCGTTTAACGCAGAAACGATCGTTGACGAAAATGAGAGAAAACTGACCGAAACAAAAACTGTGGCGTACCCATCAGGAACAAAAGGGGGAAAACGAATGAAAAATTGTATAATTCACTTGTACTTTATTTGACATCGTATCTACAACATTTTCTCGACGAAAACATTATCAAGCTGCGCGATAGTAATCTAAAGTAAAATCAGTTTGTTGCATATTTTCCAGGTTTCGTTTATTGTTTTCTCTGTAACGCTATTATTATCCATTATTTATTGTAATCGTAATAACTACTATTTTTATTCGCTCCACATCATTTCTCGTCGATATTAACAAAGTGACTAGGTATTGAAGGCGCAGCCCGAATAACGTGGAGGATCAGAGTGTCGAAGATTTAGGAAAATAAAAACGAGACCCCTCGATAAAATAGATTCCATTCCATCGAATGTAACGGAAACGATAATTATGTAGGCACATCGTTGGTATTTCGGTTATCGATACATCGTATTCGCTCTTATAAACATTTTCCATTATTTCCTCAGCTTTTCTCTTTTGTTTTTTCTTCACCCATACAATCACGCGCACGCATTCGCCGGGGCGTTTACGATCAAACAAAAAATATCAATTATGATTTATCTATAAAAAAACAGAGATGCGGAAATGGGATTGTGACCCAAGAATTTTCAGATAAAACCGGGCACGCGTTGAGTGATTATTGTCGCCGAGGTTCAATTTTTTCAATGTTTTTAGCCCTATTCATTCGAACGATATGAAAAAAAAATAATAATAATAATAATAATAAAATTTTGATATTGTAGGAACCGAGAAGGACTCGGATTCGTGTAGGAATTTTATACGATTTGAAAAAATGTTTTCCATTGAAAAAAAGAAAAATAAAGAAAAAAAAATAAATAAATAAAATTTCATCAGATTGAAAAAATGACAGTCAACTTTATTTTTCCTTCATCTCCAATTTCGTCGCAAAACATTTGTGGAATCGGAAGTTCTGCCGTATTCGGCCTATGTTTTTGTGTGTACTGAAGTGTAAAGCTCAACTATATTCGCATCGTATATGAAATAATACAACAATTCGACTAAAAATACCATTTTTCAAAAGTGTTTTCCCTTATTCGTGGGTTCCTTAATTTCCCATTCGTTCTCGCAAGCGATCGTAGTAGTGGTCTCAATATGAGCCGTCTCAGTTTCAAATATCCGATTAGTCTTAATATAGTGGTCTATGTTACAAATTTCTCGCTAAGAAATGCACTATGCAACACTGCCGAATCGTTCGGTCGACGGAAATGCGCTTGAATTATTATCGGGTAGTTTGGACTCGAGCGTGTTGCGCCGCACTGCGTGTTCGGGAGCGTTTAGGCGAATTTTTAAATACTGCGATAAAGATCGATATGTTGCGCAGAGGGAAGAGAAAACAATATCGAGATAATTCAACGAAACGAAATATCAATGATTGAGGAAAATCATGTTGAAGGTCTATCGCCGGAAATCCGCTCGTAGAGGCGTCCGGCGTTCGTTCCCCACGCCATGCCAACGACCGAAACGATTGTTTTTCTCGGCATTCTTTTTCTTCTTTCATTCAATCGCATATTTATTACATTGTCATTCGTAACAGGCGCGCGCAAGACCGAAAATTTTATTTCTTTTCGTCGAGACAAGTTTTTTGTAATTCCCATTGGCGGTGTTTCACGTTCGCTCATACAATATTATTTCGCTCATTTGTTTTTTGTGTGTTTTTTTCCATTTTTTTGGTTCTCATTCGCACGCACACACGGATAACTCTCGATAAAAAGAAATAAAATTCGTGCTTATTGCTTTATACACGTATTTACAGAGGCTTTTTCCTTGGGGGACTGCCCAAAGAAAGAACAAATACATAATCAATAATAAGTAATAATAATGATAATGGTAATTGGATAATAGCAACGAGTGAGTAGATTTGACGCAGACACAAAAATAAAAAGCAGCCCCACGCTCGTCGTATTCTCAGGTATACGTAATACTAATGCGATTTGGATTTAAATTGATATCTTTCGTTTACTCTTTACTCGAATCTCCCCATCGTATTCGGTCTTCATCCCATTATCGTCTAGTTGTTATTAAATTATTACTTTTTTCTCACGATCCGTGCGTTATCTATTGTAGTTTTATTTTCACGTTTGTTTTTATCGTTTTTTCGAATTTATCTCTACTCTTATATTTCAGTCTCATGAAGTGATTCCTCTTGCCATCGTCCTCTCGTCAAAATCGTTTGCAGGATGATTTTAATGTAGTTTTTAAAAATTGATTTTTTTTGGTCACAGTCGCTAAAACGTTTGGGGCCGAAAACACGATGTGGGACTTGTTCTCTTTCTCTCCTTCTCTCTCTCTCTCTCTCTCTCTCACTCACTCTCTTCTTAGTTTTGTCGTATATTTTTCTACTTGTGTTTTTTGTTCTTGAGGACAGCGGCTTATGGAGGCGAAAAAAGGCACTTGACTCGATGATACCGGAAGTTGATTTGAGTCGTTGATCCTCTTGGACGGGGTAATCGAACGGCGAGATATTTTTTTGATGTGAAAACGCTCGAGGACTTTGAACAAGGATGTAAGGATGTTTGAAATTTTCGTAAGTATGATCTTCCGTTTGCGATGCTTTTACCGCGTACTCGCTTCCGATGGTCTCATAGCCTGAGCTTCATGCTCGTAAAACCGGTGCTATTATCTCTAGTTGTTTGTTTTTGGTCCGTTCTCTCGTGTCCTTGTCTAGGGACCGTAAGAAGGTATAATCCTCGAAGAAATTGACCGGCTTAAAGCTCATTGGACTCTGTTACTTTTCACAAGAAGTTAACTTTTTTAATCCTCGTTGAGTGTCGTCTCGCTTTTATCTTCTTATTCGTAATGAATAAACGAATGAAGTTTCGTCGGTTTTATGAGGTCGAAGCTTTTTCCATGAAGAATGTTAATTCACGAGGTCCGATGGAAGCGAGGATGTTCAGCGGTTCAACGCTGCATTCGTGATTTGAATTAAAACAGTCGAGTTTTCAGTTGCCTCTTTTATTTTCCTTGTTCATCAATCAAGGACGATTCGATTTACGAAAGTTGAATTTATTTATGCGACTGGACTTGATTTTGAGGGTTTGGAGATGCGGTTCCATCGGAAATGTCCGTTCTTCGATGTCCCCGTCAGGTCAATAAACGTAGATGGTTTTGAGCTGATCTTTCAGCTCAGGAGGAATGGCACATGTCTCCGTTTCCGGTTTCCTCTTAACCAAACGACGCCAACGTCCACCGAGGTTCTTGCGGAAGCCCTTGGCAAAACCAGGTCTGTCCGACTGGAGTCCGTGTACAAGAGTATCCTGTAATGACAAAAAAAATGGAACCATTAGACAAACTACCAGGTATTAGCGTTTTAGTGAATCATCCAACGGTTGATAATAGAAAATTTTTTTATTGCAGGTGCAAAGAACCAACTTGAATCGGTTCCATCATTTGATATAGTCGTTGCACGATTAAATGACCGCTATACAACGCTGTCGAAGCCACAGTCAGAGGTAGAAATTTTACAAAGGATGGTACGTCGTCGTTTATTTTTACGTTGAAAAGGGAAATAGAGTCCGAGAAGGTTGAGCGGTTGCGATCCAATCCATAAAGTAGACGCGACAGCTCTCGGACAGGCGACCGAGAGCCGAAAAAATGTGGGCTCAAGTTATATTCTTTCGCTTATTATAGTCAATACACAAAGCCGAAGTATTGTTAAAATCCCAGGACTGGAAGGTTTACCTTAATATCTCTGGGGGAGCAGGTTGAAGCTATGACTGCTAGTGAAATATTCAGTCCGTGGTAGTGAGGGTGCGCAAAGGGGAGCACAGCTTCTACGCACACGGAGAGGGAGAGAGCTCAATGGTTGAGAAACGAAAAGGCCTAAGCCAGAGGTTTCAAGCATCGAAATGGCTGAAATCGGGTCTTTTTTGTTGCCAGCGAAGGGTATTCTGCGGCAAAAGGGCCTTAGCCAGTCTGCTTAGTAGTAGTAGTAGTGCGTCGTGCTCAAAGTAGGGGCTTTCTGTTTCTGAGAAATCGTTCGGTGCGGTAGATTGAAAAGAAGGAATGACGGTGCCTCATGTCGACGAGAGAAAGGGAAGCTAAGGGTAGGAAAAGGACGACGGTGCGTTATACACCCAGCGGACACGCCATAAAGGGATAAAATGCCTCGCAAGCCCCTCTTCACCGAGCAGGCTTTACCCAAAGGAAACCAGTATGGCGTTTCGTTGGAAGCTTCCCTAGAAGCCGAAGAGTCTCTCACACGGTCGGCAACCGTGCAACGAATTCTCTTCTTCGCTCGTCGTTTTTCCCCCCCTTCTGATCGATAAAACGAGAAACCGTGTTGTCTGCGAGCTCTCGTACCGCACCACCGTTGCATTTTGGTCGTTGAACCCTTAGTCCCGCTGGTGGGATCTTTTTCTCCCTCTCTTTCCATCTCGCACTTTCCTTCTCTATACCTACATCTCCGTCCATCCCCAGCCTGGATAACTCTGAAGGTGTGTGTGTGTGTGTGTGTGTGGTTTGCCGTTGTAGTTTTTCTCCCTTCCCCATTTTCTTTATCCGTCTCTTTCCCTTCGTTCCCTACACGCATCTCCGCTCTCATTCCCCGACGCCATTTTCTGTACATAAATGTTGTTCGGGGAATTGCACTCGGCACCCTCCGTATTTCTGTACTCGCAACGTTATGCTTTCCAACTACAAAATTACCGACCGAGCTGAGGAAAACCTTCCAACACTGCCACTCCGAAGTGTATAGTTTCGTTTGAAAGTATTCCGCAGATTCAAAAATTCTCATTGTTTCACTTGTCCTCCAAATATTATTTCCGTCGTTCAGTGGTTACGTAAGTTCAAAAATAAACCTCATTCCTGTTCATTATTTTTTTTATTTTTTATTTTTTTCATTTTTTCTTATGTTTTAACCAATGCCAGAAAGCCTTCGCGTAATATACCTCCGCGTCCCTGGCCTTGCGGTTCATCCGGCTCGCGTAACGAGCTATTCGAAAGTCTCGCATTTTCAGTTACACTTGGTCGACTGTAATGTAAATTTAGCACGTGGAGTTTGATCGGATCGTGACATATGTCACATCGCGTTCAACTTTGATAGCTACGACTATGCGTGCCCTCATATTATAGATGTATTTGTGTCGCTGCGTTCAAATGAATTGTAGGCTCATAAGCGCGCCCATGGCTTTTACAATGCTTAATATGTTATCGCTTAGCGGCAGCTGTCCAACGCGGAAGTGTGTCCGTACGTGGATGTAGTGGGTGTGTTAAAAATTGAGGAATGTACAAAAGTGTTTGTTGGACAGTTGGATCGTTGGGATCGTGGCCGTCGCGTGCAGCGTCGTCGTCGTCGACGACGACGACGATCTAGACGCCCCCAGGCGACGACATCGGCCATGGCTGGCCTGCACACGCATAATATACATACAGCATGCTCGCTTCAACTATATTTGTGCACGTATATATAATCTATCTCTGACTTCATCGGCGATCTTGCATAATTTGACTCGCGACTTTTGCACACTTCGCCGCGGCGTTTACAAATCCGTGCGTTCTTGACCTTATTTTATTAATTTTATTTTTTATGCTGCCTTAAACAGGACTAGAGTCAAAGTTTTGAAGGGAATAATGAGGGATTCCGTGAAACTTTGATAAGATTGAATGGAACATGAAACGATAATTCGAAGCGAGAAGTCGAGCCTGAGCGATTGAGAATATTTTCGTTTCGATATTCGAATACGAATGTATATAGCGAAGCTCCTAATGAGTAAGGGGAGTTTTTATGTCTGAGACAGCCAAAATTATCGAGGATAAATAACCTAATCTGAGAGCTGGCGTCTCGTGGCGTTTTCATATCTGATGAAAGGAGAGGCGTTGAGTGAAAATGAGTGAGAAAGCGAGAGACGAAACGGCGGTCAGGAGAGGCGGTGGGTTTTTGTGCGAGCCAGACTGAGGGGCGAGGGCAGACTAGCAGACGGGAAGCTGGCAAAGGCTCGAGCGGGTGTCTGTGAAATAAAAAAGAGAGAGAGAGAGAGATGGAGATGAAGAGAAAAAGAGGTTGAGAGGCAAGGGGCATAAAATGGCAGCTGTGTAAAATTCGTGCAACGTGAACGGAGGCATCCGCCAGGGGGCCCGGCTGGCAACCGCCACCAACGGCTCTACCGGCCGCCCACCCACGCTAAATTTAGCGCCGGACCGAAGGCAACTTGGCACGAAAGTAGTCACACTCTAGCCGTTTATAGAGAGACAAAGATAGAAGAGAAAACGAGAGGGGCTCGGAGCGCGAGAAAAGGATCGAGGAAGAGAAAGAGAGGGAAAAAGAAGCGGAGGAACGAGACGGAACCCAAATCGAAAAATCGTCCAACAGCGGATCGCTCGAGCGGTCGAACGGTCTCTATGCACCTTTTAGACGCTTGAGTATGCGTCTGGGATCAAGGTGCACGAGTTTATAATTCCAATGCGTCCATGTATGCGCACAAACGTACAGGCTACCCTGAAATTTTTCGTTTATGAAACATAGTTGGATCGATACAACTTCCTTCGGAGTTTATGGTTTTCGAAAAATCCTTGATACGTGATGGAGCTGTATAGAAGCTTAGAAATTCGATAACACACGATCGACGCCGACGGCGGCGTAAAACGCTGGCGGCGTTAAAACGAAATAAACAGCAACTCTTCAGCTGTACTAACAAAAGCTCAATTCGTAAATGTGATCGTTCCCCTCATTTCTTGAAAAACGATTTAAAAAGTTGACGCCTTGCTGCCAGAGCTCCAATATAAAAAACACCACATCTTGGCTTTTCAGTTATACGCAAATGAAAATTTATGTTCGTGGTCACGCGCATCTCTCAAACGCTATCGTCTTCGACGTGTAATAATTCTCCAATTATTCCTGACATCGTCGTGATTCTTTCGATCAGTTAAGGTGTCGCTAGAACTAATATTCTGCTTCGGATTTTTGCTACAACCTACCAAGCTGAGCATGCGCATTCCAACGATCTTTTACACGGCGCGACGAGAAAGTTTACTACGACTAGATACGAAACGAGAAACGTCTTGGACGTCTAGACGACCGTGAGCCAAACTTCCGCGAATTGCAAGAAATTTTACCTGACTGCATTACTCGTGATATGAAATTCGATTCGTGAGTATTCCAACTAAGGCATGAAACTCTATCAATCGTCGACGTTGCGTATACAACCGTTTTGTGCAGTGATGAGCACAAAGAAAATAACGAAAGATTTTTGAGACTTTTCGAGTAACTATTCCGAAGCATTATTCTAGTTGTCAAGGCAACGCGCGTTGTTCGAACGAGGGTGCTAAACCGAGACGAAAAAGCGGGTGAAGAAGAGAAAATTGAAGATTACTGACTGGAGAAAGAGACAGGAAGAGAACGATATTGGAAAAAAGAAAGAGAAAGACGAAAAGTTCGGAGATAAGTGGAGCGTGAAACGGTGAAAAGAACGAGACACGTCGGCAACGTAGCGTCGAGCTCGGTATCTCAGTTCGTTGCTGAGAGAATGAAAGAAAGAGAGATAAAGAGCGTCAGAGGCGGAGCAAGAAAGACCGGTAATGAACTCTGGCAACGTTGCCGATTGTTTAGGATTTTTTTACCGAGCGAGATCGACCGTGAGAAAGAAAGAGACGATCATAGCGCCCGAGAAAAAGGAAAGAGAGAGATGCGGAAAGAAGGAAAGAAGGAAAGGCGCAAAGAGAGTGAAAGAGATGGATAATGGGAGAGGAAAAGGGAGAGAGCGAGGGGAAGAAATCGAAATAACGAGTCACTGGGTATACCCACGAGTGGTTACAGTAGAAAAACGTCTCGTATGTACACCTACTGTTTCGAAGTTGAGCAAACGTCAACTTCATTTCCTCTCCCTCCCCTGTCTCTTTTGCTCTCTCATTTTCTCTCTATACTTGTGTCGTCCTTGGTTAATCGATAGCAACAAACACAAGCGTGCCAAGAAATATTCACGGAAATTATAAACCGCCTTGTACACAAACGATTCTGTGATAAACGTACGACGAAGGTTAGTCGATGGACGATGAACGCGTCAAACGAGACTAGCCGATCTAAAGCTCTAGGGCTTAAGATGATGGAACGTTTTATTTTCGACCCTGCATTCGATCTTCGATCCTTCTTATAAATGTGACTTTTTTTAAGCTCCTTCGATTCGTTCCCTAGAAAATGTCATCGATAACGAAGACACGTTCACAGAACGAGTGATGATATAACTGCAGCGATAAATCGATGTCTGCGTGGATCGCGCTGGACAAACAAATTTCAAAAACGGGGTACCTTCGAATCCTCGAAATTTTTAAGTCATCGTGTAAGCGAAAAAAAACGTGCTTTTTCCGACAACTGTTACCGGGCAGCGTGATAGTGAGGCGAAATAATAATCTTCCGGGTTCATCAAATTTAGGGTAAGAAAAATTTATCATCGCTCGAGCTCGTCAGCCGGTCTTGTGATTTCATGCTTTTGCGAAATATTTGTGAAAAACCGATGGCCAACCCCTTCCAACTCGACTTCTCTTTCACAGACAATCTAAAAACAAGCGTCTCTCGTTGTTAGTAACACCTTAATGTCATTGGCGCTCAGCCTCGTGCCGCGTGATCCTCAATTCCTCTGTTCAACATTTCTCTGACGTACGCGCGTGCCACTAAAGTTATTTTGCTCCATAACTCTCCGTTTTCTCTCTTCTGGCAAACTAACAAATAAGCGAAGCTTTGAAAAATATCAAAGCTTGGAAAATACGGGACTAAAAATCAAAGGGTTTTCTAACACTTGCAATGGGAATGCTGATTCGAACATTTTACTCAAAAAACTATTGCAAAAAGTGTTTTTTTTTTCTCAAATGACATTGAAACTACTCGAATCTGTTTTATTTTTTTCTTTGGCAAGATTCGTGCTAAACTTCGAATACCCGTTTCAAGAGCACCAAAAGGCTTTACAGATTCGTCCCTAACATGGCACGCAGTAATAATTTAATGTTATTTTATTTATTCCCTTGCAAAGGCGTCTGAAAATTTGAGTATAAAACGCATCGGAGAATTCGATGGGAATGGTTTCGTGTCGCGCAGCGTTGCAAAATCTACGTCACGCTCTGCTTTTCTCGCGTCCACTCTCACTTTAAGAATCTCGTTTAAGAGTTTTGTCCCAGCTCTCTTTTCCCGGCTCGCAATCGTCGATGCATCGAAAATATTTGTGTTTACTCCGATCTGAGTTAAAATTGAGTATTTTTTCTGAATGTTTATTCCCGATTATCTTGGAAAGTAAAACTTTCGGAGTCAAAGTACAGCGAGTGAAAAGGAAAACGACAAAAACGATCGTAGTTGTTTCGACGCTAAGTTTTACGATGAAGAAATATTAAGCGAAAAGTTTGAATAATAATTTTGAAAGTCACGTATTTTCCTGTCGCTGCAATCTCACAGCACGTTTCTAAAAGAAAATCAATTTTTTGTCGCACTAAAAACTAGTAAGTTATTTGAAGAAATGCATTTACCTGGTCGTTGTACAACGTGTACTGTGGCGGTGGCGTGTGCGGTGGATATGGAGGTGGGAATTGCCAGATAAATTGATCACCGTTGTCGTTAGCATAGGCGAGATTTCCCTGGGGAATCCCGTTAACGACGTCGATGGTGTTTACGGTGCAAGTTGTCGTAGTAGCGGTATTGATACTCGGATTGCATCGAAAATCCGTATTGGCCGTAGTAGTTGTTAATACGGTTTGTTGCGCAGCGACGACCGGAGTTGCAGTTTGTACGACCGATGGTTCCGTATGGGCCTCGTTGCCACCGTGATCTTCCCGCTTTCGCAATTTGCTACGAACAAGCCGTATCGCAATCATTGTACCGTTGCTCCCGACCATCTTGTATTTTAGATATAGCCGGGTGAGCTTCTTCGCGACGTTGGAAGGAATTTTCAGGCCGTTAAACGTACGAGCTCACGAGAATTCTCGATTATATTCGAGAATTCTACGATAAGGCTCTTCGCGCTTATGATAATTCAAATTTTCCCACAAGTGTTTGTGGTCGCGCTTGCGCCGTTGGTGCTAAACTTGCGATATCGAAATAGGACGAGAAATGAGGTAGTTTTGAAGCCCGCAACACGCACGTTACTTCAGTAATTTCCCGATAAAATGGACTCGCTTGAATTATATTTCGTAATCGCTCTAATTCGTCAATGCCACTATTTCTTAGGATGATATATATTCGAGTGGTTATGTCTACTTTTTGTATTTGCGCCTTTTTTATAGGATAAAGAAAGTCACGATGTGAGAAAACCAGTTGAACCTTCTCGCATTTGTTTCCGTTGGTTCTCTTCGTCTCGTTGTTGTTATTTTTTCTCCTAAATTTCTTCCCCTCGAGTGCGAGGGAAGCCTGGGCGTATAATGTCTCGTTACAGTTTATCTATCACATCGATTTCCCCACATAGGAACGAACACTGGGTCACGAGGAATGTCGTTTTAAATTATTTACTTATTTTTTACTTTTATATTCCACAACACTCGTTGCTCTCTAAAGCACCTTTCAACAATATTATTTCTACCTTTATTCCTATATTTGCGTGCCTATACGTGTGGCTTTAATTCAACTAACAGTACGCATACGCGGTCACGCGCACAACCACTAGAGCACACCTCGCTTTGACTAGTTTTATAAATCCTTGGTCTTCCTTCAGTTCTATTTATTCCATATCTTTAGAAATGTTTTTTTTTCTATTCATTCATCGAATAGTCAGCATCGAGTCTGTCGGTGTCCAACAAACAGGTGTCAAACCATTCGCTCCGTTCTTCCGATCTTCCTTATATTTTCTCTAACATTTGATCAATATGAGCCGGTTTATTAAGCGAAATATCTTCTCGAATCTATCAATTTCTTCCCTCGCACACACGAGACGAGCACGTGCCAATGCGAGCTGTAGATATTGACGACTTTTTCTTTTTTTTTCTTTCACTAATGCGCGGTTAAAAGCAACGAGATTTTAAGGATTTACGACGATACGTTTTACTCGACGACGAGGACGAGGACGAGGACGACCACGACGACGACCACGGCGCTATCGTCCTCCCGATGCTCATCTCTCGCTAAGAGCAACCGCGCTATCCGTCTGAGCTCGCTCACCCACCGATCGACAGTTTTATACGAACCGTCCGTAACATCACGCCGCTCACTCGCCTCCATTGGACGAGGGATTTCCCCACTCTTACAACCCCTCGCCGAGCGACGCTCGACCGTGCTCTCTCACGAAACACAACCTCTCTTCGAACAGGTGTGCATGTGTGGGTCTGTTCACGTACACGCGCGCCTCTGTAAATGACACATAGCCCGAGCACATAGTATAATATACACGCTGTACATATGAAACACAAGCTTTTACATCGCTTCGTTCCCAACGCCTTCGAGTGAAAACGTTTCTCGCTCTTTGACGACAGCAGCACAGTTCCGTCGTAAAAACGAGACAGGAAATTACAAAACGACGTTTTTTTCAAAGACTAAAGCTCTGCGTCGGGACTGAAGAGTTCTTTTGAGCGGAGGTTCGAAGTTTTCATCGATGAAAAATGAAAGCAGTCAATTTTCATATGATTGTTTACCTTTGAGAGAAAATCAGACGTCATTAGTTTGAAAGCTTTGAAAAACTTGTAAAAACCTTCGTTTTAATCTCTCTTCGTGTTTCATCAACCGTCTTTGATTTACATGAAATTATTGAGCAACAAGAAACTGACAAGGCGTCGGCGAAGATGAAGATCTCGTGCGTTGCTTAAAACTCTTATGATTGAGACAAACACTTTTGTGGCGAGAGAACGTTGTAGATTTAGGAACAATATTTATGTGAAGAACGCGCAATTATCATCCATTAGTGAGGTGGAAAATGATTGAGCATTTCCGGAGTTGAGTGAAAATGTGTGAAATATAATACCTTTGAAAAAACTTAATGAAGAATGGTTATCAGCCTCGAAGATCACACTCGATACGCATCGAATTCAGACCGGAAGGAAAATATAAAATGATCGAAAGATAAGAATTCGTTGTTGACGATTATCCACTCTTTTTGTATTAGTTTGATACTCCTGCAGCACATCTACGATCTTCACGAGTCTTTCGCTCCCAAAGATCTTGCGCCACTGCAAAGTGTTTTATAGTTTCAGAGTACTCGAACTGCACTCAAAATGTAATGATTCGGGCGAATACCAGTTCGTTGTAAAAAAAAAAACAGGAGAATAAAAATAGTCGCAGTGCAGAGCGAACGATAAAAATGAGAGGAAGGAAAAAAAGAAACGAGAAGAATATCCTCTTTCTCGAGGTTAACGTAATTCCAGGTAATTTTGTTGAGTATCGGGTACGTACACGCATTTTGTTACTTCCCCTCCAGTCCCCGGAGTCGGGTGTGAGTTTTTTCTGCGTTTTACGTCACTCGGCTAGTATGAAACACGTCAAAATTACGAAGGGAAAACCTTATTTCTTCTCTTTTTTTTTCCATGCAGTTGAGAGAACGAGCATCGAAGTTTTCTTCTGAAGGCAAAAATTTGTGAAATTCTTCCAATCGCAATACGAATTTAGGGATCGAGCGAAGATCCGTTTACGTGAATTAACCGAAATTTGTATCGCAATGGAACTCGATGAAAGAATGAGTAAAATTAAAATTTCATGAAATTCTCATGTTTTGAAGTCATTCTATGGGTTACGGGCTTGAAAAATTGCTGAGAAGCACACCCGGCGTGTGCATGCGAGGATGGCCTCTTTCTGACGTAATAATCATAACAACTTTGACGTTCTCGCAGTCGATGCGAAGACTAGCGTAATATAATTTCCCTAATGAACTAATAATTCCCGAGTCATACTAACTGCAGTTCCACGACACGGGCGGGGATCGAGCAGCAGGAGGGCCGACGGTGAAACGACGGGGAAAGGGGGTGTTACCCTCGGTAATGGCCGGACGTGTATGCACATTCGTACGGCTTTACTACTTGTCGATTTCCCGCGGTGCACACTAGCTCGAAGCCTCAGAGAAGATTATCCACTATTTTGCTCCGAGGAATTCTTAACTTGAGTCGTGTACCTGCTTCCTTTTTTCTTGCTCCTTCCTTTGGCCTGCTCTTCTGTATTATAATTTGTCTTCGTGCCCTGGTTCTGTTTCTCCAATAGAAATGGAAGAAAAATCGTTCTTGGGCTGTATGTGTGGCAAATGAGGATTTTATTGGAGAGAAAATATTTTTGGCGCTTTTGAATTTCGCAGTTTAATGGGTACCCCGATGTATTGCAACGAATTAAGTGAATTTTGAACACACTTTTATGACTTTAGCTAAGAAAACGAATTTTGTGTCGCGGTAAAGCTAAAAGTCGTTAGTCCAGAGAGCAGAGACTCGACCGGGCGCGAAATTTTGGTTGAAGTTTCTCGTCCATTGTCGACACCCATTACGCTCAGATATCCCGGGATTCACATCAGGAATACGCAAAAAAACTCACGGAAATTCCGGCTGTTGTGAGAGCGAGAGAACAGACGCGATTGAATGCCGCGCGATTACAGAGGGTCAGGGACATCGCGCCTCGTCATTGAGGATAAACTTGGGAACGCCATTTTATTATTTCACTTAAATATCGTGCGACCTCGGGGTCACGGGAGAAAAAACGAGGTTTTTTACTAGAATATCCACGCACGCATGCCACGTTCCGGTGTTAAGTCACAGACTGAGCTTCTTACAATATTTTTTTTCACAGTCGCGATACATACGAAATATGGTGAGCCGAGATCGTTCTTTTCACCTACGAAAGTCTCGAGGTTTTAGGCACAAAAAGTTTTTTTACGCACACGAATTTCATTTGGGAATCTATGCGAAGCATGAGCACGTAAAATTTTGTAACCGAATTTCACTGAATAGAAATCATTTTGAAAGAAACTACAAAACTTGGACAATCTCGATCATGTGGGAATACCAAAAATTCGAAGCAATATTTTGAAAACGAGAATAATTGGAATTTATTCTAGCCTCTCCTTAAAATGTCGGAGAAAATCATGCCGCCGTCGACGACGAGACCTTAAACGAATTCTCGAACGAGAAAGGGTGTGGAAAAACCATAATAGGACGCTCCTTCAAAAAGAACCCTCTTAAAATATTGACCACAAGCTTCAACCAGACGAGGGGTATAACGACCTTTTCGCATTATTTTTTTCCCATTTATTATTATAATAAGAGATTATGACAAACTGTCCAGAAGAAACTGCACACACATTCTCTATTGGTCATAACTCGTTCTCGTGCAACGAAGTTTTCTTGAGATTTATTACATTTTTGGTTTGTGGAAATTATTATATTTTCCATTTCATTGGTGTCAAGTCACAGTGATGGTGATCATTATTTAGCCAAATGACATTGATTTTATAGGAGTCACAACAGTCTAATTATGATCGTGGTTTTGAGAAAATGTTTCGATATTTTTGAATCCTGATTTGTTTATTATTTCGAAACTTGAAACACAAATTTGCAATTTATCTGTGTCGAAGGAAATTCGTTTTTACTCCATTTTTCCATTCGAGATAAATTTCTCGAAGAATTTCTCATGCGGAGCGTGATTAGAGAATCGACTGAGTGTGCGAAGGAAAATATGAAACGGAAAAAAAAGTTGCTAAACAGTGTTGACAGATGGGAAATATTTGCGAAACTGAAGAAGGAAATTTGCACATGCTTTAACTTTCTTAGTATTTCGTTGATGGTTATTTGTCACGTGAACATCGATTCCGGAAAATGCATCTGTGCTTTTTTCACCGATGTGGAATAATAATTCTGAACGAAAATCGTTTTCTTTAAGGAGTTTCGGTACAGGCGATACAATGTTGCCATGCTAATCCATGCTAAAAAAATTAAAAAATTCAAAAAGTTCAGAATTTTATAAAATTTGGTGAACATATTCTTTAGTGCCAAATTTGACTATACAAATTTTTTAAGATTTTTCTTCTACACAGTTATCGAGTAATTGATCACTAAAGTTCACGTGTATAAGCATAGCGTTTCCATATATATAGGTATACATTCCGGACATTAGAAATCTGCTTTAATGCGTAATTACTTGATAACTAAGTAGAAGAAAATTTTGAAAAAATTTGTGTTTTCGCACTTGATGGTGAAGAACATTATCATCAAATTTGATCAATTTCTTAACATTTAGACTTTTGTACCGAAACTCCTTAAGGAATTGACAAATGATTCGGATGTACTGAAATTAATGTAAGAAATCAATTTTGCGGAAGCAAGTACTCGACTTGGTGCATGTAGAAACTTAGTCATCTGTTGATATACACTCAAGTGGATTGTTCATTGATATACTTACTAACGCTTTAAGATGAAAATAGTCATGAACGCACAAGATACGAGAAAAATTGACGATGATATAGCAATTGATTAAGCTTTCGATCGCGATCAAAGTGTAACGAGATTTTATAAAAATATAAACGTTCCAACACGAATTTCACCATAACGTCGTTGATAAATTCTGTTTCAGGCAAAAAAAAAGAACGAAAAATGCGTCAATGCTTCGCTGGAGATTATTTATAAGACGGAAATTGTACCATTTCAAATTTCAGAGTACAGTCAATGGTAGATGAATAAAAATACAATAAACAATAGCGATAGCTGGAGAAATTGTTTTTTTTTTCTCTGGCACGTGTCAGGAAATGGGATTTATTAGCACTGCCGTATAAAGAATGTCCGAGTGTAATAAAAACGCTGAAAATGCGCAGAGGCTAAGAAAAAAGAGTGATTCGAAAAAAGGAATGAAGTGGCAGTGTAATCGGAGAAGCGCGTTGGAAAGAGTGAAAAATGTCGCGTGGCGTATGAAAGTTTCTTTGCCGAATGTTCTATGTTGCCATTTGTGTTGGTGAAGTAAAGTGGCGCGTGTCTCGGATTCGGGAGGCCAAAAATAAAATTGGAAAAAGAAAAACGACGGCGCGATGGCATATAGGATAAACGTGGATGATAATTCCCCTTCCTCTTTTCTCTTTTCTTATGTACATGTATAAATTTTGTATGCTGGTGTATGCACTGCGTTTCCTGCTGATCTGAATTCACAGACCGTGCGGACCAGACAGCTGGGTAATCTTTTCGACGATATTTTTTTTCCTTTCAACGAACGAAAAAATCGTCGTCCGATCCAATTTTTAAACATGGCAATGAAAAATGTTTACTTGATACCAGATGGCACAGTATTCTCGACACTTTTTCTTTGTTGGATTAACCGTAAATTTTGATACGTTACAAACTCGATGCGATCCATCATCCGTTCAACTTCCGGCAGTTTCAAATCGATCATCGTGTTTATACAATTATTCGGCCAGTGAATGTCGGTTTTTACGTTTTTTTTTTTTATTTATAATTCAAAAAAAAAGAAAAGAATAATTAGTTACCGAGGTTGAGGAAAAAAAGTACTGCAACGTTTGGAAAAAAACGTGAAAAAACATGAAGAATTCTTGTTTACAAATTTCCCCTTTGATTGAAAATTGAAGAATTATTCGTCAGAAAATCGTGGGCCTTTGGATTCAAAATTTTTAAACGTTATTTGATATTCGAGAATTATCCAAGAAAAACTGTGTCGAGCTTTCATCCAACAATAAATCTGTGGAAAGAAAATTTCGTGATATGACTCGTACTGTCTTTTCTGCAAACCCATAAAATTCAGTCGTTCGATATTAATAGATTCTGAAATTAATTGGAATGCTGTACGTTTCTATCAACTTTATTGTCACAAATGAAAACGAACGATTCAGAGTAGTTGGACCTATAACTTCGTGGGCGATGGTCGGTTCTTGAAAAAATCTTCAAAATTTAATAATTCTTTCGATGATCTGACACTCAAGAACACGCAAATCTCAATTAAATCTGGAAATATTATTAGAAACCTTATTAGTAACAATGTTTCATCCATTGACATATTTTTTTCCCGAACGCTTTAACAAAGTGCATCGAATAAATATCGTAAAGCATTAATCTGACCGACAAAAAACAATTTCTCTGGCAATGATTTAGTGAACTGGTGCATCGTGCGATCGAAATATCATGAAACAGTACAACAAAATAAAATAGATTTATAAATTCGTTTTTTTCTATAAAATGAAATTTCGAAATTTCCAATTTTTCAAAAAACAACTCCAACGTGTTTTATCCTCACGCATGGGTCACTTCACGGTCAGCCAGAAAAACAACACGGATAAAAACTAGTCGATTATATTTCGTTCAATTAAGCATTCCGAGAACTTCTGTACACATAATGTATTTTGACATTGAAAAAATACCCAAACGTTATGTTCCATTTGAGGTATTTAGCACTCGAGTTTCCAGCGCACGTCACCGCGTGATCGTTAAGTTTCCGATTAGTTAACAGCATCAAGCTTCTCACGATGCATACATTACTTACACAAATAAGCTCATCCAAAATGGACGTTTTTCCAGTCAATTTATCTTTGGGCTGATTCATCCGGAGCATTTCAAATTTTTCTGTTTGTCATTATTTTTTAAAGCAAACATTAAGATCGTCGAGATTTTCTATTTTCCAAACTTTTATATTTTCTAATAAAATATCCATGAGAGAATTAGGTTGCTGAAAAAAACGTCACGATTGTTCGATTTTCCGAGTTAAATGTTACAGTTAAATATTTCTCATCCAACAGATCGGTCAAGGTCACGGCGTAATCCGGTTGGGATACGTAGTGTTTCGAATAAATGTCAATGTTTGCCTACATGTAGGAAGTCCTGGAAAACAAGTTTTGTTTGTACTAGACTCGTAATTTTTTTTCTCATAAAATATGCATTATCGAGGACTTGGATCGTGTGTGTTTGTGTGTTTTTAATCAATTTATTCGATTATTGATTGTAGCAAGAGATCAATCGCAAATGATAAGAGGAATAATTCAAGAGCTTCCCGAGTCGCGCACGCTCTTGATTTACAATTACCACGTTGGGATCGATGTGGTGGCCTACGAATATTGATAAATCGACTTGACAATATTGTGCCAGAGGCATTCAGTTCCTTTTTTTTCTCGTAATTTGCAAAGCTCCTGCCGTAAGTCGTTCATCAAGAGGTGCTGATTTGAAAACGTTGATTTAAAATATTGCTCTTTTTATTATTGTATACGAAGCACACAAATGATATTCATATTTATGTCACTCGATTACTCATTTTCTGAGCACAACAGCAGCTTGTTTTTGTTTTTTTTTCGACACAGATTCGCACACGCTGCCAACAGCTCTCTAGTAAAGAAGGTTTTTTCTAAAGTTAGTGTAAACTATAGAAACGTCTTAATTCCATTTTTTATATTTCTACGTGTCCTATTTTTCAAAAATGTTCGTACCAAGTCCTTCAACGATATTTATTATAATTTGTCAGCTATATTTTCTGGTCTACCCTCAAACAAACCCGTTTAATTTGGGAGTAATCTGACGAATCTTTTCTTTTACTCAAGATACTCTTATTGAATGAAAAAAAATTGCCTTGGTTTTTGTTATTTGTTTCGTTAAAAATCGTTGGAATTCAGTAAATAGATTATCGAATAGCTAAAGCCGAGAAACAGAATCCTCTTAAACTCGATAGTATCTTCGGATTAATCGGATCAATTCGCGATACTGTAAGCGTCGAGATATATTGGATTATCAAATTCCTCGTGGAAAGATCACGTGGAAGTAAGAATGCCACGTGAAAATCAAAATATAGCGACTGATGACAGTGGATTAGTGGAGTAATCGCTACACACGTGTTTGCAATTCTTGATCCTTCCGCAAAGGGGATTTCGAAGAGTTATCATTGTGTTTGTATGTTCATAGGGAAGCGAATTTTTCAGAAAAACTCAGGGTTAAGGTCGAAAAGAATTTTGGTGCAAGGAGCAAAACTCGCGCCTTTTTTAAATTCTTTTTCTTCGAAATTTTTCACGTAGGAAAATGTGGAATCTCGGGGTTTCACTGCCTCGTGATAACCCGGAAAAAAACGTGTGCAGGAGAACACGTGATAGGAATCTTGGGAAAACTGCGATGAACAAATCGAAATTTCCGTTGATCGAAGACTAATTAAACGAAGATACACACAAAGATGATGACTTGCCAAGACCTCGGTGGGGATGCGAGGAATCCTTCTAATATTCCATTCCACCTTCGAATTCACGTGATCACATGGTCAAGTTTTATGTTGTGTTTACGACATCCATCGATTTTTCTTCTCACAAAAGGCACATCATTTGTACAATGTGGACGAAGACTTGTGGGAATATATTGCTGCCTCATAAGCGATTCGACATGAATTGATAAATCAGCATTATCTTATGAAAAATATATCATCAAAACAGAAATTTATTTATTTCGTGTTGATAGGACTTGAATTTTCCCATGGCAATAATTATTCGCTTTCAACAATATTTCGTCGAATTCCATTCAATGAAGATCATCACGACCAAATATTTTGATGATCCTAACTAAATTACAATCGATTCCTTAAGAAAAACCGCATCGATTTTTCGATGATTGTTCATTCAACGATCAATAGTCATTTGCATTTTCATGTATTTCATTATCATTGCTGCTAGTTTAAAAAATCATTTTAGTCAATTTTTATCGCATGTATCCCCTTCGTATCTCTGTTCCCCAGCGTTGCCCCCCATGAAAAGAATTTATATTCAAAATATATGTAGTATTGTATGAAAAGTATATTCCGCATATATAAAAAAAATATATATTTTTTTAAATTTCATACATACAAATACATGAACCATGTATTGATTTTATCGATAATTTTTCCCATTTCAGTATATTAATCATGTGTATTGTGTTGCTATTAAAGATATATTATTTTTATATTAAATGTACTTTTTTGATTGATAGATATCATAATTTATATTTAGATAACGTTAAGGCGTTAACCTTAAACTAGCATGTAAACATCAAAAACATATATTTTTTCGTACATTAATCATACATATTTGGGACATGATAAATATATGTTCAGTGCAATCAAAATGTAATTTCAATACAAAAAATGTATATATTTCATATAAAAA
Source organism: Venturia canescens (assembly GCF_019457755.1). Classification (NCBI taxonomy): domain Eukaryota; kingdom Metazoa; phylum Arthropoda; class Insecta; order Hymenoptera; family Ichneumonidae; genus Venturia; species Venturia canescens. The sequence continues at coordinate 26,627,244 of NC_057421.1, forward strand.
AAACCTATTTCCGATCGCGATTATTATAGTTATTTAATGTGAAAAATATTCATTTAAAATGGAATAGAAATGTATTTCATGCTTATCAAAAATGTATGTTTAATATAAAAAAAATATATCGAATACACTTTTGAGACAATACTACATGTATTTTAAATGAAAATTCTTTTCATGAGGGTGGTTAGTGGTTAATTCAGTGGAAATTATTAAAGTTCCAAAAACTCGACACGTTTGCTGCTTTTCAGTATGCCCCTGAATATTTTCTTTGTCTACAAATATCCTACAGTTTTTCCAACGCGTACCGATCGTTGCCGAGTGTGACGTCGATCAAACCGTGCGCATACGTATACGAAAAGGGATGAAAACGGTTTTGAAAATTCCTTCCAATAATTAAACTCCGTTGGGTCGGGGGTTCAGGATTATAAAACCGAGACAATAAACCTGAGCTCACCTGATGGTCACTGCTAACAAGACGATTATGACGCCAACAAGGACCATAGCAATTAGGACTCCGAATATCATGTACACGCTGTCGACCGGTGGATCTGTAACAAAATAAAAAACAAAATCACTCTTAGAAACGATGAGATTTATCAGTGAGAAATAAAAATAATACGACAAATTCGATCTTCGAGTGACATTTCAATCAAATATAATGCGGCCCAGCAGAACTAGATGATTGTGAAAGATATTTTTCAATCGACAACTCGACAGTGTTTCAAAATGCAACGAACGATCATTAGAAAAGGGAATGCTCAAAACTTTCCATGAGGAATCTGGTCATTGGGTTTTCAGAACATCGATCTTTCGACACTGAAAACTTTCTGGGATTCGTCGGAGGATGGATACTCATCCGGACCGTGATCTTGTTTCATATCATTGTGTCACGCATCCTGGACGTGTAAATAAATCATTCGCGTATATAAAACATTTACATACATGTTTGTAAACGTACACGAGTATAAAAGTATATGAACGACCTGAGCCCTCTCCCTCTTCTCCTCGGAACCCCATTCAGTGTCTTATAACATTGGAGTCGTGATTCAGGCGTCCGTGTCCTACATCGAGGAATATATCTTTGCACACCGTTCGCCGTTTCTTGCCACATATCATTGCTCGCGAGCTAAAGTGAACGTTCCTCGTCGCCTGGCTCTAAGAAGGAGTTACGTGGCAGAGTTTGGGAGGTGAGAAAGGAAAAGAATGGATACGAGAGTTCGAATTTTCGTGTATTTATGAGTATTTAAATAAATATATATTGATATTTAAATAAACGTGTATACAAATATTGTTTACATGGAGAGGAAGATGTTGGAGTATAAACGAGATTCAGGCATTAGCATTCGCCAAACAGAAATGTTTGCTGCCTCTCAATAACTCATTCTTCAACATTTCTTATCAAGTCTCAAGATCCGTGTCAGAAGTTCGACCAATATGGATGTAAGTGCTTGACTCTCGACTCGCCGGAATATCTGCTCGTCGTCTTTTCTTACGTAAAAAGGTCCGTTCAGAGATGCCAGCTCCTTTGTACCGGCACAACTCTCGAGAAGCCCAAATTCTGTTAATTGAGTTTGGTGTTGATTAATTTTCCAAGAAGTCGTGAAAGTCAGTTTTTTTTTATTAATTCATAAATAAATCGAAATTTTCTATGCTTGCTTCGAAGCGAACAATTCTTCTTCCAATATGATTGATGAAGTTACCTTCACCATTGGATTTTCGGTAGGAAACCTTCCGTCAAGTAGATTTCGTTGATCGATCTGAAGCTCCCAAGAGGTAGAAAGTAACGAAGGCCTCTTTTGACCAAGTTTCTCACGCATGTGATTCACCGACGGAATATAATCGAAGTAAGAGAAGAAGTGAAAGAGGTTGCAATCGCGCAGCAATTTTTTTCCAATCATGAGCGCATTCGAGAACCATTTTTTCACCACTCCACTCCGGCTATGCTCGTCTTTATTGATTTTTCTACATCCACTCAAAGATCCAATATTTTTGCTTACTCGATCGCGTACACTTTTTTGAAATGAGGCTTGTAAGGATGCACAAATAACAAAAATTGTACACATATGTTCATCAAATAATGACGCAGTCAAATGTTTTTCTCTTTTTTTCTTAATATTCTTCGCACACATTTTCAGCGATTATTTTTAGACGTACGAATGAATGTCGAAGTTGACTCACTACGATTTAGTTCTTTCGGCTGCTCGGTATACGAGAAACATCTTCGCATACCTCCGACCAATGCTTCCGAAACAGTGCAATGCCCCCGGACACATCGAGAGGACAAGCTAGACGTACTAGCCGCACGTATACAAATTCTTCCATATATTTAAGGAGACCGTACCACACTAGACGATTTTGCATTTTTTTTGTCACATTTTTACAAGAACCAACAACGCAAGCTGGACTCCGCGTCTAATTATATCACGCACGATCATTCTGCGTTCGGTCTTGTGTGCGTAGAGAATCCAATGGAAGTGCGGCTCGAATGGCGGTTATACAATTTTCGCGATGGAAACTAATTCAAAAACGACCATAAAAATTTAAGCACGAATAATTATCAGGCACTCCAGTCTGATGGTTTTTTTCTTTTCAGGCTATACGTGAGTTAAAAAAACGAACACTTACAGCTCGTGAAGAAGGAATAAAAAGAAGGACGAGTTGAAATATCCTGCTGATTCGAGGCCTCCACTTTTACTACGCTCAGCCTGTAAGGCTGCACATTTGATCGCGAATGTTCACCTAACACTCCGTAGCTCGTTGATAACGTGTTACGAATAAATTGGGTAACTGCAGAAACAAGAATCGAGAGGGTCGCGAAAAAATTTATACGGAGTCGATAAAGCCAGATTCCGTCCATAATTATATTCCACGCTGGAAAACGGGTATGTCCTGTTACCTTCGAATTACTTCCTGTTTCGGGTCGTTATTGTTCTGGGAATCGTGAAAAACGCCAAGATCCTCCGAATCTAAAAATAATTTTTTTTCTCTTCTTAATATAATAATCGCACACTGCAGCGAGTTCAATGACATTATCAGAAATAGGTGACCGACTAAGAACTTTTGTCCTTTCATTTATAACGCTTTATGGTACAATCGATGCACTAAAGATGCCACGCGCATATTCGCCGTGCATCTTTTTCCCCCAATTTACAGCTGCTTCCATCTCGATTTTCCGTATTTTTCATTCAAGGACGAAGCTTTGAAAGAAAAACTTGAAATTAGCATCGTAGAAAACGAAATAATTTTCAATCACCGGATGAAACGGAAGCCTGCGATCATAAGAACTGCAATAAAATAACGAATAATACGCAATGAATTTTCTTGATTATACACAAAAGACCCATCCGGGATAAAACTTATTGGGCTTTTCCATGGAACAGACTTCACATACGCGAACAAATGTTTACATCGATAAAAAATAGATGTTTCTTGGTATATTTTGTGATGCGCTCTCTGACGCAAGAACACCGCATTCGTACGCGGAGAAAAGTACACAGGCGAACCGTGTGTATAGCACGAGATACACACGGTCAAATCTCATCGAGCACTCGCGAGTTAATCTTGCCAACGGTTCCTCCTTGTGAAGTTTTCGCTCGGGGGGAACAGAGTATTCCTGGAATCGAACTTACGCACGTCCGAATAATCGACTAGAAATCACGGGCACTATAGTGCACATGCGGATCAAAAATATCAGTGAGAAAGTAGTCGTGAATTGGGGAAAGCCTTATGGAGGCTATAGGACGAATTTACTGAGAATTGGAGACACAATTCCGTAGCGAATTCTGCAATACTTTTGGATAAATTGTTACGACATGTCGTGAGTAAAAAAGTTTCATCTCGTCGTCCGAGGAATCATCGTTAAAAACATCACGACTCGCTCACCCAACGATTCTTCGGCAATTCTGCTCTTTTATTCAGCGCTTTTGCGAGCTGAACAGGTTCGAAAGAACAGAAAACGAGAAGAAGAGAATGCTTGGAAGATGATGATGTTCGTCGTTTCCTCAGTGATGTGGCAAAAGTACACGACGATGAATTAACGAGGTCGCTTGACGATCTCGGCCGCGATTAAAGTAGGGTCAACTACGCGAATACGCACGCTTTCGTGACGTATGAAAAGCCAGTCGGGAGGAATAAGAAGCGAGTTGACGGGACGAATGCTCATCGGAGTCGCACATAATGCGCGTCGTTCTGAGAGATCTGCTGCCTCGGCCAGCTTGCATTTCAATCTTTTCAAACAAAGCGAGAAAGAGCCGTGCACGAGATCGAGGACGATTGCGAATACGACGCACTGCCACCCAGAAACCATTATCTTGATCGATAATGTTACGCGTAATTATTCAGATCTCATTTTTCAATGAATTATTTTGAACTCTGATACACATACAGGAAAAATGAATTTACCGATCGACATTAAAGTAGCCAGTGGGCTTCGAATTTCCGCTCCCAGGACAGAAAGCGATTCACACAAAAATGAAATTTCACGAACGATGAGTAAATCAGTGTGAGATGAGAATATGGAATTTCTCATTCACAAAAAACTAAAAATTCATACATTTTATCTGAAATTGAGAAAAAATGAACGAAAACAGCGGTATTTTCCTTCCATGAATACTCTCAGGCTCGATGATACTCGATCGATTCGTAATTGTCATTGTGAAAATGAAATAAAAATTATTGGCCATAAAAAAGTGTTGCGTCGGAAATGTACTGCACGCGAAATATCGTAAAACAAGAAATATATGAGTATAACGATAAATTGATTCAAAATGAGAGCAGAATAATTATTCACACTTTTATATTTTGCCGTCGCGATAGGAAAAAATGAGAGGAATCATAATTGTGAAGAAATCATTGTTGAGAATGAAACGAGTAGGACGAGTGCATGCTCAACGCTAGCGCAAAAGTTCAACGTACCGGTTATCTGAAACAATCAATTCCCTCTTCCGCGTGAACTCATATGTATGAAAATGTGAGATATACGTGTGGATAATATATCAATGAAAAATATGGATGTATGCGTGTGACGATTTACCAACGGGCGTTTGCGTCAAGGAAGTTTAACCTTTTCTTTGCGGACTGGAACGAAGCGATCAATTCCTTATTCAACCGACAATAATATACTGCGATCATTGCAATAAAGATGGTACCATAATCGATCGTGATTAATTTATCGATGGAACTTGCCTCGTATTGGACAGGAATAGACTTTTAAGACTTATCGCTTCCTTGATAATATCGAAGGAAAGAACAATCGAAATGTTGGCATGTCCAACGACGCGTGAACACCTCAACAAATAAGTTATTTGGATGCCAGGACACTTGGCCACTTGGAGGGATAAACCAAGAGATTCTGTCTCGCGTTGAATTATAAAAATCTGAGATAAATAACTTGCAGTTCGAGAGCAATAGTTCTGGGGAAGCATTTAATCTGAGAAATATCCACTGGAATTGAAAATTTAATGGAGCCCCCTGTAGGACGAAGCCATTTTTTTAACATCGTTGATTTATTCGCTGGAGGAAAAAATATTGATCTTCATTGCTCTGTCGGTTTGTTCATTTTTCCAAATCTAAAAAGTTAATTTCGAAAGCACCATTCGGTCAAAACAATCCACTCAAGTTTCGCTTTTTATACGATTTCGTTTTATCTCGATTATTGAAAGAGATGCCAAGTCAAATAATGAGTACCAATATGATCTTACATAAAAGCTTACTAAAGCCCTCGATCTCTGAGTAGCTGCATTGTAGTGGTGTAGAAAGTTCGAACCGGTTGACCAGGACCTGGGAGAACTCAAACTAGTAACCGATCTTTACCGGTTCGATTTCCAACGAGTCTCGCAGACAAGGCGCGAAGAAATATTCGCGATAAAAAATTCATCGAGCCCTACTTTATCGCTCGTTGTCCAATAATAATAATCGGTCGCATAAAACGACAACAGAATATCCATCGAATAGAGAAGGAATGGCTATGATGGGGCACAGGGAAAAAAACTATTCGTAAAAGTAGAACTGTCTGCAGAATAATTGAGTGGAAACGTACGAATTTGGTATACGAGCCATGGTGAGCTGTCTCGACGGAATTGATGTTGACAAATTAACGCTATTCACAGACTAATGACCCTTTGATAAGGCTGTCGAATTCTTTAAAGCAGAATGCTGAGGAAGCAATTATTGGAGCAGGAATTCGCCAAAAGTTTTGGCAGTCATTCGAGCATCAATAAATTTATCGAAACTCGAAGAAAAACTCGAAGCCCTCAATCAAACCTTCTGCCTACTCCTCCCTTTGCCCGATTTCATATTAAATTTCAATTTCACTTTTTTCTCATTCAAAACCAAACAGGTTTAAAGATTAAGCACACGCGATAATTCCAATGTATTTATCAAGGGCTAAAAAATATTTTCGAACAAATTGATATAATCGAGTTAAATTTTTGCTCTTATTATAGCACATTGCTGTGTGATTATTATGATTACAGGTATCACGATTTATATCGGGCTAGACGGATTGTATTATATTCAACGACTACCGTACATCTGGCTCTTCCCACTGGACTGATTTCGTCGTACGTCTGAGTATTTCAAAGAACCTACAATGACCCGCCAACTTCGCAGTCCTGGGAAAGGTCCAATTACTGTAGCCGTCTACTATTTCACGTTTGGGAAGAAGACTCGAAGGTCAGAACCCGGACCTAGGTAAAAAGACCTTAGCGAGTCTTACCCCGAAGAAAAATGGAACAAAAAGAGCCCTTGAAAATATAAAAATCTGGAAACATTATCCAAACTCGTCATTTTGTGTCTGGCGAGACACAGGTCAGGGGCTGTTTTTTTGAAACTGCTATCAACTTAACTCCGTTCCGATTTGATGGAATAGTGTTTTACTTTAATTTTCAATTCAGGAAAAAAACAGTGACGCATTAATTAAGAATAAATTTGATGCATGTTTTGTATCAGCGTCAACTATTTCTTGGTTTTTGGGCTCCAACTGAAGTGAATAAAAATTCTTAAATGATCTGCAGGATTTGAAAATTCGATAACAATTTTCATGACTCAATGTCAACATCTGCTCCACCTCCTGTTCAGCCACCCACGAACCGTTATCTTAGCATAAATATTATTGTTCAAATGCTCAATCAATCCTTGCTATTTCAAGCGTCGTTTAATTTATTTTCTCGTCTTTTTTTTAACCTTGTTTAATGCAAGCAAAAATGTTTCCGCGTATGATTAAATTGAGCGAGAAGTGAATGTGGGATATTTTTCCTCCAATTTTCACGGACCATTGCAAACGAAGTAGAACTAAAGTGTACACGTACCACGAACCGAATTTTCAAAAGCAAATTAAAAATTCCAATTTCCATTTTCAATAAGAAAAAATACGTTCTTCGCACTCAACGAGAATTCAAACTTCCTCGACCGAGAGCCTCCGCAGATTAAATAAAACAAACATTCTTGTTTTCGTCGCAATAAAACTCATGAGGATGAAACACTTGAGGCAGCACCGGCGTTGATACACGTAACCGTGCTTATCGCGTGCGTCAGTCCTGAATTTCGTCATGTGAGGATCATCGTGATTGTTTGTCGACGGAATCTCGACTCAAACAAATTACCAGATGCTTGCACATTTCATAATACTCACTGTTCGAAAACAAAGCTATTCGAAATCCATAAGGGACGACGTCGTTTTGAAAATACTTGGAAAAAAGTACGGAGGGTCGACGAGAACGTCATTAATGAATGACATCATCGGAGGACGTCATACCTGAATGACGTACATTACCAATAAGATGTAACTAAAGTCTATGACGTTCTATTAAGCAGCTTAAGGGGTGGATGTGCTGCCATTTGCGAGCTCAGGGGATGGAATTTATTGGGTTTTCATTAAGTATAACCGAGTGGACGTTCAATAATTTCCATTCATTGGAAACCCGTCACATTTGTCTGGCAACTGACCCGAAAATAATCTCATTGTCACATTTCATTCGTTTGACTTCGAATAACAAAAGCGCCGATTCCATACTCGGTTATATTCGCGACAAAATATTGAAAGACCTTTTCGAGTCTCTCAACAAGTTTCCTGATCCGTCGAGACGGTTTGCAAGGTCGGTCGGAATAATTGGTTCCGCAACATACTCCGTCATGGATTCTCAATAACGACGTTTCAAATACGTCATATCGAATGCTAATAATCTTCCGCATGGATCGAAGGTTTTTGACAACAGTCGCGAAAGTCTCGTGGGCGATGCAAATTTTTGGGTGTTCTTGAGAAGCAGAATGGAGACCGCAAAAAAAATTCTCCAAGGAGCATCATGTGCGAATTCAACGATGATTTTTTCAGAATTTGGAACATTTGGATCGACGAAAAATTCGAAAAAATAATCACAAATTATTCTTCCCCTTCTTCAATCCTGCCATCTTTTGTCAGACTACATTTCTAGTCCTCGACTCTGACGAGCATCAACGACGAATTGCAGCAAAAGGAAAGTTTCTAAGTGAGGTCAGAAACCCGCAGAGACTATTTTGGCCCTTCTCGAGGGTTGGGAAGACGAAAAGCAGGCCTGGTGAGCAAAGAATTGATCTGCGCTCCTAGATTATGCTGGAGAAAAGAAGGCACGAGGGTTTCGAAACTCCCAGCGTGCTCAACTGTTTTTCATAGACGTTGCCGGCTCCTTGCTCCACCTCTTTGTCTCTTAAACCTTATACCATATACCTGCCATGTGGGCTGAAACTACTGCCTGTGATGGAATAGCTCGAGCCTGCTAGAATACAATATTCTTTCTCACGGACCCATGCGCAAACTCCGTTTCCTATGCCTCAGCACGACCGAAGAGTGACAGATTTCCTTCTGTAGCATTGAAGAAGCAGGACCTTCTTTTGCTTGCATCCTTCGTCGTATGCATGTTTGGGACACGTAAAAAAATTGTAATCTTTCCAATTCTAAATGCTGAACTGTTGTGAGTACGTGCAATTTAGTTGCAGGTATTGATCAATAAGATTACCAAAATACTGGACACAAAATTTTCTTTCATTCCTGTACTTTGAGTTTATAAGCTCGACCAGGAGCATGAAAATGTCTTCCTGTCAGGATTAGCTTAAAAGAGATGTCAGTTGGACATCATGCAATCTTCAGCAACGAGTTGAGCTTGCCTGCACTGATTTGCCTTTTGGGCTGACGTCAAAAATCTATTATCGAACTCCACATCCAAACGAAATCGCTACTGTGATGGAAAAGAGCCACAGCAGACAACTCCACTTGAAAAACGGTTTGGGTTAATGCGTCGAACAGCGTTTCCCAAGTGTCTTCCAGACATTGATTCGCTCTAGGCAATGACACATCACCCAAATGATTTATGTTACCGATAATGTTCCAAGGGAAAAAAACAAACGCATTTCAATTAGTGGAAAGCTGGTTGGAAAGTTTTTCCAGCGATGGGCGAGACAGACGGATCAACAAGAGCCATTCAGAGACGTGGGCTTGATTCATCGAGTGCGCAAGTAAATCTGATAGAGAGAGAGAGAGAGAACAAGGGTGAGTAGTTAATGGGTGGCCTACATCCGTCGACCGAACATTCACCGAGAAGAATTTCCAGGGTGGAATATTTTATAAATCTCCACGAACCTTTCCACGCACGAGCAGAGATGGACGATTGTGAGAGGGTGGATAGTCGACGGAGGATTTACAGATGGACGAAAGAATCACCACAGTGGGTCACAGAAGACTGTTTTGTCGTGGAGTTTTTTTTTTCATTCGTCACTCACATCCTCAGCGAAAAGGAACAGGGCGCAACTCAGTGTACGTTGGGAGCAACATTCGTGCAAGTCGTGCCCTTCTGTGCCTCACTCGAGGATTGGAACACGCGCTACTGAGGTACAGTTGAAATCCTCGCAGTTTATTTAATTCCGTTCCCTACGTTTCAACGCCGTCCACCACCGAGGCTCCTCGATGACGTTTGCCCCGAGTAAACTATGAACGACGTGAGTGTAGCCCGGACGTAAAATAGGAAACGACAGAATGGTTAAATGCCAGAATCACGTGAACACAATCCCCGTCGGTATAGCGAAGCAGCAATACAACGGCAATGCAGAAAGACCCGAGGTCGATATCGGTTACGAAATCCCCATTGTATACTATCGTCGATCGAGCGAAGCCTCGTTATTTCCATGTCGTTTCCACTCCCTACCCGGAAAGATATAGTTATAGTATGAGGTCTGGCAGCACGCGAGGACGAGAAAGAGGATGAACGATGGAGGATTAATGAACGATGGAAGAATTTTCAGCGTTAGATTATTTCAACAGTAAGACTTCATGAAGATCAAATTTTAGAGTCCTGTGATCGTACTCACGTGTAAAGACATTTATTTTGCTGAAAACGAATGTTCCATTAAAATAAGTGGCATAGTTTGTTTATGAAAAAATTTTCAACCTTCAACCCACTTTCGCAAACAGTTTCATCAATGTTTTTATCTCTTCTGTTGGAGCGGAGTCACAATACTTGAATTTTGTTTTCAACGAGACTCAATCTATAAACAGCGCTGAAGAAACGTGAGCGATTCGTTGCAAAACTCAACGATTTTGTGTCGGCGCTGCAATAAACTGGCACGAGTTTTCTAACCAATGATTATCGAGATTGTTTCTTTTCGCAATGATTGTAACTGCAATTCTGAAGTTATTTCAAGGGAAAACATAGTTTGCAGGGAAGGTATGATTCGTCAGGATTTCACGAGATATTCGAGGACACTAAACGATCGTCCGTGAATCAGGACGGTTTCGTGCCAAAGAGCTGTAATATTCATTCGTTATATTCGCTACGATGAAGCTCTCAGCGATCAGACACGAGACACGTTGAGGAGCATCTTCGGTTGGATTATTTTCAAAATGTTTTTCGATATCCGAATCTCTCTCTACGAATATTCGTTTCTATAGCCTGCCTCTGCCGCATCAGTGAAAAAATATATCAATTCACTTATGCCAATGAATTATTTTTAACTTCAAACACTATATTGCCAACTGAGCTACACCCATTTGAAGCGGATCAAAGTCCAGGTACATTTCAACCTTTCAATACGTACAGCAGAGCACGAAATGGGGAGAAAAGCCGGAATAAGCACGCTGGGAATCCGCTCAACAAAATTGCACTGCAAAAATCTGCTAAGAAATTCCACAGGTTGTTGCACCTGTTGAGAATAATATTTACATCCGAAGATAGAGGATCCATCAGTCTGCACGTCTACTCCGTCGTGGCCGCTGGCAAACATTTCTATTTTTATGCGCCCGAACACACACACACACACACACACACACGTTTCACGGATACAGATGTTTATAACGAATATCAGTTGATATTTCCCTACTAACATATACTCATGCATAGTTAACGATCGAATGGTCACGCACATCGCAATACGTATCAACGAAAAGATGCCTTGACATTTAATCTTAGCGCTTGATTAATAAACAAAACGAGAAAAATAAAATAGCCAATCAGTAGATATTTGGCAGCATCAAATGTTCTACATTTCAACAGTTATGAGAAGACATTGAAAAAAGGAGAAGCATTCGTTTTGCTCATGACGAATAAATGATCGATGGCATTGAAGCTAAATGAGACGAGAAGATTGAAGCGTGGGTGAATCAGTAGCCACTATCGATTTTGACAGTTAATTTTTCTAACTGTTTCATGCTATCGTGTAGTTCTTTTAACTGCTGCGATTGCACAAGCTATTTTGAAATTCGAACGCATTTTATGCCTATGCCATTAATTTTCCTGGGTGCAGGTGGAATCGATTCCTCGAAAGTGTATGTAATGTCCAGCAGTGCACCGGTTTATTCGATCTTTGTTCCAGGATGTTCATTTCGATGTTTCGAGGTACGTCGCAATTCTCGGAATCTCGAGACGTTCTAGAGCCTGAGGAATGATTTTATGATCTGGAAAAAGCGAGCTGAGGCCTCGATGAGTTATTAGGAATATACGAATCCAAAATAATGTTCTTCAACGATGGCCCATTAGTAATCCACGGTTTCCAAAATTTTCTGACCTTCCACATAACCCATGAATAGTTCGAAAAGAAGTGAAGTTGAGAATAAAAATAACTGAATTGTGGAATCAGTTGAGCTGGACCGTATATAGAAAAGTCTTACCGAACGTTAATGGGCAATTAGAGAAAGAAATCGTAAATTTCTCGTTGGTTATAAAAAATCAAGCAGCTGAAGATTGTTTGCATGGCCAAAATGAGCCATGAAGCGTAAAAAGGAGAACAATTTAAAGCGTGTGGATGCTTTTGAAACTACCATGATTAACCGTCTTCGCGTGATGGTTGAATTCGTGTTTAAAAAATTTCTTCACAAACCGTAAATCAATTGCATGCAAGAACAATCCGAAGATTATTCGTGAGTTGATTAAAACAAATTTCCAGCCTAAACTCAATCTACCAGTGCCGTCAGCCATGTTTGTTTATTCAACATCAATGCACAAAGTTAGCCAATACTTATGAGATTATTTTGCTTACTGAAGAATCCCTATGAACCTTACACGACCGCATTACGCTGGTCAGTTTCAACGTGTAGCTCTTATATATAATTCCACACTATAGTCAGAAAGGAGAAACTGTGGATGAGTGTCCGAGAGGGTGGGAGAGTCTCGACGTCTGTCTGGAAAAAGTGAACGGCGCCGTTCGTTCGTTACATCCGGCGCTGCACCGGTTGATGCACCTTGGTGTACGTATATAGCCTAACCAAAGGGCATAAAAGGGCTTGTTCAGCTCTTTTTCTACTTCTCTCCTCCTCCTCCTCCCCCTTTGCTGTTGATCTGTCCCGTCTAATTTTTTTATTCATCTCACGCACCTTTTAATTCGATGCTTCGTGTACATCAACATATATTTATCATATAATCCATCTTCCGCCATCGACACAGACTCCTTCAGAGTTCTATCAATAGAATCTTGTGGACGGTGGACTGACCGCAATACTGGATTATCCGGTGCAGAAATAGCGATAACCCTCTCCAGTTCCCCGCCATAAACTCGTGCATCGCGCCGTCTATGCTGAGCGTTTCTTCTTCTTTGTACCTTTCTCGTCGTCCTATTCTGCTCGTACAATAGGTTGTCATTATGGATCCTCGGCTTTCAACATCATTTCACACCGATTCGAACCGAGAGTCGGTATCATCATTGTTGTTGATGCCATGTCGAACGCTTTTCTTCTACGTGGAGAAAAGTGACTATTTTGCATGCGTACACTGGATGGGATGTGCACGTGGATCATCGAGTATTTAAATGGAATACGATAAATGAAATCAGATCGAGATTACCGTTAGTAATTATCAGATCAACCTGTTTTACGTCCTTATTAATAGTCCGTGACAGTTTATTTATAAAACTCGTTGCTCATGTGTCGGTGTCAATGAACACATGTCCAGTTGACGTACCGTTTGCAAAATTTTGCGACTGACTCGTAACTGCGTAGATTTTGTGAAAACGGAGTGAGATTAGAGGATTCGCAAAAGCTTGCTGACCATCCCGTTGCAGAGGTGAACAAATAATTAGTTGACTAACGATTTTCGAAGCTGTTACGTAAAGGTTCTTGTGAAGTATGAAATTGTAAAAATTTTATGGTCCACAATAAAATGGACGTGTTTGATTTTATCGATGGCGCGTGCGCGTCCCGATCTGATCATAAAAGATCACGAGTTCCTACGTCAAAAAGCACATGACTTGGAAAAACATAAGACGCAATTGTTATTGTTGGCCACATATGGACGTTAAAATATCAAGCACCGGAGTGAGCCGTCCAATGCATCCGCGCACAGTGACGTTATAACGATCATCTGTTCTCATCGCGAGTCCGATCATACAATACTGCCCTGGTATGATGATACATGAGCACGCGTCGATACTCCGATTGATTCTGTCCTTGAGTGGGATCAAAATAATCAGTAAAATAAGCAGTAAATAATCTGCATAAATTACAGCATAAATTGAGAGCTTTTGACGTAGGATGTTGAACGCGTTTGTTGATTAGTCTCTATTAGGCTTGTATGTCGTCGGATTTTTCCGTTATTGCGGAAGATATTGTTTCGAATCATATTCATAATGAACATAATCTGGGAACAACACCTCCACGTTTGCGGTCTATGAGTTCAATGGTAAATGAGAAAACGAGTCGAGTACTCAAGTACACTTGAGGATGGAGAATCGCAACGTTATGAGCATGGAACAATCGACTAGCCTCACTTGGAATTTTCGAAATCAAACTGTGTCAAAGAATTTCGATTTCGAAATTTGCAGCTATCTCTGTCGCACTCGCATGAGTATTTCATAGCACAGTAATTCGTGAAAACTGAAAAAATTATATCGTCAATGACTCTGCAGTATTCTTCGTAGTAGACTATATGTCATCAACGACTTTATATAGCTTTCTCCATGTAAGAAGTGTAAACAAAATACTTTTTGTAAGATTATTTTGTTAAAGCATGCATTCTGTCAAGGTACGATTTTTCTTTTTCTTACCAAATTCTCAATGACCCATTTATCCTAAAATAGGTTTTTCAACGAATAATCTAGGATTTTGAGTGAGAAAAATCGTATTCATGGCACTTGGGGTCGATCTTTTTCTACAAACGACGTGTATTCGGTGCCTCAAAATACTCGTCTTTGCAATTTAATTACAAAATAACTAGACGGTCAATCTAGCCCAAATTTTGCTAATCGTCACGTAAAATATTAATCTACATCGTAATAAAATCTTTAAAGCAATTTTTGTCTCAAAGTAGCAAAATTCAATTTTATCCATTCTGATTATTCTGAATGAGCGTAGTTCGGACATCATTAAATGTATTTTTGATGATGTAGTTAAATGTTATTTTCAATAGTAGTTAAATGAATTTTCAAAAGTTCTAAATTTCAACTCAGGCGATGGAATAGAATAATAAAATCATTGAAATTACCAAACTACTATGAGACATTCAGAATTCAAGTTTCACCATTCAACGTCCGATCAAAGGAATTGGTGGGCATGAGATTTATCCAGGCAAATCCAGATCCTGTTTTTCGTAGCATTAAATATTAGAATAGCTAGAACGCCGGTAAGCTGGGTTGAAACCGGTTCAACTCCAATTTTTGTTCTATACCTATGGTCGCCTATGATATGTTAATACGTATTATGGGATTGACGAATCTACCGGTTTCACTGTAACCGGCAAGCATCAACGTAAAATATTGAGATGATCAACGTTCCTTATCTTCGAAATGGTGGCATAATACACTCGGAGAAACACTTCTGAGAAACAATGCAATAAATATGGATGTAGTTAATCGTTATTTCATTAATAAGGTAATTCATGCACGAAACAATTTTCTTGAGAAAGTCTTGAAATGTATACAGAGTTTAAATGAGTAGTCGACCAAGAGGCATTTCAAATTTTAAATCTTATTTGTTATTGAGATAAACGTGTTTAAATATGAAGAAAAATACACAGGGAATATATTATAAGGAATATGCGTAAAAAATCGTTTATCTTTCCATATAACGAATGAACACTTCTTACGAAGTTTATGAAAAAGTACATAATGACAATGTGCACTAATAAAGATATATTACGTTAAAGATTGAACGAAATTGATAATAACCTCACATTTGCTTATTTCGGTATTTTGTTTCTTATTGGCTTGGCCCATTCCTGTCATAGCCTTCTGTCTTTTTATTAATACTTTTTTTTCTTGATCCATTTCCCTTTGCGCTCTCTAAAGCGTTATTTTACATTTAAAAAACTGTAGTATTAATAAGGTGAAAAAGTTTATTTACAATTTCGAATTGATAACTCCGACTTTAATTTAAAGTGATAATATCTTTAATTAGGAAGTTAAAATCCACCCATTTCAGAAATCCATAAAACCCGATCCTTCGGGCATGATCTACCTTAAATTCATTTCAAGAAGGCTGGAACGTTAGTCGAAATCGAAGATTGAAAAAACAAAATATTCGTGCGAGTTTAGAAATTGCGCTTCGAATATGCGAGCTCCAATGTTTCAAACTATCCAACACTGAAGATCGGAAATCATGTCGTGGATGGTATTGCAGAGCATTACATCGATGACGATGAGCCTCAACACATATGCGAATCATGCTATTTTTTGATAGTAGAATCTCAGGATTAAACGATTGCCAATGGCGAATACACATAAATTTGATTTTCGTAGAGACAAAAAACTCAAGAAAACCTAAATTGGCTATAGATCGCCCGGTACATAAATTTGGTGTAAAATTCAATCGAATTTTTGTTGATGGACAAGTATACGAGACCGTTTATGTTTTTGTCGTTTCTTGTCAAAACAGAAACAGGTAGATACTAATTACCTTGTAAATTTTGTATTATTAATGTGTAATTGTTATAAGTGTCAAATTTTGTACTATTGGTGTCATTATTCTATTAGGGGGACGGGAAAGTAATTTCGTTCTCTTATGCTAATTGATATGCTCTTAAACGACATTACTTTCGGGTCCCCCTAATAATTAGACCTCTAAAACGTCGGACGGGCATATTCGGTAATAACGATAGTCGATTCGCACTATAAAAGGCTCCGAATTCCCTGGAACATCATAGTTTACCAAGGAGTTGCCGACGTGGTTTCATTTTCTAGTACTTACATCCAATATGAATTAATTGTGAGTAAATTTTCTAGTTGATATCTCACTAATTACCTTTGAATTATATTCTTCGTTACGCAAAACGAAGAGAACGATGGGATATGTAAACGGGAATTGTGAACTGAGAAAAAGCATAGTGAAACAAGCTCTTAAGGTATTCCTTTCGCAGGACCGTATTTTTTGGTGTCGCAAACTAGGGCACTCGAAATTTGGACTGATTCCTAAGCTCTGAGAAGTCGTTGTTATATGGGAAAAGCTTCTGCTTCTGCCATTTTTCCAACTTCTGTCATTAATATCTTTTCTCAAAATTCGATAACCCTTTATTTTTATCATCGCTATGGATTACTTACATTTTTTTCTATCCGTGAGCCAGTTTGTATCAGGAATTTAGAGATATTCGGTGTATGAATTATTGAATAGAAATATGGTGATGATGGAGTTTCATGCGAATGGATTGCGAAATTTCAGGTCAGGTTATCGAATATTTAATGAAGAATTGAAACTTCAAAAATTATAAAATTTTTATGGGAGTTTATGGGATTTATATCTCATCATCCTCACATTTTTTTCAATCATTCATATACCAAATAATTCTAAACTCCTGATACAAACTGACTCACAGACAGAAAGAAATGTAAAAAATCCATACAGCGATGATAAAAATAAAGGGTTACCGAATGTTTAAAAGAGACATTAACGGCAGAAGTTGGAATAATGGCAGGAGCAGAAGCTTTTCCTATATAACTACGACTTCTCAGAGGTTACGAATCAGTCCAAATTTCGAGTGCTCCAATTTGCGCCACCCTAAAATACGGTCATTCGAAAGGAATACCTTAACTGGATTATGAGCGCGTACCGAACGCGATTAGTGTGCGAGTGAATGTGAACCAATTTCAAAATGTTCTTTTTAGCTTTTTCCAGTCGCAAGTCAATGGCAGGATTGTTGCTTCTGTGTATCGTCGCGATTCACGTTTCGGTAAGAACAAAAGAAAAATTTCTTTGGTTTTTCCGGATTTTTCCATTAATTCAGTGATGTTTGGTTCTTTAAGCTGGCGAGAGGAGACGACGAGGAGGGTGAGTCTGAATTTCAATTGTTTTCTTCCAACCATTTCGTTTCTTACCAGTTTCCTTCTAAACCGACCGTACGACTTCATAGTCGTCACGTTATTTGAGCTGGAAACACTTGGTTCGTTGCTCGAATGGAAAATTTTACTTCATTCAAACGTATAAAACATCTTTGTTCACAGATCCATGGAACGTCAACTCTTTCGAAAATTCAGAAGGAGAAAATAATTCCCAATCTGAAATGGAATCCTCTCAAGCTGATACACAAAATTCGAGCCCGGAAAATAGTGGAGGCAATGCCGAGGATTAATGAAAAAACTTTGTCCGTGGATAACCACATTAAAACAAGTTAATTCACTGAAAATTTTTGATTTCTTCACTCTCTCTAAAAGTACAGAACGATGTATTTTGAAGAATTTTATTATTACAAAAGATACATGCATCTTCTGTGACATTGATGAGAGTAGCATAATATAACACAGCAAACAATAAAATACCAACGTAAAACTATACTCATTGGTTATCATTCCCCCCACCATAGATTCCGAATCCAAATATAAACTCACGACTATTCAATGAATATTCTAAAATACTTTTTCAATATATGCAGTCGATAAAATGTTTGAAAATGCAGATACCGCGTTTTATTTCTGTTCATGACGTATGGATCTCTTCAACGAATAGTCTTCGTTTAACAATAATGAAAAATTGATGGCTTCTATAACAGTACGGATATTCTCAAATGCACGAAAAATGTCGCGAGTAATAAGTATCAAATTTATCAATTGATTGAACTTATAAAAATTAAAGATGTTTTAGCTTAATTTACATCTAAATAGCGGGCGTTTTGTATATTTTGTCATTCAACGAGTCATGAAATTCCAGTTGAATTGTCTTTCACTCCACCTTCTCTTTGACTTATGAACATTTTTTTTCCACTTTTCTCGTTTTTTCCTATTATTCTTCGTGCTTTCCATCATTCATTAAAATAACAAGGTGAAGTATTAGTTCATGCACGAAAAGATTTTCTTAAGAAAGTCTTGAAATTTACTGAGACTTTAAATGAGTAATCGACTGACACGCATATCAAATTTTAAAGAGTTCGTCTTATTGGTTATTTAGATAAATGTGTTTAAAGATGAAGAAAAATACAGGCGGGTATAGGGACTGTGCGTAAAAAATCGTTTACATTTCCATATAACGAATGAACGCTTCTTACGAAGTTTATGAAAAAGTACACAATAACAATGAAGTATGCAATGAAGTTCTGGGAAAAAATTCGAGACTATTGTCTTGCTAGTAATAACGATATATTATGTTAAAGATTGAAAGAAATTGGTAATGAGCACTTGTATAACCTCACATTTGCTTATTTCGGCATTTTGTTTCTTCTTGACTTGGCCCATTCCTGCCTTCTGTTTTTTCATTAACACTTTTTTCTTGATTAATTTCCCTTTGCCCTCTCTAAAGCGAGTTTTTACATAAAAACTATAGTACTTTCGTCAGAGACGAATGAAATTTCGGGTTCAGTGTGTGATGGATCCCCGATTAATTAATCGCTTGTCATTCATCAAAAGATTGTTTAAAAAAAATTCTGACATTAATTTAAAGTGATTATATCTTTAATTAGAGAATAAAACTTGACCCAACTCAGACACCAATAAAATAGGATCCTACGGGCATGATCTACCTTAAATACGTATTTAAAGTTATTTAAAATATATATCAAAACTATTGCATAGTGACCATTTTCAATAAGTTATGCCTTGGAATCGAAGGAGTAAACGATAAAAATACAAAAATAATGTGACCACGCGTTAGATAAGGGCTTATCTGAGCAGAGTTGACTCCCCTCCCCCCCCCCCCCTCCCTCCCGGACAGTTAAGAACCTATTTCTATATTTTTATTTGTATATTGATGTCAAGTCCGCACACTACTGAATACTGAAAAGGCATTTGCTGATAGTCAAATCGAGGCTAGAGCCGCTTTCGTCGGCTCAAATATCGTCTGACATATCACTTTAGAACATTTGCAAACGTTAAGAAGTAGAGAACTATCCTATTCCTCTATATTTGTAGTCTTTAATCTCTTTCGACTATTTTTTCCCCATTGCAATCCTTCCTACAGTTAATGGCTCATGTTGATTAAAATTTCTGTATTAATACAGCGGTAATTTCTCTGAGTTCAAAGACCCCTCCTCGTTGATCGTTGTTGAATAATTTATTAAAATCTGTGTCCGTTGATATACGAAGAAGAAAATTTTTTAATAAATTTGAGCATCGAAGTACAACGCGCTCTTTTTATTGGGAGAAAACTTTCGGTGGAAATCAGTGTGTGGATTTCTGACTCATCATACAATATTTTTGAAAATCGTATCGTTTTTTTATCACGGTTAAGGCTATATTTAGGTACTTGCGATATGGAATGATATTAACCCATTGAAAAAAACAATGCAGCTGAGAAATCAGCCGTTTTTTTTGTCCAACATTCTTTTTCTTCGCCTCAATGCGTCATTCGATGAAAAAGTAATCCAGTTTTCTTCTCACAGTTCTCGCGAACAAGGCCGTTAGAGGATCACGAGCCGGGTCAACGAACGTCCTCACACCACTCTCTGGCTAACTCCCAAACGCGTAATTCCAATTCTCAACATTTCCGCAGCTAAAGAAAACGATTGTGCGCTTGATTTTAGCTCTGGACATGAGTGGATTTTGAAATTTTTATCTTTAAGCAATTTACACCTTTTCGGAGCTAGATTCCAGCTATAAAAAGTTAGCAAAAACTGTTACTCTCGCACTGCTTACACTTTTTGCGCAATTATTTCGTTAGATGCGAGTTAGGGATGAATCCCTAACTCACCATATGAGCTCACACATACATGGCGAGCTCGCAGAGAACCTTTAACATTAAATTTATCACGCAAAAGTATTTTCTCCCCATACGACCCCAACTTATGCCCAAATAAACTTCCACGTCATCTTGTCATCTATAAATGCTCCAAGGTCATGCGCACCAAGTTACATGAGGATCCCTTGATAATCGTCAACAATATTGCTCGAAGTATATTTAGCTCGACAAACAATAAACCTGAGTAGGAAAAGCAATTAATCAAGTGGCATTGTTTGGCAACATCCCGAGAGAAAAATCGATGATTACTGACAGGTAACGTTCGAATGACGGATAGCGTATATCAAAAGAGAATTTCGTACATAGTGCACAGCGGGGGCGATAGTATCGAATAACAGCTCGATCTATAAAAAGGCTTTTTAATATTTTAGGCCATAAAAGTGATATTTTCGTACGCCTAATGTCACTGCTGTTATGAAACCACCATCGCAAAAACAACGTTCGAAGACGAATGCAGGTTTTTCCATATATTGATTACAAATTACAATACAATTGTGAAGACTCGAAGATGCGTATCGCAGTATATGAAAATTCAAGTGGATTATTTCCTATTTGAAATTTATTTTGTTGCTACTGAAACAATGATTTCTCGTGCAAATTCTGTCGCTTTGTGCTATAATCGTCTGCGAAGTATTAATACACACTCCTATTCATGTTATATTTAAATCTATGAGAATTGGCTCGGCATGTCTGAGCGTTTGTGAATGTTACACATTCGTAGTACAAGGTGTGTGTGTATATATAGAACAAGTCAATTCGAGCGATGATGTTTGGCAATAAATTTTTAACGAAACGTCTAAAAAACTCGAACTAACGTCATCGCACTATTTCTACGGTGGTATGTTATCTCATCAGGTGTTTTATTGAATATTTTAATGCTGATTCCAGGCCACACAAATTTCTACCCTTTCAGACATCGAGTGTGATTTAGATAACACTGTTTCGCTGCTTCGCACTTGATGTTAACGTTGATAGAACGAGTTACGAGGGAACATTATGGAGCAGCTGAAACCGAAAAGTGAAGTGTAATAAACCTGAAATAGAACAATTTCTTCGAAAATTTATCAACTCTCGAAGTGAACGAGATCACAATTCTTTTGGGAAGTGACGGACGCAGAGAGAAAAAAAATTATTCCACGGCCTCTCAGCCTGGTCTAATTCGAAGAGGACAAAACGAACGAACATTTTTTTCAATTCGAGTTTTCATGAGAGCAAAACTGCTTCCCCCTCTCAAATTGACCAGCAGTTTATCAACATTTTCATAAGCAACAGCAGAACATTTCTTTTTCGAAAAATGCTCTCAAAAAAGTCGGTTAAAGCGGTGTTTCTCTGTTTCTCTCGTTACAGAGAAATTCTGAATACGTTTGGTTAAACTTGAGACAAGCTTTCAGTATTGAATTTCACAAAACACGGAGAGAATTAAACGGCAATATTTAGCGCGAATTCACTGTAAAATTTACCGGATATATTTGACTTTTGGGGACAAGATAACGAAAAATATTTATTCCAGTAACGCACTGTAAAATTTTCAATATTTTGCGGAATTTTCAGTTTTATAATAGTAAATATTGCAAATAGTGAAATTTACGGTACGTATACTAAAATTTATAAAATGTTTAGTGAATTTTACGGTGCGTCACAGTGGTCACTCGATTCCGGATTTCGGAGCACACTGAAACAGTGGTTTACACATTTCAACAAAGGGCTGAGCGTATAAAAAGAATAGGGAAATAGGCCGATTTAGCGAAAAGATACCTCTACCATGTTCCCAGATAGCCGACATTCCAACGGAAATTTTTACAGTATGCAGCGTAGAGAATTAATCGTGAAGTCAAAATTTACTAAATACTCTACTAAAAGTTCCTACTGTGAACAATGAATATTATTTTTTTTTACAGGAAAATTCAATTTCTTTCCCATAATAATATCAGGAATTGCAGCTCGTCACCGCACTATCGTTACTGGACGGTAATTTTTCAAAATTAATTATCTCCGTGAATCATAACTTGAATGGTGAATTTGTTGAATGATTTGGAGAGAAAAGTCTCTACAAATTTTAAGGCGAAGCCACTACACGCGCGATCTAATAATTCGTCATCGAAAAATTACCATCTGAACGTACGAGTCGTAGCCTCCTCAGTTTTCTTCTTTCGTATGCGGTCGTTGAGACCTCGAATCGAGATTAATCCGGAAAAAATGACCATGTGATGCCAAATGAGTGTGAATAACGTGAACTGTGAGCATTATGCGCCGACCTCGAGAGATATCTCGTCGTCAAGAGAACTTTCGGCCACCCCACGAAGCGGATTTCAGTACTTCTGATTCGCGAATCATTCCTATCGCTATTTTTCTTCAAATTTGATTATTATTATTATTATTATTATTATTTCCTCAGTGATATTGTTCGCGAGGAGTTCGCTAATTATACATCGTCTTCGATAAGCGAATTTGAAAAAATCCGATAATATTTTCGCGTCTGCATGGTCGATGGTGCTTCAAATTATCGAAATAATTTATTAATCCTCGGACATTAATTCAATTTTACCAATTGTGAGAGATTGTGAGAGCAAAAGAGTTTAGCGATGTAGTTGGAACGTCGAGGAAATTGCGCAGAATTGTTGGAAGTCAATTAAAATTAACATAAAATTGTTACAAAATCGATTCGATGGAAAAGACGAGCCATCGATTCGCAGCTGTTTTTGTTATGTTCAGTTTCGCAAATTCGTAATAAGTAACAACAGATGTGACTTTACTTCCACCACTCGATCAGTCGAAAACAACATTTGTTTCTCATTTTCGTTTAATAAGCACCTCATTTGAATTCATTGTCATTGGTTATGTAATCATGTTTCCTACGAAAGTCAAGCACAAGGTTTCCTTTCGGATAATTAGAGCTTCCGAAGTAAATGACTCTCTCAGTGCGAACTGTTGGTTTTTAATGATGCTTATTAAAAACGGAGTTGCAGTAGAACAATAAGTATTGCAGTTACGTAAAATAAAATTGTGCTTTGCAACGTTTTTGCACTGTAACGTCGGTCTCTTCAGTTTATTTCATAAGAGCGAGGATCCAAACTTCCTAAATTTTCTACAAACAAAATTTTTAACGAAAACCTTTCGTGGCACAGAATTGAGTCAACGACTCCAATTTTTTGTTATTTATGCCGTGGCACATCAGCCGGCTTCACAATTTTTTTTCCTCCCTCTCATCATCGCGCTCCGTTGCATTATTTTGTGCACTTTGCTTCTCACGAAAAAAATAAGCAAACGTGGGAACTTTGAAATTAAGCTCCTTCTGGGATCATTCATCAAATCGAGTTTCCGGTATGTCGTAAATAAAGCACGAAATATTTTAACAATAAAAATGCGTGTCGCAGATGGCTGTAGCGGAAACAACTGCAAACCGTTGTAAATTGTTTCTTTATCAGGCTCAATATTCGTTTGTCTTGTCAGCACTTGCAGCCCAGACTTATCATGATTTGCGATGTGATTACGAATACTGCATCAACTTATTATATGTTGAGACGCGATGTTCTTAAACGGAATAATGAACGATTATAAGTAGCCGGAACTTGTGCGCGTATGCGGAAAGTCTACGATATTGTTGTCGAATGATAAAAAGTTCATTCCAACAAATGAATGAGCTTAATATTTGGAATTTATATTTTAGAAATGTGACAAAAGTTGACGCAATATTTAGTCGGTTACTTCAGTACCTCGAGTTTGTCTTGTTTCTGTTTTGTAACCAGAAAAAAAATGAAAGGAACAGTTTCCCAGCTTAAGCATTGTATTTCATTCCACTATCTACTGTCCCGTAATCTGAAAAATATTAAAAGTCCAGAAAAAACTCAACATTCTCGTTTAAAATTCAATCATAAATAAAAAAATCAAACTCCTCCTTCATTTTAATTGTAAAGAAAGTTGAAATCCGTGAATTTCTCGCACCCGCTCTGCAAGGTTAACATTTTCATCAAAAATATAATGAAAGCCTCGGGAAAATCAGTAGCGTGATCCATCCTAAGCCACGTTTGTGACAACCGTTTTAGCGTATTAAACTGCGATGTTACGATGCACGTAAACGAAATACACCGTCGTAATCGATGTACGAGAAATGGAAAAAGATTCGCCACGTTAGTCGCCTCGACTCTTCGTCGAGTCTGAGCGAGATGAAGGACGCGCAACACGGGTCGCTTGTCAAAGCTTTACCACGGCTAGTTGCTAAATAAAAATATACACGTACATTAATGGACGACGGTATGATCGACTCGATGGACCTTGGTACGTCACGGTATTGGTGACGTACAGAGCCGTGACGTATCGGCCCATTGATGACGGATGTGACAAAAGCCTTGACAAACGTCAGCTTGGTTTCCAGTATTGATTGCACTGGCCTATAGTCGTCTTGCAAAAATACATTATGTAAAGCAGCAAAAAGACCGTGATTAAGTAACGACCTCAACTCGAATCTAATTTCGTAGACATTCTCTTATTTTGACACTGTTTCAGACGACGCTTGGCCTCACAAAAATAGTAATTTTAGCTATGTCAATTGGAAAACATCCACAGCTTCAGACAGAATGAATAATGAGGCCATCTGCGTTATGAGTGATATAATATTACGAAAAAAATGTGACGAATGCAAGAAAACGACTGTCAGTGGAAAGAGTGAAATCACGTTCATTATAAGCGATCGCCCTCGTGATCCAAGAATATAAAAAAGCCTTCACTTTCATAGAGTGCCACAAAAAATCTAACGACAGAGGTCAACCGTTGAAACGTACCCACTTATTCTTTCGGGAATTTGAGTAAATGTGTTGATTGATGGTGCCTGAGATATCGATCAGCAATCGGCCCCCATCACCTTCAACACGAGACCCAGGATTTTGTTTGTGACCTTTTAGGACCTTCCAGGGTCACGGGAAAGGTCGAGGTTTCAGAATTCTGACACCTCTACGAAGGAGAGAAAAACAGCCTTTTAGATACCCGAGGATTGATGCAGTGTGGAAAGGTGAAGGTGGTTCGTACATTGTCTGAGCTATTGAAGTGTGAAAGGTTGACAATTGGCTTGTCGTAGGCTGTTTTTTCTATCCGTGTTTCACAGAAAATTTCATCGAAATACTGGTAATTTCGTAAGAAATTCATAGAAATTTATCGGCGATCGAATACTCCGCGATTCGACATTGTCGTTGATGACAACACAACGGAACAGTGCGTCCCAAGATTGTAAGTGAAAAAAACTGCATATAGATTTCGCCACGTGCAGGCTCGTTGCACTCCGGAAAGAATAACAGTCTCAAGCGAAATTCGATGACTCTGAGCTGACTCGTCCGTCCACGCGCTCGTAACCTGAATGACTTCGATCAGAGTGTGTGTAATGATGCTCGCATCGCGTACTCTGATCTGGCAAACTCACTCTTTTTCCTGCATGTTCGGCTCTCTTCTCCTGTGTGTTCGCAACTCTGGCGTAACCTAAGAAGATTCGTAACAATCAAGAGAAATATCACTTGTGGCAACAGAGTAGAAAAATCCTGCCAACGAACTTCTGGACTCGTGGACCTTCAAGCGCGTGGTTGGAGTAACAAACAATTGGGAATTTGCTGCAAGCCTTTTTCAAGCAAGTTCATTGGCAGTTGAAATATGTTGGAGCTGCATTTTCTCACGTGGTCATTGGGCTCAGACCTCTTAGAAGTTTTTCGACCAATCAATTATACGGAAGGATTCGTCGTTGCCTAGTTTTTTCACGTGCATCACGAGCCTAATTTCACGTTGCAATTATCGAATATCCAGGATTATTGGCACTTCGATTCCACATCAAAGGACATTTTTCCTTTAATATTTCTGTAAGATAAAATGGCTCGAGGTCGACGATTTTCCCAATCCATGTACGAGCTAGTTTTTTCGTGATTATCTTGCAGAGATTAGAAAAAAGCTAGATGGGGAAGTAGGTAATGTTCAATGTCAGAAACTTATTGAACCCGCGTTCAGGACGTGTATCGATAATCGAACTGGCAGCTAATTGATGTGTGTCCCACTTATGGCAGTGGTGAACTGAGCTGCGCAACTCGATGACGATGAACGAAGCAGCGTAAGAAAAATATATTTAATCGTAAATATACAGAGACTCGTACGTCTGTATACGTTCGGCTCGAATTGCGTGGATTATAAAGCCATGATATCGAAATGGGTGGCCCGATTTGAAGTCTGAGACACACCAGTCGAATAACAAAACTAACATTTACTGCGATCAATTATTATTTCCAAAAACTTATCAAACGATACCGAGAAAGCCTGATTACTTAATGTACGAAATAAAACTATTTATATCAATCCAAACCTAAAAGCGAGACACCTTTAAGTTCAATTTTAGTCATAATGATAATATGATAAATCATCGACGATAAATATTGGCCCATCTGCTTGCTGGGTCCATAAATTAAATCTCTCCTTTGCTTGTTCTATAAAAATATGTTCATCCACCACTCTCAGCTCTAAAAATACTTTGCATTGAAACTGTTCAAGAAGATCCCAATCGTTTTCAAATTCAGAATCTTTTGGGAGGCTACCAAACGTAGTTTTAACAAGTTTTATCGTGATTTTTTTTTGCTTTTTCAACAGCATTCGATGCTCAAGAATTCAAGGGCAAACTCACGAAGATTTTTCAATATTTTATTAAATTCTCACTTCCCTGGAGCACTGGTATTTCAAATTCGCATAATCTATATATAATTGTCATACATCTATAGACGTGAATACATTTCGTATACGTACATCGTGAAGTATATACGAATAAGATCAATGCGGGCACGAGCATGGCCTTGCACTCAGAGAACTCACAGTACATTATAAATTATAAATATATATATATATAACTCATCCTCCTTCTTACGTTGCTTCATCCAGTTTTTATTAGAAATAAAGAGGGGCGAAGTTGATGCAACGAGTGTGCTTGGTATTGCAAAATGTCGTAATTTAACTCAACATCGAATGTACCACGATGCAGTGTAATAACACAGTTTGAGTACGGTTGAAAAATTATAATACCAGATGCTGGAATTGAGAAAACGTAATAATTTAGTTTGAAAGGTTTGGATGGATTTTTTGTAGGTTGAAAATAAGTTTAGTAATTCTGTTCTACGCAAATACAAAAAAAACACGGTCATTGGGATAAAAAGTTACAAGAAATTGAGAAAAAAAGCCCCATCGTCGATAAACACAAGTGCCATGACCACATGGTTTGGTCTAGATTAATAGGGTTTTTTTTTTTGCGTTCGGATTAAGAATACAGAAATTCACGTCTCGTAACAGTATTTTGATCACTTTTAGACGCGATCAATAAAATAAAGGAGCAACGGGCGACGAGAAATGAAGAACGAAACGAGCGTGTTTCCAGCGAATGGTATAGCGTGAGAATGAGCAATTAAGAAACAGCGCGGAATAAATCTCTAGTGGATTATCGTAACAATAAAATTATGGATTGTGTATTATGAAATGATGATATGGCAACATGCATGATACTTGATTGACAAATAGTATGATTTGAAAATAGTGAAAAAAATGTTTGGCAGCTTATCATATTTGTGAAAGAGATTTTTGTGAGGATCAAGCGCAGTTTAAATAATTATCGTGCAGTCTAACAATGCTTAGGAACTCACCGAGATGCGACAACGATTGCAAGGAATCTGAAACAACAAAATGAAAAATAAATTCATTAATGTCGCGTGAGTGCGTTTATTTAAATGTACAGCGTGTTTACGTCGAAAAGCTTTACTCGCAAGCGCTTTTTTGCATTGATGCAACAATGGTAATGTCTCGATAAAATATAAGTATACATGACTATACATTATATATCTAATAAAATTGATGTTAGCAATGAAACAGTGCATTAGAACGAATAATTTTAACACAAATTTTCGTTGATTCTTATTCGAATGGGATTGTAAGATCAGATATCTGCAGTATCGTGATTAATCTGCGTTCAGTCCTGTAAAAAAAAGCTCAACATTCAAGCGTCGGTTGGCGAGAACTTTCTTCGACAGAATGGATATTCCTATGAGCGTATATCGAGTAATGACCGAAGCATCGAGCCGAACACGGCGATGCGAAACTCGAAGACAACGGAAAGTTCAAGCTTTAAGGGGAAGAAAAACACGAAATGAGAATCAGAACGAGGCGAGAGAGTGCGTCATTGCGAGGCATAGGCTAAAGCTCGTCGAGCTTTTAACCGGCGACGAAAAGCTTTTCATGCGCGTCTGGCCCAATCGAAACGCGACCCAAGACTATTTTCGAGTGCTTGGCCTGGTTCGCGATTTCGAGTGCACGACGAGGGTACACGAAAGGGAGAGAGATATCACGACGTTCACACTGAAAAGGTGAGACGAAACTGGTCGGCACGAGGGTCGGAAATCAGTTAGCCAATGCCATAGTTAAACACGGCGTTCTATTATTTTTGGCTACCGGTGGTTATTTATAATCTCGTTCGCGTACGACAGTATCGTACGCTCTGCACAACCGATGCTGCAGAATTCATGGGGAAGTAAAATCACGAAAATTGCCGGGTATACTTGCTCCTTTTCGAGTATTTCGAAGCGACGATTTTTTCATTCGTTGCTTAAGGGGTCTACCCTCATTAGAATTTTCAAAAAATCTATTACTTTTCATTGCATTTTTCGAAAGTATGCATATTTTGAAGTATCAAACTCAAATTTTATAAAGATCTGAGCAGTCCAAGTGTACTTATGAGCGACGTTTACTTGGCTGTCGGAAGGCGCTAATATACGCACTACCAAGTGCGGTCCCGCGTACCTGCCTTTGTTTAAACGTGTTTTTTTTTCAAAATCATGTTTTTGGGCGACTCGTTGATGAAAAAAAACGTGCTTTTTTATAGTTTTCGGAAAATTGGTCGTCGTTTTGTAATCCTTGAAAAAATCGTATGATATGCGCTGTAGCCATTTACCTATTGAATCTAAAACCATTTTTTTTCTCCGATCATCCATTCCAGAGATTTTATCAACAGCGCACACCCATCTTTTTTGGACCCGTCTTTTCGCCCATTTTTCTGTATGAAAACTGAGTAAAAAAATATAAAAACAATTTTGTTTGTGTATTTTAAGAGTATATTTTTTAGGCCTAACACTTTTTATATCCATGTCTTATTAGGGTAGACCCCTTAATTTCTCGCTGATTTTTTGCTTTCATTTCATATCGAATCTTATGTTATTGATTGATCGAAGTGTTTTCAACGATATCTAACGGTACACGGTCATCTTTCGTTTGTTTCGATCGTACGGTCGGTGTTCGACTCCGCAAGCTTTCTCATCGGGATGCAGGAATTCGTTGGAGGACATCGATAGTTCATAACGGTATGATTAAACGTTCCATGCATATACGGCAAGTCTGTAAAACGTTTCAAGGACTCTAATGAACCTGCACTGAAATACAAAGAAAGAACGAAATAATCCAATAAAATTGAGTACATTTTTTCGATCGTACCATGATCGATGAGACATTTTTAGCATTTTTAGCGTTCTAATTTGGTGCCTTTTATTGATATTTTTTCGCATTTACTCCGAAATTTCTTAACGATTACGTGCATTCGTTTAGGTCACGATACCCTCCTCAAGCCAGATTTTAAAATGTGCAGAAACTCACATTCCTCAGTTTCGATTTTTTTGAACGTCATACAACACCAAACGCCAAAGCGAATTGTTCCCGCTCAAAGCTCCCGTTATGTGATTCTAACTTTCTCAGACTATTACTGTCATTGTTGCCACTGATTAATCAATACAGAATCGATCATTCTCGTTCCTATTCAAAATCCAGATTCGTCATCAATGGGCATGACGATGAGATAATTACTGTGATCGTCGATGGCAAAAACACTAAAAATTTCAACAAACATGTTTTTTCCAAGTTTTTTAATGATCTGGTGGCTTCGCAATGAAACGCCATTCTCGATGCGATTGATAAACAGCCCAAATGTGTCTCAGACTTGACAACAAATATACGCATAAAAAAAATAAATGAGCTGATCTTTACACGAAACCAAAGAAATAACGAATGAAAAAAACAAAGGATTTTGTGAATCAAATGTTTTTACGCGGCATCGTCTCAGAAACTTCCATCATGATGAATCGTGCGCATCCCGACGTCGGCGATGATAATTCTAATCTTAATGAACACACGGTGACTCGTGTCGCACCGTTCAATTACACCGAATGAAAAGTATAAACCGTTGTTACTGCTGCTGCTGCTGCTGCTGCTGCCTTCTCGGATAGCTTTTCCGTTCCCCCGTCGCTCTATCACGCTGTTACGTCACCGAAAAACGTGATTTCACGTATGCACCATACTTGCTACGTACTCACACTGGCACGAACTTGAAAATACGTGTGGCACAAATTCTACTGCGATATGTTAAATCCACGTGTTTCTGGTCGCATATTTCCTAAGAAGTTTAACAATCACACATGAAACATAATTTCCCAAGTTTTTATCACTACTCAGAAAATTGGTATCGGCACATGATGAATTGTGAAAATGCTGTACGAAAAAAAACGATTCGTTCCAATGATTCAGGCTTCAGCACCGCGGAAATTTTTTAGAAACGCAGCGATATCGAGAAAAAAACGTGGCATCGCTGGCGGGAAGAAAAAAACGATATTTTCAACAGTTCGATATTCCGCAACCTGTGTTTTGTCCTACGGACGAGACCAATGAGGAAGTAAAATCTCATTGATTTTTTTTTGTTTCCCCCGGACGATTCGCAGCCGTTCTACGAAGAATCCTGACCTTCTCACGACAATGAAACTCGACTCCTGGCGAATGTCGAATTTGGCAACATCAACGTGTCCGCACATTCAATGTTTTCAATACCATTTTCAGCTCTCATTGAACGCTCCACGTTTAAGCGGAATTTCGTTATTCGTATCTCGTGATTTTTTTTCAAGTTCATACCCCAGACAAAAGTTCTTCGGAAGTGGGGAATAGTTAATTAAGTGCCGCATGTATGCCTCTCAGGAAGGAAAAATCGCCGACTCCAAGGCCCTGGTTTGGCTCGTCGATTCAACACGCAATGGCATATACATCATTAATTAAATATTGGCGGGCAAAAGGAAAGTCCATCGAACGGAGTCCTTGGACCGTCCATAAATATAGCTCATTGTTTCGTTCAATAACAGAGCTCCGGTTCGTGTTCCTACGTAGGTATGTGAGCTCCGGTAATTTTTTCTTTTGCCACATGGACCATAAATATCAATAAATATTTATTGCCAAGGAAAAAAGAGCTGAGTCGGGCGTTCAATTCCACGGAATCACATTGACACTTTTAATCGATCTGCAAATAGCAATATATAAATAAAGAAAAATAAACAAGCCGTAGACGTGTCTGGATGATTGTCGGATGAAATCCACGAGCCACTTTTCCTCTACTCATTAAATTGTTACTCAAGTACTTTCATTTGTCAACAATCAATAATTCAACGTGTGCAATTTCGTCCCTGCTTCAACGATTCCCACTTGAGCTGCCACCACTTTCCGTCCCTCGTTCGATAATCGAAACGATGGTATCAGAACGCAGCCGTGACTTCTATGAACACAATTTTATTGTAGTACGGTTATTATTCGTTCGATAACGCGAAACGACGCGGTACTTTGGCGAGGAGTTTGTGGCAATAGGATTTTTTCCATCTCAAATATTTTCGTATTTTCATTTTCAATAGTCTCAAAAGGAAATTCTTTTAGTCATGAAAAAATTGCATGCTATGCAATTTCGATTTTCTGGTCGACTTCAATTCCGGTGTTTCACACACAAACAACACTCGTTCATCTATTATTTTACGCTAGGCTCCGTGGACACGTGGCCGCGCACCAACCCAATTACTCGCGATGCTTCAGGGTGCCCGGATCGAGAATCGTCGTGTGATGACATCCAACACTCGAGGGTAACGCCAATGAGATCCACCAATTCTCAGAATCCTGTGATACGTTTAATAGTCATCAACGTTAAATGAAATTTGATATTTTGCCGTGGTGAGAAACAGGCTTGTGGAAAAGCACGTGGGAATAAAATGATTTGTGAAAAAAAATATCACTCGTTCAGTCCATCATGAAGGGTCAAGAATTCCTAACTTTATTAACCTTTGGAAATTCTACTCACGCGACAATCTTGAAATTATTCCTCGAAAGAATTTACGAAAATAATTCGTGACTAAGTCGTTGAATACGGAATATTCGCAGATAGACTTCTACGTTGAAGCAAACGATCGTCAGAAGAAGGATGATCGGTTCTGAATTTTACTGAGAATTTCTCTATACATGTGAGATTCGTCATCAGAGATTAAACCTAATCGCAATCTAATCGCTAAATACGATGAGACATTCTCGTTGATCAGTCGAGCGAGCTTAATCGATAGGCATTACCCACCCCAGAATTAATCCATAAATTCGTAAATGGCCAAGCTCAGTTTCAGGTCAAAATGGTTGCCATGAGACTGAACTGGTGCTCACTCCTTTGTCCTGGAATCAAGTTCTTCACTTTAATCATATCACGAAGAGACAAAGCAGTCCCAAACCTGTTCCAGAAAGAAAGGAATCGAGAAAGACTCCTATGGATTGTGTCGAATAAAATAAAAGCTTGAAAAGCCCCGATGCGAAAAGGCAAATGAGGTTCTCTGACGTAATATTCTCAACCGTATTATCGTCACAGAAATAAACAAGGAAGTCGATACCAGTTTGGAAAAACCGTTGATCGATTAATCAGGTACACGATCGATCAAATTCCTGCACCTGTAGAATCACGAGACTCGAGACTAAAGTCTTCTGATCGACATTCCATCGTTCAAAATCACGTTTCACCATGTTTGCCAAATCTTAATGTTGTTTGTCGATGCATGTTTTCTGTGTGTCTCTGGCGACCTCGGAGAAGCTTGAAATTTTTTCCAAATATTTTTTTCGGTATTTTCTAAAATGATTAAACATTCGGTATAAGTAAAAAGCGAATCGCAATGTACGTCAGCATTCGAGCGGTCGCTGAATACTTAAGAACGACAACGAATTCGATTCCATTGACCCGGATGTTTTTTTTTCCACTGGTTGAGAAGATGCTGCGGCACGACTGGGACGATTATGGGGTCCGTATACGAACAACCATAACCGTTGGCCTCGGACCGCCTAGCAACAAGTCGCGTGGCATGTGCTGCTGTTCAACTATACACACGCTACTTTGCTGGGCAACGTCCGTTGATCTCGCACACAGAAATACACGCACGAAATGCCGGGGAATGGTTCGATCTTTTACACGTTATCCTGTGGCACTCGAGGAAATAGAATCTCCGCTATCTCAAAAAATATAAATAGAAAATACGATTGCACGTGAACTTTTCGATCGTATCAATTTTGTTTTATAGCATTCGATCGCTATTCGCATGTGATAAATCTGACGTTTGATACAATCGATTGAAATATTGTCAGACAAAAAAAAATGATATTTCCAAGACGAATGTACAAACGAATATTACTGGAGTCCATCGGACTGCATTCGGACTCTTGTTTTTAGTAAGCTCAAAAATCGATCAGGAAAACGCATCTGACGCTCCGGTAACGTCGAATTCTTGCGTCTTATTGTATCCAAAATTCTTTTCTACTCAACTAATCCGCTGGAACATTGTCGCAAAGACCTACTTTCTACACTAACGTACCAAGTACCTAAAAAATGTAAAACACTGATTCCTCCAGGTTTTACGTTATCGTGTTTTATTGGGTCGCGAAGACAGTTGTTGGAAGATCCGAGAGGTGAAAAATGGTGGCTCGAGTGTCGCGTTTTCCATACTGCTTGACCAGCCAAAGCGACTAATCGTTTCTAATTGGCAGGGCGTTTGAAAGCACGTGCTGAAAATGCTATTTTGCTTTGCAGAAGTTGCCTCGCCAGGCTTGGCTTATCGATATAATTGCAATAGATCGACGTGCAGTGAGCGTGTGTGGCGATATCAAAAACGATAGTTTGCAATGGAAAATTGTAGTTTTTGCTCGAAGGATCGGTTCTCGTTGTGTGCCTTGAGACTGGAATGACGTAAGGTTGCGAGTGCGCAGAGCGTTTTTAATAATCTCCGCAAGGTCGCAAAGCCTTGTTCCAAATTATCGGCTGAAATCTACTCGCTCGTTGAATATTTTATTTAAATAAATCCCAACACTTACTGGAGGACGGTGTTCCCCCTTCAGAGAGCAAACCAGCAGTGTTCCAGCTAAATTTTTTGTCACAGAAGTGTGACCATGAAATTTCATCTTCCAACGTCTTCTCGGGCTCCAAAAGTAAGCACCAATTGAAGTTTAATTGTTTTCGACTTGAATTTCACTCTACAATCCATCGGTGCTTCAGCTTCAATAATTATCAATCACTTCGAAACGTACGATATTCGATGCAAGCCTTGTTTCGACGCACTTTATTCCCAAGAATTCACGATATATAGTTATCTAAAAATGAATAAAGCAACATAAGATCGAGGGCTCCCGCAAAACGGCTATTCGATGTTGTCATGTGCTCCAAGTCTTATATTTCACCGTGAGAGAGCGCACGCGCTCGTCACAAGGAAGCAGCTGTGGCTTTCGATAAGTGAAATACCCGAGGCTCTTTTAATCGCACGGCGTGCTTGGTCTTCGGCTCGGAAAAAAGTCGACCGCTCAATTGAACGGACCGACGATTAATTTTGATATTCAACATTGATAGGGGCCTCTGGCCATTTCCACACATACGAACTGTCTGGATTGGGATGAGTCAGAAGGAGTTAACTGGATTGCAGAGCTCGACTCAAAGTCCCATGAGCCTGCTGACGAACCGCCAACCATGCACTATTTCGTTGTTTTTTTTTTAAGTGAATAATTTACGAAAACTATGATAATATATCGACTCGTCCCGTGTCAAAAATGGAAGCACGAAAATTTTCGAATATTTGGCGAGTTCGTATCACGAAATTGAACCAACTTCAGTCACCATCGGTTGGCTGCTGATAATCCATAAATATCGATGAAAATCAAAGTATGCCTGAGTTACTATTCTTCAATAAATAACGCGAAGCATCGACAATAATTTACAAATAAAGTCTCTTCGATATTCAATTCATCTTGGACGCAGTTCAAATTTATGACCTGCTCTAGATTAGACTGACGAATCGAACCGGTCTGCAGATCCAGCCCTACTTTAAATCGTTACGCATCATTTTGGGGAAGATCGATACCTTGGAAGATCGGCTACGGTATACGAAATCAAGCATTTGGTCAATGCTGAGTTTGATACTTCGCAAATTGATATCGATCGTGAGTATGAAACTAGGAATTTATTATCTCCCTCGTGAATAAATGCTGCCCCCTCCCCCGGAGTTTGGGCCTGGAAGAAAGTTTAAAAGAATGATGCCAATTCACAAGCGATATGTGATCGAAATCGAGTTTCATTTGATGTGAAGATTGTATCATAATCTAAGGTCACCCGAACACAGGCTCGAATCTTATTCATCAAAAGATCTCTGGAAAAAGAGCAACGATCGGTAACAAAGTGGCCCGATTCCAATGACACTGCGTCTGGCCACCTGTTGGTACTCCAGAGATAATTTGCATCCGATAAGTTACCATTCGTTCTTATCTGGAGAAAAAACCAGCCGATAACGTTTCGATTCATGCGGTAAATGTGGGTTCCTACCTTACCAATTGTTGATACATTTGCTCGCAAAGCTAGTTTTCAAATGTACAAACAAGAATTGACATTGACTGATGGAGATCGATGCTATTTTCAAATGAAAAATCGCTTTTTTCAGTGAAACGGTTTTTCTCGGATTTATGAGCCAAGAGTTATTATCGAAGATTCGTTAAATGAATTCATACTCACTCGTTTCATTTTCTGGCGCATGACTGTCCTCTCTGACATCCTCAGCGGCTGTGGAAAGGGCTAGAAAATAAGAAAAAACAAATGAATGATCGATAAAACGAATAAAATTCTAGGAAACAAAGTCATTTTCAAAAATTGATTTAATAACGCGATACTTGAGTATTCACAAAATTGTAATATCTACGTTTCAAAATTTGAACGAATATTTTTGCTTTCCCGGTTGTCAAAAGAGAAGAAAAATGAGGATAAATGATAAACGAAGCGATATAGAGAAAAACATGATTTTGTTTTGCAAACGCGTAATTTCCCACACTTTTTCCGAGTGATAAGGAAAACGTGTTCGAGCCGAGTGTTGTAATATACCCGGCGACTTTTCAACCAGCGCAACACATTGATTTATCGCTACACTCACAATCTTCAGTCACAGATTCTTAATGAAATGTTTCCATGTAACAAATCAACACTGACCAAGCTTGTTCGCATTTTATCCAACTAGGAAAACATGTAGCGATTTATTTTTTTGCATGCTTTCAATGTCTAAAGATTCTCAGAATACAAATTGCTCCTGCATCTTCAAAGATCGTGGTCTGAGCACATGAAAAACAACTAATCACTGACTTTTCATCATTTCAAATTATTTTTTCTTCTAAAACAATCGTCACATGCATTCCTGTAAATAATCGGTACATACGATTTTTTTTTTGAATGTGAAAAACCTTCATGAAAATTCCCTTTGACTTAAACTCAAACAGATACGACTTCATTATGTAATTACTAAGTTATTAGCACTATAAAAATGCTGTGGCCTGTTCACATGTTAGAACAGTTAAGTTCGCAATGAATTCAACAAAAAATGGTAATTCAATATCTTGCCAACAGCATCGATTTCCTAAGAATAAATACGCAGTTTTATTTTTATTTTTGTTTGTGATTTTATGAGATTTTTTTATTAACTAGTGTTTTCATAAGCACAATGTAGTCCGTTAAGGGGAAATATCAGTGTGAAAAAAAGCTTGAGCGCAAAAGAGCTTCTGTATGGTTCAGGGACTAATCGGTAAGAACTTGTTTTGTATTAATATTTAAGCTACATCATTCAATATTATCCTTTCAAAACTTTAAACGCGTTTTTCTCGAAACTATGTTTTTTGACCTGGTTGACAGCATAGCTCTGTCACATTTTGTCCAATCGACTTCATTCAAAAAAGATTCTTTTCAGAAAATTTATCGCTATCGTCGCATCGTAGAGTTTTTGTTTGAATTGTTTACTTTTTTTTTATCAACAATTTACTTTTTTTTGTGTGCAATTCGTTTTTTTTTAAATAGCTGCTATTTTTTTTAATCAAAATTTTCAAATTTTCTACGATGCTGCCATGTTATTATAATTTAATAATCTTTTTGAGTTTTTTATTTCAGGTGCTCGCTGTGGCACTTGTGCTGTCAACTGTAGAGGAGTCTTTTTTTCAGACGCCATTTTACGACCGCTCCTCTGCTTAATAAAATGTACTAGAAATGAAAAAAAAAATTCTTGTATACTTCATTACTTCAATAATTAATACACAAAATTTCAAATAATTTGATCGAGCCGTTTTTTCAAAAAAAAATCCCAAAAAACACCTCATTTTTCAACCTGTCACACTCATATTCCCCCTTAAGCTTCAAGTCCGGTTGTCGAGGACTAAAACCGGATAAGGAAATGACCAATTCATATTTTTTTCTAACGAGGAAACCGCATTTGAGACATTACTCGCTTCAGTTCCTGCATATAAAAAAATACGTTCGGTGTGACGTCTTATTTAGACGTCCAACATCGAGAATAATATATAATTAAAGGCTACATGTCAATGACTCAATTTTCCAAATGATTGTGCCCAATTCACAGGAATGATTCGACAGATTTTGTTATTCTACGAGAACCGCGTATTCGTCGTTTCTTCTTTCATGCATTGTTTTTCTGTTGTTTCAATAAATGTAGCCCAAGGTTTCCCTTTGAATGTATGCACGCCTCAGTTCCTTGCGGCGATTTTACTAACGTTTATTAAAGATGTACTGATTACTCGACTTGAGGAATGCTGAACTTCTACGTACGTGACCGAGTGAGTAAGCAAAAAGAGCGGGGCGGAGAAAGAGCTTGAGGAATCTATAAAATTCTCAATTTCTTTATCACACTCGCCTTTTCGATGTATATAATGAAAACAGCGAAATGCCTCGATCGATAAAAAATCACAACTGTGGATCGTCGTATCGGTTAATAGCGAAACGTTGCTCAACTCGTTTCTATTTACGTAAATTACTTGCGATCAATCATCCGCGATAAAATGAAAGAATTCTAATTGGATATTCCTCCATTGGATCCTCTGGAAAATTATCAATTTATTTTCACTCTCGATGGCAGCCGGTTTAATACTGTCGTCGTAACGAGTGGGCTGGTAATAATGAAAATGTAATGAACAAAAAAAATATTCGAAAGATTGAAAGCCAAGTGACGAATGAACTTCCAGGCAATTCACAACATCTTAGGCGGGAACAGAACATTTTTATAATTCAACAAAAATAATAGGAAAGAAAATCGTTGAGTTTGTATAATAGAGTCAATGTTCACACCGATAAGAGGTTATCAACCAATGGCACTAATCGAAGTTGTCGGTGCAGTAAGTACCAGCTCCCTACATCCAACAATGTAAAGGATTGAAACTTCCTCAATGATCTTCGATCGAATTAGCAGCAATCGATTAAAAAAAAGATAGCATTGAATATTGAACGTAGAAAAATGTTATAAAAAAAAAAATTTTATAAGAAAATTAAAAAATTCTATTCCAATGAAAATTTCCATTTTTTTTCAACATCACGTTTCAATGTCGTTCAATGCGACGAGAAGCATCGACTAATGTCAAAAACATACCGATGTCTGGATACTGCAATGATAATTCCAACATAATTCCACTGTACGATATTCCCTTGGGATTCACTTCGCAACACTCGACTCGTCACTACACCTTCAAAACTTAATCGAAATATTTTTAAAGCTCGGAACGCAGTGAAATTTTTCGGATCTCCGTTTTTACAATCCTTGTTCAAAGTTCACAACAATAATTTGAACAGAATTTAATTATAATTTTCGTTTCACTATTGACTCCACAGAAATCACGTAATGTGTTTAAATCCCATGGAAAAAATCATCGTTGTTCTCCATTCGGTATTGACGCTCGACGCAGTTCCGATGTTTGACTGCAGCGATCGAAATGATTTCCCGCGTTGGATTGCAAAGGTAAGACGCCGGTGTCTCGACCGCGTCGCGAATTTCATCAATATTCATTTACGGTCCGATGGAATTTTCGGCCCATCTCGATTTTTCAAAACTGTCCAATCTTACTCCAACTCCTCGGAGATCGTTTTCGCAAAAACGAGCGGAGTTTTTCCTTCGAATAGAGTAAAATATTGCGTTCGTCTCTGAAATGATTTTCTGCTCTCTCGTTAATCCCAACGTTGTCAGCAAAAATGATCTTTCGTACGTAACCAAAGAGAATATTGCTCAGTTTCTTTTGAAATTCGAAAGAATTGCGTTGTGAATGTCACTCGAGAAACGCTCCATTGGAGAAGATTGTTCGCCAGGTACGATTATAATTTTGGGCGCAACATCGGGGAGTTCGAGTGTCTGGCGTAGAACCGGATCGTCACTGAATAAATATTCCCTCTTGTTTCCTTTATAAGTATAAATCGCACGATTTCAAGATTCACATATGTACATATAATCCTCCTTTCGATCTGTATATGTTACAAATAGTACAAGTGTCTATATGCGTGACACTGATTAGATAATAATGAATTAAGAGGGGCTCGCGACGACCGCGTCCTTCGCGTTCGATAGAGATCGAGAATGAGACTAACACACGCGGGTCTATCAAAAAATCTTCCAGAGTATTTACAATGTTCGTCGAGCACTGATTCTTTTATTTAAATAGAACAGAATAGGAAGAAAGAGGAAGAGTAGGGACAGCTCGTATCAAGGTATGTGACTCCTTTCGACGCACGTCACAATTTCGATGGAACGCATGGCCATTGATGTTATAATAATTACCGAATTTTATTTCTTCGCTTATATTAACTTCTCTATCCATCGTTATTTATTTTGGATTTCATGCTCGAATCAGCCACTTGACATTTAGTCTGTTTGATCCGGTTCATGAGACTTGTAATCGAAGTAAAGCAAAATCGATGAGAAGTTGAAAAACTTGATTAATGTCTGTTTTTTAATAGCGACGATGTCTGTGTAATCGCCAATTTATTATTACCATTCACAAATTAACGACGCGATGCTCTCGGACGCAATCGAACGACTGAAGAGTAATTACGATCTCTCAAAGCCTTTAATATCGTACATACATTTGTGTATTGTACTCAAACACATGGAACACAATAATTCTGCGGGCTTGGATACAAGTGTATGAGAATGATAAGAATGCTGTCGAGGCTTTCCACAAATGGCACGAACTGCCTGCACGACCACTGACTTTCGTACGATGTTCATGTGATAAATATGCACCAAACCTTCTCAACACTTTCCATTTTTTTATTTCGAATTTACAGCAACAATTATTTATGTTTGTATGAAAATGGAGATCTGAATAGCATCCAACAAAAGGATCGTTTTGCCGATCATTTCATGGCAGTGAAGGAAACAACTGGCCATCGATTTCATGAACTTTTTTCTTCGTTCTATGGCTCGATTTCTCTACACGTTTATTTGTTTCACAGAAATTAATAAAAATGCGATTTTGTTGCCATCAATTTATAGCGTGCGATGGGAATGACGATAAAATGGAAGAGTGGAATGTCGACGATTGCATCGTGCATTGTCGGGTGGAAAATAAGATGCGACTGAACAAGATTAGGGCCACAGAGCATTTTATTAATCGGTTTGATAGATTTAATGAAACCGTTGCCCTCTGAAATGGCTTCTATGACTATTTATCGTTTAGCTGTCCACTATTTCGTTGGATTCGTTACAGCGCTAATTTTAAAGTTAATTTATTCTCAATCCTTTTCTTTGCCTAAAACAATTTAAAAGTTTTGCAATTCTCACCGTTTCGCGGAAGCGAATCAGCGTCCGTCTACATTGTGACGTAGAACCGGAATTTTAAGATTCTAATTCTAATCTGGCTCCTCTTAACGATAAGAAAAATCGATCCCAATCGATCTTGAATCGTGGTTTTTTGTATGGAATCTCGATTAGTAAAGTTATAATCGCAGACGACACAGAAAAAATATCTAAATTACGATAAGAACCATTTTTTCTGTTTACGTACCTTTGACTAAATGTGTTCGCATATTGTCTGGGATTTCTACTGCTGACGTTTGGTTGTATAAGGATTGAACTAATTGATCTAATCACACGAGCCGAAAATATCGAGCAACGTCGTCCAAACTTCTTATCAGTACCAATGTCTTGGATTTTCCGCAAATATTTTATCGATGTATACAAATTGAAATAGAATGTCCGTTGATACAGTCACGAGAGGGAAGACTTTTTGACAAAATGTTTATGATGATATCCACTTTTCGACGTTCGCACACTCAGGCCATAACATCCGGTCGATTATGCATTTCTTTTATCTTAAAAAAAAACACGAACATGGAAAAATTGAGATTTTATTGACATCCCGATTAATTGCAATGATTATTTTTATCGCAAACACGATGTTCGAGAAATTTCTGTTCACAAGATTTATAACAGCAGCTGAATAATTTAAAA
Source organism: Venturia canescens (assembly GCF_019457755.1). NCBI lineage: Eukaryota > Metazoa > Arthropoda > Insecta > Hymenoptera > Ichneumonidae > Venturia > Venturia canescens. The sequence goes on from NC_057421.1 coordinate 26,669,457, forward strand.
CGTTTGAGGAAAACGTTAAAAGTGCTTGAAGTTCTGAAATTTTCACATTTTTTCGAAGGAATTGACAGAAATTACCCGAATCACTTGCTCACAGGATTCCTCACTCAATGCAGCTTTTTCGCGATTGAAACAAAAATAGCAACGTATGTTGTGACTTTTTGCGAAGGGTAAGAATTAGATGTTCAAAGTTCAGATGCTCATGAAGAACTGGAGAATCATTGTTGATAAGTACACTTCGCCGGTGCAGAAGAGCAAATTGGTCAAAAGTGTCAACTGGACGATTCAAACACGCAGAATGCTGTTCGCCTACACTCGTCACAGTTGTATACAAAGCCACACATAAAAGTCCCTTTCTCGCTGGTCGTCCGTGTGCAAAGACACTCTGATAACGTCATCGAACGTAATGCCGCTCTTCATTAACCACGTTGACCCTTCTCGTGGATCTTATGGTGACGTTAACTGCGTGGGTGTTAAATTCCCCTTAATAATTTGGCTCGTTGCGATATCGCTACTGATCCGTAAGATCGCCTTTGCAAATCGTTTCTCCATTGCAATTACTTTCTCTATGGGGTTTTATTATTAAACGGATGCGTGTACAGCGAATACGTAAAAGAAATACAAATATTTTTGAGAAGGAATCGCATCTTCGAATAGCAATAGGACCAGCAGAAAAGATAATCGAGATTTGAAAAAATTGTATAAAACAAAATTTTTGCGTGAATTTAAAAAATAACGCGAGGTTCAAAAAATTCTTGGCCACACTGACATCAAAATGGATTAACCATTTTTCGACGAAAGGAATCATAACGTAATAATCTGACAAGGCGACAGATTTAGACTGTACAGAAGTGTAATCAGGCAGGAAGATCGAATTATATTCTCCAAAAATCCCCGTCTGAAGTGCCACAAAGTGCTGAGTTGTTTCGATGAAACGCTGCTATCAATGGGCGTGGATGAAACCTATATAATATCGAGAAGGAATCGTGCCAGCGATGTGTAGTTTAATGTCCGGTATTTGGATGGTACGTAAAAAAAGCAAATGCTTTCGAAATTACTTTTCGTACAGGACAGTCCATGAATCACGATTTCAAGTCTTTCGAGGGTTCGTAAAAAAAATGCATTCTTTCGAAAAAAAATACACAATCCAATTTCTGTGATTTTTTTTCTCTGGGTTCCTCAAATGGTCAAGATTTTTAACACTTCTTAACGGAACAAATGTAAGAGAATCTATTGAATTGCAAACTCTACATTTGAAATCATATAATTTCTTAACAGTGATAATTGATCTGGTAACTATGGAGTTGATAACACAGTTATATTGCCACGTCTTAAAATTGTAAGGAACAATTTGCCCGGATTATTTCATGACGATAAATATTTCAGATATAAAGTCGGAAAATCCCTCCGGAAATGATAATCATTGATTTCTTTTTTATTTCAAACTCGTAATAATTACGTTCATAATTAAGCTCAGTTGAGCATTAATAAGTGATAAATGAATGAGCCTAAAAATTGGATTATTTCAGAGTAGGCACAGAGATTCAGAAGCTCTGTTATCAGATAACGAATAAAGTTTTTCTTGCAAACTCACAAGTATGCTTCAATGAATGATCGGGAATGACTGGTATCGAGCATCCATTCAACGTCCTCACCATAATTACTCGGAACAGAATGTACCGACGGCAGCACTGTTATGAAAATGGATGCGTCTATTTTTACAGACGTCCATGAAAATGATTGATCCAAAACAATGAGAATGTTGGACGAACCGGAAGACGATAATGTGTGACGTGGTGGAAGGATGAAAAGAGAACTGATTAAGTGGGTTGAGCGAACGAAAAACATAAAACATTCGATAGAGATTGTCAAAATACGTCATTCTCTAATTGCGTCGGCATAACACTAAGACCCTTAATTAACAATATTTATGCCCGGTCATTCGTTATACGGATGCCTGGATAACCAGATGGACGTAATCAATTAATTATAATTGATTGATCGTAACTAGAACCCCGAGATATAAAAATGTTTGTGATTGCACAGAAATTTTCATATCTTGTGCTTCTAGTTACGATAAATTTGATAAATTAACTGTTTAGGATTGGTTTTATAAATTAGCGATTAACAATGAACGTGGAACGTTTTTTTAACCCGAAAAATATCTGAGAAATTTCGAATACAAAGGAAATGTTACCCACTTATTATTCAATTGAACAAAAATATAATTTAGTCTCCAAGAAAACGATAATCTTGAAAATGATTTATTAACAAGTTTGACTACTGAATGAAAGAATGAAAAATTAAAAACGAAAATTCTGGAACCAAGACTCGAAAGACTACAGCAAAAATTACACATTTATTTATATTCACAGATTTTACGAAGAGTGAAGCCTGACGTTAATTTATCCGGCTACGATTAAGGTACGCGCTCGCACGTGGCAAGTTCACGTTTGAATCACTGAAATAATCACACGTGGCTCATCGTATCAATATAAAATAAACACTGAGCGAACGCACACCGATACGCAGGAAAGGACCGTGGGTAGATCGGACTCATTGTCCATGCGAGTATGATGAATGTTTAAAGGAGAATAAAAAAAAAAGAATAGGCAATGACATAATGTAATTGATAGTCGGTTTGAAAAAATGAACACGAAGCAACGCAAATTCATAGAACGCTTAGATTCGAAATAATATCCTTTTACCTATCAAGGACGATTCTGAAACGTCCGTTATATCTTTGATATGAATACAAAAAATATTTCTTTACGAACGTGGAATGATGTTTTCACGATTCACGGGAACATTTAATGAATTATTCTTATTTGCATAATGACGATTATTCACAATTGCGTCACAGGAACAAAGTTTTTTTTTTTTTATTAACATCGAATTATTCGTCCACAAAAAGTAATTAAGTATGAAGATGGTTAAACGATTTATGGTTATTGCTTAGTCAAGCAATCGTTTACGCTTCCAGTAGATAACGTACCCAAAAAATCCTAGTCAGTTTTCACTAGATTGTTAGTTTCGGAGAAGTCTCCGATAAGCTAGAAAATTGTGGAGAAAACTGCTTCGCAGTTGTCGAGTAACCGAGGCTCTTCCGTAGACAGTAAATTTTGTCGAAGAATCAGTTTTCGTTCACCGTTAAATTTATAGGCTTCGAATTCAATTATAATTTGTAAATATTTAAGAAGGTTTCTTATGCTAAATAGACTGTAATTAGTTTTGATTTTAAGTACTCATCGTTAATAATGAGTCCGTTTGACGTTCATTGGAATTCAAAACTCAGGGATGGCATTAATGTAACTCGAATCACATTCGTATGACCAACATAATTTATTGAACGATGGCAGGATTCCTCGGCTGGTTGAAAGCTACAAACTTCGACAAATTTCTTCCAACGATTATATAAGTCATTAGGAAATGCAACATGCGATTAAAATGGGAGAAGAGAAAAATATTGCACTGCACCCGATCCTCATCGAAACGTCAAATGTTATATCTGCCGATTTATATCTTTTGCCTCGTAGCCTGACGAGGCCAACTTGGCACAAGTGCGCAGCAAGGATTTCCTTGAAAAGTGCAGTTGCAAAAATGGATTGGAGCTGCTGGCGATACGATCTTTATTAGATCATTTTCTCGCATTTTTCCTTGCTTTCTATAACCCTATCATCCAACCGTGGATCGTCGGTTAGAGTCGCTCGACTTCCGGATTTTATTACGATTTTTTCTCGCTCTTTTTTTTTCTCTACCCGGAAATGGCGACTGTTAAGGTCCTTGGTGGGGGAGTATTCGTCATGGGTAGCTTGAAAGAGTCTTTCCGTGATGGAGTCGTTATTGTTTCGATGAGAATATGATTATCAGATAATAGGGTATTTTACACGACGTAAAAAAAAGTATAAAAATGCATGTTTGTGATAAGATTCGTAAAAAGTAAACGAGAAACGTCAAAATTTATTCATAAAAGTGCAATGTGAATTTTATAACTCAATTTTTAAAATCGTCTTTTTTCATCTGTTTTTCAAATGTCTAAAACGCCATCCGCCATATTGGATTCCAACGTGACGTCACTCGTGAAATTTTACAAGTTATTATCACAATTGTGGACTTTTATGATTTATTTTATTAAAATCGCATCATGGAAGACGGTTTTGCGTGAAAGCAGAAAGTTCAAATCTACCAATGATAAATACGTTGATGGTGGCGATGAATCCACATTTTTTTTGGCGTTTTTACACTTCTATTATTGAATTTAGGCACAAAACACCGACGACAAACACATTAACGATTCATTATTTTCACAAATCTTTTGTTTCTTAGTTTTTCGTAGTCGAATTGTTTACTAACGGAATGACGTCACAAACCGAAACAGCCGCTAGCGTTTCCGCGCGAAAATTCAAAATCGAATAAAAAATAGTTTTTAAGACTATTTCTTTGTCGAAATTACTCACGAGCTTTGTTAGAGTTAATTTTTTGTCGATCGTCCGCAAGAAAAGCTCACACAGGGACTTTGTTGTTGATTAATATTCAACAATCCGCGTGTTTCCCTCTCATCACTAAATGTTGTCAAATATTTATGGAAAATTCGAAATCTTTTGGAAAAATGGCACCTATCCAAAAAGATGCCGATAAAAATGTCGACGAAGCAACGCCGGTTTTGCGTTGTCACACACGGCCGAGGCCGTTAAAGTGGTCGACTGCCAAAGCTCATGGATCTTACAAGCTCTGGCGATGAAATAAAAATAACTGGTGACCGCATTGCTACGGTAATATCGTTATAAGAAAATCTTTCGAGATTCTATGAAGAAATGAACCTTTTCTAGATTATTTGAAAGAAAAATAATAAATCATTTTTGCCAGCAACAAAATTATGTAAATCATTTCCCCAGAACAGAATTGAAAATTGTAGCTCGTTTCTACTGTTTTATTGTTAATTGTAAATTTCGCTACGAAACGTTAAGTTTTTAGCACCCGTTATACACCTCCGTGTCATATGCAGTAAACTACTCGAAAATAAAACGAGACAGCCAACACGTGTACACAAGAAAGGGAGGAATATTGAAGCGTAGAAACTATGACGTTACAGCAGGGAATCGTGCCAAATAGTTTATTTCTTCTTTTCCGACGTCATGGAAATTCGACAACGACGACATCGGTGAAACGGGGCATCGTCGAATAATCATTCGTTTTCGCATTGATTATTTTTCCTCGTTATTCAAAGTTTTTTAAATCTTCATCATTTAAGATTCTTACATTCATTGATCCTTCAGAGTTTCTCCTTTTTTTCTTCCGGGTACATGATAATAAAGATTATTAAACGGATATTCGAGCAAAACTATCCAACGGAAGAGTCCTTTTTATTCTTCGCTGCAAATAATAGGCAAAGGCTCGGAAGTATTCTAATTGATCGACGATAAGACACTTTTTTAGACAACATTCGAACAAATGGTACGAATCACTCGGATTACATGAAACTTCACTGTTAACTTTTTCTTATCGAATTTCGAGTGTAATAATGTTTAATAACACGTTAGTAATAATTGAGCAGTAATCATTTTATTACGGTGTAAACCAAGATAATTACAGTAAAACATAATTATTACGTGCGGAAACTTGACGCAAAATGCCTCGTGGAACGAACAATTATTGAAATTAACGACTTGACGACGAAACAGAAGTGCTCAACTGTCCGAGTGTTTAACACGGAATATGCTTTTGATAAAATTCATTAAAATTCCTATTTCCACCGCTTCCGGCTTTTCATTGAAAAAAAAATCATATTTTCAGCCTCATTTCGGTATAGTGGTAACCAGAAGTTTTTCAGCAACTCGATGAAACAATGTTTTGGATTTTTCTCATTCTTCAACACTCGCGAATGTCGATGGATACTCAATTAAGCACGAACGGGCTCAAATGTGAAGGAAACATGGCGCATTGAAAGAGATCAAAAGTGATTCCAAGGAAACACGCGTGTAACCCGTCAACGCAAATATTTGAACAAAGATAAATAAGCGCATACCGGTATATGACATTTCCACGAAAAATGAAGTATTTAACAGGAAAGAGTGATCAATGAAAACATGGGATTGGGAGGTTGGAATGCACTCTTGAGGGCGGCGTATCACCGCTGATATGAAATCTGTTATTCTCTGGAGTGTCTTACACAACGACCATGAGAATTTTATTTGTAAAGTGATAAGAGTGGAAGATGCGTTTCAATGATGGAGGAGACGAATTAGTTATTGGAATAATTGCAAAAATCAATGAGCCTTAAACGTTGGATTTTCAGCGTTCATACTGGCGGTATCCGATTTTCCAAAAAAAAAATTGTGAATTGTAGATTCAACGATAAAAACGATATGAAAAGAGGCACGTTCGTAATGATGATTTTTTCTTGTTCCGTTTCAACGCGAAAGGAAACAGCTGAACGATTATTATCGACGAAAGTTCACTGATATCGACGCACTGCATTTCTTTTTCGTTCTTATCAGTCCTCGCAGGGGGTTACCAATCCCGAAGGAAAAAAAAAGAACTGACATCTTGTTTAATAAACAAAAAATTGCAAGTGCAACGATAAGAATCCCCTTCGGTGCGCCAACGACGATGACGAACCGCGTCACAGAACGTCTTATCTATGAACAAAGGCAAGAACAACGAGACACAGTCCAAGAAGAATCGTGTGAGAACCACCGAGTTATTGATACTCGAGTATCCTTGAGAATACATCGATCGTTAATGTCCGAATACTACAAAAAGAATCGTATAATTGTCACTTCGTAATGCATAAGTGCGAACGAATAAAATTTATTGAACGATTGATTATTCTCTTGACGCTTTACGTAGACAATGTTTTTTTCGTATTTCAATGAATATTGTTCGAATATTGAAACTGAGCAAGAAGCAGAAAATGCAGTGTCAACATCTGTCTGACTTTATTCAACTTTTCGCCAACGTACTGTTCGTTTTTCGATTATCTTTTCTACTTATACAGCTGGCTCGAGAGTCAATTCGAATATAAAGAGTAGCAAAGAAAATATGACAGTTGAATGAAAGATTCGATTTCGCGTATGAAAAGCGAAATAAATCATCGATGGTCCTTGATCGATCGTGCAGTCGTCACACGGTCAGCGAAATTAATCGATTCACTAACAGAAACGTCGAATGTTTCATCAACTCAATAATTTAATAATAAACAATGTTGCTGAGTATCAAGTTGAGGATCCAACGCGATTCATCAACGATCAAATAATTAAATGATTGGTGGAGATCCCCTCCAGCGAGCATCAAGGAGGTCGTATCGAGAAAGTTTCTCAACTATGCACGTCTGGCTATTCAAGTACAAACGTTCACTCATCCGAGGAACTTCCTTCAACACGCCAGACGAGGACGTTTGACGGAGAGTGAGAGGAACGTTTGAAGGAGGTCTGACTGCGCGTACAAACCGCACAGACAACCACCTGTTTTCTTTCTCTCTTCCACCATTAACAAGTCGCTTGAGGAATTGAATGAAGATCCCGGATAGCGGGATCGAGAAATGCGTAACACGCGTTTACCCGTAACTGGTCACGCTTAATTAATTATTTACAGAAAAATCTTCCAACAACGCTAAACGATTGGGAACGACGCACGAGTCGAATCGCAAAAATCACCAAGCGCTCCTGATTTCATAAGAAGAAACTAACCACTGTGAAAAACTAATGCCCTGCTTTGATAATCAAAATTGCAGAAACGATCAAAATTACATATTCACTCGAAACTTCACTGTGAACAAAAACATGTTTAATTAATTAAAAATCAGATGAAAGACAACACTGAGAGACCGACAACTGCAATCCGATTTTGGTTAATGAATATTAAAAATTCCCCACGACATTGGCTTTCACCTAGAAGAGAATTCCTTTTCACTGTATCAAAGGAACCAATCAGTAACCTGATTGGTGGACTAACTGAAACGAATTTTTTTCGGATGGGCCAACCTTCCCACATCGAATCTAAAAAAACAGCAACCACTACCATTTTGAAAATCAGTCCAGTCCAACTGCAGTCACTGCTAAACGACAGGTAAGAAACAAAAATGAAAAAATATTGGTTCAAAAAACTTCAAATTTTCCCTACTGCAAGGTCTAAAGCGATTGTCCTGATGAGAGAACCGTCCTTTAAATTCCTTTTTTTCCACTAAAAATTCGATGCTCACTCATACTTCCTTTTAACGTGTAACTAATATCGAATGAGTGTGATCTGTCAACCGTAAAAAATCAGTCGTTTTTCCTTTCCAATAAACGCTCTAATATCCTCGGTTATACACTGAGAAAAAAAATGTTTGATTCAATAGCAATTGTCGTTATTGGAAGAGTTTTCTTCATTAAACTGCAATGTTTTCGGAGAGAATGAATCTGCAGCTTGATCTAAAATTATTTTATTCGTTCAATCATGTCTAACCTTGCGATGATCATATATTTCATTGGCACCCCTTTAATGCCACATTTCGGTGTTCCAATGACTTTTTTTTCTCACTGTATGAATAACTAATTGATTCGAAATCCTGAGTATCCTGACAATCATCATTCGAAACAATCGAAATCCATAGAGCCTGAGCAACATGCATGTAAATGGCAAGTATTACCTAGTTTTATCGTATCAACCTGTTACAAAAGCCGGAAACAAAATGTAAGATCAAGCACATACACGTGAGTTTGTGCGGCGACATAGCGATCAGCAAAAATATAATGAACACGAGACGCCAGTGAAAGTGAGCCAGACACGTGACTCGCCTCGGACAGCGCTGAATAGTTGTGCACTAATATATTTCTATACGATAGTCGTATTCGTATAAAAATGTGTGTATATTCACCGTCTTATCTATAAAGCGAACATTTGGAACTGCGTCACAGTTGAAAAATCGTGCTTTATAAACCGCTAGAAATTTTCGAGCTCTACCACGTTTGATCGAACGTGTAGTAAATCATTGATAACGAGATCACGGATGAGTGTATTTTTATTAGCATAAGTGACGTTTGCACACGTGGACGAGGCGTGTTTCACGAAAATTTTACACACTTATCGTCGCACTCGAAAACTTTGATTCTTTAGAATTCAGGTATTTAACGAGTTAATTGAAATCTGGAACAATCGGCCTGTATTTCATGAGTTCAAACATCATGAATTTCGATGATTCGTTGAATGAGTAAATCGAGTGAGTGGTGCGGATGTTTTTTTTTCGGTGAAAAGAAAAAATGAGAGACAAAATTCACAGCAATTTTCAAAATGAAGAACCGAAGGATTATTTGATTTTTTAAATATTTCGGTCGAATGGCTGTGCACAAAAATTGTGGGGGAATAAACGTCCTTAAAATAAGTATATCGTTCTATGGAACCGACGTGAGAAATCTTCTGTCGGCGCTGCCGGCCCCGAGGAGCTCTCTATCGAATATATATACGTATATACATATTCACAACTTTTACGAGAGTGAGAGTACGTTATTTGCCTAGATTCGTCTACATAAATAACTTGTACACAATGCCGAGACAGTGTAACACTCTCACTGGTTAATTGTTCTATTTAAATTCAAAAGGAAAGTCCATGCATTATTGAGTTCTGAGTCACTGCTATTGATATTGGTAGTTTTTTTTTTTTTTCATCTGGAGATTTCGATTTCGCTCTTCGTTACCAGTGAGAATTGGATTACGAAATACTTCTGTAAAAACATGGAAACTCTAGCAGTGGATGACGCTATGGTGGGAAAAAGAAATTGTCAATGATTCTTTAACAGTGAAAATTGACCAAATTTTCAGGTCAGACAATCGATGGGTGTTAAAATCTTTTCAGGAATTGCAAAATTTTATCGGATACAACTTTTTAGGACTTTTTTATAAATTTTAAATTTCGGTTATCCACAATGTCAGTCAACAGACAACTATTAATAGTTACATTTTCCAAGAATTAAAATGTATCGAGATAAGAAACGATTGGATTTGCTAAAAAATGGAACCTCACGAAATATGAACAGCCGCTTAACTATTACTGCGCCGTCTCGTTCAACCGGTGATTGCGCAATAACTTTTTTCATCCGGTTTCCTTCTTGAACTTGAGTCTCGAGAAGTTCTTCTCGCTCTCGTAAAAAGTGGTTGAAAAAAAGAAAGATTTTTGTTTTATTCGACACCAAAGCGAACACGTACGAGCAGGGCTTTGCTCGTGTATGCTTTGTCTAATATTCAGAACTATTTACGAAACGACCTCGTTCCAGGCTATAAAATGATGTTCTCACTCAACATCAGCACACCGACGCGTGAGCTCTCCGATAAAACGGGTAAAGTCTTTCTTGTGACAGAAATCGTTACCTCGAATATTTCCAAAGCATTTTTTGCCAAGTGATTCAGACAATCAATATGTGATAACTTTGATCTTGAAGATGAAAAATATTCATATAGTTTGTGGAATTAATTAAAAATATTGTAGTCGAATGATGCTCCACCATTTCCAAGAGTTTTTTCATCAGTATTCTTCGGTTTTATGACGAATGTGAATACCTGATTCTACAGAAGTCGAAAGCTTTTTCACGCGTGATTATTTTTCTTGAGCCTTCATAAGCAGAATTAAAACATTTCACGTGCTTAAACAGGAACCACCGAACATTATTTCGTTCACGTGATTTCTTCGCACTCTAATTTGAATAATGCACCGAATTCGACGTGCTGACTGAAAAGCTTTCCAATTGTCTGAGCGACTTCATGGGGAGATCAACAAACACGTTCAGCAAATATATATTCTTCCACGCCAACAGACGTTTTTTTTGTCGAAAAGTTATTTTGACACCGTTTATATAAAATATCGTAACGGCATCTTCCAAGCGGACAAAAACATTGGGGAATCAAGCGTCCAATCGCTACTTAACATTATCATTAATGTAATCGGTACATCGTGATTGAAATCAGAGGTAATCAGAGTGCAATATTCAACCTCGTTGATAATCATGAGATAATTATTTGACATCGTCGTTTCCTGTCGTCTCCTGACATTAAAAATGCAATATGAAAGCATACGAAAAACGGGAAACGATGATTCCTTTTCCGAAATCACTTTAGTTTATTGTTTGACACCGACAGAATAAAAACATGGCAAAATTACTTTTTGGCAGCCTGGACAAGCATTTCGTGTCAGGGACAAAATTTCCTTTTGGTCACGAGCAATCATTATGAATATCAAACAAAAGGAAAATTTTTATGATAAATGGAAAGATGTCGGGTCGGACAATGAAATATTCCACCTCATTTTTCATCATCCGATCCGCAGACATAGGCAAAAAGTTTGTTGTTTGTTTCACGCCCCTCGGCCAGATAAAACTCGTTTTTTTCAGTGCAGACGATAAAGCAAGAAAAAACGCACCAGCACACAAGTCACTTTATTCCTCTGGCAAATAAACATGCTGCAAGTTTGTTGCAGCTTTTGACAATCTTTCATTGGCTTGAAAAATTATGACAGATTAACTGTGCAATAAACCCTTAATGAATTGCGAATTTATTGAACGTTAATTGTCAATTTGTCAAAAGTTCAAGCTCATGTTTGATGAGTTATTCAAAAAAGTAATAAACTATGGTTACACAATCCAATGGATCACCTATGAAGCCAAAGTGTATTTTGAATGTTGAAATTATTCTCTTTACACAGAAATGAGTGTCTAGATCAATGAAAAACTTCTTTCGAATTTTTGTTCTTTATTCATACTTCGGAGGTGAACTTGAATGTCCAAACGTAGGCTGATTAAATTTCTACCGGTGAAAATTGCGCTTGGCAACAGACTCAATCTAAATTCCCATTTTTCACGATGCATTTTGTTGCAACATAAACTTCCATAAGTCGAGTCTGCTGCAATTACGCTCGAACACAATTAATAAGTGCAACGTTGCAGATTGGTGCAACGTTAGTCTTTTGTTTGGTCCGTGCAACGAGCATGAAAACCGTAATTACCGATGACCAACGACTGAGCTACGTGCTGGAAAAGCTAGAGCCTCTGATGAGACAAGACGAGAATAATAATGCGCCATATATCGAAGCTAATCGTTTGGATTCTTTGTCAGAGAGTGCAACTTTAGTGCAACGATAATCAGGCCAAGAAGCAACGCTCGTGTGTTCATTCGGAATGATTTATCAATCCGGTCGATGAAAATAACGGTGCATTTGATCGAACCGTGTTCGGAAAGAAAAATTGTAACCGAGCCTAAAAAGACCAGATACTATCAGTAGAAGAAACGTCTTTACATTTGGACCTCTTTAATAATGCATGAAAAGGAGAGTTTGAAAACTGGATAACCAAACTTAATCATGTGGAGAGAAGATAGAAATTTGATTCAGAAATCGGAAGGCTCGCGACACGACGATCATTCGATTTCCTTCTCAATCGACGTGTAATCTGCTCCAATGTCATGATTAAATTAATGGTCGATTCCTTCACTATTACGACGGCTTGCAATGACTTATTCAAAGCCAAATTCCCATCCGCGTTTAAAAAGCTACATTTCGATTAAAAGGGCAGATATTTGTTAATTCATTTTCCCAGACTTTCTTCGAGGACCGCCGCGATATTTTCATCTCCCGGTTACTCGGTCAGTATGACACGATCGATGCAGCAGCCTGTACCGTTCACGCATATTAACTTGTTTTCCTTTTCCTCAACTTGACCCCGAATAAAAAAAACAACTTGGGAACAATGAGCATGAGCCAAAGATCATTGGAGTCATGATTCACCGACGGAACAACAAAGATCGTGCTGGGAATGTGACGAAGAACGAACGAACGGAAAGGATGACGAAGGATGACGAAGGATTTCAGACAAAAAGGTGGGCCAACCTTTTTGTCTGAATCTCTTCGCCTTCTCGATCGCCATATAGCCCTGGACTTTTGGCTCTCATCGGCCTCCCCAATTTCCTCTCGTCTCTTTCCAGCCAATTTTTTGTATGCTAGACCTTTTTACTACGAATTCGAGGATGCATTGATCGAGGATCATTAATTCCATTCTGGAAAAACCAGTCTCGAGGCCAAGATCGATATTGAGATGCCTGCAGCCCTCACTTTTGATACTAACTGCACAGCCCATTGTGTTCCTCTTCGTGGCCCTTCGATGGCATCAGACTTCTGTCAAGTTATTTCACCACCAGACTCGCGTGATCCTACACGAATACCGCCATTTCTCCGCCGATCGTTGAACTCTTTCAACATCGTTTCACCTTTTTATCTACTGCAGTGATAAGAAAAATTTCGCAATGGCAGCTCCGCAAGGGGTTTTAATTCGACGCAGAAACCCCCGCTCACTTCTTCAATCGGTGCCTACGAGCAAACAATCTCTTTTGTCTCTAAGCTCGCAAGATTACGATCAGCAACAAAATTGTGTCACGAATCGCGCCTATCTCCGGAGGCATTGCGTTAGTGTCAAATGGATAAAGTCGTAGAAACTTCCGGAACTACTCGCTATCTTAATCGGACATTCATATGGATTTCTCATATGGAGATGAATGTTTAATAATCGACTGAAGGACTTGTCGTTTGCATTCATTCAAGGGCACGCTATCGCTTAATTTAGTTCCGACTTCCTTTTCAAGATTTCCGTCAACGGAAAAATGTAGGAAATGAGGAATGGATTAAGGTCCGATGAAAGACTCGCGACCCGAAATCTCCGTCACATCAGAGCCATTCGTGTGACGAATAGAACGAAATTTGTATTCCTTGAGATCGATTCTCCTCGAATATAAGTCTCGGCATTTCCAAATGCGCTTTACATTCATTTGCGGCCATGACACATGGCCAACGGGACTAAGCTAGACTTAAGTCCTCTTTGTCATCGTTAATTCGCTTTGCATATTGTGAGATTAGCATAAACTCGGCAGACAATCACTAAAATCACTCACCAACTTCCACGAGTGTACACGATCGATTGTTCTCATCGCGTGTTTACATGAGTAAAACATTTCGAATCATTGTCAAATCGCAATGCAACAGAGTTTGTATAAAACAAGCTTGATTGTTCCACGGAAACAAGACATGATTTATTTTTAGTTGCGATTGGTTCGTTTGACAATTTTTGTTCTTGTCATTTCGACTCATTATTTGTTTGTATTTTTCCATCGAAAGACATTTTCGTCTCATAATAGTTACTCAATCTCTGCGTGCAGAGTCTCATTGAAAGATCGTGGAACCAGAATTGAGTTTTCTCATTTCAATTTTCATGGTCACCCATTCTTTACAAAGTATACTAAAAAAATGTGGCGGGCTGTTCAAGTTTTCGAAAGATCGAAAAAAAAATCAGTAGAGTTTTGCAATGGAGACTAAAAGGCAAAAAACCCTTTGTAACGTGCAAGACCCTTTTCCATCTTTTTTGACTGAGAGGCTCGAGCCTTGGAATTATGGCTTTAAACTCATACGAGTTTCCGACGAAAGACCATGAACTCACGTGTGTACCGGTTGACCGATCGAACTCGATCTTGTGGCAAGACTTACGTACAGCATCTCAGATCATGCTTGACTTATACGTTACCAACGGCCTTCGAGGCCTTCTTGCGCCCAGTGTGAAACACAATGCCAACCGCAGTGCTTCGTTTCAGTGCTCTGTACTTTTTTTATGCTTCGTACTATTTCCCTCTTCCTGTGCTCGGATTTGAAGGTCGAAGTCAAAAGGTCCACGATCTTATGGGAAACAATGGGGTCCATTTTTTTAAATCAAATCTTTTCGTCTTCGTTTGTCTCGTTGAGATCTTGGGAAAATATATCCGTTCCCACGACAGTTGAGAACATCCATTAAATTCAGTTTTTAGATGTAGTTCGTTGGAACTGTTAAAGTAAAGGTGGTTCGAGCAGCCTTAGTCTTTAGTTCCAGATTGATTGGATCAATTAACATTGTTTTCGTGACTGAGCTCGTACAAAAAACGTTATAAAATAAAGAGGCTTGTTCTTTTGATGATCGGATCGTTCTTTGAATTGAGCATTATTTTTATCGATTGGCGCTGACAGTGAAGATAGACACAGTGTCTTTGACTAGTTCAGATATAATGGAAATATACAGATATCAAAGAAAAAGGAACGAACGACGTGAAGAAGTTTGTTTACTTGGAAACAGTTGTTATTCAACGACCAGCAAAAAAGGACGTTAAGTTTAAACGTCGTCAAAATATTCAATCAATTCATCTAATCTCGATCATTTCAGTTCTATTTGCTTCTTCACTCTAAAAAAATTGTACTTGAGTAGTACAAGATCGAGATGATTCAATGGATCATATTCTTTTTTTCACTTAATTTACATTTGGTCAAGATTTCATCAGGTAAACTAAACAAACTTATATTATCTTTATAATTTACACTTTTGTTAGGGCTGTTCTCTATTCAATAGATCGCTCGTGTTGTTCTCTATTTCAATGAATCTCCTAATGAATTTTCTCCTCAAACTTACCATGTCGATAACCTCCACTCTACGGTGGTATCGCATCAATTAGTTCTGAAATTCTCAACTTTGAGCAAGACACAGTACATCATTGTCTCACATGAGTCTTACGAAGATTCTCTTCTCGTGTGAGCTTAGTCTTGCTCCAGATCAATTATCATATTAATTTCCAACTTAATCACGGTATTCTAATCAAACATTTATTTAATTTCAGAAGTCAACATTTCTTCGAACAAAAAATCATTTTATTTTAACGGAGCTAATGTCCCGACGAATTACTTCGTGATCACGAGAATGTTGTTTATCATAAATAAATTGACTATTTTATTAACAATGCAATAGGAAATAATGAGAGAAAGGATGGGAAAAGAAATGGAATTTTAGTCACGTCGTCGTACCTGCATGACTATCATCCAGATGGATTCTCGAGCGCAGGTCAAATCTTATAGAAAAATATGTAAATTCGACTGGTCTTATTAGAAGAGCGAGGCAAATGCCTGAAAAGAATTAAGCGAAGGAAGAAGAAGCAATGCATAATTGCAAGTGGAATGGTCGCATCCATAAAGCACGAGATCTCAAGATAATAACTTTGTTCCTGCGAATTCTGCGCACGCTCTTCATCCTTCGAAAAAAATAATCGTCCCCAGCCACTTCACGGTGAGTCAAAAGCAATAAGAGAAAGGGAGAGAGAGAGGAAAGGAGAGGGAGGGGGTGGGAGGAAAAGTCAAAAGAATGAGCAGAAGTTGCTATGTAATGACGTTAGATTACGTAGACTCGAATAGATCTCTCGAGCTGTGGAAAATGTCGAGCCGTTACACGAGTTAGATAATCCGACGGCAATCCTCTTGGATCTTTCGAATCATCGGCTCAGGCACGCCGTTTCTCATCCGTATCGTTTCTCTCTTCGTTTTTTCCTCTTTTTCTCTCTTAACCATATTTCTTGGATCGAAATTCATATTCATGACCTCGAGCAAGACTTTTCTACTTCGCATAGTTAATGCATAATGGTCACTGATACGTGTGCTCGCGGGCACTGCATTCAGCGCATAACGAGACACGAATTGTACAAACTCAAACATAAATCCGTGCTCGACGTGACTCCAGACAATTTTGCCAATTTGCTAGTCATACTTGACGATTACCCCTGCGGCGCTTATTCGAATTTTCTCGAGATGAAGAACTTTCGAAGAAAACATCTGAGCTCCCAGATTTTTCATGCTACCGAGAAAATCGTTCGTAACTATTTCGCAATAACTTGTAAATTCCGCGTGGAAAAGTGATGGAAAGTTTTTTAACTGCGCTCTTTACTCGTGTCATAAAAAAATCAATAAATTTCAAACTTCAATCAAGTATACTATTATTCCTTTGCGTCATTGAACCAGTTAAGAGCTGAGCAAAGGAGTTGATTTAATATTGTTATACTCATTCATAAATCATGTTTATCACAACTCAACTTTATCATCAAGCAATTATCAAAATAATAGTATCGAAAAGTTGAAAGATTTATATGAAAATTACTTTGACCATTTTAAAGTCATGAGATCAGATAGAAGCGTGCAATTTTATTTACGTCCAAGATCCTCGCAGGGTGTACTGCGTGGAATAACGTATAGTAAACCGCTTGAGACCATCAGCAAGTGGGACCTGCTAAAAGGTTATTGACTAATAATAAACAACGAGGCTTTTAAAATATTGACTTTCCCTTGGACTTCTCGGCAGTTCCGCGTACATCGTGCATAGTTAAAATATCATGCATTCAATAATGAAGAAGAAAATAGCCATTCGATAACGAATTTTACAGAAGAATCGATTATTTATAAGCGATGATTAAAGTTGAAAGGGTCGTATAATTTACGACAATAATCGTTATTTATCGACATTCATTCACGATCAAAGCAATGAAAAAAAAACTTTCCAACTGTAATTATTTGAGTGAATTTTCATGATAAAATTATAAAAAATCATATCATTTTTCAAATAAGTTGCACGAAAATAAATCATGGATTATGTAAATTCATGAATTATAAATAATTCATGGAAGAGTAAACACATGAATGGGACAACTAGTTCAACGTTTCGTTAGGTGCTCTTGAATGGAATTAATGCAATTATTTATTCTCGATTGGATATTCGATCGACATGAATTTATTGACTGAAATATGTGAAAATAATTTTTAAGACAAAAAAAAAAGATGCTGAGCAATCGAATCGATCAACCTTTGAGTTCATTCATTTATTCGTCAACCATAAAAGCAAAAAAAATAATGATTCTTGAAAAACGATTATCTTTATTGCAAACATCTTAATTAAAAAGATTTGTAAACAAGCGAAATACTCCCACGATACAGAATATTTAGGTGACAAGACAATTTTTGCAAAGCAATTATTTTTGTTTTTTAATTATCAGTCGACGCTAAGAAATAATTGAAATGGAAAAAAAGTCAGTGATCGTCCGCCACTCGACAAGCCGGAAACTCGAGGCTTTGTAATAAATTTTACCAGCATCGTAGACATCAGGTCAGGATCAGGAAGTTTTCTACAGCGCACCGCTGAGCATAACGACCTTGAACTTGTCGCGGTTACGACATCGAGTTTCAATACGAAGTACCGCGCCACTGCGAATACGGAACGAATTAAATTTCGTCTAACTATCTAATCCCATTTTTCACCATTAAAACATGATTTTAGATTTTAATGAAATATCTCTGGTAAAGCATTATTGTGATTTAAAAAAAAAAAAAAAAAACAACAAATTTATTCAAATTGAAAATTGGTGATCGTTAAAGACTTGAAAATTCAATAAAAATCCGATTTAAAAACAAAATTAATTGCCAACAATCCAGTGCGATTTGCAAACATCAATATCTGAAATTCAGCGTTTGAAATGCTTGAAAATTTTTCCAATTACGCATTCCTCTCACTGCAATTGCTAATCCGAGGTAAAAAGCTCTTTGAAATTGTTCTCCGTATCAAAATTGACATTGTTGAAAAATGGATGTGCTAGCCCGTAGCGTCAATTGTTAATGATCTCATTAGCGAGGATCATTAGCCCACCGCTCGTCATCCACGATTTCCTGCGAAAACTACGTCACGCTTTATTTCTTCACCCCTCGAATTTCACGATGAATAATAAATTTTATTGATATTTTAGTCAACACTAAATGCATCGATTCAACGCTCAGTTTCATGTGCGCTTGTATGCTGGTAATTGATATCCGATGTTAATTAGACGACGTGTACGTGATCGATACGAAATAAATACACCGCCAAAAAATCGCTCATTACATTACGATTTGTCTGGCCGTAATGGTTAACGAGAAGCGTCGTTGACGTCACAAAAAGTATAAAAAAAAAAAAAAAAAAATTAGATGATAGCTCTCTCTGGGTAAAACAGAAACAAAAAAAGGAAGAAGAAAAAAGTATTCGATGCTGGAGTTCAAAAAGTTTTGACCAAGCTTCCTCCACTTTAAGTCGAAACCATTTTTTATCCAGTTCGTCAAACGATACCGACGAAAAGGTTAGAGAGTCTCAACTCGATGACATTGACGATGATTCCTCGACAAAATTGTGCGGAAAAATGAGTCCGTGATAATGACAAGCATAATCTGCTGCTTAGCGCATTGGCAGTCGCAGTACGATGCGAACAGTCACGGTAACATTGTCAATATTTCCTCGATGAAAAATGCACACCCACGAGATGTTTGAACAACTCATTTCCCACCGGATAAATTCTGTCTCGTATTTTTTGCATAGTAACAGCGAAACTTTTTTCCAGTCTTTTCGATAGAAGCCGATGCTATTTCATCTCCTGAAAAGTATCATGTCAAAATGAATATTTCATTCGAAAATATCGAAAGAAGTATTGAGCAAAAAGAAGGGTGAACAACAGATAAATTCTAAAATTGAGTTCTGCGGCTGCGAGGAAAACAGTAAACAGCTAAGTCCCTCGTCGAGACTCAAAGTGTTTGATGAAGTGTTCGAGATGTCTGGGCCTGGAACGCAAACTCCGCACGATCATCAGGATTAACTTTTGCCTTACGTACATAACAAGTGTTGAACATGTCTAAATCGCTATTCTTCTTATTGGTTCAATACTTGACGTGTATTACTCATGCATGTATTTGAAAATTAATAACGTGCAATGATACAAGGGCACTTCTTGATCGGATTTGTTTGCACTTTTTCTTTCGTAAATTAATACTCTTTGTCTTGAAAATTAATATGATGCATTGGAATGAGGACTGTCCGATTGTTTTTCTAACAGACGATTAAAAAAATCTTGATAAAAATATTGACGAATCTTGATAGAATGAAATATATTGCGGAAATATACCGAATAAGTGGGGATTTTTAAAGCTTTTTTAATTTCTATCGCGAGTCGACGGATCGTAACTGAAGACAGCAAATCAATTAATTTGTTCAATCAATATTTTTTAATGCAAAATATATCGCGAGTTTCAAGTTTTTTTGATACAATTCGATCGTGGAGTCTCGACGTAGACGGTTTTCTGTTCTCAATTTAAAAATAAGGAAAAATGAACGAAGAAACCACAAAATTCGTCGGTGCGTTGCTCGCAGACGTGTAATTTGCGGATGGAGCTGGCAGTTCGTGTCAGAATTGCAGGGCTGGGGGGACGTGAGCACGCCGAGGAAGGAGCGTTAAGGGTGAGCTCGAGAGATCAGAATTTGGCAGGCTTTAACATAATGTGAGCTCTGAACGATTATGATCTTCTGGATACAACGTTCTGGTTTGTGGAAAAAAAACATCTTTAGTATAGTCACGTGAGCGTCTAAGTTTTAGGGTAAGAATTTTGAAACTTCGGTGTGCAATTTGAATCACAATGGATGAATAACAGTGGGGTGTCTGATTTTTTATGGAAGAAATAAATCTGAAGAATCCAAACAACTGAAAACGTTTCCATGAATAAAGAATAATTTGGGAAAAATTACACCGCGCGACTATTGAAACTGGATGTCAACGAACCGTGGGCCTACGGCAGCGTCGTAATTTCAACGAGCCACGTTGAAAATTGGTTTATTAGATGCTGCTTAGCCGTCGGCAACGATATTTTACCAGCTTGAGCAAGAGGCTATCGCGGTGTCCCACTCGAGTCTCGATAACGGTATAACGACACAACGAATACTAAATATCTGAATCGAATTTTGTCTTTTTTTCTTTTCAAATTATTTTATATAACTTCAATAAGGAATTCTTATGACACGCGTATTAGAAAATCAAGTGTTCCTGACACTGTAGTTGAATACGTGAAAAATAAGTTTCACGAGTCTCGACCAAATATGCCAAAAGTCTCTAAAGCAATTATTTTTTTCTCAGTATACAGAGAGATAAAAATCGAAGTTGTTATCACTCGCCTTTACAACGTAAAGTAATAAAATTTTGAATATAGTGAGAGCGCGTTACTTCCTATCTCTTAAATCGGCTGAGTTTGAATTTCAGCTGAAAACACATTTGCTCGTTACTCAAAGTATTGGTCGCACTTCATCGAGCTCGTAAATCGTAAATTCCATTCTGTCGAATTCTTTCAAACGCATTCATTTTAGTTAAAGTATATAACAGTAGGAAAGAAAATAATCGTACGGAAGTCCGTGAATTGGAGTTTCAAGCTGCCGCAGAAAATACCGGAAAATACTCTTCGAAGATTCTTTTTTATTCATGCGCCGTCTCGATTCGCGTCAATCACAATCTCCCATATTTACTCATACTTTTATCAGTAACGATGTAAATGAACCACCACGCATTTTCATCGCGTCGCTTAACCCATCCGGAAGTAGTCGCGGACTTAAATCATACCGTTGAAAAATAACGGAAAAAATAACAAAAAATCGCACAGGAACCGAACAATATACATGGAAACCTGGTCATCTCTTTCCTTCGATTTTTAGTGAATTCTTTGACAATAAATTCAACAAATTTTTCGATAATTTATATTTTATTGACTTACCAATTCCTTGTACGACGTAGAGATTTTTTGAATCCATTTCCGAAATTTCAGTAACACTCAAAATTATTTCAGCGCTCATTATCCACTCTGGCTATTTACCGGATCTTCCGCGACGATTCACCGGCCGAAGGAGTAAAAAACCAAAAAGGTGCATGCAGTTGTTAAACGCCTCTTTAGCGTCGTCGTTTCTTTCGCGTATTTACGAAAATTAGCGAGTTGCTCCGGTAAGAACCACTTGTCAGCGCTCACCTATTGCAAATATTTCGCAATGAAGAATCCACGTTTAATTTTATCGCGTGGAACGATCGAGCTCAATACACAACGCACTCGCGCAACAATCGTGACGGTTACTAATTATATCATCGGTAGATGAAACTCACGAAACATTTGAAAATCACTGAATTTAACACTCTCTCATTCAACGTTTCAATAGTTTAAAACAACGACGGTATCGCTCATTCGTCACAGAATCACTGCACTTAAATTTTTTAATTTAAAAAAACTGTACGCGAAATTTTTTGTTCTTTTAAATCACTTCATCGAGATAAAAGAGATCGATAATTATTGAAATAAATATCCTAACACACGGTCAATTTTGTATTGGAAGCATCGTGTAAAAATGTGGTTTCCTTATCATCAGAAATAATACGAAATTTAGTAGTCGTTAATTGTTCATTAGTTTAATGAGATTCATTAAATGTTGTTCGAAGCTTTGGTGTCGTATGGGAAATGTTTTTGGATGCAACAAGTCGGTGATCACGGAAACACTCAATTCGGAGGTAAACCCAAACACAAATAAGCGTAAAACGACAAAAATTTGGATGAATCGGTCGATGGTTTAAAATGTTAAAGGCTGCGAGATGCTGTTCGAGCAGTCGAATAAAGGTTCATCAGGTATCATGATCCCGACTGAGTCGATTGTGCCAGAACAGCGATGTTTTTCCCTCTTTTTAATTCGTCTCGATCTGCTGATTGCTACGATTATGAATGAGGTTTGGTGGAAGTGGTAACTTTATACTTCGCAGCTTTATTGACTACTCTGCATCTCATCTGGATTGGTAGTAGAGGTGGTAGCGATCGGAGATTTTTGCGTCCTCGGTAATCGTCGCTAATTGCTATGACGGTATTCATTCGTCTTAGAATCCGAATGACGTCTCGAACCAAGGCGGCAACGACGGAGGATTATGGGCTGAGTACAACGATCGTGGAGTCAAAGAAGACACGCGAAGACGTCGTGACAAATAGATCATTCTCCTTCTACCTGAGTTTTCTCCTTCCTTCGATGCGCTTCGATTCTCTCAACTTGCGAAATTCCCGACGCCAAGATCATCCAGATTTACCGAGGAGAGTTCACCGCGTGATGGATTTTTAACAGCATTTTCGCTGGTCAATCTCGCCTGCAGGAAGCTCTGAGTATCCGAACGCTTTTTTCGGTTTCTCCGAATGAATTCTGAGCTCCAACGACTGGGGACTGAGCTCACTTCTTACAAGATTTTGCTTGTGTAAGCCGAATCGTTCGGTCCTTTGTACCCTGCAGAGTGTTGATCTTCGACGGTTCTGTTTGCTCTTCGAATGTTCGCTTCTCAATTATCGAAGAATTTTTGAATCGCGAAGAGTGTCGAGAGTCGATAATCCACGTTTACTTGGCACGTGTTGAAGTAAAGTCTTCGTCATCGGCTGTAACGACACTTGACCATTGGATCGGTGCACGGATACGACGAATTCGGAATCGACGGGGAGTAGCATGACTCTCTAGAACGGCGAATGATCCATTAGTTTTTGTTTAGGAAACTCTTCGAAAAAGGACTGCTGAGATTTGCATTAGAGAAAGGCGAAGAACTAGCGACAAAAACAGCCAAAACTCAACGCTTGCAATGACCGGCATTCGCCGATCGAACGAACGATGTTTCAGCGATGAAACTTCCCGAAATTTATCGACGGAAATTCACCACCGGCTTGTTCATCGTTGCGCCTATCTCGTACCGGTATTTACACTCATTAATGCTGTATATGGACACGAGTCATCGAACGATTGCAATTCTTCTTAAATACCAAGCCAAAGTCCATTCCTGTAAAACGTGTTTGATCTTCCAACAAAAGGCAACTCCTCAAGTTTTTTGTCTCGTCTCATCCCATACGAAATACATGGCTATTGAATCTCGGAGTTTACGAACTGCGTCATCGATACCTAACCGTGAGTCAACGGATCTCAACTAGGATAATTGTTTTCGGTAACGTACAGAATCGTTGGGATTTCAAGACGGGCCTGATGGACTGGTTTTAGTGCTGCGTCATTGACGGACGCGCCGATTTATGTTTATATTCCCCGGAGTCGCGTGTTTATGCAAATCAAAACGTCTGATCACGCGCTCAAGATCTTCACAGCTGATCACAACAACGGAAATCCACGAAATCCTTAAAAAATTTTCTTGCTTTCATATTTACATTTGGTCGTCTAATCCTACGATAAGTCCTTCAAAAACACGAGCCGAGTGACGAGCAATATTTTTCTTGTCATCGCGTAATTCTTCGTAAATATTTTCATGCGACTATCGTTGGAATATTTTTGTTATTCTCTCTCGTCAAGTTCCTTCCCAATGCTTCCGCTCTTCGATTATAATTTCGTATGTTCATTCGTGTGGAAAGTTAAAATGCCTTAATCGCTGTTTCCTCGCTGTTCCATCGGGATCACATAGTCACGTGGTCGGTGTAAAAAAAGTCCTGACGAGACACTGATAACTCTGTTTGCCGTTTCTCACTTCGTGCTTCCTTCTAATTTATGTATTTTCTGTATCACACGTTCTCCTTCATTTATATTCGTTTATTAATATCTGATTGAAGATATCTTGGAGATAAAGAGATCGGAGAAGCTCGTGCGTTAACTTTGGAAATGCGAAACAGAGACTCGGGTCTTACGAATGTGAGCTGAGTTCACGCGCGCAAACGACAAATGCACATTAAACTCTCACGTGAATCGTGAAATGATTCCCGCGCTCGAGGAGCGAGATAACTGGGTCTCGATGAGAAACCGGAGCTTCGCGAAGGTCGAGGGACCAACGAGTCACGAAGGTCGGTCTCTTCTCCGATCATTCAATAATTATATCTCGACATTATTATTTTCACCAGCTCGACCATTTTTTATTCATTTCTTTGAAACTTGAAAACTCCAAAATGACACACTTTTATCCCGATTCCTCGGACCCTCTTTCCATCTGCTTATCTTCATTTCATATTCATCGTATTGAAGAAAATTTTTTTCATTTTTTCACTTTTGAAACTCGATGATGGAAAAAAAAAATACTTGAATCTTATCAATTCACTGGTCTTTTTGTATTTTTCGATAGAGACTCGAAAATGTGAAAAACCGCATAAATTTCTAGTGATCCGTTCAATCGATTTGTATATTCGTATCCCGAAATTTCGTTCACTTTTGCAGACTGACGTAACTGTTTACCGTTTTATTTAAATCACAGTCGCGCACAATAAGCGATCTCAGATTATCATGATTCGTTAATCGAGATCGAATCCCAAGTAGTTTGATAATTCGCTGGATATTTACATGAATTTTTATCGATTAAACTGTTTGTTTTTTCCAGAGGTTATGAATGGAGCATGGGAGTCTCGAAGGGTGTGATTGAGGAAGTGAAAAAGTCGTGATATCGGTTTGTGTACACGGTGTGTTAAGCTGCGATATGAAACTCACTCGGTGAACCTGGGGGCCGGAAGGTTTGTTGTAATATGTCAGGCACAAGCCACACGCGAGGCCGAGGGAGCGAGCACAGCTCAGGTATGAGGAGAGACGCGGAAAGAGCACGCTCGTCTGCACCGGCTCAACGACTATACGCCGACAGGTGTCGTCCCATGGGTGGGGGATTATATAGACCTGCGACGAGCTACAGTAGAGCAGAAAGCCTCTCTGCCAAGAGCTGCCTTTTGCTGCTGTTGCTGCTGCTCGTACAAGCCTCATTGAATGGAAGTGGGGGACTCGATGCCACATAGAAAGAGAAAGAGAGAGAGAGAGAGAGAGAGGAGCTAAGAAAATCATGAAACTCCCAGATGCGGAGAAGGGAAAATGTGAATTTAACTATGAGACTGGGCTCAATGCGAGACTTAATGCAACCAAGTGACGAACCAGGATCGATTTCATGTCGGCAGTTCCACGTTTTCCCTGGAGACAACGATCCTTCGAGAAGCGAAGAGAAAAAGCAGCGATCTCAATGTCCTTTTCAACTAAATGACAAACCGGTATAGACTTCCTCAATATAAACTTGAGAAATACTTTCGTGAACATGTTTGTGACGAATTGTGGTAAAAAAAAATAATTTTGAACCCCGGACAGTTTTAACTTCCCCTGCCTTTCCTCCGACACTTTTTCCCATCATAATAATACTCATGACACAGGAACAAATGATTTATTCGGAATCACTGGTTCATTCATTAAATAAACGACTTTTAATCACGCGAATTCTTCGGTGCTGTGAAAGAGTACTGATGAAGAGTATTAAGTAGGAAGGACAACCCCGCAATCACTCATGACCTTACCCCTTATCCCGGTGTCGTTTATTCCATTATCGTATTTTAGGTCCCATCGTTCTCTACTCTTTCTCCGTTTCACCGTTTCGTAGTCGTTGTCGAATGCTTTCTCGAGTCGATAAATGGGTGCGGTAATGTCCACGCCAATAATAAGGGTTTGCACACACATACGCACTCAAGGCAAGCCCTGCGATAGTGAAATATCCCCTTAAAGACTTTCTTTGTCGCACTACGTGCTAGAGTGCGGTATGCTTCAATAGTGATACATCACTTAAGGGGATATTTATCAAGGTATATATGTGATATTCAAATAAAATCGCCTTATTTCCTCGCAAGAATTGAGTTCCAACATGAAAAATGTATCGAAACTACGAAACAGGGATCGTATCGATTTTACTATCGGTTCAATATCAAAGAACAATGGCGTAGCTGAGAATACGTTCTGCGGAAAATGACAGGCGTCCGCGATGAATCGTCATCGGCTTCCTTCGTTATTACACACGATGTTGGACTAGAGTTTGATCGCGGCTGTTTGTATAAATAAACACGTCAATCTTGCCCGACCATAAGTTACCGATTACAACCTCGCTTGAGTTTCCTGATTTCCCGGCGTGCTGAGGTTCTTTCGTGTGTTTACGATTGTTGATTTTGAACTTCGAAAAGCCTCACCGGAACTCAGTTGTTCCGGTGATTACATGAAAAATATTAATTACCGCGGGGATGAGCACTCGATGCAGTGGCACGTAGCCAGCACGCACGATCGTTCAAGGTCTCCGGAAGCTGAACGAATAATGAAATTGATGCGGAGAAAAATGTTCGGGTTCGATAGAACTCGAAATAACTCAACAGACACGTTTGGAAATGTTGAAATTCGATCTTACTGGAGTTACATCCAAACGAGTGCCACGCGGTGAAACAGCCAATATCTACGATGACACTTTATGCACGCCTACCACCTAAGGATAGTCAAGGTCACGTCCAAAACAATGGGAAATCGAAAGAAGCGATATAAAATGATTGGAAGAGCAACTGCAATCGCAGTCACACCTAGAGAGACTCCGACGATGCTTTAGTGTACTCACAAACGCACAAAGATAATGATGAAAATTGGGTAAAGCCCATAAGTCGAGAATACAAAGTACCTGAGTCACGATAAGACCTCGTCATTGATAAACATATTTACATAGACGATAGACGTCTGTCGAAATGTCATTTTCTACCTCGAGGGCTCACCGTGCCGATAATCGTATAAGATTTCTCGTGAACCCAGCAACTACATGGAGCTTGTCTCACGCATGATACATTAAAAAATAATGTGACTCGTCAGACTCACGATTAAAATGATCAATGTTCGTCTGGGGATATGATCATTCAAATAATCGTCAATTATAAATTGTATTTTGGAGTTATTGTTGAGTTTCGAATAATTTTGACGAGCTCGAACGCATCTATCTGTCATACAAATGAGAAAATGAATGTCCTTCGATCGATAAGGTTACCGAGAGTGTCGACGAACAGTCTCGCCATGCATGCTAACGTCACCGCACGACTAATAGAGCCTCAGACTCGAGGTTCGTCCGCAGACCCGACGAGAAATGCGTTAAGTCGGTAACGTGTATACAGAGAGACCGGCGGCATCGCTCGCTTTATTAGCGTTAAAAAAACGTTTCGCCAAATGACCTCGAACGACCGGACAATAAACGAGACCGAATTTTTCCAAAACTCATCGTAAACAAAACTCGGAAATGAGTTCACGTTCAAATGTAGTACCGAAATATTCGGTAAAAAATTATTTTTATTATTATTTAAAGGAATGGAACTCTGGGCGATGAATCATCTGACGATTATACATATGGGCCATTCCATATCAAATCGACCACTTTCAAACCCGACCCTTTACGATTTGGCTGAAACTTCGTAATCTCGTTTTTCCCTATTGAAGATATTCATGAGAATTTTTTCAAATTTCTTTATGCAACCCAAAAAAAGTTATGGATTTTTCAAAAAAAAGGTTTATTTTTTTCACACAGCTGTAACTTTTTCAAAAATTGAACCAACTGGGACGTTTTTTTTCAAAAATTTTGTTTTCGAAGGTACTTTTAGATAAGAAATACGAAAATAGTTTTCGAAGTCGAATTCTATGAAAATTTTCAGTTTTTTGGAAAAAATCATCAATTTTTCAAATTCCGACACTTTTAATTTTTTTTTATTATCATCTCGAAAAAAACTTTGATTTATTCTGCAAGTAACCCCGTAAGTTGTTTAGTGGGCCGATTTTTTTTCTATTTCTTTTCATTAAAAAACAAACTTTTTTGTTTGTTTTCAATTTTCAAGTCCTCCACATTCAAAAAGTTTGTTTCGCATCAATATTAATCTTTCTGAATGATTTTAAGATATTTCATACCTAATTCCTAAAATATTTAGATAGATTTATTTAATAATTGAATATTTCATTTTATATTTTAGCAATAGGACAACTCTAATCTCCATTTCTCAAATCTTAAAGAAGTCTAAGGTGAATATCTGCGATCCTATCTATCTCTATTCATAAATATATCTAATTTAAAGAACTCTGAGGGTAATTAAACTGTACTCATAAATAAGAACGTTCTTAATAACTCCATGTCAAATTATCTCTAATCCAAATTATCTGTAGGCTTAAAGATCTTTATTTTAAAACGTGTCTATTTTAATACATCTCATACGCATCTCTACTCTTAAATATTCGCAAAAAAATCTCTCATCCAATACGACTCTAATCTTTACAACTTCAGTCCGATACAACTCTGAAATAAGTGAAAATCAAGTTGTACCCGAATGAAGTTGTAAAAGATTAGATTCTTAATAGGGAAAATGAAAGATTAATGTCTTCAATAGGGAAAAACGAGATTACGAAGTTTCAGTCAAATCGTAAAGGGTCGGGTTTGAAAGTGGTCGATGTGACATGGAATGGCCCATATGCTTTTTCGAGATTTCTTTCATCATTTTTTATTTCAACATAATTTATGTCCTGGAGATGATCTTCCACAATTGATCATAATTTTGATGTCTGTGATCCTGCATGAATGAGCTGGCGCTCTCGCTCATCATGAAACAACATATTTTTGCCGATGTTTATGTGAAAAATTTCCTCGTTTCCTTTGTTTTTTTTTTTTTATGTCGGTCAACCTTTCATGTTCTCCGCACCGCCTTAATGGGAGTGGACAACACGAGTGGACAAAGTTCAAAAGATTAAGGAAAAAAATGAAGTAAAAATAAACGGAAAAAAATAAATCAAAACGTCGCCATGCGGATGAACTAAAATTTGTACCTTTAGCGTACAAACAACACAATTTTCACTAATTACCGACCATATTTTCAAACCTCCGGTGAGAAATTCATAAATCGTTGAAACTCAAATTCACTAAAAAACGAAAAACTATAACTTTGATACCGCGACTTTTGACGAAGAGCTTCGAAGTGTTGATCAATGTGGCAACTAAGTTATAACCACGGGGAGTTTGAGTAATTTTTCGATCGTTCTTTCACAGGTGGAAAGAAGTTTGATGGAATACAAGAGCACGATCGATATCGAAGGTGAAAGATAACCGTATCAAGATGCTAATTAACCGTTCAAACATCACGTAAATTTCAAGTTTGAATCTCGCCACGGCGTACCACAGTTTATCATCTCGGGTCTAACCGACCGCGTACGAAGCAAATTTATTTAGTCTCTGCGCTCCGCTTCTATACTATAACGTTCAACCTTGTCATTTGCCTGCTTCGGTAATAACAGAAAGACTATTTTATCCGTGAACGACGCAAATCTCGATGTGCTTTTGTAATTTAATATTGATTCAATCCACCCCTCGAGCTCTCGGCTCTATTTGAATTTATATTTGTGATAATTCACGAGTACCAAGGCTTTTCATCGTACACAGAACATGATTTTGGGGGCATCATTGACTGCGTAGAATGTATAAATACGCGAGGAAAAATTCGAGCATCTGCTCTTGTATCAATGAACTTTTTGGGACCAAAAATCTTTCGATGCAATAGTATTTGTGAAAATTGCAACATTTTTTTACATTTTTTTTTTTTTTGGTACTAATAGCACGTGTATACATCAATATATGCCAAGGTCGTATAGAACAGCGAAAGTATCGAAAGGCACGAATGGTCGACTCATCGTGACCGTTTGTACTTCATCAATTTCGGTGTTGAAAATCTCCAACCGATGAAAAGCCTTCTAAAAAAATTTGAGTCAACATCCATAGTGTTTGAAATACAATTGAGAAGTTGTGCTCAATTTTTCCGAGTGCTTGCTTAAACGAAGGTTAAACGGAATGAGTTAACTGAGACTGGGCTACAAAGATACGAGAACTTCACCTAAAAAATTCAAATTTTCATTGGTTAATTAACGCAATTAACAAGCCCTGCGCATGAATGCTAATTGTAATTAATGACGAATGACCCTCTGCTCCAGGTGTGTGTGAAGTCGTTCGTAAAAAAAATGGAAAAATCTACTAAAATACAATGTAAAAAAAAACCGTTGAACAAAATGATGTAACAAATCGAATGTTAATGCAAAAGCAACTCTTTATTAGACAATAAAGCGTGATACTCGGATTAAGACGAAGACGAATAAAATTACGGTACTACCTGCGACTAGGTGGAAATCGATGTAGTAATTGTGCAATTAGAGAATCGAGCGAATGTACAATCGAGCCTCTGGACTAAGGACACACCTTCTTTTCATGTCTAGATATACGGAACGACAGGCGTGCCTCCTCGTTCTTCGAAGCATTATCCTCCATCTCGTATGAAATCAACATAGCGAATTAATAATAATTCTCCCGAGGAATTTGAATAATCGTAACGAATGCGACGAAGCGAGCCTGCACTGGAGCGATTCACGGACAAATCATGCGTGACATTAATGCCAATGGAAAAATCTAAGTTTTGCTGTGTTTTGAAAGAAAACATCGCGATGCACGTGCGCGCAGCTTGAAATAAATTTTTGGTCATGGCAGGAAACGTCATCAAATGGTGTTGGAAACGAAGAACGAAACGCTTTCGAGGGAACCGGGATTCAATGATCAACTTTTCTGATTGTTTTTTCAAACGTTCTTCAAACAACGCTGAAGAATTTTTGCACGAATTCATTTGTCGAGAAACAAGTTTCTCTTTCTCTCTCTCTCTCTCTCTCTCGCTCTAAACACTGCATTGTTATCGCCGGGTAACACGCAACCGTAAAATAATACGGGACACTGCGGTGCAACCTTCACCTTGAAGGTCGTTACCGAGCCGCGTGTTGCGCTCGTCAGCATCCTACTTTCCTAAGCAGAACAGTTCGATCGATATCCGATCTCATCGCGCCCGGAAAATGATCGATTTTGCGAAAGAGATTGAGATTCACTGCCATGAATAACGCAGAACTCTGGGAGTCTTGCCATTAAAACTCTCGTCAAGTGTGAACCGGTTTAGAATTGCAAAAAAGTTGAGTTTGTGATGTTCATGGAGTTTCTGTTATTCTGAATGAAAGTAGTGCTCGGCTTATTTTATACGAAAACTTTATTACGAACAGATAAAAGTAATCGTTGAATTTTATTGACTGTCAACGAATCCGACATGCTGCCAGCGGCAAATATAAAATTCAATTACTTAACGAGGCTGTTGGGAGAGATGTTTAATTTT
This sequence comes from Venturia canescens, assembly GCF_019457755.1. NCBI lineage: Eukaryota > Metazoa > Arthropoda > Insecta > Hymenoptera > Ichneumonidae > Venturia > Venturia canescens. The sequence goes on from NC_057421.1 coordinate 26,701,057, forward strand.
CATTCCATTAAAATTCTCAATCTTTCCGGAACGTCCTTTGAGCAACATGGCACATTATTTCCGGATTTTGTAATGATACGTCGATTTTTTTTGCGTCTAATCGTCGACGCATTATCTCACTCCATTTTTTTCCAGCAGTCCATTCATTTTCGACTTTGAACAACCTCCATAAAAACCGTACGACTCAACGTTAATCGAATATTCTAATGAACTTAGGCAATAAAGTCTGACACGAATCGGGCAAGATTCATCCCGGAACTCTTTTTCATTTTCCACCAGTTAAAAAATCATTAGAATTTCCTAAGAAAATGAAGTGAGAAACAAAAAATAGTGAAAATTTAATTATTAAGATTGATGAGGGTGTTGATGATGGTGGATGCCAGAGAAACTAAAAACAAGGATTCTCCGTAAACGAAGATCTCGCAACTGCGGTACACGACAGACAAGTTCCTGTTTTCATCAGCAAAAGTTCAGCTGAAATTGTCTGAAAAGTCTCGGTGACCCCCACCATTCGCTATCGCCATATTTTTGTACACAAATAATGATTTGAAGTTGCGGTTTGTACGATGACAAATGTCACAAGGACGCGCAAGATAAATTGAAATCACATGCGAGATTAATCAACAACTTTAGCCCTCACGAATAGTACACGCTCGAAGCAAGCGACGTGTGTGCATACTATTTGCCTCGATTGCTCTCAATGAGTAGCGGTGTGCCCGTAGTTAACGTGAGTAAACCAGACGATCTAACGGGTGGGATTTTATAACTGCAATAATGGAAGCCTCGTGCTGGGTGAATCTTTTTTTCAAAATCAAACATGCAGTTGAGAAAATATAAAATTTCATAGAAACGATAGAAGGAGCAAGTACATTTTTTCAGATTTTTGAAATTTTGGATGATGACGATGATGAGCAGTAATTTAGTGGCAGATGAAAATTCGTGTACTTTTTACTGTACGAGAATGAAAGTGGCATGTAACTTTTCAACTGTTAACTGCACGATCACATACTTTCTGACCCATCGTGCAAAAAATTTTTCCCATCGTTTTCCACCGTTTAAAGAACGAGAAACCAGGCGAAAAATATTGAAATAATGATCGGATCGAAGATTGAAAGATTCCGAAAGCCATACGATGCGGCCACGTTTCGGACACCCCTTACACAGGGAGTACGTCTTCACGTTTTATAAAGCGAGTTACACGCCGCAATTGCGCGAGCCCGGGCACGCACGAGGGTGGGAAGTCACGTGAAGGTTATCAACGTTTGATTGTACGATTGTCTCGACTGCTCTGCTGTAACTTTTACTACTCGAATACGCGAACTGGCTCACCTTTTGAACCGCAATGTTATGAGGCTTTGTTGGTAATGGTCGTTTTTGAGAAATGGGTTTCCGGTGACGAATCAGCAAACACTTACTTTTGCTGTATGTCGATTGGTCAGCGTTCATTTCCAAATAAAAGAACATCGACATCGATTTTGCTTCCGGGTCTGCTGGAAATTTCATCGCCAAATTAAAAACTCTCGATTCGGAGATTCTCGTTCCCAACTACTGTGCGAATTTTCAAAATCCGCTTTAAATTTCCCCTTTGCCAATGTCCGCAAACTGAACAAATCTTAAATTCGCGAGGAACTAACACCAAAAAAAAATGGGCAAAGACAATACCCTTGCTGTAAAGGATGCTCCTGAAATCGTTGACAAACTAACGATGCGTGTTACCGATAACCGATTTATGAGGTGTCATTGACGAAACGAACTGCGATAAGATACCGTGCGCATAAACGCGAATAATAAAACCGCATTTAGTTTTCTAGTTGCATGACGTTCGAATGTGGAAAAACTTTCGTTCTATAATTCTCACTGTACATTTCCGTTTTATCCAGTTCAACTTGACTGGAAAATATATATTTAACTGATTTTGAAATTGGTTAGAATTTAACCCGTAGATACTACATTGGTGCAAATTTGCACCCACGAAAAATTCAAGTGTCTGGAACTTCGAAATTCCTTTCTTCTCGATTTGGCCATTTTTCTATAATGAAACTTGGTTTTTTAATTTTTTTTAACCATCGTAATAGATTACTAAGGAATTGTTACCCCTAAAAAGTCTCGCTGTAAATTTAATTCCACACATTCATGGATGAAATAAAATTTTTTGAAAAGTCAAGGTGCAAATTTGCACCAGTGTGATGATCGTGTAACCTCAAAGAGAGTGTGATGTCTACGGGTTGAACGAAAATACGTTCAATACCATAATGACCAACCAGCACTCTGGGAAATAAGTTGCTATTTTTATGTTGTATCAAGTTTCACGTATCGTTAATGTATTCAAATTCTCGGAAAGACTTTATGTTTTGTATATATATACGCTCGTATGTTAAACAGGCTAATATCCGGAAGGAATCAACGTGAACCATTTATACCAGAATTATTGGCTCCAGCGTCCTTCAGAACCGGACAGCATCCGGAGAATGTATCGTCGTATCGTGTATAATCCCCTGGTGACTTATATATGTGTGTTCATATTCAGAATACATTTTGTTTGAATTTCACTTTGTGCACGCGATTGTATGAGAGTTTGAGGATTTTGTGAGACTGATGTTAGGGACCAGAGTCTTTTCGATCGAGATTCATTAAAAATTCATGAGGTTGAGCATATTTCGTGCATTATTTAATGTCAGTGCTTTCAAAATTTTCTCTTTTCCATCATTTGTTTCTTACCAATTGCGTAAAATGGATGACAATTTATTTTAAAAATTAGAGAAATTACATCGCTGCTGGGAATTACTCGTCGTCGTATCTGCGCTCGAGTTTTTTTTCGTTTTACTTCTCTATCAAAATGTTATACATACCGAAGCTCCGGTGGAGTGGGCATTGTGAACATGCATGAATAAATAATGTGTCGTTAATCCGAAATCAATAAGCTCGAGCAGAGCAGCCTTGACAAACATCACCATGACTTTTCTCCGGCGATTAATGAAACCTTTCGTTTTGATCCTTAAATACCACGTGGCACAAATGAGAAAAAAATTTCTCCAAAGTTCACGTGAAACACGAAAGAAAAAGAGGATAGTTGATCGAGAGTAATGAATTCATTAATCGATGCACGAGACACGAATGAATTTGTGACTAAAAAAAGCGAATGATTGGCTCGAAATTCAAGAGATTTCATAGGCATGAAATTATTCGTGAAATTTATTAGCATAAACGATACCGCGAAGACTCGACGCGTGGACCATTCAATTGCAGAGTTCGACGACACGCTTACGTGCGGAGTAGAGAAAGACTCGCGTGCGTTGTGCGACGAACTCGAGCCTGGTTATTCAATAATCCTCTCACTTTCTCTTCAACGTTCGGTAATGAGTTTTGGGCATTTTGCGAAACCCCGACGAAATCTCGTCCAAAATACTACAGTTGAAACGCGACGAGCGGTTTGATGCAACAAGATTGATAATACTCGTGTATTTCGTTATCGCGAGGCGTTTCAGTACTTTTTCCATGTTCAGCGTCGCGAGGAAGCTATTTTCTTTAACATCGAAATGCAGAAAACCCGTTTGAGTTTTTTTCCGTAACGTAGGAAAATCATCTGGAATTTTTCGATCGGATAATAACGAAGGCTGAATTCTGTATGATCATTTAAATGCTTAATAGAAAGCAATGAATCATGCGATGCATAAGATTCAGTATAATGTCCAACACGTGAGATAAACGCGAAGACGAGCGTCTCAGTAAGACGTAAAGATTCCTGAGAAAATGACGGCTTTAGGGGGCACCGCGAATGCCCTCAACGCATGGACATTCGGGTCCAAAGTCACAATGCGAGTCTGTCCCAAATCGAAAAAGAAGTTGTTTTTGCACATTTTCAAACGGAAGTCGCTGCGTCAACGCAGTTGAGTTCCGAGTAACAAACACATGTCAATCTGCTCCTGCGTACCGGTGACTTCCCCGCTAATTAGCAGTTCAATCGTGAGAGCTAATTACGCCATCATTGGCGAGGAAGAAAGAGGAGTGAGGAGGAAGAGAGAGAGAGAGAGAGAGAGAGAGAGAGAGAGCAGAGAATCGGGACATTTTTGTACTCCGGAAGAGCCGTAATCACGTCAAAAGATCGATGTGTGCGCGTGTGTGTATTTGTGATCGGTAAATCCGCCACGAGTACTGAATTAATTTGGTGCACGCGACGATGCACACGAGTCGAATGGTCGGTGATGAATATTCATCGACCGCGGTGTACACGTATAAGAGGAATAGGTAAATAGACATTTATCCTCACCGGGAGTAGCGTCATGGACGAACAAATCGGCCGCCACATTAATTCGCGTTCGTAGATTGGAAGAAAAATAAATGTCTGTGACATGACTCATTCCGGGAAACGGCCGTAATACACGTACTTTTTCAAAACTTTATTTTGCGCGTGAAAACATTGCAACGGGGCTAACGAGGTCGAATGCTCCGCCTCTTTAACGCTCGGCGGTTTGTTGATTTTTAATTACGCAATTAAAGGAATACAATCGAACTATCGGTGCCGCAGAAGCATAGTTTCACGTCGACGAAAGTTAATGAACACACTTTCGGGCTCGATTTTCCTGCGCAATGTCACAGTTTTTTACTCCAGTATAATTACCCGGTTGAACACACTCAAAAAGAAGCTCGAGTGTTCCGGAATCGTTTGAATCGAGCAAACCTCAGCAATTCCTTCGAGCTGTACATTCATTTTTTCTTCTCATCGTTTCGGATCGTAAATTTGACGAAAAGTCCCTGCGATGACGTTGGTCGGACGAAAATCGAAGCAACGTTTCAGGGTTAGTTAGCAACCGGACGCTAAATACGCTCGAATAATTTCGAACGTTAATTCCTTCGAGGGCGGTCGTGATGATGGAAATTTCAAGTGATATCAACCACGATGGTCACGGAACACCGCGCGAATCTCCTTTTGATCACAGTTCCGCTGCTGTATTTTAACAGCATTGGAAGTGCCATTTGTCGCTGTTACTGCCATTCGTATATACATGTATACGTGTATATAAAGAAATATACATACATATATAAATATACGAGAGACATCAGGGTCGCGGTCCGGCCAGTTTCACCAGGGTCAATCCAGTTGAAATCATTTGACTCCGGTGTGCTCGCAACGATAACTGGACAGAATCATATCAAACATGAGTTCGCGAGTTGAGATTTTTTAAAATAAACTTTTATGCGATTATGATTGCACGCGAGCATTCGAACGCAATTTTTTCATGAATTACTGGCTCTGATGACGTTAGCACACGCGTTATTCGATCATTCATTCGATAAGATTTTTTTATGGCGTATTTATTTGTTCGTGCGAGCAAGTGAAATTGGAATATTTCGAACCGTTTCGTTTGGAATTCCATGCTGTATGCTCGTTGTTGTATTTTCGTTCGTTAAAATTACGTTCCCATTCGTTGGAGCCTCATCTGAAAATTATGTCATTTTGGGACTCGTGTGCAAAGCAGGCAAAAATCAAGAATCTTGTTAACCCAGATTTAGCGAGAGGTTGGACCACTTCGAGGAGCCAACGAAAACACCTCTCCGTCTCTTAATTATCGTTGACAGTTTATTGCCTTGCTCACCATGACACATTGTCACAGGCGTGGAACATTACGGGCGTCTCGAACCGAAGACCGGAAGTTCGAACGTTCGAGAGTGCAATTTGAGATCGGGGCATTTTTTCAGTACTAAAGAAACTCGTGAAATTTCGGCGAATACGAGTTCCTTTACACCGTTAACAACTCGAAAGAAGAAAAATCCGGTAAATTAATCATTGACACAATTTCAGATGGACATTTGTTTACAAAATAGCTTGCGAAGATTACAAAGTTTGTCACGAGTGTTATCCTGCAACACGCTACTTAAAATGCTACATGAGATTACAGTCTCGTAATCACGTTGTTTTTTTGTTACATCTACGCCGCTGTGTACGTGGATAAGTTGGATCATTGTCGAACGCTTCTCCCTCCCTTCGTTCTTCGAGTAAACTCGTACATGACCCTTGAGAGGGAATTGTTTAGCTGGGAAATGAAATTTGGATGGACGGAGAATGGTAGTGAGGAGCGGATGAGCAGAGGTCGTTTATCTCGCCTCGAAAAGATCGTTTGGGACATTCGATTGGATCGGCGCATCTGCGAATAAGCGAGAGCCGCTGATATCTATGCCAAGGTTTCTTGACCAACAAGAGTCGTCCAGGAGCTCTCTGAGCGTCGTTCGCACTCGCTTGTGTAGTCTCAAGATGCGCCGCGGCAAGATATTTCATATGCGTTCTCACGCATCTCTCTTTTCCTCACGCTCACGCATATTTCAATGAACCCGGACATTGATCGGGTGTTCGCTTGATTTGTGAATGGGTTTACTACGAATATTAAATACCGAGTCGCTCGAGCCGACTATTCACCGACCGATAATGGAGCGATGCAACGAAAAACAAAAATATACACGGCGCGCTCGCGATCCTCACTCGTTTATTTCACAAATACGTGTCCACGTGTTCTCTCATTCCTCGCTTTCAATCACGATATTTCTCACGAAGTTAAACGGTAAATGATTCTGGAATTTTTCACAGTACAACCGGGCCCATTCGAAATGCAGTTTCGTCGGTTTTACCAACGATTCTCGAGCTCCTTTGAACTGACGCGAAAGTGTCAAAAGTTGTTACCGCTACCGAATTGAACGCGAATTTTCGATGCTGAGAGTCGCTAAACGACAAGAAAAAAATCGAAATCGCAGTTCCAAAGCTGCCCTCGCGGAGTCGCTCGAAAAAAGTGCGTCCTTAAACAACCGAACTGTAGCCAAGGGAATATTGATACTTACTCGGAGAGCGAGGACGTCGATTGCCTCGGTGTGAATCGTTTCACGTTCCCGTGAATATCACCGGCGATTACGCGAGGGACGGAAAGGGAGATTGAAAATGATTTTTTCCATTTTTTTCATTTCTCTGTATCCTCCAGCGACGTGTGATCGCGGCGAGTGAGTTTGTTCGACGCACCAACGCCACGAGCTTCCCTGACGGCCACTCGTGTTTTGTAACGGAAAATTATTCCACATTTTCGAGCGCGATATAAATCTGACACTGCCTTTTGAGAAAGCTCCCATTACCCACAATAAATAATCATTTTCCTCGGGAACAAAATATAATGTTGGAGAGGCGAATTAAAAATTCAGGCCTGATCGGCGAGAGCCTCGTTCGAGGTTGAATTGATTTACGTTTGCGTGTATGTACGTTTGCCACGAATGTTTCGTAAGGTCGAAGTCATTGATCGCTTGTCTCGAACGCATGGACCCTCCTGTGAGAATTACGAAAGGACTGACCTTTTTCGCAAATTACACACAATGCGAGATACCAGCACGCGTGAAAAATCATTTTTATTTACAAAAGACCACGGGGCAGTGTCTGCAATAAGTGCGCAACGCATGCAAATTTATTACAAATATCGCCGAAGCGAAAAAAAATGTGACGGAATAATATAACCAACGAATCACCATTGTCATTCAAGAAGCAGCTCTCGAACGGGAAACGATTGAAAAAGGTCTTTTTGGGATTTAGTTTTTCGGTGGAGATCCCCAAAAACAGTGACAAATGAAGAAACGCATCTACGACGAATATTTCGCATTTTTTTCCATCCCGATGACCATCAATGCGAATTGAATAATTCTGTATGATAAAAATATGAAACTCACTTAAACTGGGACGCAACGGGTTATTTGTTGTTGCTCTACTAGCTCGTACTGCTCGAACGGAATGGCGTCTATACGTGGCGCAATATATAAAACGTGAACTAAGATATAATGCAGCTATTAATTGCGATAGCTCGTATGACAAGTTTACTTCTTTATATTCACCCGCTTAACATTTTCATCGCGGTAACTGCGAGAATGCGAGATTTTTCTCTGAGATGTTGATAATAATTATTCTCACTGGGTTCAAAACACTTGTTATTAAAAATGACGCACTTACGCTCAGCTATTTATTTATTAATATGTTGTACAAAGTCAAGATTTTGCGTCTTTATTATCACGCTGATTAATCCATTCGCGGAGCGATCAGTAGCGTTGAAATGTATTAGAAAAATGAGCTTTCGTGTAACCGGGCACAGGAATGAATTTACGAGAAAGTCGATCATTTGATTAGTCAAAATTTATCATGGGCGAAATTCTATCGACGGTGACCAAAATCATAAATTTTAAATCGTTACAGAAAGCAAATCTTACTATTACGACCGTGATTTTTATGAATCCTGATGAAAAACCGTAGCGGATGTGGAGTCGAATTCGCAGCGGGGTTCAGAAAATAGAAATTGCTTCCCCAAAGATATTCGAAAAATCAAGATCATATTATGTTGTTCCAGTGGAGTTTTCGATGATTATTGAGATTCTTGCGAACGAGAAAATCCCAGAGAAATAAAAAAAGGAATATCATTGTTGCAGTAACTCGAGAAATGATTATGATTCGTAGAAACAATAATTCTATCGAAAGTATTTCAATGTTGTTTCTATTTTTCTGGCATTTCAATTAGTATTCTCGGCAACAAGTATATAACCCATAACTCGAAGTGTACACACCTCTCTCGAGGCTAAAGAATTTGCTCTGGCATTAGCGTCCGTTGAACCTCGCTGAAGTTATGTGCGCGAGCTCTCGTCCGTGCTATCGTGTGATTCGAGCGTATGTATACGAGTATCGTGTAATATTTTGTGCGTCACAGTGCCCACGAAAAGTTCGTGAACCCAATCCGGCGTTTAACGAACAAAAAATATAGTTGAAAAACGGAGACTGGGCAGACGAAATTTGCGAGAAAAAAGCAGGATTAATTGGAGGCAAGAAAAAAATGAGTTGCAAAAAAGTGGAGGAACGGGGAATAAATCTTGATAGCCATTCTGAAAGGATCTGGCATCTTGAGGATAAAAATTCTTCGAGCGAACAAACAAGAAAAATAAATTAGTGGAATGCTCAAGTATGAGGAGGCACGACAAAAGTGGCAGAAAAAAATCATTCTCGTTGTCGCCTTTAAGTCTCGTTTCGCATTGAGTCATAGAAATTTTCGTATTTTTCACTTTGCTCCCTAAGTATCCTCCTCTATGTATTCGTTGCACTTACACTTCGTGGAAACATTATTTTTTCAGAAGCTTTAATCAAAACTAGTTTAGCCTGAAAACAAAAAAAACCTACATTCTCTCTTTTGAATACATTCTTTTCTTTTGAATACATTTAAAATGCCTATTCAACATTCAACGAAGAACAAGTTGTGTGTATTTCATAGAAAAAATATGTGGTTATCGACGTTCTGAGTTGATTTTTTTTTTTTACCGAGGACACATTCATTATTATTAAAACAAGAGTATCGATCTTCGGAGCATTGAAAACTTCGTGGCTGTATTTTTTTATTCAACACCGAAGAGAGAACGAAAAATGGATTAATGCAAATACATTTTTTTATCTTATTTTCGAGCTATAAATATTTCCTCAACGATATAACGTAATTTTGATTGACCTTTTAATGCCAAACAGAACATCGATCGATTTGTCGATTAAGAAAAAAAACGTTTCGTCCATTACTGCTCAAACCGGTAGTTTTTTTGTGAAGTAAAAAATTATTAAAACTGAAAATCACTTGACGTGTTCAACTAATTACGTATGTTATAGATCTATGAAAATGATTAAAAAATCAAATGTGCATCTTCATACTTATGAAATATAATATTCAATTGAAAATGTTCATTTTAATGAAGCAACACATGTTTATTAATATAATTGTTGTTTCAATAAAACTATGAATAAGTATAATTATAGTGCAAAAGAGAATTTCTCTTTATGAAATCATTGAACTCACCGTCTCCCTCGTGATCCGGTGGCAGATGGGACTGCAGTTGATGCAAATGAGCATAATAATGATGATGGTGCAGGATGCACTCGAGATCGGTACAGTTTAACATTGTACGAAGATTTGAACGATAGGGAAAGTCTCGATATTTAGTTTTCTACTGCAGCGAGGAACAACGTCTTTGCACCATTCAGTTTCTATTTCATTGTTTTCAGTCGCACTTGTAGTATCGTCATTCTCAATTTCCACAATAACTGTATGAAAGTTTATCAATCGTTCTTTAAACTGCTATTAATAAACGCGTGAAATTACGAGAGCATAGTTTTGTTAACAGTCGGGTGGATCAACCCATTTTTGAATAAGCCGGGCACTTTGAAATTTACTGATGATTTAACACCTTTACACTTGGTCGACATTCAAAACACTTTTACCACGAAATCAATAACAATTGACCGAATGTCCCTCGTGTATCGACGATGATTTTATTTCGCAGGAAAATTACAAGCTACTGGCTGCTGCTGCTACGACGTATTACATTGATGCACATACGTCGAGTGTGAGATTTGTGTTTATGAACATGTTTAAATACATGCACGTAAACATTGAAGTATACACGGAAATACATAAGAGTCGTCGAACGAAGCTGGAGACTCGACCGGTGAAATCGAAACGGACTTTTTGTTCTTCACTGTACGGTGATCATAATGAGGATAATAATAATGATATTAATAGTAGAAAAGCATTTCCAGATATCTTCACACCATCGATTCAGTCATTCTTTCTCCCAACATTTTTCCCTATCTCAGTGCGAAAAGTCGAAGGACGTGCTCATCGGTGGGAAATATATTTTATCCGCCAAATTAAGCCCAACACTTGAATCTGGTCATATTAAGGCTTTCTGAAAACGAAGAAACTTGTATTGTATGAAACTGGGGTATTTTGATCCGGAGTGGATTCTTCTACTGTTATTCTACTATCTTTGGTAATTTTCTCGTTGAGAAAAGAAAATTTTTTGAATGGAATATAAGAAATTAAATATGCAGTTGAATGAATGGAGTTACGTAAGCATTTTAACGACTTTGGGTATGTGTTTGACGAGTATTAAAACTAGCTGAATTTAAATTTAACTCGAGGATGTGTATGCTATGGAAATGAAAGATTTGCCAGAGATATTTACGAATTTCATTGACAAGTCCTTGATTTCTCTCATTCCCTTGAAATTTCCCATGCTCCCTTCACAAACAATGTTGACCAAGGCCTCGCTTCATATTTCGAAGTTTTTCGCGGTTCGTTTCGCGGGCTTTTCGAGGTCGGGACTGTGCGAATGCGCGGAATAAAAAAAAAGCACGCACACGAGGAGCTTCCGGCTCTTTTCTCCGCAAGTTTCCTTCACTGCTTCTTCGTACCCTCGAGCAACCTTTGTTTTGTGCATTCAAATGTTTTTTTCTTTTTTTCCCCTTTTTTTTGTATTATTTAAGTGCTATTCAAGCGAAAGGACGCCGCGCGAAACTTTACCTCCATCTGGTCCTGGACACGAGAGACACTCGTAAAGCCTGTCAGAGCCAACTTCAAGGTCTCGTGATGCCTGATTGGTTCTTTATTCAGCGAATGTATCGAGCAAACTGATATATTGAACGTTACACATTCGAATATTATTCTTTCGATCGAATGATTTGTTTAGTCAAGACGCGTCGATGATTTCGCTCGAGCCATTGAAATCGAACGAACGGGCGAGTCGAAAGAGGTTTTTGTAACTCCACGATTAAATCAAGCCCACGTACGTTGCACCAGAAGTATGAAACGTTTTTATTTTCAATTATACTCCCGAGAATATTGATAATGAAAACCGAGTTCGCACATGCTTCCAAATACTATGAATAAATCGATTTCTCGAAATAGTCTCATTCGATGATTGAAAGAAAAAGAGTACGACGCGGGAGGGGCGGGGGAATGAACACTTGAGTTGTTCTATCCTCTGCTTAAAATCGACAAAACGAGATAGCGTATTCACACACTTATTGGGTGAACAAATATTCTTGAAATTCCTCCCGATAACGCTCGTATACAGAGTCACTCAACGGGAATTCTTCACCGTAATAAAATATTGAATTTCACGATATAAAATCCATCCCAGGTCTGATCCATCCGTGAAAAATTATTGCAATCATGAATTCCGAGTAGAAATACAAATTAAAAGACCCTATTGACGCGATTCCGGAGCGATTTGTGCAGACTCGTGTGCCACTGAGTCTATACCAAGTCGTTTCGGACACTGATGACAGTCCGGAGGATCGCACAAACGAGGACCCAGAGCGCAAGTGGAAACGCCTCGGTGATAGTCAGACGATTGGTGCGCGCGCGTGTTTCGTGTTCGCTCCTCGATCCTCGTTTTATATACACACCGTAAAAACTTTCTAGGATAGTGCTTCACGGCTAGACCCGGTTAGACATTCATACACGAGGTGCACAGGAGTTGAGAAAATATCGATTATTGTTCGCACAAGCAGAGACACTTTTTATCGAAGGTGCTCGCATTTGCTTCGCTCTATTTTTGCGTCGTTTGAATATTTTTCATCAGCGAAACTCCATTTTACCGAGTTTGTGCACATCCTGGTTGACCAAAACGATTGCTCGATCACTCTGTTATGCTCACATGCTTTTAATGGTGCTTTCTTAATAGATTTTTAAAATGAAAATCTTTCAAACTCGTTTCTGCGAAGTTTAATTATCGGGCACAAGTTTCTCACTCGCTTTCAGCAAGGATCGTAAACTGTCGATTGCAATTCGTTCACTTTCCGACATTTTGTTGGTTCGAGCATTCGAAAAGACTGTTCAGGTTAAAATAGGATGCGGAGACACTACAGTTCTGTGGCCGCTCACACTCCCGCCATTTTCAGCGATCGTCAGTCGTCGAAGAACTGAAAACATACTCTGAGATCCGCAAAGTGCGTTGATGCCGGCAAATGCACTTTCCACCGTCACGTTTTCACGGTGTCATCGTTGAAATTTTAATCCTCTGAGTCTGACACTAGGGTGATATTTTCTGAACGAAAAAACGACGACTTCGACTCGGATTGAGCGTGTAACCGGCCGTCAACATGTTTAACACGTTTTCACACATTGTTCAGGTGTCAAAGAGCGCTCAGTTTTCCAGCGTAATCTCGATTCACGAGGGAGCGGATAAAACATCTTGACAAAGTCAAGCAAAGCGCGACACTGAATAAATCGTCGAAACTTTGGCTTTCTTCTCGAGAATAAATGTGTCACGCGAGTCTACTCGAAACATCCACATTTGATTCGGGTATGACGACGACGAATGCAAACTTCGTGACAACACCGATGGCAGAGAGACTGCGCGGGAGCCACCGAAAAACGTGTTTCGCGAGAGCAACATGCATCGAGCTCACTTGCTTACTGAAAGCCTTTTAACGAGCACAATCTCTGGCCAGGCTGGCATTATACACAGAGTACGTGCACCTCCCCGTTGCACCTTGTGCACACTTATCGCGCAGTAGTTAGTGATCGTGTTGTGAACGGTGTGCGTTCGGCTTGGACTTGAACGACAACTGCATGAGACACGACTAGGCGTGCTCTATCTCTTTTCTTCGCTCTCTCGAACGTGTTTTTAACCTTCTATCGTCTTTGCATTTGATTATTTTATTGAAAATTAACGTGTGAATATGCGTCGAACAAACGCTGCCGAAACGCAGGTGACAGAAAAAAAGTCAAATTTCTTAAAAAGTTGCTTTTAATGTAGAAATCCTTGTCGATCGAACGTGAGCACCGTTTCCGGCAATAATCACGAGGAATTTTTTGAACGAACTCATTTGAATTTATGAGTCACGCGCCACTGGCACCGATTGAGAAGGGCGTTAATTTTTAGATTAATATTCACTAAAAACGCACTGAACGAAAGCCCCGAAAACGACGGAGGGAGAAGAATTCCTTTGGACGAGATTGAGAGAACATCGCACGTGGCTCATCAACTGCATCGCCAGTCAAACATCAAAGTTTAAACGCACCTTCGGTGCGATATAAAACAATTTTTCATGCGTCTATCACTCGCACGCTGTTGATAAATAAAAGGACATAACCAGCATGACTTTATGGACTGATTGAGCTCGTTCAAGTTCTCCACACGTCAGTAAAATCCATGCTGATGTGATAGAACGCAAACCAATTTACATACTGGGATTAAAAACATGGACAGAATTTTGGAAATTCGAAAACCCACAAATCTAATATGACGTATCGAAACCTCCAATATTTGTACTAAAACATGATTTTCTGCTGGTACATAATTTGATATTCTACCCGATGAATATCCAAGATAAAATCCTCACGTCTTCTGCGTCTAAAGCCAAACAAATTGCAGTGCATAAAAACCCAAACTAATTTTTTAAAATAAAACTCTCAAGTCACGGTAATCATGTCACAAAAACCTCACATTTTGTCGATGAATCGGATGAATTTTCAGTCCATCCGAGCGTTGCGATTGCACAATTATTTCTGATGATGAGAAATGGAGGAGAAAATTTTGAAAAACTGCTTGTTTTGCCTCATGATCGATCGATCACGCGTTACTGACGTTTTGACATTTAAATTCGTCACACCCTGTATAAATATGCATTCAATTTACATATACATACCGTGTTTATTTATATAAAGTGTGTACGTATATTTATTTATATAGTACGTGTACTCATTGGTTAACACGAGTCCGTTCGGTAACTCGAAGTGAATGCAAAGATACAAGTAACAGTGCGTTCTCGCTCGGTTGTTTGTACTTATTTACTGTACAGTGTCGGTACGATCGTATGTACGTGGGTCACTCAGTCACCGGCAGGCAAACTTACTTTCCAGTCGCCATGTTGCCACTGATCACCATTCCCCTTCCCTCGTTTCTGGCCCTGCCTCTTGCTCACGAGTTTTGTATGTGTCGGTCTTTTTATACACGTCAATATATCTTTATTGAAAGGTTCTAACGTGCGTATGCAAAATTGCTATATAATACGTAATATATCGTGCCTTCCCTCGGCTCCGAGACCGTTCTAGTACTCGTTAGCAAATTATCTCTCCCTACGCGAGTCTCATCTCGATTTAGAGTCTCATCGTCGCCGATCAAATAATTGAAGAATTTTTCATCACCTAGTAGAGACAGGAAGAACGTGGCAAGGAATAATGAACGTTATCGTCGTTGCTATTTCGTTCGCCGGTGCGATCGTTCGTCTATCAACGATCGATAATAATTCATGGGCCAATTAGCACTTTTTTTTTATTACATAACCATTCTTGTGGATGCAGTTATGTACTTTTGCGTTTTGTACGAAACAATCGTGGCGCTGTTTGTTATCAGAGAGTTTCTAGGAATTTGCTGCCTCGATAAATTCTTCTTTGAACTCATTTTTTGAAATATTTTGTTTAATGTTATACAGATGGAATCTCGAGGGAGATCATTTCAAATGATAGGAGCGCTCGCTTGAGAAAGTGCCGGTTTTTGACGCAGCGTGTTGTCACGAGTTTTGCTTTCAACTGCAGCTCGAATTATAATTAACGATAATTAGGAAAAGAGAGGTTTTTTTTTTATTTTAGTCGAATCAGAGTCATTTGAATCGTGCCTGCTCAGGCACGAATGGAATCGGAATCGATTGACTCTGGTTGATTATTGCCAGCAGGGAATTTAAGAGGGGATCGCGGCAAGGGACGATCTGTGCGATCCGATGAAAATCGAAATTCATTAATTTCTACTCGTCATGTGTGCCGAGAGTGAGAGAAAACTCAAAGTTTCTCTCGAAACGAATTCCAAGAGGTAATTAGAGATCACATTTAACTACTTTTTTCCTTTAATGAATACGCAAGTCATTTTCCGTCTATCGCTGAAATCGATAATGATTTTTTCTTCGTAAAATAGAAAAGCCTTTTCTTACCATAGAATTTTTAAACTCGAGACTCATTGACACATTTTTACGACCGAAAACGAATTTGTCTTTTCTTCGAACATTAAAAAAATAATCAGACGTCCAAGGACGACGTCACGTCTGCCTTAGGACATGAAAGCGTTGCGTAAGTTCACTGCTGGATGAAAAAAAAAACACGATTTTATTATCGCTTTTTGTTCTCCATTTCTTGGACAGCGTGACAAAATATTTTATTAAAAAATTCCCATTCATTCGATTAGTCGGAAAGTTTACAATCCTTTGGCTGCTTTGCAGAATTTCGAAATCCCTTCGTTATATTATTTGTCGACTCGTTTTTAAATATTTTTTTTTGTTTTCATTAATACCGATATTTGCTCAACCGCCTTCTGTTAAAACGTTATGTGGAAACTACAACAACTGCCTACATTTTGGTGTACATGCATTTGACTTAACAGCTGCTATCGAGGACACTGTTTTACTAGACGAAGAAGAAAAAGAAAGAGCAGAAGGAGAAAATCTTGAAAAGTACTTCACAAGGATTTTTCATTCATTTTCTGTTGCACTATTCTACATATTTTTGATGTATCGAATGAGATATTAATCAATTTTGAAGTAGTCACTGTAAAAACGATAAATAAAATTGAAACAAAAATTTAGATACGTTGGACCAAAACGCACACTCACTGCACAAAATAAAGCATCATTCCAAGCTCTCAAGATGGAATGACTTTTGAATTTTTGAAAAAGAGATTTTTTTTTTCGTTCAACGAAAAAAAAGTTTTTAGAACAAACCAGTTCAAAGAGGCTGCCTGGTATTCTTGAACTTTGTGTGTTTTGACGTATCTCTGATCGCTATCAACGTCGAAGATCCGTTTTTCACGTATTCCAAATCTTCTTCCGATCGAGCTTTCGCCTTTCTGCACGCGGCTTTAATCGTAACGAACTTGACCAATGATAAGAAGTGCATCAACGAAGCGATTACTTCCATTCGAGTAGCCAATTTTAGTCTACATTAGTTACTAATTCGCCGATAATAATTAATAAACTTCGCGAATCGTCGAGGTCGAAACAATTTTCGAAAATGATTACGAAAAGTTTTTCACTGCTAGCGCTTTCACGGTTAACACTTTTCATACCAAAACCGTTCAAATCGTTTCGAATCTCTTTTTTTATTTTCCAGCAATTCGGATAGCACAAAACAAATTATTCTTCATTCGACCGGATATTCCAGATTTTTGTCTAAACTCATTTCCCCGGAAGCTTATTTGCCACTTCAAGCATACTGTGCCATTCGATGTCAAAAAATACGAGGAAAACGGCATGTAAATTTTTTATTCTTCGATCTATCTACGTCGCAATCTCGACGTGAAGAAGAAATATTTTACAGCGGATTACCGGGATGTCAGAACAAGATAAAATATTGAGAAAATATACTCAATATTGATACATTATATTGATGCATTTTTTATGTTTTCTGATAACGTCAATATTACGATAATCCCGAAAATGGAGGATAATGTCGCGGGAGAAATGGAAAACTTATTTTTAGATATTTTATGACCGTCTTCATTAAACATAACGAAAGTCACGCCGACTCGTTTTATTTTTTTTCTTTTATTGTCGGGATTATGTTTCCCACAGTCTCCGATCTCAAGAGGATCAGGACAAATGATTACATTATTCGAGAAAAGACGAAAGACTTTTGTGAAAGAAATCCTTAAAAGCTTGGTTTTTTCGTCAATTTTCTTGTTTATGATTATCGACTGGAGGAAGAATTTTGAATTATAAAACTGAAAAATGCTTTCGAAAACAAAGCTCATTCAAACGGAAGTAAAAAAGATGATAAAAACGTTTGGAAAATCCCGCACGAATGAAGGTGAATTAGTTAAACCTGTCGAGGGACTTCCGCGTTTCGTGTGAGTTTCGAGGAGCATGCATATCACAGCAGTTCTGGCGTGGCTGAGTCTCTGTTGTCGAGACGATGGCTTAGAGTATTTGCCAGCTGCAGAAGGTTACCTGCTCGCTGCTTTCGACAATGACCCAGTTTGCAAGATGCCGCTTCAGGTCGAATTTGCCCGGCAGCAACGAACAGAGCTGAGAAAAACTTGAAAATACGCGCGTTTCGAGGAACACGGAGATGCTGGACGTGAGGAATTCTTTCGGGGGGCAAATTTCCTCGCGACAGGGACAAAAAGGAGTGAAGAAAATCAACTGGAAAAGAGCCCGGTGTGCGAGACTTTGTGCTGCTGGAAGTGGATCAATAATAATCCAACTCTTTCGTCTCCACAGATCAATTTCTCTTAGATCACTTTCCAGAGCTTGACGAGACACATTCGTTGATCGTTGCTCGAATTTCCGAAGACCGTATTCCGATGAAATCTCATGAATTTTGCTCCTGAAGAAACCCTCGTGACAGATCAACAGCTGAAAGATCTTTCCACAGACCCAGAAATAGATTCTGAAATGGTTAAAGAATTAAGAACGATTCGATTGAAAAAGAGGAATAATATTTATCGAAGATTTCCAGAGCACGAAGGATTTGCGAGAATCATTATTCGAGAGTGCTTCTTCACTCTCTATCACTCTCCCTCTGCCATTGCTTTCTGGCTGTGCTCGAAAGTCCCCGGTCTGATTAGACACCGCGTCGCCAGTAGCAAGAATCTAGTCTGGGCGATTCCAATTGGCCTACATTCGGACTTCAGAGACTTGACGTACGTACTGCGCGTATCGTGTAGTTTCAAAAAATATCCTGATCGTTGCAACCTCGTTGAGTGTTCGATATTTCAAAATAATCCCGCCAATTTCAGCAATTTTTTTTGCCAAGCAATTATAAGTGTCGTAATTAATTATCCTCATAATGATGGTCTTTGGGCTCGCGTTCTATAGCTACTCAATTATCAAGCTACATATGAACGTGGCATTATTACAAGGCATGAATACTGTGCTAT
Source organism: Venturia canescens (assembly GCF_019457755.1). NCBI lineage: Eukaryota > Metazoa > Arthropoda > Insecta > Hymenoptera > Ichneumonidae > Venturia > Venturia canescens. The sequence continues at coordinate 26,719,756 of NC_057421.1, forward strand.
TATAGTTAATACTGCCATTAAACACCAGTCTACGAACCTTGCCGATTGGAATTTTTTTTTTGCCTCCCTCCAACTTGAAACGAAGAAAAATCATGAGAACTTGAGCATATGTTTTGCCACTTCGAATTCGTAATTATTTTTAACGTTCGTAAAGAAAAACGAAAGCAGTTTGCTATTTCAGTAAACGAGCTATCGAGGTTTCGGAAACTTTTTTCTCGAAAAATGGGCTTCCTCGCACCCAGTTTCCTCAGCGTTTTATTCAACCTTCGCTACGTCGACAAATACGAACCTAAAAAAACATCTCCAGCAGCAAATTGTGGGTCCATCCACGACAAGGAATGCTAATGATTTTTCTGGGTAATTCTCTTGAGAAATATTTTTCACACTCATCACGTCAAAACTACAACGATCACGTGCTGTATCGGCTCGTGTTGGACGATTTACTCCGGTATTTAGGCCTCTCCTGGGCACCTGTGGCTCTCGGAACTGCGTGTCGAAACGTCATCGGATTGTGGATTGTCCTGGTCCACATTTCCGTCTCCTCTGATCTGCTCTTTTTTTCGAGAATAGTCGTTAATGAAATAATGACCAAGAATGTTGCACTGTCCACGATGACGCTTGATGAAAATTTACGTTTTATGTTGGACTCGACATTTTCTAGATCAGGCTGTGGATTTCTTGAGAAGCAAATAAAACGAAAATTCAATTCATTTCAACTTTTTTAGGTATTAGTTTTCAATCGACGATATTTTTATCACAATTTTGTGAGCATTTCAAACGAAAATTTGTTTCATCGTTCTATAATTTTTCACTATAATTATTTTCAGTGAACGTTAAGAAGTGCAGTTGTTCCAGAAAAGGTAAATATTCAGAACATCGTACTTAAAATATCATTTTGAAAGAAAAACTCTGAGAATTTGAATATTTTGTATCGGAAGTTTGGAAAATGAGCTTGGAAAAAATCGAACGGATTGTGGTTAGTCATAAAAATCAAGAAATTATTCACATTTCTGTCCATTGGAGGATCGAATGTTTGGAGTTCGTTAAAAATTATTCCAAGTCTCGTAATGAATAATTGGCCTTACGTAAGTTTGAGAAGAACTATTGTTATTCAGCTACTCGTCGTATTGTGCATATCAGGATAATTGTACTTTCGTGATTTACCGAAGTACGATCAAAGTCCAATCATACAAGACGTCTCAAGTCTAATGGCCGATAGTTCGAAATTTTATACGTCAAAGATTAAACTTAAAACACTTAAAACTTCAGAAAACATGAATCGATGAATTCTTCTCTCACCCCTTCGCAGTGAGGTGAAAATGAGATTTTCGTGCTATTTTTGTGTTGGAAAATAAATTTCATAGATTCAAACCATGATGTACTAAATCACAATCGAATCGATGCAGTAGAAATACGTTGTTTTTCAAATGCCCCTATACGTGTCATAGCACAAAAATGGCACGACTTTTTTTGCCCCTATGCGTGTCACTCACAGGGAAGGGGTTAACGAAATTCTTCTTTTCTATTTCGAAATAATTCATTTTATTTTCTCTGCGTCGTAAAGTTGTTAATACAAAAATGGATTTATCCTCTCTGTTTAAAGTGCACTCACGCACAAAGTTCGACTGTAATATCATATAAAAATTTGTATACACGTAATCAACAAGAATATGTAAGAGAATACATATAGCTGTATATAAATAATATAAAATCTTGAAATATATTTTCTAGAGATTCCGAAGCACTAAGAGGTTTTGTGCGGTATTTATGTACAATTAACACCGTTCGAATGCAAAGAAATTCGTTTTTTTATCCTTTTTTCACAACATTTTTTTTTGCTACTAGAGCCATTGAGTATTGTACGAAATTTCTTGTGACTCTCGGATGGGAAATTTGCATACAAGCTCCATAGAAAAATCTGAAGTAACGTTGAAACAGCTTGACGGAAACAGTTCAAGCAAGAATAATCATCACACTCGAACGACTCAAACGCCAATGCCATCATTAAGAGTAGTTCGATCGAACCACGCGCTACAGGAACTAGCGAAATTAATAAAAAAAAAAAAATAAAAAAAAAAAAGAGGAAGATGAAAACTTACACAACGGTAACCTCGTCATTCGAGTTATTTTTTCTTTTGCGTATTTGATCATCGACGGTGCTTGCGAAACGGCTCGTGGAACGTGATCTTTCCCGAGCTCTTTCCGCCTCTCGTCTTATAATTATTGCTTCCGTAAGGAAAGCTTCGCGCTTGATACGATCGCTCAATTTTCGTGGCACACCGGACAGACACCATTGCACTGCCATCGTAACAAGGCCGACGACATTTTGGAAAACAACTACGAAGGCCAATCTTGCTGCTAAAATATGCCAGTACAGAGTCGGCCTCTTGTATGGAAGAGTCGGATGATCAGGAGGATTTCTGTATTCTGCGTATCTGCATGACGTCACGTTTGAAAAAATCGTTCTTTCGGGCTCAGTCCCATTAAAAAAATCTGCAGTGTTGAAATACGCCAGACTGTTGTTCAGGAAACCCTCGTCAGTCTTGTTCATGCTTTCCGCACTCATGTATACCAAGCGCGGTATCAAGTTTGATGAAAATGCTATTATAAATGCCTGAAATGGATTGAAATAACGTTATGACTTTATTCGATTCTTATAAACTTAAGAAAAATATGAAAATTATCTTGACGACTGAACACGGAGCTTTCTTTTGGGTTAATCCATGGGAATTTAATAGTATATTACACTACAAGGGCAGAAAGTTTGAAATTTCTACCCTGCGCGTCATAATGCCTGAGGCGAAGCCGAGGGCATTTGACGCGCAGTTCAGGGCTTTCAAACGTCTGCCCGTATGGTGTATACTATTTTTTCTCTACAGCCGGTCAAAAGTACGCTTCTTCAGAAATATGCATCGATCGATCGAAGATGTTTTGATGCCTGTCTCAAGATTTGCTGGACGAACGAAGCGAGTGCTGCTGGTCGAGGGCAGGCATCAAACACACAAGATTAGCAAAGGTAATTTATATGAATATTTGCATTTCTATGAACCTGAAAATAGATCATTATTCTGAACGACTATATTCATTTCATCAGTCCGGTTACATTATTTTTTGCTGGAAGGATAAACGTATGTTATTCGTCCGGATTTACAGCAGTATAGTGCTGTTTTGATAGTAGTGCTTGGAAATAATATATGACATTTCCATAACGTATTTCCGGATGAATAAAATAACCTTATTCGTACAATTTCCCAGTGACTAGACATAGCCTTTCAAAAAATGCGTAGATAATATCGATTCAAATGTCAAACGTCAAAAAAATAATCACGTCAAACCTTTCGAAAAAAATGTTTGCTCCCGCTGTGACAAATGACGCGCGTGCAGTTTTGACAGTGCACAAATCTTAGACTTTCGGCTTTGAAATCGATGCTGGAAATACGTACTTTTAACCGAGGTGTAAGAGAAATGACTTAAATTGGCATGCTGGAAAATTTGATGGAAAAGATGGAAATTGAGCTTACGTTAGTTGTGACGGAAATTCGGGCGAGAGCTTCTAAAATCTGTTTCCAAACGCCGATATCCCGAGCTCTCCTTGGCACAGGTCGCCGATAATGACGCAGAAATTTCGTAGCATCGAGCCTCATCTCAAGAACATTGTTGGCAAGTGCGAAGAGCGGAGCGAGAGGGAAAGCAACGACGAAGAGTGTAATGAAACCAAACTGTATGACCATTTCAAGATATTCGTCGTACAATCCGCGTGGGCCCCAAACAAGAAGTTTCAAATCTCGAATCCATTGGCTCCGAGGAGCTATGGGATCTTTTTGTTTGATGCCGGTATGAATACGAAAAAGAGCCCACCATTTGAACAAAATGGGCCAAATCATTTCCATCGCGGTGTAGAGGGCTTGTTTGCCGACCATTATAATGGCCAATTGAATGCAAAGTTCCATGAGACAACCACCCGGCGAACATTCTTCTTGTCTGTAGCCCATAATTCTATTGTATTTTTTAGGATATCCAACGAATTTGCCTTTGAGAAAAGCGACATAAAATATAGAAGCGTAATAATTGATAAATTGAAAGAGATAAATTTTGAGGGTAAGACTATCGTCGAATTCCGCTTGAGTACGAAGCATCTCCAATTCCGTGAGATAAACCGCAACCCAATCGTAAACGTAATTGAGCACGAGAATGCAAGCGAGATTAATCCCAGCAGCGATACTGGGCAATGCAAAAGTTTTGTAACTCGTTGACTCCAAGTCATGACCGAAAAGTCTGTTCGACGTTATCATCGACATCCGATAAAGTACCACCGCGAAAACCGCGGCGCATGCGACTAACGCGAGTAGAAGAACCACCGAAAAGCTCAAACACGTCGCGGGTACTCGAACTTTCCAAAAACTAACATGCGGTTCTTTCTCACGGGTAACCGCGTTCATTTTCTCTTTTACATTTAATATTTTCTTCGATTTTTCTATCAGTGCCAAGTACTGTGGCCTCGGATGTTCCGCCGTCAAATCCCAACTAACTAAGCCCCAGTGATAACTCAATTCTTCGGAACGACGACGCCACAATTCCAAATACAACGCTGACCAGAATGCCATGAATACCGCAAACAACGTTGTCGCTGAATTGTCGAACAAATGTGTCGCTCGTGCCATCATACACGTTTCGTTCAGTCGCCAATAATCGCAATTCTTATCGCACTGAGGGCACATTATAACATCGTCTGCCCAAGTGCTACAAGCGTCTGCAGCGAGACTATTTGAGCCCAAGGTTATCCAACCTGTTCGAAAGAAAACGTTTTAATTAATTTCAATTCAATTTGCCTCGTGATAAACACGTTTTTGTTCCAATTGATTGAAATGATTTATATATTCATATATTTCTGATCTTTGTTCCATTTCAGTCAATATATATATATATATATATATATATACACACCATATAAAATGCAAATAATTCCAGCTATGCTCGCTGGTATTAGCATGTACGTGTAGAATCCTAGCCACGCGAAATATATAGCGAAATTCACGCCAAAATATTCCTGAATGGTATCCAGGGGCTGAAGCTTTAACCATTTACTCGTCGAGCCCCATTCCTCGTAAAGCAAAGCTCTCGTGCTCCCGGGTTGTTTGTAATTTCCCTGTAAATCATCACACTCGAATAACTCCCAAAGTCTGAATGTCACTATTTATCATTTTATACTCGATTTACAATATTAAATTGTATTGATTTTCCCATCGTTAAAATCCAACAAAATTTCTTCCATTATTCTTTTTTATTTTTCATTTTATTCAAAGTAGTAGTGAAAAAGACATGCAAGAAAAATTGGGTACAGATCTACTCTACTAACATCGTGCAGTGGATATGCCGCTGAATAAACACCATCGGCGATCAGTCGTTGAATACCAGCCGATTGTCGTTCCAAAATAAAATCCACAATCATCACACGTACGTTCGTAGTAAAAAAATTCTCATTCTCAATGTCAAACCTTTGGGCGAGCAAGTTCGTTTGTATTTGCGATCAATTACGACTAGCGGACGTTCTACGAGTAGGTTGTAAAACAATTGCAACTCGAAAGAAAAATCATTGTTGCACTGAGAAACGAATCTAAGTACACATTTCTAATAAATACTGGCCAAATATTTAATTCTTTCATTATTTCGAAACTCGACGATTCGACAATCCTTTGACCAAATTTAATCAATTAAAATTCATAAATTTACACATTCTATACATTCCTGTTGAGACACTTAGCACGGAACAAGAATCTATCGCAAATGAGAAGTTGAAGGTTTGCAATTCAATTAGTCAGTAGCCAAGTGAAGTGTAATCTCAAGAGTACATCAACTCTTCTAGATTTTGATACCGTTGCTTAAGAATCGAAATTTCAACAGAATCAAACTTTTGGCAGATCGTGTGAATGGGAGAAATTCTTGAAATGGAACATACAAATTATTCATAAAAAAATAAAGATGTTTGACCGATCAACTCACAAGTAATCTTTATCCCTTGAATATTCAGAGGCCAATCGATATTGCCTTTTAGGAAACTTCATTGGATCTAATTGAATAAAGCTGAACAAATTGGCGATCCACGAACGAGCGTCGTCGAAAAGATCTTTCGTGCTTTCGTTGAGATCTTCATTGGCCAGAGGCTTTATTGGCATCCTTAATTTCATTATTTCACAGTATCTGCATAATACTTCCTAAAATTGAATGGAAAAAATATTCAACATTCCCATAGTTTTTAAGTTTTTTTTTAATATTGATAGAGCCTTATAATTCTGAAAACAAACTCATCACATGTCTTTACACTGTAATATCTTTAATTAGAATATTAGATCATTGGAATAAAAATTAAATACACAGAAGGTAACAGTAGAAAAAGCTTCCATTAGAGACAAAAATAATGGAGCCTGCATTGAAAGAATCAATATTGTGGTATCAACAAAAATATGTTGTATTTTTTCATTCTGGATTGAACTGAATTGAATAAATATTTGAGAATTTTCATGACTTACCTGTGGAGCATGAATTTTGATGAAACAAAGATTTCGATTTTGTTCATATTCAAGATCCAATCCTTGGTCCCTTAAGTCTTTTTCAAATATTTCACGTCTCTCAGCATTATTTAAATTATCATTGTCCATATATGCAAGAACAAAGTCAATAGTTTTGCCCCTGTCAACTTTTGCTTCTGTCGCATTACCGTCCATTTGAATAGGAACATCTTGCTGTTCTACCGACATCATTGTTTGCATTGCATCCCAACGACCATCCATAGAAGATTCTGGTTGTTCCGTAAATGAGCTATTCATTTCTTAAAGTTTACTGCGAGAACAAGAAAACAAGAGTTTTTAGATTCAATCTATTTTTTTTGGTGCCTATTCATTTTAATTTTGGAAAATATCCACTCAAATTTCACTGGTTCTGATTCAATCTACTCCTCAGTTTCCGCACAGTTCAGATAGAAATGTTGGTACAACAAACAGTCATCTTCGAAAGTGTCATTCGATTAAAAACATGAGTCACACATGACGTCATGCAGCGACAAATAAAAACCCAGAGATCAAGAGACTTCAAAAGTATTTTGAACATTCAAATTTTCATGTTTCGAGTTAAAAATAAAGTTATAACTCACATTTTTCAGGATTTTCTGTAGACTCGACATAAATAGAATGACTGCCTGAAGATCACTTGCCAAATCAAAAGCAGTGTATATCACAATAGCAAAACACACAATTGGTATGTTTAGAAATAGAATTGTAACAGAAGTGCATATCAATAAATGATTTGATAAGTTATTATGAAACAGCGATAAGGAGTGATTCACGGAGGAAATCTCATCACTTTAATACCACAATAAAACACTTCTCGTTTAACCTGTAAATTGAAAAATTGTTTTCGTATTCACAACACCCGTTGCACCATGTGCACCGAAAACTCGTTAAAAACTAATCATATCACTTTACTAATAACTATTTCTAAATACTATTTCCCAATACTACGGGATGACGAGAGAGTACGAGATGATATCACATGTATGTAATATAGAGATGACACTCTGACACTCTGAAGTTAGCCTCAGAAATTTTTATTGAAACACACGGAGCTCGGCCCGGTAGAGCCTTTTATCCCTTATTTAAAAAAATCGAATTTGTCATCTTTCCATATTCCGAAAATAACATGATTGGCGCTCGTTTAATATTTGTTTACTTCTTCAAGCAGACGACGACGCAAACGAAATATCTTCATCGTTATTTTCAATTTATTTAGATACGAAAGATTGTATGATTTATCAATTGTCGGTAAAAAAACTTACTATTTTTTCTGTAGAGCCAACGTGTTTTTTAATTTGCTGCGCCGATTCCGTTCCATATTCGTTATTCTGGAGTAGTTCTACTGGTTCTACTTAGCTCTACTACAGTGAAGCAGTATTCTGTCATCTCCGTGATTTCGTACACTACTCTCGTGTTAAAACATTCAATTATTATTGACCCGCATATCATCTCGTGAGTTCTAATTCGTAAACTCACAAATATATATGTCTAAGAAACATACGGTTTTCTTAGAAAAATAAAACAGTGTTCAAGAGCTTCTTCAATTTAAATTTCAATTCGATATACTTTGAGGTTATAGTTCCATGGTTGATTGTGTACTTTTTATGATGTTGAGTCTTGAGTGTTGAATAAACTAAATTGAATAACTATCGTAAAGTTCTAATTATTAGCGTTTTTTGTGCATAACCGGCGTAAATAATAGCCAAATTTTCCATGATATTTGTATCATCTAAATAAAGTTATAGCTTATCAGTTGAAACAGGTCGATAAATACTCCGTCGATAAATAAGCTCCTTTTCTCAGTCAAAAATAACTTATCGACTAGCGATAAAAATGGGTTTCAGTGTCGGTTGGAGTTTTACTATGTTTTTTTTTCAAAAGGATTCAGTATAGTTTCCCCCAAGAAAGTATCAAAATAAATAGAAACGAATTGCTTTCAGAATGTCAGGTATCGTTCAATATGTGGTGATTAGAGGAGATTTGACGAAAACAATGCAGTGGCCTGTCGGAGCCATCGTGGCACAAGCTTGTCACGCTTGTACAGCTGTAACGCATCTTTTCTATGACGATGAGCACACTCAGGGTTACCTCGCTGACCTTGACAATATGCACAAAGTTGTCCTCGAAGTGAGTAACAAAGAATAAACACGGTGAAGTGATAAAAAGTGAAATGTCTGTTCAAAATTTAAGAATATTATGACCTTCGAATTAATTTAAATGAATTTTTAAGGCCCCCAATGAATCGAGTTTACGAGAATTAAATGAGAAACTCGAAGAGGACAAAGTTGACCACAAACTGTGGATCGAGCAACCCGAAAACATTCCTACGTGTTTAGTTGCCAAGCCTTATCCGAAGGAAGACGTACAAAAATACTTCAGAAAGTTTAAACTTTTCAAAAATTGATACACTCTGTAATCGATTTTTATTCATAATAAATAATGATGAGAAAAAAATGATCGAAAAAATATCCAACAAAAGAAAATATACAATTCATTCGCAGTCGCTTTGTGGTTACCTCTCCTGCGCATCTCCATGACTTCCGAGCAATACACCATTCGAAATAAGGTTAGAACAAAAGTTTATTTTCTATGAAAGTAAATTAGAATATTAAAAAAAAAAAAAAAACAAGAGTTGGAATTTCACCATTTCTCATTGTCCCAAGTGGATTCACGAGGGCGGACTACATTTCACGATAAAACGATTGTTTTGAATAGTCGATTTTTTTTGTTTCGTACATTTATTCCGTAAATTCGATGCACGTTCAGAACATTTTTCCAAGCACTTTTGTCATTGGCTTAATAACAACACATTTGAATATTATTCCATTCGTATATTGATCGATTTCACAAGTTCGTGTTAGAATCATTTAACCAATTAGAGTAAAAAAAAAAAAACAAAGAAAATTCGAAGAAAAACAGAAAAACTGTTCATCCAATAGCGATTATTTATTGTCGAAAAATTTGGTTCGTCGAAACCTACGAAAAGCCTCTCCGTATAATCGAAAATAATATTTACGTCGAGTGTATCGTCGGAACGGAATAATCCACGGGGGTTGCGAAGATGTTATACACGAGCACGGAAAATTTGCACTAATAGACGAGTTGCTGTTGTTATTTTCTTTTTGTTTCCTGTTTTCCTCGCATTAATATATTCATATATATATTAACATGTGTACACCGTCGTATGCTCGACTTACAATAAAATTCATTAAATATATATATATTTCTATATACGTATTCATTTGCTCTTATTGTTGTACCAACGTGTATAATTCTTATTTGAATCGTATAAAAAATAACCTGACTGTGAACAATTGGTAAAATGGTTGTTTACGTTAATTAGGTATTATCTTAATCGCGATAAAGAAATAAAACGAGTATAATACATTAGGTCGGTGAATGAAATAAATTCGGTATTGCGATTCTGTGACTGAGATGAGGCAGAATCGTTAAATAATTGTTGTTACAATTATCGTTATTATTAGCCTTAAAAAATAATACTAGCTATTGCATAAATGTATATAATAAATAAAAATATTGCAAATATTGGCATTGCATAATTGATGGTGATTTTTTGAAAATTTTATCTTCGATTATATTATAAATTATTTCGAATATTTTTCAATCACTATTTCGTTATTTATTCATTTATATATATATATATGCATACGGATATTTGTGTATTCGTATTCAATAATTATATTTATAATATATTCTGTACACACATGCATCCTCGCTCGTACACATTTGGGCGTTTGTTACGTTGTACTGTAAGTACATTTATTTACAAAACACTTACTGGCAAGACGTGATATTTTATTTCATTGAATCTCTATTTATCGACTCGATCTTCAAAACGCTGATGCTAATCACTGCAACTCCATTCTCCTATCCTCGTATCGACGATGAAATATTCTTTTGCTATTGCTCCTCCTCGTCCAACCACTGTCGCAATACGTTTTTCGACGGCTGCAATAATTGGAAGAAGTCAAGGTTTTTTTAGTGGTACGATAAGATCGGTAACTGATGCACGATGCTCAGTGGTCTCGTGCATAAATAAAAGCTTCTGAGAAATATAGAAAAAAATGAGGAATTAAAATATTATACTTCATGGTTTTTCGATGGATTTTTTTTTGAAAATTCGAAAAATATCACTGAAAGTGCTTGCGTCGAATTTTTATCGAAGCATCGGAAATCAAAGTGACAATTGCTGTTAGTGCCAATGAAATTTTGGTGATGCAAGGCATGTGTCTTCTGAAAAATCATGCATTCGATTCGAATCTGTTTATACGACGCTGGAGTTTGCAACGTCCGAGTCCAACGAAATTAACGAAAAGTACATTTGCAATTCACCAATTTTTTATTTCACGAAGTATCCAAATGTAATGTAATCTAAATTTTTTATTTCGAAGCATGTAAATTGGAGAATCACTGGAATTGTTGGAGGGTTTTTCAGATCATTTCGTTGGACTCGAACGTTTTGCAAACTTCAACGTCGTCTGTTGATTTTCAAATGATCTAAACGTCAATACGATACAATTTAAGATTCCAATGATTAAATATCGAGGTGATGAGTGACTGAGGATATTACGATTAAAGTATTGAGAAGCATCTACAATTCCGTAACCGAAAGAAGCCAAATTCATGGAAGAAAAAGTAAGAGTAGTGAGAACAGTGCGAAGCGGAGAGGGAGCCGCGAAAGGATATTTCAAAATTACCAGATAAGTGAGTTAGTTTGGTATGTGTAGACGACCGCGTTGACAGAATCGTTGAGGCGTTGAAAAATGCGAATATTGTTGATGAGAGGACGTTAAAAAGAGAAGGGAGGGCAGTGTATACGTAATTGCGTTATTATTTTTCGGCAAGGTTTCCACTCGGGTCCGCGTACTCGTCGTATTCATCTTCGGACTCTTCGTATTCGTTCTCAGCTGGTTTGGAGCCTTCGTTTATGGGTGGCGGCGAGCTCGGCATTTCCTGTTGAACAGGTTAACGAAAAAGTTCGGGGGGAGCCCAGTAAACGTGAAATCGAGGTTAGAGAAGTTTGGGTTCCTCAAGAGAGTATTGTTAAGCGATCGGGCGCGGCCCAATTGGGTGACGTTTCGACCGATTCGCCACTAAATTCATTAATATTAACCCACTACTGCCCAATTAATGCGTGGCTGTTAAAAAACGAAGGGAGGAAAAGAGTTAAACAGCAGAGAAAAAGTATTGTTGATACCTGAGGTGCTCTCCAGCCACATCCAGCGAGCGGAAGTCCATCAGCGCCGAGCGGGCAAGGTGCGTCGAGTCCGGGAACCCCCTGATCACCTTTGTCGCCTTTCTCGCCTCTCCTGCCTCGTTTTCCCAATTCGCCCTACAATAAATGAGTTTTTTCTTTCACGATACCAGTCCGGAAACATAATACTGCACGGTGGCTATTTCACGCAAATAAACGCGATTCAACGCGGCGTGCAAAAAGGCCAAGCAAATGAAAATTGACCAAACAATAGATAGAAAAAAAAAAACGAAGAGACTACATAAACGAAATAAAGAAAATACTAATGAAAAATTATGCATTTTTCTGAACTATTGTCATGAAATTGTTTTTCATTTATTTTTTTTTTCTTTTGATGCATGGCTGTCGGAACATAATTCTCAGGTTAATTGTATAATTGTCGTTTGATATTTGCGATACGTGAGTGTTCGTGTTTGCTCGTGATTAAATGATGAGGAAGGACGCCGGCAATGTGTTGAGTGCTTTCGTCTCGTCGCGAGGCAGATCGTATTTTCATTATTTTATTGATTTATTTAGTATAATTATATACTGGCGGGATTATCACTGATCCGAATGAATTGAAAAGTGAAAAGGATTCATCTTTGTTCACATACGTACCTAATTATCTCGTTTTGCCTCTTTTGGGATAATAAAATATTGATTTTCATCTACCGTTTGGATAATGCGTTCGAATCAACTTCGATTTGACTGTATTGTAACCGATCTTATAAAACCCTTTATTGTATTAAGAAACAATAAGAATTGATACTTTATCTACTCACACCGACGCAATACTGAAATAATAGTTTTAAAATAACAACACAGAGTAGGACACTTGCTCTAAAAGGGAAATACTCTTGTAGTGATACTCACAGGATTTCCGGTAGCGCCCTTCTCACCACGTGGGCCCTGTAATTCGATCACATTGCAAGAAAAACTTTCATTACTTTGTGGATGTCGAGCGTATATAGTCTTTTTCAAAATTTAGATTCACTGAAAATTGTGAAAGCGTCAACTGTCAGATTCGTTTTTCGTACTTTTACGAAAATCGGGCATATCCAAAGTTCATTTATTCGAGGAAATTCATTGAGGTAAAAACTCGCAATACTTTTCGTTTGATAGTTGACGAGAGAATCTAATTTGATGAATTTATTTTAGATTTTTATTAAAATTTTGAGCGAATTGCTGAAAATTATTGAGCAATTGAAATTTTGATTATCGATTTAGAAAAAAAATTCTGTTCCTCTGGTTTCGATAGTTGGTGCAGAAAAACTTGACGGAATCTAATTTTTGATTGCGGCTATGTACAAAATCCTTAAGAGACTTTTCTTCGAGAATGTAAGGACAGTACCTCCGCGCCAGGAATCCCATCGGTACCCTGAAGATAAATTGAAAGAGAGTGTTTTCGATTGTTGCTGTTGTTTTTTGTTTCGCTTGATAGGTCGCTCGCAAATAAATATAATAATAATTGAATATTACAACGGAAATGTGTATGCACATTCGGACCGTTCGATCAGGTCGAATTTAACGAAAGATATTGGAATTAAGATTGGGGTGGAAAGTAACGAGACGTTGGAATCGGAAAAGTCGAATGAAACTCACGGGTAATCCGGGCTCTCCCGTCTCTCCTTTCATTCCCGGTTCTCCCTGCGCGCCCTGAAATTATACGGGGAATTCGATAAAGTGTTTCTTTTTAGCTGTTTTTCTCTAGTTTTTATTTTTGCTCTAATATCTTCAAATCGATTTAACGAACGTTCGTACGAACGATGTTGCTCACCTTCATGCCGTCTAATCCCGCATTTCCCTGAAAGGGAGAGGAAACTACGTAAACTCGATTCAAGAACGCATTAAGGGTGTTTGTTTTTTCTCTTATTATTTTTTAATGTTAAAGAGCTTGGTAGCGATCGACCCAACGACCGACGAGCGCACTATGCACAGCCTCGATGCGTTCACGTGTACTCTTTGGCACTTTGTGTACATATATGAAGTTAAATAAATACATTTATATAGAAAGATGATGATGGACATGGAGATGGACGAAATCCAATATTGATTAAAGTCGACGCAACTGTGCGACGGTTCGAGGGATCGGGTGGAGGCTCGGCTAGTTTTTTTTCTTCGATGCATCCTTCATAAGATATGAAATTATTGAGTGGCGAGCTAAAACCTTGGACTTGGATGTCACCGATGAATGAGTGACCGGTCAATGTTACGGCGAAGTGAAAAAGCTGTTCCGAGTTTTCTTCTCCGAATAAAGTCGTGTATTTGAGCTTAAAAAATTTTATCAATTGCAGATTCGAATTTGAGCATTTGCTTGCTATATTTTAAGAAATTGGATTTTCGTCCGGAGCTCCATAAGTGTGTGGATCGAGGCTTCAAGGTCTGTGAGGCACGAAGGAATAACGAGACAGATGTTTGGGAACAGGCGACAAAATTCTTACTGAACGCATTCTCGAACGTTGCAAATAATTTCTTTTCAAAGAAGTATAAAAATGATGAAAATCAAAAGGATGACGAATTCAATTGATACGAACGCGGGCTCAAAGTGCCTCGGATCAGTGACAGTAAACAAGTCAAATGAGAAACTTATTTAGTTTGGCCTGATGAGAATGAATAATGAGAAAAAAAAATCCAGATAACAAAGAATTGAGAAAACGGTGTAGAGACGAACCGAACGTTTTATGCTCTCGTGTGCTTCTTCATCGAGCCAGCCAGCCAGCAGTCATCAAATAAAATGTGCTTGAATCCTTTCATAACCAGTTCATATTTCAATATTTTCCTTCTTTTTCATCTCCAGTAAAAAAAAAAAGAAGAAAGTAAATAGCGGGAACTGACAGCAGAAGGAAAGAGAATGTGAGTTGTGTTGATTTTCATCACCAACCGAATGCGACGAGATCGAGTCACGTGACAAAGATCAAAGTAATACAAAAATTCCATTCATTCGAGTATGAAAAGACTGAATGATTTTTTTCACATCTTTAAATCTTGAAAATGGTTTAATCAAAATTCTAAAGTCCAGTAATGAAAAAATTTGCATATTTTTCATTGTTCGTACGTTCCCAGTCAAACGTGTGAATGAAAAATCCCCGTTGGCCAATGAATTTCTAGCATATTCCAATAATCTTTGCACGACTTCGATAAGAGTGTCTCTGAAAGTATCAAAATGCACTTACAGATGCTTTGATAGCAGGAAACGGAAAGATGGTAGTATATAAGCACAAAGGGCGACAGGCACACATGCACATTCTGTTTATTAATCAGGACATAATGAAACAGTATTTTTTTCGTTCATTTTTGTTTCGTTAGTAATTTCGTATGTCATGGATATTTATCATCACTAACTTTCTCTCCCACACACACACACACACTCTCTCTCTCTCTCTCTCTCTCTCTCTCTCTCTCTCTCTCTTTCGCGCTCTCGCTTCGTCACACGATATTACGCCCACTCCATTAACAAATATATTAATTATTCTTAAAATAAATTCGAGTAACCAGCCGCGTTGTGGACTAGCGCCGCTCGACGGGTGTTTCCTTAATTAATTTTGTTTTTCTTCCCGTAGCTCTTCCTCCAATTAGCGTCTCCCATTTTTATCCTCCCCATTTATTACCCCTTGCGCTTCGTCATCTTAAATTGAAGATTAAGCCTACGTAGAGATAATGCAGTTGAATAACATTACGTTAATTTCTGTATGTTACAAATTTGAGCGCAAGCTTCTTCTGTGTGTCCGTGTGCACGTGTGTGTGTGTGTGTGTGTGTGTGTGTGTGTGTGTGTTTGTGTTTGTGTTTGTATTTTTATATGTGGGTGTGTATGACATACGAAGACATCCGGTCTCGAGAAGACTCATCTCTCGTCTTTGACATATCGATTTACATGATTTTACAGAGGTTATTGAGTCATTTTTCTCTGCTGACCCTGCGCCTCGCTTCACCATCGTACACCACACTATCATAAATTTATATTTATATGCATAATTATATTTATATATTCGTATTTATATTTATCATTAAGTTTTTATATGTATATAATTATTTATGTTTATATATATAATATATATATATATATATGTATATATGTATATAAAAAAAATAACTAACGTAATTGCAATTATAGTCGCGCAAAGCCAAGACTAATTGCCATCGCGTATAACACGAGTATCTCGGAAATCTTTCGTCTCCCTCATGCTTCTCTTTATCATTATTATTATTATTATTATTTTGTTTTTATTATTTCGTACTTAATTACAACTAATCAGCCGAGATCTGAGAAATCCCTGATTGGCACACGCGAGTCTCAAAAGTTGAGGCTTTTATTTACGCACTAGTCAAACGAGCGGTGAACTTTCTACTCAACTCACATATTCGTTCGTTAGGAATTTTTACTCTCTTTTCATTATTGTTACAATACGAAATAAATGAATTGCGCTGCAAACGATTCTTTTTTTTACGCAGTTAAATTAATGGATAAAAAAATAAGTGATCGACACGCTTTTTTAAATGATAAATAAATAAATTAAATTTACTATTAAATAGATAGATGCAGATTTGAAAGATAAAGAATCGTATTATTACTCGTGTTATTGGGAAATTATAAAATTATCAGCTAACGACTGTCGCAAGAGGTTAAAAAATCGGGAAATTGGATGGTGAACAATAATCGACGAGCTTTACATTATCGAGAACTAATAATGCTCAATGAGATTCAATAAAAGTTTTTGTTTTCTTCGAAAATCTAAATCTTCAAAAATAAGGCACCAGCTACAAAATTTTATTAAAATCTTGAAAAGATCACGCGAGACGATGCATTTTGTCGATTTGAAACAAGATAATGTGTGAGCTTATGAAAATTTCATTCAATTTCCTAGAAATTTTGTGAAAACTGAGCGAAGCCGTTTGTACAAAGGTTCGTCACTGCGAGCGCCACTGTCGCTTATCCCTAATTTACTTCTCGATGCACGAAACGAGCATAACCTTAAGAGCTATGAAAAAAACGTTGGTTCTACTAGCGAGGAGCTAAAGAAATATACAACACACGTTGAAAAAATGTTACATTAAGGAGACACTAGTTGGAAATAAATAACGTTAAAGATGAACGTATAAAGGCGAGTTCAAAATCGGCAGCATTGGATTCGACCGAAATAAAAAACTGTGTAAATGAAGTACTCGTTTGACTAGCGCCGGGTGGATCTTCAATCGTAAATCTGTGAATTAACCGTTCTGACAATCGTGTATATTTATATATTTGGTTGGACGCACTTGTGCCACCTGTCGGTTACGAAATGTACGATTACGGATGTTCCTCGCCGCTCGGACGGTTTGCTTTCGTTTTGCTATCCTTCTACACATTTTTTATCTTTTTTTCGGCCTCAATTTTCGTACATCGACGACTCGTGCGCGCTCCTATTTCGCCTAAGACGTAATAACGATAAGAAGCGATGGTAGGCCATATCTTGGAGATTCGAAGAGCATATTACTTTGGCCCAGAGGATTAGTCCTTTTCCCCGTGGCCTGGCAACGAGCCATTGTGGGGTTAAGGGGACGGCTCTCTCTCTCTCTCTCTCTCTCTCTCTCTCTCTCTTTCTCGTTTGTAGGTAGCAAAAGCCACACGGCAAAAGTTGTCTCGTTAAATTAACGTTTTCGCGTACGTTCGTTCGAGGTGCCCTGCTCCTGTACATAACATTGGCCCTCTCATTCTCTCTCTCACTCTCGGTCGATGTGACGGGGGAAGGGGGGGGGGGGGTGGTGGTGGTGAATTTTGCTCGTAAACCAAGAGAGCACGAGAACTTCTCCAAGGAGAAAAAACTCTGGTACTGAATCTCGTCCGTTATCCAGTATATATTTCTACCTTGTTCCTCTTTTTTTTTCCTCGGAACGTTCTCTCGAGTTTTCTCGTCGCGTTTTTCCCAACGGCCAGAACTTGCCAGCCCGCGCGAAGCTTATCTATACAGAGGATAGCGTTCGCATATTATTATGTACAAATCAGAAAATTGTCGGGCCATTTTTTTTCTCTCCTCCTCCTCCTCCTCCTCCTCCTCCTCCTCCTCCTCTTCCTCTCTTCGGTAGAAATTCGCAGCTTTCTTCGTACGGATTTTTACTCTTTTTTATCTTCTGCCTCACTCCCTTTTCAACGCGATTATAGCAGAATATATTTTATATACGTATATTTATATATGTATATTTATATACATACAAATACACACAAACGTGTATGCATTTGTTTGTGTGTGCGCGTGTGTATATAACCGGAAGAGCTCGGAGAGTCCATCGGGAGAGACGCGACAAAAAACAGAATTATCCAGACAATATATGGGTATTATTGTTCGTTGGTGTTCAGAGAGTCCTCGCTCTCTTATTTATTCGTAGAGACGGCGCGAACTAACGAGCTTTTTAGTCTCTTGCTTCTTTGTTTCGTTTCGTTTGTTTTTTCGTCTTTTTCTTCCTTTTTCTCTCTCTCTCTCTCTCTCTCTCGCTTTTTCTCTCTTCCTCGTTCCTTACACTCTTCGTAGGGGCTCACGCTTTTTTGTCACATATTTTAATCGCATTTGATTTATCGTCGTTCGATTATCCGGCGTGCGGTGTTTTATTTGATTTTTTGTTTTGTTTTGTATATTTTGTTTTTATTATCCGGGTATCGTGTCATCGAGAATCCCCCAGATGATTTTTCGAACTCGAACGGTTATTGTCGGGTTATCTCTTTGCTGTACCTATCTCTCTCCCCCCGTGTTAGTTGTTAGTCGGATGACCACGTGCCAACCTGTATATGTGTGTTTTTTTGGTTCAATTCCAGCATCAATATCATTCGATTACTATCATTATTCTCATTATTAATATAATTATTGATCATTTATTAATTATTATTATTGTTGTTGTTATTATCATTGTGATATGAATTGTGCTTGATGATGAAAAGTGACAGTATTTTATTATCTCGACAAATTTTCTTTAGTATTATGGCCGTTCGAACGTCTTGAATTTCAACATTGATTTCAATCACATTTCGTCTCGGAGCTTTATCCAATTAATTCGGAAGCGAAATCTATTTCGAGGGTAATTCTACAATTTGGATTGGGAATTAATTAAAATCTCTTCTGCGCAATTTATCACATTATTTTGACAAAAGTTAATCTTTTCGCTCACCGTTTGCATGGGAGTCGCAAATTTACGGAAAAAAATTTGAAGTAACCGAAAATATGGATCGACCGAAAGAACGAAAGTGCATGAAAATCATCGCGAAATCAATTATTTCGATTAGATGAAAAGAAACAACGGTCGTGTGGGCAAAAATCATATTTTAGTCTGCAACGTATTTTGGGTCATGTATTTTGGGAACGCTAATAATTATTTAACCGTTCGGAATGATGAAACTTTGAGATGCCATTAAAATGAATTGATTTGAGGTCAAGAATATGGTCAAACTGAAAGATTTTGAGGAGAAATCGAATTTTTTTCACACTTTTTACTTTTACTTTTTTAAGACTCAACTTGGGGTGAACTTTCGAACGGCCATAATGTTTTTCGTCTAGCAGCTCGATATCCGTTTTCGTTAATGGGATCTCGTGACGATCGTTCGTTTGAAATAAGATACGAGCGTGTGTGCATGGAAACCCGAGTGTATGATAAAAAAAAAACATATAACGAGAGTGAACGAATAGGAGTGACAACATCGTTAGCACGAGGGTTCGACAATTGATTGATGAAGGCATTTAGTGGATCGCTGCTTTTTTTTGTTTCTTTTTAGGAGCGAGATGCCCGATTTCTTACCATCGCGCCAGGTTTACCGGCGTCCCCGGGCTTCCCGGACTCGCCTCTGAGTCCCATGGGCCCCTAAAAATAGAGGAAAGAAAAAGATAGAAACGCGGTTTACCAAAGAATCGAGGAAACGACATAGAAAGACAATTGATTGATTGATTTATTCATCAGTTTGGTGTTTGACCTCGAGCCTTATCACGAGCCTATCAAAAGTACGAGCAACTTACCGGTAGTCCCATGGGGCCTGGATCTCCTTTCGAACCCTTTTCACCCTAAATGTCACAGAAAAAAATGTACTCTTGAAATATGATGCTTTATTAACCGGTGACGTGAAAAACTTGACTCGTTCAGTTACTCACGGGATCTCCTTTCGTTCCGTCGTGTCCCCTGTCGCCTTTAATTCCAGGAGGACCTTGGAGACCCGGAATACCCGAAGGACCGGGAGGTCCAGGCGGTCCCATGATCTGAAAGAAAAAAGTAATGGCCAATGAAATTTTTGAATGGAATTCATTTTTCTTATGAATATTCGAGAAAATCGTTTCTAGCGTCGTTTCGAGAAAAATCTTTTCTTCTGCAATCTGGGGACTTGGGAAATATATCCGGACTGCAAGAATTTCGTTGGAAAATCTTGAAATATTGACGAAGCGAATATATATATATTTTTTTAAATATTTTTTACTCACCACTTCACCTGCATTCACCTCGAAAGTTCCATCACCCTGAAATCCATAAAAAGTGTATAATTCACACGTACATTTTTTCCTCTTGTTTTCTCGTGGTATTAAACTTCGAGAGCACCAAAACGCACTCACCTGTCTTCGTCGTAACTTTTTGTACTTCTGCTCAGCAGTGGTTCGGAAAATGAAACAAGAAGAGAAATAATATACACGAGAACACGCATTATGTAAAGTTCTCCAATGACAAATTTTCCACTAAAGTATGTACTCGACTCATGCAATGAATGTTGAAAAATTTGAGCCAAACTTTAAGCGCTTTCGCCAGAATAAAAAGTCTCTGCGTTCTCGAAGAGTTTTTCATAATGAGAAAAACGAGAGATGGACGGAGACGAAGATCAATACGATTCGGAGATCCCAATTCTCCATTCCCGGATACGAGTCATTTCAGAATCGGACGTCAAAGCCGTTAACATTCAAAAACGTCTGTCATTAGGCAGTAAGTGAACGTTTTATCGTTCAAGAAATTGAGTCAATTTGAATTATTTTTTATCTGAGAACTGAGTAAAATTTATCATTGCTGGCCTAGTTGTAACTTTTCCAAATCTCTCCAGAGTTAATTGATTCGTTTGAAGAAAAATGACGAGAAGAAAGTTTGTGCAACGAAAGAAAAATTTCATTTGCCATTACAAGTGCTACAATTTTTCCATGAACCACCATTTTACCTCGTCCCCTGCGGGTGGAAAAACAAGTAAATTGTCATAAGATACTCAAACATATCCGATGCACGAAGATTCGTATGAAGTATATAAATTTCTCGACTCTTAAATAATCCGTCAAAATACCGATGTCTCCCGACCTGTTACCCCGGCGAAAGCTCTTTGAATATAAAATATTTTAAAATTGTAAATACGTAATTCTCGTTATATAATGTCATCGATTAAAACAGAAAAATTAGATATTTCTTACAGATTCGCCCTTTTCTCCTTTCTCTCCTTTCATGCCCGGTGATCCCTAAACGATCGAAAAAGGAAGAAGCAAAAAGAGTATACAGACATACATAGAGGTACATAATACTGATTGAATTAAGCGGAATCTCGAGTAAATGCAATCCTCGTACACAATGGTACCGTATAAAGGATCCTATTATTATACGTACCGGAGGACCTGGTAAGCCAGGAGGACCCATGAGACCGGGAGGTCCAATATCTCCGTATTCGCCTTTCTCTCCCTTCGGTCCAGAGAGACCCTGCGTAACGACAACCAATCGATGAGTGTATTGAATTGAAAAAGAAAAAATAAAAAATCAAATAAAAACAAACATCGTGAACTAGGAGAATTTTTTTTATTTTAGAATGGGAATAAAAAAAAGCGTTGAATCATTGTCGCAGTTCGTAGAAACGATCTCTTTCTCTCTCTCTATTTTTTTTTTTATCTTTGGACGAGATAAATCTGTGGAAAAAGAATAGTCTGTTTGTCGTCCGTTTGACTACCTATAAATCGAAAAGTACAAAACGAATTCCAATGAAACTGAGACAGCTTCGGAGTTTATGCTTAAAGATCCGGGATTTAAAGTTTTTAACATTTACTGTTAGACGTGATAGAAAAAATCGATTTTAATTGAATAAAAATGAGGAAAATTGTCGAATGAGAATGAGCGAATAGACTTCGGAGTTGAAACTACCGATGAAAAAAACGTTGTAGTCGTTTTTGTGCTCAAAGGCAAAGAAATTTTTCATTTTTAATGAACTTTTTGTTATTTATTTCTATACTCTCTGATCGAAGTGACGTCAGAAAAGTCTACTTCCCGAAATGCTTGCTCGAAATTGCCCGAACGATTGGTCGAATATCCATATTTTCTCTTGTTCCACGAAAAGCTCTTTAAATAACGCAAACAATGGTACAACACAGATTATTCCAATATCGAATAAAAAAATAAAATAAAAAAAACGAATCTGTGAGTGCTAATAACCACTGAAAAACAGAACTTGTTAGCCAATCGGATTTGGGACGACCTAGAAATTATAGAAACTTGAATGCACTGTCTCAATTAACTTTTCAATGGGAATTGAAAGGACTGGGTTTCGAAAGAGGATTATATTCTACATTGAAAAAGCTTTTCATTGAATTGTTGATAAAAAGGATGTTGGAATAAATACAAATGATCACGGAAATAATAGAGACGATGGATCCGAGGAAAATTTTAATTAAGATGATTCGAAAACCCAGTAAAATGAACGACGAACGAATACGATGAAAAAAAATGGACTTACAGGTAATCCTGGAGGTCCTTGGATACCAGGCTCACCGTTAAGCCCATCGAGACCGGGGGGTCCTTGAAGTCCGAGATCTCCTTTGGGACCTATAAGAAAGAGTTTTCATAGAGTGAATAGAAGTTCGGTAGGTAAAAACTGATTGATAATCCTAGAGCCATCGAAACATCGAGCTCTCTTTGTTTCTCTTTTTTTCGTTGGTGGTGCTCACAAATGTGACACTTCGTGGCCTGTGTGGAAACGAAAATCAAAGGAACGAAAGAAATAGAATTGAAAAAGGAAATAAAAAACGAAGAAAAAAATATGATAAAAATGAAGAATCTCGGAAACAATTTTTTGTCATAATTTCGAGCATGATTACACAACATATTATTGTGCTTGTTAAGCCAAAATATTTTTCGACACATTTTTCTAGCGTCTTCTCGTTGCAGAATGTCCTCAAAGGGTTTTGTTTTATCGGCTTTCGTTCGAAAGATCTTGATCCGGCGAGGAGAAACTGTCGAGGATTTTATTTCGGTTTTTGGTTTTTCGTTTTGTTTTTGTTGTTTTTTTAAACTACCTGGTGGACTCGCCTCGCCATTCGCGCCTTTTTCGCCCTGTGGACCTTGCTCACCGGGTTCACCCTTCGGACCCGGATACCCGGGGAGACCTCTCGCAACAGCTGCTCCGGAAACTCCCTTGAAACCCTACAACGACACTGCAGGGTCAGATCCAACAAGGTCCTCCGTTTGTCTCTTGAAAATTCAGCTTTTGGAAATTTCTCTCTTTCCCTCTTTCATCCTCAGCTTTTTTTCTTAGACAGGGAAAGAAGGAAGAGAGAAAGAGAAAAAGGTCTGGGGCTAGAGATCGTACAAGGAGGAAGAGGTGAAATTGGCAATGGGGAGAAAAGTAATTGAAATGGGAATTAGCAAAAAAGGGGAAAAAGAAAGGAAGGAAATGAAAGAATAAAAAAACGAGAGAAGGGACGAACGAGATTGAGAAGATAGGATTAAAGGTGATTAAGGATGGTTACAATCGAAGGAGGGATTATTCTGATAAGGGACCTGATAAAGGATCAACGACAGGACCAAAAAAACCAAATAAAAAGTCATGAAAAAAACTAGACGGATAATTAACTACCGAGCAAATTAGGCTGACTTGAACACACATTGTTCTCTTTTTTAAACCCCGCCATTACTCCTCCAAATACTTGCAAATTAATTCGTCAAACACATAAAACTCGTTTCAAATGTCTTGCTCGAGTATTTCCAATGCAATCTATAAATCATAATCTCGAATACAGAACTCGATAAAATTATTTTTTTCCCCTACTTTTTTCCACCATTTCAAAGTGAAATGCAAAAATATTAACGAGAAGAGACAATATAATTGGATTATAAAGCTCAATTTTATTGATTTCTTTTAAGATGAGAGTGGAACCCTTTTAAGGGCAATGTTGTTACTAAGAGAGGGATGGATACTTACACGCGTTGAGTAGCAAGTTGCTTGCCGGCTGGCGAATGTTGCGAGCTTGCTGGGAGCCTCAAGCCGCGAGTAGTAGAAGTGGTAGTATCATTACATATTTAAATTAGTGATTAGTTGGATTTTTTTTAGACCGGCACACGCACACACACACACACAGAAAAAGTAGTCGGATTGTTACTCGCTACATAAACACACATTAGTTACAAGCTAATTACTCCATTACTCCAATCATTAATAAATCAATAAAATTAAACAACAATAAAACAACACACAAAAATATCGAAAACATAATAAATTATTAAAACGCCATGAGCTACGACAAATTCAACTATGAACTACCACCAAAAGCTACCAGATGTAATAATCTTGGAAATAATAATAAAAAAAAAACAAAAAAAAAGTAAAAAAGTGTTTTTATAATATTGAAAACAACAGAAGCAGCTACTTTGTTGTAAATATCGAGGCGTTGATGTCAAAATATATTCACGAATCCTCTTCTTCCGTCGACGCTAATTCGCCCGGCATTTGGACTCATTAATTTTAGTCTCTAATTTCCATTTTGCCAGTACTTACGATATTGTTATTTGCAGATTAGCAATATTTATTTGTTGCAGGCCTTTGTTACTCTCAGCGTTTTAGTCTTGTGTTATATCGGCAGCTGTCGACGAAAAATTCCTCGTTTTTCTACTGTTTATATGAACCGTCGTGACGCTTCCGCAATGTTTTTTAACTTTTCTGCTTTCGCATTGTTACAAAAAGGAGTACGTAATTACGTAAAAATCGTGTGACGAATCATCGGAGACAACTTACAACGAAAGTCCTTTCGAAGCAACAAAAAAGTCAAGGGAACGTCTGCATTTCGTGATACCAATTGGCTTTTTTTCAAACTGGTCACATCCCCCTGACTTTAAACAATTACAGACCAATTATTCTCAGCAGCGTTACATTAAAAATCTTTAAAAATAGATTTTCCGTTCTGGTCCTGATTATGAATCTCTTTTTTCCATGGTCCAACGTGTCCTGCGCTGCAGCCTTTCCTTCATCGGAAAAAACAAAGCTGCAGCTCCTCCAGGCACGAAGAGTAATGAACGGTGGCTTCTTTTTTGAAATTGTAACGAGATCATTGACTCTTGGGGCAAATAAAAATGAGGTTTTTACGAGTTGTGAAAAACCTCATTTTTTCAAGCTCGAACGTCGCTGTCTCGCAAAAGAGAGAGTGCAACTTTGACGTTGTCACTGCCACTTTAAGGATGCATCATGTGATTCCAACAACAGCAATGCACCATGAGCTTTTTCTCTCTTTTTTTCATTTCCATCGCTTCTCATTTGTATTCTGACCACTCGTGTCTATTTACATTCAAAATGTCTGTGCAAAAAATCGTGTTTGCGTGATGTTCATGCAACGATCCAGTAACCTTGAGAGCTTGAGCGAAAACCAAGATGAATAACAGACGATTTCGACGATTGTGTGTATATGGATTAAAACGATGATGAAGCTCGGTAACATCAGTTATGAGAATGAGGCTCTCGCTGTTTTCGATGATATTTTAGAACGCATAGCATTCGTCAAACGTTCAAGGTCATGCGACAAGCACTCGACATGCGTTTTCGCCGCATACCAGGCATCAATAAAAACAACACAAAATTAATTAGGATTACACAGGAATTCGATGGGACGGAAGACTCTCTAGAGGGTTCGAGATTTCAAGGTCAAGGTCATCGGTTAAACTTTCATGAGGAAATAACCGAGGGTTATCAGACGGACAAGCTACGAAGGCTCATCGACCTTGTGCGTTAAGGATATTCGCCGAATGTGGGAATTTTGGCTGGAAATTCGTGGTCGATGGTCAATCGGAGGACCTCGTTGAAGCTTACCCTCTTCCCGTGTTTTCCCCGGATACCCTTGTCACCGGGCGGTCCGGGTGGTCCCGTAGGACCTGGATCACCTTTATCACCCTGGCGCCCTAAAGTACCACACGTATCATGAATAATAGTTATCCGCGTAACTAATCCAAGATTCCTCATTAAATTATAGTAACGAAAAAAGGAAAAAAAAATTATTTTCACGACTCATAAAATTATAATAACGGTAACGGTGTGTTGAAATGAATTTTTAAATAATATTTAATAAATTAAATTGAAATTCAACTCAAAATAATATACGATGGAAAAGCAATAAAAATTGGTGACAATCCATTGATTGTAATTGAAGTTAATCGACATCCGCAGACCGTGATTGACTCGCTGGAAAATTACACATTTAATATGAAATAGAAAAATTTCGAAAAATGTCAGAATGAAAACACGGTCAAATATCCTGTTCTTGTAATCGAAAATCGACGCCATTCAATGATGAGGAATGATCAGCTGCTGATATACTTCGTTTATTCTTTTCATTGTGGCAATGGTGAGTCCGATTTTTTATATTTCGATTAATAATTCACTATTTCTCTCTCAGCCCAGTTTCACAATCTAACACTGACATATAAATTTGAAATATTTCATAACGCACGGATATGAAAATATGAATCTACTTGCAGATAAATCTTGATAAATGTGATTTCGTAATTCATATTGAAGGGGTTTCGGAGCGAGTGTTTGTTATGCACGGCGACAACAACATTTCGACAAAATAATGCTTGGAACGCGGCCGCTTCCATATTCCATTTCAATCACTGTTGCGAGTATTTTGCGTCGTTCATTGTGAAACACGAGATTCGAGAACATAATTTGCGAAATAAGTTATGAGGAAACTGCTGCCTCTCAAACGAGAAATAAAATAATTGGCGGCCCATCATTGTTTGCTTTTTTTCGATACAGTTCTCGAAACTTCCGAAAATATTTCAAATTGCATTCTCACTTCCCCACCCCATAAAATCTCTCTCTCATTTTTCAGGGTCAAAATATTTTTGTGATTGTCTGACCGCGCGGCTCCGATTTCGTTGAGAAGCTTTTCGGAGTTTGAGCATTTTTTTGAAAAACAGGAGTGAAGTCTTCGCTTACCAGGTGGGCCTGGAGGACCCGGTTGACCCTCGAAAGCGCCCGCTGGGATTTGTTCACCATTCAAAGTCGTCGTCAAGCCTCGCTCACCCTTATCGCCTTTCTCGCCCTGTTGATTAAATAATACTTCGCTGAGTGAAGTTCTGGAGGTTCGAGAGTTGGATCGCGAAGACCGAGGGATCAAAAAATTTTCATTGTCTTGGGGCTACTGCCGAGAAACGCCACGAGGTTTTTCAGTGTAACGTTAGTCGCGTCCAACACCATTTTTCCCTAGCAGCAGAGGCATCTAGTAGTGTGTCCACGAGTTAAATAAGCAAACCACCAAAAAACAAAACCAATTGGTTAGTAATCGATTTAGTAGAATGCCTAGCAAAAATACCGCTGCACCTGTAAAATGACTCATCAAGAACTCACTCTTCGACCTGGAGGACCTCGAGTCCCGTTTCTGCCAGGCGTCCCCTATAAGATAACGAAGAAAATAAAGCAGGAATGAAGAAGAGCCTGAAAAGGGAGATCTTCGGAAGAGCCGTAAGTGCTGAACCATTCGGCTTGGGGAGAGGTGAGGAAAATAATGAAATTAAAATATAACAAGGAAAACTTCTCACTGGTATGCCCTGATGACCTGGCAGGCCTGGAAAACCTGGTGGTCCATAATCCCCTGGTCTGCCCTGTGCATTTTATATTTCACAGTTCCGTTAACACGATCGAAAAAGTCGGAAACAATACGGGTGAGTAGAAACGAAAAAGGGGGAATCTCCATAGAAACAGTTTCCCCAATCGATGCAGAGAACGTTCGAATGGCCAACTTTTTCGGGGCTGAATCTTGGGAAGAAAGATACTGACCTTGGTACCCGATGTTCCTACTGGTCCTATCGGACCGATGGGTCCGATGGGCCCCGGAGCTCCTTTTTCGCCCGGAGGTCCGGTGTCGCCAGGGATCCCTTGCCGACCATCTTGTCCTGGATTGCCCTCAGTGCCTTGAGGACCCGGTGGTCCTGGTGGTCCAGGTTCTCCAGGTTCACCCTATTTCCGATGCAAAAAAACTGCTATTGAGCCATCAATACGGGGATTTATTGAATGAATACTAAAACAAAGAGTGCACGAGATAGAAATAGAGACTGAGAGAAAGAAAGAACAAAAGAAAAGTAAGCAGAGTGAAGTATCGCTACGATGCTTCTCGGCATTGTCTGTTGTCTGTACTGTTTTGAATATTTTTCCATTCCCGTTGTTTTATGACAAGACAAACCGACAAATAATCGACTCCCCGGCATTAAAAAAATACGATCCTTGTTCAAATGCTTTTCTTCCCTTCGTATAATATTGCCTCTCAATGGGCCCTCTGACCTTAAAGAAAAGTCGTCTTTCACAGTTTGATCTGTCGATGACACCCCTCAAAGTAAGTTCTCGAGTAACGTGAGAAATTTAGAAAATTTGTCCCGCGCTCAGCGCTCTGCATCCTTATCAATAAATAGTTTCTGTCGTTCAACGTACAGAAAATAACGGCTAAAAGCTTTTCGTTACAGAATTTTCCAGTTACTTGGGCCGTAAATATTCCTGACGCAGTACGTGAGATTGACGTTTTTCGATGGTACGAAAACAACACGTAAACTACGAGCACAGTAACTTCAGCAGCATCGAAATCAGGCCAGAGAAACGACTATAGAACAGAGTGTGCAATCGATTTCATATCATAGCATATGGTCAAAGTAACCCGAAACTAGCCCAACATAAACCGGAAACAAGTCTTTCCCGGGCAAGCAATTATTTCAAAACATTCTCGCTGTACGTGAAAGTTACGTGCAAACAGTAAAGCTATGAAAAACCGAAAGTAAAATCATTGTACTACGATCGCACGTGACGTGCGCTCAGCTTTGTGGCTTGAGGAACGATGAGTCAGGGGAGAACGGAGTAATGACAAGCATCGACGTGATTTCTCGTTGCGAGTAATAAACGAAAAGGAAATTGTACTTTTATCAGGCTCCTTCGTTCATGGTTTATGCTAAAACCATTGAAATTTTTTTCCCACGAGTCCTGTTCGTCGCTCTCATTTCTCCGTTCTCAACGATATATACACGAACTGTGATTAGTTATTCAGTGAAAATATTTCGGTGATCGTGTTAGGAATATTTTGAAAAAAAAAATTTTTTTTTCAATGATCGTGTCCTAGGGACAGCAAGATCGAGAAAACGATAATTGTCCTAGCAGTCGAGGAGGAAGCAAAAGGAGTACGAGATAATTGCAAAGAGATTGGATGGATGAGGCGAGGAAGCCCAGACAGACGTAGAATTTTCTGCCTCATTTTATAATCGTCGAGGAGAAACTTGAAGATCCGACGGTTTATTGCTAGGACTTACTTTAAGCTGTATGATGGTCTGCGTCGTGATATTATGGCCCCGCTCCTGAAGTCCCTAGAATTAGGTCGACTACAGGTGAAAACATAAATCTCTACAGGAAGGAACGATAAATAATAAAATTGGACAAGGAGCAAGAAGAATCGTGTTTACTCGTTGGAAAACAGAGGACCGTAAGGCACAGGAAGGAATCAGGCTTTTTAAATGTGTCGTCAAGTCCGTCAGTTCAATGTTATCTCATCCTGATTTACAGTCCAAAACCTGCTGCATTCATAACTTACAATTATAAATGTCATCCTCACATTGTATTTTCACCGATCAATGGAACAGGATCAAAGGATTTCAGTAGATTGAGGGACATTGGTACCAATTTTTTTACTTTTACCGAGGTCTCATTCAACTTTTAAAAGGTAATCAGTTTGCGAAAGCCCGAAGGTAACAAGTCGCGTGTTTCATTTTCTTCGAGTTCGATAAATATCCAGAAAATAGTGTATCGCAGAAAAGAACGTAAATGACTTCGTCTCGGTAATTTCGCAATCTGTTTTCCTTAAAAGTTTCGGGCTCTGGAATTTTCACTATTCATTAGGAACTTCCCCATGCCCGTTAAATGCATGTCACTTTTAAACCAGTACTTTTTCACTGTCAACGCAAGGGAACCATTTTGTTTTTAGTACCATTACCATAAGTGAAGTTTAACACAAATCAGTAATGTTCCATGACGAAGAATTTTCATGAGGGAAAAATCGTTTTTAATACACGCTTCACGAGTGTGAAAACTTGCTATACATCCCCTGGTCGACTCGTTCCCTTTGGGTGACACTTAACCTCTAATTAAAACGTAAAAACAAAAACAATAAATGCTACACCGCAAGCACCACAAAACGCATCTCCCTAATGACGATTACACAGGCTTCAATATATACATACGCACAGACTGTATGTGTGTATATATTTATTCATATCGACGACACAAAGTCCGAACCAACGCAGTATAATAAATAACGGCCTGTAGCTGCAACTACTAATAATTCAACTAAAATCCAACAAAAAAGTAAATGGTCAAACGAGCTTTCGTCGCGCGAAACTCGAATTTTTCGAGCTTCTCTGTTTACCTTTAATGCGACGATCTCCGCGTAGCCAAGAGTTCCACCCCGGAGCGTCGTCACCGATCTCTTTAACCCCAATCCCTGTGCATTGACCCGTAGGCGGGGAAGGAACATTTCACGCTTTATTCTCATCTTCATTATTCTCTTGTTTATGTACGTTTTCACAAAGTCTAATTGGTGCATTCAAAGCCCCTTGATTTTGGGCAAACTCGTGTCAATTTTTTTCAACCACGGCCTTTCATTTCGCGCACGAAACGTTTTTAAATTCTTTATTAACTTGGTGGATAAATGAAAAACTCCGTTTGTCATAATATTGAAAGAAATAAGGCCGTGGATTTAACCGCTGGGTTCGCAGACCGGCCACCCGGTATACACCAATGTCCTCGTTCAACGACGATCGATCATCGGTTTTTGTACAAAAGTTATTACATAATTCTCAGCTAAATTGAGTTTGATTAACTTCTCGTGAAACTTCGCTCTGTACGGCCTGCTTCCTGCACGGAATTCATTCGAATTCGGTTAAAAATCGACTCTTGTATTGGATATTGCTAAATTAACTTTGAAAGAACATTTCAGGAGTTGATTGATTGACTTTTCCCTGGAATTTCATTTGTTACAAGTTTCTTGAGAAACACTCCTGGAAAGAGCGTCCGTTTTAAAATGAATGTAGCACCATTCAACTGTTGAATTTTACCACTCGAACGAACGTATACACAGAAATTCTTTTTCAACCATTTCGCAAAACAAACGAAAATGATTCGTCATTGGATAAAGTTTCAACTCGTTTAATTTCATGGGTTTTTGGATTCTACTGTTTCTACCATATTTTATATTTGTGTTAATTGACAAGGAAATGAGGAAACACAACTATTTCCGAAAAAAAAACAAACTTTTGTTAATTAATCTGACTTTCACTATCCCCTTCGTGATCGCGGCTGTCATGGTTCTTCCTTTGAAAAGTAAACAACTGAATCGAAGTAGTTAACGATGGATAACGATTTTTCGGAATGACGACAAAAACATTATAATTTCGTGAACCAATGAAAATGAGTTTGTTTCAACCCCCTGAATAATATCGTTCGTGCATTAAAAAATCTTAATTTTGTCTAAAATTATGAATGAAAATCCTGACTGTTGGTGACGATAAGAAAAATAAAAAATGAAGATAGATACCTTGACTGCAGAGAAAACATCGAAGCCCGGACTGCCGAGCTCGCCCTTCTGTCCTTTTTCGCCAGGTTTCCCCTGCGAAACGAAAGCATTGATCGTTCAATTTACATCAAATCTCGATAAGATATTGGGGGATTAGATGATATGGTAATTCTTATCAAGATCTTTCGGGGGGCTTACCGGATCTCCCTTTGGTCCATCGAGCCCGATTGGTCCCTGCAATCAACATAGGAAGGATGAGTTCACATCTCGCCGACGCGAACCAAAGCGGATTATGAAAGACAACGAGGACGATGATTCGTGTGTAAACGAACGAATTTGTGTGGCGGAGATAGAGACGAATGAAAAGAGGTGAGGCGTTTCGTATCACTTTCACATTCCAGAACTCCGAGCGTTTTGACTTCGTACTAATTATTTTGTTACGTTATTGAATTTTTTCGTATAGTTAGTGAATACGTTACTGAATAAATTCGCGGGTACGTATTTTTGGATTCTCAATTTTGCTCATTTTCTCGAATGCATGCAAATCATTCGTACGAAACCGGGGAGTTCTGAATTTTGGAACACAAAAGCAACGCGAAACTTCCAAGTGTATTAGCAGCGAACGGCATTCAACGAGCAATTTTCATACCGAAACTTCGACGCTCCTTTATCTGTACCATTTATTAACGTCCATTCGTATGCAGGGAAAGAGCATAACAATGATTTCCTTGCATACATATACATCCGCAGTCATAGAAAGTCGTCAGAGTTTCGATGTGAAAATTTCACGTCATATGTCTCAGTAATTTATACAAAGATGATAAAACACAGAGACGAAGAGAGTTCAGAGTTCTAACAAGTCAAGCAGTGTACGTGAAAAAATATTCGGTAAGAGGCTTCTATGTGTGTTTTCCACACGAAAGACTGATTCAATAACGAGAAAAATTTATATCAGAAATAATGTTGACACGGGTGAAGATCGAGAGGAAGATACGAGAAAAGGTAGAGAGATATATGGAAGTTGAAATGATCGATGATACTCTGTTCGTAAATTGTAGCTGGAATAAAAAGTGCAGAAAAATCTATAAGGGAGCAAATTATTGTCTTTGGAGACCAGAAATAGCCAGATAAAAGCTTAATCACCAGAGTTCTTTGAATCAAAAGTACTATCGAGTGTACTGAAAGAAAAATATCTACGCGATCACCTGAGGAAAAATTCGAGATGTTTACAAAGTGGGAGGCTGACAAATTTAGGTGACGAAAAATAAATTTAGAAGGTACGATTCAGAAGTTTTTAGCATTTTCGCATACAAAGAATTTTTTGCTTCAATCGTACGAACAAAGTAGAAAAAGTAAATTAAACGTTTTGACTGATAATGACGAATAAATCGTTGGTCGTTATTTCACAGAATTATAATAATAATCAATCGCAACATGTTATTGATAAAGAAATGACATCGTTACGTATAACAAACGTTGAGAAATTTGGTTAGTGTTGGCAATGCAAGTTCTATTCGGGATTGAGACCAGTTGCCACGAATTTTCACACTCACGAGGACACATACGCGCGCATATGGGTCTGAACAAAGGTAATTTTCGAAATGGGAGTTACAAGCCTCTTCTCGTTGCTTCCCCGAAATGCTGCAACACAAAAGCTGTAACGGTGAAATTCGTAGCAATTGTGGTATCGAAAATACAGGCTGCAAATCAAGACGCTAATAGTTTAGTACTCTACTGATGCAAAATAGCTGTCGGACTTTCCGACACACAAAGTTCCCTGCTCCCTTCCATCTCCAGCTTCCCGTCGAAGCCATTGTTCTCTAAGATTCGAGTTGAGACGTTTTCGCACGAAACGAAACTTCTCGTACACTCAATTGGATTAGTACTTAAACATGCCCATTTGAATCCCATGTTAACTCTCTCGAAATCCTTCCGTACAACCCCTTAAATCTTGAATTTCGTATCGCAAGGTTTATTCAGAGAGAGCTCTTTCAGGTTTCGATAAAACACTCGAGCTGAACAAAATTTAAGACAAACATTTCTGCATCAACTTATTCCGCAGCCCGATCGCGGTTGATTTGCTTTTTAAATTTCACACCTAATATGTGAGTACACGAGTTTGCTACGTGACACAGCAAAGTGGTTATCGAGAATGCAAATAACAAAAAAAGATCGAAAGGGAATTCAAAAATCTGTAACACACAACGCATATCGCGCTTACCCTTTCGCCGGGCTCGCCTTTGTCACCACTGCTGCCCTGAAATTCCCACCGTGAATTAAATAATCAAAAAAGATCTACGAAATACACAGAAAGCGTCGGGGGCTAAGGGAAGAAAGCAACGTTTTGTACGTTTTTTTTCGACGTCGTTTTTTCTCCCTTTATCCCCTTGAAATCGTCGTCCCCTTGCACTGCCAACACAAGATAGTTACTACTTGGCTTTGCTACGTACGTATACGGTGAATACTTATCGAAGCTAAATCATTGATAAACGAAACGAAGGGTACGAAAAATCTTAACGAGCAAAGTAAACGTGAAAAAATGTTGAACATTGAAAGAAACGGTGTAGAAACAATGATGAGACAGAGATTTTCAGTGATGTGGTGCTTTGATTCTTTTTCCTTTTGTTCAATAGTCGAGATGAAAATATGCGAGAAATAATCATAATAAGGATGATAATAATAATAATAATGATAATAACAAACGATATACCGGAAAACCATTCCTTCCCGCGGTCCCGGCAACTCCCTGTAAAAAGGGGGTTCAACTAATTAAAAAAGATTGATTGTCGTTGCAACGGGATTTTTTTGCCATTTGGTTGCAGGCGAGGCGTGCAAAGCGAACGCGTGCTAATTGTGGTTACGAGGTTTGCGTGCTGCAGAAAATCCTGCCAGAGAAGCTTCGTCCCAATTTTCGAGGTTATCCATCGTTTATATTGCAACTTTTTCGTGTGCATATTTCGTTCTTGTTTCAGCTGCCCATTGTCATTTTTTTAAACGAAAAAGGCAAAACAAAGATTGCAGAATCTTTTGATCATTTAGCAATCGTTTGAGCATTTAGAAATATTGTTGATCTTACAGCACCAGAGGAACTGCAGTTTGAACAAATCTTCGATATTTCATTCAACGTAAAAAAAACGTGAAAACACCCAAAAAGTGTTCTACAATCGTTCGGACGATGGATTCAGAAATGAATGAAAACATACTGAGATAAAAAATGGTTAAAATGGCTACAAGAATTTTTGATCGATTTCCCAATACATTTTGACGTTGAGTCGATCGTCATCTCAAAATCGAGGGTGTTTGCCAATAATGAGCAACATACTTTTTGTATGCAAGCCTATCCATCATGAAAAATATAAAGTCGGATATAGCGCAAGTCTCGAAATTCCATGCAGAGTAAACTATGTTAGCGTAGTTTTGCAATGGGGAATAAGCAATGCAGGGAGTAAATAAATAACGTATATTATTGTTAAAGCGTATTAATTGCCTTGTTCATGCTCTAAATTACTCGTGGCGATTCCAAAAGAGCTCGGTAATGGAATAACTTCGCGATAAAATAAACGAACAACTTTGTACAAATTATAATTGAAAGAGGCTCTGCATATAGACATGTATATGCACATTTTATTCGCCATTCTTAACAAACTTACGGGTGTCCCTGGCTCGCCTGGATCACCTTTTTTGCCTTTTTTGCCACGTTTACCAGGTGGACCTGGCTCACCCTTTTGACCTGTAACAAAATAAATGAAATTCAAATTAATTACACATTTTAAAGGAATTAAAATTTTAATGGAAGTTTTGTGAACATAAAGCAATTTTTTTTTACATTTAACACAAGAAAGAGATCAATTGCATTGTAATATTTTTATAATAAAAGTCATCACGTGTTTAATAATGTAATCGATTATCATAAAATCTCGTAAAAGACTATTTATTGAAAAGAGTGAATGAATGGGCTTGAAAAATATAAAAAATATTGTTATAAATTGTGTTTACGAGACTGTCTCGAGGAGTTTTGCAGGATCAACTGAAAAATTATCTATTCCTGAAGGTCGAGTACTGATTTGTGATTAAGTAGGATTGAAGAAGCAGGTGGAACATTGAAAAATGTCGTTCGCTAAAATACGCGAGCAGAGATTATTCGCTATAGATGCTGGGTCTTTAAAGAGTAAAGTATGTATACAGTAAAAAAGTGGAGTATGCGAGGGAGTGAAGCTTGGCAAAGCTTGGTCTTTCTGCAGTGGAATCGTTGCGCACTTGAGAGGAAACGTAAACCTAATTTAACGAACGCGACGGTGAAGCGCGGCGACGCGCACCATGACGAGGAAAAAGACTCAGCGAAGCATTTGAGAAGTGTGGAATCGTGCTTTAAAAGCCAAACCAAGAGAAAAATCCTATGCTTGGTCCCAAGATTCGAGAACAACGTTGAGAGAAAGCTTTCGATTTTCAACCAGACATTATCTTTTTCTTTCCTGCTCTCTGCATTTTCCTTCACCCTTCATTTCGGTTTGTCTCTGACGTTCTCTTTTCTCTCCCTTTTTATCTCTCGCTATTCCATTATTTCTGTTTCTCTTCTTTCGTTTTTTTTATTCGTATCCATCGCTCTCCTTTTCTCTCTAGTTTTTCAATTCCCTTTCCTCTTTTTCGTTCCTTCTCTTCTCATTTTCTCCCTGCTTTCCTTCCCTGCTCCTGCTCTATCCTTTTTCGATCGTTTTTTTTTCGTTCTCGCGCTCTCTCACTCTCTCTCTCTTTTTTGTTTTATTCAACCGATTTTCTCTCCCATCGTCTTTACCTCTCGTCATTCACAAGCTTCTTCCTGTATACGAAAGTCAGCTGCAACGATTCCCCGTGCATACTTTCAAACCTCCGACTCGTATCTGATCACAACGCTCACACTTTTCTCAGGTATTATGCTTAATGTATTCCTCCTATTTCTCTGCCCCCCTCCCCTCCCCTCCCGCCCCTCCATCTCTCATCCTCGCCGTTGGTGTTCCCACTGAAATTTGAATCACTCGATATTGATGTGTATACATCATCGATAAATATATCATTGCCGGTAGAGTTCTTAATGCCCGAAACGAATTCTGTTTCTAAAATATAAAGTGCTCTCGCGACATATAAAGATGGAGTTTTCGATTCACCAGGAAATGGAAAATAATTCAAAGGGATGATTGGGAATTCTACGTTGTCCCACGCAAATAGTATAATCCGATGCAAATTGAAAAAAAAAAAAAAAAAAAAAAAAACATCAAAATAGCCATGTGCTCGTGACGAAATAAAATTAAAAGATTAGTAATCTATTGAGTTAATCGAAGTTTATCATATGTCGTACTTAGAGCTCGATCATTTTACTGAGAAAGAAAATTTGTTTTTGTAAATGTTTGCAGATCGTAAAATTTTTGAATGAATCGAATATGGATAAGCCTGCAGGAAATGGAAGAAGAATAGACAAAGAAGGAACCTCATTCTCTCGTATATAATACACTCACACACATATATACGCGTATATTAGGGCATAAGCTTGCTCGTAATAATCGATTGCGTCCGGTTTACAAACGGGAAGGGATCGCCCGAGGAACTGAGGGACGAGAACCCTTCTGTCGTTTTTTTTTTGGCAAAAAACCGGACGGGAGATAATTCACTGAGAGAGAGAGAGGGAGAAAAACAGGAGAGACAATATACTTGATAGAAGAGGATACATTAGCAATAAGGGGGCACCTTCGGATTTCACTCTCTTTATCTCTCTCCTCTCTCCCCTCTCTGAGGCTCCCCATGCGAATATTCAACAGCACGCGCCCGCGAGACTTTCCGCCGCAGTTATACGCCTCGGGCTATGAGATAATAAACTGAATGAACGAGTAGAGTGAGGGATGTAAAACTCAATGTGTGTGCGGGTGAGAAAATGGCTAAGAGCGAAGCAACGATAAACGTAGAAAAGGATAGAGAATAAAGAAATAACGAATGAGATAAATGCCGAGAAATTTGAGAATATTTAAAAACGCGAGAAGCAACGCTCGAAAAATGAGACGGAAAAGTCAAAATGAATGACCGGCAGCGAAGGAGCTGGATTTAAGTACATTTAAGTACAAACAGCAACTTCGATAGAGCAAAAGTTATAATACTGTAATGATATGGAAAAAGTCAACATAAATAGTGGAAATGTGAGAAGGCCAAAGAGGAGGAGCGGGATAAACGAAGAACGAGGAGAAGCGAGCAGAAGGAAAAGGTAAAGCGAAACTAGCATGCTTTGAAAAGAAAAGTAGATAAAACTACAGCACAGACAGGGAGGGGTAACTCCCGCAGCATCGGACGCCAGAGATGAAAGCCTCGGGTGAATTTCCCGTTGTAACAAAATGTTCGTTTGGCTAACTTGGAAATTCTCAGTGAATTGCGAATATCGCTCGCGTTCTGCCCTCCAGAGTGGTATAACACGAGCCTGAATGCCAGCGGGCATTAACTAAATCCAACGAATATTGTGCACTAAATTCATATTGTATATTTAGCCTACGTGTGTATATATGTATGTAATAACTGACGATACGATAAGAGTATATACGAGTGCAGTACGTACTCGCGGATAATCGGTCTAACGACGAGAGAATTTTAGGAAAAGCACGTTTTACCTCGCGGGCAAGCAACCTCGAATATATACTCCATCCGTTTCCATGTTAAAACTGTTGCTTATTAGATATATATGTAGATATTATTCGTGCAATAATTAGACAAGGCTCACATTCAAAAGCAACTTTATCACGTATTTATGCGAGACGTTGCAACATCAAACGAATCTATCTTCAACCCCGGGGCACGCCCTTTTGAGAAACGTGGTGGAGCAGTTTAATCTGTTTGTAAAGCAAGACGAAAAGAACAGTCGAGAAAATCTTTGTGGTTTTCAATTTTTCGAGAGCAATTTTGCTGGGATTTATTTTCGTTTAAAAGTATTTTCGTGTGCAAAGAAATGGAAAGAGCTTTGTTTCACTCAGGTGTTAAATTTTCAACGTTTTCTTTCAGGAATTTAGTCATTTTTTTACAATTTCAAATTAGTTTGCGTTATTCTAAGCTAAATTTATTATTTTCGCTGTGCCCCAAGCACTTTCGTGTAGTTGAAAAAATTCACTCATTAACAATTTTTTAGCGGATTTTTCCAGTCACTTCTACTCACTTTTCATGGATTATGTATATTTGTATAATTTTGCTTACTTTCTGCAGTTTTTCCATTTACTATTGGTGCTTCGAAGCTAACGAAGCAACCCAGCGTAGCAGCGCCCATGGAAATTTGTTAAATGGAATATATATGCAGGAAATTTCAATTACAGGCGAGCTAAAAAATGTTGAAGTATAATCCATCTCTCTCGTTTACCTTGTTCCCCATTCCTCACCCTTTTGTCCTCGATCTGCATATTCCTGTTATCTCATTATACAGAAACCTTTACTGACCTCCGTTTGCTTTCTGTATCGTACTTGTTTAGTCGTATATACCGACGAGGATTCTCATTTTCTTAGAACGTTGTTATCAAACGGAGTAACCGCAGAGTAAATAAACTTGTAATTACAGAAAAATGCATTTCGCTCATCAATAAAGGCTCGGTGGAGCTTAAAATTATGTCGTAACGACGCTGGGAGAAAAGAGTCATTTTGCAACAACGAAATGTGGCATTATGGGAAGCCAATGAAATATATATGATCATCAGAAGGTTAAAAATGATTGAATGACTAAAATTGTTTGAGATCAAACTACAGATTTATTCTCTCCGAAAACATTGCAGTTGAGTGAAGAAAACTCTTTCAATAACATCAATTTCTAGGGAATCAATCTTTTTTTTTTCTTTCTTGATATTAATCAACAAACTTTGCAAGCCATAGAATTGGCCACAAATTTTAGTACGAATCGGTCACCTTTACGAGGCCATTTTGTCACTCCCCATTTCGTTGAAAGTTTTTTACTCGCGAATTCCAGAAAAAATGATTAAAATACTTATGCCCGTATGGTCGTTTGGATTTCTGCTGATTGTTGGTTCGTTTACTCTATATTGGAAAGCCAGAAATAAAAACTGCAATATGCTCAGGCATCGATGTCGAGCCGAGGTATATGGATAAGTGGTCACTTATCCAAATCGGTATCACAACGTTTATTGAATAACCTCATTTTCAGCTTCTCAATTATCGAGTGCATGAATTATTTATCGTTTTCCTCGATTGCCCTGAAGGTGCGAAAATATCAAATTGGTTAAGTGAGCGATTAGTGGTTGAGCCCAAGTGGGCAAATTAATTAAAATTATATGAATTGACAGATCACTAAAAAGTATTAAATATACACCGACGATATCTCAAAGGTCAACAATAAAAAAAAGTTGACATTGATAAACGATGTTATCTTGTCTGACATATTAGAAAAGCTCACGAAACATGTGCCGGTAACTTCGTATCTTTGTCGGTGATGTTTCACCGCGGGGTATAGGGTGAAAAAGAGAAAAAAAAACAAATAAAGTGTGACACTATCGCAAGAAGGAGACGACGAACAAAACCATGGAGGAATGGCAAAAAAGCAGGAAAAAACTGTGGCTTTGCGAGAGAATTTATTATCGGTCGGAGTAAAAATAATGCTCGCTTTTCTCCTTTTTGTCCGGTGTCTCCCTTCCATCGTTTTATCCCACTACCATGTTTTTCGTCAGTAAATCATTATTATGGCAATATCGTCACTCTATATACGTATTGTTTTTTATTTTCACTTTCCACAAGCTCGTTCAAGGTCACAGATCAATATCTCGTTATAAAAATAGCATTTTCGAATGGCTAATTAGAATACTCACGAGAACAGCGATCCAAGTTTTCAGATAACAATTATTCAATAATACAAATACATCGAGTAAATGGATCATTGTGTGAATTCAAGTGTGTAAGCGTTGTATACCTCTTTGAATAGTGGTGGTTGTAGATGAGCAATTCAGCGAGGGAGGACGATGACATGAAACGACTAGGACGAATAACCGAAGGTCTCTCTGGCGCATGTTCCTTAATTATTACGAATAGCCGGGGCGCGAAACAACGCTGGGGCGCACGCCTCAACGGGTTAATTAAACTCTCGTGCTATAAATCTCAACCGCAACATAAAGAGAAAGAGAGGAAATTCTCGGCTCGTTGTAGTGAACTTCACAACAGATACGCTCTACTATCTTATTCGCTGCTTTTAAATAATCATACGGGCTTTCAAAAATGTCGTTTCCTCCGACGCCCCGGTATGCTGGGAATAAAGTGTCTACTTTTTTCTCTCGTTTGCTTTGTTCATGAGCTGTTTATCGATCGGTGAGCGATGATGAGATTTGGAGCAGTAGCTGGAACGGATGAGGGAGCTCAAAGAGTTCGGTTCTTTCAACCAAACTGTGCTTTTGGCCTTCGCCTTAGTTTCCTAATTCCACTCGTGATTAGCTTTCTACAAAGCGGTTAGTATCCCAACGATGACGAATCCGGAGCAACCGTTCTCTCCCCGATCGGAAATTCTTGCGCTATCCACAGGCTAAAAAAGTGGTCACAGTTTTTGGAAGACTCGGAATGCGCGCGTTTTTTTAGAGATTTTTTTTAGGAATGGAAAAAGAAAAACACTTGTGTGAGGGTAACGAGTAATAACGACATAAACGGTGGAAGGTTTGACATCACCATGAGCCAGCTGGTTTAAGAGATATGCATCCGCATCATATAAATAGAAAATGGCTGTTGTCACATTTTGCTTGACGATTTTACCGCGAAAGTATTTTAACAGCTATCATTGTATTAAAAATTGATTAATCTCAACAAATAAGTTACACATAATTTTAATAATTGGGAGAATAAATTTTAATCGTTTCTTTGATCATCGAAAGAGCAAAGAAGATCAGTTGCTTTTTTGAATTACAAGTATCGCACGATCCTCCTTAATTCTGTTCAGCGAACCCTGTCCAGACGCAGTAACTTTGTACGATCTTTCATCCCGGCGTTACAATCTTCTTCTATCTAAATTCGACGTGCTTGTATTTTGTGAAAAATTTCCGAGTATTGTAAACAGACGTTTATGGCCCCGATGGAGCAAGCTTTCTCAATACCCCGCGACTA
Organism: Venturia canescens; assembly: GCF_019457755.1. NCBI lineage: Eukaryota > Metazoa > Arthropoda > Insecta > Hymenoptera > Ichneumonidae > Venturia > Venturia canescens. The sequence goes on from NC_057421.1 coordinate 26,761,429, forward strand.
TAAATGTTGTGAAATTCCATTTTTTATGTTCATTGCTCAGAAGATATAAAGAGAAAAACAATATTAAAAAAAACCATGTCGGTATGAAAGTTGGACAGTTGGCAAGAAATTCCGAAGAATAAATGATCGAGGATGTCGTCGGAAGCGGCGTGTAGAAGGTATTTGTGGAATATTTTCGACAGGTGAATAAATCGAGAGAAATAGACTAAACGAGAGAGATTTCGCGGACGTAGAACACGTGGTGAAGGTGTACCCAGGAGGGCACAGGCTCTGCATCCTAAGTTTCAACATTTTATATATGTACGTATATTAAAGTCATTATTCTCGTCACGTATAAAGGAGTCGAACGCGTGGATAGTCGATAGTCGCGGGATATCGCTGATGTTCACAAGAGCTGCAGAAATTTCCAGACATTTTTTTCTCCCACCTACAGAGTGTTGTAGAAATCTCGTAACAGCTTTTCCAGAGCCATCGTGACATTTTTTAGAAAAACATCGTTCGTTCCTTTTCCTTTTGAGGCATCTGTCGCCAAGCATCAATTCACATGCCAATGAAAAATTTTCCTCAGAATTTGACAGGCCTGAGATTGACTGCTCATATTCGGGACCAACTTTTTGGACACCGTTTATAAATATCCACGTATGCGCAGAAATATCTCGTAGGTTTCCATTCTCCCGTTACATAGTTTCTGGTTATACTTTTTTTCACGTTTCCTTGGCTCTGGGCATGCAGGAGGAAAAAAGCAGAGAACAATGAAAAGGATAAAAAAGAAGAAAATATATAAGATCACCCGAGAGAATTTGGTTGTTATACCAGCCAAGCGAGTAATATACACTTATAATGCATATATCTTATTCCTGCTCTCGCCTTACGATACACCTCGATACATATTTAATGGATCACTCGGCTGGGAAATCGCGGAGCGCGTGACTTTTGTTCTAAAATCTTTTTATTCCCCTTATTCCGTGCTTATGCTGGATATACGTGTAGCGTGTAAAGACGACTTGTTATACGACATCATCGCGTTTCGCTTTTCTCGCACAATATCTTCGATCGAGAATGTTATTTCGAAATGGCTTGTGCTCACGAGAGGATTAACAGCTCCATTTTCCTGCATATATTTGTGTGGTATCATTGATGAATTCACAAATGCAGAAGTAGAAAAATTCATCGACGAAACTCTTCAATCTTTTTGTTAGTTTAGCTATTCTGTGCTCTTTCCATTGTCGTTAGTTGAGTTCATTAAAAATTCGATTTATCGAACTTTAATAAGATATCGATGAAACGATGAGACTCCGCAATTGAATTCCAAGCTTGTGCGACGAGATCGGCAACTATATTTTGACGAAATCTCCGCATTTCACATTTCTTCCTTTTTGCCATCTCGAGATACGGCGGATGCCGAATAGTACGGACGAGTAAAACGATCTAGCGGATACGAGACAAGAGAGAGGGAGCAAGATCGGTCATTTTGGTCATGGATGGTTTGCCAGAACATTAGGCAAACCATGCATACTCTCTGGCATATGGTAGCACATTCTGTATATTATATTACTCGGAGTATGAGAGAAAGAGGGGGGCGGAGGCGAGGAGAGAAGGACTGGCGTTGGTCCACGGACGATTTCGTTTGCCATAAATACCTTAAATGGTACATAGGCTCAAAGAGAACCGGCAAAGCACATGCTGGGGGATGAGGGTGCAGTTTGCTCCTCCGCAATAACAATAATACAGTGTGCGTTTGCTCGTGTGGTCGTTTGAACGTTGATGCACGTGTGCTCTGCTTGGTCTGGCGAGTGGTAGTTACCACTTCATGTTTCCCAAACCCCTAAATACTCCGTATAATTTGTCCTTGTAGGGAAGGGCGTAACGAGGCTGCTTCGAGACGTGTTTTTCAATGCGGGTACGCCCTTATGCTTCAAAAGAATTCATACACCGGGTGCTGCCAGAGTGGCCTTGAAGATTGATAGGGTCACCGGACGGGAGCCTCAATGCAGGTCAATAGTCAGCTCTGGTCTATGGTCCTTGAGATGTTAATCGGTGAGCGGGCAATCTCCGAGTTTATGAAACACTCGCTTTGCCTATCCGCCTGGCTCAGATTAGCTAATGAGCATCAGAGGGTGTGGTCCGGTGCGTCGAGGCGCAATCCCTCTCGCTACTCGATTCAGCTCGTCGATGCATTGAATTCGCTGATTAATTTATGTCTAAGAAACCAAGAAGCCAAGCGGTATAAAGCTGCCATCTTTATATTTTGCAGTCGATTAAATTCGAGAGCAATCGCATCCGTTGCCACTTGCGCGACACCGTGTATAACGTGCTCCCTGATGTCTGGCCATTTTTTCGTGCACATAGCCGTATGTACGAAGAGCAGCGGCACAAGAGCCAGCAGGAAGAACAGGAGCGGAGCATACGCTCTGTGCTTCCAGGCAAAGGATGCTGTGGCGATTTCTCCTCTCTCGCCGGTTTATGCCAAACCAGAGTGTACAGTTATATACCGCATGTCTCGAGTATGCGGACGGTAAACCGCCCCGTGTGTCGCTGCTGGGGTGTGCGCTGATGTATGGTCAAAGATACCGCGCGCGACCCGCCACGAGAGAGGAACACACCCGACCAACATCACCAACAGCAGCCACGTTTGCCATTCAGCCCCCAAAGACCGATCTCAACTCTCCCTCATCCCTCTGCCATATTTTCTCTCTTTTCTCGACTGCAAGAGACCTCGGAAAGCATCGATAAACGCCCCCTCCTTTCCAGATCTCTTTATCTCTTCATCCCTCTATTTCGATTTTTGGCTCTCGAATGACACTCACGTTCGCCGCAACTTAATCTCACCGATTTCATATCCTTGATTTACAACGTTGATTAAATTCAACGGAAACCCTTGTTCGATTATTTTCATTCTGCCGCAGCTCCAGACGGACAACGATGATGGGTTATTCGCTATTGTTCAATCCGGATAAACCCTCAGCGCACTTGATATCCCCCCCCCCCCCCCCCTCTTTCGTGGGATTTCATGAAAAAGTGTCTATGCCAGTGCGGAAAATAACGATGTACTTTTACTTCAGACGGAATCTCCGAAGCAAAGTAGCTTATACGAAAAGTGGTCGAATAAAAGACGGATTACGTGAAAATGCGAGAACACCGGATAGTGTTCGGGACCGATGGTTCACGAGTGGCCAATGTAATAACGGCCTGTGCGCGCGAGAGAAACTGCCTTCGAATCTTCCGCACAGAGGGTACAGCTCTCACACGCATCAGTCGGATCAGCACGGTATATATGTGCTCCAGGATCCTCCTGTGGCTGATCTGAGCGAACTTTATGACCGGGCTGGTGAACGTCAAGTACGAATAGTCTATATACGACGTACAGGGTATCGTAAAGTTCGAGTCACTCCTCCAGAAGGTAAGAAGACTGCAAAATCCAGCAGAAAACGGTCTTCAGCTGTGCTTTTTTATTTTTTAAGCTGCTTCGATAATAAGACATCGATGAATCATAGTTATCACCATACACCGTCCACTGTCAACTCAGGAGCACGCTCTTTTCGACCCTTCCCAACGCTAACCAAACTTCTTCTCACCACCGAAGCGGGTAGCCCATCCAGTGATTAATTAATATCTCGTTAGCGGTGCGTTATCGAGAAAAAACTGGAAAGTTTTCTCTTCAGAATTTTAGGGTTTACCTTGAAAATATGCTACTACGATTCCAGGCACACTCTGTACATACGGAACGTTACCGCGCGGATCATCCTCGGGTCAAGGACCCTATTCTCTTACGAATCTCTTGATCGTCATATTCTCAAGGACTTTGCGTCTCTGTCCTGGGGCTCGAGGCATTTTTTTCTCACGAACGTCAGCAAATCTTGCGCTAAATCGATATACCGTTAGCTTCAACTGTAGAACGCTTGAAGATTTTGTTTTTTCAATGAGTGAGGAATAATTTGTTCAATGTTCGTTGAATAATACATTTTACTTTCAAACGAAAAAAAAAAAAAAAAAAAAAAAAACAGGCCGGGTTTGCGAAAGTTAAGGTACATTGAGGGATTCGAAGATGGTGTTAAGGAAGTTTTTGTGTCAGAAGGAAATCTTTCGTCGCCTCGAAAATTCGAGAGCATTGATTTATTATGGCAAACGGTAAAGCCTACCCGGATCAGATTCCTTTTTTTTCTCCCTTTTTAGGATATAAATTCGCTTTAGTGATCCTCTCGGATCTTCTATCCGGCTTTACCGAGGACGTTCGAGGGAAAAAGATACTGGTGAACATTGGGAGTTATCTCGAAGTGACCAGCTCGAGCCCTTTCACCCTTTCTGTTCCTTCAACTCACACGCATCGTCGGATCTTTCACCGCGAAGGGCTAATGGGATCTTCTCAAGTGGCCCGGCGTGCTCAAGGAAAAGGAAACGATTGGAAGACACTCGGGGGAAAAAGTAATATATTTGGTTAGGGAGAACGAAGCATGGGCTTGATCGGTTTCGCAGAGACAATCGTCGGATCGAGTCTCCACCAGATGGTGCGATCTTTCGTATACCATTACAAACGATCGCACCGGTTAGCGTAGTGATAATAATAAACAAAAGATCTCGAGAAATAGGAATTTAAAGTTCGCTCGCTAAAACGAGAGACTCCAGATTTATGGACTTTACGGTCGGGGATCCCAGCAGATACGAAGTTGAGAAAGACAACGAGAAATCTGGCAAAGGAAGCATGAAAAAGACATTAGGTTATGAGATAATAGTTTTGGAGTGCATCGAAATACAGGGAGAGAAGCGAATAACATTTGACGATTCAAAGTGTGTCGCCCTGACTATCGCTATGGGACAAACTTCGGTCTCGCGCGTGTTACGCCACAGGAAGTAGGTCCTCTTCACTTTCCGCAACCTCGCCTCATTCTGTCGCGGAACAGACTTCGAGATTTCGTCAAATGGCCCCCGTTGGGAAATTCATCTACGTATAGAACGACCACCGCGACGCTCCCGACTTCGGGAACGGTGAGTGCACTTGTCGCGAATGACGGAAATAACGAGGAAAGTTCTCTTAAACAAGCGTGCGACTGGCCGTTTCAACCGGTGATAGAAGAAGATGGATTTCTACGATGAAGGCTTCTGGAACAACCTCCACGTCTTTTTCACCCGTTTACAATGGGCGCCGTTTTCACTACTACTTCGAATTCCTTTTTTTCTACATCAATCATTTTCCCGAAGACTCGCGCACTCTAATAAACTTGGAAAAATAGTCCGCAAGTTCAGAGGAATTCATTATTTAAAAAAATTTGTAGCCGTCGAGCACTCCGGGTTTGTTCATTATCTGATGTTTGTCGTTGATTACTTTAATTCAGTTTCTTACTGGATCACTGCAAAAAATGCTGATCCCAAAATAAAGTTGATTGAACACATTTTTTTAATCATATTTCTCGTGGCCGATTGTTTCAAGTTGGTCTCGAATTGTTGAATCAAAATTTTATTATTGAATATTCAATGTAAAATAACCGTATAATATTAAACGAGCGGGAATTTGAGTTTTAGTTTTTCATTGAAGGCATTCCGATAAATTGAAATTCCGTGTACAAAGCAACCTCGTGGGTGGAATTTTTTATTCACGATACATTGGTTCACGGATCTGGTATTTGTCACTCTCCATTTTTACGTCTCGTATAACCCGCCGGAAATTTGATCCGCGTTACGTTCGCGAATTTCACTAACACTCCATGAAATCAATGAATCCTGATGGTATTTTAAGTACAAAAAGAATTCGACGTTACATTTGATCTCGTTCTGTGCGAGAGTGCTGGTGGCCGCATATCAACTAATAAAACAGAGCTGAAAGTGTTCCTGGCGTAATATTTGGGTGTCCCTGATGGCCTTATGGACAAGTCGAAATTCCAGAACAACGTTGGAGATTGCATTCACGAAAGTTTGGCATCATGGGAATTGGAAATATCTCGTGATATTGCCTCACGGGTTGAGCATTCGTCACCCTCTTGGGTTTCCACGTCGATGGCACGATATCTTTGTCTCGCACGAGCTCGCTCGTACTTTTTCTAGGTGTGAATCATGTCAGGGGATGTGAAACAAAAGGGCGCAAAGTGTGAAGCTTTATCGCGCATCGCATCAGGCAGCTTGAGTCCTTTTGTTTATAAAGGTTCGATACAGTTCGTGGGATGACTTCATGAGAGCCGATACGCCAATACTTGGCCAAGCTTTTCCGACGAGGTGCAAGTTTGCCCAACATATGGCGTGTCGAAGAGACGTGCAGGCACGTCCAGTTCGCAAGTAAGGTGCGAAGCGATGGAAAAAGAGGGTGTGAACTTCGGACAGAAACGAGGGCGAAAAAGGAGGCAAAAAACGAAGAAAAGTAGGGAAAGAAAAAGGCTATGAGGGGCAAAACTAAGCGACGGATGGCGAAAGACGAATCCCGTTGAGTTTTTCGCGGTGACGGGTGCGCCATCGACGCGGAAAAAAAAACAATCCAGAAAAAAACTGAGCGCGTTAAGATCCAAAGGAAATCATCTGGTAGCGGCATTGGGAATGCTCGCAAAAATACAAATGCAATTTCTGTGACCGAAAACGAGAGAACAGGCAAGAGAAGAAGCGACGGAGGCAGAGGAACGGGAGATAAAGGATACAAAAGATTGCGAGATTAACGAGGAGAAGAGATATGAAAGGGGAGCGGAACTACAGGCTCGCGGCAATACAGATTCGTGCTCTTCTCCTAACGAAGATTAATTAGTTAATGGACTGGATCACTTGGTCGTTTGATTCGTTCTCTCTTCCCCTTTCCCTTCTCTCATTGTCCGTCATATTCTCGCCGGAAGCCAACTACAATCGTGCCACCACTTTTTCGCCAAATTCCTTCTACTTTCGTCTTATCATTCAAACCCAACGGTACTTCGAGCCAATTCTCAACCGATGGATTCGCCATAAATTCAATTTTATACGAACCATTAGTCATCGATCGAGCGAATATAGCTGTTGAAGAGAAATTCATAATTTCGTCAATAACTGGCGTCCTCGTTCTCGTCGACGAGAATAGTAAAGAGGCTTCTTGGTTACCGAATTTACTGATTAGCTCAGCAGATATATTTCAATGACCAATAAAAATCTATGTTTCTGGCGCATCAACAGTGAGCAATGGGACACGCAATAACGTTGAACGTCGGCTAAAAATAAAGGTGGAAAAATATTGCATTTGGGATTATTAAATTTCGTGAAACCCAGCGAAAAAGTATTATCGATGAAATTTTTCATCTGAGAATAAATGAAGAAGTGAGATCGATTTTGAACAACTTTCAAAGGAAAAAAATCAGAGAAAATAAATGGCACAGGTGAGAATGTTGACGATAAAGATGAGTCGGAAGAAAACCGGATAAAACACAGGGGCGAGATGGAAGGAAGATCTGACGCCTCGATCACCGGCTACGGTCAGAGAACCTGGCCAAGTCTATTATTAGGTTTTCGTGTGTATGTATATGGAGTTTTGTCGTGACGCGATGCTCTGCTCGTATATTCCGTAGTCGTCGAAGTTGGTTGTGTAGTCACGGGGAGATAAGCAACCCAGTTCCGTGACGAAGACACAAAGAAGAGTCAACGACACTTGGACGAGTGAGTGCAGAGGGAGTTTGTTGGATGCTGTTGATCCGAGGGAAACTATTGGACTAAGGGACAGGGTACGAGCTCGCAAAATCCGGAAATAAAAAGTGAAAGCAGAGGTCTGAGCATGGGATGAAAATGAGATGAAAAACGATTTCAAATTCATTAATATCCGGCTTGGAAGTGGCCAATTAATCGATGTTTGGAGGATCAAAGCTGAGAGGTTGGACTTTAAATGCAATCCGAAAATTGTTTTCTCAATCGAGAATTCTGGCTTGGGAGAAGTCTGACGAGCTCAAAGATTCGGACGATCCAAAAAAAAAAAAAAAAACACTGCAGCTCAGTTGCTCTTTCGATTTCTAACGAATGGGCAGCACACCAGAAGCAGAGAAAACGAGGTAACTCGCAAGAAAGCATTGGATAAGTAGCCGAGCGAGACGTGAGTGCAAAATGAGATTATCGGAGACAAATCCAAAGAGAAGAACCCAATAAGAAGAGATCAAATGGGAAAAAAGTATCAGCTGAATCGGGTAGCTTCCAAAATAGAACGATGAACGTTGTAGCATCGATGTGTCGAGCATTTTCGACCCAAAGATGTGTCCTCATCCACGGCAAAGTAAGAGCAAAGCGACGAAAAAGTACCAAAAGAATTAGAGGAAGATCAGTCGAGTGAAAAAGAAAAAGACGTGGCAAAGAAGAGGGGCTCGTACGAACGTGTGCATGCTTATCTTAATATTCTCCTTCACTGATTCTATTCAGGACCCAAAGGAAGCGATCGTTGTATCCCTGGTCAGATTCTGCCCCGTGGATTCTTCGCTCTCTCTCTCTCTTCCTCTGGTTCATTGCCAGAGCTATCGCCTTCAGGAATCAATGAAGCACGGCGTTGTCTCGTGCTCGGCGTCGGCACACCATCAATATATATCTGCTATATGCAACGATGTCGACCCACACGTACCAAGACTGCAGCTAACCAAACTCCATTCAGCGAACGAGAAGAAAGAGAAAACGCATTGGAGGAAAATAGGGAGAGAGAGAGAGAGAAAAAGAAACAATTGACGGACGTTCCCAGCGTTAATCGATGTTGTCTCTCGAATGGAAGATACAAACTATGCTGCACAGACGAGAGCTGAGAACACATAGTTTTTTTCCATCTTCCGGTTAACAGGATTCTCCGTGGTGGAACACGTACTGAGATCTTTTACGTCGGGATCGACACCGGTCAGCCGATACTACAGCATTATAAAATTGTGCTTCGCGACTTCGTGGATTCATTTTCAGGGATGAAAACAGACGTGCAAGAAAGAATAACACGAGAAGCTGCTTCGAGGTGGGAAGATTCTGCACATTTTATCTTCGGAACCAAGGACACGTATCCAGTTTACTGGAAGAGCGGATCCGAGACTTCGAAGTCCGAGAATCAAGGTGAATTGTTTTTTTCCCATTCAGAATTCCATAATGAATATGTTCCCTGAAGCGTCATCACGATTTTTGCGGGTCTCTGTAAGTCAGCGAGCAAAAAGACGCATGGGGGTGGCGTCACATTTCGCGATCTCGTGAGCGCTTAAGGCGACCGATAAAATCGTGGTGGAGTGCAGCGGATAAGGACACGTCGAGGATTAACACGCGAAACGGGGCACGATCGGTTGTAATGTCAGGGTCGATCGATTAACGTCGAATTCACGTGATTCCTTTTTCCTCTCGGACATGCATATAATTCGCGCTCGATGGGCGTGAGGGGAACTGGTTTCTTGCTTGAAATATATTGCCTGATCTCGTCCGAGGATCAGGACTGTCTCAGATGGATGTTTCGGCCATTGACGGCTTAACGAGTCTGAGCAAATGATCGGTTAGTTAAGAACGGATTTCAAATTTATTAAAACGATGCTTCAAAAGTTCTTTTCACCATTGAGAAACGTTCGAAATTCCATTCCTCGTGGACGCAAATGATTGCACTCTGCCTGAATGTTGGCTTCGTTAAAACCTGCTGATCGTTGTTCGAGCATGACACGTAAACGCACTGATCAATTTTCAATAATATTCAGGCTCTAAAAATAATCTACAAATGTAAAAAAACATCATCGCAATTTTCGACCGATCGGAATATGAACTAGACATTCCTCCACACCTCTCAGTCCAAGTTATTAATGATTAACCGAATTGAAACCTCGTCAGTCTCTCACATACTATTTCGCAAATCGACCATCCCTCACAATTCTTCAATCAGAGTATTTTGGCCGAGCAGTCTACACGTCATCGAATCTCGTACCCCGAACGTGTCCTGGACCATTTTCCACCCTCCCGTTTCATCTTGCTATCGTCGACGTTGATGATGCGAGCTGTGCATTCTCTTGTTCACGATGATCGTGTGTATACACCGAGATCGCGCTTCATTATCCATAATTGCTGGCGTGCACGTAGCTACCGGATGGCAGCTCGATCGTTCACTCGCATTTACCTCGTTTATATATACATAAATATCGATAGATATACAGTCCATAAATTGAGGTGCATACAAGAGTACGGTAGCCAATGGAAAGTGACCTATCTATACTTGATTAACCAATAATTATCAATTACGAGCTACAAATTTATCAATTACAGTGATCAACGGACAAATCTGGTTGCGACAGTTTTTTCGAGGAAAGCTTCCTCAATTTCCTGCTCCTTATTTCGCGTTATTATAAATTAATCTGCGGATTAGTATCCTTATTTTCTCTCCATTTATTTTTTATACTCTCTCATCAATTTAATTACAATTTTCGCTGCTTATCACTTCGATAATAATGGTTTTCCGTCTCTTCGTAAATCCACAAACAGGAAGCCAATCATGCGATATAATTATCAACGTATCGAACGATTTAATTACCGCTGTGAGTATAAAAGGTACGAAAGGAAAGCACAGCGGAAAAACGAGAATGGAAATATGGGAGAAGTGGATTGGCGGTACATTTAGACTGGTCGTTTGTCAATAACCGAAGCTATCGATCACCTCGGTTAAAGTCGGCTGCCGCTAGTTTGGCCCCTGGACACGAAACGTGCTGGAATCGGTGCCAGAACGGAGAGGATGCATCGACACATGGACGGGTGTGTCCACAGAGACTCATTGTAAATATCACTAGCTCGAGTATGCTTGACGATGCATTTGTGTAAGTTATAATATAAATATCTGTACAGGATGTATACGAAACATTACCAACCCCGATTATTTGTTGTCGTTAAAGTTTCGTAGGTTTCTCGTTTCATGAACGAAACGGGGATTAGATTGTGTAGGGAAAACGAATATTTTCAGAGAGCATCGCACACTCGACACAGTGAAAATATAAACTTTTTTTTCCCGCAGTTTGGTAATTCGTGCACTGTAAAACTAGTTCACGCTGAAATTCGGGGTAGAAAACTGTTTCGCTGAAACTCGGATTGAGCCTGTGACGTTCGTGAGAAAAGAAGAAACTGTGAGAGCGTTTCATCGCGTACCAATTTGTCCAACTTGCCACGCCGATGAGAGACACGTACGCGGGCACGGGCGGGAAGAAAAAAGATTTTTCGAGAGATCGCGCGCGCGGCGAGGAGGACGGAGAGAGGGAGAGAGAGAGAGGGAGACAGGAAAGAGTCGGGAAGCCTGGCTTCTTGCATCAGGACCGGTTGCTGGAGAACAGCGATTACAAGTGGACCGGAACGTGCACTTAGGGGACACTGAAGATATACACTCGGTGGTCCCGCGGTACCCACCAATCGTCACAGAGCGTGGCATTAAGGAGAGACAGAAATACGACGGTGGTAGTGAGCTGACAGCCTCAAGGGGAGAAGAACCGACGCGTCGAGAGGCTTCCGGTTTTTAACGACGACATTCTGTTTCTTTAACTTTTATTTTTGAATTGCGCGTATGTGTTGACTCGCGTTCTCGCTAATATGTCTCCGAGACCTGTGAGGAATGTATGTCGAAGTGAAATTCGTGATCTCGATCGTTCCTGCTCACTCGTGCAGGGAGCTCTGCCATTGAGAATAATTTCGTTGGAGACCATAGCTTTGCATGGTTTCGGTTCTGTGGCATTTCACGAAGTCAATAGATTCAGGGGGACCAATCACGGGCTATCATTGATATCACTCGCGAGTAGATTTCGATTTTTTATCGATGTACTGGATTTACATTTGTGCGATTTTTTTATATAAGCAGTTCAGCAGTTGTTACGCGTCGTTCTATTTTATGGCTGAGGAAGAAAATGAAATTGGACAAGAACTAAATACTGTTATTACCGAATAACACTTTTTCCCTTGCTTTCTTGGGGCTCGATCACCTTTTTTCTACGAGCAGAGTCGTTGAGCACAAGTCATGTCGGTAAGGAACGACAATGAGAGAAGTCGACGACTTCGTTGTCGTCGTCGCCGTCGACTCGTTCGATGGGGAGGCCCGAGTGTCGTTAATACGAGCTGGTGCTCCGTGGGGTATACGTAGAGGGCTTTTGCTCTCTTGTGACTCCGGTGCGGCAAAGTAAAGCCGTCAGCCACGAAAGAACGGCAGAGAAAGACGAGAAAAAATACTCTGGCAAATGTGTGTACAGGTTGTTCCGAAAAGAGTTTCTATTGCCCAGAAGATCTTTGTAAAGAGAAATTCTCAGATTGAAACCATTTTCAACCTTCCCCTCACCCCCCGATCCGCGGTTCATAATTAATTACTCGAGGCAATCCAGACCGCTGGGCGTGATATGAGCAGGGTGGTTATTGCCAGGGCTAGAAGCGAGCGGGATTACGCCGTAGACTAGATTGACTGGAAGATCCTTATCAAGTTTATTCCAATAAGTATCGCTCTCGCAAGGTATCTGGCTGAGGACATCTTGGAATCCAGCGACGACCTCTTTACCCGATAAGTTGTTGAATTTTATTTGAAGACAGCCTGTATAGGTGTGCAGGGGAGAACAAACTCGATTCGTGGATTGGAATAGGGCTTGTACGCGCGTGTGTGTGTGTGTGTGTATGTGTGTGCGTGCGTTATAGTCGCTGAGACCCCAAGGAGGAAAGGGAAATTGGTTCGGTCGAATCGTCGACGGATTTATGTTCAGCGAACGTATTTATGACAAGAGGACGGAAAGATGTAGAATAAGAATAAAGAGAAGGAGAAAGCGGATAAGAATAAAGAAACTGAAGGGAATGTGCTCCTTCGCAGCCTCTCGACACTCAAGTACCTAATACGAGAAGTCCGTCTTTTAACTGCCATTCCCGTGCGCACATCTATGTTTTCTGTATTTCGTTTCCAATCTTTCTTTCTCCTTCTACTAACGTCATATTTCGCCTTCTCAAAGTGAGATCAGCCGGCTGTCACAGCCTCGTGTAATCTTGGGGCTCATCGAAAAAGTATAAAATAAAAAAAAAAAGCGTGAGCAATAAAATAAAGATATTTCGACATGAGAAAAGATGGTGCAGCGAGAACACGTGAAAATCTGGATTTACGTAGGTGTCTCCCTCGACCATGACACGAAAGCGTGAATTTTCGCGTTGACTCACCACTCCACGTAACGATGACACTCAGACGCTTTAAACACAGTTATTCCCTGCACTGAGAGGCCATCCTCGTAAAACGAGAGAAATAAATCAGCGAGGGAGGGAGAAAAAGAGAGAAACAGAGTCGGAGGGAAGATGAACGTACGACGACTGCGTGTTTTCGCTTTAGGCAAACTAGACAAGAACACTGACGTGCTCGAATAACTTCCAAGAGAGTGTAAGAACGTGTAAAGATCCGGAGGAGCAAACGATATTAACTCTTTGCCAAACTAAACATACCGGAGATTTTCTCTCAAACACGAGACGCTTATTGGGAGTTCATCCGGGATGAATATATTCCTACAGATATTTATATATTTGTTTGTTTTCACAAGGGAATCGTAAATCACAGTGAGTGCGCTGAGGATTGCTGAATCTGCGGAAATTCAATTCGGGAGTGGAGGATTAAAATGAAAACTCAAACTCCCAAAACATTGAAGTTCTTATGACTCAAACTTCTTCCGGCAATTTAATGAAAACTCTTACCGTATAATTTTTCTTTGGCATCTAAAGCAAAATTATTATTTCTTAGAAGCTACGCGACGCAGTGTCGTTTCGATATAGTGTATGAGGAAAATATAAAATAATATCGTTTTCTGTAAAAAACAATATTTTGCAATATTCTAAGAAAATATATATATTGAATGCTTTTAAGTGAAGAAAGTTTCATATCGTGACATATAGGATATCGCAGCAAAAGTAATTGAGAATCGAGTCCTTGTCGATTCCCATTCGTTCGATGGAATAAGGTGGAACGTGTACGGATTTCTTGTATCCTTAGAAGACATCGGAAACTGTGACGCTTTTGAAGATGGTGAATCGAATTGTGATACAAAGAGAGCAATATTTTTCATCATTTCGATATTTATTGGTATATCGATATACACTGAAAACCCATGTTCAAACGCAATTCTAAGAGTTACGTCGTCTCATGTGCGCATGGTGTATTGTGTGACGTTTTGAATATAGAAAACCTTTGCTCACTATACTGTCGAATGAAAATGGTAAGCGGAGGGTCAACTGGAAGTAAAATTGAAAAGTAAGAAAAAAGCGACGAATCCGGAGGTCTGAAAAAACCGATAAAATCGAAAAAGTTTTTTATCGTGTACACACGACAATGCGATGTGTATTTGTACGTAAAAAAGGACTGACAATAAAAGACTTACGAGCGGTAAGACGCGATTGGTGAAAAAATGTTGCGACGCGACAGTCCTCAGAAAATCTTTTCGAGAAAGAAGTTGAAGGGATTCTTGTATGAGGCTGTGAATGGTACACACATGCGGATCCAAGAAAGCTTTGATCACGTTCGAGTGAAATTCCGTGGTCCACGGAAGTCGGGGACGAATAAGTCGACGTCAAAGGATCCACGGGAGGATTCTGTGATGCGAAAATTGAGATGCGCCCTTCGCTACGTCTGCCAAACCGTAGACGATACTCTGCGACCGTTTTTCTGTCCTCCCCGAAGCCTTTTGCCTCTCTCCATCCTCCGTCGCACCCGCGCACAGCTCCGTTTCATCGTCTTCGTTAACCACCGAAGATCGCAACCTCCGTTCACAGCCTTTGCTTCTCTCGATATGTGCAAAGAGAATTTTCATGAGTGTACGCACCGCTGAAGATCCGCGATCCAGGTGCGACCAGCCGTTTTATGAATGTTCAATCGCAGGCATATTCGATCGATAAAAATGCGTCCAAGCAAGTCTGCTAACCTTGTAACAGTTTTTTCCCTCAGATTATCTATCTTCGAAGCAAAAATCGTTTCTTCTTTCGAAAACTGATCGGTTCGTCCAGATCAGACTTCGCAAAAGACTATCCAAAAGAATTTCTCATCGCCCAATGGGCTCGTTTACTTCAGAATTCCTAAGTACGAATCAAGCCATCGAAACATGCAAATTGCTTTTTTACAGTGAATTCAATTTACTCCAAACTGCAACTTTTTTGCAATTGGAATGAGAATCCCTATCGAAGTTAGCAATCAATGGACCCCTCTGAACCTAATCGACAAAATAATAATAAACAACGAAATGTACAATGACAAAAAATCATTTCTGCGATTTCGGTCAATAACTTCAAGTTTTTCGAAGCTTTTTATCTGCTCCGCATCTTTCAAAGGACCGTAACTGCAGAGTTGTGCTCCAAGACCTTGGCAGTTGCACGATCAAAGCTGCAAATGCAGTAATTTAATAATATACACATTACATATACGATCATATATATGTACAGGGATTATATATGGGGTATATGCGGAATGAGATTTGCACGACGGAGAAAGGACCTCACGTATCGTTGCCTAAGGGCAAAAGCGCGCGGCACACAACGGTCACGCCCGGTAGTTTCCAGCGAGATTTAGATACCTTCGCAGACCCTAACGCGTAATCGTGCACCTACTCTTCTGATCATACCCTGCTAATATTCCTCCACGGTTGTAGATCTCTACAGAGGCGATTTAATGCCAAACCTTAAGCCGACGAGCGTTTCGTTTTCAGACCATTACGCCTATTCTTCGGTTGATATTTTATTATCCTACGATAAAAATGAGGGAATTCAAACTGTTTACAAAATTTTCGGGGCCAGGATGTTCGTTTAAAAAATCAAAGTGGTCGATAGTCTTTCTATTATTATTTCGATTTTTTTTTTTTTTTTTTTTTTTTTTTTTTCAAATCGTTAAAGGAGCTCGGACAAAGTTCGTACCGCCGAGTCGAAAATTGGCATCCGAATTGTAAAACTGGATTATTGATTTTTGTTCACGTTCATTGATCTTCGTGCATCAGCCTTGCTCCGGGGAATTCGTTTTTTCTTCCATTCGATGTCCCGCATATCCTGGAATGCTGATACAAAAATGTATTTTCCATCGATATCGCGATCCGAATCGATGTTCGTTGAGACATTTGGGTTTGAATGTGCCCATACGCGTCACTCATAACGCTATGTTTTATGTGTAAATATGTGTACCAAATGGAGAGGATGCCCGTAGCAATAGCATCGAGTATATTACCAGAGTTGATGCTCGAAGCGCCTGAAGCATGAACGCGCGCGCATAAACCTTGCCGGGAGCATCGCGACTGCACCACGCGATCGTCCGGCCAGGGATAACGACTCAGCTCGCACTATCATCTTCCTCGATTCCCTTTGGCTCGCCATTTTGACAGATATTCATCCGCACACAAAAGGAGTGTCTCAAACGTTATGTACGAAGCGGATAGCAGTTGCATCATTTCCGAGAACGAAATTACTCTGCATTTCCAGCCCTGTAAATGCATTAATGCTAAACCACAGATGTTTGTTCACTTAAATTGAAGCCAGGAGGGGTTTTTTTTTTCAAACTCCACGTACGAATAATTCATAGTATGAGCTCGATGCCTGATTTGAGAGCTTTTCTACATGATTGTCCGATCAATCCGTGCCATGCCTTAAACTTCACTCTGAAGACACCCTATTTCTTCATAAGTGTTACAAGTACGTATAGATTGTGGTGGGTTATTTGTGATCCGAGAGGTCTGTAATAACGTGTCTCCCTGCTAAATTCACGGTAGCATGTACATTTTCTCCGGCTTTCTCTTTCTCTCATTCGCTTCGTATTTGCGATATATTTTTGTTCGATCTTCCGTCTACCATATAACGACTCAATTACACGTAATATGTCTGTCTGGCCACGTTTTGTCTCGGCTATGCATTATCGTCGGAGCGGCAGCAGAACACACCTCAAGCGGTCGAGAGTAAATTCATCGTAATCAACATGATTAACTTCATTAAAACGAAGCCGGGATGAAGTCCTGTAGAATATCGCTCAACGGATTATGACAGAACGTTGATTCCATTCGGTTTGTTGAAGCTCGGTTATCGGATTAATTTCGTTCTTATCGCAATTAATATTCGTACATCATTTCGAAGGAATAATTTTCGTTAGGATTACGTTTAGGGATTTTCATTGTAAATGCGGGTTTTTACTAGGGAGCTTAATTCGACGATTTTTGAAAGTTTTTATTTCATGGAAGTATATATTGTGTAATCGGTATTAATTATTTGGACATAATTATAATGGGTAGACAGCGAAATTACGTACGCAGGGTTATAACGAATCTCAAACTAATGAGGGCAAAAGTTTCGTCTGAAGTTACCGTTAAGAATTTCTCGTGGACAATTTTGACACGAATTAAAATGATATTTTTAGTAATATGGTGCGATATGGAGCAGTTTGTTACAGAAATCTGAAAAAGCGCGGCAGCCTCTTGGAGCCCGGAGTTACTGGGAATGATAAAATAATAGAAATGAATTTGAATCTCTGGAACGGCACGGAGTAATGAGTTTATGAATGCAAATTGAAGAAATAAGAAGGAGAGAATATATTGAAAAGAAAACTCACGAAAGTCGAGCACCGCAAGCTTCGAATCTTGCGATAAATCCTCGGGAATTAAGTCGTCACCGAAGCCCAATGTTCTGGCCTATCAATATTCAATAGCTGTAATATAACAGCCACAAAATATGCGCGAATGAAAAGTACTATAGAATAAAGTGAGAGAAAAATCGAGAGAAAAGAGAAGCGATAGAGAATTGAGGTAGGAAAAAACCAGATGAATTGAGAAACTATAAAAAGAAGTAGTGACGAAAGAAAAGCGGTTTAATTCTGTCTCTCTCTTGCTCGTTCCCGCCAGCGGTGATTTCAATTGAGTTTACATTTCCAGCATGCAGCCACCTCATCGTGCATTTTTTCCAATTCTCATGATTTATAACACCGTCTGAACTGAAGTCTCAATCACGTTTTTCGTTCCTCCACAGGATTGAAAACATCAGTCGCATAATTTTGTTCATTTCAATCTTTAAACTTGACTTTTTCGATGTTGGTACGCTTATTTTTGGTTGGTTACCAGCGTCAAAAAGTTTTGCCCCTCGTCCAATAATAATCGATGCGCGAACACCGTGGCTATACGATCGCGCTCAACCAGCTCTCTCTCTCAAAGCTTTCGCGTCAATGAAATTTATTTTTCAGCTAATGACACCAAACAATGGAAATAAACACTATTTTGATCGGTCTAATTATTTTTATTCAATGAATATCAATAGTGGATTCTCCGTTTACGAACAACATAAAATGGGAGTAAAATCGAAAGCGCCGCGTGATAAATAGATGCGTAAAGGAGACTCGGTCAAATTTGAAGCTCAGTGAAATTATGCTCGTTGTGGGTTGAAACATTGACTGCATGCTGGGCTAATGTCTGCGAATATCCTCTTTCCTCGATGATCTCAACCGAACGAGCACTCTAACCAAAATAAAATCTCCCGTTGAGACAGTAGCTTCGCATAGTTCGTCGGGAGTAAATATATTACAGTTTATATTACAAATGCGTTTAAGGTGTGTCTTGAAAGTCGTAACTGGTGTCAAGTAATTTACTCCATTTGGCTTGAATCGTTGAATTTTATTATTCTCTCAACCGCTCTCAACTCTGAAACTGGTTTTTGTAACACCCCATTGAAAATCCGCAGCTCTTCATGAATACCGAATTCATAAGTTTCTCAATTCTTAACTCATGAAAATTTTTCGGCCTTGTCGGGGGTACGATTCCTTATTATCGGGTGAGAAATCGTTGAGAACAAACAGGGATGGAGGACGAAGAAGAGTGGGAAGGTTCCTCGCACTCGCAGTAATTGCCAACGTGCCTCTTCCCGGCACTTCGACTTCCGACTCTATTTTGTCACACGCAACAACCCTCGAGAGCCAGAGACTCGTTCAAGTTCACAATACCCCCCAGCAGTCCTTGTGTTCACAAACCCACCCCTCGATACTTCAATTCCCCCTTTCTATTTATCTTTCCTGTGGGGTATCATCGTCAACAGTCGTGACAACTTGGGCTCTGCTGAATCCTCCAGAAGAAAAGTTAAGGACAAAGAATTATTCTTTCGCAACAGCACATTCTATCTTTTCGCTAATTTGTGTTATTTTCAACTTGAGTTTTGCAAAACTTGATCAATCGATCGATGCTGTTTTGACCGAGTTCTCGATTGATTATTTTATGTCTTGAGAGTTCTAATGATAACTGAGCAATGACTTATCAAATTTCTTTTTTTTCGTATTTTATTACCTCCCATCCCGTAACACGTGAATCGACAATGATACGAGTTCCCTTAAGCAGCGTTATATTCAGAATATCCGTCACGAAATTCAGGGATTTTGTAATCGGACGAGGGAATCTGCGGAATCTTCGTTCCAGTACCCGAGCACGATGAAATTTATAGAGATTCTGGGCAACGTTATCGTGTGAGGATAAATCTTTTATGAGGATGCTTGGAAAAATTTGGGGCGTAAAAAAATAGCGTTCGGTTTTATTTTTTTATACATAGAGAACCAAAAATAAAGACACTGGGAGTCACCATCTTTAGCTTCGATCTTGTCTCCTTCTCTCTGCCCCCTCCCCCACATATATATGGATATATTATACTTGTTTTCTCTTTTTCTCTTTCTTTCTCTGGCAAGCAAGAAAAGTTATAGCCACTGGACCCCTTTGCTGAGTATTTATGAGATTGCTTTCTCGATGCTGGAAACGATTATGTTTCCTATACTCAACTACGAGTTCCTCTGTTTTCTTTAGCTGGTTTCTTCTCGCGCGAAAGACCTCCAAGATGTGGGATGCAAAGCTTGTAGAGCTGCGACTCTCCACTTGAAAATGGGGCTTTCGTATATCCAGACAAAGATCGCAAAACTCTTAGACTTTAATGTACCATCGATTATTTCGTTCACGAGATATATTTGTACACGTTTGAAATAAAGATGACGAGAAATAATACGAAGGGAATGCACGTGAGATATTCGCTAAAGTTTCATTTTGTAAAAAAAATTAGTGAGTAATTACTGTTGAATTTATGTTTATCAGATTCGAATTTCCCATTTTTCATTCTTTACGCTATTATTTTAATGCTTTTGTCATTTTTTGATTTCTCAATGCTCAGAAATGTTGTTCAAATAAACTCTCTTTCAATGAATAGGAAATTACAAGGATTCTCACAATTGAGGGCATCCCTCAGTTTCGTGGCCTTTCAAATGATACGATTAGTGTTCTCGAAAGCGTGAATATTATCGTTCAATCTCTCATCCTAGATAAATTCTTTAATTACAAGCATCGAAGTACTCGCATCGGTATGGGCATTAGAGCGTAATGACCAGAGATATACACGTACAATTTTATGGTATGTTTTCCAGGGGATATTAGTCAGGCACTTTCTGGTATTCGGTATAAATTCGAGGAGCTTTCTAGATCTCGTTTTAAGCAGTGAGAGAGAAACTGTGGGAAAATGCTCAGCTCCATCATCTTGGCTTATAAATGCAGTCAGTAAATATCTGTATGTAATATGATCGTTAATAGAGGCTCGTTTTTATTTAACGTAGCACTGATCGTTACCTCAGTGTAATATAAACTACTGAGTAGTAATACCACGAGACCAATACGACTAATGGCCAAATGTAATCATGAGCTCATCTCCAAGACAAAGTATTTCCACTTGGAAACTTTTTTTCCACTCTTCATTTCTCGGTCTCGCTTCCTCACCATTTTCTTTTCTTTACTCCCCCTGTATCCTCTCGCTCGAACTTGGTCAGAACTTTATTACGCCGCTCACTCTTATTCCTTATCAAATCCGGTAAGCAAATCCACCGTCGGGATGAAAGAGAAGAATCTCACTTGGGTGCACATACGTATACTGTTGTATATTTTACTTTAATTCAAGATTACTAATCGAAAAAGACGGCGGTGTTTCTCGTTAATGCCTCTTCCCCCAGTTTTCTTAATTTTCATCCATAAATGTATAACGGAATCCGTAATATTCCTCGGGCGCAGATAAAAATAATCCTAAAATCCTGTTTTTCGAATACTTTATCTTCGACATTCTCTGTGGAAAATATCAAGAGCTGCAACTGAATTGTTAATTCTTTATTAATCAACTCCGCGGTATCATCGACCTGCTACGAAGGAGCACGAATTTGTTGAATTTAGTTTTTTTATCAATATGATTCCGACTTATTAAGTTTTCCAATGGAATAGAAAACAAAAATGAAACGGGATAAAGTAGAGAAGAATCGGCTGGTAACGGTTGAAAACAGTGAGAAGAAAAACGACGAAAAAACAATGAAAATTTAAAAGAAAAAAAGTCGTGTCGGTTGTCGTTGCAAACTCGTGACTCGACTAGGAAAATGAAGAGCGCGATTGGAGTGAAATTCCTATCCACACCACCTCTGTTTAGCTGGTCTTTCTCTCGCTCTCGCGCGTATGAGCTGACACGAGAGAGTACGCAGTCGTTTTCACATATTTGCAAATCCATCCGGGAGGCCTGGGGGGGTCATCCAGAGCGAGTGGTGAATGAAATTCGGCAGAAAAAAAAGCCTGATTAAAGTGGAACGTGGAAGCAAACACAAAGAGAACGGTGGCACAAAATTCAGGGAGGCTCTCGAAAGAGAGAGAGAGAAAAGGCAAAAAAGGGAGGCAGATTGTGCGTCGAGGACCAACAAAATCCTCGATTTTTCAAGCCACTCGTGCACGAGAGTCTCGCTTCCCGTTATATTCACCGGTGGTTTAACGGACACGTAGAATTTCGGTTTTTGGAGAGAGATACGAAGCAGAGAGTAAAAAAAGAGAGAAAAACAAACGGGGCAAAGATATATCGATAGACACGTATAAACGAGGACATGGAAGAGGGATGCCGTGTTCGAGAGGAAGCCAGGATCAATTTATGTATCGAAATTCTCTCCATTCTCGAGCAAACAGTGTGAAAATCGCATGGCAAATCCTTCGTGGTCCAGGCCACAAATCCTCTTACCCGTCACGTCACATACTTCCTACCTATCTATATACGTTCAAATGTATACGTGTATGTAAGTATTTACCAAAGACGAATCGCGCTCGAATAGATATAATACAAAATCCGAGATCGTCGATGAAGCGGGAGGATCTGGTCCAAGCGTTCGTGGAACGATCCACGGATTCCTACTCCCACATTTTTCAAAAAAATAAAGTATCTGGCGCACCATATCTAGCAAATCCTCCTCCAGATCCTGCTTAAATTCTCTTATCCATCGAAATTTATCGTTCCATCTTGCAGAATCTTACGACAGAAGCGTCGCGCGAGTCTTCCTCTTCGACCGAGATAAATGGCTTTAATCATTTTAGTCAAACCCCCCCCCCCCCCCCTCTCCCCCCTCCCCCCCCGTTTCGTTTTTATACACAGTTCTTGCGAGGATTCATTTTAATGAAAGAAACATGATTTATTGAGTTGATTAGATACAGTCGTAAAACATCCTGGATAAGCGTGTCGGAACTGTGAGGCAAGAGAGAGAGAGAGAGAGCGGCAGATAAAAGTAGTCGTAGAAATATAAGAAACGTTTTTTAGGATTCGTTTGCTCACTGAGCGTATACAAAGTTTGCTCCTAGCCGCGCATCTTCTACGTTCACTGTACCGAGTGTCTTCAAAGTTTTACCTCCGATTCTCATAAAAGAGAATTTTTTTAATTATCAAAATAAAAGTTGACAGCAATTCCACTGCACTGTTCAAGCAAAATACAGTCGGACAAACGACTTGAATCTTGCAGCCTTGACGAACCGAATACGCCGCTCACGCACATGGGTGCATCGAATTGGCTATTTAATTAATATCTCCTCAACAGTCCAACCGAGCTTAAAATGTGCGAGGAATTTTTTGACGTTTACACGATTTTCCAGCTCTGTAAATCCCGACCTCGATACGTAAGACGTCCTATATATCGTGCACACACTACTGTACAACGGGGAGATCTCCACTCTGCTCATCTACATATACCTATCTAGTTTATAATCTGAGAAATGAATTCCCAAGGCCTTTCGCGTTTGGATTCATAGTGAAGAGAGGACGGCAGGAGGTCCGCGAACGCGCCGGGACCTCACATGGAGAGGCACAATGGGAGTTCTCTGTCTTTCTCTTTCTCGCTATTAGGCTACAGCACGTCTTTTTTCTCGCCGGTTATAGCGGAGGTAGCTCTCAAAATCTCTGGTTTTTCCTACCCTCGCGCGTACGCTCCATCAGATTCGGAGAGTTGTCATTTCGAGCAGGTGAGATGAAGCGAGGGGGAAAACTATGGACCGAAAAGAAAATGCATTTTCCGCGTTGTCCTCATCGCGTGTCGCGATGTCGGAAGAGCGACGTGCCGACGATTTTCGGCCCCGGCCACCCACAACTTTTCTTCCTCAGCCTCACCGGTGTCGTCCTCCTGACTCTAACGGAATTACGTAGGCGCCATGCTTCGCCCACAATTTATATAGCTGCGGAGAGAAGAAGAGGGGAAGAGAGCGAGAGGCAGAAGAGAGACGGACAAAGAGAACGAAAAGGGGGGAAAAAACGAGTGAAAACAGAGGTGAAAAAGAATGAATGAGGAAGAGAATGTGCCGGAATGAGAAGACAAGTGAAATGTGAGTACACGTATGAAAAGGGGCGAGCTTAAATATACACGGGGTACCCAAATTAAAAATGCTCCCGGCAGCGCAACTTTCAACTCTCATAACTCCAAGAGGTCTTTATAAAAAACTCATCAACTCTAGTGTTTTGAGAAGCAGCTCTCGGGGGAAGCTGCGTCAAAATATACCCTGGAAGCTGAAGGTCACCCTCGAATAATTCATAATCTCCTGCGGATGACCTTCGTTTAAAATCCGAAGGTTGAATCGGAAATTCCTGTAGATCGCACCACTTGGAGATTTAACACAAAAGTTTTTTCTCCCCGATGATTTTCCTTGTGAAGATATAAACTTGCGATTATCCACGTGGATACACCCTGTATGTAAAAGTATGTAGAACGAAAGCAGAAAAGAGAGGATGAGAAAACTGAGATGAAACGCGAATGAGGAGTGTGAGAGGCGTGAACCAACCGCGATATTGCATTTTTTCCACGAGATTTACACCGGTTACCACAATGAACTCGTTATCCGACGATTTAACCGAATCTCCAACCCTGACAGGACTCCACCAGAACCTTAGGTGAGATTGACTCGATTATTATTGGACAGGGGATTCGCGAATATCAACGTTCTTTCACAGCAACGCGCACGATCTTCGCTGAGATTTTAAAAAATCTGTTGCTATACATTTTTCTGTAGTCATTACGACGCTCAGGCAAAAGAAAAAACAATCCTCATCCACGAATGCGTCGTTTCTCACGCCTCCGATGCCTCACAATTTTCCCAAATAATTTTCACGTCATTGTTTTTTACAGGATGAAGCTGTCCATTCCATTGCGACTATTCAAATGAGCATTGATTGATGACCAAACACGGCTCCTGGACAGAGGATAATCCTCACAATTGGCATGTGAATTTTCAATGTTCATAAAAACTTTAGTAAGGACCTTCGTGACGAAATATAATTAAACGAAATTTGTAAAGCACAAAAGATTGCAAAATGTGTGCGTGCACGATCCTGACACTTTAACACTGAAGTGTACATAATGCACTATCTATTATCGTCCATCTAATCCAACAATATACGTTCCATAGAACGAGGGTAGAGTCCTGTTATAATGTATGGTATAACTAAAGACCGCTATGGGAGAGAAGAAAACATACGTCGGAGAATATGAAAAAATGTAGACAGTCGAAGAAGAAAAAAACAATGAACGATAGTTGATAGACCGCGAGAGTGCGCGCTTCGTGAAAGTCAAAAAATGGCAAACAACGCACTCGAGAGTAGCAAATGTGTCTGCACACGTTATATACCAAGTAATGCACATATTTATGTGCACAGATGGATCTGTGTGCGCATGTGTGTGGACACGTACGCATGAATATCACGTTGTTCGCCATTCGGGACTACTTAACATGACAATAGATCGTAAAATATGATACCTAGAGCTCTCGCTTTTGTTGTATGTAAGTATAAAATACACACGTGAGAATATGATACATCAACCGTTGACAAAGAAAAGGGCACGCATTTGCCATTGAAAACACGATGGAGTGGCGGAATTTGCGCCCTTTTGTTTAACAGTCGTTGATGTGTGTTGCGCAGAAAGAAAAATTCGCCGTCACAAATATAAAGGGAATCCTGCAAACTACACTCGAGATTCAGACATTCAGTTGATTGTGAAATTTTCGAAAAGAAAGGTTTGAAGCTATACTTTCCATTTCAATAAAGTCAATGAGATATTAATTGATTATATTGATAGACGCCCCGGTGCGTTCGTCAGATGGAATTTCGAGCGGGGAGAGGCGCACCGACTTGTCCCCAGCGCACACCGGATTGGATCCTAACTTTATTAATTTTGATCGGGTCAACGGCGGTGTGCGCTGAGATGAAAAATGAGCGAAAAATTTTATTCTCAGAATTGCGAACGCGCGATCCATTCATCTTGTCGCTTTTGGAGTCAACGTTTGAGACACCCCGTTTATTTATCGGCTGACTAGAATACTGCTCGAAGCACGTATTTTTCCATGGCTAGACAGTGATGGAGAAAATATAAGTATATAAAAGTCTCGTTCTGCAGCGCGCATATAGTTATATTTGCGGAATGAAATATAAGAAAGGAAATAACGCCACGAGCAGGAACATGATCAACAAGAAAAAAGCGGAAGAGCTAAAAATATGGAGAATGAAAGAGAAGACGAGTCGAGAGCGTCGTGATGTTGCCGCTCGAATGCTGAAAATGTCAAGTTTTGCGTGACTGTAGCAACCGAACAATCGATTCTCATCAGTCACATCCTTTCCCTGGTATTGCGTATAAAGCAATTTATTACTCGAAAATATCTAACTTTATATATATTGTCCCAGGAAACCCACGAAAGGCTGTGAGTCTCGTTTCTATTTGCGAAAGGGAACATTAATTCTAACTTTTTGTATTTCATTGTACATAACCACAGAATATAAACTGTGCTAGAACGATCTTAAACGCCCTCTTATTTGGCTGTACGAAAGTCTCGATCGTTCGGACGATAGGGAAATTGAGTGAATCACCTTCGGTCGACGCTCACCCGCGAATGCTCACGTACTGCGAAGTTTTACCCATTCCTTGTATTCCGTTTCTTAGGCTTAATATTTCAGAGGAAAGATGTGATTTACACGAGAATAAAATAAATTGTTGCATTGAAAGAAAGGATTGGATTTGATCAGGCGTCGAATTGTTTGCTCGATTATTGTCACCAAGAGGCACGAAAGAAGCTTAAACAATACTATTTTATTTGAAAAAAGTTTTATTAATTTACTCGAAAAAAATTCATACACACTCTTCCTGCGGTCAAGCCGCAAAAGCTTTGATGAGGCTTAGGGCTTGATAAGGTCACTGGAAACTTTGCGGAGGGCGAAAAAGGTGAACACACCGACGACAAGGCTGCGAGGTGGTGTACAGAGAGGGTTCGTGTCAGAAGCCACTTAGCTCCATGACGAACTCGGGCTTTCATGACTTTAAATAGATATATTATGTGTACGATAAATTGATCATGTTCACAAACACACACACACACACAAACAATACTCATTTATTTTTAATTGTTTCTCTTCCTCTCTCTCCCTTTCAATTCTTATCTTAATATTCCACTGTTCGGTAGTAAGCAAGCGATAGCGTTATCTAGAATTCTTGTGCTATTGAATATTACAATGTAGAAATTGAATTAAATTGATGAAGAGAAATCTCAGATTTGTTTTTATCATTTTGGCACACTGATGCTCTTTTCTAAATTTTCGAATCGACTGTGGATATATATAACATTGAATAGATTATTCTCGGATTTCAACGTCGTTATTTCTACCGATTTTCTAGGTAACAAATTCTTTCGATATATTTATTCATTTGTATGATTATTATTTATGCAAACGTTGAATAATTCAATTTGTAATTAGCTCGCAACAAATTCGATAAATTAATGCAAACCTGATCATTTATTTCTCTGGTATACACGATACTCTGGAAAATGTGTGACATCGTTTCATACCAATATTACACAAAGTCCCCATTATTATCAGGAGAAATATTTTAACGATCCCCAGCCCAGCTCTCGATGGCGATTAAAATATTTTTCACTCGTTTTGATATCGAATTAAGTTTCAGAAGAATAAAACGCAATGATGCACTAGCAGCAAGCAATTCACCCAATTTTCGGAGCTCATGAATGAAAAATCCAAGCGTGATAAAAACAAACTCAACTCGGCGTATTTAATTTTCGCTAATGTTCGTGGCTCAGTGATAATGGTTTTGTAGTGAACTCGGTTTTATCTGAAGCTCGCCAGCGCGTATTTTTCCTCTGTTTCGCATTATCGCAAATTACATTTTCCTCCGGCTGCGAGAGAGACCCTCGATATAAATTTATTTTTTCATTCTCCTCTCGATACGCACGTTTCTCTCGCGAGGTCGTCGTTTTTTCTCACTCGTACACCCGTGAATGCGGGTATGACAGCTGTCCTGGGTAGGGAGATTATTTTCCATTGTGAATCTCTCGTGGCAATCGAGGGCAAGAATCTCTCGCGCATCGCTCGGAGAGGCTGAGAGGTTGTGAGAAGGCGAGACGACACATGGCTTCGAGAATTATGTTGCACGAGAATGAAGCGCTCGCAACTTTATAGCTGCAACAAAATCTCTCTCACCCCCCTCCCCCCCCCCGCGCTCTCACTCCCCTCTTTTTTCCCGGATACAATCTTTGATTCGTCCCATCTGTACGCTGTGGATGAGAGTATAAATGGCGAATATTGGCGATAAAAATCGACAGGAACGAGAGAAGATTTCAGACTTCAAGGACGAAGAGTCTCGTCCAATCATTTTCTTTTCAATCTCATCCTCTCTCTTTTGCGTTTTTCTTTTCTACGTTATTATTTATTTTAATTATTTTCTATTCAATAGATTTAAAGTGATTAAGATCCGGTTGTCCACGTACCAGAAACGGAAGCCTCTCGTCCGCAGCATCCTCTGGACCGAGATTTATCAGGCGGCACGAATTCGAGCGGTTCGCGTCCATCCATCATACTCGCCAGGCGGTTTCTGTCCGGATATTTTCCTTCTCTCTCTATTTACACGCGAGCCCCCCTCGCACCGGATAAAACGACGCGACCGTTCTTCCTACTTTTTCCCCCCTTTTTCCATCCCTCACTTCTCACACCCCTGCCGGTTCCTTGTTCGCCTTTTTTCCTCTGTCATTTCTCTCTGCTCCTCGTCCACGATATTCCCGCGGTTCTTGGACCCGACGAATGCATCCTTTACACTACAATAGCGCAATCAATAGCTCATTCTCTCCTCGTTTTATTCGTATACAATCTCCTGTGTAGAAATCGTTGTCATATTTCCCGCTCGGAACTTTTGTCCTTCCGATGCACATAGCAGCCGATCGGGTCGACTCTCAGGCCTTCAACTTTCTTGCGTATCTCAAGATAATAAATATACGATTCGACATGGACGATTAGGCAGCTCACTGTGGCCCGGTTATCGCTAAAATTTGTTAGAATAAAAAAAAAAAGCTAAAAAATGAATTCGATAATAAAATAATTACATTAAGGTGGTGAATCGATGAATTATGCAACTTACGTAACAAAAATTCATGACGAATGAGACGATGCGGTGTATAAAAAAATGGAAGTGAATGTATAATAACCGTGTCATAAATATGGAGCCAAATAAAATGTGGAAGTGATTCCAGGGAGATGCCAAGACGCGTCTGAGAGTGAAATATGGTAGTGGAGAGTGGAGACATTGAACGAGAGAAAGAAGCAAATATCTCAAGAATGAGAATAAGAGTAAGCCAGAGGAAGAAATAAAGGGGAAAAAATAAGCGAGAGGAGTATAGATATACGGAGGAAGGCTATTTATGCGAGTTCGGCGGGTTCGAGGACACGGACGTCACACGCGAGCCCGGGCGAGAACTACTCGAGTGAGTTCGAGGGCGGAACTCTCGAAAGGTGCGAGACCTTTTTCTCTCCTCTTCTGCTCATCCCCGTCCTTCTCTTGCTCTCATTTTCGCCTAGTGTATTTAAACGTATTCAAAGCACTGAGCGGCGCACGGCGGCACACACGCATACGAGTTTGTATATGCCCAAATGATATTTGGGGATTCGAAGCAAATGGAAATGGAATTTGAGCGTTCGTCGCGCGCGCTCGCTCGCGTGAAATGCCACGGAAAATCGTGTACAGGGCGCAGAGGGTCCCGCATTGCGCACATGGCAAAATCTTACTCGTGATTTCTCTCGATCCTTTCAGACTTCAATGTATGTTTGTATGTATTTATATATATATAAGCGAACGAAACGGATGCACGCCTCGCCCGATTTAATGACTCTCTCGTGTCTTCGCTCAATCTGTGTATACATATATATGAGAGCACGCTTTTGTCGGGACATTCGAGGCATTTAGTCGCAAATCGCCGAAGCAGCAGCAGCCAAACAAGAGACTATGGACCTCACGTCTTGTCGTCTCCTCGTTTCAACATGCGAAGAGCCGGCTCACGAAGTCGATACGTCGACGAGAGTCACGAGCCAAAACTCGGGATGGTGAACCGAAAAAAGGGAAAAAACCCGACAAATATGTGGATGTGTGTGTATGGGATTTATCGCGACGACCACAGGCGAATACACAGTTGGACCAGCGGATTCTAATGTCATTTTTCTCCTTTCTTGCCTCCTTTTTTGTTACTTCTTTGACTTCACTGCAAGCAATTTCTCGTCTCGTCTTCTCCTTCTCTCTCTCTCTCTCTCTCTCCCTCTTCTTTACAAGCATCTTTTGTCAACGATCGTGTACGCCCAAGAGAAGAAAATCGATCGACGCGTTTGGGAGTGAACCTCAATCAATTTGGGGCCAAGATGTTTTAGTCGAAGTGAACATTTATTTTCCTTTTTTTCCTCCCTCACTTGGTCCATTGAGTTAAGTCAAGATCTAAAATTATTTTTAATTACTTTTTCTCCGGAAAATCATTATTGAAATTATTACAAATTTATTATATTTACAGTATTTTCCCTCCCCCCCCCCCATCTCGTCGAGAATCCTAGTGGAATATTTTTCCATTACGAGTGTCAAATTTCCTACCAATTTTCAAATCAGCGAGATTCGAATTGTGAATGAATCTTCGACTAATTTTCATCGCGTAAGCTCTTCTTGAAACTTATTTCCTCGTAATATTGTGTAAACGAGTCGAGAGCTTGGAGAGGACGATGAAACGATCCGCGCACTTGAGTGTTTCTATAAATATGAGCGGAACAAACGCTTTGCAAGAAGAAGGAAAAACGAAAATATTTTCGTGTCTGGCTCTGTTCACCACTCCGGGATTATTTTGCATGTGGCAATGTTTCTGTACCGTTTCCATCACTCCCCTTTCGTATCTGCAGGAAAATCGCTTTGTCATCGACTCGTATTTGACAACTGCAAAAATTCCGTCCACTCTGTTGTAATTTATAATTTTTGTTTACGAAAGAAAAGTTAAATAGCGAAACCATTGCACCCCTTTCAAGCATTACTGATTGCAATAATTACAGGTCAATTACAGCTCATTCGAATCATGTTACAAATTTCGACCAATTCGCGTTTGTAATCAACTGCTAAAAAAACATGCGTTATGTAACGTAGCATGAAATGTGGCCAGAATTATCGTTGTGCATAAATCGACCACCGCGGAAGTGTGTAAACAATAATTGCATTTAGTTCGGTGTGTAGTTCATCTGGTAGATATTTTAGAGCGTCACGTTGGTATGCATACGCGTGTATAATGAATTTACGTTACTGACAGTAGATACAGAAATAGTGGAAGCAGGGTGAGGGGGAAGTGGGAAGAGCGTTAGAATCCGACACGTGCGAAATTGGTGATATCCTGATATCAATTTGTTAACCACGGCTGCCGAACTATATGGCCGCTGGTGCGAACCAGAGCCCGAGCATTCGCGCATATAAATGTCTATACACATCTACGCGTACATGGCTCTAAGTATATTAACACGTATAATATACACGGTGATTTAAAAGCTCTGGCAGAAGTCGGGGCAACAGCCAATCAGGGGATTCTACGCCGGACAAAC
The DNA here is from genome assembly GCF_019457755.1 of Venturia canescens. Classification (NCBI taxonomy): domain Eukaryota; kingdom Metazoa; phylum Arthropoda; class Insecta; order Hymenoptera; family Ichneumonidae; genus Venturia; species Venturia canescens. The sequence continues at coordinate 26,792,521 of NC_057421.1, forward strand.
TTGCCAGTTATTTTCTCGCTAATGAATAAGTTTGAACGTTCGTTGATAATAACGGACTCATTGAATTTTGCAGCCCCTGCAAAAAGTTTTATGTTATGCGATCCCTTGTCGTCTTTGAATACTTTGAATTTCAGAGCCAGACGCCTTCGGTCCACCAAGCTTCGGATTCAAAGATATAAAAAGCTCAATAATAAGCTCCGATTTTGAAATGAGCTGTATATATGTATTCGTGTAAACGCTCCTATACTGCGCTCACGTACGATGCAAACACTGATCAAGCTTATTCTGAGTAACGCGTGTATTCCATTATGAGGCGGCAGGGCGGGAGTGCGACTACGGAGCAGGGGAATTGTGGGGAAGTGCCACAATGAAGCCGCAGCGAATTTCCGGTCACCGGCGTTGCGTCCGAGACCGCGAGACTGTGAAACGCGCTAAGCACACAAACGTGACTGAAGTCGCATCCCACATGAAGCTTGTATTATAGTGCACACTCGTATCATATGTACTAGCGAATGTCTCATTTTATGATACACACAGTTTATAATATATATATATATACATATATATATTTAACTTATCTATTTATTATTGGACTTACTAAAAGCAAAAGCTCACTCCCTCTGGGTCATTTAATCCGTTGAGCTTTGACTGCCATTACTTTCTGCTTCTTCTCGATCGATTTTAACTGAACATACATTGTCAATGTCGGAGGAAAAAAGTCGTACAAAACGTATACACCTAGATGAGAACTTCACAAAGAGTGATTATTTTCATTTTATTGTCACGAGTACAATGTTAATTTGAACTATTAAAAATCATGTAAGCCCATGAATGAAATTGTCGACCTTTGAGCGTAAAGTTGTCAGAATAATAACGGGTCCATTCTCCGAGGATTCCTTTACAGTGATTTCAGTAAAATTGTCATTTTAGTGCCGCTATTGTCGATGGCAGCAATTTCACTTTTCACAGCTTCGTTTCGTAGCGTTTCTGCTCTCTGATTATTGAATATTCACCATAAAATATATCATTCGATCTACAGCTTCAATACAGAATTTACTACGGCCGGTTAAATGACCGTGAACAGAGTTCAACGCGGTCACGCAAAGGGTAGGTGCGTTTCGTAAGAACGCGTTCGAGGCGATATTTAAAATGGGGGTTGCGACAAAGGAACCGCGGCGTATGCTGCGGGTTATGCGCTCAATGGTGTGTGTTATCAAGCAGAACTGTAAACGGTGGAGTTGCTGTACTGCGTTGTTGACTTTCCGTCGAATATTGAGAGCGGAATATTCAGAGCGTCAATCAATATTCGTGCGAATGAAAACTTTCACAAAACGGATATTCGAAAAGAACGGATACAAAGACAAAGTATTTTGTTTATTGCAACTCGTAAACGCGTCACTCGTCGATATATGCGATTGAAAAATCGATATTCCTTGGTAAATTTGGAGAATTAAATTCTTGGGAAAGGTAAAATATATTAAAAGAAAGGATTCCGAAGGAGCCTGCTTCGATGGCTAGAAAAAAGCCAGGGAACCCGACATATGCAGCGGGATATGGCCGGAGTCGAAGTGAAAATTGCTCTCGGGCACAGGCAGAGAGAGGACGTCGAGATCCGTAAAAATATACTCGAATCGTACGACTTTTTTCCCTCTGTGCATATAAATGTGTACACGCACATATTCGACATATGTATGTCACTCGTGCTGATGCGACAAGTTGCGGAGAAGCTTTTTGACGTTCTTCCCCATTTCAGAGAGCTCCGACTCGGCGGTAATAAAAAAAAAAAAATAAAGATCGAGGGATAACAAGAGAAAAAACCGAGGTACATAAAGGAGTCGCAGGGAAGTATTTGGTGTGACATCTGTTCGATCATAATCGAACACACGCCTGTCGAAGCATCGTAAACCCTTTCTATAACATGTCTGTTCCAAATACGCACGAAACTTTTTCATGTTCTACGTCCACGCCTGTCCATCTTTTCGCCTAAAAGTTTTTCAACGAGTTCAAACGAAAGTTTCACTGAAAGAAACAATGGGAAAGCACTTTCGCACGATCCCATGAAAGTGAGGTCATTTTTATACTCGTTAAATTGCTTTCATGAAGAAACGAAGGAATTTCACGTTTAATTGATTGCTGACAATTGTTTTAAACTACGTTCTCAGTATAAATTCATTGTTTTTCATAATAATTAATGTTTAATTATAAATGGGAGTTAAAAAACGAAATAAAAATGCTTCCAACGAGGGTGTATACCGGAAAAGAGAATTCCCGAACGTTTACAGCTCCTTTTAGTACGTTTAACACCGGTCTTTGACATTTCAATCGACAAAATCCGCATCCCCGACGTTTCTATATAATATTTCACTATGATGATACATGCGGAGCTTTTATGTGTGCCGAGTATGTGGTTTCGTCTCGTTCGTTGCTCCCTGAAAGCCTCGATCCCACGCCCGTGCTTCTTGAACGGAAATTGCTGGTGGAGAGCACGGTACTGACTTTGTGGCAACACAAAACATGAAAAGGGAATGAAACGAAGGGATGGAGGATGGAAAAATCCAGCCAGGAACATGGTCAACCATTCGATCTAATAGATTGAGGGAAATCGATTAGTTGATTCATTATGCCTTAATTAGAAAAATTGTAGGTGAAACTGAACTTAAAAATAATGAAAAAAACAATTGGCCAAAAACGAAATAAAAAAAAAAAAAACATTGAAAAAATCAAAATTGAACAGACGAAAACAAAATTCATAATAACCCTTGATTCTCCATCGAGATTTACACACCGCGATTCTTTATGGCAAGTTATTGTTGCGCAGCCTCCGTTACGAGTAAGATTAAATTAATGCTGTACACAGGGCGTGTTGTGTACCTCGTTATAATTATTATTAGCATCATTGAGATATATTCTTCAGTATCATAACGAAGAGGGGCCGCATTTTAATAACAATTATAAAACAAATAATAACAATGAAGGTAGAAGGAAATTTAACTGAGGCAAGATAAGACTGCAGTTAACGTATAATACGAGAGAAAATTTCTGGGCAACGATTCTCAGCTCGATCATCCGATGTGTTGATGAAACGCAACACCTTAGAGCACAGCATTCGACATTTCTCTTTCTTACTCGGTCCCCTCAAATTTCTCATTTGGCATCGCCAGCATTGGTCTCATGAGATTTCTGCGAAGATAAGTATCCTCAGAATGCGCTGTCGACAGCACACACGTACATGTCCCACCGGATTCGCCATGGGATTTTAATTATCTCGTGCTCACGACGAGAGGTGCAAGGGAAACTTGGCTAAGTCTCGTCTCTTGTTTAACGACTAGTTAAAACCAAAAGCCCGAGAGTGCTCTTTGCTTGAGGGAACTACATGACGTCGTAAAATCAGGTGGCGTATTCTCTTTTACCACCCTTTCATGCTCATCTCTCTCTCCCCACGTCTCTCTTACTCATCGCTCTCGCTAGTTTTTGTCTCTAGCTGTAGTTTCCTCCTCTTTGTATTTTATCATCCCCTCTGCGCCTCCGTATCCTCCGAACTATCCGCTGCTTTTAATGGAACACTCTAACTGCCTTCATTCCTTTCCCTTTCAATTCTCCTACTTTATAAATTCCTCCTGCCCGGTTGGAAACGTTTCCAGAAAATACAGGATCGTGGCAAAGATTAAACGAAGCTTCGATATACGCGGTGAATTTGAAGATTGTCGTAGGTATTTTCGGACCCTCCAATCAATGTACTTGACGAAGAAACTAGTGAAATTATTATCGCATGAAAACTACCGAATCGAAGTGGTTCCTTGTCTTCTTTTTATCGTTCCTTTCTGCCAAGTTGTAACCAAATGTTTAATACGATTTGCAGGGAACATCAGCCAGGTCCAGCTCTATAAACGTCGTCGAAATTTCCAGTGTCCCAATCCAGCAGCACAATCGGAATCTAATTCGATTAAACGTACCGACGCTCATACTATAATTGCGAGCTTTTGCCAACTTCTAATTGAGGTAGATCGATGGTCTCCAAAACGAATCTCGGAGCCGATGGAAACTACCACTCTCGAAAAAGATCATCTTCAAAAGCAGTCTGCTCGTGGCTCAAGTATATTCATCGATTTGAGACACGCGTCAATTCAGTTGCGACCAAATACGAGACTTCGGAAGCGTTCGAACGTAAAATGGATCGGTTACGGAGCATCCCTTATCCGTATACAGACATAGCTGATGCTGCGTGCTCCTTTCACTCCGCGGCTTTTGCTTCGCCCTTCCGGATACCATGTAAATCGAATCCTGCTCAGCCAGAAACTCAAGTTTCTTTCCACGTGAATTCCGAAATTCGGAAATCCCAGTGAATCCCCATCTTCTCGATACGTCATGGGCATTCCATCAAAATTCAACGAAATTTCATTTTTTTTTTGTTTTCATTGCGTCGCCACTCATACGACGCACATTTGCAATTCAATGGGAAATTATGATGCGAACCACGCCTTCAAATATATTACTTTCTTCCGATTTACGTATGTCTGAATATGAAATAATGCTCAGAAATGTTTCTCTCCGCAACTGCACACGAATCGTATGGATTTATTTAGTAATTTCTAGTACGCGATTGTGTACGAGTGAAAATAAGCCTGACAGTTTACTACTTACACGATATTTGTTATGGTAAAATAGCCACAGTAAGAAGCTTAACCCTCTACGCTATTTCTAAACGGGACAAAACGTTCGTACAATGCGAAGACTGATGAGGGCAAAAAGCCTCTCGCTCGGTCTATGGTCCAGATGGCGAAGTTCCACCGAAGCATGTAAGAAGTGCGTATATACGTGAAGACGTAGATTTCCAGCGGTTTTTTCCTCCATTATTATGGTCCCGGATCGGTGAAACCGCGGACCCCGAGGAAAATAAGTTCATAACCATGCACGTGCGAGGACAAACGATGAGAGCGATCGATCTTCACGCGTGAAAGATTTCGGATAAAGAGTCCCTTTGTCGATGAGAGATCCCTTGACACGAGAGAACGCGTACGCGAGAATTTAAAGCAGAATTCACAAGCGGAAAATTTTTACGCTGCGATAAATACGAGACGGAAAAATAATGGAGAAAAAAAACTGTACAAATGTGAGAAACGGAACTGAGGGATGGAAACCTGAGATGTTTTCGGCCCGTTGTTCGATCGTCATCGACTTGTTTACATGCTCCTTTCATCCTGCCCGATTTATTTGTTCACACTGTAAATTCTCAAGTCCTCCAAATTTGACATGAAAAATTTGATATTCCGATACGCATTTTTAGCTACAATTTTTTCCCCGTTTTCTTTTCATACTTCCGCGATGCGAAAAATTCAGAAAAATTTCAACCGAGTGTGTAACGTTTTTGTATGTACACCGCAAATGTGAGTTCGAGCTCCTTTCTCAAATACGATAAGCTTGCCACCACTCGCTGACACGTTTTCGTGATCAAATATTGGTTACGTCACTTGCAAGACGTCCCAAGCCGATGCTGCGCGACGCTTGCTTTTCTCGTAATACGATTCTACGAGTGTAGATGGGTTACCATGTACTACCACTACAGAGCGACACTTATATACACTTCATTCTGGATACTATTTTACTCCGAAGCTTTCGTTCGTGCTTGTCGATTTTGTCGAAAGACGTCAAGAGCCAAAACGCTCCTGGCATCCCTTCGACTTTGCTCGGTAATAATATACTTTGATCTTTCATGTTGAACGTAATTTCAAAGCAAATACTTCCACTTTCCTTGCATCGATACTATTTCCGCATTGGCGCAATGGCGTAAGGAATTATTCCCAAATGCCTCTCGTACCTCGCGTCATTGGATCAATGAATGCTAATTTCTCATGAATTCAGGAATAAAAAAACTTCACCAAGTTACTTATGCACCGCGATTTCCGTAACCAAGAGAATACTTATCGCTTCAAAAACGTCAAAATTTAATAAAACAATTTACAATGATCTTCATCAGCATGTAACTTTGACGTGAATTTGAATATTTTTTTGTTTTTATTCCCCGGTGACGTGAGCATCGATAATCTACAAAAAAAGTCAACTCGCCAAATAAGTTTGGAAAACTTAAAGTTGCACCGATCTCTTCATGTTCAAATGTTTTTATCCGGAAACACGCGACGTTGCCGAAATTTTGGAACGAGCCCGGGAGCTTTACGAGTGAGGAGGATGCTCAATTATGGGATATCTCTTGGCCGATGCGTGCATCGCAAGCTGTGGAGAATTTCGAGCGTTATATCGATGACGAACATAGACGAAAGCCTGCTACAGTACGAAGAGAGGATCGTAACGGGAAAATGTAATTACGTTGGTCTATACGATGTGCATACGCAGTTCTGAAGTGCATCGCATTACTGTTGTACATATAATGGAGGTCTACAGGGTATCCGAAACGTGACGTCGCCGGTTGACAAAATGAATGAACTCCGAAGTTCAAGAGGACGAAGGTTCTGTTGATGTTTTCGGTCTCGCGATGTGCCGTTTAAATGAAATTAAGCAAAAAAGCTGCGCTCGTGACGCCCGTGTCTTTCTGTTAACGAAGTTGTGCACTGCGATTGGCTGCGGAAGCAGGGGATTGATTCAAATGGCCAATCGAGCTACCACGAAGGCTTTGTGGTGAAAATCGTTTTCAAGCTTCTGGATTGTTAATCGAGCAATGGAGGGAATTTTTGTGACAACTCGAAGGACACCCTCTATATGCATAAAGACTGTATCCGTTCTAATATATATACGTATATGTCAAAACAAGGGTGTCTGAAACACAAAATGGAAGAGGAGGCTATCACACTATGGGAATGAAGAGGGCTCGGGACCGATGGATTGTCGGTGCTCTCTCCAGTCCTCACTAAATCCGATTTGTCCCATCACTTTCCGGCATTACTCGCTCGACGAGCAAACACGTAGATTATTATTAAGCGTGTCATTCTCGTCGGCGTCGGACTTGGCGAGCTTTAGGACTGCCAATACTCGCGACGCGGCAAAAGCCTGTCCAAATATTCGCGAAAGCTCGTCTCGGCGTGATTCTAACAATTGAAAATAAAAAGGCGATTCGCGAGGCTCGTTACTGTAACAGCTCCGGCTAAACGATCGAACCAAGTTTTATTGACATCCCTAATTGCCGTTAACTATTTCAATTTCGCACTCTCGTAAGGATTTATCGTTCGATCCTCTGCGTATTTTTTGTTTTTCAATGGACGAAACAAAACGATCCAAACCTTGCTGAGATTGTGGAAGTTCGTCGACGAGGATATTTTTTTCCTCGCGTAGGACTTGACATTTAACGAAAGCAAATAAAAATATTGCTTTACTAAAATTTAGTAAAGCCGTTCGTCAGTTCACCCTACCGAGTAAAGCTGCAAGGAGGACGAAATAAAATGGAGTGAAAATTAGTTGAACTCGTCACAGAATTCGTCCTGCGATTTCGATTGAATGCCTACAAAAATACTTTTTTCCAAGGTGGAATGTTGTGCTACCGAGAGTATTAGTAGAATCAGAACAGGCTGAACTGCATCTCGGGCTCTCGTCCTCTTTGATGAGAAAAAAGTTCCAGTGGAACAGGAAGGTAGACAGTGAAATGGGGAGGGAGAGAAGGCAAGACAGAAAGAGAGAGGAGAAAGATCTTACCTTTGTGAACCGTCGGAGATACGCTCGAGAGACACACAATAGAGGTGGATGAGAAGTTTTGAGCACACAGAGGGTCGTACAACGACGAGGGTGGCGGAAGAAGAAGGAGATGGGAGAAGAAAAAGAAGAGAATAAGAGGAGAGGAAGAGAGTAGCGTCCAGGTCGAGGCCGGAAGTGACGGAAGGATACGGTTCCGACGTAACACACGCGGGACCGGTATATATGCTCTTTATTCCACAGTGGCAAGTGCAACCAAAGTTGCTCGTAGACCAAAGTGGAAGCTCCGTATACCAGTAACCTCTCAAGAGGATAGCAAAGGATGCGAGAGAGGGGAATGAAAAGAAAGAGAGAGAGAGGGCGAAGTGGCAAAGCGAGCATCGTCCACGGAACTCCGGAAACAAGCCATAGACTAAACTCTCCGTGGAGTAGAACAGAAATACACAAGGGCACAGGAAAAACAATTTACAGGGTGGCTGTGCAACTGCGTCCAACGATTAGCCAACTCTTAACCACATCGCAGGAGTCTGAAAAATGAAGTTTTTTCATGTTCCTGTTCCTTAGAAACTCTCCGTACCGAGTACGATCAAATTAATATTTCATTAACGACGCATCGGAGATAGAAAAAAAGGGGGATTTTGTCTCGAAGATTTTAGAATTGCTCGGACACCCCGTATACAGCTCTGCTTCCAGAGTACATTTCGTAATTATCAATGGCAACCTCGAAGCAGCAAAGCTGAAACAAGGCACAGACCTTCCCAAGATGGCTATTATCTCACTCCCCTAAAACTTTTATCACATGCGTTCACGTTGCACCGACAAGAGATACCATTATACATCGAATTAGCTGCGGAATGATTGGCCATTCTTTGTTGATGTGTGCATATCAGGCTTTTCATTTATTTTCTCAATGAACGTAAAATGGTATTTCAAGTATGCAATACAAAAAAAGTACTGCACGATCTCAATTATATTGAAATGAAAGTATTGCAGTCACACAGGAAGTCATCAGACTTTGATGCAGCAGAAAATAATCGTGTTTTCTATAAATATCGTTGCAGAATTTCGGCATGGGTGACAATGATAGGGAGAAGAGGGAATGAGATTTCGGTTCATTGCTTCACCCTCCATCAGGGAAAACGATAAAACATGATGCTTCTCGTTCTTCAGCTCAACAAAGTTTCTTTCGGGTTTACTCATAGCACAAGAGAATATTCGAGGTGGAAACTGAGGAAGGGAGAGGAACGAGTAAAATGTATTAACCCACCCCCACATCTGTAAAAACACTTGTACATTGGAAAGATACAGCGATGAGTTCAAGAACCCAATGCTTTGTTGTTCCAGCGAGGGCGGTTATAGGACACCCTCCGATCCGATCTACGTCTTTTTGACGACACTCCTGAGACATTCAGCTCGAACTTTCCACGCAATTCGTTGCGTCAAATCCCGTTTTACGATGTAAAAAATTTCAATTTTATCACACAAGTTCAAAGTATCGTTCTAAATGAATTCACTTTTTGTAATAAATATAAAAGTTTAAAGCGAAAGTGCTATTCCCCTTCACAAATAATGTGAAAGAATAAATATAGAATGAGCATGAAGAAAAAGATTTCGTGGTGGCATACGTCGTTTTAGGAATATTAATGACTTCACTGAGAGATCGATAGCCTCCGAGTCTGTGAAAAGCAATTAGGAGCTCTGCCGTCCATTTATATACAGATACAAGCATATATACATGTGTGTCACATAATTCATACTGATTGGTTGTGTGTGTGTGAGAGAGAGAGAGAGAGAGAGACTCCTGTACCAGAAAGGAATATTATAAAAGTTAGTGTACTTTTTTTTAGCTTTTAGCGACGACGAGCTATATCGCTCTTCCCAATTGCTTCCACTAAACTCTGCTATCGTCTTTCCACTGGTAATTAACAGAACTTGAATAATTACTCCAACTTGCTTGTTGTTCACATCTCCATTTTCGACGATTGAGGGTCGAAGCGATATGTAGAAAGGGAATGAAGAACGACGAGAGCGAATGGAAAAAATGTTGAAAAAAGAAAGTCGAGGGTCGAGAAGAGTCTCGTGGAGAGAGCGCCCTCTACGGTGGGCATTACACACTACGCTGGCTTTCCCTTTTTGCGATTCCCGAGTGCGGCGGCGGTGCTTTCGGCTGCACACTGTATGTATTTTTTCTTCCGCGAGGTTTCTCCCTTTTTTTCTCTTTCTTTCTCATTTCCTCTTCCTCTACCTTTTCCTCTCTTTATCGAAGCGCTTCTGCGAAGGGTTAATTGACGTAATAGAGCAATTATTTCGGAACCCAGAAGTAAAATATGTTTGAAATTTTTCTATACAGTGCACACATTCGTTCGTGTAGGGAAAAAGACCTCGAATGTATACAGCTCAAGGGTTCCAGTTGTGCCCTTTTACATTAAAATATGAGTCCACACAGATTGATTCCAAAAGTCTATGCATGATTTATGCTAAGGGCTCTTGATAATCTTTTTCCTTTGGGTTATCGGTATGCCTTCGTGCATAGAATTGCACTCTCTTGATGGAGTGGTTCTGAGCAATAAACCAGAATGGAATAATGCACCTGGAAATACGTACGTTCAAACTTCATTTCTTTCTTTCCCTATCTTTCCTCTTTGTCTTTCTGTAAAGTCCAGTTTGGATGAGGAAGAGTGGCGTACACTGGATGTTTATTTAACGTTTCAAGTGCTTATTATACGAAGCGATGAAGTTGCGAAAGTTCATTGAGGATTCACCGCAATATTCCCTCTCTAGCTGAAGTGGCAACTCTCTATTTTTCTGTCTGCTTCTTCGCTTCGGTTCTGATTTTCGGTAGCTGAAAATACGAACCGAGTAATAATAACCGACTGAAATGAACTTTTCAAAGGTTTTAATGGAACAATGGACTTTTTCGATATGAAGTATTGTCAGGATTTTTATGAAAAAATGTCACTATAAAAGTGTCATAATTCTGATTGCCTTTTTTGCTGTACCAATTCCAATTCCCTTCTGCCTCACTAGAAGAGCCCTCGCTCTTTTCATACTTTTCTTCAAAAATACAATCGCGGCTTCCTTAAAACTAATTCCAATAAACTTCTGTGTCTTGGATTCTCCTCAAAGTTGAAGGACTATCGAGAAAAAATCGTCAAATTTTCTGAATAACCGACGTCTCGAGAACCACCAATAAAAAAAAAAAAAAAAAAAAAAAATCCAAAAGCGTTTTTAAATAAGTTCTGATACATTTGCCAATGCGATATTGAAGAATTTTTTTTTTTTTATTTTGGGACGAAAATTCCCAAAAGAAAGTGATTTGACCGATCCTCCGTTATCTCAATTTCCTCACGGTGCACACGTTGTTTAATGACTACGAAAAAGAAGCTGGATAACGGTGGTATTAAGCATTTCGGAAAAGTAGCTTCCGAACGAAAGAGCATCAAGGACGGAGGAATGTTGGCAATGACAAACTTCAATAAATACAAGTACTTTGTCTACAGTGTATATACGTTTTCGAACCTCTGAGCTGACCATTCTTTGCAGTGGTAGAACAATATCCGGTGTCACCACATCGGTCGCTTTCAGCTCTTTCACTTTATTTACGAAGAGACAAAGCAAGAAGCAGAAGAAAAAAGGAGAAAGGGGCAAGTGCAGCATCCACCATGAAACGTGAAGTGCCACTATCTTCATTTTTCTCTTTCGGTCTTTCTCGGTAGAAAGGCTCGTCTGGACGAGCGAGCGCAGGGAATCCAACAACAAGCGGCTATTTACCACAGGAGTCAGATACCGAATAGAGCTCGAGTCTCCTTTCCTCGTCTTTTTCTCCTCCTTATAAAACACCAAGGCGCACCTTCTTATTCTCACTCAGTGTCTAAGCAGAGTGACCAGCTAGTTTTCCTCCAAAAGTGGCAGAACACAGACATAGAAAACTTTGCTGGAGAGACCAAAATTCACGCTCCAACGAGCTCGAACTTTTGTTGGTTTTTCCCAAACTCTCGTCTACGAGTGCGGTTATGGAATGGCATCCGCGTCCGTTAGCTCCAATGAAATTCCGTTCATATCGTAAATGTGTGATTCAGGATCAAAACAAAGTCAATTTCATTCTAAATGAAATTGCGAATATAAAAATAACAAATTACGCGAAATATGAATATTTTGAACTCGAAATAAAAATATTGGTGCCGCTATTGCGACGGATTCGAACTTTGATTCGTTTCAATTCTTCACCCTCTTCGCCCGTCATCAATTATAACACAGAACCTCGTAATCACACGTTTCGAATATACAAGCTACAACAGAGAAAGTGGATCGGGGATTAAACGAACGATACGATTGGTCTTGAACGATGAAAGGTCACACGATATTCGGATTCGTAATAAATACTTGTGATAACCATCGAATTCACTCAAAATATATAGAACGCTGTATTGTGGCACGGTTTTACTGGCGTCGAATAATTCAATGCAAAACGTTATGCAGTATATTTTATGCATTTACCACGAATGTATGTATAAATATATACGTAGAATATGGTACGGTAGTGCATTAATCTGGACACGGTAAACCGGCGACTTTATGCACCATCGCCCTGGCATGAAAGAGTTAATATATTACGCAGCGTACCATAGCTTCACATTTACCATGTACGATCTCGTTCCATCTCGCTCGAGTTACGCGCACCCGAGTTTAAAGCTTCCGGGGTCCTCGAGTGCAGCGAAGGACTCGAAGGACTCGACTTTCAGCCGGAAGTGACGCTTGCGTTACGCTGTAACATCTCACAAGCGTTAATGGCAAAAAACCACACATTTTTTGTCACCTTAGCGTGCAATAATAGCATGCTGATGAAAAGATAATGAATCATTAAGGTTCAGCCAACCGGATGTCCGTTTTAACCTTTTCCCAATGAACACCTTTCCTCCGTTTTTTTTTCAACGTTATTGAGCTAGTTTTAAACATGTTTGGATTACGGCTTCTACTTACGGCGCGATTGATCGCATTATTGCCAGATGCGGGAAAAGAATCCTTGAAGCGATTTATACGCGAAAGAAAATATGCTTACCTGAAACAGATAATGAAAAAGAACATTGAAAAAAGTGATGACGCGACGAAAAAAAATGTTTCTTTTTCTCGCGTTTAATTCTTATAATTGATTCTTGCTATAATGAATTTTTGTTTCTTCTGAAACATTTTTTATGGCATGTAACATTGTTGTGGAATTTTGGGGATCGTTGACCTCTTTTAAAGAGAAACAGCGAATTAAAATATTTACAACGCGCTATGGACAAATGGTACTAAGAACTCAATGGACATCCATCGGAGACTCTGTGCGTCATTTATTCGAGGCCGGAATACAACGAGCGCAAAAGAGGAAAAGGAACGAAGCGGAGGGAGCTAGAAAAAAGATAGCAGCCGTTCGGAAGGCGGGAAAAAGCGGTTTTTACGCACGTTATACGCGAACGGGTGCCTGAGCTCTTTAATATAAGCCGCGGCACAGTCTCTCACGACCAAGGGAACCGCGCGTGTTCGCGGAAGCTTTGATGTGCGCTCGCTTAAATTTCGCTTTTCGAGCTTTCCTGCATCGCAAGGAAACGACGTAGTTCCTCCTGCCGCCACCGGTTCACTTTCTCTCTCTTTCTCTCTGCCTTTTTCCCTTCTCTCTCCTCTCTTTCTCTCCTTCCCACATACTCGTAATTACCATTGTATATATACTTATACATTTTCGCTTCTTTTTAAAGTTGATTTTTTTCCCGTTTTTATCGTGGACTTTTTGTTAGCGGTTGATCTCCCATTTCTCTGTTAAACGATTTTTCTCTCTCTCTCTCTCCTTCGTCTCTTCACTCTCATCCAGTTTTTTCTCTTCCTCATCGGTCCAGCTCACAAATGGCTAAAGTTCGCAAAAGCGATTCCTTTGAACAAGCCCCTTATATCCACCTTTGAAAAACCCATCGCCCCAAATTTTGGTCGAGGAAGGCAGAACTCAAGTTCTACGAATCGTGGTGAAATTATTATTTTTCCCAGCCAATTTTCAACCTCGTCAGTTATATTGCCAAATATTTATACTCATATTGAACCAGAAAATTAATTAACTGATGAGGTAAACACGAAAGATCTGGAGTTTTTTGATTCCAGTTAACCATAAATATTCGTTTTTCAATTTTTCAACTTTTTCTGATAAAAACGGTAAAATGGTGGTCTCATGGTGTAAAATAAAGCGTTAAATAATAAAAAAAAAAGAAAAACCATGCGGGTGAACGAATATTATTTCAAGGAGTAAGGTGAAGCGGAAATGTACACAATTGGAGACGCGGTACGAATCACTCAAAGAGAGGATCCTCGTCATTTTATTTCTCCGCTTTTGTGGCTTTTTCACCAACGAAAATACAAAACGTACTGAGACGATAAACTTCAGTTTGTGGTCCCAAGGTTCGCTAATTCAATTTCGAATTTGCATGTAAATGAGAAACACCACTCGTACATAAAGACCAAAGTAAAATAATGTTCTGACACAAGGCTCACACGCTGACGCAACATTTTTTAAAGTAATGCGAACCCTTGCAAATTCCACGTGAGTATACTAAGAGACTCGTGATTCTCGTTGGTAAATACTATCTAATAAATATTTATAAGATGGATGAAGCAGGTGGTGTGAAGGGTCAGTTTCAAGAGGTAGAAAAAAAGAGAAAATATGTGGAAACGAAGAACGAGACAACGCAGGACAAATTCAATTTGCAAATCGTCGAGACGGAGGTCCTCCCTTGAGAATCACTTCAGCCTCTGTCGTTCGTCCTTCGAGGAGTCGAGGATGCTGGCAATTTATTTAAATTCTTTTATGTAGAAAACGTAATTGTATATTCTGATAAATCACCAAAAACGTCTGCTCCGTCGTTACAGAAACATTGCGTCATTAGTGCCAAAATCCAGTCTCCGGTTTGGATCAATTTGCAAAAGTTTATTGCGAAGAAAATCGCTTTACGTAAATACGCATAACTAGATTCCATTTGCTTTTATTATTTATATTCCCAACGTTTATTAGCCAACGAAACATCGTTTCTGCTTCATCCAAATATTAAATGCTGATTTGCCCATGACGCAAAGAACATAATTTGTCGATCTATTCTTCCCCGAGCTTAACTTCCACACGAATGAGTACCTAAAAGTATAGAAAGCTGACAGAAAATAATAACGAGCGTAGCCCAAAGTGGTAAATAAGAATCGTAGCAGCTACTTGCGGAGTAAAATGTTACACCGAATAATGGAGTAGGCAGAACCGGAGTTCTTGGCGTCGAGTGTCCAGCAGAGTCGCAAGATGTTGGTACGCGTTCCAGCTGGATGCTGGAGCTGTTACTTTACGAGGTTCACGCGAGGGAACTCGCGGAGAGAAACGAACGAGGCAAAGCACATGAGCCAATAAAGAATCAGTAAGAAATCCAGAGAAAAGAGAGAGAGAGAGAGAGAGGGCGAAGATAAAAGAAAAAAATTATAAACAAGGAGGAAAGCAGCAGAGGGCAGAAGAAAGTGAGAGAAAGAGAAAGAGCCGGAGAGAGAGAGGTGCGTGTGCGAAGAGGGTAAAAAAATGAGAGAAGCACATATATATGTGTGTCAGAAAGACCGGACGTAGGTGTGGATAACGAATGACTCGACACGACCGAGAGCAGATTTGTTTGACGCGTTAGCGCCGTGCCAACTAATAGACTAGACTGATTTATTGAAATGCTTGTAACACTACTTTATAGCGCTTATATACTATAAATACACCAGACAGTGAATCTATATATCTGTATGTGTACGTGTACACGTATCGAAGAAGAGCCGGTGTACCGGATTACTATGGTCCACGCAAGGGGCTGGGAATGATGACGAAACGAGACGCTTCCGTCCTCAATAATTACGTCACCATTCGCCTCAAAACTAAATCCATGAAGACTATTTTGAGCCTGTGATACGAATTCTTATGTATATATCTTTCCTGCACTCGTTCAATCAGCCGATGATGCATGGATAATGTATTAACATGATTTAAGAAAAGTCCTTGAAAGTTTTCGGAAAAATACTTTTCTCGATAATGTATAAAAGGCTCTTGCAGCACACAAAGCCCTTTAAGATCACCTTTGAAATTCTCTGCTAATAATTGCTGCTTGACGATACAAAGCTTCCTCCGCATCCCGTAGATATTTTAGACTTTCCCTAGAGAATTTGCTTTTGCAGATATGCCAATGCGCAGCTCGAAGGAATGCTATGCTTTTAAGGATTTGAACCACTTGCGTAAGCTAACTTGGAATATTTGAAATTAAAATTCTTCGAATCGGTCAAACGTCATCGGTCTGATAACCAGGGAGACTCACGGTCATTGCCAGATTTTAAAAATGATCATTTGAATCCAGTGAAAAATGTAGGTACGAAACCTCTGGAAATGTCACAAGCTTATGAAGATAGTCCTGCTAATTGAGACTGTCCACCGTGTTATGTGCTGAAATAAAAACGGCTGCGTTTGAAATCGAATAAAAAATCGAAGTGCAAATGCGAAATCGAGACTCTCGTACCGATCCTTATTGCGAGGTAAGCGAAATATAATTCAGCTGTTGTAATAAAATTGCTATTAGAGAAATCGTCGTTGAGCGAAATAAAGTGGGAACTCGTAACGGATCAGTTCCCGAGAAGTATAGGAGGCCAAGGAGGTGGTGAAAGAACGAGGAAAGAAGAAAAACGAGGGCGAAACAAGAGATATTGGAAAAAGGTCGGGAAAGAGGGATAGTAGTTCAAAACGATTCTCAAGAATGAATAAGTTGTCTCGTGCCAAAAAGGAAGGAAAAAGCGCGGAGAAGAGAGCGAAACAAAGGGGGAAAAAGAGCGCGCAAAAATGGGATGGAAGAAAGAGAAAAAGATGCAGAGAAAAATGGAGATCGGTTGATCGCCTTTGTGAAGTATAACTTAGAAAAATAGGGTCGTGCCATTGACTCCTAGAATTTCTCGCGGCAGTATCGAATACAAGACATCAAAGATTGGACAATTTGTCGATGGGTTGCGTCGATACAAGCCGCCGCGACTATACGAGAAAGTACTACAAGATGGGCACGAACGTCGTTCGATACTGGAACGAAACCGATAATAGTCGCGCGGACTTTACTCGGGACGACCGCCAACGTTTTATCGTTATTTTCTCTCTTTCTGCGTTTTGGCGATAGAAAAAGAAAGATAGCGAAAGAGAGGAAGAGAGAGAGAGGGAGCAGGAAACGATGGCGGGTTCTGTGGTTCACAGGGAATACAGGAACGATCGTCCAGCCAGTTCCCGTAAACCACCGATCTTTACGATCACATGGCAATCGCCCCATCTTCTTCCCGTCTCTTTCCAACAGAATCTTCCTTTTTTCAACCACGAAATCTCTATAAAGAGATCAGTTTTGCACGCTCTTACTTTAGCCATTCATATCAATATTTAATCTATAAGCGAATCCCAGTTATCTCGGAAATAGCATTCGATTACGCTCGAATTATTTGTTCAGTAAGAAAAACTGAACGGTTTTACCCAACAAAGCAGATTGTGAAAAAACATAAAAAATATTTTCCTTGTAAAAAGATTCTAAATCTGGTAAAAAATCTGTCGTAAATCATCGTAAGATTATTTGTTATTTTATTATCATCAATGAAAAAAATGTTGAACGGAACAAGAAAACTACATTGTAGTAACATGGATAACATAAATGCAAAAATTATTGGTATGGGTTCGTGAAAAATCATTCATACCCTTTATAGTATCAATTTATTCAATAAAATATGAGTGATACAATAGAGAGTAATAATAAAAAACGCATGTTCATACTGAATGGATGGTCTCTTGAAAGTATCTTCTTTTAACGTGCCACACTTGATACTCTCTTTTTTATTTCTTCTGATATATATATACGTGTACGTGTAGAAAATGGTCGGAGACACGAATCGCGAAGGTTGAGGAAGCTTCGAGGTTCCGAGAGTCTCGAGGCCTCGCTTCGGGACTTGGCTGGTTATATTTTTCCCCTCGTTTTGTGCTGCTACCACACGCTGTTAACTGCTTGTCGCGACCGGCTCGTAACATTCACGAAACGTTCGATAAAATTGCAGCAGGCTCTAATTAACGAAGGAACGTACGTATAGCACCGGTCGAGCTCATCGTTTCGTTGCCCAGCTCCTTCGTACGTGCTCACTCGCTCGTGCTACGAGCTGCGATTCTACCTAATTCGAGATGAAACTCAAAAGAAGGGAAAGAACGAAATGCGAAAGAAATTGTCGTTCAGGAGCAGGAACGTCAAACTACATTACTTTTACTCGTGGGCACTAAAAAGCCTCGAAACAACGATAAAACGTTAAGAAATACAAAAGAAGGAATGAACATTCTTTGAAGGCTTTCTTGAAGATTTCCAGGTCTCTTCGTTTAGATTGCAATTTTTCTATTACGCTATTTCATTTTCGGAAATAATTTTCAAGTTAAACCATTTTTCGTACTTTTTCCTCTCAGTTATATTCGGAGAATTACGAACTTAATTTTTCCTCCAGCTTTTATACACCATATCGAAATTCAGCATCAGTTTACTCCAGTTAAAACTAAATTAGAATTGAAAAATTCCATGTTTACTCCATTTGCATTTCTTTTCATTTTATTCCTTTCCATTCCTTTGAGCTCTTCATTTCTTTTTCCTCGTCTCTCTCCCTTTCTCTTAGCTGGGCCCGTTATACGGTGGTAAACGAGAATTACCATATGCTTGCCCACGGAAATTGCCATTTCTCCCACACACCTGTGACCGTTTCTCGAGGATCTTGATTTTCAGATAGAGCATGCATATACATCGATGTATATATAAACATACACGGAGTCGTAATCCACATTCTCCTTTAGCTATCCGCTCTTCTGTACAGCACAATCTCGGTGCTCTCGAGGGAATTTCAATCTTTGTTATGTCGCACCTCCTGAGAAATAAATTTACTTGAAACATTCGCACCTCCGACACATGTTAAGTGAGTCTCAGAATTTCATGGCTAAATATTGAGTCTTGCGCTTGCAGAATGCCAAAAAAGTCGTCAATCGGCGCAGGGGAATATGCACGGCTAGCTTGAAAAATATTGATATGAGGTTTGGACCGAACATAGAGAAAAATAAAGTTGATAAAAATCACGAAGAAATAAGATGAGAAGCAGCAGCTCAAATATACAACGACCATTATATTTGTGATTTTAATATTAAATCCAATATGCACGAAGCTTTTCAAAACCGAGTTCATCGATGAAAGAATATTCCTTCAAACGATGCTACCGAGTCGAAAAGAATCGCTGAAATAAGCAGACCGGCGTAAAACGCATCCATAAGTCCTTCCTTCTCAGAACGTTTCTCAAGAATTCTCGAGAAGTTCAGGGAATTGAAAATAAAATAAAAAAAAAAGAGCCACCGGACATTTACCACGAGTATGTGCACCGTTCATAATTTATTGAGGAGTAAACTTAAAGCCAATGTAAAGGGCTCATTAAAATCGATAGTAAAGTGAGAAGAATGGAGCGTTAGTGTGAGAACTGATACGTTGAGGCTGGAAGGGCGTGGCGCACTCTTTCGACGTCTAGTTTCTTCGCAGCGTGGCGAATTGGTTGCAACCAACTGATGTTCTAAAAGAATGGATCGTAAGTGAAAACCAACGAGGATTCGATCTTCCTCTCTAAAATTGGAAATGCTATGCAACTTTCAGTTTAGATCAGTCTTTGGAGGAATCTTCCCAAAAGAAACTTGAGAAGTGCTTTTCATCAATTTGGTTAACTGTATAGCTACCGGCTTAAAGACCAATCCTTTTTTATCGACTGGTGTGCAAAGCCCAACGAGCTCATTTGGAAGAGACATTTCTGACTAGTGAATATACTGACGTTTTCTCATCGTCGCAGAAGAGTTAATTAAGTGGCTCGAGGTTTTTACGACTTTACGTTGTCTCGGGACTCGTCTGGTTCGTTCACACAGCCATTTCCGGCATTTTACCTCCCTGAGATCGCCGTGATCAACTGCATTTTCTTCCCAATTCTACCGAAAACATCCCACCTCAATATCTCAACTGTCGGCCATAAATTTATCACAGTTATTATCCATGCTGATTACTATCTTCCATTTTGACATAACTATAAATGACGCTTAGCTAGAAACTCGAAATAATATTCTCAATGAAATAACGAACATCAGCAAATGCATACACAAACTTTCCTATCGATACCGTAACGCGAAATATCCGCGGGAGATATTCGACGCTCGAGCAATGGACTCCCCGTCGACGACGGACAAAACGAGAAGCGCAAGGTATGAGAAAGAGAGAGAAATATCGAAATAGATAAGAGAAAGAAAGATAGAAAAGAGGAAGAATTAAGGACAGAACGAGTGAAGGAATGAAAAAGATGTGAGAGAGAGAGAGAAAGAGAGAAATGTACGCCCGGGGGTTCCCGTATAACACTCCACCGTAGCGCGCCATTTCGTGCAACAGGTTTCCATTTTCTAACGAGTCATCGGGCGCGCAATTTGCCGACGCGAGCACGAGTTACGCCGCTCGGTCACGCGAGGCACACCGCAGAGAGATGGAAATTGTACGCGAGTATGTTTCTACTTCCCTCGTCGTCCCTCACACACCTCCTTGCCAAAACTGCCGACAGCAAACGTAAATGTTGTTCTACCGTATGATGCGTATTTCGAAATCACTGTCGATGCCGACAATCGTTTCCAGGGTGAGAAAGAGACGGTGATGGGTCAGTGTCATTCGATTGAAAATATCGGTTTCCAGTACAGTGTAACTTTCAGTTTTGACTGTTATTCTTACGACGTTTTTTATTCCCTCTGGAATAAACTGGATGAATGATGATGACACGAACGATGGAATATTCGCAGTCTTCGAGTCGAATCGATCGAAAGTCTCTTTTCGGAAAGATAAGATCACACGAAACACGGAAACTGGACACAAAAACTCTCCATCCCGGCTGAATTTGAAGCCGGAAATTCATCTTCCTTCTGAAACGGTAGCTATCTAGCAAAAAATGCCTTTAAAAATAAGAGAAAAATGATAAATGGTGGAAGAAAAGAGTCAAATATAGTGAAAGCACGAAAGTGGGCTGTTGGAAGAAACAAAATATCCGTTGTGTGTGCATATATTTGTATACATGATGTTTGGGCAGTCGGCCTGCCTACGAGTCCGAGGAGTTTCTCAAGAGGGCTCGGTGCAGCCACCGGCACAATTCCGCCCTGACGGGGCTATTTGAGCATCTCTCGTGGCTACCCGATCTCTCAGTCACGACAGACCGCCTCTTTCGTTCGTGAGTACCCGCGGGATGAAGTTTCCTTTCCATCTCACTCGCCCTTTCTTTTCCTCCTTCTCTTGTTTGTATATTTACACAGCTCACCGTACATTCACCATGCTCACCGGTGCGTTCTGAGATACCCAAAAGCTTCACAATTACGTTTATATGTGTGTACTTCACCAATTTCTACCAATAATCATAGAAAACGTAGTTTGTGTGCCTCGTTCCCGGGAAAATGTTTGCATTCCTGTTCACGATTGATCATACACTCGATTTTCACCATTGACTATAGTTCCCTCAGTAAACTTTTCAGAAATGCTTTTCCTTTGAGTATAAATTTGTCAATCTTCGTAAAAAAAAAGTGCATTAGTATAGACCAAAATCGTAATCATTTCTAATGCAAAGGTCGAATGTTCAGCTGTTTTGGAAGTTAAATGATGATCAATTTAAGGAAGTTCATTTGACACTGAGTTAGTCAAAAGAAAAATTATTGCGACTAGCGTAGAAGGTCCCAGTGCTGAGCTTGGCAACGTCGCGAACTCGTAACTTGTACTCTCTATGCAGCTGTTATTGACATAATTTTTCACGCGAGTGTCCAATCATTGTCCAAACGTTTGGCATAATCAAAACACGGTAGAAACGTTAAAAAAAAAAAAAAAAAACAAGTTTTTATTAATTACATCAATATGTTCTCACCCGACCTTCATATTTTATTGGAAGTTCCTAGTGTCAGTTGCGTCGATCGGAAAACGTAATCAATAGTCACCTTTTTTCGAGAAAAAAATCATTAATTTCGAATTTTATAAGTATTGAATGGATTTTGCGAAGTAAACATATTCTTCAGATATTTTTCTATCACTTATGGAAGTTTCTGCAAGAACTGTTTGTCAATGCCTGCAAATTTCATACATAAATTTGGAAAATCCATTTTTATTTTTTTCCCACGAACAAAGTATCCTCGGGCCTTAAAATTTTGACAGGACATTTGTTTATTATTCAGTACTGCAGTCAAATTTTTAAATCGAAATCCCTTTGTTAATTCGATTACCAGATAAACTTCCTCAATATTGTTTTGATGAGTGATTTTAAAACGAATATCGATCCACAGAATGACAATAAAAATTTAATTGATGTTTACTAACCTTTGCATATTCTCTAAAATTAAAAATATTAGTAATATCCGAATCTTTGGTGATCTATTTGAGGGTTAAGAGGATTAAGGACTATTTATTTTTAAAATAAATAATAAAAATATCTACTCCGAACTGCTCCTCACGTTATTTTTCGACATATTTTTACCTCAAGGATATTGAATCTTCTCATAAATCTTGCTGTCTGCTTCGATAGCAAGAAATCTGCAATTGAAATCAAACATCACCCATCTCTTTATACCGCTCTGTATGTATTGATATGAGATTATCAAGCACGCAATATCTTCAAGCAGAAAAGAAAAAGATCAAAAATGATTCGATCAATTTCTGTTTTATTTTTCAAGTATGATGCACACGATCTCTCTAAGAAAATAAGGGTCGCCTAATATTTCAAAGAATAACTTACTTCATATAGTTTGCATGAATGCTGCAGAGTGGATACCTGTAGTCAGAATGGAAAAATTGGTAGGATGAAATGAAAAATGGAGAAAGAGAGAACGGAAGGAGAAAGAAGAGAAAACAAGAGCGAAAAAATTGGCATGTTTGCTATTCTTCAACCAACTGTACGTGTGTGCATATGCCTGCGTGTGTGTATGTATGTGTGTGCGTGTGTGTGTGTGTGTGCATGAATGTTTCACGTGGAATTTCGGGCCAGAAATGTAAACACGAGAAAGAAAGAAAGAGAGAGAATTTGTGGAGCAAGAAAATATATGGTCGCAGAGAGAACTCTTTGAGCTGCGTAGAATAGAGGCCGAAGATAAAATACGTACATACGAATATTCTGCTCCGGGAGGACGAAAAGAAGGAAGGATAGAAAAAGACACGAAAAAGAAACAAAAACATAAGAAAGTAAAAAGACCTGGAAGAATCGTGGAACGTGATTGTGTCTCAAGAAGAAATATTTGAACGTGCGACCAAAAGATCCGAAGGGTATACATGAATAAATATATAAAGATACTGTGTAAATTCGCAACGAGAAGAAATGTCCACGTGCATATGTTGAAAATGTGAGTAACGTATTCGGTGAAATGAGATAGTAATTCCCTAAACATTTTTTTTTTTTTCAACAAACAATTTTCGAACTTTATACAAACGAAACAAAATGCACGAGAAACGGATTCGCTTTGGACGACAAGCAGACATTTTTTCATTCGCTTGTTTCTGTTTGATAGAATCTTTAGATAACGTTCCCGAACGTACCAACTGCCCGAAAATCTTCATCGATCTTCTCATCTCTGGTCCGTTCAAAAGTAATGACTGACATTCTTCGTACCCTCGATTCATCAACTGTTTTGATGAAAACAAAAAGTATCACAATGTAGGAAGAGTGCACTGCTGGAGTTTGAATATATTTTTATAATATTCATAAACTTTTTTATGCTGCAAGAATGGATGGAGTGTTTGATTCGCCTGTTTGCTCTCGTACCTATATTATTTCCTGCTGCACCTACTTTGGCTCGTATACCGTGTTTGGCTTAAACAAAATGATGAGAGATGCGCTGGTATGGATACAACAGTGCAAACACTCCCAAAGTTGCAGTATTCGACAAACATTGACGGAAGTCTCTCAGCCCCCATTAAGGAAGGTTTTCGTCGAATATTGGCGAACGTTTGAATTTTCAGGAAAGAGTAAACATTGGGATATTATGGGTCTGCGATGTTAGTCGTCGAAATTTCACAGCAAAGAAAGGTTTATGCCAGATGAATTCAAAATGAAAAAGGAATTACCACGTCTGCTACATCTCACAAACATATCGATCTAATGTATAAGGAGAACAAAACGAATGAATTAATTACGACCTAGAATGATGGTTATCAAATTACCTTTTGCTCCGTAACATCGCACTAACTTTCTGTCGAAACAGTTCTCGTTTATGGAAGAGAAACTACAGAACAATTTTACGAAAAACTAATCACTACCAACGATATCACGATCTCGTTAGCGTGTTCCAACGGAACTTCGTGTAGCACGTTTGCATCGGTATTATAGATATTTTCTCGTCGTTACAGAAGTTTGTCGTTTCCCAAGCATGGTTTCCGAGCTTTGTTTATTTGCGCGGCTTACAGGGTTTTGTGAATCACAGACAGCGAGTGAAGTTGAATTTTTCCAACTGAAATATGTGAAAAAAAACGAAAAGAGCTAAGCGTAACCCAGGTTTTGCACATTACATTCTAAAATTTAACTGAATAAAATAAGCTCACCTGAATTCAATACAATATGAAATTAATAAACGAACTAATTCTAGAGTGGGATAATTGTATTTCCGTTGCGTTTTCAATTCATGTCGTCACATCTCGGTCGATGATCTCGACTCTACCACACTTTATGCTCAAGTCAAGTGTTGTTTTGAAAAAGTTTCCTTGGTAACCAGGAATCATCTATATCTTCATATAAATACACTGAGAAAAAAATGTCGTTGAAACACTTGAAAAATGTTCAATTTAACTGAAATATTTAGTCCCATACGCAGAACAAAATATTTAGATAATTCGGGTTGCTTCAACGTCATATTTTGTTGCTACGAAAATAATTGTATATTGAATCTCCGTAGATTTTTTTTCACTCTATTTTTTTACGTGTCGATGTTCAGGTTGAGTGTGCGCTTGTCAAATATATTTTGAACATGTAGCAAAGCACAAAATCCAGAACATAGATCCAGATACCATTGAGCAACTAATTAAGACGACATTAAAGTATCTGAAACATTTTTATCTTATTTTACTGTCATTCTGATGCCATAAGATGTCCTTCCAGGCACCAGACGCTTACGAGAAGTTTGATCACTGCCACTATACCTACGTACATTTCTGTGTATAAATATACGTATGTCAGAGCTGCGTTGGGAAACTGGGAGGTCGGCATGAGCCATAGCTCTTACCGGGTACACGATCTCAACGATGGAAAGGGTTAATCCGTGCACATCTGGTTTAATTGGGTAAATACTAGGAGACATCGTCAACTTGGTGATGTACAACCCCTAGAAATAGCGTTGTATATCTATGTACATGCTCATCGCCTGAATCGTTCCGGGGTTGCGCTTAAGGGCGTTTGTGTAAGCGGGCCTGGAACTAATGATACAGTGTAAGAAGAGGAAAGTTAAATTATTGCAGGGCTCTATGCCAATAATTATTCAAGTAAAAAGAGTTTAAAAGAGCGTATAAGATAGAGTTATGAGGATGAAAATTGGCAGAAGGAATGTCATGAATAACGTTGAAGATTCATTGGGGTGGAAAAAAGTTGGGCCGAGACTGATGATGCCACCGTACGAGCTTTGCTCGGAGACTCGTGCGAGTTCAGCATTTTGTATGACCTTTAAACTAATGAAACTAAAACTCCTTGTTAGTCGAGGAAGACAAAATTTCTTGTTAATTTTCTTCATCGACGTTTGTGATCGGAGAAGAGATTCTGAAATCTTCAATTTTGGCAGCTGCTCACGTCAGTATTTTATGGCTCGATAATTAAGCTTCGGTAAAACGTGTGCAAGAACACCTACCCTGAGAATTTCACGGTGCATTTATTCTGTGCGAGGTGAGACCCACCTTTTGGGTCACGCTGTAGACAAAAAGGCATACAAATGATTTAATCCGCAGTTGATAGCACGCCATATTTCATAGGATTCTCGTTTGTAAAGCCGCGAGATGTAATCTCCTTTTCGGTGTGGAATGACCGAGTTGGATCTTCAATAAACCTAAAATACCCGTCCCCTTATCTCATAATTCTTCGCATTCTTGTAACATGTGTACGGATCCATGTGTGGCTCATAAATGTACGTGTATATATCTGTCATAGCCATGCACGCCCTCGAACGTTATTCTCGAAAAATTCGGCCAAAGAAAGAGAATCGAAATTGATCGCGTGACCGAGATCTTATATTAGCCCGCCTCTTGCTTTCCCCATATACATGTATGTGTGCCCCAAGCTCCTTCGTCTCGAGCTAGAGGAGCGCCGACTATTTATCACTGAAAATTCGTTCAGCATTGCGGGTGGTCATGAATAATCGGTGGGTCGGAGGGACCTGCTACCACTGACGCCATACTCACTGCCACCGAAGTGGAATCGAGAAGGTGCATGGTAGACCGTTTATAGCACAAAATATAACGTTGGTGCAGTAAACACGTATACAGGGTGGTCCAATTAGAGTGCAGAGGGGTCTTACTACCTGAAGGAATCCGCTAATGAAGATCACTTGAGCGTTTCAATAAAGTATTCTTTGGAGGACTTCGGTCGCTCGTGTTGCCAACATTTACGAAGAAATCGAAATTTACTTGGCTTTAAATCGCTTCGTTTATTGTTGATTTTAAGCTATCGATACACCGAGCAACGATTGAGGCTAACAAATATGAGTTGCAAATATTCGGAGCTGGAAAAATTACGAAACAAATTGGAGAGGACGAGGCGAGAGTCGAGTTGGCACTCGCACTCGTATAGACGTACACACACGAGATTCTGCACCACGAAGACTTACACAGCGGCATATAAACTCACGGGGCGCTTTCTCGTTGGGCGGCCAAAGACTTTTGCTGGCCCAAAGCCAGACACGAGGGAACCCCCGAAGTTGTCGCCACAGGGGAATTCCCTCTTCCTCTTTCTTTCTCGCTCCCTCGTGAGCAAAGCCTTTCGTGAAAATACCTAAGACTCTTAACTCATATCTGTATGTGTGTATATATAAATACATATATAAACGTCGAGACTCGTAGGTTCACTGCCGGATGACGCGAATATGATCTTGTTGCGTCTGCGAGTGAGGACGCTCGAGAAGTCGCTGACGCGAGTGACGCCTTCTGCTAAGCCAATAATACGAGTGCCCACGTGCTACGGCGTTACTACTTCTCTGGATTTTATTAATCCAACGCTACAAATCGACCTCGCCACGAACGCTGATCTCCGTTTTAATAAATTCTTCCGTTTTATTTTCACTGTGTTTTTATGTGTTGATCGACGTTTTTTTTTTCAATTTTGTTCCAAAGTGTGCATGTAAAGAAAAAGAGTATTCTGTTGCGCAAAAATGACGTGGGGCTTGACTGTTTTTTTTATACTCCATGTCAAAACGTCACCGCACGTCTCTATAGATAATTTAGGGATGAAATTCATTTAGTCATCCATGTGCACATTTTATTTACGTTCGTATCGGAGATCACTAATATCCCTGGAAGAAGATAGGTCTCCAAACTTTCCCATACAGCAGAAATGTAGGCAAGTTTCTTCACTCGCATTCTGTGTACTTCTGTGGGTTTCGTACCGTTAAGAAACGTTAAGTGCTGGCTTTTTCGAGGGTTCAGATGTTTCGAAACATTTGTGCGTTGTAAACACGTTGTCGAGGTATAGGAACAGTAGAAGAGGGTTATTAAGGTAGATCATGCCTGTAGGATCGTATTTTATGGGTGTCTAAATTGGGTCGATTTTTACTTCCTAATTTAAATTTATTAATTAAAATTTAATTTAAATTTAAATAATATTGTCACTGGAAATTAATGTCAGAGTTATTAATTCGAAATTGTAAATAAATTTTTTTAACTTATCTAATGGCGAATGAAATTACGAGCCACTGATTAATTGGGGATCCATCACTGACTGAACCCGATATTTCATTCGTCCCTGGCCAAAATACTATAGTTTTTTATGTAAAAAATCGCTTTAGAGAGCGCAAAGGGAAATGGATCAAGAAAAAAGTGTTAATAAAAAGACAGAAGGCTATGACAGGAATAGCCCAAGCCAAGAAGAAACAAAATGCCGAAATAAGCAAATTTGAGGTTTAATCTTTGTAATATATCTTTGTTACTAGTAAGACAATCTTCTCGAATTTCTTTACAAACCTTCATTATATATTTCATTGTTATTGTGTACTTTTTCATAAACTTCGTAAGAAAATGTTCATTTGATATATGGAAAGATAAACGATTTTTTACGCACAGTCCCCTGTGTATTTTTCTTCATATTTAAAGACATTTATCTAAATAACCAATAGGACGAACCCTTTAAAATTTGCTACGCGTGTCAGTCTATCCATTTAAACTCTGTGTAAGTTTCAAGACTTTCTTAAGAGAATCGTTTCGTGGATGAACTATCTTAAAGTTAATGGACGCAAAATATGATACGAAATTAAAAAATTTAGGAGAACTCGTGTTTGGATCTGCGGAGTTAATGTGAGCGCTCGTTCCAGGTTTTTCGATGGACGAAAAATTGAGAATATATTTCTTCGAATGTTCCACTTCAATTATAGTGTCTTCAGTAAGTTTTCAATGAGTCAAAGGTCCCGGAGATTGAAATTTTCCGTTGCGAGGGAAGAGGAAAATTAGCTGGGCTCAGGATTTGTTTTCGAGAGCTTTCTCGAGGGTCTCTTTCGCGATATGAGCAAACTTTTAAATATGTTGACATTGGAAATTGCTGGCAGATCGATAAATCGATCAGGACCTAAGTATAATGAAAACTCGTAAGGCAATACAAGTGTGGCGGACTGCTGAGGTTTATTAAGGGGGTATGAGGGATCTTACAGCAGGGGTGGAATCGAGGTGTTGAATCGCGGCGAAGAAAGCTCGATTGAACTTTCGTAATTAATTAAGTCTTGTCTACACGTCGGGTGCAAAGTTAATCACCGGGGCTCCAAACCATTCTACCTAGAATGTCGAGCTCCTCCTCCATAGCTATATCAATCCTCAGAAGCGGGTACTCCGGCATTCGGCTTCGACAGTGAATCTCTCTCGCGTAACCTCTTCTCCGATCTGTACTCGGACCGCTAATTAAGATCCGTTCGTGAGGTTAAGATCGTAGCGCCCCGCGGACAATTTCGGGGAAATTCCTCTCTCCCCATTGTTCCTCGGAGGGACGCTGGGCACGCTTTTGTCTCGTGTACCAAGCTTTCACGCTTCATATATTTATACAGACGAATATCTAGTGACATTTATTTTGCTCGGTACCCTCAAAGTATTTGAAACTTCTACTTTCCCTATTTTATAATAAGAGAAATAATTCTTTCTGCAAGGATTCGCGTATATACCTTGTGCAGAGAAGTTTGCGAATCGTAATCTTCAAATTCGATATTTTCATCAAGAATATTTTAAGATGTAAAACTTGAATTAGGAATGCATGCATCTTAAATATTTTCATATGAATACCGTTAGTTACAGTGTTTGGAAGCTATCCATAAGATAATGTGGGGAAAAATGGCACCTTGAGGCAAAGCGAAGTTCTACAAAATTATAAATTGGCTGACATGAACATTTACAGCGCTGAAAAGTCAGAGTAAGAAAAGATAAAAGCTGGACGACGAACCGTTTTTTCTCATCGAAAATTTCAACAAGTAAATCCAAGAATCCAGCTCATTTTGTTACTTTTTTTTATTCCAATTTACTTATCATGTCCATCAATTAATTAAGAACGTCGATAAAACATTTTGTTTAATGAGGAATGGTGAATGAACCTTCAGGCTCAAAATGCGTTGAAAGTCTTCGATTTATTCGACTCAATGGCTCGAGGGGGCCGCTCTGCCCCACTTAACCGTATAATGCCCGTGGAATGACGACTGTAAACATTCAAAGTTATGAAGACCGTCCGCGTATACGCGCGCGAAGAAGACGTTTCTGTGATATGTAAATCAGAAGAGGGGCGAAGGCGCAAAAGCTCGAATTTCAGAGGAGGAATAAATAGAGAGCATACGAAAGGAATAAAGCGAAAGCCGATAGGGAGAAAAGAAGTGGGATTAGACGGGGAAGTTTGAGACTGAAACGATGGTTTCTCCGCAGATCGAAGAGAATAAGAAATCGAGGAAACTTGTAGGGCAGAAAGAATGCCAGAACAAGTGGAAAAAGAGTAGGTATACATGCCTCGGTATGAGCGCGTGAAAGAACAAAATACATAGTGAAAGGAAAAATTGAAACGATACGTAAATTTACACGACGGCCTTGCCTTGAATCGATCTCTCCTACCAGCTTTCTTCTCCTTCTTCTCATCTATTTTTTTCCTTACACCCTGCTCGCGCGCGCGCGTTCTACGGCATCTCTTGCACTTTTACCAAATGTGCTAGCTCCCAACCGGACGAAACTTTTACGGAACTCGTAAAGCTCTCGCCGTCTTATATATCGGTGGTGGCTTTCCTTCCTTCCTTCCTTCCTTCCTCATTCTCCCCATTTTAGCCCACGCGCATTTTCCACATCCTCTCTCTACGGGTTCGCTCAAAAGATGCTCCAAATATTGATAGATTGCAAGGAAGGAGACGATGAAACCCTGAACAATTATTTCCTCAAAAAACATTTCCCAGATCTATTTATAACAACGGTCAAGCTAACCAAAAGTCTTTGCGAATGGACAGTCGTTTCGTCCTGGCTCACCGAATTCAAATAATCATTAAACACGTATCCCTTGAAGCATGCATCAAAGAAAATAAAACTGAAGATTGCTGAGTCCTCTTGAAAATACCGAGACTAAGAATTTCTATAAATATTCAAGCGAGTTTTCGCGACACCCTCCACATACAACTTTTCTCACAAGATTCTCAAGAGAATCCACGTGTCGCAGCATACCAGCATCCCCATATTCTCGTCGCTGATGCTTTTCCAACCCCCGGCTATATACGCGAACGTCGCCAAAACTGTCTTCTTACTTTTTTCATCCCTGTACTTTCTTTTACATGTACATACGTACGGACATAAACATACATGTACAGATATATTTCTGTAACCTCTCCCACGTTTATATTTTTTTTTGCGTTTGCACTCGTCGGGCCCTGATGATCGTTTTCTCGCTTCCGCATGCCCGCAATCCGCTTCAGCGTTACGGCACTCCCTGTTTCTCATCCGACATTCATAAACTCTCTCTAACTCTTTTCTCTCTTTTTCCCTTTCGTTCTCCTTCTTCGTGCACAAACCTCGAGGTTTTCACTCTCCTGTGTCTGGCCCCTTCTATATTCCTTATTTTCTCTTCCACCACGTAAAAGAGAAACTTGACATTATATATTTCGTATATATACATTATTAGATAACCACCGGGGGCTATACGGCACACGGAATTTCCAGATGCCACGTTCAGTTATGATAAACTCGTGAAAGCAAAACGCGGAAACGTAATCAGGAGTGAGTGAACCAGCCTGCCAGAAAGTCCATATATCTTTTCTTTCTTCTCGCCACTATTTTCCTCCAGCCCCCTCCCCCTGCTTCTACTTTCGTTTCGCCCGTGTCTCCGTACTTTTTACTCGGCTCATTCTCTCTTGCTCATTCTCGTTTTTCTCTCTCACGTCGCATCTTTTAAAACATTGATGTACATTTTCATATACTTGTATATATATTCTTGTACTCGATCTCTGCAGAATCGCACCCTACACAAGTTTGCCAAGAGTTTTTCAAGCCTCTGCGTGGCCGTCCTTGATGAAGAATGACTATTACCCCTTTCTTTTGCTGTTTTCTTTGTTCCATTGCTGCCATTTCACTATGCATTATATGTGTAGGTGTATTTTAACACGTGATACCAAAATACGAAGGTTCGAACACACGACGATGTTGCTCTTCCATGCTCCCTCGCCCTCTTTCTATTCGCCTCAGCCGATCGATTTCCCCGTGTTACTTCAACCTGCCTCGAAACTCTGCCCGCAGAGAACCGACACTGTATACTTGGCTTTCCCACATACATGCCAACTTAATGCCTCACACTATACGCGCGCACAATCCACGCACGCTGTATAAATCCTGTTTATAGAATTTAAAAGCGTCCGGGCCGGACAAAAGCGATACTTGTTTATTATGCAAACCGCACGGAGTGTGTGATTGGGGTCGTGCTGCGGTCGTACGCTCACCCCTTTCCTCCCCCCAACAGTTTTGATTTCATCAACACCCGGTTCATTATAGGTCTCGCTATACCTTCAATTTATTCCCTAAGTTTTTAATTGTGAACAATAAAGCGATCAAGCCGAATGTATGAAGAGGGAATCAGAAAGTATTTACCTGAAAATTCATTCGTACGAGGACAATTATTCTCGTCCTGCGACCGGGATGTGCAGTGAATTCATTATTTTTCACTTTAACTATTTTTTATCGTTCAACGGGCTCCCCATCGCACACTATTTTTCATGAGTTATGAGACGAACACATTTGAAAAGAATGCGGAAAAAAATGTTTGAATCTACAGCGATATATAGCGAATTTTGAGCTCCCTAATCTTTCCGCTTCGACGCTTCCAGCAGCGTAATGATCCTGCGTGATGAGAAAAGATAGGATTTAAGGGTGGTAAAATCACACCAGCAGTCATCATTAACTTCGTGGAATAGAAAAGATATCGAGACTGCTTGGAAGATAGACGGGGAGGAAAACAGGGCTGGAAATTCCAAATGAAAAAGCTCTACATGTGCTCTATTCTTATTGGCTGCTCTTGCTTCGAGCCAGGACACCCTCGAGCGTTGAGGGATTATTGCCGGAAAGGCGATTAATTTTAGCTGCGATAAGACATACAACTGCGACGCCTTGTCCACATAATTGTATGTGTAGGGGTGTTTTAAGAGGCGAGATATCTGAAATAGGGGTGGCCATCTCCCCTCAATCTCTCCTCTCGTTTTTACGTATACTAATTTCGTCTTGTAACTTTGGCTAACATTACGAAGCCGCTATTTTCCAAGCGCATATCTTCCATGTGCTGGCTAGTTATTCCCCTGCTCGTAAGTTCCTTTATATCAGCCTCGGGGAATCCGCGGTCTTCTTCCTTATCTGGCTAATGGCAATTACAGGACATTTACAAATTATTCCCCAAGAGTTTCATATCCATTCGCTCCTTTAACGTCTTTTTGTCCGAGCATACGGAACGGCGAAGAAAAAGAGGGTGTAAAAATGAGGATGAAATAAAGTGCGGAAGATGATTCTAAAAAGAAAAGGAACGCGGAATAAAATGAAACGAGTGCCAAAGAGATAATGAGAATCAGTGTAAACGAGAGGGGACGAAAGAGGAGAGGAAAATGAATAGATAAAAGGTAAGAAAAAAAGGAAATGAGCATCGAGAGCAACGAAGGTTTGATTAAGCCGTGAGAGAAGCTTCATTAAAGTGAAAATTGAGAACGAGGGTGTGTTGGAAGAAAAAATGGATGGGACTGATCGAGCGGTATTAATCTCTTTTTCCCGCTTTCTCTAACTCTCTTCCTCCCTCTCTGACTCCCTTCCAGTCGATTTGTTTTTAACCCTCTCTGTTGGTCGACCTCGAATGAAAATCCGCCGATTAATAGGAAAGTGATGGGAATGTATGCGTCCATTGATAACCTGATTGGAAAGAGTCACAACATTTAAAACGGTGCACGTTTTTTTAGGCATTCCGAAGGATTTCGTGTTCCATCGATTATTTTTAATTCCCATGGAAATACCAGCGCAGCGACGGTAACAAGAAATTCGTTTCTACTATTTTCAGCTGCGCAAAAAGTTGTGCGAAAAATGGGCAAGAGTAACTTCATCGAAGTGAATTATTTTCTCAAATCCAAGTCACTTCAAAACGAACATTTTTATATTCGAACATGAATATTCGCAAACGAAGATTATTGTCCGCCGAAGGAGGCGTTAGAGAAAAGAAAAAACGATGTTCGCGCTGTAAGTGGAATATATAGAAAGGCTGGATCATGGCAGGCCTCGTTATCGACCACTTCCGGTGTTAACGAAGCCGCGAAATTTTCCACGTCGGGTTCGCATCGGCAGTGCCGAGAATTGGCAGAAAAAATAAAACCAGCAACGAGAAAAAAGGAGAGAAAAAAAACGTTGACAAAAGGGATGAACCCGGCGGAAAAACGAAAGGGTGTGGTGCTCGTTTAGCTGGCTCAATTAAAACGTTCATCAGTGCTATGGTGCATCAAGAGAATATTGCACCGATTCATGCTTTTTTTCTATCTTTTTTCACGTCCCGCTATCACCGTTTCTTTCTTTTGGGTTTTTTTTTTCTCGAGAAACAAATGATTCGTGCTGCCAATTGTAAACAATACGATTCAAACTCGTTAAAGCGGCAGGGAGAGAGGCTATTTTTCTCTCAGTGCAAGCTATGCCATCCAATCTGCACACGCGTCCGACAACTTTAATGGGTTTTACGGCTACGTTTTTTAACATTTATTATTCCCAAAATGAAATACTCTCGGGGGTTAAATGACAAATTTCAAAGCAGCACGTGGGATCGATATGCCACATGTGTGGAAAAATTTAATAGCGCACCCGCCTCCTTTTTCGAAGCGATGTGATTTTTATGGGTTGACAACGTTTGAAATCTGCTTTTGTCACGTTAGATTACACATGATTTATTCTCGTTTATTCGTTCCTAGAAATATTAAGATTCAACACTCTGCTCCGCATGTTTTATTTCTTTCGAAAGTTATGAATCGTGTGACGAAAATTCTTTCGAGCAGTTTTCTATTCATGATTCGTTGTAGATCTTTTGGCTTTAGTATTCATTCCCATTTCTTTATGGGAATGAATCCCAACGTCGAAGAAATACATTAAGTCGTTAATAGCAATTCTATCGGATGAAGGGAGGACGGTTTGAAACATCAGGAGTTAAGAATAACTGATGAAAAACCCTGCATTTTCAATTATGTAAAGAGGGTATTGACAGAATAGACGAAACGTCAACTCATAATGGGAAGAAAGAGGAGAAAAATGGTAAATTTTTCTTCCTCCCACTGTCACTTTAATTCTTCTCTCAATGGAAATGACGAACTCGTTCGATATTTTAGACACCAGAAGTAGAGCTTTTCCTTCCTCGCTTTTTTCTCTCCAATTCTCTACTTCGCTTTCGCCTTCTTTCTGTCTATGTCTCTTTTCAAGAGTGACGTCGAACAAACCAGTCGAAGAATGTAGCGAACGAGGGATGAAAACACGGAGTGCATTCGGTGATCAGTTGACCTGATGGATCGTCAAGATGTACGTGCTTGATCAATGGCTTTTCGACAGCTTCGCTAGTCGTGATTAGCTTCTATTTTTCGCGATGTTTTAATTCGCACTGTTATGCGCACTCATAAATTCAACACAAAGATAACGTACCGCCAAGAAAATTGAATGCCCTCGGCCTAAGAGCGTCGTCATAATGGAATTTTCAAAATTTCACTTACCTGAAACAAAAAGAAAAATAATTAGAAATTAAAAAAGTTGTTTGATTGAGAAAAGACATTGAAAATAGTAATATTTTTTGCATCATCGTTTCTCAAAATTTCGTTAACAAATGTTAACGCTTGAAATTAAAATCGGAGGATTACACGCTTATAAACTTTGCGAGAATAATTGTTCAATTGACTTAACGAAGATTTAATTGAAAGAAAAAGTTGGCCATTGGATTTTAATTGCGGGAGGAAACAGTGGTTTCTAATGAGGCGAGATTAGCGCGTAATTGATTGGGCACCTTAAGCGGAAGTCTTCATAGTAAAGGCTCGGGAAGAACATTTATGACTGGAAGCATACGCGAGAGGCAACCTATCATCTGTCAGTCCGAGGCTCATCAAGAAGGAATGCGTCTTTTTCCCCACGCGAGACAAGTTTGCGACTGTTGGGCGTGCACGCACATCTCGTTTTTCTCGTCTGTCGTGAAATATATGTATTAAGATACAGTGGCTTTCAAAATAATACGAAGATCTGAGTAAAACTCCGAAAAATTGAGTTTCCCGTGTGTTTTCGCGATTCAGAAACAGTTAATCGGATGCACCGATAAAAAAGCTACTGCGGCGAGCACTCCGGTGCATATCTGGCAGAACTATACTCCAGGAAAAAAAAGTTCTACTCAACGCAATTTTGACGAGAGTACAAACTCGGCTGGGACTTGAATGAATCCATCTGCACGTCGCATCAGTAAACTTCATCGTGGAGAAAAATAGTTGAATAGGTATTTCTATAGAATTCCAACACCTTTTGGGCCGTATCTCGAGATTGTGAATTTCGCAGCGTCCTGTATAAATGGCGAGTAATGCACATGTAAGTTTTATGTGTAATACACACGCACGTGAGTTACGCCCTCGTATTGCTCACTCACGGTAAAACGGAGATAACTCGAGGAAGCGTCTGGCCATTTTGCGAACCTGCGCCACCAGACTCGGAAAGTATAAACGAGAGGGAAGGAAGAGTGGAGAAAAGGAGGGTTGCGTGGGTTTTGTCCTGGCTATTCGCCGGCTTTCTGTCCATGCTCTTTCGACGGACGTGAAGAAAAGGGATAAAAGAAATTCTGGAAATATGGGCACGCTCGAGCACAATGGATAGATCCCACGCAACATTGGACTCCGTATAGCTGTAGTTTGCTATCGCTACAGTACAATGCTGTACAAAAATATACATTTTCAAAGCACCCTCTTAAACTTAGTGCTCCTCAATAATATGCAGCATGCTTCGGAGAAGCCTACCGCGGAACTTTCGATTTACTGCACTCATTTTTTCTATCACAACAAAAATTCATGAGATCCGATCATTGAAGGAGATTAATCAAACAACATTTTTTTATCGTTTAGTCTTTTGATTTTGTTCCTTCACTTTTTGACAGGACGTTTTATCGTATTTTTTTAAGATACTACGAAAATTATGACGAATACATTAGAGAAAAAGAAATTGAGGAGCTATGAACAGGGAAATAATTTTTTTCTAATTAGAATTGAAGTTTGGTCTGTGACTGGCCGTATCCAATTTCGTGAATAAAATATTGATCAGTAAACGAGATATTCGAATTTCAGTCTGCTGAATAAACCAGATTTGGTGTTTTGGCCAGTGCATAACTAGAGTTCTGAAAGAAAATATTTTCGCGAGAGTCGATAGATCGGTGCAATTGCGTGGGCTTCTTCTTAGTAATGACGATTATCGTCATTACACCGCCGACGATCATCGTCGTTGAAACGGATGTGAATTTTATCTGTAAATATATGAACTGTGCGATTTCAGCTCAGTACATATATAATAAACTGTTTAACAGGAGCGAGGATCGTTTATCCTCACTTTTATACGTACGATCTATTCAGCAAAACCCTGAAAATATATACGAGGCACATGATAATGCTCGTGGTATTTATGTGAATTGTACAGACGATACTAAAGTCCAAACGAATAAGATCGCTGTGCATTTTATCGTCGCATATTGCTTATCCGATGAATATTCTCCCGAACTGCCTTAAAGTGTGGGTCAAAATGTGTTTCATTATTTCCAAAGAATTTCTGGCGTGGGTGAGCAAGTACAGTGTGGTTGACATTTTTTCGTCATGCACTGGAGCAAAATAGCTGAAAAATGAGCCAAAAATAAATGAGCCCCTTTTTGCTTCGATTGCGACGAAATTTCCAGTGTTATTAAAGTATAAATAAACGAGAGTGAAAACAAATAATAGAACAAAAATCAAATAAAAAGTTGTTTTTCTCATAGAGCGAGTATGTCACTTGTGATTGTCGGAAACAAACATTCCAAAGAAGTCGAGACACTTCGCGTCTTCAAAGTTTCATGATCCGAAGAAAAACATGTGAAATGTACGTTTTGTTGCATATCAATTTTATTATTATTGGTCGTAATAGGAAAGAAACTCGATGTCTGCGATGTTCCCGCGCAATTTTATCCCCCGAAAGCAAGCATCAAGCTCGTCAGACTCGCCCTCATCCCCGTTCTGAATAATGATCCGATTAGCACTCACGAAATGTGTACAAAAAGGCACGTTGTTTGGCTACTCGAGATGACGATAAAACGATCCTGCTAAAGGCTCGTCTAACGCACGGTAATAAAGTCTAAAATCGATGGAGAAAATACTCTGACGCGGAAGAAATAAATAGAGCCCCTCGAAGACGGTCTCGTTATTTCCCGAGGAGAGGAAATTCTTTACACTCCGACTGTCTTCCATATCTTGTGCGCAGTTATATTTTTTCCGTATAAATAAAATCTATATACTGCGGAATATTATGTATATTGAGACATGCGCGAGGGTCTCAACGTTTCGTGAGACAGAGAGGGAGGAAAGATAAATAAATAAGGGGAGAAAAACAACCGATGCGTGTCAGCTCTATGCAGAATTTCGAATTGAGATCGAAAAATAGAAGAAAAAACAATATTCAACACTTTCTCAATGAAAATGTCGAATGCAAGAGTACGTATTACGTGTATACGTGCGCCAGGACCTACACCGCCCACGAGTCACTCCTGTTATTTATTTGTATTATTCTTTTTTGTGATCGTGCTTTTTTTTTTCTTTCTTCTTCCTTTTATTTCTCATCGTTCGTCCTGCTTATTCCAGTTGGTCGTCGGCAACGCTACGAGGAGACTGCAGTGCACAGTAGATAAGTATCTTGATTTAACGCTGTCATTGATGTATATATTGAACAAGGGAGACAGAAACTCGTCTTTCCATCTTTTCTCGCCTGGCCAATATGCATCATCCCCATTCCAGTATTCTACTTTGCTCAACTCGTTCTTCCTTACTTTTTTATGAGTAGCTTTTTCGTTGTTGTCATGTTATTTATAAATATTTTTCAAATGTGTTTTTTCCAAATTTTTCGAGTAGATTATGTCGATGTATTTTGATCCTCAAACACCGGAATGTCTATTTTTTACTCAGTCTTCGTCTTTGTGTAGAGTGCTTGCGAAAAAGCGATTCCAAAATCATTTTTTCTGGGCTTAATTCGACTGGAAAGTCGGTGAGAATGAACATGCCGTGGTTAGAGCAGGCCCTGGCAGAGTCGGTAGCCATGTAAAATGTAATTTTTATCTCCATATTTCATATGCGAAGGCGACTGCTTCCTCGAAAGAGTTACGGAGCTTCCGGATTTAGAATTTCGAGGACAAAACAATTTTTCAAAAATCAGGGCGAAAAAATAAAAATTTGACGTGAAGAAAAAGAGACTCCGCGCTTTTCTCGAACGCGAGATCGAGCAACGGACAAATTCATTTTTCACTGTCGCCCTTGCGCCGGTCTGCATCGCAAGTGGAACCCAGAAAACGGAACGAGAGACAAAGAAAAGGGAAAAAGGCTAACCGCACCGAGGAGCAATATAACACGAGAAATAACTAATTGGCTCTCGATGTCAGGATCGCCGTACCACGGCGGGCAGGTCGATCACCTCGACTATAACAACTTCTTTGTGCTTGCCCATTCCTCGCTTACCGTGTCTATTTACCTTTTTCGAGATTGTTAGCCACAGACTCGAGAGAAAATGGCACATTCATTGCAGATGATTGACATTTCACGTGCCCTACGAATTGCCTAAATTAAGCAGAATAAAAAAGCAAGAAATTGAATTTTTTGTGGCAACTCGAATTTCTCATCGAACTGCTCAAATTTCGTACGATTGTCCCGTTCCGTTTTCCCATTCTCATATATTTTTTATACAATCTCTGTCAAAGCAAAAATCACTTCCGCGTCGTGTTCTTATTATCTTTATATATGTACGCAACCGCCTTTTTCGGTTTTCAGGAGTCCGCTCCACCGTCCTAACTCGTTTTTTCCCCCTCAGCGATAGCTTCCATGTCCGAGGTCCTGTGGCCGACGGCCATTGCACTCTTTATCAGAAGTCGTGCCGCGCGGTATCGGGCATTTATGGTAGAATTCACTCGAGTGAGTTTTGATTGGTGTTGGCGCCCTGAGGAATTCCTAAAAACCCGCCAATCAATCAATACGCGAGTTAGTGCATGCGTGTTCGGTCACTTATTTTAGTGCCCGCTGAGCCGGACACAACGTGACTGGAGGAATATATTCAAAGCCGCGATGCAAACCCAATATTTTTTCAAAACTCACAAAAGTTTTAGTTGGAAAAATCGAAAATTTTAATGCAAAAAAGCATTCTTTTTCCACCGCAAGTATTAAAATTCCGAGTGGAAGTTAATGCTGAAACGTAAACCAAAGATATTCCGAACTAAAGTGCTTCTTACAAAACCTCGTTATAAGAATTTTAGATCGATTTAAAATGTAGCCGAAAATTGCGCTTTCGTTCGCTCGCTACGTCTCATTAATCCGTCGTTACGCGGAGCGCAAAAAACTTTCGAAGTGATCACAAGAAAAAATACTCCTGGGTGAAAAAATAGTTGTGGGGTAAATAATGGAGAATCCGAGTAAAGTTATTCTGGCGACCGCGTTCCTGCGGCCTCTCTTTCCGGAAACTCGCTCATCGATAGTATATATAAATATATAAATACATAATATAATTATACGAAAACATATACGTATATTGTATGTGCGGCATATGGGCTTCATTTAATCGAAGTTTAATGGACTGATGGTGGATCGTGGTGACGATGGTGGTGGACGTGGTCGTCGTAAAAGGAAAAGGGAGATGAAGAGAAGGTCGGGCACATAATACGGAGAAGATACTCCTCATTGGCGTTGCTCTCGTCTCGGTTGCATGGGTTCCAGAGAACTATCGTGGCCAGAGAGCGAGAGAGCGAGCGAGAGAGAGAGAGAGAGACGACATACACTGTCCGAGCATGGTTAATTTTCGCCGAGCACGACTTTTAATTAATCGTAAGCTATATTCGCTGTACCATACACTTACCACGGGAAATCGGTAGTCGACGTACGATAAGCTTTATGTTTCCATCCTATGTGGATGCTGTGTGTGCTTGAATACAGATATAATAAATTGAATAAATGGTAAAAAAAGGCTCGTAGGTGAATTATGTAATAAAAAAGGCTGCTCTCGATTTTTCGACTTTACTCGTCGTCCTTTCAACTCGCCCTTTTCGTTCTGACACTTCCACTGTATAATACGACTTTCTCTTCATTTGCGATTCTATCATACTCCTCGCTTCGTTCGTCTTTTCTTCTTCTCTCTGTCTCAGTTATCTTTTTTGACTCCCTCGATCCTCTTTTTTTTTGAATCTTCGCATTTGGTCTTTTATTTCTGTTTATTTTTTGCTTTTGTCGGTTGATTCTCTGTTCCTTATCCTGTCAGGATGTGAAGTTTCGCTTGTCCATGAGATGCAGCAGAAGGCAGAGTTACCTTGTCCGAGAGTCTCGCGTTTCATGCACACCATATTGTATTTACGCGCTGTGTGTGGCTGCTAATACATGCGCTGTCATTACTCTCTTGCGACTACTCTCACTCATAGTGGGTATTACTTGGAGTGCATAAGGCCTGTGCTCGGTGTATTGAATCTTTCGTGTATAAAAGAAGAAAGAAGGGAGCACGAAAAATGGAGAAAAGAGAGAGGAAGGTGCGTCAGAGCCTCCGGCTAATTGTTCACCGAGGCCAGTTATTAGCGCATTTCAAATACGTCCCACTATTACGTCTCATGACTGTAAGAAAATCTCGATGACAGACGATCATTATGTGCTACTTAAGAGTCCAAAAAAATCATACAGAGTGATAAAAAGAATGAACGAAAGGAATTAATGCCTCGGATAGGAGCGAGGAATTCGATGAGAAAAAAAGAAGTGTTGAATGGACCAAAGGAAATAAAATAACACGAGGGTGAGGGATAAATACAGGCTACAACGTCAATTATGACAGAAACTTCAAGAAATATACAATTGAGTGGAACTCGTGAGTGTTTAGATCTCGTAAATATAAAAATCAAGTTGTCAGAGTACACAATAAATCGATGGGGGTGTTGGGAATAAAGGAGAGAGGAAGTGCTATATACATACGTGAGAAAAAAAAAAGAATGAAGTAGGAAGCTGTACAGGACAAAAGAGATCGGGGCTTCGTGAGACGTTTCGTCGCATTTCCTTCTCCTTCTCTTTATCTCTCGCTTGCTGTTTCTTCTCTCTGTTAGGCGCGTGATCTCTCCGGAAGTGCGGGGTGATTTCGTAAAGTTAGCCTCCCCAGGGATACATACCCACACACGTATGTAGCGGAGGAATCAAAAAGGGGAAGGAAAGAATTATTCGAGAGAAATATCGAGAATGAAGCTGGGAGAGTGAAAGAGAGACAGAGTTAAGGGTGATAGGGAGGGATGAAAGCGACGTTAAGAGAGGGTCGCAGTGATTGATCGTGGCAAGTAACGAAGCGAGACATCAGCTTCTATTCGAGCTTCTATCGACCCTCATCCTTTTCTTCTTCTCTCCCCTCTCCCTCTCTTTATCTTCACGTTTTTGGCTCACTTTTCATCTCGATCTCTTTCTTTCCATCGCTTACTCTCTTCCCTTTTCCCTGCCTCTACAGTACACACAAAGTGATGTATCTTTTACTCCTCGTTTCGATCTCGCCTCTTTTCGATCTCCCGCGCGACCCTTTTTCACTCCCAATCTTACCACGAAAACCTACCTACATCTATATATCTCTTTCTCTCTCTCTCTTTCTCTGTCGCTCTTCTTACGTTTCGTTTCTTTCCACTCATCCATCCCGCGTGAATCGCGCGGATCGGGCGGATCTTTCTCTCTTGGCGCGAAGCACAGATCCGGATAACTCAAATTCCCGAAGAGGAACGTCGGGCTAGCTCCGGACACGGGCAACTCGGGGAGAGAGAGAGGACGGAAGGAACAAAGAAGACAAGGGAAAGGGAAAACCGAAGAGGAAGGGAGACGACCAGGAGAAAGAAAACTGCAAAGAGGAACAGCGAGTGAAATTGCAATCTCCAGCGAGGGCTAAACTCGTCGAACGCGAACGCGTAGATGAATGCGTACGAGAAAGAGAACCACGCGAGGCGAACAAATGGAGGAAAGGGAAGCAAACCACCGGAACCGAGCGATATATTGAAATTGGCCAAGGGATAAGCCTATCATGGATACGGTAGAATCCTTCTCTCCCTATCAATCTTTCTCGCTCTCTCTCTCTTTCTCTCCGTCCATCTATCTGTCCCAGCCTCTCTCTCTCCCTGTACACAATGATTATGTACCCGTGGTGGTCCCGGATACCCGGGATCCGGACTCTGTGAGATATATTCCGGCTCGTACGAACAACCAATTTCGGCTTGCTTCCCCCTCATCGTCGTCATTGACGTCCTCATCGGCCCATCGCTCTTCTCATTCAGTAGAAATCGTCTTTGGTTTGTAGAAAAAACACACACGGTATTTAATTTACTTGAAAGTTTTTTTATCAATGATTTTTCGCAACTGTTGATATTTCGATGATGATTTAAATGACTTGAATACGAGGCTTTTTTTATTTTCATTTAACGCAGCAAAACTTTTCTATCTCACGAGTGTGACAGTTTTTAAAAATCTTATTCGAATGAGCAATTGCTTCAAGTTTCGTTCTGCATAATAACTTGGTAATTGTTCAAAGTTACATGCGCATGAAAGTTGGCCTCGTGCTCGAACAGCTCAAGATATATCCCGTTGCGAAAACGATTGAATGGCCAGAGTTTTATTCGTGCGAGGAGAAGTGATAAGAAGACATAGGGGAGACCGAAGA
This sequence comes from Venturia canescens, assembly GCF_019457755.1. NCBI lineage: Eukaryota > Metazoa > Arthropoda > Insecta > Hymenoptera > Ichneumonidae > Venturia > Venturia canescens. The sequence continues at coordinate 26,835,828 of NC_057421.1, forward strand.
GATAAACTTTTGAAAAATTCAAGAAAATTACGCAACGACACTAGGAGAAAGAGTTATGGGAAGAGAATTGATTTCATTATGGATCTGGACTAAGAAAACTAGGTCTAAAATTGAATAAGAAATGAATCTGATTTAAAAAACTTTAGTCACGAACGACACAAAGCGCATGTAAGATGCAGTCGCAGTTTTGATAACGTGCCGCAGGAAAAAGGTAATTGAGTTTTAAATCAATTTGACAAACTTCTTTTTATTCGAAACTTTTTTTTATTAGTTCGAAAAAAAATCTACAAAATTGAACACATTAAAAAGAAAGTCGAAGATTTCGCTATTCTAATAACAATAACGACGACAATTAACATAACCATTCCACGACGACGGTCAACATAATCGATAGAAAGTTGACCCACTAAGTGCGATAGTTACTCGACAAGGAGATATCAAGTCAATTGCGTTGAGTCGCCGACAGGGGGCTGCATTTCCCGAAGATGCGAATGCAACTAAACTCACTTCTGAAAATAATCTTCAAATATTTGGAATTCGCTCTGAAATTTTGGTGACCTTTCTGAATTCAGATCGGAGAGCGCTGATGAAAAATACCTCGGAACATCTTCCGTCTCTCCTTTTACGATTTCTTCTTCCTTCAAAACGTAACGATCGAGAATGGCATAAAAATTCTTGTCGCGATCACGAGAGCGTGTCTACAGGATGGGGTTCGTGTGTATGCCGTAGCTGGTAGTTCTGTATGTTGATCGCGGGTGCGGTGGATGAGAGGCCAACCATTCGGTGGATCGAACCGGAAAATGGGCTTGTCCCGGAACGAAGTCGATACGGTTTTCTCTCGTCCCTCCATATACGCTTCTCTCCCTCTTTCTATACCGCGTGCTCTACACGTATGTTGCGCTTCAGACATACATATTGATGTATTTACGTTTAAAAAAGAAGAAGGGCGTATCATGAGTGTATAAGTACGGAATTGATGTCGTGGCTTTGGGGCTTATATATACGATGTCATGGGTACACGTGGTCTCAAAAGTAGTAGTGTCTGAGACGTGGAGGATGGAAAAATTTTAGAGTCTCAAACGGAGAGATTCGTGTTGTTCACGGTAATGGGCGTCATCGTCGTTAAAATATTAATAACTGGAATGAAACACGCCGAAGACGTGAGAGTTGTGCGTTCGAATCTTTGACAAATTTTCACTCCCCAGTCAATGCTTTTGTCGACAAAATTGTCGTCGAGGAAAACGGTGTGAAGTTTGTGGGATAAAAATCGGGTAACGAAAGCTTTGTACCATCAAGGAAGGAGTCGTGTGAACTGAGCAAAAAGGGAGGAAGAATTGTGGAAAGTTGGCTCGGCGACCCGGTGGTGACGATCCTAATCTCGAGTACCTTCAAGAAAAACGTCCTATCAAGATTGAAATTGTCTGCGCCAGAATGATAATAGAGGCAGGTGGGCCGAAATAATTTTTCTTCATACCTCGGTCGAAAGTACGCACTTTCGGCCCCGATTTCAGGGCCGAAAGTTCAACATTCCTGCATTGGTAAAAAAAAAACACGCTCGCTGTGACAGCGGGAGCAAAAATTTTTCTCTGCACACCTTAGTCGAAAGATAACATTTCTGCGCTGTCAAAACTACATGCGCTTCATTTGTCTCGGCGGGAGCAAAAACTTTTTTCTGCATTCCGAAAGGTTTGACGTAATTATTTTTTTTACTTTTGACGTTTGACGTTTGAACAGATATTGCTTACGTGTTTTTTGAAAGGTTGTGTCTAGTCATCTGCAAACCGTACGAATAAGATTATGTTATTTATTCGGAAATATGTTATGGAAATGCCATATTATTTCCAAGCACTATTATCAAAACAGTACAAATCCGAACGAATAACATACATTTATCCTTCCAGATAAAATCAATGTGAAAGCCAAAAATAAAGTGACCAGGCTGATAAAATGAATATAGTCGTTCGGAATAATGATTTATTTTCAGCTTCATAGGAATGCAAATATTCATATTAATTATCTTTGCTAATATCTTGTTTTTTTGATGCCTGCCCCCCCGACCAGCAGCACTCGCTTCGCTCGTGCAGCAAATGTCGGGGGCAGGCATCAAAACATCTTCTATCGATAGTTGCGTATTTCGGAAGAAACGTACTTTCGACCGGCTATGAAGAAAAATAGTATACACCATACGGGCAGAAGTTTGATAGCCCTGAACTGCGCGTCAAATGCCTTCGGCTTCGCCTCGGGCATTGTGACGCGCAGTGCAGGAATATCAAACTTTCTGCCCTTGTGGTGTAATATACTATTGTATCTTCGGCCTCATTTTTTTTCAGCAACGAATTTTCCAACCTGCCTGAAAATTTGACCAATTATTTTGGCACCTGGCTTCAAAAATTCGGTCTGATACGGATCGCACCGTTTCCGTTTCAGTGCCTCAATTCTTCGAGTTGAAAATCGAAGTGCCGTCTAAAGGGGGCGCGACAGAGAATACCGGTCCAACGAAAATCTTCTCAGAATCTAGCGAACGGAGTCGTGATCTTCCGTTTTGAAACGTCCTGTAATGTGAAGGTACATCTTACTCCGTGATGTTACAGTAGAATTTGCTAACTATATATCACTGTAACTCGTTCACCATAACACAATTCTCCGTGGCAGTTCCACGTAGAATATGTACAAAGTGCCCGAGGACGCGTCACGTGCGCGGCCTCGTCGAATTCGGCGTAACGAAACAATTCGACTGTGAGTATACTTTGGTATATACATCCATACGACACATTACGTGGACACGGATATACGCTGCCAGTTGTCAGATCCATGTAGGGATCCTGTGTTTGCTAAGAGGCGTGTTTCGCATTGAGAAAATTCAAGTACCGACAAATTCAATTTGGATAGCTTGATGAGACTTTTGCAGCTTCCCTTATATGTTGCAGCAGGAAGAAGGGATTTCGTCCAGGATTCATTTCGACCTGGAGAGCCTGGAAACCGGAGGTTTTACTCGTGGGAAATAATGTTACGTTGCAACATAAAAAATATTACGATCGTATTCGGATTGACAATAAAAGTGTTTCCGTAAACGATTGAATTATGAGATCCGAAATGCTGACTGAAGTTTTCTGCGGCCATTGGATTGCAGTTGGATCGAATCTTCGGAAAAATCGATGTGCCGTATACAGAGTAAAATAAAAACTAGAATAAAACGCATTTATTCCCTTTGAGGAATGAATAAACATGAAATCCCGACGAAACTATCATTAACGGCGATCCCCGATGTGGAGCGGGCGATGATTGAGGTTTAAACCTTCTGGGAAGCAATACACGAAGACTGGAAAAGAGAAAGAATAAAAAGAATATCGTCGATTATCGAGGAACTGCAGCGATTAGTCTGGGAAACCTGATTTTCCACAGTCAACGGTTGATGAAGAAAAAAAACGAAGGGCGTAGGAGTTTGTATGTTGAATCGTTGAAGCAGAGTTAAGCCGATCATTCTAGGGGAGGAGGAACCGGAGGATGGGGAAAAGCGGAAAGGGGATGACAACGAGCGAGAAAGAGAAAGAGGTTGAGAGTGAAACAAAGAAAGAGCGTTGTAACGCGTGATAAAAAGGGACTTATATATGGATATATATAACACATGAATCTCGTGATTGAAGCACGGGTAATCGAATTGGAAAGGTAATGGACGTGGAGGATTCGTGCTTCGGCTCTCGATTCTCGAGAGACGAGAACCGGCCGAAAGTGTTGGGCAAGAGAGCAAGCCAAAGAGAGAGGGATAGAGGGAGAGAAAGAGGAGAGTGAGAATCGTATATAGTCTAGGCGGGTCGATACATTGACGGGAATGCAATTACCGAGCTACTCGGCGCGCTCTCTGCATTTTCTCTCTCTCGCTCCTTCTCTCTATACCATTCCCTTACTTTCTCTCTCTCTCTCTCTTTCTCTTTCTGGTGCCCGCGAAACGGAGCGAGGGAGTACGGCGTGTGCGGCGTCCCAAGTTCCAATATCGCTTCTGAACAACGTCCACACAGAGTGTGTGCATTGTGCGCAGTGTGCGAGGACCGAGGCATCGTACTGAGGTACGATCTACCGCACACTGAGACGTCGACATCTCGTTCATCTCTTAACGAACGACCGTAGCTCTGTGTGCTTGTATATATGAATGCATGGTCTGATACAGAGCGACAAAACCGCAAGAGTTGGATCAACATCTGCCGCTACTGTTGCTCATTCCTTCGCGTGATTGCCAGAGTTTTACTATACCGAAAATCTCTAACCCACGGCGGCCACATTCGCGTGGCTCGTGACATTTTTCTTAGCAACGGGCAGCCGCGGATGCAAGCTTCTCGCACGGTCTTCACTCTTGTCGAATAATCAGTCGAAGCTGGAACAATTTTTTTTTTAGAACGGAGTATGAAATTAGCTTTGGAACGTCGAGAAGAATAAATGAAATATGGAGCGAAAACGAGCGCATCGAACATAAAAACCCGTTAAAACGGATAATTCTCTATCGGTTTTTCTCATACGGAGATTTTTCTATTTTAAAATATAGAAGCACAAAACACGAGAAAATAAAAGAAAGAGGATCTTAATGTATTTGATCAGTTTTCAGTGGCGAAACAAAACAAAATGCACTTGGGAGGAGATCGGAAAGAAACCCAAAACTCCCGGAGGCTTTTCGGACAATCTCCTCGCAATATCTGCACACGAAAATCGAGTCTCAAGATTCCGATAGCCGAAACACCCGGCCGGATACTCGAGGAACGAAACCGTTCAGGTATTTTTTTTAGTTTTTTTCACGAGATTATTCTTGCACTAAAAAAAAACTGTGTTTGATACGATCGGGGAACGAGCATCGTCTCGTTCGAGTCGAAAGTCTTTGAATTTTGAGAGAAGAGATCAATCATAGAGCTGCCGCGATTGGCGTGACGTGGTATTGAGTGAAATTTCAACTAGTTGATTGAACTGAGCACACGTCGAAATATAAGCAAAAGAGAAAATTTTAATGGAGAGGAGACTGGTGCACTAGTAAAACACTGCCATCAGGCCGGAGAGACAAGGGAAAGAAAAAAGTGTGAGGGGGAGGAAGACGCAGTAAAGATTAACGGGTGACGCTCGGGATCATGGATCTTCGGGCGAATGGCGAACATTGTTCACCGGTATCCGAGTTTCCTTCGAATTTCAAGAGCGAAAGGTAGACGGGGGAATTGAAGCGAAACAGTAAAACGGATGGAAAGAGATGCCAAGGAAGGAGAAGAGAGAACAAAGTGGAGTTGGACAGAGGAACAAATAGGAAGAGTAGTCGTCGAGAAAACAGAGGAGGAGAACGAGAAAGAGACAAAGACGAAGAGACCGAGACGGAGAAGGAGGAAGACAGAAAAATAAGAAATAAGCGTGCTAGGAAGACAGTACGAGGAAAAGAGAAAGAAGATAAGAAAATAAGAATAAAAAGCTGCTTCCAAAGGAGACCATAGATACGAGAAAGGGTTCTTCAGCTGAAAAGCATTGTTTATCCGCGAGGGTGGGCTCTCGGGAACGCTGTGCATACTATCGTGTAGTGCGGCAAGTGAGAGTACTCTCTCTTCACTAGTTTTATCTCTCAGTCTCACGAGTGACAGCAAAAGAGGTGCCTTTATATTATTGCTCCAGTACGCCGGAAGATATTCGCAGACATCTAGCAGCACTATGCACTCGACATATATAACATGTATATTGTTGTTCATATACGTGCATAACTTCTGGCATTTACTCACTTATGTACAATTTAAAGTCTGAAATATAAGAGGAATGAAGAAGAGGGAGCTTTTTTCCTTCGGTCTTCTGGCTCTCTTCGTCAACGTGTCTAGCAACTTTTCCACTTTGCGTCTAATTCTCGTCCGAGCAGTAGTAATAGTTGCATACAGAATCAGATGAGCAGGCTTTCGTTCGGATCTCGAAACTTTTCTGCAAACTAAATATCCTTCTACGGATCTCCTTCTTTCACATTCTCATTGCAGAGTTTTCTCTATTTCCGCTTTGCCCTTTTTTATTTTTCTCAACTCATTGAGCTGAGTCTTCTTTTGGAGCAGCTAAGTAAGTAGCTCGTTTACGTGAACGGTCACGCGTAAAAGTGTTTTGTCTGGGCAAATCGAGAGAGAAAGCTCATCAAGTTTATTTTGAGAGGAGATACACGCTCCGGTGCAAAAGCTGTGACAATGTTGCCTGCAACTTCTAGGGAGAAAAACTCCGATTAAATATTTCTCAGCTCCGTCTCTCCATTGACAATAGGCTGATACTTCGTCGTTTGGCTATTGCGTACGGTTCCCATCCTAAATAACCTCGCTCAAAATAACCTCTGGTTAAATAACCAACGAACAAAATAATCATGACAAAAAACCGATAAACAATATAACCCATGAGCAGAAGAAGCGTGATGAATAATAATCGATATACAAAATAACTTAAACGTCCCAAAACAAACAATCAAACAAACGAAAGCATACACACAAACAAAAGCACACACAGGAACCTGCCGGTACGAAGGAAAAAAAAACTGCAGTCCTCGAAACATCTCGAGATGTTAAACATGTTAGAAACAATAAACAATAAATTTATTGTCAAAAACAACGAATCTAGTAATGAAAATCCCGCATAGGGTTTCATGTTGATCCGCAATCAATATTTCAAATGAACATTTTCATTATTTTCCATATTCCAATAATGACACACTGAAGGTTCATTTTAAATGACGATTTTATTATTCTCGTGGTTATTTTGTTCGTTGGTCATTTTGAACGTGGTTATTTAGGCCGGACACCATTATGTACTTTTTATCGAGACTTTCTATCAACTGCCCCTCATTCAATTGAAATATGATTAACCGTAGCGCATTGTAAAGAAAAAAATTTTTATATTCTGGCCGTTTACAGAAATTCAAGCGTGATTTGCGTGGTGTATCCATCCGATAAAGTTCGCGAAAACTTGTCAGCAGTGTATTGTCGACTCTTCAGTGACTCACTCATCAGAGACTAATGCAGAACGCCAAATCTTGAGAACTTATGTTACGTTCGCGTTTAGAGGAAAACTTAGTCAACTCGGTAACAAGTGACACTCTGTCTTGCTCTCTTCGCGTCAACGTAGGCACAAAGAGGGAAAGAAAATGAAGAGAAAGGGCAACGCACAGCCCTTGGAGGGAGCAACTATTATCTTCCAACGTTCTAGAACGCACCAACTAACGCGTTGACTATAATTCCAACGGATTACAGCCGCAGCTGTGCGAAAGACAAAGACGCACAAAACACTGTTAATTCTAGTCTTAACGAGCGTAATATATACAGCGTTAAGTCTCTTGAAGTCTCGAACTTTGAGCACGAACTTACATACCGATGATGTACAGACCCCTTCGAGTAAGCATTTTCTGAAAAACGTCCACGGCTCAGTTTTCTCATTCGATAAACATCGAAAAACTCTTTTCCCTCCCAATATAAATTCTCCATTAAGCCGAGATGATTCCGTTCCAAGGTGTACCTTGATCGGAAGAAAAATTCTATTTTTCTATCAAGCCTCGAACGTGGAAAAAGAACAGCCTTCGACAGAGGATTTATTATCTACGGGAAAAAGAAGCAATCAGCCACGTCGTTCAGAAAAGTATATATCGAAGGTGCCAATGTTTTCACCATCCTCGGATCTTTCACAACAGGAAAATCGCAGGGGGTCCAAGGTGCGACGGGCCCAAGTTTTTCATCTCTACCGGTTCAGCGAGAGAAAAAATGGACCGGGGCGATGAATAGAAAGGGGGGAGGGTAGCCTCGGTGCTGGAGGACAACACTGTAGAAGAGGGCCGAAGGGTAACCAGAAAGAAAATTGACCACCCGTAGAGGCTTGCTAGAAAATATCTTGACCTTTAGAGTGTGCGGAGCGAAACTTCGAGAGGCTGCACTATGCTTTTGACCACAAGCGAATGTCCAATAAAATTGAACCTTTCATTTCGCCGGGTCACCAAAAGCCTCCTCGTATATAAGTATACGAAGATATCCTTTTATTTTGAGAGAAAGAAAAAAAAACTTGTTCTCCTTCTAAACGAGGCAACTGTCCGAATACTCGAGGGTGACGCAGATTTTTGTAAGAGCCAAAGCGACCAGGCGGATACAGCGTTTTCCCGAGATTGGTCTTATAAAGACGCGGGCAAAGGTTCACACTTCAGGTATAAGAAGATGTCTCGTTGAGGGTGCGTAGTCGCGTGGTTTACTCTCGCCTCGTGATTATGTACGGAAGAGGGTCCCGCTTGGCGCGTATTACAAAATCGTTCGATCGCGGATGTACGAGTCGTGGAAGCTGATGTCGGCGGCGGCGATGGCTCTCTAATAGACGATCTCATGATAATAATTTTGACATAATAATACGCTATTATGCTGGGAGGAGATCTCTCGACGCTCTCTCGTACCATATAATTTCGTCACGCCATAGTGCGGTCGCACCCGCGACCCGAATCAAAGAGAGCATATCTGGTGCTGCTGCTGCCAGAGAAAGAATGGAAGAGGGCGATAGAGGGTTAGAAAGAGAGGTGATTTAACGCGAAGAGAAAACAGACAAGGAGATGGAAGCGAGGAAAAAGAAGAAAATAAGAGAGGAACGGATGAATTGGGCTGGTGTGAGAACAAAAGGAATAAGAGACCAAGGGATTGAGCCAGTATTAAAAGGGGTCGATCGGTTTCGATGCGAGTTATAGGTGGCCCAAGAGAGAAGAGAAAAAAAAAGAGAGAAGATCCAAAATCGGCAGGAAATCTACTTCATACAGCAAAATTCCATTGCGCTTCGCCCCGTTTTTTTCTTTTTTTTCTCTTTTCATCCTTCCCTCGTAAAACTCGAGCTACATAGGCGTCGCTGAAAATAGATGCCGATCTCCCGCCCGCTCTCATTCTCTCTTTCTGTTTTCCCTCTAGCCAATCGGTGTCTTTTTCCAATGCCGCGAAAGGGAGGAGATTTCCCTTGGAGAGACCGAGTCGGATTTAATACGAATTCCGGCGAGACAAAACGGAAGCCGGCATATTGCCATTCCTGGTTGGCGTGTCAGCCGACAGATAAGGCGAATAAGGCGAGAATCTCCTTCTCTTTTGCTCATTTCCCGTCTCGGTCCTTCGAGCACCAAAGCACCATCCGGAACTCGGAGTGAACCGGAGCTAGCTTCCTTCTCTCGGTCTCTCCTAAACTTCCTTGCTCCTGGTCATAGCTGCATCTTCTTCCGCGTTTCGGAGTCCTGGCTCTTGGCATTTCGTTTCTCTGTCTTTACCTTGCCCACTTAAGCGCGCACACCGATCTTCCGTTCTCTTTCCTCCTCCCCTTTGCCTCCTCCGTGATGGTTAGCACCGCGTGTACCTAATGTTCGTGGCATATAGCAAGGGGGATGAAGCTTGTAGTTTGGACCCCACAACCCTCGTACCAGACGAGGCTGTCGTATATGCCGAGGATGCTCCCCGCTCTATTGCGCTATTTGCACAGCCATAGGTCGCTACACTCTCGCAAATTTCCCTTCCGCTTCTCCTCCTCCTCCTCCTCCTCCTCCTTGCCGACCTCGTTTTGTCTTTCTCGTTCACCCAACGACTTAAGGTGCCACATACTACTTGGATGCTGCAGCTTCTTCTTCGCCTCTATCCACAACTCCGATCCATCGGTGAGATGCCAAGTGGTGGAACTTGGTAGGAGAATACCGCAGCCGCATTCCTCGTGTCTCCGCCCCTAATACAACATCAGCCGTATACACACACGTTGCTCATTCTCCATCTCCGCTCCTCCCTTCCCCCTTTCTCCTTATATCTTTCCTTCCTCCAGTCGTTTGTGATTTCGCTTTAACACTCGCACGCTGCAATCATTCTATTCCCCGCTTCTCTCTCCAACGATCTTGCGTCCTGAGAACCTTTTTTCTTGCTCTGTAAGCAAGCAGACGCGAAGTCGACTCGATTCAACACATCCGATGATATGCCCACCGTGTCTTCGCGTTGGTCACAGCATTCGTTACGAAAAACCTAACTCAAGTTGTCTTTTTCTCGATATTTCTATCATTCGAAAAGAAAATTTCGTTTGCATTCCGTGTGCTAAGTGGCGTGGATCACGCCTATTTTGAGGCATTCCCAATTGCGCATCTTCACAAAATCTATTCAATTTAGCTCTGTTCGATTCTCTTCGCTAATCCGCCCTCGCGACATTTGGTCCGGAGATGATAATCGGCAGGAAGGAAAAAAGCAACGTCAGGAAAACTGCATGGGTGGAAAAGAGACGCAACGTTTTCTAACTTCCAGCTGATCTTATCGCTGCGCTATCGATTCAAGACCCTCTTATTGGCCGATATAAATCGATGGGGCAATTGGAACGTTATTGTTCGAGAATCAACAATGACTGCGTACCAGACTTGGATTTATGAGCGTTTCGTATCTTCGATATATCATCCGTATGATAGTTTAATGTTTTATCAACACACTCTCGGAATTTTGAGGTTATTATGCCATGGCGCAGCTTCTATTTCCGCTTCTCTCAAAGCAGATTCTATTTCTCCCGAGCGTTTCGCGCACTTCACAGTTCATTCTTATATATAGGAAAGAGACGGAGAGGAGTCGAAAGAGAAGTGACAGAATCGATCAGGCAGCTTGCACAGAGTCTACTCTGGATCCATCACAGAACTGTATATGATTTTCTCCCCTGTTTTCTATCAGATTCGATTGGATATCGGGGTCAAACAGGCATTCGAATACAACGATTCCATCTCCCGAACTCTCATCGATGCACGTGCCAACGAGTCAATATTTAATCAGACGATTTAATAAAAGCGCTGTCAATTAAGGAGATGATTAGATCTCATTCCAAAGGGGTATTATAAAAAAAATAAATAAAAAATACAATATTTCCACGAGGTAGTTTCGTCAACTCCCTCGTATTAGTGTTCACTTACAATCGAGGTTCAAATGGTTATTGACCTGGATTATGACTAGTGTCGAGCAAGCTTCGCGCTTCGTTGAACCTACGAGAGCACATTATAATGTTTGTGCAGTATATCAAGCGTGAGTACTTTTTTTGCTTCCCCCCTTCTTTCGTCTCTTTTTGAGCCGTGCGAAGAGACAAAACGTGCGAGGGGTGTTTATTCTGGGGCTTAGATCTGCTGGTCTCAAACCCTTGGATTCTCGTCGGTAACGCCGGCGCCTTATTTAGGGACGGAACGACCCTCCAGCCATTTTTACTTTCTTTTTCTCTCTCTCTCTCTCTCGTTTTTATTTTCTTTTTTCACTCTGACTCGCTTTGCTAGTCCCACTCTCGCACGATCTATCTTCACTGGTGGCTGCGGCTCATCCTCACATCAATAGAAGCCGGACTGGCCACAAATATACATCAGAACTAGTCGCATTACCATCCATTGGAACGATTTCGATGCTATCTGAAAAGACCATCCCCATTTGCTCTCGCTCGATCTATTCTTTTCCAAATATTTGGGTTGACCATTGGCTTCGTAACTTTCACAAATTCCTCCGCTTTGCTAATCATTTTTTTGTCCAGAAATCCTAATATCAGGATCAATCATTCCAATTTCCCCTAGGAAAAATATAAAGCACGATTTTTCGGATTTCATTTAAAACTCAAACAGTGAAGAAATGTTCTTTAACGTACGTTAACAGAGATAATAAAATTAACTTGCAATATCCAACTCGTTATGATAAAAATCAAAGTTTTGATTCATCAAGTAAATTAACCGATGGAATCCGTGCTATTTTGTCAAACAAAATTACCTGCTCGCAGATACATCAAAGTGGGAACGTCCCCAGCGCGATCACCGCCGAAATTGATATAACGTCGTTTAACCACTTTCCAAAACAAAGTTAAAGCTCTCGCTCGAGGGCCGGACAACAAGCCGTTTAACTCGATGTCCAAAATTGCCCTCAACAGTTCGGTAATAACGGTCTTGACCCTGCCTCGTTCATAACGTGCTTTGAACTAAATATCAGTACAATTTACTTCTGACAGAACTTTTCGAGGTATTTGTAAGTGTACCGGAATAAAAAATAGCCTGATAAAATTATTCCGATCAATAACTTACTCAGCTGTTCACAATCTCTGACCTTGAAGATAAAAACAATCGCAAAACCAGAGCGACGTACGAACGAAATTCTGTAAGCCGACGCCACAACGTGATCACGTAAATTTGTATTCTTTAAAGCAAGCAAAGAGACGAGGACGGAGGTAATGCATCGTAGAAGGAACAAACGACGCGTAGGTCAATTAAATGTTTCCACCATGAATACTCCATTGAGAAGTGGACAGCAGCAGTGACGACGACGACGACGACGACGACGACGAAAAAGACGGGATGGCAAAATGTGGACACAATTATTTTCCAGATATCTGAATCTATATATATATATATTTGTACGTCTATATGCAGCAGCACGTATATATAAGTCCGACCGGTTTTCTCGGCTGCCACCGAGTCTCAGAGAAGCATTGCAGAGCGTTGCACTCACAGGTCTAGAGCATTGTTAGCTCGAATTCGTTTGTTCGAGCAAATATAAGCAATCTCCGAGCAGGCCCTTCTTTTCGAAACTTTGCCAGAAGAGATGGCGACGAATTAACGACGACGAAAAGGGTTCGTAGGTTAATCCGCTCTGGGAGAAAAATTCAGCATGCCAAAGTCGTTATTGGCGATTGTTACGAATACTCTCAAGTTTGAAACCTCAAAAATATTGTCCCTCGATGATCGTCTGATTGGCATAATCGGAGGAGCCGATAACGCGACGGTGTGGTCAATCGATGAGTTTTCGATGTACCAAAGTGTTCAAAAATCCGATGCAACGAGATCGTAAAGAGTCATGGCCGTATGGATTTTCACCACGTTTTCCTCCCACCCTTTCCAGTATGTTTGCCCTCGTGTTGTCTTATTCCACCGCTCGATGGCACCTTTTTCAAGGAGGCGATTCGAGAACAAGAGGAGAAAACCACACGCGCCACATCTTCTTTTCTCCCGCGTGTCTCATGATTCTGCATAGCGAGGCGGGAAACCGCCGAGCGAGAATCTTTCGGAGCAGAGAGAGCAGCTTTAATAAACCTTTTCGAGCTCCCGATATAACGATGCGGGCATGACGCTACATACATTAGAGGGCGAAAAAAGATAAAGAGGGGCAGAGAGAGAAAGAGAAAAAAACGTGAAGGAATGAAATTTTGCGGTCGAAGGGATGACGACGAATAAAATTACACATATACGTATCCGAGTGTATATTTGAAAGAAAAAAGAGGAGTCGAAGAGGACAAGGGGCACGAAAATACACTCGTTCGGCGCAACGTGTACATAACTTTTGTTAGACTTTTATTTGTCGTACTCAATCATGAGGGCGCAAAAAAGAGATGGAGGAGCGCGAGACAGAGCCGCGCAACAGAGCCGAGGGAAAAAAATTTCAGCCCGCGTGGCGACAGAATCACGAGACACAATGCACAAGCCAAAAGAGCAAAACAAATCCCCGTGCGCTAAATATCAAACGAAAGAATCCGTGCGATAGAGAAGAAAAAATATATTTAAAAATGACTATTTTTATGATTATTCAATCCGCAGGAATTCCTATTTATTCACACCCGTGACGGCGTTCATTCACGCGAAATACCGCGGTTACGACTTCAAATCCATCAAATAAACATACTATTATTTTTTTCATTATATTCCACGATCCATGATTAATTTTCCTTCCCCACACGACGTGAGATTAAACGAACCGAAAATAACAGAAACTCCACTGATTTGCGGTCGCGCGTTTATTCAATCGGCTAACCGTGAAAATTGTCCCAAAGATATTTATTCGTAGCGAACGCGAAAGCCTTCTCACTCACGGACTGCCGATTGACCGAAATTGGAGCACGTCGTTGGCGACTCCGGTATATTAATCTTATACTGAGCGTCGACGCAGTGTCAATCACACTAAATGCATCAATGAGAGAGCCGGCAGCAGAGAGTCAGATGTCATTAGGGTGTATGTAAAGTTGCTTTACAATGTGAAATATACCTATTGATATATGAGTAGTACGAAGTACACGGTTGAATTGAACGGGTTATGCGAGTTAGGTGAGTTAGGAGAGTTATGCGAGCGGATTACAAGACCAAGAGTGAAGAAGTGATACGTCGCTGCCTCATGAATGTTGGGACACATATCATGATGTATAAAAAGGGTGTGCCATCTACAGGCTATGACAAAAATCATGTCGAACATATGACGCTGAATTTTGCAACGTTGGAGTCGTCCAACGAAATGATGCAAAAAGACCCTCCAATAATTCCAGTTATTCCGCAATTTCGTTCCCGGGCAAATTTGCAATTCGTAGTTTTTCAGCCTGCATCGGTACTTCGTGAAATGAAAAATTGGTGGATCACTAATTTTTTTCCTCCACTTCGTTGGACTTTCAAACTTCAGCGTCGTTCGATAACACGTGAAGTCAGCAGACACCGAAGTTGCGGAGAAGCAATTTTCGATTATTTGTTTCTCCAATAGCGTATAGGATCATGAGATCTTGAATCAGACAAGTGTTGCGGTACTTGCGGTGCGGTGAAGGGGTTGATGGGACGAATGCATCATTGGAGTAACTAATAGTTGAAATACGGTACATCAGAGAGCAAAATGCTTCAATAATTTCCCTAAAATTCCGAGTATTTCGAACTCGATCAGACGAATTTGCGATTTGAATCTCCCCTTTCATAGATCAAGCTTTTCCAACATCTGGAATGTCAACATATCGCTCAGATATAAAGTAAAATATCATGAAACGGCTTCGGTATACACAATCGCACGGACCTCTTGAAATATATGCCTGCAAACGCGGCAGGGTTTTGACGCATAGGTACTTTCGTATATACTACATACAAACATACATGTATAGATGCGGAACAAACAGGAATTGAGCCGGCACAATGATGAAAACGACCATTAGCGCTTGTCGTCGCTCTCTTGTCAATGAATTCATTGCTGCCTATTACGACATCAAATTCCCGTCTCTTGTACAATAATCTTGCGATAATGAGGGCTCGTTACGGGTGTGCAAAGGAATAGGAGGAGGGAGTGGGCCTGTTAGAAAGACGATCGTAAACATAAAGGACAAAGTCGGCGTAGTTATTTTTCTGCGGCACTTCTGAATCCATTCTCGCCGTAATCTAGTGCCGCGTTCAGCTTCTGCCGCCTTTTTTTTTATAGACGCGTCTCGTCTTTTATTCGGTCGTTTGTCGATGCGACTCGAATCTTCGCCCAATACATAAACACGCATAACCTGCTCGAACGATCTCCGCGGGTATTCCCTAACTATAGTCGCCTAGTCATGATCACTTGAAAACTTTCACACTCGCGCTCTCTTTCAACGTCGGATCTTTTTTCTCTCTTTCACCAGAAATTTGTCGTCTGAAAGTACTACAAACGGTTTCAACGCTTTCATTATTCTTTTATTTCAGGCGAATTCTCCTCTTTTTTTCTCACTACGATCTTTTTCATTCCGCCATTAATCTTTTAGCGCGAGTGCAATCGGCGATGTGCCATTTGAATTTCTGCAAATTCCAGGCAGCCTCACGGCTGCCTCGACTCGTTTCAATGTTACCCGGCATTATTGTCGTGCTTGTTCCGTTCATGTTGCGATTCAAGAAAATAGAAAATATTTTTTAAAATATTCTGAATGGTTGAAAGAAAAAACTGAGGATGGGGCGGTTGTTTGTGATTGAGCTGAAATGCTGATTCTCATTACAGCAGCCGGAGCTTTTTAATTCTATGACAATTGGAGTCACATCGCGTTGTCACTCTCACGGCCCTTCATCGCTTTGGAGTTCTGTTTTATCGTGATAATGAGAAATTTGAATTTTCGGCGAGAGTGGATTGTGAGCTGGAAGCTGGAGGGAAGGAGAGACAGAAGAGAGAAAAAAATTTGAAGAAATTACGTTTGGCACGAGAGTTCAATTACCGAGGGCATTTTAGCATAATTAGTGCTGGGACACGGGACGTGAAGTAACGGAATGAATGAATGCTGGGAGCGTGAAAAACGAAGAGAAGAGACAGGAAATATAGGACAAGTTTGAAAAACAGATGAAGATCGTGATAGAATCTCCCGCACTAAATTCGAAAGCAACCCTCACTTTAATCAACTGTTCCTCTGGTTGTCAGATTCGCATCATCGTTCCTCCACCGCACTATTAGTTTAGACAGTTCGACCCAGTTCGTCCTGTTCCCGACTCGCCCTATCTCTCTTTTCATTTTTCTCGCTTTTCCTTCTGCCTTTTTCTCTCCATCTATCTCGATCTCCATCAGTGCCTATCTCGTGCTCTTCCTTCCCAAAGTGTGAAAGAGAATTAGTCGCTTTGTCCCATATAGCTTGAGTGCTTCGCGTTGAGGCTGTATTTTCCCGGCAACACGAGGCTTCTCCTCGCTCCAAACTTATTCCCTCGAGTGTCCGAAACGATTTTAGAAGTCCCACAAGCGGATTAAAACCCAGTTTCGTTTTTCAACATGACATTCCTCTTCGCCCTCTTCCTTATTCCTTGCTCTACATTTTTTCCCCGGTATGGCCTGATTTTTCTATGCCAATCATTCGTCCGCGGCGCATAAAAAAATTAGTATACTAGAACACAGGCATCGGGGACTTGCTGTTCATTTTTTTCAATGAAGATTCCATTAATAGTTCCGGGGTGTGGGGAATCTTGTGGATACGAAGAATAAGAATGGATGGATTCTGAGAAAGATTTTAGAACATTCACTTTTCAACCGTTCGAGAAAATGTCACGTGGTTATTGAGGGTGAAAAATTTTGCCACCCGAACTGAAGTATTCCTCGATAAAAAGCTGAAAAATGCAAGTGGTAATTAGAGAATCTTTGTCAGTAAAAAAAATCCAATCGAGAGGAACTAACGACTTTGTTGAAGTTGAGAACAAAAGGACACAGAATTGGAAGCAACGCTTGGATTATGAGATCAATAATAATGAATAAAAGATTTTCCTCGGAGCTGCAAGTCTATACTCGGAGTTTAAGCATATGAAATTACGGTATGGTCATGGCAATAATCTGGTGATCTGAAATTTTATTAACTCCGTCGAGGAACTCTTGGCCAAATCGTTTTCATCGAATACTCTTCTTTTTTCCCTCTTTTTCTCTCCCTTACTCGGTCTATCTCTGGCTCTGTCTTGCTGTCATCCATCGTGGAATGGGCCATTCAAACTTCATCCGCTATTTGGAAGTGCTTCAGTCTCGTTTATATTTGACATTAAGTGCACAGGCTTCTTTGGCTTGTCTGCCGTTGCCTCGGGGCGTGTTTCATTAACTTTATTTCCTTCCAATTTTCGTTGAATCGTTAAATTATGACGATAAAAAATAAGGTTGAAAGTGAACGAATAATAATTTCAATTGACAATTCAAACGACAAGTTCGCTTCGTCGAAAATATGATTATGAAGCAGCTTTAAGCAGACTTTAAGAAAATAGATGGATGAAAGAACAAATTAATACGAAAATGGATTGGCAAACAAAAAGAATAAAAAAATAAAAAAAAAAACCGAAAAATGCTGACCCCATTAGATCTTCAATCAACTGGATGCGCTTGGTTCATTGAAGAATTTTTTTCCTCGGTTTCCACTTTATCACATCAACTCCCCAGTTAATCTCTCTCTCTCTCTCTCTCTCTCTCATATCCAGAGCCATTACCGAGGGAGTATATACGTATGGAAGAAGCACTCGAGGGAGGTGGAGCGCGCATGGTTTTCGCCAAGAGAGAAAAATACGGGAAAGCGGTGTGACAATATTTGCCGAAGATTGTAGAGAGCTTCGAGATGCTGCAATTTACGGCAAAGAGCTTTTTCGCTAGCTACGTATATAATGAGAATCTAAAACTATTATATACATTCGGATCGAGGGCCAAACATACATATAAACGCATATCTATGCGTGTATGAAAGCATATATCATTGATAATGTGCAATTACGGCTAGAGAACCAAGCAAAAAATCATATTTTCCCTACCTTGAAATTCGTTAAATTATACGACTGTTCTCATAATTCCTAACTTTATGTCTTTCCGTACTCGTAATTACAAATCATTGAAGAGAAATTTATTGAGAATAGCATAATAAAGAATTGAAAAATACCAAAATTAATGGCCGAATGAATTTTATCGAATATAGCAATCAATTCTGCCTCCCCATCGTGTCACGGAAATGAACAATTCATTGATCATCGCCAATTTTCCCTTCACTATCGAATCTGACTGTTCATTGACAGCTAGAAATGAAAGCTGTCGGGAAACCGTTTGCAAAAAAAATTAAAAGAAAGAAAACGGATATTGGAACCGAATTAGAGAGTGGATTAAAAATAAGATTGTATTTATACAGTCGTTATGAACCGTTATCCGATATTTTAGAGCGGAAGCGTGTTAATAGTCATTAATATAGCGACTCGATTGACAGTTTTTTTTGGAGAGCCAATAAATAGTCTCTCCGTCCTTAGATACATCAACGTGGAATTAACTTTATCAAAATAATACATTATCTTTATTTTGCTGTAAAAAAATTATTACGTTAACGATAAAATAGTAAATAACTCAAGTGAAATGTTGAAAAGAAACGTTCGAAGGCAGTGAAAAATTCAGCGGAAGCAAAAAGCTACATCAATAAACAACAAATTCAGAGGATAAAAAATTTATAAGTATCTCATATGTCTGAGCTGTAAAACGTTGGACCCAACCAACACGCACAGGCCTTTAGAGAAATCGAGAATTGGGATCTTGTGTCGTAAGGCATAGAGCTAATTAATTTAATTGCCGGGTAAAGGAGAATGCGCAAAGAGGATCCCCCATGGGGAGACCTCGCGAAACCTCTGCACGTTGTATCCACTAGATCGACTAGATAAATTGCACTCAATATACGCCAGGGCACTTTTTCATTGCTCGTTCCCGAGCAAGACCTCAACCCTTCATATTCGTTTTTGCCTTTCCACTATCTTTAGGCGCCTGAATACAACATTCAATATTTCGTTCGTATACACAATTGAGCGCCTCGACATTGTTACTTTTTCAACTATCAACTTTGGTTGTAATTACACCTTCAGGCACTTATTTTTGATGGATTTTTCTCGATAAAATCGGTATGAGCATCAAGGAATTTGAAACGATGATTTGGAAAATTTTTATGACGCTGAAGTTTGCAACGTTCAACCAAATGACGTAAAAAAACTCTCCAATAATTTCAGTAGTTCTCCAATTTCGTTCCCTGCCGAATTTGCAACTCGTAGTTTTCCAACTTGCACCGACACTTCGTAAAATAAAAAATTGGTGAATAACAAATGTTTTTTTTCGTTGGACTCCAACGTTGCGAACTTCAGCGTCGTAAATTTTGAAATCGTATGAATATGAAAGCAAGATTGTCGAGCGTCGTTTTGCGACACTCAATTCCTGAGACAACCAAGAGGCTGATTAAAATACAACAAAGGTACGGACGAGGAAATAGTACAGGACTGTCAGGTTCCCATAAAGACCTGTTAATGATCTATGCTAGGCGACATTTGCATAGACAATACTAGCAAAGCCGTGCGGACGCGAAAAGGCAACCGGGATGAATTTCTCTCATCGCTGTTTTAATCGGAATCCGTAATTGCATGCTCTCCTTTTACTTTCCCTCACGGACTGTCTAAACATTTCCAATAGCATCCCATAGTACGTGGACCTCATCTTGGCTTGGTAGAGCTTTGTGGTGCGCTAAGTGTTCTATTGAAAAGAAGCGAAGCAGCGAAATCGACAATCGTACGGAGAGGACGGCGATAGCGGAGAAGAAAGAGAAAATCGGGCGACAGAAAGCAATGTCCAACGGAATTAATCCACTAATCTCACTCTCAAGAAACAGCATATCAAAAGAGAGACATAAAACCGGAAAGAGAATGAGTAAGAGAGAAAGAGAGAGAAAGTTGATGAGGATGAACAAAGCACAGCCGGAGGGAAGGACAATTTTCTCTCAAATAAACGACCCAACGTTTCTTCCTTTTCATTACTCCCTTCCTCTCTCTCTCTCTCTCTCTCTCTCTCTCTCTCTCTCTCTCTCTCTCTCTCTCTCTCTCTCTCTCTCTCTCTCTCTCTCTCTCTCTCTCTCTCTCTCTCTCTCCCGATCTTCGTATTCTATTTCTTTTGCCCGGCGTCAGGGCTGATTTCATTACGCAGGAGAGCCTACTGATTGTGGAATAAATGTAATTATCGGTCGGCAAAAGTTGGATAAAGTGTAACAGCGATGCTGTAGAAAAACGAAGTAATGAGCGAAGGCAGAGAGAGGGTGAGGGGCGGAAGTAACTGATAAAAATAAAACAGCTGTCACAATTATGACAAAAACCGAGAGAACTCAACATCTCAGTGCGCTTTTTCTTCAGGAATTTTTAGCGACTAAATACAATTGAAGAAACAATCAGCTACTAAGATGTGATAGTGTGAAATGAGAAACTGGAAAAATTGTGTTGGACGAAAGACTGCAAAAACGTGACAGCTAGAGAGATTGGAAGAAATGCTCGATCCTGGAATTGGACCAACTTGAACTGATAGAAGAGACTGCGGTCTGGTTCATGAAGTCCGATTTGTCCGGATACAAAGTAAGTGTCTCGTGTATGTGTATAGAAAACCGCATTGAACACGAAGGAGAGTGTGCCAGGGTGATGTAAAGTAAGTGCAAGACGGAAATATTGGAGTCTGGGACGCTCCAGCTAACCCAACGAACCCACAAAGCAACCAGAGATTACGGTGGTGAAAGAGAGGTTGATCGATTAGCAACGGCCTTTGAATCGCTACTTCTGTTTTCTATCAATCCCAATCTCAAAATCCCTCCTCCAAACGTACATTCCCATAAGCATGAATACAGATGGATTTATATTTACGTATGCAAACACATTGAACACGTACTCCAGGGTAGTTCCAATCATCAAGCGTTCTAATCATCAATGCAACGATTTTTTTCAAAATGACGTCCCGATGTGTCTGCTTTCAACCCAGTTGGAAGTGGAGGTTTAAATGAAACTGAATAATTCAATGTTGAGAGGAAAAAAAGTTATTAGGAATGTATCTCGCCATTCACTGTAAATCCAAGTGTGTTATTGCCAACACACGTAAAGTGTGTTCTGTACTTAATGCCGTAAGCAAATTGTAGATTTCTTGTGGTCACTTTTTACACGTTTTATGGTGTGTTAAAAATCTATAGTTTCCTTATGGCGCTAAGTACAGAACACACTTAATGTGTGTTAGCAATAAAACACTTGGATTTAGAGTGTTGTTATTGCTGTGAAATTGAGAAATTTTCTTTCACGTGAATTAGGACACGTTCTTCTCGTTATTAGTACTCTGGTGAGAAATACCGGTGTGTTAGAGATTTTTCTTCCACCTGATTTCCTTTCACCCGGTTTGGTAAAGCAAACAGAATTGGCGATACAATTTAGATGATGAACGAATAAGAAAATCAACTCAAGATTGGCTGGATGTGTTTTGACTCAAGAATCGTTTACACAAGCGAATAAAATCTCTCCACAGGCTTGTGTAAAGCAATATGGATGCTTTCGGTTAGTATCGTCATTTAACACAATTTTCGGATTCTTCAAGTAGTAAGCTCACAAGTGAAAGAAGTCTCAATATAGACTTATGAACCCGTAACTTGACCAAACTACTTGAATCTTGGAAGAATTAGTCCAGTAGCGGGACAACCTCCACGTAGACTTTGGACGAAAGAAACTCACTCGACTCAGAAAGTACAGAAATGTGTGACGAGTGAAAGAAGTTCTCAATAAAGACTCGTCATACGCTCACGATGTCAGGAACAATCAATTATATCGATAGTTGGATACAGACATTTCAGTATATTCACAAAGTTACCTTGATTAGTCGTGCGGAATAAGATAATTTTCATCATCTTGACGATATTTTAACGAGATTGACAACCTTTGTAATCAAGTATAAATCCAAAAAATCAGAAACAAGAATGTTGTTTTATTTTATTTTCATCGCCATTAACACAGGAAGCTCTTCTTTCGAGTTGAACAAAACACACACAAAATCAAAAAGAGAAAACTTACTTAAATAAAACTCATTTGAATTTTCTTCTGTTTTTCCAATATTGCCAATCTAAAAACATATGGTAAAAACATGAAATTTTTTCAAACACGGTGAGGACGATTGAAAGTGTCGTAGACGAATAAGACCTCCGTGCACTTTTTGAGGGGACGACACGACAAATTTATATTAGTCGGTAACATTCCTTAAACAAGTCCCAAATTCCAGCAGTTTGGTAACTTCTCAAACTTGAATTATTTTCACAACGATAAGAGAGTTTCATTTCGTTTTCCGCAAGACCACTCGTGCAGAACTCCGTAAGTTTTTATGAAAAAAGCACTCACCGAATGACCATCTTTTTACATATAAATCTCAGTTGAACGTTCGTATCATAAACGCCACTTGAGTTTACCACGAAATATTGTCCTGGTTCAAAGTACGTATTAAGCAAATTGTATTCCAGATGCAATCAATCCCAGAAAATTCTCGGGGGATGTTATGAGAGCTTAGAGCGACCACAGAGCAATTAGACCAACATAACGATACATATGTGCGTATACATATTCATATATGTACGTTCGCATAACGTCATTCATCGATGTGTAGTCTCACGAGAAATCTCGAATATTCTAGAATATTCAAACCGGAAGGACGGTAGGATAGAGGCACTTGCGGACTTGCCCCAAGTATAGAAGAAAGAGAGAGAGAGAGAGGGCTAAGGCCAAAGAGAGGATGGGAAGCGAAGGATCTTCGGCCTTGAACTCTCACGACGAGAAACCGATATCCCTATCTGCGTTCTATATTATCCTATCCCAGCTTCATAATAATGCACCCTCGGTTGCCCGCGGTTGAGTTTGTAACCCCAAGTTTGCGTCAGACAGTTTATACACGAACGAGACGATATTTCGTGAAGGTTGAACACGTTGGTATGAAGTTTTCCCCGGAATTCATCGACGATACTCGCCAAATATGCCCTCCAGACTGAAATAAGATTGTTTTTCTTTCCTCTCTCCCTCTCTCTCTCTCTCTCCTTTCCTCCTTTTTCAATAGTTTTTTGCTTTTTCTTCTCGCAGCAATCTGTCGAAATATGGGCACGTGAAACAACTCGTAAAACGTCTATCCGAGGTGAAAACATTTCGATATTTTTCCACATGTCACGAGATTTATGATGGTTTTCTCAAATCGCTTCGATTCGCTCATGGTGTTGTTAAGTTTTTCCATGGAATGGAAACTCCCCTTCGATATTTCAAATGTTTATTGGTCCTGCGAATATCATGAATATGACGTGACCAGGAAAAACCTATTAATTTTTTCCGGTTAATTTAACTTGAGACCTGAGAAATTTGAGGTTACAAAGTTTGGTGATCGACCTTAACCTCATCGTTTGTCAAACGTCTTCAATAAAGGCTATCGTACGATCAAACCTGCAGAATCTAACTGATCAATTTCACTCTTAGTTTGGGTCAGCTTAGACATTCTCCTATTTGAAATGAAATAAAAACAAAAGCATATTTAACGACGCTCGAAAACTTACCAGCTGGACAGTTGCACTCGGGAATTTCCCTTTTGTTCCTAAAAAATTGACTGCTGTCTCGTTGCTGATTGGCTGCCGCCGCACGCTGTTCGTGAGCGATAATTTCGTCGATATCTCGACGAATCGCGGTCACTTTGAGATCCATATTGGTCTCGGCATTCTGACAGCGGGACTCGAGATTCGCGATTCTCGCCTCGAGTCTAAGTTCGCGGTATGCGAGGATACAGGATATCGCAATGCTCGTAACGCACATAACGAGCATCGCGAAATTCGAGATGCTCATAGCCTGAGATTTCTTTGTTGGCATGCCGAGATTCGTGCCTGGTGGCCATTTCTTTTCGGACTCCATTTTTTTCAACGTCAATACTTTTTTTTATCTAATATTTTAAATGAATTATTTCCTGGTTATAGCACGGCTATAGTTTCATACGTTTATTGAACAACGATAAAGGAAGACTGTGGAAGAAATACTTTATCAGTTCAATCGTTCTTTTCGCATGAGTTACTTTCCAACAAAATATCTTTATTTTATTTTTTTTCTTTTTATTTAGGCTCGTTCATTATTTCTTTCTCGAGTCTCTCACGAAGCTTCAATTTTGGAGTATACTTTAGAGACATTCACGAAATTCTTAGCCTCTTTGAGGCCTCTCCACCGCCCCTCCTTTCGGGCCTCTCCACCCCTCCTCCGCCTCCTCCTCCTCCACCGCCTTCGCCAAGCGTGACGCTGACGTCCACCACCTCGTCGTTAGAAACGATCGATTCTTCTATCGATTTTAAATGCCGCACGATCCTTTCGGCCTTAACCGATCCCTACAAGCCACGCCGCGTCATCATCGTCCATCTGGAATCCATGTCTTCTTTCTCTATCTCTCTTCGCTCACTTTCCTCGTCGCGTCGGGATTACGCCGTTAAACAAACCCGCCCCTATGTGAGGAGGATTCAGGGTGAACCCATACTCGCACTTAACAAACAAACCTCCCTGCAGCACAATTTATCTCTATCTCCCTTCCCTAGCACGAGATTGAACCGATTTTATTCCCTTTCGCTTTTCCTCTGATCAATTCTCACTTGCGAATCGCCTCTTTTTATTTTTACCGGCAGATTCTCTTCCCCTTTTCCCGGTCACAGAGATTCAAGCCTTCCGGCTTTTTGAGGATGAAATTTTGATAAATTCTCAATAAATTTAAACCCGCGTCTTTCCACTACCCCTTGACGCGTGATTCTACGGTATTCATTCGCCACGAAATCGTTGAACTCTCTAGCACGTCGCACGGTGGCTATCGCGATGAATATTTAAGCACCGATTTCTTTCGAGTCGCACAAACTTGATCCTTGTTTCCTCGGTTACTTTATTCCATATTAGGGATAAAAATAAACCAAACTCGTCGAATATTCGATCGCAATAATAATAAACACTCAGGAAGTAAATTAGCTCCCTTTTATTTGTTGTATTCCGAAGGAACGTGGTTCCTGGTCGCGCAATAAATTTTTTGTTTTGTTTTTTATATTAATTCAATTATCTTTTTAATTTATTTCTTTATTTTATCATCATTAATAATTTTTCATATTTCACACAAGATTAATAGCTCCGGATCTTGGTTTATAACGTCTTTCCCACATTCGACCAGTATCGAGACAATGTGATAAAGAAATAATGAAACATCGAAAAGGAAAGTATATTCAAAGTTTCGACGATGCGCGCGTTATGACGGTCGCAGCCAGACTGAATAGAACACCGTACGGTGGAGGGTTCCCTTCGTTTCGGGTCTCTTCGTCTTTGTTCGGAGAGACTCGGTGGATCGCAGGTTTCACCGCGCTTATGTCGCTGATCCACGAACCATTTTCCACCACTGCCCGCCGCACTCTCGACACCCACATGCCGCGAGCTCTTGTCGCGCTTGCTCTCTCTCTCTCTCTCTCTCTCTCTCTCTCTCTCTCTCTCTCTCTCTCTCTCTCTCTCTCTCGCTGATTATGTTTAATTTTTCAATCTTTTCTCCTTCTCTTTACATTTTTCATTCAACGTATTCCTTCTTTTTTATAGTCATTGTTACTATTGATATGTTTCCCCTTCCAAACGTCCTTCATGTAACCTCATTGTCAGATAAAATCAAGTTGAATCTTTTCCGTGCTGAATTTTCCCATGATTTTGTCCTGTGAGCGATAAGTACAACCTTTTGTTTCCTGTTTCGGCTTTGAACCCTGTCGTGAGCCTTCAGCAACAAAACTGTTTGTCTCTCTATCCAAGAAAAGCAATCTTTTGGTAATGAACGATTTTCACACACTCTTTTGCTATTTTTCTTGTTTTCGTTCTCTCTCGAACTCTTTGTCCTCGACCTTTTCCTGGAGCCTCGATACCAATTCAATGTAAATAATTAATAAAAAAACGTTCGCTCATTTCTTCCAGCATACTTTTTTTTCGTCAGTTTTCGTTTACTTAATTATATTTCCGTATTATTTCTTTTTTCTTTGCCTTGTATTTCACTCACTTTCTTCTCTCCATTTTCATTAAACTTCTTCTTGCAGTATTTTCTCTTTATCTCTCGTCTTCGTTCCTTTTTCTCTTATTTTGTGATATTTCTTCATTTTGTGCCATTACGACCTCTTAGAGAATGATATCAGGTTTCTCTCTTATTTCTTTGCTTTACGTAGTCACCCATTTCTCTTCCGCTTTCCTCTTTTGGCTTCTATTGATTCTTTTTTCTGAGTTGTAGTTTCGTTCTTTTACTAATTCATCCACATCTCTTCTCTCTGCTCTACCATAGAATGGATATTCAGCCGCATAACGATTACAGCTCTGACCATCCTTCGGAGCACTGGCAATGACAGCAGTCACAAAACACACATTTTGCGATGGAACAATACGGAGACTGTGTTATAAATCCTTGCGCACGATTGTTATGGAGACAGCCGAAAACAATCCGAAAGCATTTTAAAAAATATCCTAGTGCAAGTCTCTCTGAAGTTACATGAATACGAAAGTGGGTTTCAGCATATCACATGACATTAATAACTTCACCATGCTCTGTTTTGACATTTTTCTCCTGAAATTCTCTTCAAACGTTTGCAATTTGAAAAAATTTCGAATACAGTTGGAAACTTGGTCCTCGTTGTAAATAATCGCGGAGCGATCGCGTTTACAAATGTGACTCTACATTCGATCATCCTGAGTGAGTTTATTCCCGTTCCATTATTAATATATAAACTTGCAATGGGCACAGCAATCGTAGGATTAAACGAGAGGGGTGGAATTGTCTTATAATGTATTCTTAATGATCCAAAATCGCACTAGTGTTCTGAAACGAGTGCTGTATCCGTTTCATTTTTCATCGGCGCAGCGGCCTCAATGGAAGGTAAATCGCTGTCACAACTAAACACAAAGTTTTATTTCTTAAAATGCATGGTATCCATGGTGCAGCATGTGAAGATGATGAAAAGAAGATTATTCGTTCCGTTACAAAATTCCGCTGCATTTGCACAATTTTATTTTATTCTTGTTTTTCTTTGTAACTGAAGAAAGAGAAGAAAAATTGAATGAATGACTCCAGCAATGCTCCACCGCACGAGTAAATTAGCGGATAAAACTGTGGGGATTTTCTACATTTTAATGTAGTACAAACACTAATATTGTTGCTCTTGAATATACTACATGGTGATACTTAAGCGATATAACCAACTTTCGTCTTGCTCACCCCTGTTTCTCGGGAAATACTTCCCTAATGCTCTTTTCCAGGAGGTCGAATAAAAAATTCATTGCTGCGACTCAAGGGTGCAGTTCTCCATCTCCCTCTTTTTTTCTTTCGCCACTTCTTTGTCCCTGCTTTGTCGATTTATCCAAGCGCTCCCGTCACCATACCCCCTGCTAACGATAAGAACTGTGAACTAATTAAAAGTTGACCGGTTGGCCCCACCGAGTGGATAGCGAGAGTGTGGGAGAGAGCGAGAGACGAGGCAAAAAGTATCTCGTGTTCTTTCTTGTCCTCTTTCACTCTCCAATTCTCCCCCACATGGCCGTCACTCGGAGACCGGGCAAGAACGCTTCAACGGAAGCGAGGAACGGGAGAAAAAAGGAAGCGAAAGATCGTCGACGCGATTTTCATGCGGAGCTTCTTTCATAATGCATACAATGACTCGATAAACGTCACCGTGATCAATCGAAAACGAGGAGTTGCTCGACGAGCACTAGCAACATGTTCACAAGCTCGAAGGAAAGAACGAACAAACGAAAGTGCTTCGAAGCAATTGATTAACGCGAAGAAAAATCGTTTTGTCCCGCGGAAAACAAAAAAAACTTTTCGCAAGCATAACACAGACACTCTCTTCCAAAGAGGTGAAAGGTCGCTCGAGATTAAAAATAATAAAAAAGCATGCTGCGCCTCAAGAAAATAAGGAGAAAATCTCCACCGAAGCCTTCCACTAGATTGAGTCTTGCCTCACTCTCAAACGACGCGATCCGAAGGCACGGAGAATTTGGAAAACCCCATTGGCAATAGCTCAAGAAAGCGTTTTTCTTATTCCACGATAACGCATCGCAAATGCGCGTTCTGTACATAAACAAATTTCACACGAATGCCCTCTGATCAGTCTAATCACCATGCACATTCACTTTTTCCCAAATACTTTGAGCAACGAATTAGGATAAATGCCTGAAATAGATCGAGGGATATTATCCATTTTGTCTATTTATATACACGTGTACGTATGTACAGACATGAATGGCCAGACGGGAGGCTCGTTAATATTTCATAAAGTCGTGTGTACAGGGGGGCTTATAAGAGGAAACGCGCATCGATCGACAAATTGGTCGTGCATACAATGGACCCCATCATATATATACTACAATACACAATTTGTGCACGGATATACATATATGCGTATGTAATGTTTATAGGTATGAGTGCTATAATGCACGATATACATAGCACCAACGTTGTCTATCCATTTCGTTCTCTAAACACACCATTATAGAGGACAATAAACGGCCATGTACGTAACCCTTTTGCATATGGCAAACTCTTCTTCATGAGACTCTCTCATTGAAATGCTAAAAAACGTCACTGATGTTCATTTCGAAACGAACAACAGGAAAGGTTAAAGCTATAAAGAAATTTATCAACGATTCATCAGCTCTCATATCCTTCGTGTAAGCCTGTGTGTTCGGTCATTGAAATTGATATGATTGAAGTTCACATTGATTGTGACGCCATACATATTGCGAACATTTATATTATTATTAAATTCAATTCAATTTCGACTGGAGCCTCGGCAGTATTCTCAGCTAATCTTCAATCGAGTGCATAAGCAGCTTTCGAATATTTAACAATAGATTGACGACACGAAAATTCGAATTTCCGCGAATAAGTTTAGCTTCCATGAAGTTGTGTCTTCCACAAGTGAAAGGACATACGTGCAGCTTCACATAAAGGCCCCAACGCGATATACATGAGCGGGTATGAATGGCGAAGCGGAGCTTTTCTTTATTTCTCTCTCTCTCTTTCTCTCTCTCTCTCTACCTCCCTATAGATATTCATTGTTAATATTGCATAACGTTCGAGGGTTATATACGAGGAAACATCGATCGACAAATCGATCATACAGTTTACGTGTGCGTCTGTGGTTGAAGGAGGGAGGGCTCAATTCCCTCTGTCACTATTTCCCGTCTCTCTTCACGTTTCCCTGGCTCGTTCGCTCGCTGAGCCTCGCCAACCGGCACAGAGTGCGCATTATGCGAGATATTATGTGTACATGTATAAACATATACATGCACACGACGAGCATTGTAGGGTGCGAGCCACAAACCCCTCCCTTCCTAGCCCTTTCCCTCTCGTGGACAGTCTTCGCCACCAACGGACACGACCAGAGGAAGTGCTCATATAGACTACATCCTAGAGCATCCTGCACGGGCCCGTGTTCACCCATTATATCCACCATATCTACCAGCGAGATATCAGGATGGATAATACTCTACCGCAGATACATACGTGTGTATACAAGCCACGAATATTCCACGATTGCTTTATGTGCGTACACATATAAGCAAAATCAAATTGACGGGACGTCGACAGATCCCTTCCGCGTCTTTGAATTCTCGCCCATTCGACTCTCCCCATCGAATGTACTACGTTCACAAGTACAAAACCATTCCTCATCCGATGGAGCAGCTTTACTTTTTCCTGGTGATCAACGTACTGTCGATAGCACAATTGCATTTTTTTAGATTTCAAAATTCAGTATAACTCGGAAAATGAATCTGCGGGGTTTTTAATGCGTAGAATTTATTGATATTTTCTGGAATTCTATACGCTCACTGGGGACCAAACATGTCACTGTTTTTGTTTATAATTAACCGTGTAACAGCATCCATCGTGAAATTTTGATGTGCGTCCTTTTATAACGGCTATCCCACTCGAGTTCCCGAGCTTGCACAATGGTCCCGAAATTTTGGTGTATTTATGCATGTAACTGCCCTGACAAAAGCGACCCTCGCGTTCAGTCGTTAGCCCCCAGGTCATATTCCCCGTTTTTGATCACGACTTTCAATTACCAAGCTCTTTGATCGTCTCCGAGAATGACACTGGTCAATTTGTTCGCATATTCAACTTCCAATTACTTTTTTGTCTTTGAAACGTCGGCAGTAAGGCAATAGGAAGGTGGATCGTGTGAATTTTGAACTAGACTTTAAGATGCGACTGTTTAAATTAGGTAATTTGAAGAGCAGGATAACGAAGATGCAAATATTTATCTCAAAAACTGTCGTTGGCGAAGAAAATGCACACTCTTCGTTGTCTAAAATTCCCCCGTGATTGCCACACAGTATGCGGAGGAAACTTCCGGACAAATTATGTCAACTGGAAAAACGAGAACAATCTGCTTCGCGAGGCGAAAGAGTAAGATTAGCTGGTTTAAGGGCTCATGGAAAATTCACAGGAGTAAGGAGTAGCTCGAGGTGTACTAGCAAAGGAGAAACCGAAGGGCGTTTGCCTCCGGGACGGTAACGAAGAGGGAGAGAGAGCGCGTACCGAAGTAAAACAAGTTTAGGCAGACGGAGAAAAACGGAAAGATGTGCAAGACAAGGGAGCGAGAGATCTTTGGCAAAGAGAACCCAACCTCTTTAGCTTCTTCGTCTGCCCTTGTCCGGAAGACTTCTCCTCTTACTTAACGAACTAAACGCCTGGCGTAAAATTACTCAAACCAACGATGAAGACGAGGAGGAGCGAAAAGACGCGAGCAAGAAGAGCTCGTTGATGACACACAGGCTTGGGGAAAGCAACGGAGAGAAGGAGAAAGCAAGCGTGTGCAGGTTTATGAGAAAGAAGCATCTCTCTAACCCTTGAGTGCTAAGATGGTGAAGGACCCACTCAGACACTCAGAAAGGTGGAGGCAGAGTGAGAGATCATTTACTCACCGGAAGGTATATACGGTGCTAGGTTGCGAAAAGTTTTAAGTTCTTGGAAATAGCTGGGCCACTAACCATATCAACAAAGCGACTTCCGTCCATACAGCACAAAACGTTTCTCAATCCTTGTCAGTATCCATGCGAATGCAGCTTGCCGAATGGCAGCTCGATAACCGTCGACGTGGCCCACGTTGAGTTTCCACTGAATGCAGTTAAAAACAAATTGACCAAATTGACCAATCTTCGCACGAACAAAAAGTGGCTATTTAAAGTCGAACCAAATTTTCATTGCCAGTGCAATCCTTAATACAGTGAACAGAAATTCTCTAGCCGCACCGGATCACAATCCGGGCCAAAGGTTGGAGAGATTCGAGTTGACGACCGCTGGGAAAGTAGATGAGAAAAAGATAATAAGGCTGGTGACAATGAGGCGAAGAAAAAGAGAGATAACGAGACGTTGTCCTCGAGACTACAAAACCAAAGGAGTCTCCGAGGCCGTTAACAGCTTTGGAGAACTCAACAGCCGGGCTGGAACAAGGAAATAGAATAGCTCGGAGGCACATGTACAACATCCACCGCGGGGCAATATTAATTCCGAAACCTGGGGAGAAAATGTCGTGAAGAAGAACGCATAAGCGATATGCATTTACATAGAGAAATGCTCCTGAATAAAAGGGCGTAAGCGTAACAATCGTGCGTGTTAGATAACGAGGGTTACGCACTTTTGTGCGCCAACCCGTTTGACAATCGCCCAGTCTCCTCGTTCCGCATGTCTAAGTTCTAGGTGATGCTCATAATCCGCTTCAACTAACTCCCAGCGACGGAGAGCAGAGAAATTCTGCGGAGGGAGTCACCGGGTTTTACTGTTCCAGTTAATAATATATTCTCCTCCGGGGAAAGAGAAAGAGGTCTCCAACGTTCTGCTAATGTTCATCTCGTGTTGGGAATCAGGATAGTCTCATCTGGTTTACGAATGAAAATACCAGAGCCCCCAAAGTTTTTGGAGACGAAACTTTTTTCAGCAAAACTTTGGAGGAATGTGCAGGTTAAGGAGGACCTCGTTATTTCGTTGGTCTGAGTCAAAGATCAAGCTTTTATGGGTGACAGATGTACTTTTAAAGTAATAATCAAGCATCCTTTGTACGAGCAACCCGAATGTCTCGTTTTTCGCACACATTCAAATGAACAATGCTTCATAACCTGAGAGACTTCTGCGTGACAAGCGCAGAGCGTATAGAACACGGTTTAACACGCAGCTAATGTGGATGCCACCCTTTTGTTTCCCAGACAAACTTCAGTATCCATGTATCCCGTTTAGAACCCGAACAAGTGAATGCTACGTGGCAACATTGTACCAACGTGATACACAGAAACAAGACCCACACAATTGCACGTAACAAATTGAATACATGTATCTCCATACGCATTGCTTCTCAGTGTGCCACGGCGCGGCGGTCGAGAGCACGGTGAAGGGATCGCAGAAGCAAGAGGCACGTTGCATTGCCTGTGGCTACACAATGCTCGGGTTGTTGGCAAACCTACAGGTTGCCCTCTCCAATGAGCACTATAGATTACCCTAACAATTCGTATACAGATAGAAAATAGAATACAGGCGTATCACGTTCCAGACGAACCTTGGTTACGCAGCCAAATCCCGCGTTCCTTCTCTCGTTATCCTGCCAGAGATTCGCGACTAGCTCATCACAATAGAGCTGGCAATCTCGATCGGTAACCAATACGAGTTAGAAAACCCCACAATATATTGGAACTCAATACCTATAAATTCTCTACCTCCATTTGTGCTCACCTGCGTACACCGTCATGCCGAAATCCTTGACAATCCTTGGAGTTTTTTGACCTATGAGGCGGAATTCGAATCCGAGTCTCCGCTTCGCCGCAAACTATTCATGAATGCTATTCATGGACGAGCACACATCCAGCGATGCGCTCCCATCGATTTTTTATTGGAAAGTTGTTACGCTGATCACTCGCTGCGAACGCATCAATTTCCAGGATGTTTCATGACATTAAATTGAAGGTAAAACCTCAGGCTGACTTTGCATCATGGAAAATAGGACCCGCCTCGCAAGATAATTGTGAACGACTTAATTTGAAAGACGGAATGAACTTGGCGTGTTCCAGGGCTATTTCTACTCCGCAGCGGTATCTGCAGTTTCTACCCTTTCAAGCATCAATAGCCTCTTCTAGTTGAGCGTGGTATCACTGTCGTTTCCATTCGCCCGCTTCAACAACGATGCCAATGTAAAGCGGCTTAAGTGAGGAGAAAGTAATGCTAAGGCCGGATGTAAAAGCCCATCCATAATACGAGATTCACGCTACAACTGAAACTCGAATCACGCCCTCGAGAGCCTTTCAAGAGTCTCTCAACGAGTATAAGCCCTCGCTCGTTCTCACTCAGCGCGACTCTCTCGTTTCAAAAGCTATACGACCGACTGTATACCTACTTCGATCCTTTTTTCTCCGTACCGTTTCTCTATCTCCTCTGTTTCTCTTTTTTTTCTTCTCCATGTCCTTTTGGAACGGACATGAGCATGGACCACCCCCCGCACCACTTTTCGATGGCCACGTCGCATCGCGCACATTTCTCGCTATCCGCGAACGTGGCCGCACGTGCTAGGGTGGCTGCGAGCTCGGTGTTACCCCACGCCCAGCCATGGACAAACCCGCTGAGGGACTCAATGCGCAGTTTGTATTCCGTACACCAGTAAAGACTCGTTCGTTATAAGCATTCGCGTACTCGTACCGATCTCTCTCCCTCCTTCTCTTTCTTGCTCTCTTTCTCTCAATCTCTCGTGCACACTTACACATATTCACATTCACTCACTTTCCCCGTTTCCGACGTGTCCTCGCTCTTTCTCATTCTCCCAGTCGAACTACTCGTCGCGCTATTGAACCGCCATTCGGCTTTATATTCATGACCGTACTCCACAACGCGGTAGATACGTCCTTGCGATATATTAATTTGCCATTAATGTAAATCGTTAACATTCCTATGTAGGAGGCTTAAATGAGCAATGGCGAGGGTACTCAGGGGTCGTTATCTTCTGACCAGCCTCTCGCTTCGCCTGGTAGAAAGTAAAAGCTGCAGAGGAACGCATCCAGTGAATGCAGTCGCCATCGAAGCGTCGGAAGTACTGATTAATCATCGAGTACGTATGTGCTATATTTACGTATTCACGTATTCATGAATGTGGGACCGTGTATTTGCAGATGGCACGTGACTGCATGGAATAATTGACAGTCGATGAGATGAAAACGCAGAGGCAAAAGTGAAAAATTTGAAGTCGTTACAACGTGCGCGTGTAGAAGGTATTAATTAAGCGTATTCCGTTGGCTCATTAACCTGACTATCGCGTTTCCTGCCTCCATCATTCTTCGTCCTCGGCTTCACTGATGGAGCAGCTACCTCTTGCAAAAGCGCTCATTGCACTGAATCAACGTGCTTAGACATGTCCACGTGCTTGAACAACGACAAGCGTTCAACGCTATAAAACAAACGCAACTCCCGGAAGTTCAACAAGAAATAGGGATGGCAATCGAATCAACAGTTTGGCAGTATTTGATGCATTCTTTATAAATTTCATTAGATTTGATGCACGAAGCGTGTATGAGTGCGAAAAAGCCTCCTGAAAGACTTCGAGCTGAGCATACGAAGGAAGTTATTAATTGGTGGAAAATAATTGAAAATGGGCATCGGATGCAAGCGAAGAAGAGGCGAGAGAGGTTTCGAGACAGTAAATTAGAAACTATGCAAAGTTTCAGCAGCCTATTTCACCCTAGACAAAGCGTCGTCGATTAATAACTTTCTGGAAATTAGGCCAGTGTGAATTTGTGTTGAGTCGGGATTACAGAATTAATGATCCTCGCGTATCGCACTGCAAATGATGATTAGACGAGGAAAGAATTTAGAACAGCCACTCAGCAAATTCGAATTTTGGCAAGCCCTCCCGAATCTCAACACGGAAAAATGAACAAACGTGGAAATGGCGA
Source organism: Venturia canescens (assembly GCF_019457755.1). Taxonomy (NCBI): domain Eukaryota; kingdom Metazoa; phylum Arthropoda; class Insecta; order Hymenoptera; family Ichneumonidae; genus Venturia; species Venturia canescens. The sequence continues at coordinate 26,870,782 of NC_057421.1, forward strand.
TTGCACGCTGGGAGGGTACTTCGAAGACGAGACGAATTTTCATACTCGTTTGAAAAACTTGGAGACTCATCGGGTGAGGATGAGAGAGAACACGTAAGCGTGAAGGGTATCAACTATTTTAACCGAGCTGCTCATCGTGGCTGAAATTTAACAGCCAATTTATTGTTGCTCGTTAAATCACCTTCAAGTTTTTTGCTCACTCATACCGCTCGGAAGGAAAGAAAATATTTAGTTAAGCGCAACCGCGCGAAACCAGGAGGATGGCAAAAAATAAAAGCAGAGAAATAGCCATACCGAGACAAGGTAAAAAGTGCTCGAAATAAGAGAGAATTGAATGAAGAGAGTAACTAAAAAAGAAGAATATTTAAAAGCCATCCTCCGACTCAACTAACTCATTTGCATGTACTTAACTTGGCACAAAAACCAGACTGGATGGGATATGCTTTGATATTCATCGCAAGCCGTCTACCAACACTGGAATACGTCGCATAGAAGATTAAGAATAGAAAATATACTGCTTCAGCTTCCGTCTCGGTACAGCGTGAATTTTTATTTCCCCTTATTCCTTTCATCGCTATTTCTCCTTCTCTTTTTCAAACACCCTTCATATTTTATTTTCCTTTCCAACTTTCTCCCAAGTTCAATACATCATTTGCTCACGAAACACGTATAAATCTTAAAAATCCGAGAAAATGTGAAGCGATTTAAAATTCCCACATACCGAAAAAACTTCAGCGAGTCTGCTTGCCCTCGTAAAATTGATACGTAACGGTCTATAAATTAATACAACTCCTTTTCATCACGTTTAATAAAATGTGACTGCGTGAGTAACCTTGATCCCTCAAATTCACTCGAATAAAAAACGTTCCTTAACCATGTCAAATTATCAAAATCTACTCGTTGCTCATCGCAGAATTTTTATTACTAAACATTAAAACTATCATTCCCTGGTACGTTAATTTCGAGTGGACATCGATGTCTTTCATGGGGTACGAGAAATGTGAACACTCTCCATCGAGACTAAGATAATAAACACATTATGATTTATTTGCGTTAGTTGAGACATTACTCTCGCTCGAGATGATGTGCACACATTGCTACGCGAATTGTATGTATGTGCATACGAATACGTGTGTGTATATAGATATTTATAAATGTACTCTACGAGCTTTTCCTCTTCCCCTCTTTCTCTCTCGAAATAAATACGCACACGAGCATGCTGGAAGCCACAGGGGAGAGCAGAAGAGGAAGAATAAAGAGAAGATCGGTGAGGAGAGACAAGTGGATACTTCCCTCTCTTCATATTACTTGGGAATCCTCTGTACTTTGCCGTTGATTCTCCGACATTGAGCTATCAAAACAAGAGCATTTGTGACCGTTTTATTGGCTAGACGAGTGTCGCAGTCGTTAAAAAAGTGTCACGCTTTCTCAGACTTTTTCAAAGATCTTGACCGCACTTATTCGCCGGGCTCGATATTGTTTATAATTTGAGATAAAACTGCTTTAAAAAAGGAAATATAAAACTGAATATAATTATAGATAAAAACAGAATAAAAATAGTACGTTCGACCTTCAATAACCAAGCAATGCGAAATTCGTAGAATGGAACGTGTCCCTATCGAAATATACATAAAACTCCATCATGAAGTACGTGAGCATGAAATTAAGTGAGAGGAAAGAAAAATGGAAGAATATCGGGTGACAACGGCGATTATGGCTTTGCGCGGACAGTTCTGTCGATATGCTCCACGATTTTCTCTCGTTTTCTATTTCCTTCTAGTTCTCCGTCCTTTTCGCTCTAGTGCGACTTAACGTACGCGGCAAAGCAACGGACGAGTGTGTCTCTTTATGTATTTGGGTCAAGTGCTCACAGCTTCCACTTCGAGGACTTTCGAAAACCCCCGTAAAATCTATATATCGACATGCGTCATCCCATGAATTACTTTTTCATAAAGAGCCGCTCGAGATTCTCGCCAAGAACATCCATATTATACACAACTTTATATGCACCCCGGGCGTCAAACCAAACCTAGTTTTTCTTTTTTACCGTTTCACTAGTCTTCGGGTATACGAACTAACATTCGTCGAAGATAAGAGCAGCCTTGTCGGAATTTCCATGAAGTATTAAAAACTTGACTTTCTCGCGCACATGTCTGCGCCATGCCGCTTTGAACTCAATGTGTTTCTGCTGCCCTTTTTCGATACTTTTTAGTTACGGTGCGTGGGTGAATTTTTGGAGATTTTCCAATATTGTTCTAACGTCGTTTGACGGGATCGACACAGTTATCCCATTTATTAAGTCTCGAGGGTAATTGCGCGCACAGGAAGATGAAGATTGTCGTAAATACGTCAAATCACCGCCTCACTCGGTTTCCTAAACCCACACATGCGCTTCATGGATAAATGTATATATTTATACACGCATGATCATCTCGTTCACGCGAGTTCCCGCCGTTCGCTCTCGAGCCGTTCGCACACACTGTAAATCGCGTCTCCCTCTTTCTCATTTTTTTCTTTCTCTCTCGCGCTTTCTCTTCGTAGTTTTGGTCATCCCGCGCCATACGATTGAATCACTTCCGGAGCCAAGAGCGGACGTGCGGCCCGGAGAATCGAACTTCCTAGGGATATTTCGATTGACGCGCCCTCAACAATTCAAGCGTGTAACAGACCGTCGTCCCGAAGCCCCTGGCTTCGCGCATCAAGCAGTATTATATTACCTGCTACGCTCACCAAGTGCCACTTATCCCGTGAAAAATCATTGCAACACGCAACGAACACAATCATTTATCCAAATTTGTACCCAAAAGGATCTTTTCTTGAGATAATTACTATTAACTGTTAACTACGAAAGAGTTAAGCTCAGAATAATATTTCATTGGGGGTTAAATTGGAAGGGACGTAATTCTCGTTTTAACTCCAATTTCTATGGACGTGGAAAAACTAATTGCTTCGATAAATCGTCGAGATTTGATTCGCAGTTGTAGTGAATTCCGAAGATGAGCGAATTTTTCGATTTTCGTCTCATCAAAGTAGTAAAATAATACACTCGATCTCGTTTTTTCGTACAAAGATATTTCATTTACGAAAGAAAATTCACTGCACCGAACCTCGGTAAGCCGAACATTCATTCGGCCCCAATATAATATTTTTTACCCCCTCCGAGATTGCCGAGCCTTTTTCACTCGAATTTCTTGCTGCTTTTATATTTGAACTAGAAAACAATCGTTTACACAGCTCTATATGAATGATGTAAAGAAAATCATCTCTGTTTATTTGAAATTCATTGGGTTTATACTTAAAATTCAGCCCCTCGGAGTTTTAATCTTCCAACTCTCATCCATTGCTGAAAGTATATTTCGCCCTTTAATATGATAATCAGTATTCGTCAAGTAATATTTCAAATTGCGTCTGACGTTCCCCTCAACACTCAAAATATCCTTGAAGGAAAATTCAACGGTTATAAAAAAAAACATTACTTATATCCTGGCGTGGAAGGCACGGACTTGAAACTCGTAAATCATCCTCGAGTATATGAATCTCTCGACGTCTTTATAATGGAGACATTGTACACCACTATTATTAGTGTACCATTACTAATATACACGCCCGGCCCATATCAGTATGTTTAATAGTAATATGTACGTTAATTTTTTTTGCTCTCGCATGCCTCGCGATCCAGCTAATCTACGTTCCACTTCGTTCAACGGACTCCAAGACATTCCAATACGCCTACGTTACACGCGCGAACACACATGACGAGTGTATACTCTCGGTCAAATGAAACGCCACTTGAGCCTGACTTTTTCAAATTCTATTTCATGATTCTTGATTTGTTGATCGAGGCTCGAACGGACGTTGAATCATTTTCTCGAAATATTGATGATCCAAGAGCGACGACTGGTTGTTGGACTTTTTAAATTGCGGAATCTTTTATGAGAAGCTTAGGGTGGAATTTTTCAATATCAGGAAGACTCCGCGAGACTCTGTGAAACTTTCGAAAACGACTGAATGGAGATTCCAAAATGTTTGCAGGAATGGATTAGTGATCGATGTGGACGGAATGCGATTTGCTTGGGATATAAATTTGGCGCACTGGAACGAGGAAACCTCAGGCATAATCACAATTTCCAATTCTTCTGCATTCGTCGTGAAATTGATCATCCCATTTCCTCGTATAGATACTAGAATAACCGTCAAGAACGACACGCGACTTTCTCAATTACTCGTCATTGAATCTCATTTCATCAATCGAAAAATGACGCAAGAAGAAGAAAAATACCCTCAGCGTTAAACGTGTCATTCTCTCGGAATTATCATAGCTGATAACGGTGTAGATCCAGCTTTTATTCAACAGGAAATAATCATTGTTTCATCAAATTTACTTTTGTTTCATTTCATTTTAATTAACAAAAAATAATTGCACGAAAAATCTTGTAGTATTGTCATGAAACATTTTTTAATAGACAAAAAACTTTCGAGCTGACCAGTTTCGGAAATTATTTCAGAGCAATATTTGAGAAAGCATGTGTGGCTGCTAAAGAATTTTTCCCAATAGCCTTTTTAGAATGTGACAATTCAACGATTTATCATCGAAATAATACGATTTGTTAGGTAGCTTTTTTCGTAGCAGATGTGATCATATTTTATATTATTTCAACAGTCAGCGAACAATGAAAAATGTCAAGCGGGATGATTCGTTAAAGTGCCTGAGTTCAAACGAATTAATTCTTATTGCATTGTTAAAAAAAAGTGGATTTCCATTGGAATTAGAGTGAGAGTCTATCTCGTTATCGTTTTTTGAGGGAGAGAGAAACTTTACGAGAATGTCGTCGACGCACATTGACATCGTCGGGTGTTTCTCAGGAGGAAATTAAATTAAGTGGGTGGATCGTCGGAGCGGCTAAAAGGTGCCTTTGTGCGGAGCAAGACCGCTCATTTACCGATGGCATCGTGAAATTTTCGCTCCTCTCTATCCCACTCTCTTCGCTCATTCTCTCTCGTTAAAATACGCCAAGAGCAGAGCGCAGCTCTGTATATGAAAGACTCGATTGTCGGGACGAAGAAAATCGCGACTTGGCACAAATCTTTCGACAAAATAACGTTTCTCACCCCAGAAATTCTGGAGACAAAGTAATAAAATCCCTGGAATCGAATAACTTCCATTCCTTTGCAGTAATTCAGTTCTGAAAAATTGAGCTAATCAGACTCAAGGCACACACTAAATCTTCGGTAATATACCAATTTCACGATAACGATATTTCATGGGGAAATTCATTTTTATGTGGTGAAATGAAGGGTTTAATGGAACCGATAAAAACACACCTTACGTTCGTGTGCTTCGAGAGGGAAAAAGAAAAAGTTGTGATACTTTTTTCAGCTTTTCAGTCTGGAAAATAAGGTGAATGCCAAAAGAGTGAAAAAATAATTTCTTTATCAAATAAATGACAAAAGAAGTTCCCGTAGAAACGCATGCTTTTTACTCGTAATCGCTCGTACGTGTATAAACAATCGGCATTTGGAGAGGAGTTACGTTTACTTCACCGCACGAGAAACAACAGTTATACGCTCGATAAAAGCGAGCGATTTGTTCGAGTATGACGAGTATGACTCGAGTTTCTATTTGATAAACAAGCGGTTCACCCACAATCCCGGTACTGCAAACGGCGCTCGTTAACGTCACGAGAAAGAGGGAAAAAAAGTTAAACAATGACGCTGAATTAGAAGCGATTTTCAAAAAAACTCTACTTCTTTGAACAGCGTGTATGAGCATTTTTTTACGGCGTAAATAAAACACACGTGTTGTGTGAAAAGGGTGATTCATTGTGCGCCGAGCTTTATCGTCGTTTTCTTCGAGCCTTACGTCAAAACACGTGATTCAATCGCCACCTTGAACTACAAAATATGAGTTTCTACGTTTCTCAATATTCTCAAGAGATTTAGTTCCATTCTCGTTAAAAAAAATATATAAATTCTCACGTCGACGACAGTTTTAAATGTGACTCTTTTTTGTGGTTGTCCAGCAACGCTTCGCTCCTTCCCGAGCTCATCGGTATTTTCTAAAATCGTTTTTCATAGAAAAAAGCCGAATTTTTATCATTTTTATAGTTTAAAAAAAGTAACTACATTTTTGACATCGATCGATTCATCATGACGCATAAACGATCCATTAATTGAGAAATACAAAGTGACAAAACGATCAGATATAATTTATCGGTGATAAACAATGAAACCGTGAGTTCAAAATGAAATTAACTCCCTAAATTGTAAAGATTAAATCTGCAAATTGATGCTATTTCTAAAGTAATAATTGACATGAGCCATTAACCTGTGAAATACGCAATGAGATTTTTCTCGCCACTTCAAACCGTTGTGAAAATTCTATCATCCAAATTCTCTTCGCCAGCGAAGTAAGGAGCAAGAGAGGGGAGAGAGGGAGAAAGAAAGAGAAAAGCAGAGGACGAGACATGCATTAGCCGTTAGTGACGAGAGTGTTGGACGGCTAACCGACCCAGAGGGCATCGGGCCAAATGAGAGAGTTGCCCACGGGATTAATAGGGTACGTGAATGCTCTACGCGTGGGATCTCACGTCTGTCACGTTATTATAATACAAGAGAGATAGAAAGTGAGATATAAAGTGAAAGAGAGAGAGAGAGACAGACGAAGATGGTATCGAGAATGAACAGAGGGTGGCCCGTGTATGCATAAACGCACATGTATTCACTCATACATGCCTTGTGCCTGTATATTTCGAAACACATAGGTGTATAAGTGTATGCGTAATGAATGTAGTGTACGCGTACGTTGTGTAGGTACATTGGCAGCCTCGAGTTACGCGGTCCCCTGAGTAATGATGTGTGCGTCATTCAATCTCTCCACCAACAGTCATGGCCGATCGCCTTCGTACACACAGACACACACGCGTGTTGGTCACCTACAGTTACGAGTATAAAACAGATCGGTGGGTAAAGTCCATTGGATATGTCCATAAATAAATTCAGAGGTGTAAATAAACGTATTTGCACGTGGAGCGTTCTAACAGCATGGAAACCACATCGATTTTTATAACCTGCATGAAACGTATTGATGCTGGACGCATTTTGCTGTCATTAGACGATGAAGACTTGGAAGTTAAATTAAAAGCGGGGGTCGTATCGCAGAATTATAATATGAGTATAGTTCGATGCTGGATTAATAATGTGAAGAAATGTTGAGCTCTCACCCCTGCAATTAGTGATTAATCGTATTGAAAGTCGCAAGAGATCTTTTCAGACAAAATGGCCCGTACCTGCTACGTCCGTATTCCAAACGTCATCCGAGTTTCGCCTATCCGTATATACAGGTATAACGAAAAGCAGCGTCGCCAGTCTCATCAAATTAATCGAATTAGACAGCCTACACCTCGCTTTGATATCGAAGACGCTAACAGAACACGTCATGGTCACATCGTCTATTCGCTGTCAAGTCGTTCGCTCCACTCCACTAATTGAATTAGCAACTTTAATCGATGTACCAAAAGGGAAGAGCTTGATTTGTAGATGTTTGCGAAATCAGTGCGTCAAGTCAATCGTAATTAATGGCCCCTGAGGATCCGATGCATTTGCATTGTTCGATTAATCTACCTGCTTGATCCGGCGACTAGCCTCCGATTCAAAACGAAATTGAAACGTATATCAGGCTTAATGTTTGTACGGAGGCATGTGCACGTCTTAAACCAATCCTGCACACCCGTGGCTCGAGAGCTGCGACTCGTCGACCGAAATGCAAAGGGTTATGGTAGCCAGGACCGGGTAGCTATTGCCACCAAGCACCCCCTGAAATACCTCGTAAAATCTGACGTTGTGGACGACCGATGCCCAGGATACAACACGTATGATCAGGGTCTGCGTGACTCCATTAAGAAGTGAATACCTCGAGTGTACATCCTAGTGACAAGCATTTTACACAACAGTAAATACAACACGTCGATATGAAACCTCAAGTGAACGAGTACCTTGTCATAAGTACAATTCTAGCCCTAGAGATGGATAGCAATAAAGTTGGGATCGATCGGTACCGACGATCCGAGAACAATTGTGTACAATAGGTCCGATACCATCGTGGTCGACAAGGACAACAAGGAAACGTCACTAATTGACATCGGAATGCTTAAGAGTCACAACATTCACGACTACCACGGTGAAAAGGGTCGAAAGTAGCGATGGCACGGGCAGGAAATCCAGTAAACGTGGCATCAACACTGTGCAGCAATATAATACTGCTGATAATATCGACAAGTGGAGTGGTCCCCAAAGTCCTCGTCACCAACTTCTGGAAGCTCGGGTTTGCTGACAGGCTGACGTCCGTGCAATCGGTTATTGTGTACCGCATCCACAGTTCGTTCCTCCTTCAATTCACCATCCCGGAATCACAAAATCAATAACAGCGAATATGCTATGACCGACGCCTGTGCGGGTGTAGAAATTGGATGTGTAAAAATAATAGCAGTGATAATACCACTCGGGAAATACACAAATAAAAATCCAGCTCGAGCCCATCAGAGGTTCACATTTGCATGGAAACTGAAACAATGGCGAAGTAGCCTATATCGGCGTGGGAAAACAAATACCTTTTTGGAGCCACTTGAATTTGCAATTTAAAAACCGATCAAAGTGATGGATGGAGATTGCTGGAGCTTTTGCCAACCGCAATTGCAATACTCGCTAATACTGTGCCTTTTCAATGCAAACTTAAACCCAAGTGTAATTGGATAACGAAAAAGACTGCGAGAGTTTTTTCAGAGATGTATGAAGATGAAAACACCTCAACTGAACACATTGGATGAGTGCGATCGAAAGTCTTTGCACAATGGTTAACGGATGAAAGGGCATATTCACGGGATGTTACACCCTGTTCTGGCAGGCTTTTCAGCCTGTTTTGTTAAAACTTGATACTGTAATGCAGCGTTTAACTCATGGCTCTGGAAGTTTTCTTTATTGCTTCCTTTTCCTCGTCGCTGGCAGCAAAGACTCGCGGATAAAGCCACCCCCAGAGATAAAGAGAGCGAGAAAAGGAACGTGAAAGAAAGAGGGAGAGAGAGCCAATTCTTTCACTAGCATTCTGCTCTCACCAGATCGCTCAGCCAAGCAGGCTCGTTCACTCTCGTAAAACATATCGCGATTCTCGGCACGTTTCGCGCGTGCCGGTCAGCAGCTGGCCTCTTGCCTATAACCCATACATACATTCCTACATCCTATTCGTATGTTATTCCAGACGAGAACGCGAGCGTCTGCGAGAAAACGTGTCTGTAAAGTCCTAATGACGAGACTCGACTTCCATCACTATTTCTACTAGCACAATATACCCTACTGGCTCTCCCAAAAGCTTCATTTTCAGTGCTAACGAATCGAGCATCATTCCAGTCTCTCATCTCTGATCACTCTCGAGATCAAATCTCAGCTAATTTTCCTGCGTACAATTAGCTGTGACTAATTTAGTGAACCATTAAATTCCATTATTTACGATGTTTGAAGGTAGTTTACTGGCACATGAAATTTTGCCTTCAGGACTTGATGTTCTACCTGCGATGTACCCAGATCTTGGGCGCAACTTTTGAACCACTCTGTACAAACTATGAGAACTATTCTCAAGATTGTCTTTGCCTTCGTTGACTCAATTTCGGGACTTGGATGAAACATGAGCCTTGATGAAAAATGGTGCATTTTATATCGTTTCGAAAGTTTTTGGACGCAATATTAGCATGATTATTTTTTTTGCAGTTTTATAAGTTGCCAAATTGTTTAAGTATAAAGACCTGCACGACCCTGCTTACCGAACTGCTTGGTCAATGTACGTATATTTCGAATAATCTCGAGCTCCAGTCGGATGACATCTTGAAGAGTCGACCTCACCGATGAAACCGTGATGATCGACTCGGATTATCCAACAGATTTACTTCTCAAGATTCGAAGGTATTTAGTGAGATCACGAACGGGTTATTCATGTGTAACAAGACACATTGACGAATTATGTCTTTCGTCGTAAAGCACCAGATGGGATAAAAAAAAAGAACTTACCTAGCCGAAAACCTGAGTGAGGGCACGAGAGAGTATCGGATGGAGGAAGAGCATGAGAGCCGGAGGAGTTAAGCTCGCCGTGTAACATTCCTCTTCGAGTAACTCGAGAACGAGCGTGAACATCTTCGGCGCCTCGGGGTCTGAAATGAGAAAGACGTGCAATAGAGTAACAACGAACGGAACTATAATCCATAAGTTTTTTCTTCGTTTTTTTTTTTATATCAGACGATATGGATCTTATACCTTGGTAATAAAAAACTGTACCTGGATTTTTCAATCTGTTTGGAAACCAGTAACTCGGCCATATTACTATTTTAGGTGGTCACAAAAAGTGGATACACTTTCTTCCAATATATTGAGGTATATACTCAGTTTAAGGAGTTCCACGGACGCAGAGCAAGGCTCTTTGCATCCGATTTTATGGAGTAATAAAATGACCATTTGAAAAAATACGAGCGTACGGAGCGCAAAAAAAATAGCGCGAACTCAACACAGCTCCGGGTATGAAATGTTTGCTGAATGGGTGGATGAATGTATTTGACCAAAACATCAGACGTTTTATCCGGTTAGGAAATGAATTTGGCGTCTGACACTTCGGACAGAAGCTGCATGCGTTTCGATTTTTTTCAACAATCAATTTCTATTTTCTCAAGCAATCCTTGAGATTCCAAATATTCAAAATCCCACAGGATGCGAAATATTTTCTGCTTCACTATAAGTTGCAAGCTTTTTGTTCGCTTCGAGTCGATTAAAGGACAACGAACGCGAAGCGCTCGTGGATGGATTTTTTGAGCGCTCCTGAGGTCTGGTTCTTATGCTAATCCAGGATCATGGGTGGCCCTCACACGCGCCCTTCGCTCGCCAGCGAGCCCGCCTTCTCTCGTATTAATTGCACTTACACGCACGTATCTCCCCGTCCACATATGCATGGGTAATATAATACGATCACAAATTGTGGGTGCATATGAGGCATTTCGAGGCAAATCAACAGGCTCTTTGTAATACACGTTTCGAATTATTTTTCGCCATTTTTTTTCTTCCATTCTAAATCCCTCAAGGTGGAAGAATTATTTTTAAATTTCAGTTCCACGATATCTTAGGCGCTTCATTTTTTTTTGTTGCTTCATTCGAAGCATCAAAATATATTCACCACGATCTACGAATAATTTATTTTAAGGGTAGAAGACCTGGAAGGGGATTCGAATATGCTGAAGACCTGTCGACTTTGTTCAGAATATATCATGCAGACACGATTTATATTTTATTGAGTGTTACACACATGTCTGATTCTCGTCTTCGGAAAATTCACGTCTTCGTCAGCATATTTTACTCCGTCGATAAACATATTTTACTCAATAATAAATTACCAACAGCGATGGTCTTTTTTCGGCGACCTTGATTTGGAACTTTGATTCGGACAGAATTTGATGGTCCGACAAGTCGAGCAGTCTCGGGCCAATACTTGGATGAGTGATCGCTTCGTCGCACGTTGATCAGGAGTCAGATTTTCTGAGTTTCTGATCGCCTCAACAAGCTGAATCTTAATAAAAACATAACTGACTATATCGGCCGAGTTTTCCACAATCTTGGACTGGTGAAACCCGAAAAGAGATGAGCAAGAAAAATGATAAAATTGAAATAAAAAACCACTCAATAATGGATTCTAATGAATGCAATTTCACTCGTGTATTCGGGTACTTTTGAAAAAGATAAATTGCAACAAGTCCGAAAAGAATTGAATGGAATCGAAATTTTATGTAAATGCAGACCTTAGAAATGTTGCGACCGTTAATGGACGGGTAAATTATTTTTTTTATGTGTAAAGTCGTGAAAATTGTACAATACGACGTTTAATATTGTTCCCGGATTACTATCGTTAGGTCCCTGAAAAGAGAGGATCTTCCGAGAAACTAATGAAAAAGGAGTACGGAAACACAATGAAGTCCGTAAGCCTGGAGGCTGAAGAAGATAAGCCCTCATTTCTCGAGACCAAATTGTACGCACATATGACACATTTAGCCGGAGGGATTGTCGGAAATGAAAACGAGATGGTACGAACGAGCGCGAAAAGTTGGATGAGCTAATTTCCACTTGGGACAAAAAAAATTAATGTTTGGAAATAATGGAAGTAGAATTTCCCTTCAAAAAGACTGGCAGTTTTGATGGGATTAAAAATACACTGAAAATACTTTCCATCGCTATTATCCACGATGGCGTTTATTTCCCATTTGTAACAGAACAACTGGCTTCGATCAAATGAACGCCAAAGCTCGTGTGATACCAATCCTTTGAGCTTTGATCCTGAATATGTTTCGATTCTCATAAAATAAATAGATTTTTATCCAGTTCCTGAGCAAAAATCCATTTGATCGAATCAATATTCGATTTCAATTAGCTTTTACTAATTTATTCGATTTACATTTTTCAGAAAAATTCGACTCAAATACTGCCAGAATGAATGTGCAGCGTATAAAAACGAGCATTATTAAAGGCTTGAACGATAGCAAACTGGAGTAGTTGAAAAAAACGATTTGTGCAACTTCAAAGTACTATTGATTTTCTATACATTTATAACATGCATTTTGAAATATGTGCTCCAAGTTGCAGTAAATGGCTTGCAGCTAGCTGCTAAGAGAACCTATCACTCAGCCCCATCCTCTTTCATTTAATTTTTTCTCTCACTCATCAAGCTCAAAAGACTCAACACCACTTCTCTATAGTTACGTATATACGTGTATAGGGTAGTGGTGGATGTTTCTGTAGCATATTCAGTAGCAATCTCGCCAGTGGAGGCAGAAGAATCAGCCAGCAAAGGGGGAGAGTCTATTGGCCGGTGATGAGGTTATTCCGCCCTCTCTTTCCCTCGGGAAGTGACGTCACTTTGCCACTTTATCGTCGCAAATACGATGGCCGACGACGTATGACTGACTGCTGATGTGAGACGTAGACCGTTCTTCGAAGGTCTAATGTAATTCGAATTCTCCTAATACTCTGTGCGATATCGCGCTTGTAACATTGAATTTGTAATAGGTTAAAAAGTAACTACCGATGAAAGAATCTAAAATGAACGTCCTTCAAAATTTCGAATATATTTCATGCACTCTTGTAACAACGAAGGATTGGCAACGCCTGCTCGATTTAAGTAATTCAGTTGCAGAGTCACGCGCCAAAAACAGATTGCAATAATTATTCCTTTGTTTATCGTTTGATTGTTTGTCACTATTTAGTTGGAAAGTCGACTGAAAAAAAAAATTTCATGAAAGCCAATCGTCTAAAAAAATGTGTTAATCAAAACCCAATAAGCAACGATATCTATAAATTTAGTTATTTTATTTTTTTCTGAACGTCAAAATTTCCACGAGCAATATAGAAATCGATTACGATAATTTTTCGCAATTTCTGTACGAAGAATGCACATTAGACCACGAATCGTTGAATTGTACTCGAAAACGATATTCATATATGATCATGGAGTTTATATTTCAAAGTTCCCTACGAAAGATACGAAAAGTCTGAACGTATCGTGGATTACACTACTGACGCGATCTCACGTAGACGCCTGACTGAAATCCCATTTATACCGCTCGAACTCGTATATCTTCGTGCCAAATTGCACTCTCATGCTCATTATTTACGCGGTAAATGACATCTTCGTTAAATCAGAGAGCATACAGCTACCATATACGAACATGCGGGAATTTGAAACTATAAAATGAGTTAAACACGAAGTTCTTATGCATGAGAATTCTGTAGGTGATAGGAATGTTCCATTGCTTTGAAAATATATTATACTGCGAGCTTCATACGATCAATACTGTGACAAAATTTCGCTAAAATATAAATTCAGTCGAACAGAAACAAAGCTCAAGAAGTACGACCGATCAAAAAATGTTCTCAACAATTCACTAAAGGCTTGATCCTTTCGGTTGAATTTGAAATTGAAGTAGATTTGAAGGTACTCGTCAATTGCTCGAAAGAAAAAACAAGCATAATTTCTTTCGGCAGATTGACAGACTTCTACGAAATAAAACAGACTCGAAATACTTCATGAAACAATAAACTAATTCGGTCTGCATTTGAGAAACCGAGAAAATGCATCTTCTCGAAATTGCGAAAAAAGTTTGCTCGTACCAGAAAAATTTACTGGATTGAAGAACAAGTACAAAACCCATTCGCCACCCTATGCGAGTCGGTATTTCCTGCTCTATACACACATACACATACGCAGTTCGAGCGTGATACACAAAACGGTGGAGTGCGTATGGAAATCTGAATCTGAGCGACGTGAATTAAATTGGAGCGTGACAGTTTCGAAACTGTGGTGCAAATGCTGCAAATATCGATTGCGCAACTTTGCGAGGATGTAGCGAACATACCTACGCGCGTGTACACACGTTACGCCCTTTTGATTTGCGCTCTATAGCGGATAGTACTCGAAAATTTGATGCAAGTTGGAATTCGGTTTCTGTTTCTACGTTTCTCTCGTACAACCGAAGTTATACGCACCAGTGAATTTTGAAACTTTCATTCACATAAATACCACGTGGCGAGAATCAAAAGACCGTAAATAATGGGCCAATTCTTCGAATTCACGGTGTTACGTTTGTATAGCTTTGAACATTCTACGTCAACTTTGATCGAATGCATTGTAGAAATATTGCACGACAATCCGATTACACAGAGCGTTTCGCGGGCTTGCCTGAAGCACATTTTGAAGCTTGTATTTCTCGATGAGATTTCAGGTCGGAAAGTTTGATGGGATCTTTCTATCTGCGATGAGTTTTAATTGAAAAAATTCACAAAACCTAGTTTTTGTTGTGCAAAGCGTTAGCAGTCAGTGCACGAGGCACGAGTGCGTGTTCTTGTCAGCTTCAATCATTAATTACTCATCAGGCCCGTGTGTTAGCTCAGTGGTCAACGTGTTTGCCTCCGAACCAAAACACGGGAGATCTCCAAGTCGAAATTGGGAATTTCGGCAGTGCAGTTTAGTGGAAAATAAAATTACAAAGAAATTGTACAACGTAAATAAGTGACTTTGATCTAAATTAGTCAAAAATAGAACTGGATGATAACTCATTGGTGCAGCATTCAAAAACTGGAGTAGAATACTCTACTCTAACTTCACCCAAATTTTACGAGCGAAAAAAAATTATAATGGAAATTAAGGAGTTTCGGTACAGAAGTCAAAATATTAAGAAATTGATCAAATTTGGTGATAATGTTCTTCAACATCAAGTGCGAAAACTCAAATTTTTTCCAAATTATCTTCTACTTAGTTATCGAGTAATTACGCATTAAAGCAGATTTCTCATGCCCGGAATGTATACCTATATATATGGAAACGCTATGCTTATACACGTAAACTTTAGTGATCAATTACTCGATAACTGTGTAGAAGAAAAATCTTAAAAAATTTGTGTCGTCAAATTTGGCACTAAAGGATATGTTCGCCAAATTTTATAAAATTCTGAACTTTTTGAATTTTTGAATTTTTTTAGCATGGATTAGCATGGCAACATTGTATCGCCTGTACCGAAACTCCTTAAATGTGTATCTAGCCAAGTAAAATTATATAAAAGAGAATTCGCTCCAAAATTGTGTATAGCAGGGACCGCGATTTCAACTGTTTTCAATTCTATTTTCCCTGCGTGTACGAGTCCATATGGATATAGCAAAGAAATATTAATATTAATGACATTTTAATGTGACTTATATAATAATGGAGAGTTTGAGACCTGAAGTCATAGTAGGTAGACCGGAAGTGGCCATATATTCGTGAGCAACGAGGGCATAATTCTCTCCATCCCTTCAACGAGTTTCAGGATCCAGACGTGGCCAGCACACGTCTCGATAAACGGACAATGTTCTCACTGCTGTGGCATCGCAGAATGTTAGGAACGCTGTCTGGATTCTCTCAACGGATGCTAAACTCTCTCCGTTCCCTTCTCTCCTCCTCTCGTACCCTATTTTCGACTTAATATGTCTATAGTTGAAACTGAACGTACTGCACAATGCTCGTACTTTACTCTCGAACAAACCTCACATTCGAGCGAGCACTCGAAAAGCCCTCCTGAATCCTCACATCCGGATGTACTACATTTCGGTATATTATATATAGGGACTATGCGGTGTGAAAGGAATTAGTATATGAACTGTGCACGCGGAAGCTTCGATTGATTCTTATAAAAGCTCGGACATGAGATCCAACGAAATAAATATTGATTACCCTATGTTTATTGTATACTCGTGAATTTGATGTGATATCTCGAAACTTTGGAATCATTTGCTTTTATAGAGATGTTTCTTTAGATATAAAAGCAATAGAATAAAAGCTATTTAAGGTAGTTCATGCACGAAACGATTTTCTTAAAAAATTCTTGAGATTTAGACAGAATTTAAATGGGTAGTCGACTGACACGCGTTTCAAATTTTCAAGAGTTCGTCTTGTTGGTTATTGTGACAAATGTGTTTAAATATGAAGAAAAACGCACAAATTTATAGGGGCTATGCGTAAAAAATCGTTTATCTTTCCATGTTACGAATAAACGCTTCTATAAAAAGCACTTCTCTTGCGCTTTTTATATTTAAAAAACTGTAGTATTTTCGATAAGTTGAAAAAATGTATTAACA
This sequence comes from Venturia canescens, assembly GCF_019457755.1. Taxonomy (NCBI): domain Eukaryota; kingdom Metazoa; phylum Arthropoda; class Insecta; order Hymenoptera; family Ichneumonidae; genus Venturia; species Venturia canescens. The sequence continues at coordinate 26,887,465 of NC_057421.1, forward strand.
ATTTTGAATTAATAATTCTGACATTAATTGAAAGTTATTATACCTTTAATTAGGGAGTGAAAATCGATCGAATTTAGACACTCATAAAATACGACGCTTCGGGCATAATCTACCTGAATGAAAGAATCAATAAAACGAATTTCATATTTATTTCATTTTTCCACTATCTGTTGTTGAGCTGGCTTGAAATTATTTGGATTTGTTGAAATTTTCACACTTTTAAGAAAAACTACCACGAGGGTATTTTAGTAATTTCATTTTTATTTTTCATTACTATGGAATTATTCCTCGTTCACGTCTCCGGTGGTCCGCAAATCCTTGCCCTTTCGTGTGGTATCTTTTTTCTGCGGGTGATTTTACGAGTCCAACAAGAGAAATCACAAGCAAAAGTATTAGTAATAGTCGAGGACGCTTCGGACGTCAATTTTTCGCAGAGAAGCACACAACATACACCTCGTAATAGTACGACGGCGCCAGGAAATTGTACTGCAATCATTTCCTTTCTGGGTGTACACCATAGAGAGGAAAATGGAGAAAGGAAGAGAGTGAGTTAGTGACGCCATGTCCGGACTTCTCGTTGCTGTATAAAATGCCCCAAAGGTCACGCCCAGGCTTACGGGATAAGTACAGTGCGAAATACTCAACTGACAAATCCTCTCGAATTCTTTCTCTTCGAAAAACACCCGATAATACCGCTTACGTTGAACAAATAAGGTACTTGTGCCATCGTCAAGCGAGCGCTACCTCAGATTCGATCTCATACCAGGACGCCACCGGATTGGCTGTTCTTTCAATAACCCTTTATTCGTTGAATCTTATTATTGAAATTCCATGGTTTGCCCTTTCGTCATCCCGCATATGGAAGTGGAGACAAACTCGATTAAGGAGGGTGGATCGCGACGATACAATATTGCCATGCTAAACCATGTTAAAAATATAAAGAATTTCAAAATAATAAGAATTTAATAAAATTTCGTAAATTTATTCTTTCAAAATATATAAGACAATATAAATTTTTTTAGATTTTTCTACGACATAGCTCTCGAGTAATTGAACACTAAAGTCCGCCTGAATAAGCATAGAGTTTACATTATACAGTTATACATCTCGTGCATAAGAACTTCGATGTAACGCTCAATTATTCGATAACCATGTGGTGAAAAAATTTGAAAAAAATTTTATTTGTATACTTGATGCCATAGAATGTCAACACCAAATTTTATCAAATTCTGATTATTTTGATTTCGTGATCCACCCTATTTAGCCCGAAAGGACTTTCATGTGATTTCATTGCGTGACAGTTTCACAGCAATTTTAACGCTTCTGAAAGTGTGTTCCAACGTTTCGACAGCTTCAACTTTCACGCTTTGCTTCATCCTCTGCATTGTGTACATGAAACTACTTTTCGACTGCGCATTCTACAGAAGATTGAAATATGCGAAATATTTTTTTACAACACAGAAATATCTAACAACTGTAGTACAATGATCGAGCAAGTGTTGTTTGTTTCGCAGTATGCATTCACCCAACTTTCAGCTTCCATATTATGTATGAAACTACCTTATTGACTGTATTCTATGAAAAAACATTTACAGCGGAGAGAATTATCCATGATTTATTTTAAGTACTCACAAGAAATTCCTTTTTTTCGAATGAAAATAAATTTCTCCCACATCGATCGACCGGTGCAGTACCCGCAATGGAGGAATGTTTTTTCCCACTTTTTCTCCGATCCATGAAGCCATAATGAATCATCTGAAATCATCGTTTCCGTTGATAACATTAATTTTTAATTTATTTTTTCCATCTTTTTCTGTCATAAGCTACGGTGGAAAAGAGTGACATCTAAAGGAGTATTCAAGGTACGAAAAATCATGTATGAACGTATTATGCGTTGTTGTAAGACGTCTAACATATGGTGTGTAGACGACTGAAAAGAATGTCTCAGGGAGTTTTAAAATCGAGAACCTAAAGAATGAGAAAAAAAACGTCGGCGCAGAGACGGAAAACGGAGAGAAAAAGAGCATTGAAAAATTCGCCCTTTTCTTGAAAACTGCATCCTCCCCATTATACTGAAACAAAGGTACCTAGCTCCATTACGAGACGCCAATTTGAAAGTACCTAGCTAACAACAGTCCTCACGGTGCTTTCTGAGCACCTTACGTTACATGTGTGTAACGTGCTACTAGTCGTACCCTTTTTTAGGATAAACTAGTTTATCCTGCCTAATCTTCAAGACGTACGCAGTTTACTCTAGGAAAAATTGGTTTTCGCTGCAATGGTGCAGGTAACCTTAAAAAGAATCGTACATCCATGAATATTGATCGTATCGTTTTTCCAATTGAATCAATACCCCAACTGAAAAAAGTGGGTCTGTACTGCAGTTGTATAACATTATCACTGTATATCTACGAATGTTCGAAGTATCATGAGACTGGAATGATGTTTAAGCTGAACCTTCTTCAATTCCGTTCAAATTGGCATGCATCAAGCTCGAACTAGACGAAAAAAGACGAGAAAATTTCGAAGTATTTTCTGAAGCTGCCAACCGCAGTGTTTGTACTTCAATATGATAGTTTGAAAATATTTCGAAAGCCCAGTCGATAAAAGCACCATTTTTTAAATCATATTATAAGATATAGATTTGAGCGTTTCTCTATTCAAGGTGTAAAAGTTGGGCAGTTAATTTTTGCTCTTTTGGTGATCAAAGAAACGATTAAATTTTATTTTCACAATTATTAAAATAATGTGTAACTTATTTGTTGAAATTGATATATTTTTAATACAACGATAGCGGTTAAAATATTTTCGTAGTAACATCGTCCAGCAAAATGTGACAACAGCCACTTTCTATTTATACGCGTATGCATATCTATATTTTAAACCAGCTGACTCATGGTGTTGTCAAACCTTTCACTGTTTAGATCGCTATTACTCGTTAACCTCAAATAAGTGTTTTTCTTTTTCCATTCCCAAGTCATTTTTAACGGTAACAAAAGGTTTTCAAGACATCTCTAAAATTAATTGATCTCTAAAAATATTATACTTTCTTATTCTCGTTTTTGGCTCTACAAAGCATCGCTCAGGGTGTGCCTGTCATAAGCCTATGTACTGGGCTTCAAAAAATGTGATTTTCATTAATTGTTTTCTCGACAACTAGAGCGTAGTTCCTATAATAATTCCGGGAATAGAGGCACGGTGAATATTTCTAGCATATTTTCAAATTTCAACTCAAAAGTTGGAATTTTCGATTCCCATTAGATTCGCGTGATCTTCCTTGAGAAGGTCTCGAAAATTTACAATTTGAAAAAATAAGTCGAACCACCACAAGGCAAATTCGCTCAATAGAAAAATTCTTTTAAAAAATTGTCGATGTGTGTGACAAACAAAATATTACGCAAAGTGGGGTGAAGACGACAGAAGGTGACAAAAGGTGAAAGGATGTTCCGTTTAGTCAAGATACCCTTGCATGGAGCGTACGTTGTGTCTGCTACGTTTTCAGAGTTCTCTTGTGTGTGACCGCAGACTAATTTTTTTTTCGTGGTCTCTCCCGGGATGCGAGAAAAGAGAGGATACAAGGGAACTCGAGAGTCGTGGCGTGGAAGATGAAGAAGCGGAGAATGGGCTGAAGAGGTCGCGACTGGCGACGAAGTGGACCGGGGGAGAAAAAGGTCTGAGGGCTCGCCGTGGCAATCCTCGAGAGGAGAGTTACGAATTGGCAAGACTATGTGAAAGAGTGAGCCAGATACAGAGAGCAACAATTATAAACACAGCAATTACGCGACTGGCTGCGTTGGCGAATTTTTCTCGCTCTCCTCTTTCTCATTTCCTTCAACCCTTTACAGATACTTTTTTTTTTGCCACCCTCACTCGTTTAATCTTTTCGTTTCTTATTTTTCGCTTGCAGCGTCAACTTTATATAATTGAAATTAAATGGAAGGTGTGCTAATTAAAAAATATTTATTCAAAATATAACTCCAGATGTTTTGACGGTTTTTTTCGTTGGTTTTCTTCTTTTCACATTTTTTTTTTTTTCAGTCCACGCGTATATACCGTGCGAAGTCGAAAGCTTCATCACACTTCTATACGAAAGCTTTTGTTTCGTGCGTCTGATGAAACCTCCGCCTCGCTGCTCGCGGTCGCCATTCTCTTCCTCGTTCTTACTCTCTTGTCGTTCCTTTTGCGTCTCGACAGTGACTTGAAGGATGCTTCAACTCGGCAACCGCGTCAATCGAGTATGAAAAACGGTTTTTCTCAAGCTTTAGAAAAAAATGTATTATTCTATATCCATGAAAATGAGCCAACATCAGAGAACGTTCGTCAAAACTCTTGACTTTAACAATTACTGCAGTTCCAAAAACTCGCTCTTTAATGAGGATCGTGCGAAATGCCATAAAGCAAACATTCAAACGTCAAATTCTCCAGATTCTAAAAATGAAATATCGAAATTCATCGTTTGTACATTTGACTCCATTTGTGTTTTTCCGTTCCCAATATGACGGAAATATCATTTAAAAAATTGCTTTCCAAAAGAGGAAAACAATTCGAAATACTCGAACGTACTTCTTCCGCTTTTTCCTATTTTCCTGCACCTCCGCGTCACTCGCCCCTTTTCCTTTCTGTCTCTCGTTCGCTCTGCCATAATACGGTAGGTTTTTTCTCTCCTCGCGTACATGCGAGTCGTCCAACCGTGACGCGAATAACGAAGGAATCCCTTCGAACAACGGCTCAACCCCGTTTGCATAAACGCTCAACAATCGTCACGCTTGACTTGCGTCGCCGTGTTGTTCCACGATACACGATTATGTGCTGATGCGACATAAAAATACACTCCGGAAGTTTAAAGACGAATTAAAAAAACGTTGAAAATTGTGAGATTCTCAACGAAAGTGGAACTTCAACGTTCCACCGTTTAGCTCGAGGATTGCACGAAGTTCCTGCGAAAATCTTATGCACTAATAATTCCAATGTTCGAGGAAAAAAAATTAAAATCTATGAATGATATTTGCATACAAAAATTTCAACGTTCTCTCATATAAATTGGTATCAAAACTGTGAATAAAGTCTTTCGGATGAGAAATAATTAATAAAACTCGCCTGCAATTTAGTCGGTCAGATGTTTCGAAATTTGCTCAATTTCAGAATGAAACTTATTCGAAAAGTAAACAACTGAAAATTCAATAAGTCAACCAACAGTCGAATTCGTTATTTGAAGAAAAACGAACTGGTTAATCAGGAAAAGTCATTAAACAGAAATTCAGTAATTCCCAATGACACAAATGGAATGACGATGAGTGAAAAATGATAAATTCACTTGACGAGTTGAGAGTCAGGCCCTTCGTCGCAGGACAATTTGTACTGACCAAATGGTTTATTATTGTGGATGTTGTTGACGGCCATGTAGGAGTAAATTTTGGGACGATGGTTGCCAGAAAGGTAACGTCCATAATGAGACAAAATGAGTGATAAAATGGGATTGGGTGGTGGATGGAGTTGGCTGTTATAGCCAACGTCGGTCAGGAACCAATCGAGGGTCGAAAACGAAGCGGCCGAGTTTTTCGGAGGTTCGTGTCGTAGTTTCTCGTTGATTTGACGATGAGACTGTTCGTGATGGCGATGGTCGAGACGAGTCACGGCTTTTGAGCTGGCTGATGGTGGTTCGGATGCACGATCCGTCTGAAGGGGAGCCTGTGCGACGTAGTCACGTTGATTCTTCGAGAATTCATGATCACGATCGTTGTCAAACTCGTACACGGGTTTCGTATTTTCGGTGGCTGCGAAATTCTCCTTTCCGGATTGATTTTCTTCGGAGATGAGATGTCGGTTATTCCCTGCTGCAACATTAAGCGATTTCGTGTTTGGACTATTTTTCAGAAACGATAATTCACTGTCCTTTTCGAGGCATAAAACTCCGGGCGGAGTGTAAAAAACCGCGGGATCCCGAGCTCGCTCGGGCGGAAGATATTTTGTGGTCACGTGATGACCAGAATCTGGCTGGTTTACGAGCAGGGTAGCCACTCGCTGAATATTCGAGATTCGATCTTTGGCCAGTTTTGAATCATTAGCCTCCTTTATTTTTGTACGAAATCGATAATAACCCGGTCGCGGAAGTTGCAAAATTGTAGTCGGAGCTTGGGGACTTCTCGTCGCATGAAAAATTTCATCGCGACGAGAAATGTCGGGAGCAAAGTCCGAAGCGACGCCGCTGAGGTTTGCAGTCACGATATTATTTTCACTGGCTCTAACTGCAATTGCCTCGATTTCGAAGAAAGAAATCAAACGAACGACCACGATTAAGTGAATTTCCATACGCTCTTTTATCATTATTCCGAAATAAGTAAACTTCGCGCAACGAACGACGACCGACTGAGGAGAGCTCTTTCTCATTCAATCTTTATAGCGAATTCCGTGTCCTACTTCCTAATGGATTTTCCTTGTCAGAGCTAGGATGTTCGTGCACTTCGCCGCCGGAAGTGAGAAACACTTTCTTCTTTCTCAAACAGTATTTCAATATACCCTCGAAAGTCCGAGTGTTTTATGTAAAAACGCAGATTTAAACGTTTTCGAAATAACCTGCGCAACGCGTTTGTCATTCCGAATTTTCTGGAATTCATTTGCATCGAGGGTTAGGAAATTTCGATGTGTCGCCGAATAAATTCATCGCGTTACACAGACGCGTTGCTTTTTATAATTAAGACAAAAATGAACCTCAAATAAAATATAACATGCAAGAATCCTCGATGGTTATGAAATTGGTATCGTGGAATATTATTTTTCGCTCCAATTTCATTTGTATGAATTTTTTTCCGACTGAAGAATGTCTTTGAGAAACCAACTCTTTCGATCGTCCAGTGCTACAAATTTTTATTCGTACGAAGATTTTTCCAAATATTATTTTTACTTAAACAATGCTTACTCACTTGGTTGAGAAAAAAATATCTTTATCCCGAATTTCCAATGGGCCCAGTTCTTTACTGTGACGACAATCATGTATTATTGTATTACGGTTATACGGTCCCTGTAGAAGAGTTTTCTGTACGTTAAAAAACACCGAAATGGTGTCTCCATCTGCTGCTAGTTTTGGCTTTTCGATCGACACAAGAGAAAGCGATATTACCATCGTTCGATTTTTTTATCGACATTGTTGATTGTAGGTAAAATAGAAACAGGGCTTATTTCGCCCTCGTTGCCTTCTGGCGGTTTTCCTCTTCACCCTCTTCAAGATATTTTTTTTTTCAAGAACACTTCAGCTGAAAAGGAGGTTTTGACTTTGACAGTTTGTCAAACATGGCGACCGAATGCTCCTCCAGTTTGTGATTATCCAGTGCGAAAAGTTTCTGCAGTGACATTCCATGTAGCTAGGATGTTTTGTATTGAATTTTAACATTCGAATAGCATTCGACAGTTGATGAAACAACGCAATACAGGTAGAGTCAAACACACCTTTATCTGTTTGTCAATGGTGAAGTGCTCGAATTGCAAACGTCTCAATGTACACGTGTGTGTATTCGCTCTTACTGATGCAGTATGACCTTATTTGTCTAATTTGGACACAGGAAGTCGATATATATTCGTGTCACTCAGTTCCCGCTTTCCAAAGGCCATTGAGAGATTCAAACGTCACTCGCATTCAATTTAACGATTATAATCCTTTCGCGGAATTATTCGAAGGACTAAATCATTTTGAATATTTCTGATAAATTTAATTTTGCAGACCCTCAAAAAAACTAGAACAATGAATAAATTGCGCTAAAAAGCAGCTGGCAGGCATCCTGAGATGCAAATTCAAAATGTCAGTCGGATAGTTTGGCCAGAAGCTTGAAATTTGCCAATGACAATGCCAAGTTTGCGGAAAAGAGTTGTCGGCTTTATGCGTCAACTCTCTATCAGCAATCTTACTGCCGCTGTTGAGAGTATCGGGCAAGGAGAACATGGCCTCCAAACGCCAAGGTCACCGCAAGTTGACATTCCAGGAGGGTGCTTTGTGACAAGATATCTAAATGGGTAACAGCTTTTATTTCATTCTATTTTCTCACTCAACGATACATACAATTCCATCCCATTTGGAAATTCTTTTTTACTTTGCACACCCAAGGCTACTTTTTTCATTTTCAATGTAGTAATGTGTGTTCCTTGTATTTTCATCAGTTTTTTATGACGTTCAAAATTTAAGCTGAAATCTGCAGATCTCTGTTCAGAGTATTATTGAAAATCATCTCAAAAATTATATAAAAAAAAACAGTGTCAACACGTTATAGCTACTGCACTTGTCCTGTTCTTTTAAAGCTTTGAAATTCATGAATTTTTCTAGACAGGAGCAAAAGTCGGAAGGTCCAGTCATTCTGCATGGACGAAATCCTGAGGAGTTGCCATGCAAACCTTTGGGAATTGTTTCTGACGAGGAGGAGGATGTAATTGCAGCTCTGACTGGACCAGATCGTGGTTTAACAACTGTGAATTTAAAACAGAGGCATTTGAGTATAAGCGATCCTGATGTGGATTACATAGATATATTGGATCAGAGTGATCAAAATGCAACTGGTGAGTTTTGGGAAATTCAAACACAATTTTAACAAATATTAATTCATCAAAATAATTCATATTTATGGAAAAATTTTCTACAAAAATTAACGAGTGGTGACTTTAGAAAGATATACTATAACGACTTACAAAAAGTTCACATTCTACTACGCACTACACTTTTCAACTGTAATTGACCAAAATGACAACCTCGAAAAAGATTGCATCCTCTACTATAAAATAATGAATCTGCGATTAACATCACTTTTCCAATTCTTCCAAACAAGAAAATTTTGATTTTTTTTCTGATGAGAGCTTCAGAAGAAATAAATTTATTTCAAACCACTGTAGTGTACGTGTTTTAACAAACAGCAGCAGGAACCACAATAAATACGTTTTAAGAGAAAATTTGTGGGGGGGGGGGGGGGGGTTCGAATGTGAATTTAAAATCGCAGTCAACACCTCGATGGATTGTATATTTTCCGTGGCTCACGATCGATGGTTAGTGATACCCTCGACCGACACACCATTGTGTCCGATCGACAACAGCTCGGTGAAAATTCGGGCAGCTGGGAAGCTGTACGAGCCGGAAGCTAAATATTCCCGAGAGAGCCTGCTCGACGATGACGAGGAGGATGCAAATCATTACAAAACTCGTAGCGATTCGAGCAATCGAAACATCATAAGATTTTTGGAGACTGAAGCACGAGACGATTTTTTATCGAATAATTTGATGACTCAAACGACCACCGGAAACGTAAGATTCGCCGAGGACGTTGGAACGAACGTTCATTTCGAAATCATCGAAAAACAACTCGTCAACGAAAGTTCTAGCGATAGTCTGAATGACAATTCGAACAAGGAAATTATTCAGCTCGTTATGAGAACAGCTTCTGACGATACTCTCGACATTCTGGACGAGGCTCATTCCGAAAACGATATTATTCCGCCTCCGTCCGACTTTGCGACTGAAATGATTCCCCTCAGGAAATCTAAGAGTGCACCGGCACCTTTTAAAAAGGCTCACAAAGGTGCGACTAATTGTTGCCGACGTTTCTGTTGCCACAAGCATGCAGTTTTCTTTGGCTGTTGCTGATGCGCTATTTCCTTCAGGATTTCATCATTGTATATTCTTTCTATTTTTTTTTCACACTGTGCAAAATATTATACCGCATGATAAGGGCTGATTAAGCATGAATCAAGTTAGGGAAATTTCGGATAAAAGGTGAAATAGAATTTGGGAGCAAAGTATGAGCATCCTGAAAATACTTTCGATTGACAACGAATTTCGAACTGTTCTGCAAAGACTGCTTTCTCCAAATTACATTTTAACCATGCACTAAGTTATTTCCTTATCAAATTGGCATCTCTTTGAAGTTATTCATTGAATAAAAGTGAATTCAAGTGTAAAAAAATGAATGAGTCTAATTTCGAGTTAAAACCGCCGTGAACGTCGCCTGAGCGTTTTTCGTTACGTGAACTTCACTATTTTTTGTGTTTGTTCATTTCGTTGTTTTTGATGCTTTGGACACGATTTGATTTTCACAGGATAAATCGTGTTGTCCATTAATTAGTACCCTCAAAATTACAACATAGTTTCATGGTTTATTTAGGAACACTAACAGGCTCGGAGATCGCCGGTGTTGAAAACTGGTTCAGTCCTAACGAAATGGCCTATGGAATTGCAACGACGCTTTACGAGAAAAATCCAACGAATAATGTTAATAATGGTGAACCTATTGCTGATTGTTTTGGTGTAGCAGCCAGGCCTAATGCCGCAGTTCTTGCACTCGCTGACGGAGTTAATTGGGGTAAACGGAATTATAAATTAAAAATTCATTTGCGTTTTCTTTTGAACCTCATTTTTGCTAGTACATTATTTAATATTTCATCATTTCGTCAGGTCCAAAAGCAAGTATTGCGGCTCGTTCTGCCGTCCACGGAAGCATGGATTACCTGAACAAAGCTCTCTTTTCATCGTCTATCAGCGGAGACGTGACAACAACTAGGGACGTTTTTGTCGCTCTTCTTCGATCATTTCACGCCGCTCATTCCCTCATCCTTCAAGAACAGGGAATGCTAACTACTCTGACCGTTTGCGCGGTTCTGCCACTCGCAAATCCAACGTCCGGTACCAATTCGAAAACAAAAAGATACGTCGCTTGCACTTGTAACGTTGGTGACAGCCTTGCTTACGTCTATTCAAGGTGAATCAGTAATTTTTAGTATTTTTAAATGCTTAAAATTTTGTAGATAAATGTGTTTTCACTCGAATTCGGTTGTAAATTGTCTCGATACTCAGGGAATATATAATTAATTAATTGGGAGATATTTTAACGGGGAAAAACCGGAATCCTCACTTTTATGCTCCAAAATTGTTTCATCACAGAAAAACTGGCGTTCGAGAAATAACGCGAGGTTCTCATGACATTCACTGCATGCGTGATATGAGAGACGCTCTAGGAGCTCTCGGTCCGGTGGACGGTTGCAATCCGGAATTGAATAATTTGACCCTGGCAATGACGGAAGTGGAACCGGGTGACGTGGTTTTTCTGACAAGCGATGGTATATCGGACAACTTTGATCCGGTTGTCGGAAAATTTGCTATTTTACCAATCGGTGGTTCGGCATCGAGCGGTCAAAGATCCGGAAGATCGGAGAGTCATAGCAGAGGTGCTAAACACACTCGCAAGCCGAGTGAGAGCTTGAGGAGAACGAATTCGAGCGGTAGCGGGGACCACAGCGAACTACCGATCGTCGAAGCTTATCAGAGACACGAATTGACTCTTCTGCGAATGGAGGATCTGTTAAGAAGAGGCGTTTCCGGAGATGGGCCACCATGCAAAAGTGCCAAAAGACTGTGTGAACTACTCTTGGATTTTGCTGTAATTTTTGTCTTCAACTGTTGTCATATTTCCATTTCCATTGAGGATTTTACCGATGAAAATCGATCGTTGGTAAAATCGTTACTGGGGTTAAGTGTGAATCTGCATTTTTAGTATTTTTCCGTAAATTGTTCAGGTTCGAATAACTGCCGCAAAGCGTCGTATTCTTGAAGACGCGGATCTCTATTACGCTCAGCACAAAGACGGTCAATTGGTACAGCTTTCGAAACTCGAGCAACGCTCGCGAAGGAAAAAGATGCTGGACAAAATGTCAATGGTACCGGGAAAATTGGACCATGCGACGATCGTAGCATACGTAGTCGGACCTCATGGAGCAACGGAGAGTGATCTCTAGTCCGTTCACAATTAAAAGATACAAAGTTTATCGATATTGTTCTTGGGATAAAAACGCCCGGCCCCATGATTTGTAAGTTATATTTTTATTCGTCCCGTATCCATTTTCATTTGTTTTATCCGTGACGTCACAATACTGTACATGGAGTGGCCAAATAGTCTGAATACGCAAAGAGACAAATATACAAGAGATCTACACTGCCACTCGCAATTAACTATGAAACCGGCAGAAAAGTACGTTGCTCTTTCGAAAAGTCATAGAATTTACATAACTCAACTCGGATAATTGCTGCGAACATGTCCGATATTTTTGTAGAAGCTCGATAGAAATGTTCCAATGGACTCAATAAAGAACCACTCGTTCGAATTTAATTGAATATTCAATTCAAATGTTTCAGGGTCTAATTAATAATCATCGATATTCCGCTCCTTGAAACGCAAGGACAGCTTTTTCTGGGTTTTGTAAAATCTTCCAGACTCAATTATTGTATTGATATTGATAATTGAATATTAATCGTTTGTCCCTTGTAGTTCAACGATGGAAATGAAAATATTATTATTTTTGTTACATTATTCCGTTAAAATATTTTTCTTTTGTTATTCGTTTCATTATTTGTTTCAGAATCTGGCAGAAACTGTATAAAACTTCACTTTTTGTACCACTTTGATCTCTCCCACATGAGAATTGTATTGTTTTATTGTCTATATTCACATTTTTATCGATCCTCTTATTTTGTATTTTTCTTATTTTTTAATAAACTTTATTATTACGTTCATGTATTAATCGTGACGATATCATTTTTTATTTAAAAAATAAGTTATTATTTTATTTCTATTCCCGACGTTCAAATTTTCGTTTTCTGCAATTGTGATACTGCAGATTTTTGAAAAGACGTACTTTCAACGTTAATCAATAATTGAGCAATTGCAAATTCGAATTATCACGCGAAAACCGTTCTTTTTATGTACACATCGCATCATTTCAACGCAATCTACATTTGGTGGAAAAAATTAACTGTATTTGTCTTAAATTTACAAATTGATCAAAATCACAGGAAACCCAATCAGAAAAGTGTACAATACATAAATATTTTTAAAATCACATGAAAATAAGAACATTAATAGTTGTTTTTCAACGACATATAAAGTTCCTTCCTTATTCGAGTATAAAAACTATTCGATCACCTTGAATTAACGAACTGCGACTCACCGGAATTGCGCATTTGCTTTTTATTTTACAAAACAAAATGCCGCTCGAGTTTGCCCCGAACTCTGGCTTCCTAGCTACAAAATTCAGTATTGGAATAGACGAGAGCATACATTTGATACCATTAATTAATTGAGCTTCAATAAGAACTAAGCTTATCGATTTAGTATAAATTATAGAAAGATCTTGCGGTATTTCCATTGTTCCCGTTTTCCTTGAACGAATGACTATCAACAAAATTTCATGCGATGATACAATGAAATCGCTCTTCCGTTATGAAAAATCATGACCAGTAAAATCGTAACAGTATTTTAAGTGTTGCGGAAGTTGGTCATGTTCTTAAAAGAAAAATAATATATTTTCAGAATAAGAAAAGAGCGGAGGTGGGCTAACGATTTGCAGGAACAATGGATAATGCTAAATGACAAACAAAAAAATGTCAAAAAAGATCTTGATCAGATCAGCGCTCATTAACAAATTGATTGAACCACCGCTTAAACACGATTTCGTAAATGTTGCAATTGAAAAAATGATAATAATGATTTGCGAAATTCCTCTCCCAGCGCGGGGTTTCTCGACGCAATGAATCAATTATTTATAACATACAAAACGATTGCTACGACGCACCACATTAAAATGTGTTGAAATCAACGATAACATACATTGATTTTTTTTACGTCACAGTTGAATTAATATGTTGCGATTATAGATTAAATATAATACAAACATGATTTTTGTTAGCTAAATGACGAGATCTGCTAACTAAACTACTGGATGACGTTAAAATATTTTGAAATGCAATGGCATATACTTTTTTTTTTAATTTTAAAAAAAAGTTCAGTGGACGAAGAGTACGGAGAAACTGGTTGACGTTTTTTTTGGGTTTTTCCTTAAAAACGCGTAGATAAAATTTAAAACAAGAAATATTAAGCAAATGGAAAAATTACGAAATGGAAAAATATAAAAAAAAAGATAATTCGTTGCATTCAAAACGAGAAAACTTTGACATCTATTGGCACTTTGGTTCCAGTGGCCCGAATGACCTGGAAAGAGAGCAAGGGGTGTACAAATCACCAATTACTTTGTACTATTCTTGCCAATATTTAACGTAATTGTTTGGTTTATTTGCACATTCGGTCCACAGAATGTGTTTCCTTGCGATCGAGAACTTGATGATTCTTCATGAACTCCGCCAGCCTCGTCCGAGCCACTGTCCTCTTGCGTTGAATGCGAAGCACAGTTTTCTCGAATTAATACGTTGTTTATAACGTTCTCTTGCTGTTCAACACCAAATCGTGCGAACGGACGACTTGGCACTTCTACTGTCATTTGCCTAGAACATTTTTCATTTTTTATTGGTTTTCCATTGGTTTCGGTAGATGAGGACTTTTTTCGTGTAACGGACCCATATTTGAATCATTCATCAAGGAAAAAAAACAAAAGTCAAAATAAAAAAGTTTTGGAGTGTTGATATTTACGAACTTTTTTATTTCGACTTGGAAATAAATTCATATTTTTTAACCGTTGCTAGAATTTTTAAGAACTTTTATTTTTTCTATTTTATAAATAATTTGGGACGTTGCTTCTTTAATTCAATGGAATTAATGATAAAAATTGAGATTTCTCAATTGCAATTGTGAAATGGTATAATTACCCGGGTGTCCACGAGCTCGGATTCGTTTCTTCCTCCTCTTCCAGATCCATTTGAGAATTGTTTGAAGATGAGTGAATGGGCATTGCTACACCGTCGGAAACATTGTCGTTGAAATCAAATTCGTAGGGTGGTTTGTTTACCCAAAGTGCAGTTCCGAATGGCGTTGCACTAACCAAATGATTTTTGTCAACGTTCGGTCCTATTACGGACGAATATATCGGTGGTCGTTCCTCATCAACGGGGTATGTTTTATGCCTCAAACGGAACGATGCTGAAAAAGAAATGAATTACGTTTTCATCGCTGTCTTTATTAAAATTTTACCTCGTAAGACTTTTTTTAGTGCTTCTGGATCTGGAGCGAACCTTCGTCCTGTGGAGGTGCAGTCGGTCTCACGCTCCAAGAAATCATCTTATTGCAAATCCTATCACGGTTTGCTATGCAAACGTCTGGAAATAAAATTTATTTTATTCAGTTATAAAAACTCCATAGAAATTCTACTCCAAAAATTTCAATTAACGTATAAATATTACTCACGTTTTCTCAATACAAAAGCTATCACGAGTGTGAAAAAAATCGCTGCTAAAACAGCTATGGCAACCCAATACCTAGGCCAGTCGAGGCCTCGCGTGGATTCTACAAGATAAAACCGATGATTAGTACCAGATATAATTATTGAAATTTTCCTAAATGCGAATAATCGAAAAATCACTCGAAAATATGTTTTCGGGAATGAAAAATGATTTAGGCCTAGGAGTGGAGCTGTTGATTTTGCAAAAATGATGTAATCTTACCAGTCTCATTCTCTTTAGAGGTCGTTGTCTTCAAGCACACGGGATCCCACACTCCGGTGAATTTTAATTCTGCTGCATACCTGTAATGAGATTTTTTATGAAAACAAAACTCGGTACTCGACAAAATGTTGGATTCTCGATGAAAGTAACTCACCCTGGTAGACAAGGTCCGCATTGAGATGGATCTTGAGCTGGTCTCGGACCTCTGGCTCGATTGTAACGACTGCACTGAGTGTGATTCACGCACGTGTTCGATACATTATAACAATATTTGTTGGATGGGCAATCGTCATCACCCTTGCATGGAATTTCCCCCTGCACGACGCTCTAAAACCAATTAATTGGTAATTGTTGTACTTTACATTTTGAAAAATATGAAAAACTCATAAAAATAGAAAATTTGCTTACCACAGTGGTGAGGACAAAAAACGCGACAACCATCGCCTGCAACAAATTTACGAATGCTACATTAATTAACGTCTGTCGCTGTTACAAGCATCGATTTCCATTATTTTCAATTAGTCAAACGTTGTTGCATTCAAATTGATACAATAATGGAAATTTATTAAAAAAAAAACACACACATAATATTGTTAATTCAAAGTGCCCACGAAAAAATTTACTTCAGTCGATTTCATGCCAAGAGTTTTGTTAAGGAAAGTAATTGCTTATCAAAGTGGTAAAAACTGTAGGTTACTGCGGAAGATCAAAGCTTTCGAAATGTTTCCAGTTACAACAGCTTTGCAAATTCAGCTTTGAAAAACTACGACGCTAAAGTTTGCAGCGATGGAGTCAAACGAAATTAACGAAAATAGCATTTGTAATTCACCCATTTTTTCACCCATTTTTATTTCACGAATCGTTAGTGTAGACTGAAAATCTACAAGTTGCAAATTAGGCAGGTAACAGAATTGGAGAATTACTGGAATTGTGGGACAGTTTTTTCAGATCATTTCGTTGGACTCCAGCAAACTTAAGTGTGATGATAAAAAACTACAGAAAAATCTTACAGAACTAACATCAATCTAATAAAATCTGCTCGGTTCTGAACTACTAAAATATTTATAATTTCATAGTATCACGAAAAAAGTACGATTCGTTCACGAGGAATGATGAATCTTACTTAAATCTCAGTAGATTTACGAATAATGATAATTTTTTCTCCAAAGCAATTCTTCCCATCCGTACACGTGATCGGGGACTTTCGATCGAAATTGTTTTATTTCTGAGAAATGGTGAAGCCTGTTCATGACGTGGAGAAAATATTGATGAAGAGATTCAAAAAGAGGATTCGCGATTATTCCGTTTTATTACTTCGAGTCGGTCGATGATCGTTGCGTGGGGGACGAATTTTTAGTAATTGTATTATTCGATCTCGAGGATAGAGCTTTCAATGCGGACTTGGTGGCGGAAATCACAGGCGCATTCTTTCTCGCGATACGTGGCCTCACCGGAGTGGCGGCTTTCTTCACATATCGAAGAGGGGAAGCTGGTACGGTGACCAGTACCGCGATGAACCCGTTCTCCGGACGACTAGACGCCGAACCCTCGCGTATCCCTCCCCTTTCGTAAGTAAATCGTTCTTGAGGAACTAAAATATATACCTATATCGAGATACATTTGATTCTTTGCGGTACTCATAAAGGCTCAATTGACCTCGACGCTTTCTTTAGAAATCGACAACCGAACACGCCGAAATCTTTCCTCTTTTTTGTCCTAATATACCGTTAATTAATTCAAGATGGACGATCGAGTTGTTCCGTGAAAATAGACTTCTACCGTCGATGAAAGAAAAATTATGCGTGATCCTGGAAAAAAATAATTACGAAATCAACAGAGACAGAACTATTTTGAAACGCTAATCGTTTTCTTTGCGTTTACGTGAGTTACGTAATTATATAGAGAATAATAGATCGATCGTAATGATTAAAATTCGATGGTGAATCGAGCAGAAAATTTTTTATTTTTACACGTGACCTTATAAATAATTGAGAATTTAACTCCTTCGTGAAAATAATTTCAGTTATTTCTGTAGCCTGAGCAACGTTTTTTTTCGTGTAACGTCACGTATAATTGACTTCCATACGAGGACAAAATAGATTAGATTAGATGGCAAAACCGACAGTTTGCAACGATTGAATTAAACCGCGAGGGCAACTACAATTATCTTGCAGCGATAAAAATAAGACCCTGAAGTGTCCAATCTCGACGTCAGATCTCGCTCGAAAGATTCTCTCGCCTCCGGAGCCTCTAACCCTCGGTCGCACGCGACCTCGCGACACCGAACTTCTTCGGAAATGTCGGTGCATGTAATTCAACGAGAGTCAGAAAAATTATTAACAGCATTGGTGTGAATATTTTGAAAAACTTTGAAAATGAAAGAGATGAAAATGGAAATAAATAAATCGAGCATCGATGACCAGCAGCGATCGAATTTCTTAATGAGCTAACACCAAACATTGTAATTCCAATTTCTAAGGAACGTAAATGCTGTTGTCGTCGCCCACAGTTGCAGACATCCGTTTCTCGCTGCATGCTATTTTCATGTGCGAAAATAAAACACAAGCAAATAATGAATCGCCCGATGCTCGCGCGAGAGTTCGTGAAACAAGAATTCTACGCCGCGAGATATTTATCTCCTTTCCGGATCAGTCACGACACTGACCTCAATTCTCGACGGAATGGACGGAGGAAGAAGACGCTCGGACACCTCGGCAAACTTCTGTACACGCGTTATCATTCGACTATAAACTCACTTTCATCGCTGACTCAATCTCGTATGCGTTTTAATTAAATTCATAAATTTTTGTCATTGGAAAACCCCCGAAATTGAATGATCTCGAGTTTACATAATTATTAAAAATTCTATGATTATTTTGAATTCCCCATTGATTTCAATTTTTCCACAATAAACTACGATCGTCGAGTTAAACACATTAAAATGATGTTCCAAATCCAATGAACTTATCAATTCGTCCCCTACGTCGGATAAAGCGAGCGAATAATATGAGAATAATCACAAAACTCACGCTTCTTCGATAAACTCGATGACGAATAGTCGATAATGAATATTCCATGGGAAAAGGATTACGGCGAGGATAGCAGCCGCGAAGGGTCAAAGCAGCAGACTAAATAGACAGCAGGTCCAAAAATCGTGGCCGCGCGGTTAAACGCTCGCACACACTTGTTGAGATGTTGACAAGTTTTTAAACGATATATGAATCCCCACTCTGTTAGTATCAGAAGTCGCGCGTGCCACCCATCATATTACGCTTCCACGAATTTCGCGCTACACGTCGCCTTTCGACGTCTTCTTACGTTCTGTCGCATATAAACACGAACACCCGAAACTCGGAGCCGCAAAATTCATTGGAATTGAAACTACACATTTACAAGAAGAATATGGTAACCTGTGTTCGCTTGCCGAAGAAATTATTGATAAACAAAGCTTAGGTAGGAAGTCATTATTCGAAATGATTTTTCATACTTTTCTTAGGACTTGTTAGTTTTATATTTGAGAGAAAAAAATCAGATAAATTTTCACGGTGCCAATGAATCCTTAGTGAAAAACATTCATCGCGAAAATAATATTTCAAAAATAACTCTGAGCTGACGTGTAATGAAGAAAATGGAAAACGGAAGTAAAGATTTTTTTGGAATGATAAAATCCGACAGTAGGTGGCTGAGCAATTTGTAGTCTGACAAAATTTTCATCGTCTTCGTGCCAAAACGACGCTCGATATCTTTCTACCAAGGTACTGTCGGTTCGCAGGAATTGGGAAAAATTCATTCAGAACGTGAATGAAATCGAGAAAGTACTTTTTTGAGGAGTGTTTCCTTGCCAATTAGAAATTTCAATTATTTGTAGAAATTATATTTTGTGACTCCAATCAAATTCAAATTTATAAAAAGTTGTTTAACATCCGAGTAAATTTTTTCTCAAGTTTTTTCGTCACTGGTTTGAAGAATTCCGAAAAAAAAGATTCTAATGATTTGTGAGGAAACCTCTTGGAAACCGTGACTCGAATAATCTCTTATTTTGACTACCGAATATGAAGACCATCCTTTTTTATTTATGACCCTCGAAAGCTCCTATTTGTTTAGATCAGTTTCGATTTGACATGTCAATTGGAGGAATTAATAATGAACAGTTATCGATAACCTTATTTGAATGCTTAATGCAATGTTATCTCGCGATGAACGTCGTCGAGAGGGTTGAAGAATCAAAATGGCGGCTAGGAGGGAATGACGATATAGAGACGCGTGACGCATACAGAATCCCGCGTATTCACCTGTTACGTCACAAAGAGACTTCAATGACCTCGATAAAAGTTGATAGCAACAATAAAACTATTACACTTGTCGGACAATTTTTGTAATTATATCTCTAAAAAGCCCATTTTTGTAGTGTCGAGTGAACTTAACATTGTGCGTTATAAAATATGTTTTGGCAAAAATCTGATGACTGGAGAGATCGATTTGAAAGAAAACAGAAATGGCGTCCGCGGAAAAGGGTAATGGCGGATTCAAATTATTGCGTCAGACACTTTGTGTCTTCGAATTGCCTCACAATACCAGCGCCAGATGAAAACAACAACAAAGCTCAATTGTTTTTACGAATAATAGAATCAATTATGGATTAGTAAATTGATCGCGAGTATTCAAGAAGATTCCGGACAAGACACTAAACGCTGATGAAAAATTAAAAAATATAACTTTTCATCAAAATCGAATCGCCTTGGATCGTTTCTCTTAAAAAAAGTATTGACAAAATGAAATAATTTTCATTTTTTTTAGAATAATCATCAAAATGATAAACGCATAAAAATACTCTTGAAAATACAGCAAAGGATCAAGCTGACCGATCGATTCCGCAACGTTGTGAAACGTTTTCCGACCTTGGAATTACCGCCATGACACTTTCTTAAGGATCCACGGCAAAACAGTTGATAAATTTTTCGAAATTTGGATTGATTAATGGATTTTTATTTCAAGTAATCAGTATTGCAATGCTTTACGAAATCGAACAAAATGGGTACTTTCAAGAAGTTTTTACTACACGGTGACGAAAAGATTTTTCGGAGCCTATGGAGAATTTTCGCACGATTTTCGCGTTGTACGTTCAATTCAATCGAGAAAATAATTTTAGTGAAAGCCTAACGCATTCTGAAGGAAAATTCAATGCGCACACACGGAGAATTTGAACAAAGGAAAATTTGTGATTGAAATGTCACCAAAAATAAGAGAAACATGATCTGAATGAAAAACATCGCGCGAAGCGAATACGAAAATGCGAAACATAGAATATAACTCCAGAAGTTTTTTCTGTATTCGTTTTTCAAAATCTAAGAATCATACAAAATAGAAAGAACTTGTGATCTGCAGCAGTAACCGATCGATAAATTTGCCCAAATTCTAAACGTCGAACCAAAATAATAAATGAACAAAGAAACCCATGTCAAAAATTCATACATCGATATAAGAAATGCGTATTCTGTCATTTATATAAATGAATACCTTCATGTAGGAGTAGCCGAAAAAAATTGTTTGCCTAACGTATAGAGATAGAGACAAGGATGACTCATGACGGTAAGGCCTTCCGATGATCCAGAAATTGATACACGACTCTGTGTACACATGTATTTTATACATGTATTAACTGGAGAAATTTGGAAGGAGAAATAACAATGTTATAATTGAATGTTTACTTACCGTGCGAAATGTGAATTCGCTAAAGTCCATCATCGCGTACAGGTTTCGGATATAATCGGAGACACTGGTACCACACGCGATTTTTAATAATAACGTTTTTTTTAAACCGTTCTATCATTTGCCGTTGCTCGAGTGAGCACCAGATCCTCTTATCAGAATCTCTGCGACTTGTTTCGAACGCCAAATACACCTGCCAACTGTAGAGTGAAAACAAAACTGCTCGAGAAGCTCTCTTCGTTGTGGCGAGCACAAGCGTGCACTGAACGTGTTCAGACACGTCGGGGCCCCACGAGTGGCGAGAGGATTTCTCGAGAGTGGGGGTGGCCCTCTACACAGGCTTGGCACTTGTTCCCTCGCGCCCCGAACCACCACTCTCTGCCGGCGAAAAAGGTCCAGAATATCGCGTCCAGGTAAGCGATGCTTTTCATAAAACTTTTCACGACCAATGTGACTATTTCGACGTTCCATTTCCCTCGAAAATTTTACTACGAAAAATATTACTGAAAATTTTATTTTCACGATTCGACAATTCGCAATGTCGTGGACCGAGCACTCTTACGATCTTCTGAGACGGCCCTGTAGAACATTCGAGAATGAGTCACCTACGCGCGCTCGCGCTCGTAGCCGGTTGCGGTCGTTCAACGTGAGAATGAGATGAAAACAAAAGTAGACGGAGAATCTGAGAATGCAAGGGAGGAGTGGGAGTGCTCTCTCCATGTGACTGCGGTTGTCAAATTTTTGCATGAGTCTAGCTCGCGCTCGAAGCTATCTATATGTTTTCTCCTCCAAAATATTTGCAATTGTCGATCAGTATTTTTTATCGGGCCTACTCCAGGGCGTCCAGGGAAGCTGCGAATGTATTCTGGTACCGCGAATTTGCATGACGAAATGCATCAGGTGCATTTCGTTATACGATATTGACGATATGATTGTGAAAACAAAGCTAAATCTACTTGATAGTCTGCAAAAAAAAACAGGGCATGAAATTTGCCGTTGTACACGAAGTCGAATGAACTTTTTCAAGTACAAGAGTAATAAAAAAGACTTTTTTAGTATCTAGGCATTTACGATAAGCTTCTTAATACTTCGCGAGTCAAAGGATTGTTCAAATTTAAGCGGAGAGATGGCGTTACTTGATGCCCACGAAACACCACGGCTATTCGCTATTCACAATATCACTAATAACCTAAAAAGGTTGATAACGAGACGTAAACATACATTTTATTAATAATTGGCGCACTATTTCATTTAATCTACGAAAAGACAGTGGATTGGCAGCTTTGAATAGGTTAGGTCTCCCTGAGGCAGTTATTTTCGATCTCGGCAGTGTCTACGTGAGTTACGTCAGTCCTCGGCATTTGTTTTGGAATTGTGAGTAACCGGCATGAGTATTCCCACCAATTTATCGCATTTTTATGTTATAACAAAAATAACCGATCTGTACTAGAAGTGGAATGGGCGCTGACATCCTGTCAATGGGACAGAGAGAATGAAAAAGCAGAGAGAAAGTCTCACCAAAAAGCAGAAAAAGTCTCACCAAAAAATTCACCTACAGCGAGAATTAACCACAAATATGAGAGCTGGACGCTTCGAAAACGATCACCTGTTTAGGCAGGACCGGCAGGACTGTGCGGAATCAAATCGCGTGGGCAAATAGACATGCGCAGATCGTAAAAAAAAGGATAAGCACTCACTAATATAAAGCGTCCCTCCAGTCTCAGGTTGTTCGATAGCCCCATGGCCGTATTATTTCGGTTCAATGGAAGAAATGGATGAGATCTTACTAAAGCACTGCTATCAAACTACGAATTCACAAACCTTGACTCCTGCGTCCATTTAATAGTTCAAGAGACTCTGAAACCGATTAAGGTAATTCTATCGCTTCAGTCTAGTCATACCACTGCTGATAGTTAAGACTTGGAGTAATTAATATTATTGACATAATGTTCGTATTGAATTATAAAAATAAAAAAAAGTTAGTCCAACGATTCACGTAGTATCCCCAGGTTTACGTTTGGCAACACCGGTTCTCTCCGTCTTTTTCTACTCGACCACTCGTGAGTGTTTAACCTCTTTTCTGCTGATCTGTCAAATTGAGGTTAGGACTACACTCAGCTGATGCCTTACTGTCATGTCTCTTTATCATAGCGAGTCGTAGGAAATCCAATGCCGGAAGTTCAAATTAAACTTAATATTCCGTAAAAAATAGGCCGATAAAGGCAACTTTTTTTGGGAGTATTAGATTACTACAAGTGTTAAGTATATGAATTGCAGTTTTTTTTCCGGAATTTTATGGATTTCTAGGCAAATATACCCTTTTGTAGCAACCGGAAGTTAGGTTTTTGTATGCTGTTTTGAAATTCCTTCACGAAAACTACCAATTTTAATAATTAATTTCTCTGAAATTAGGTCGATAACCGACCCTGAAATTTGACACAGCCCTTTATTAAAGGTTTAAGTACAGCATAATTTTTTTTTTAATCTTATTCACTAAGCCTGGCGATAGGATTACCTTAAGTTATTAAATTTGCATTTTAGAATAATTTTCAATTTGTCCTCAGAATCTGATACAATAATTAAATCGCAAATTTTGTGTGGCAGTTTATAACGATATAAAATTTTGAATCTTTTCGTAGCTTTAATGAAGCAAAATTGTAGTACTGTTTATTGTGCATACAACCGAGCCGAATGGACGCTTCTTCTCGAAAATACCGCCATTCCGGTCATGGGTTTGGGAAGGTACTTTAGCTACCTCGTCTATTTTTCGGCAGCAGTCAGAGCAAAAAGTGATAACAAAATCCGCGATATTACAGTTTTCAAAGTGTTTCCGCAGGGCGTTGTTGTAAGCTGTTTTATGTTTAATGCATAAGTCCTTACAGCTCTGTCAGGCAATATCTTAATTAATATCAAATCCTTAAGGTGATCTGTCACTTGCGTGGTGCTTGCGTGAGTGCGAGAGAGATAGCTGCAAAATGGTTACACGTTTTACTCGGACATCCTTGATTTATTGAGAAAAATAAAAGTTACACTTTGTTCTCTAATAAAATGAGAATAGCGTGTAACTCATATTTTCTTTCAAATGTCAACCTACTCGGAATAAAACGTGCAGCAGGATTTTTACCTACTGAACAACTGATAGATCACGTTAAACAAATAGATTCCCAATAAATATAGCGTTCATGGCTTGGGTTAGATGGTAACGTCGTAGCCTGCCCCTTTTTTACTTAAGTGATCTACGATTTCTGCAGTCGGTAGAAAAAATAGATGCTCGCTTGATGATTCGAGACCTTTTTTTCGGAGGTCGTCGGCAACATCTAATTTAAAGTAGAAAACTTTCTTTTTCTATAATGAGAAAACGTTTTTTTTATATTAAATCGTTTGTTATTCTCAAACACACTTTATGGCAAAAAATTTCGTTAATGAGTGATACCGATAATAAGTAATGATGGGAACGAAGATTTTGGGAACTCATCAACGGTATTTACTTTATCGGCTTGCGGTGAGTCAAACACAAATGTGTGAAATAACTTCCAACCTTCGCCAATTTGCGACACTAGAGTCGATTCTCATTGGTCACGAAAAACGTAAATTTGCATGTAGAAAATAACGAAAATAATCACGTTACAAAGTATTTTGGTATCTGGATGAAATCAATAAATTAATTAAATGAAATGACTATAGATGTGACTGTGAAATAATGCACAAGCGTGAGAAAATTGATTCCCTTAGTGAGGAGATAAATGAGTTTATGTATTAGAGTTCAATAACAATTATGAATTATTGAGACCATATTATCGCTCCAATCGCTATATCCAGAGAGTAGAATAATTAAAAAAGCGTTTGAGCTTTTTTCTTTGCAATTCATATGATTATTTAATTTTCTCCATGAAAATATTACATTTTAAAAAAAGCGAAAACGTTGTAAAATTTCGTTTTATAACTTTAGGAGAGTATAAGTAAAAATTTCGGTATATCACGTCTGAACAACGTTACATGGAAAATTGGTATGAATTCCAACTTTGCCAGCTGATTGATTATTTAAATGTCAATTCAGAAGTTATTTTTATTTTTTTAATTTTTTCAGAATAATTTTTACTGAAAATAAATCTTGAAAAGAAAAATCTAGGCGTCCAAATAACTATATGAGCTTAGGGATTGTGGAATAAAGAGATAAAATAAGAAATATGGTGTATATCTTCATTTCTATTAATTTTGTACAGATATTATACAGTTTGTTTTTACAGATTCCGATGAAGCATTCGCAATTTCGTGTTGATAATAATGGTATTACTATTATTATATCGATGCGCTGTTTTTGTTCTAGTTCAAGTTAGAGGTAAAAGAAAAGAAAGTTTTTTCTCGTGTTATTCCGGATGTATTCCGGAAGGTTTTACTGGCGTCTCACGCTTTATCGACTGGTTATCGTCGTTCCGGTGCCTGGTGTCATCGATTGCGACGAAATCTCTTCTTTGAATGGAAACAATGAAAGTGAAAATAAAAATAAAAATTTTGAAATAGAGATCCGGAAACGAGCGATCGACCTTACGAAAAAGCAAAATTAACGAACGGAATTTCGTTAACAGATAAAATTCAGAATGAAACTTCCGAAAGAAGTTGAAATAGATTTATTATTCTAAATCGCATCGAAGTTTGGTATTGGCGACTGAGACGTATTTCTTTCATTATTTATTCTCATTTAGTGCCGTTCAAAAATCGTCTGATAAACGAAAAGCCTTTATTATTTGCAGTCTGTCGAATTACTTTACGGAACAATCGAAATAAAGTGATGCTCATATTCTACATAAGTACATAAAGTTTGTTCGAAGAACGAAAACTCGTGTAGCGATGAGAGGGGTCCATTTAGCAGGAAAAAGCGAATTGATTCACATCATTTTTTTTCTTCGTATTTGTTTTGCCTACTTAATATATATACACGTTTGAGTATCGGTATAAATGGATTGATAAAAAATGTTCGTCAAACGAGAGGCAGTTTGTTTTATTTTTCGTGAATTGGCTAATATCGTAACAGCGACCAGTGTAAATGAGGCCGGTAAAATAAAAAAAAATTGCAAAAATAAGAATGAGTCTTGGTCTCGGATAATAAAACAAAAAAGCGATTTGTTCAACGACAATCAATAGAACGCTCAAGTCTCGTCGCTTCTCGATTACTAAAAATAAAAATATAATGTAATAAATACATTTCACGTATCCCCTATCCGTATCTCGATGTATAAATTAAAATCACATTCTCGCATTTACAAAAGATCTCCTGCTTCGTACTCTTCTCTTCTCTTCTCTTTTCGTTCTAGGATTCCCGAGAAACTATAATGATAGAGGAATAGCCGATTATTTAAATTAAAACTAATACTATTCTTAAAAACGCAGGCCTTTTTTCGCTTTTTGCAATATAGATTATTTACATTATACATATTAACATATACATCGACGTTCATTTTGTAAAATGAAAACGTGCGCGATTCCATCGTGTTCCGATTCCATGAAGTTTAGATCGTTAAAGGGGCAACGTAATTTATTTTTTTTTTCCCCCATTTTTATTCAATACGCAATAGTCGGTATTATTGATTTTTTTCGACATATAGACTCGGGAGTTCGTTTTAAAAATGTAAATAAAAGTATGATCAATGTTCAGCATTCAAATGGGCAAAAAGTAAAAATTTGACGATACTGAAGAGGAAAAAAGTTTTCATTGCGTTTCAAAAATGCAGCCTTTGTTTGCGGCTGTTTTGTAGCGGCGCCGTACGAGAGGCTCACCCTAAAAATGCTCAAACAATGATAAATGAACTTTGAAAATTTGTAAAAAAAAAAAAAAAAGATTTATCGATTGTAAAAGATTGACCGAAATTGGACGACGAAATCGCTTGTGAGACAAGCAAAAAACGAGCCTCGATTGAAAAATAATTTAGTGATACAATAATTAAAATGGTTTCCATCATAAATTTGCAGTCTTCTGGCACATTCGTTTCCAACGTATGAAAGAAAATCTCGTCTGTACGGAATTTCATTTTCTATTTTCGTCTATCTATTGAAACAGCAATTTTTTGCCTGCAAATTCTAATGAAAAACAAATACCACGTGTGCAACTTAAGCTCATAAATCTTACGTGTCTAAGTCTTACAAGAAAGGACTGAGCGATAATTTATTACCGTCTGTACAATATTGCGTCATTAGTTGTCGACACAAAAAACAATAAACACACTTGGAAATTGCACGCGATTGACGCGAGTCTGAAATCTCCCATTTTGGACCCAATGGTCAGTTTTTCTTCGTTATTTTTCTTTCCTATATAGCTTGATGCGCCTCTTATTTAATTGTTATGTTTTTTTTTGTTTCTTAAAAATATATCAATATTACATTCTCGTATAGCGATATATTTCAGACGTTTAGCGACACATGACTCGAGAGCAGCGGGTACTTGCGAAAAGTACATGTATGTATCACGAGTAAACGAAAGTATGATGAAATGATAATCAACGTCGACACTGAGAAAAATTTGTGACCGTCACATTCGTCCGAATTTCATAAGTTTGCGAGGTTTATTCCAAGAGCTTTTCCAAAGTCTTTCGATGAATTACCACGCAAATGTCTTAAATTGTCACGATCATTTGGCTTCGTTGAACTTTTCGAAGTCACAAATATATGTATATTGCCGATAGAATCGACCCAATCACAAACTATATCGCTCTTAAGTACCAAAGTGTGCCGAGCACAATATTTTTCAAGCTTTCAGGCGCTACCCATATAATTTAAAGGAGAGAAAAGTTTGTTTTTTCCTCTCTTCCCTCTCTCCCTCTCTCTTTCTCGTTTTTCTTGCTTTCTTGCTGGTTCCGCGTCGAAAATGGGATAACCGCCAAGTTTCCCGTGAATCGAGCGAAATGAGATTGCCGAGGAGATAATTTTTTTTTACGAGTTGACGAACTGGCCGGAGCTCACAGAGTCTCTCTCTCTCTCCGTCTTCACATACTCTACTTCTCTCGAAAAGCTGAGCTTCCTTCGCTCTCTTTTCGTCCACGTATTTTCTTTTTGAAACGACAAGACGTGTCTGTCTGCCAGGCGTTGATCACTCCACTTTTCTCTTATCGTTATGCTTATTCTTGTTTTTTCTCTCTCTCTCTCTTTTTTTTTATACACAGGACGTATGGTACACTGATTAACTCTATATTATGTGTTCGAATATCGAGCGTCGAGGTCCCATCAGGTGGCTCGACGTTGTTCCATCATCGGTTCTCACTATGACGTGTCTCGTTGACGATTGCAGCTGTTAAATAAGAAAAAAATAATGCTTTATTGAGATGAATTATTTTTCGATTTGATTTATGATGGGGAATGTGCAATTTTCATGGTATCCAGAAGCTACGATCAGTACAAGCATTGCATTATTCAATTTGAAAAATAATTCCGAAAAAATAAAACAACGATACAAATCTTGTGCGTAATCTTTTAAATTTAAAGACAATCTGGAATTCAATGGATTAGGGAGTCCAGTTATGCATTGCTCTGTTCGTATTTTCATAACGAAGCGAACGTAGCTTAAAGTCGTATTTTTGGTGAAAATCCAACGATAGAATATCATGAAGCAAATAATCACTAGTTTTGAGGAAAGTAGTTTTTTTTTCGAAGAAAAAAAATCGCGTCGTCGGTTTTCTACACCGTTGTAGGAGTTTGGGCCAGACATGGAGATAGCAAAATATTCAGTTGTTCGTTAATTGTGTGTCGAGTCAATAAAAATGCATCATTCAATGGGTTATGAGAATAGAAAAAATGAATAAAAAATAGATAGTGCAATCTCACCTCGTTTGAGAGCGTCATCGTTGAACGCCAATCGACGCGAGCCACCCGGCAACGATTCTACGTATTATTGTAGAGTTGATGGTGACTCTGATGATGCGCCTGGAGATGAGACTGGGCGACGCCGGGATGGGAGTGCTGTAGGGAGTGCTGGTGCTGATACTGATGAGGATGTTGGTGCGTATGTTGGTGCTGTAAATTAGGATGTTGCCTGGCGCTGTATCTAACGCTACCAGCGAGGGAGGATCCGCGTCCATGAGTACCAGCGACGCTTTGGGTATCGGATAGTTCGTCTTCCTCAGCTCCGAGGCTACGAAACCGCACGAAGCCATCTTCAGCGACGAGCATAGTAGAGCCTGAGACGGGTGCTTGTTCGTGGAGTCCTTGGGAGGGAGTATGTCTGCCCCGGGTTTCAGAACTTCTCAGCGTTTGGACCCCGTTACCATGGCGATTTAAGGAGCCACGACCCTCGTGGGGAAAATGTCCCATAGTGCCGGATTTGCGTATTGAGTGCCTCTCGAAGGTGCTAGTAACATTGAGATGCTCAGGGAGTGTGTTGAGTGGAAAACTGTCGTCGTATACCTGCTTTCCTGTTCTCATTGTGTAATTCTGAATGGCCTGATTGGTGCTACAAATCGCTGGATACAAAACGTCGTCCATGTTTTCGGTGGACGTGGAGCTACCGCAGGGAAAAAGGGCGAAGCCCCCGTGGGCCGAGTGTTGCTGGACGTGTTTCTCTCGGAGGGGATACTGGGAAAGACTAGCGACCCAGGCGATTAATCCGCACAAGGAGAGCTCGATGAGCCTGACGGAGAACTCCCAGCCCCACCAGAGCCATGGATAAGGTTGTACGCGCTCTTGGACACCGAAGACTCCGTACAATTGAACGAAACCCATCAAGATGAAGAGCAACGCTGTCGCTATCGTTGTTGTAATCGCTGTTCCGAGTGCTACCACCGTTGGATCACCCGCTACGTGGCTGCCCACGGATTTGTTGCTCGTAAGATTGATCTGAGATTTGACAACTCGATACACGTACATGTAACAGAGTCCGAGGGTGACGCAAATCACGATGTAGATGCACTGGCACACGAGGGGCAATATTTTTGCATCGTCTTCGTAATCGATCACGTGTGTTGAAACGTGAAGTGAAACGCACAGAACTATGTGGACCATGGAGAACAATCCAAGCGAAGCTGGCGTCAGGAACTTGTTGTTTAGAGACGGGGCTTCGGAACATTTAGCCAGGAAAAGGACCAACGTCGCGAATGCCGTTGAGAGCAGCGGTGCTGGTAGGTACATGAGAACCCGTGACAGCGGGTCCGGCAACGACTGTCCGAGATTATAAGCGTCGTAAAACAGATGAAAACATCTGAGTGTACATACCGTTGTGAGCAACAGATGTACCGTAAGAAAGTACGATTGCGTCAGTAGATTAGTCGCTTCGTTGAAACGAACGATCTTGTAGATCGAATAAAGCGCCATCAGGGTGAACATAATGGCAGCGACGTAAACGTGAAGAGACCACGCTATGCGCCACGTAGATTCAAGGGGATGTGTATCAATGTGGGGAACTATTCGATTACCTTCGGAAGGCCTTTTCGAGGGTGCCGGGGGTTGTGGCTGCGGATATGGCAATCTCTCAGCATCAACGATCTCTATGTGTTCCGTTTTCGTCTCATCCTCGCCCGTCGCCTTCTGCTTGCCACCATCGTCTTGTCTCCTTGTATTTGGTAAGTTGAATATCGTTGCGTGCGTTACCGGCCTCGTCGCGATTGTCGTCGATCCGGTGGTCGTCGTTGTCGTCGTTGTTCTCTCGGTAGTCGATGCCGAAGGCACGTTTGACAATGGTGACTTCGTCGCAATTGGTTTCAACAGAATTTCCGGTATGTCCTGCTTCCGACCGTTGCTCCCAGAGAGTATTCGTGAGATGCTCGGATAGTGAAGCGTCGGAACGAAATCACTGCTGTTGTTTCGTCTCTCGAACTCCGTTGGCTCAACTATTTTTTGCTCTTTGCTCGGAGTATTCAAAGCTTTATTCCGATTTACAGGCTTTTCGAAACTTTGAGACGAATTCTCCACCAGGTCCGGTGGCCTTATGGGTATCCTCTCGTGGGCAGGTGTCAAACTCGGTGGTGGTATCGGCCGTCTCGAACCGGTATGAGATTCCGAGTTTGTACCTCGCAGCGTTGGCTTGTCCGCGAACGGGTTGAGATATTCCGGCGGCAAGGGAGGTGTGAACGGCGCCCGGGAAGGCGGCGCATAAGACGGCAAGTCACGGAACGCCGGTGACACCGTTACCCGAGGAATAGCATTTCTTATCGCAGGTACCGAAGTCATCGTCGTTGTCAGGGGTGATGGAACGGTCGACAACGTCGTGCTCGCTGACACTTGGGCTTCGTAAGCAGGAACGCTTCGTTTCGTCGTGGCCGAACTGTGAGCAACTTTGTTGAATATCGCTGCGATATTTTTTTCCAATGCCGTATGATCTAAATTGAATACAGGACTGTTCGGACCTCCGTCGCTCGTTCCTCCTGTTAGCACGGTCAGGCACATTATTATCGCGAAGATCGAACGCAATTGCCTTATTTCCAGCATCTTGATCCACATAGTTAACTGCTGCTTCTTTCCTGTCCTTTTTATTCTCTTTCGTTGCTTCGGTTTCTTATTCCCTTACGTATATGAAAGCTTGACTTCGGTCTTTGTAGCGTTTGGTCCTACCGGGCTCTTTGAGCTTTAACAGCTTCTCACGTCTTTCATTCCAGCTTCGTTCATTGCTAACGACGTAGCAAGAACGTGGAACTTAAGGACACTTTTCGAGCACACCACCCACTTCTGTCCCAGCAGTCTCCTCCCTTACTCTTCGAAAATTTGATATTTTCTCGCACGCACCCACCAGCGAAATTGCCCACTTACCAACTTGGTCGAAATAACTCGCGTTACGTAGAGAACTTTGTCTCCACGTATCAGAGCTCGATTCGTTAATTAATTCTTCACGAGTTTTCAGTCCTTTGATCAAAAAGTTTCAAGAAATTTCTCTATCTAAAGGTACTACGACTGTACAATTTACACTACTTTTTTAATCCTCTTTGTTATCCGATAATGAAAGTAACCTCCTGATTTCTAGTTCTTTCGCTAGATTATTTTTCAAACTAGAATTATTAATTTGGAGAAAATCAGTTGATGATTATAGCAGCTTGTTGATCCACCATATCGTTCGTTGAATATTCAATTGGGTGTTCTCCTTCTTGACACTCGTGATTTCCACTTGGATTTGTAGAATGTTATTTTTACGTGCCGCTCTTTGTTTAGTGTTATTTTTTTGCTTAGCGCAGCGAAGAGGCAAAAAGCAGTCGGAACGGGGAAACGTTGTCAAAGTTATTGGACGATAAGTTGTTCGGCGGTAAAATGAGAGTCTCCTCGGTATTTTAAGGCTCGAGTTCTGGCTTACGTGTGGTTGATTCTCGCTCTTTTCCTCTTTTACCTTCCACTCGAATGTTTTACGTTCTGGAATGGAACTGTAAACTTTGCTGGCTTGAAGGAAACCCAAGGAAAAGTTACAACGAGCGGTCACTCGGGTCTTCAAGTACTTCTTCTTCTTTTCCTTCGATGCCCTCTCCGTCTGTCTCCTCTCGTGCTCTTCCTCTACTTTTCTTTCTCTCGGTTCGATAACGCAGAATCGTGGCTGCCTTATCCGCCTCAACGTCCAAACGTCCTCTAGTGAATTGACGATACAACCGGAAGTCCACGCCTCGGATACTCAATTATGGTCCTCGTACGATTCCTTCCCTCGAAATTTTCAACACCAAAACACTCTACTCCATCCAATGTAAGTTGCTCAATGAAAACTGCACCGTTTACCTGTAAACAATAAATTGGAAAATTAAATGTCTATTTTTAAACTCAAACGTATTAATCTCTACGAGCATCAATTAGGGGAATTAAGAGAATGATTCGGAGACGTTGGCAATCAAAGTTTCTGGGGAATAATCAAAAAAATTACTAATTTAACGATTCCAGAATATACAATGATTAATACGAAATTCCAAAACTCAAAGAACCTTCGATATTTCATGGAAGCAGATGTGGCTTTTTTCAAATTGAACAACTTTGTTTCATCCACTAATTTATTTATTTTGTTATTTTTTTTTTTTTTTTTTTTTTTCGTTTCAACGCAAACCGGAAACGACGAATTCGCGATTGAGGTTTGCGATAACGAATGGAAGACCGTGAAGAATAGCATAATAGCAGCGTAAAGGCTAGCGCTGAGTTACGCACGTGAATACACGAAAAATTTGCGTAAATTAGCATGCAAATCGCGGGTGGAAAGGAAGATAAAAAAGGCGAGTCTCGGTGATCAGACTTCTTGAATACTTGATGAAATCTAGAATGGTCCGCGAAAGAGCGCTTGCCCTTTCACCGCGTGTTATTCAGGTCGATATGAACACCTCGTGCTCGCTCTTTGTGATTTAATTTAGCGCTACGGTTAAGTTCACATCCTCATGGTAGAAATGAAAGTTTCAGTCGATTCGATGGATATTCTTCTATAACGAGATTATCCTTCATTTTCATCGGTAAAAAAATTACCGCTCTTTCTAATTACAAAATGTATAATAATCACTGCATGGTGATTCGAAATATTGTTTGAATATTATTTTATGATGAAATCGAGATCGATTCAATTGGTGGGTCAAGTGAATTTTCGTATAAATCAGAAAAAATAATATCGTAACTGGATTCAAAGCTAATGAAATTAATGATTCGTATAATCTCCTGATATTTTCGTATCGGTGTGTTTGATCCGAAATATTTGCGTGGACATTTCAAGTAGCTCTGCCACTTGTATGAATGAATTGGTAAGTTTTTCAAGTTCACTCGTCATAAATCGATGATACGGTCGGTTGGAGTTTTCAGAATGGCACGTTTGAGGTTTACGATGAATCCACGAGCAGAGCAAAGGTTGAAAATATATGTGCTTACCGGATGAAGTTTTTTGCCTCGGCTCAAAAGGTGTAGCCTCCGTTCCATCGCTCTCTACCGATTTCTCTCGGAGCGTTTAGCAGACGCGAATGGTCAAACGAGAAGTGATGAATTTTCCGGAAATCCTCCAGAGTGATGGAGGAAATGTGGTCGTTGAAAAAAAAACCTTTCCAATCTTGAGTGGCAATGATTAGCTGACAATCATTCTTTCTCTTCCGATGTTCCAATTGATTTTTATCTGCACAGAAAAAAAATACAAATATTATTACAAATTACGGCTCATCCGTGGAAAAAATGGGGAGGTTAGTCGAAGCGGTTTAAGGGGTTTACCCGAATTGGACGGTTAAAAAAAATACTATTTTCACAAATTTTTTTAACTGGTATAAATTTAAAAAAATATGGATTTAAAAAGTGGTAGGCCTAAAAAATACACTCTTAAAATACACAAAATTTTTTTTTTTCAATATTTATTTTACTCGGTTTTTGTACAGAAAAATGAGGGAGAAGACAAGTCGAAAAACAAGATGGGTGTGCGCTGGTGATAAAATCTCTGGAATGGATTATCAGAGAAAAAAAATAAAAATGGTTTCAGATTCAATAGGTGAATGGCTATACCGCATATCTTACGATTTTTTCGAAAATGACAAAATGACGGTCATTTTTCCAAAAAAATACGAAAAAACACGTTTTTTTCCGTCGTTTTTTGAAAAAATAAAAAATAAATAAATAGTTCCGCTCAAAATTTCCAAGTTCCTATGATATGCGCTACAGCTATAGTCACAAAGAACATGTGATAAAATTTTGGTAAGGATCGGTTAAATAGTTTCGGAGATTTTATCAACGAGCTGTTCAAAAACGTGATTTTGAGAAAAACGCGTTTGAACAAAGGCAGGTAGGCGGTACCGCGCTCAGACAGCCGAGTAAACGTCGCTCAAAAGCGCTCAAAAGTGCACTTAGACTGCTCAGATCTTTATAAAATTTAAGTATTGATACTTTTAAATGTGTATACTTTTTAGAAAAATGCAATAAAAAAGAGTGGATTTTTTGAAAATTCTAATTAGGGTAGACCTCTTAAAATTCATTCGCACTCGATTTTGACGCGAATCTCAAGGTTCTCAATCGAATAGAGAACCTAGGAATCGAAAAGGATCGTTTTTCCTTTTCAAACGTGCAGCTTTTCAGTATTCAAATGATCTGAAAAGGCATCTGTTATAATCGAGACACTCTTCGGCGAATATGAGACGAAGTGAACGAACGCGTACAGATATTCATTTCGAGACGGAGATTTTTGCGCGGTGATACAAGGAGGAGCGGGTGGGGGGCTAGCGGGAAAAGCGGAAGAGATACGAATGTATCCAAGCTGCGAAGACGCGATCGGGCGGGTGGTCTCGGGATAGAAGATGTTTGTTTTTCGTTATAATCGCTCTCCATGGATCATTCCGGAATCGACTGGAGTGCTTTTCTTACTCGAGTGTCGGTGACTCTTGTCGGAGGTCTTTCATCGGCCCGGGGATGGGGCGGTCGGATGTTGGGGACGGAAAAAAGAAGCGAAAGACCTTGATGTTGCTTTTTCTCTGGTCGGTTCTCAGCGTACCGTAAGTACGTTTTGCTCCGAACGAAAAAAAACACACACATACACACACACACACACACACAAAAAATACACAACCCGGGCATTAATATAACGACAGAAAAAGCAATTCTTTCCTTTGTTATTCTCCTAAAAAGAAAAAGTGGAGGAATGTTGCGAAACGTAAAGCAGCAGAGGTCCATAGAGGAAAAAAGTCAAGTACGGAATAAGCACGAGTGGATAGCGTAAAGAGAGAAAGAGAGAGAGAGAAATGAGAAAAATAGCACGAATGATCGTAGCGCATTTCATTAGCGCGAAGAGCTTTTCCCTCGAGATCGCAAAGTTTTATATAAGCTCGCGAGGTTTCATAAGAGCTGAAACGGAGCTAACGTAATCATGATTCGAATTCCACATATAAACTGATCTTCCATCTCTCTTCCTTTCCCCCACACTCGGCTCTTTCGTTCGCGGGGAATGAGGATTGTACACATCTCGTAACCAACAACACTCGAGGGAGTAGGAGACTGAAATTTGAGCAAACACGGGTCAAGCGATCATCGACCAGCAAGTATACTTCAGTATTTGATCCATGCATTCTTCCTCCGCACAAAATGTATGGACACAGATCAGATGGAGAGAGCGAGGAGTCTCATTTTCCTCGTCCCTCACACGCTCCTGTTTAACACGCCGATGTGGTGAATACACACACCACACGTTTAATCAATTGCCGGGACCGTTCGAGGCGGAAGCTCTCGCAGAGCAAGGGAGCGAAAGATGAAGAGAGGAGAGTGAGAGGGGGAGTGGAAGTAATGCAGGTCAACAAGAACTCAGAGAATCGAATCGTTATCAAAGGTCAATGTGTGTTGTCGAGTTGTTTCGACCCAGAACTCGTACAAATCGTTGAGATAGCTCACCTGAGCACTGCACTCAACCCTGTAATCATCCTGAAATACAAAATTAAGATATAAAAGGTGGAATTGAAAATGCGAGTGGAAAACAAGAGCTTCGCTAACCCCTTTGATCAACTTTCTCATTCGAACGACTCGCTGTCTCATTCTACGACAGACGCAAGCAGGGCGCTCGGAGAACTGATCGCGCGATATTCTCGAGAAAATTCTGTCAGTGCAAGAGGAATTGGAGAAGTCAACGTGGCCAAGAGAGATCAAGCTTTTTCCACTATTCGATCTCTCTGATCGGTTTCAACCTCCGCACACAAGAGTTTTATCGTTTCCGTCGCGTTCAGCAAAAGCTTCGAGCGGACGTGTATGTACGTATATCTACATCCAACTGCTCCACTGTATCATCTCAATTCCAAACAAACGAAAGAAAAGAGCCGCGGAGCTCGCCATCCGGTTTGATGTATCTATTTTAAACACGAATGAAAAGATATTGCATCGAATCAATTGCTTTCCTCGCCCCTCTCATTACAATCCAAAACATTTTTCGCGTTCTGAGCGTTAACGATCCTTCCCGATCGAGTTACGTTATTCGTAATTATGAGAATTCATTTTATGGAACTACGCAGATGAGGGACAGAAGGTTTGGAAAAAAAATTCCGAGGGGAAACTTCTTTGCTCGAAATAAAGATTTTTTTCTGGGTTATATTAAGGTAACTCCGGTACTGCATGCTAGTCAAATGAGTGCTAAATTTTCAAAACGATTTTAGACCAA
Organism: Venturia canescens; assembly: GCF_019457755.1. NCBI lineage: Eukaryota > Metazoa > Arthropoda > Insecta > Hymenoptera > Ichneumonidae > Venturia > Venturia canescens. The sequence goes on from NC_057421.1 coordinate 26,924,616, forward strand.
GTTTAACGTACCGATTAAATGTATTGTTAGTGGATTTGTGTTACACAGCATATCTTATTGAGATGTAAAAATATTAAAAACGCTAGTTTTCCAAAACAATCAACTGATAAATGTAAATTTCCACGCTGACACATTTTCACTGGTATTTTTCAAAGAATTATCTGCGTTTTTTCATCGATTTTATTGCAACGAGTCTCATTTTGTTCGTCAACCGGTCCTCTACGAATCCACCATGTAGTTGTTTTTTTAACTCGATCGTTTCACTGTTGCAGATAATTGTTAATTAAGTGAAAAAACTTTTTCATTGATAATTTCTGAAGGAATGATTTCAAAGGAAAATCTACGTGGTGAATTCGTAAAGGATCAGTTGAGGAACAAAATGAGACTTGGTGCAATAAAATCGGTTAATGATTTTTTGAAAAATACCTGTGAAAATGTGTCATCGTGGAAATTTGCATCTATCAGTTGATAGTTTTGCAAAACTATCATTTTTAATATTTTTTCACGTTAATAAGATATGCTTGAATACATATCTACCAACAATAAGTTTAATCGGTACGTTGAAACTTGGTCTAAAAGCGTTTTGAAAATTTAGCACTCATTTGACCAGCATGCAGTACAGGATTCGAGTTACCTTCATTTCTCAATAGCAGCCCAAGAAATGCGGGACTGTATTTTTATATTTATTCCGAGGATTTCCCAGATGAGAAGTCTTCCATTCTACTATATTATTCACCGAGCTTATTTTTCTTATTCTTCTCGCTATAATTTTCGATAAATCGTGGCGTACTCCGCGTGAATAATGAATGTTTACGAACTTCGTCTTGGAGTGACGAATCTCAGAGGGAACAGCAAACCAAGTTTTACGAGGCGAACAGGGCGGGGGGTTCGAACATTAAAAATCCAGCAGAATCCCAAGACTCTTCGTCGATCCTAAATGTAAAAGTATGTATTAAGTTTATTAGTCAGGCTATACGTAACGGTGCTTCAGTCTTTTTTGGTATTTAATAAAATAGCAATAAATCTACAATAATGGTCGGAGAGCTGGTATAAAAAGAAGCCTCACTCATGCATCATCTTTTCAATGTATCGATTCGACTATTTTCGTGGGAAACTGAAAAATTTATTGTTACTTCAAAAAAATAGATTTAAAGTGGCTGAAATAAAGTTGCTCGTGAAGCGATACATTTCGACAATTTTGCTTTAACCGTTAGGGCATAAAACGATATTATAACATGTTTTACAATTTGCCTAAGTTGTAATATGTGGGAATCCAAATATAATATCTCGATGTCATGCTTTTTTTTTCGAAAGTGTGCGGCTGTGAGTATTTTCTGGGATTCGTATATGGGTTTCTCATATCGCGGTTTTTCCACGACCGCAGTTATCGGATTTGTATGTATATAGGAAGCTCCGCACCGCAGATAATATATCCTAGTTATCTTAACTTAAATATATGTTTTCATACATGTATGTACAAAATATAAGTGTAGCACACGCGCGCGGTATCAAAATAAAATATGACCCAATTGGGATGGAGATTGAAAATAACGAAACAAGTGCAATTTAAAAGAGTTTCATATTTCGAAATGAATTTTATTGGATTTTCAAACAGTGTGTCAGTCGCAATGAATTATTCATCTTTTTCACCGTTCTATTCATCCGTTTTTATACTGCTTGACCAAATATTAAAAAAAAAAAGAAAAACCATCGCAGAAGTTTTTTGTCGTCCACAATACAATACTCGGTTCTAAAAAAATACGTGAGTGAAAAGAATAGAGAGAAACTGAGGTTCTTCGCGTCTTTAGTTAAAACGTTGGAATAATAGTTCACAGATGTCCGTTATATTCTCCTTTGTGGAAATAATGACGTTGCCTAATGGGGAGTAAAATAGGAGAGTAAAGAAGAGGAAAAGGAAGAGAGTTAAAGGGAAGTACATGGTATGGCTACTTGAGAAGAGTTTTGTCCGAGTTAACTTTAACTTTAAACGAAGTTTTCATTAACGTTGTTAGATAAATTTTATTAGAGAGTAAGAAAGGGGCGGAAAGGAAAGAAAATAGGGGAAGAGAGAGAGAGAGAGATGCAATAGTTCTTGATGAAAGACCACGAGTCGCTGCTGGGTGAAAGCGAAAGGAGGATAAATCTTCACAGCCTCAGAGAAAACTTGTTAAAATGCGAGTTTAACTACGCAATATTTTTTCGGCGTAATAATGTACGAAATACACGTGTTTTTAATGAAACGATATCTGTCCCGCATTGTTAATGCACGAGTGAGAATGCGATGGTATAAATCACGAAATATATTTGCATCATGAAAATATTTAATTATTCATCATACATACGTCATATCGCTTAGCATCATTATTTCGCACTCCTAATGGATTCGTAAATATATCATTCCATATATTTATTGCCTCTCCATTAATGCAGATGGAAATACTGCAATTTATTATTAATCTTCATCATTTGGCAACAGAAAAATTCACTTCGCTTCGGTACTGTACAATATCAACTGGAAACGAATGTGCCTGAAGCGGCAAGTAAGTAAATGAGAATTTGCAAGGATTAAAATAAAAACTGTTCGAAAGTGTATTACTTTGGAGCGGCGGAATAAAATTTTTTCTGTGAAGTTATATGCAGAAACCTTAACTTTCTGGGATAACGAAAAAATTTATTTAGAATATCCATCGAGATCGTTTCCACTGATGCGAATTTTTAGATTACAGGAAAAACGGTAAGACTTCTTTCTTGTTCTCTCACTTTTACCAAACGGAGAAAATTCCTTCTTGTCTTATTGTTGGATGGAAATGCTGGTGGTTTTGACAGACGTTTGATCCTTTGGTCGTGTTGCCCGGGGACGAATTCAGCCAACAGACTGTTCTCAGAATGATGTATAAAAAGAGAAGCAGAGCGAGCGAGGTACAGGAGAGAGCGGCGAGAAGGAGGAAGGTAAAATAGGGGATGAAAAAGAAAAAGAGTTTATATACGGAGACAGTACAATGTGGGGTGGATGGTAAAAAAGTCCTAGATTTCTCAGAGAAAGAGACAGCAAGAAAAAAGCGAGAAGCGCTCTCTCTCTCTCTCTCTCTCTCTCTCTTCTGGTTCTTCTTCGAGGCTGCGAGAGAGTTAACGCAAAAAATCCTTACGCTTCGCGTTCTGGCAAAGATAGAGAAAGCAATATTTCGCGTTCTTTTTATTCGCTCTCCCCCTTGCTCTCTTCAGTTTTACTCTTTCTTTCCCCGGTCTGATGCTTGCCCGGAGCCCGACGGATTTATTCCGTATCTTCGCTCAAGGCGTTTAACTCTCTTTCTTTCGTCAGACGCAAAAAGCCCACGGAGATTGGGGGGTTTTTTTTTCTTTTTTTTTTTCATTTTTTAACTTTCAGAAACACGACAAGAGTCGAGGAGCTACAGTGCAAGGAACAGAGAAAGAACGCGAGTGAAAGAGCAGATGGAAAGGAGACATATCAAGAAATAACGAGAAGAACAAAAGATCGAGAAATAGGGAGCCTCGCACCATTTCTGTCTCCCTCTCTCTTTCTGTGCGTTTTCGCTGCTTTATCGATACTCGAAAAATAAATGTAAGGACCGGACATGCAAAGGTGCGGTTTCACACCATTAACATTGAACGAGTCTATACACTGTAAAATATTTAGAAAAATATTTAAAAAATAATTCACCAAATTTGGAAATTCATGATTTCCCTGCAAAGATTTTGCCCGAAGCAAGCTTATCAATTTCGTATATTTTTGCTTTTATTAAACGTATCTATATTCGGTGTTCCCTCTCGAAAGAATGCGGGGGATCACTTGATGGATACGTGCATTAACGAATCGATGTAAAGGACGGCGTGTTCAATTGAGACTTGTAATTGATAGGGTTGCGCCGGTTACGAGGCGAGTGGGAATAAATTCTTATTGAATTAGCCCGGGATCGCTTACGGTCGCTTACTTTTGATCTGGCATTTTCCATCGCTCCTCTATCGATCTCTTTGCTGTAAAAGTTTTCCCTTTTTTTCGTTTGATGAATATGCACGAAAGTTTGTTGATTGGAAAAATAATGTGCAAATTCTATATGTCGCAAACGTGGTTTTGACTTAATAATGTTTGCAACCGTGCGATAAGAAGAAAAAATTCAATTGCGAGGGATATTTAATTTTTTTTTTTATACCCGTGCATAACGCAGATAATATGTAAACCACAGGATCAAAAGGAACGAGATTCTCACGAGTTCGCGTGGGCTCATTTCGTTTCTCGTTCCGCCTGGACATGTTTCTGGATCAGCGTCGATTCAATCTTACATTTTTTGTCCTCCTCTTTCTCTCTTTTCATTTCCGCGGTTCTTGACCGTTTTACTGTATACACATTCAGTACGGATGATGAGGATGGTGATTGCTGGGCTGGTATGCTGGCACAGCATCTAACCAAGTGTATGAAGAAGCCCGGTCTCGCATAGCTCGAGAGGAGAGACGGGAGGGAGATGCAACGGTACTGTGGTCAGTTATAAAATGAGACACTGCGCGAAAGCAAGTCATCCTGAACGTTGGATGTGCGCTTTCATTGGAATTGACAAAAAGAACATAAATAAACAAAAAAGGACTGCATGTTATTATTGGTTATTGAATTTACACCGGGTCGCGCGCGACGAATGAGACAACTCCGCATCGATTCACACGAAATTAGTTACACATCGCTCACTTTCCGGAAACAGTGATTTTCCAGGTCATCGAGTCTCGACGGCAATAAAACTGAATGCTTCGATTCTCACGAAAAAAGCAAAGATTCGCTCCTTGCCGGGACAAAAAGCAGCGAATGCATTAATCAATTTTTATATTTTCAAAACAACTTCAAAATTATGTGCGAATTATGCGAAGAGATGCGAGAATCCTGAAAAAAACTGGCCCAATCCATGGAAGCGATTAGCCAACGATTCAGAAATCTCAGGAAAAAGGGACAGACAAAAGAGAAACGTTCCGACAATTATGAGAAATGTGAATGAACGAGGCATAATAAAAACATCGCGTCAATCTCAGCACCGGTAATAAATCCCATTATCGATTCCGCTGAGAATCTCCGGTGCAAAAACAACTCGCCGAACGCCAAAGTGCTAAACTCACAAGTAAGTTAATTAGGATCGGTAGAACTCTCGTGAAGAAGGAATTATGTTGGTTTAGTTAGAAGGAAGGGTGAGAGGCAGAGAGTGAGCTTTGCTCCGATGAATTGGTGATTCTTGTCTGAGTTCCGACGTATTATGAGCCCTTGGATATACCGAATATCTATACGTGCCGATGTAATATGTATAGATGCCGCAGGATCCTTGTGTACACGAACCGAACGCGTAAGTCGCATAGTTATTTGAGCTGGAGGGCTAAGATCTCTCTGGGTTGAATGAAACGAATACATAAAACGATTTATGTGAGTGCCGAATGCGGCAAGAATATCGGAAATGACACGAGTATTTATATATTACGCGCGGTGTACATATATACCCTTGAAATATATGTCAATTCAACACGTACTTGAAGAAAATTGATTCGGATAATCAAGGGAATCCCGGGAGCTCGTTCACCAGGCTCCTATCTATATAGAAACTCTTTGGGGATCTTGACTATCTGGAGATCTCACCCCCTCGTGCTGTACCAATGACGGAGTTCTCTACACGGACTAAAACTTCGAAGAAACTCCCGAGGGAATACAGCGTACATGGGAAGAGAGGAAAATTTCTCGATGGCCTAAGGAGGTACAAGTGGAAACGTGGCTGAGCGACAATGTATACATAGCACACAGAGAGAACAATAATACGTATACAAACTTGGTAGCTCAAAGCCCGTTCTGTGCTGAATTTTATTTGTCAAATCGTCCACATTGCGACCCCTTTTGTTTGCTAGAAATCGACGTCAACCACACAAACAAACGCGTCTTGTTTATGTCGAGCGTGGATGAGGCAACCAACAGGCAGAACTCGTAGCAATCAAGCCAAGGTTCAACACCCTCTGGCGAAACGTACCAGGATCGTTTTTTTCTTCAGGATATCGCACGTAAGAGTATCACGGATTATATGAGGACGCAAAGAAGTACGAGGTTGAAAATATATTATTATCGTGTATGTGCATGGGAAGAGTCTCGAAAAAATGACGTAAATTGTGAGATTCGAAGCTTCGGGTTACCAGCAGTACCTTTTTTCTTAACTCGATGAGGATGGATTTCGATCGGTCTTGAAGAGTAACCAACACCGATGTCGACGACGACGTTAACTAATCCTCTTCACCCTCTTCACAGTAAGGCGATCCTCCAGGGCTCACTTATGGTTACCTATGCTTCAACCCTGTCTTCACCGGGCTTCCCATTTACGGTCTGCCTTATTTTTTAAGTGCAGTCTAACACCACGGTTTATGTACATGCACGTGGAGGCAGGCACCGGGCTGTGTGTATGACGAGAAAACCAGCGAGTGTGATAATAAGCCTTGCCTTCTGCGCGTTACCAACTGCCTCCCGTTCTATCACCAGGAAGAGACGGACGAGTGTGCAACCTGGGATATCCCATTTCGCCGAGAAGAACGAAGACCTGCTCCCAGGAGGAATTTCAAAAGACTTTCTTCGGATAGTACTCCAAGTTTGAAAGTGCCTATCGACGTCTCATGACACTCGGAAATGCTTGTAATCCGTCCCTCGCTCACCTCGTTGATCTCGAGCTCCTCAAATTTATAACAACGAAACTTCCGTTTTCTAATCCACAAATATGTGCAATGCACGCTTCTGCCAAGACTCTATCGCCTGGTCAAACATTAACAAGGAAAATCTGAATCTTCGAAATGGACCTGCTACTCATTTGCAAAAACCCATATACATTTGTGCACTCATACGCTACGGAGAAAACTAACACGAGGAAGCCGCACTAGGCTGACAGGGTCTCGTGCGTGACACCCACGCCTGCTCTACACGCTGCAAGACACTGAAACGTAGACGGTAAGAGAGACAGAGGGAGTGAGAAGAAACGTATGCTGAGACCGCCGCACCGGCGCAGTTTATATATATGTATACGCGATCAATGATCTTTCTTCCCAACTCGATTAGCCGGACACCCTGTTAACCGAAAACGTGACGCATCTTCACCAGCAGATTACACTCGGCGGGGGGATCTTTCTCGAACGAGCAACCAAACGAAGGGAACGGAGATCCGGTTAGTCTTGATGACACCGACCATCGCTCTTCCTGTTGACAATCACCGGAGTGTATCTACGAGTCTAGATGCATCTATATATATGTGAACCTTAAGATAAATATATTTATACATGTTGCTTTCTTACGAGTGACAAAACTATGGGAATCATGAAAAATAGTGATTTAAGCAACGTTGATTGTGGTCGTTGAGATGCGAACAATATCATTCGAGAATATAAACGTGAAAAATGTGAGCGAAAGAACGACCGATTTTTTGATACTTTTAAAAAATGAACAATTAATATCTCTTCAATGCGTTGGGCTATAGAGAAAGACAAGAAAAAAGAAAAAATACGTCAACTCTGAAGTACTGTAGTTGTTTAAATATTGAAAATTTTCGAAAACAATTGGAAACGCTATCGCTCCGATAAAGATTCTGGCAGCAACTCGTCATATACGTAAACATATTTGTCTGAGAGTCGCTGCCGCGACTCTAAATGAATTTTTGTTCTTTTCTTCGTTCACTATGCTCAATATTACCTAATGAAAGGAGAAATATAAAATAATTCTGGCTTTCATAACTTTTTTGCTATTTTCACATCTGCTCCATTCCCTTCGTCGTTTAGTCTCCCATTCGAGCCACGTTTGTCTCATTCTTCATGTAGAAAAAGAAGAAAAAAGGGGGGAGAAGATTTCACGAAAGCGAGATTACGAGGTCGGAATGTGTGCAGTGATTTACAAATGCTTCGCGTTTATATTTTTATATATTTTTTTATTTTCTTCCTGTCCGCTCGTATGATACGCTTGCGATGTGCCCGAGTCTTTTTGGCTCAAACACTTTTTCTCTAATGAAAAAATAGAGCGTGACGGTTCGTCGGAATATTTGTGCACGGAACTCGACTTTTCTCCTCACACGGCCGTAACGTGGCATCTTTTCGATTCCCAGATACCGTGAAATATTGAACCGTGTATATCAAATGATTATTTTCATCATATTTTTCAATATATAAAATCTTAGTTTCTATTACGAGCACTTTTGCCTACGGATTCTCCGATAGCAATCGCCCGTCTAGGCGAGTCCATGTTTCTGCTGTACGCGAAAATGAGATTCTGAGAAATTCATTCCTGTTTTTTGCCGTCCAAAAAAAGGCATGACTGATAGATCGGTAAGGAAGAACAAAAGGCCTGCAAAATGAACGGCGAAGACAATCGTGCCCATTTTCGCCGTTAGCAAGCGAAGATTCATCGTGGCCGCGATTGAACGTAGTGATAAGTATATTCGCAGCGACTGAAATAAATGTCTGGAGCGAACTTAGCGCAGCCACAATGGACAGGAACAACAGCAGAAAACAAAATGACAAAATGAAAACATTCACTTAATTAATGCTGGGGAAATGGGGAAATCGAAGAAAGTTTCTCAGTCCTTGAATTTCGTGTTTTCTTTTTAATCGACGACAAAACTTTGATCCTACTCAACTAATTGAGAGCCATGCAGCTCACTGGATCTAATAAAAATATGTTGCGAGTGTGTTTGAATACCGGTGTAAATTAACTGTACAATTGGCTCGAAAGTTATGGGCTAGTTATTCGGGATCTTTCGTTCATCCTTTGGCAACTGGCATATGCGACGATATAGTTATGTATATTATATCCTTATGTACATGAAGAACTTTGAGAAACGAGTTAAGACTACGAAACTTGACAAAGAAGTTCTTAAGCTCGAGTTTCAGTTCGATCTTCGCGACAACTGCGCGCTTCTGTTCTCCGCGTATTTTTGTCTCCCTCGCACTCTCTTTTTCCTCTTCCTCTATCTTTATTTTTTTCCGACTAGTTTCGTAACTGTATGTATAAATCGAAGCGTTTCTGCAGCGAATGCTCGCCCCAGAAGATCTTTGCCGAGACGAGACTGGAGAAGCGAGGTGGATGCAAGTTCGCCTGCGAAGAGTGGTCCCGTCGTGCCATCGATCACACCAGCGAGATAAGAAACCACCAGAAAAAGAAAGAAAGGAAGAAAGAGCGAGAACAGTGAGGAGGAGAGAGAACGAGCAAAGTGAGAATTCTTCGAGACTTCGAGTTACCGCTTGGCCTATGGAAGTTGTTGAATAAATTAGGCTTTTCTTGTGGTTGCGTTTCACTACGGAGCTGTACATTTTTACTGGCTACACATAAACATAAGCTTTTTATTGTCAAGCCGAATGGACGGAGATTACCCTCATCAATAATTAAAATAACCTTCCCCAGATGAGTCATTGAAAATGGAATTTTGTTGCAATATTAAAATATGCTGTTTAACGTATTCGACAAAATTATTTCGTCCAGGCAACAAAATTCCTGTGTATCATGACAAAACTTCTTTATATTGCGTATCGAAACTTTGTTGAAACGCGGAAATTGCATTGCGTGCAAACGGAATAATTCCGTTGAATACTCTTTCCAACAAAATGCAAAAAAAAGTGCAAACTTCAAACGCACCATTGTGAAATCATTAATCACTTTAACGTTTGCTCCAACGAAAAAAAATCATTTTTCTATTGAGACAATTAACGACGATTAATCGATTGAGTAATAAAAAGTAGCGAGCATACGACAGTTTTGAGAGTAACGGCATCGTTATGGAGCAGAGTCTCGCAACGTTCTCGCTTTCACGAGCTAGGTCTAGTGCCCGATATAAATGCTATCGGATATAGATTAGTAAACCCGTTTATAAATGTATTTATGTGATATATAAATGTCACTATACATGACCTTAAAGATCGCGTTATGCCTCGGCGTGCATAGCACATTTGTTGAGTGAGGCAAATGCTGTAATAGTCTCGTGTCTAACGGTTACATAATACACCGTGGATCGCGTCGGAACGTTCTTGCGTGGATGGTAAAACTGGTTCATCCGGGTGGGACTGGTAGACTCGTTCATTCATAATTCCTGCTGTGTACGTACCATATAATAACTGTGTATATACTTGCATATAAATAAATGTCGTATTTTCCAATTATAACGCTCTAAAGCATGAGAGTCCGAGGGAAGTGCACAGCTGAATCGGTGGATTCGCGATCCAGGTTGAAAAGCCTTCCCTCTGTTTTTCGATTCGACAAAAAAGCACACACAGACACACACACACACACACACACACACCCACAAACAGTGGGAAAGAAACAAATATGTTGGGAAATTATAGCCATGAATTCTTTCGTTGGAATCCAACTCAAAGAAACGAGAATTTCGCTCCAAAAACCGAAAAGATCTCGACTCTGTGGATCGAGGGGGGCAAAAAAAAATATATAAAGAAAAAATGGACAAGAACAGAGGTGCAATTCGTAAGTGGAATGGCGTCGAGACAACGAAACGGGGACACGAGAACGAGAGCTATAATGTATACGTATAGAGCTAACGAGGGCGTTCGAGAAAAAGAATGGCGACCAGAGAAACAAAAAGACAAAAAGGGAATAAAAGACAATACATGCATATATGTGGACACGACGTACAGTGGTGAGACAACCCCCGATTTGTAACGTGCCACGAAGCACAGTCTCAAATCCCCCTCTCCGATCTTACAGCCCTGAGAAATTCTCTCTTTTCTCCACAGTTTTTTTGTCTTTTTCCTATCTATGTCGGCACGTATATTTACTGATGACACTGACACACATGAGACTTAACACACTTTAGGTACATCATAGTTGAACGCAAACGTTACATTTGTCACCGAATACAATTGAGCAGAGGAATTGTAAATTTACGGTGGACGAAACGACTTTCTTAAGAAAGACTTGAAATTTACGCAGAGTTTCAATGGGTAGTCGATTGACGAGCACATCAAATTTTAAAGGGTTCGTCTTATTGGTTATTTAGATAAACGTTTTTAAATATGAAGAAAAATACACAGAGGACTGTGCATAAAAAATCGTTTATCTTTCCATTTAACGAATGAACGCTTCTTACGAAGTTCATGAAAAACGAACACAATAACAATGAAGTGTATATAATAAAGGTCTGGAAAAAAATTCGAGACGATTGTCTCACTAGTAATAAAGATATATTACCTTAAAGATTGTATGAAATTGGTAAAATGAGCACTCGTAACCTCACATTTTCTTATTTCGGCATTTTGTTTCTTCTTGGCTTGGCCCATTCTTCTCACAGCCTTCTGTCTTTTTATTAATATTTTTTTGTGGATCCATTTCCCTTTGCGCTCTCTTAAGCGATTTTTAACATAATAATGGCTTTTAATTTATTCATTCGCCAAAAGATAAGTTGAAAAAATTGATTTACAATTTAGAGCGATAATATCTTTAATTAGGAAGTAAAAATCGACTCAATTTAAACATCGATAAAATACGATCCTAAAAGAATGAAAGAAAATTAAAAAATTAGTGAAACTGTATTTGCGATATAACACGAATGTTGGTCAGTTTCAACTATTTGAAACGTCAAGTTGATGTATAACGATACTTGATTATACGTTTCATAACTCGAATATGTGGATTCGCACTCGTTTCATTTATAAACCAATATGAATTTGCAGCACATTGATAGTAGATCGTTAAATTTGATGGTGTGATGTTGCGCGAGCACTGCGAAAATTGAGATTGAAGTGAAAATAAAATCATAATTACTTTACATTGAGAGTATCGGCCAGTTTGACACGGTTTGACCGATTACAAAAAAACACCCCTTTTCTGTCTGTTTTTCCTCCGGATGGAGTGACATAGTTTTTTAGTGATCAGTCAAGCCTTTTCAAAAAATTACAATCACGAAATTTCGAGATGAGGTTAAGTGACTGATGTAAACTTTGAATGGGAAGCTCAATAAATCGATGTATACGGGAACCGAATAAAGTCAAGCGCATGATTGAATTTATATTTTTCAATATTCATTAAAACAAACTTCAATTATATTCGAATACGTTTTACATTGAAAATGTGAAGGTACATTATGAAATAAATTTACAATAAAATGAATAAAAAATAGACATTGAGCATCAAGCAAAGAACACTCGATCTTTTCAGGTCAAAAAAGCTTTTCGATACGTTTCGTAAACGCATTCAGTGAGGTCGAGTTCATAGAGTTTGCTATAATTTCTCGTGTATTCATGCGGAGATACACGAGTCTCTCTGGCATCAAGTTCATCTGAAATACTATCTACGGGTCGACAACCTCATACATTTTCCAAGCGAGGGAGAGAGAAACTGATAGGATCCAATGGCGAACCGGTAGCACCCTAAGAGCGTCCCCTTGCGTTCAAAATGCGCATATAATCACGATGATCCCCCAACAGCATTGTCTCACTTCCTCTTTCTCTTTCTCTCACTCTCACCCGCGTGTTCTCTCCGTTTGACTAAAATCAGTAGCTCTCCCCGGCTTTCATTCTGCTTCGGTGTGCGTTTGTATGTACGTTGCAGACACAGTGCATTCGGTTCCCGAGTGACTCGCGAGAGAATCGACGAAACGTGTTCAAGATCAAGAGAGCCGGGGTGGCGGGAGCGAGAAAGAAGTGAGAGGTTCTGGCATCGGCCCTGGGCGATTCGTCGTTGAGTCCGAGCACCCCCTTCCCCCCAGACTAGGGGACCGTGTCCGGCACACACGAGATGCCGATTTAACGCTTCTCCCCGCATTTTCAACCATGGAATTACAGAAACACATCTCATTGCGTTGCAAGGACGGAATAACAATAAAATGAATATTAGTGCTCGTGAAATATCGCGATATATATTTATTCATGCGCATATGT